>NC_141687.1:651582529-653022529 GCF_964263255.1 Lissotriton vulgaris | reverse complement strand
AAAGTAAGTTGCGAGGACACAGCGGGGATCATTTCAGGAGACAGCTTTATTCACATGTACAGCTTGGCATGATGCATTTCGGCGTATCCGCCTTCTTCAGACGCCTCTGTTACTGCATCCTATCCTTCTCCCTCCTTTGTATTTCCCCAAGCGCTCCCATTGGCGGGAGATCAGGTGTCCCAGCTGTGAAAGGAACTTGTAGTCAATTGTGGGCCTACAGTTCCCAGTGTGCATCTGTTCAAGTGAATGTGCCAGCTGGAACATTGCTGAAGTGTGCTTCGCAAAGGAGGACCCGTGTAGCAGCAGGTAAGGACGTTTTGAAAGTGTCGAAGTTGCTCCCTCCAGTCCCCTACGCCCGCGCCTCAAATTAAAATCAATCCGAGCTGTGAGGTGAACTGCAATCATGCTCACCTCCCGTGAAGTCACAGACTGCCATTGACAGCAGCTTCTAGCGTGGTTGATTTTCGAGGCGGCCCTGGGACTATCAAACCCTTGATGCACTCAGTCCATTTGCCAGACTTAGCCCAGGACGCTTGCAGGACGGGCCCTCGTTTCGCGCTGCTGGCAAGCGCGACAAACGTGAGAGAAGAACCACTTTACTGGAAAGTAAGTTGCGAGGACACAGCGGGGATCATTTCAGGAGACAGCTTTATTCACATGTACAGCTTGGCATGATGCATTTCGGCGTATCCGCCTTCTTCAGACGCCGCTGTTACTGCATCCTATCCTTCTCCCTCCTTTGAATTTCCTCAAGCGCTCCCATTGGCGGGAGATCAGGTGTCCCAGCTGTGAAAGGAACTTGTAGTCAATTGTGGGCCTACAGTTCCCAGTGTGCATCTGTTCAAGTGAATGTGCCAGCTGGAACATTGCTGAAGTGTGCTTCGCAAAGGAGGAGCCGTGTAGCAGCAGGTAAGGACGTTTTGAAAGTGTCGAAGTTGCTCCCTCCAGTCCCCTACGCCCGCGCCTCAAATTAAAATCAATCCGAGCTGTGAGGTGAACTGCAATCATGCTCACCTCCCGTGAAGTCACAGACTGCCATTGACAGCAGCTTCTAGCGTGGTTGATTTTCGAGGCGGCCCTGGGACTATCAAACCCTTGATGCACTCAGTCCATTTGCCAGACTTAGCCCAGGACGCTTGCAGGACGGGCCCTCGTTTCGCGCTGCTGGCAAGCGCGACAAACGTGAGAGAAGAACCACTTTACTGGAAAGTAAGTTGCGAGGACACAGCGGGGATCATTTCAGGAGACAGCTTTATTCACATGTACAGCTTGGCATGATGCATTTCGGCGTATCCGCCTTCTTCAGACGCCTCTGTTACTGCATCCTATCCTTCTCCCTCCTTTGTATTTCCCCAAGCGCTCCCATTGGCGGGAGATCAGGTGTCCCAGCTGTGAAAGGAACTTGTAGTCAATTGTGGGCCTACAGTTCCCAGTGTGCATCTGTTCAAGTGAATGCGCCAGCTGGAACATTGCTGAAGTGTGCTTCGCAAAGGAGGACCCGTGTAGCAGCAGGTAAGGACGTTTTGAAAGTGTCGAAGTTGCTCCCTCCAGTCCCCTACGCCCGCGCTTCAAATTAAAATCAATCCGAGCTGTGAGGTGAACTGCAATCATGCTCACCTCCCGTGAAGTCACAGACTGCCATTGACAGCAGCTTCTAGCGTGGTTGATTTTCGAGGCGGCCCTGGGACTATCAAAACCTTGATGCACTCAGTCCATTTGCCAGACTTAGCCCAGGACGCTTGCAGGACGGGCCCTCGTTTCGCGCTGCTGGCAAGCGCGACAAACGTGAGAGAAGACCCACTTTACTGGAAAGTAAGTTGCGAGGACACAGCGGGGATCATTTCAAGAGACAGCTTTATTCACATGTACAGCTTGGCATGATGCATTTCGGCGTATCAACCTTCTTCAGACGCCGCTGTTACTGCATCCTATCCTTCTCCCTCCTTTGTATTTCCTCAAGCGCTCCCATTGGCGGGAGATCAGGTGTCCCAGCTGTGAAAGGAACTTGTAGTCAATTGTGGGACTACAGTTCCCAGTGTGCATCTGTTCAAGTGAATGCGCCAGCTGGAACATTGCTGAAGTGTGCTTCGCAAAGGAGGAGCCGTGTAGCAGCAGGTAAGGACGTTTTGAAAGTGTAAAAGTTGCTCCCTCCAGTCCCCTACGCCCACGCCTCAAATTAAAATCACTCCGAGCTGTGAGGTGAACTGCAATCATGCTCACCTCCCGTGAAGTCACAGACTGCCATTGACAGCAGCTTCTAGCGTGGTTGATTTTCGAGGCGGCCCTGGGACTATCAAACCCTTGATGCACTCAGTCCATTTGCCAGACTTAGCCCAGGACGATTGCAGGACGGGCCCTCGTTTCGCGCTGCTGGCAAGCGCGACAAACGTGAGAGAAGAACCACTTTACTGGAAAGTAAGTTGCGAGGACACAGCGGGGATCATTTCAGGAGACAGCTTTATTCACATGTACAGCTTGGCATGATGCATTTCGGCGTATCCGCCTTCTTCAGACGACGCTGTTACTGCATCCTATCCTTCTCCCTCCTTTGTATTTCCTCAAGCGCTCCCATTGGCGGGAGATCAGGTGCCCCAGCTGTGACAGGAACTTGTAGTCAATTGTGGGCCTACAGTTCCCAGTGTGCATCTGTTCAAGTGAATGCGCCAGCTGGAACATTGCTGAAGTGTGCTTCGCAAAGGAGGAGCTGTGTAGCAGCAGGTAAGGAGGTTTTGAAAGTGTCAAAGTTGCTCCCTCCAGTCCCCTACGCCCGCGCCTCAAATTAAAATCACTCCGAGCTGTGAGGTGAACTGCAATCATGCTCACCTCCCGTGAAGTCACAGACTGCCATTGACAGCAGCTTCTAGCGTGGTTGATTTTCGAGGCGGCCCTGGGACTATCAAACCCTTGATGCACTCAGTCCATTTGCCAGACTTAGCCCAGGACGCTTGCAGGACGGGCCCTCGTTTCGCGTTGCTGGCAAGCGCGACAAACGTGAGAGAAGAACCACTTTACTGGAAAGTAAGTTGCGAGGACACAGCGGGGATCATTTCAGGAGACAGCTTTATTCACATGTACAGCTTGGCATGATGCATTTCGGCGTATCCGCCTTCTTCAGACGCCGCTGTTACTGCATCCTATCCTTCTCCCTACTTTGTATTTCCCCAAGCGCTCCCATTGGCGGGAGATCAGGTGCCCCAGCTGTGACAGGAACTTGTAGTCAATTGTGGGCCTACAGTTCCCAGTGTGCATCTGTTCAAGTGAATGCGCCAGCTGGAACATTGCTGAAGTGTGCTTCGCAAAGGAGGAGCTGTGTAGCAGCAGGTAAGGAGGTTTTGAAAGTGTCAAAGTTGCTCCCTCCAGTCCCCTACGCCCGCGCCTCAAATTAAAATCACTCCGAGCTGTGAGGTGAACTGCAATCATGCTCACCTCCCGTGAAGTCACAGACTGCCATTGACAGCAGCTTCTAGCGTGGTTGATTTTCGAGGCGGCCCTGGGACTATCAAACCCTTGATGCACTCAGTCCATTTGCCAGACTTAGCCCAGGACGCTTGCAGGACGGGCCCTCGTTTCGCGTTGCTGGCAAGCGCGACAAACGTGAGAGAAGAACCACTTTACTGGAAAGTAAGTTGCGAGGACACAGCGGGGATCATTTCAGGAGACAGCTTTATTCACATGTACAGCTTGGCATGATGCATTTCGGCGTATCCGCCTTCTTCAGACGCCGCTGTTACTGCATCCTATCCTTCTCCCTACTTTGTATTTCCCCAAGCGCTCCCATTGGCGGGAGATCAGGTGTCCCAGCTGTGAAAGGAACTTGTAATCAATTGTGGGCCTACAGTTCCCAGTGTGCATCTGTTCAAGTGAATGCGCCAGCTGGAACATTGCTGAAGTGTGCTTCGCAAAGGAGGAGCCGTGTAGCAGCAGGTAAGGACGTTTTGAAAGTGTAAAAGTTGCTCCCTCCAGTCCCCTACGCCCACGCCTCAAATTAAAATCACTCCGAGCTGTGAGGTGAACTGCAATCATGCTCACCTCCCGTGAAGTCACAGACTGCCATTGACAGCAGCTTCTAGCGTGGTTGATTTTCGAGGCGGCCCTAGGACTATCAAACCCTTGATCCACTCAGTCCATTTGCCAGACTTAGCCCAGGACGCTTGCAGGACGGGCCCTCGTTTTGCGCTGCTGGCAAGCGCGACAAACGTGAGAGAAGAACCACTTTACTGGAAAGTAAGTTGCGAGGACACAGCGGGGATCATTTCAGGAGACAACTTTATTCACATGTACAGCTTGGCATGATGCATTTCGGCGTATCCGCCTTCTTCAGACGCCGCTGTTACTGCATCCTATCCTTCTCCCTCCTTTGTATTTCCTCAAGCGCTCCCATTGGCGGGAGATCAGGTGTCCCAGCTGTGAAAGGAACTTGTAGTCAATTGTGGGCCTACAGTTCCCAGTGTGCATCTGTTCAAGTGAATGCGCCAGCTGGAACATTGCTGAAGTGTGCTTCGCAAAGGAGGAGCCGTGTAGCAGCAGGTAAAGACGTTTTGAAAGTGTCGAAGTTGCTCCCTCCAGTCCCCTACGCCCGCGCCTCAAATTAAAATCAATCCGAGCTGTGAGGTGAACTGCAATCATGCTCACCTCCCGTGAAGTCACAGACTGCCATTGACAGCAGCTTCTAGCGTGGTTGATTTTCGAGGCAGCCCTGGGACTATCAAACCCTTGATGCACTCAGTCCATTTGCCAGACTTAGCCCAGGACGCTTGCAGGACGGGCCCTCGTTTCGCGCTGCTGGCAAGCGCGACAAACGTGAGGGAAGAACCACTTTACTGGAAAGTAAGTTGCGAGGACACAGCGGGGATCATTTCAGGAGACAGCTTTATTCACATGTACAGCTTGGCATGATGCATTTCGGCGTATCCGCCTTCTTCAGACGCCGCTGTTACTGCATCCTATCCTTCTCCCTCCTTTGTATTTCCTCAAGCGCTCCCATTGGCTGGAGATCAGGTGTCCCAGCTGTGAAAGGAACTTGTAGTCAATTGTGGGCCTACAGTTCCCAGTGTGCATCTGTTCAAGTGAATGCGCCAGCTGGAACATTGCTGAAGTGTGCTTCGCAAAGGAGGAGCCGTGTAGCAGCAGGTAAGGACGTTTTGAAAGTGTCGAAGTTGCTCCCTCCAGTCCCCTACGCCCGCGCCTCAAATTAAAATCAATCCGAGCTGTGAGGTGAACTGCAATCATGCTCACCTTCCGTGAAGTCACAGACTGCCATTGACAGCAGCTTCTAGCGTGGTTGATTTTCGAGGCGGCCCTGGGACTATCAAACCCTTGATGCACTCAGTCCATTTAGCAGACTTAGCCCAGGACGCTTGCAGGACGGGCCCTCGTTTCGCGCTGCTGGCAAGCGCGACAAACGTGAGAGAAGAACCACTTTACTGGAAAGTAAGTTGCGAGGACACAGCGGGGATCATTTCAGGAGACAGCTTTATTCACATGTACAGCTTGGCATGATGCATTTCGGCGTATCCGCCTTCTTCAGACGCCGCTGTTACTGCATCCTATCCTTCTCCCTCCTTTGTATTTCCTCAAGCGCTCCCATTGGCGGGAGATCAGGTGTCCCAGCTGTGAAAGGAACTTGTAGTCAATTGTGGGCCTACAGTTCCCAGTGTGCATCTGTTCAAGTGAATGCGCCAGCTGGAACATTGCTGAAGTGTGCTTCGCAAAGGAGGAGCCGTGTAGCAGCAGGTAAGGACGTTTTGAAAGTGTCGAAGTTGCTCCCTCCAGTCCCCTACGCCAGCGCCTCAAATTAAAATCAATCCGAGCTGTGAGGTGAACTGCAATCATGCTCACCTCCCGTGAAGTCACAGACTGCCAAGCTCTCCCAGAAGGTGAGAATAATTGTACTAGAGAAGGCTACTAAAGAAACAGCGTTTATTAATCCTGTGTTATGTGTGCTTTACTCCACCAAATGAATACACAATAAGAAATATTTCCTTTGTGCTTTCTAATGAGACTGTTCCCTTTGCCATGAGGAAAACAGGACTGATTTTAGTCCAGCACTGATTTTGTCAGGCAAGTGTCATATTATACAAGCGGACCAGAGAGACCTAAACCAGGTCTGCAAATGCTAATCAGCAAGCTCCGTCTTTGAAGGCAAGTAAAAAATCCTTTTTTGTACAAGATTAACATTTTTACTGACTACTACAAATATACATTCTTTCTCATTTCTGTCAGATCATTTGCAGGTTTTCAGATCCAACCCCTTCAGCATAGAGTGGATAGTTAAAGAATAACTATTCAACATAACCCAAAGAAACTCGGATATTATTGTAACTGATTTAACCTTAGGAGCTAATATTTGAGGCAGCAGGGTCATGGTTAATCACCATTTTTTAAATGTAATGAATATCATATTCACTACTTTCTCATATTCAATAAAAATATATATATTCACACCATATTCCTAATTTCAACTATTAGCTGTTACAACCTGCAGATTAATGTAATGCATTTTAAATTCAAAAAGCAATTGAATGCTTAAAGGGAAGTCCTGTTCTTGGCAAGTACTCAAGAAGCAAAAGTGCAAAGTGTTGAAATAACCTCTCTCCCTCCTGTCCAAGTAGGTTTTGTCTATGGCCAAACAGTTGATTGTTCTCATCTGTTTCTAACTTTTCTTGTTGTTTGCCTGCGCTGACAGAACAAGAATGCAGAGTATATATATATATATCAATGCACTGCTTATGATTTCACATTTTACATCACTCATGATATGGTCAGCAATGTCACCTTTGTTTTTTTCTAAGGTTTTTTTAATTCTGTTTCCTAACTATAACGTCCATGTAACCTTTGGTTTTTTCAGTGACTTTCTTAGGTTTTTTAATGCTATTTCCTAACTAAGTTCAAAAGGGGGTTGGGAGAGCCGCGAACATGTCACTTACGGATTACCCCATTGCCTCATGGTCATTGCAGTTCATTATTCTTCGTTTAGTTCGAGTCATTTCCTAACTATAATTTTCCCGTAACCTGTAACCTTAGAAGATGGGTGTGCGAGTGGCTGTATGTGTCATAGAGTGGTTGTGAGTGACTGTATGAGTGTGTAAGTGGGTGTGTGATTGGTAGTATGCGTCTGAGTGGGTGTCTAGTGGTTTTGTGAGTATGTGACTGGGTGTGCGAGTGGCTCTATTGATGAGTGTAAATGGGAATTTGAGTGGGTGTATAGGTCTGTGATTTGGTTTATGAGTGGTTTTGTGAGTGTGTGAGTAGGTGTGCAAGTGGCTGTATGGGTTTGTGAGTGTTCTTTTTAGTTTATTTGTGGGTGTGTGAGTGCCTGTTTGTGGAATTGCAAGTTGATTTGTGCATTTGTTTGCTTATATTAATTTAAATAAAGGCCCATATACTCTTGTGCCACCAGGAGAGAAGTTGAAATATCCCGGAGGGCAAAGTGATTACAGAAAATATTGTGCTCTGATAGATGTATGATGCATTCACCTGCTTCAAGGATTTCCAATTGTTTTTTTAGGTTGCAATTCACTGAAAAACACTGTTGCATTGCCTTTGCCATGCCTAAGTATGTGGGATCATTTGTGCTTTACAGAATTTGTGGTGTAACTGGGGCACCTGCTATGTTTATATTTTGAATAGGTGTGTGAGCATTTGTGTGGGTCTGTAAGTAGGTCTGTGACTCTGAGTAGTTGTTTGAGTGTCGTGTGGGCCTGTGAGCCTCTGTGTGCTTGTGTGAGTGGTTGTGTGAGTATCTGCACTGTTTTGTATGATCACCTGCGCCAATCCTGTATTTAACTTGTTATTGCTGAATCTTGTAAATAACTTCTATTGCTGTAAAGCACACTGATACCTTAACGGGTCACATGCGTGCTATCCAAGACACTAGTAGCCCGATGTAGGTCGCCCAATACCGGTCGCTAACGGCCGATTTCGGCCGTTACCGACCGGTATTTGGCTTTTGACATCTAGGTGGCTCGGAATTTACAGAATCGGTATTTTTACAGATTCGGTAAATTTACCGCTTTGGTATTTTTCCAAATCGGTAAATATACCGATTCTGTAAATCCATATGTAGGTGGCACAGTTTGCAGTGCCACAGGCCCTTAGGAATTCTTAATTTACCACCCAATACTATTGGGTGGTAAATTAAGAATTTCTGTGTACATGCACATCTGTGCATGTACACCTGTGCCATGTGGCACACATACATGCCCTAAGGGCATTTATGTGTGTCACATGGCACACAAGCCATAAACAGGAGTGTAACAGGGTGTCAAAGTGACACCCTGTCCCCCTTGGCATTTCGGTATTTTACCGATTCGGTAATTACCGAATCAGTATTTGCCATTGATTCCTATGGGCTTCAAGGCCCATAGGAATCAAAGGCAAATACTGATTCAGTAATTACTGAATCAGTAAATACCGAAACTTCCGATTCGGTATTGAATTCGGTAAAAATACCCACATCCCGATTGCCAGTTCTTAAATACCGAATCGGTATGATTCGGTATTTAAGAATCGGTAATCTGTGATTACCTACATCGGCCCGTAAATAAATAAATAGATACATCTGTGTGGGTCTGTGAGTGGGTGTGCGAGTGTCTGTGATTGGGTACGTGAACATCTGTGTGGGTCTGTGAGTTGGTGTCTCAGTGTCTGAGTAGGTCGGTAATTGGGTGTATGAGTGCCTGAGTGGGTATGTGAGTGTTTATCTGGATCTGTGATTGGGTGTATAAGGGTCTGAATGGGTCTGTGAGTGGGTGTCTTAGTGGGTCTGGGAGTGAGTGGGAGAGTGTCTGAGTGGGTCTGTGAGTGGGGGTGTGAGTGTCTGAGTGAGACTGTGACTGGGTGTGTCAGTGTCTGAATGGCTCTGTGACAGGGTGTGTGAGAGGGTGGATAAGTGTCTCAGTGGATCTGGGAGTGGGTGTGAGAGTTCCTGTGTGGGTCTGTGAGTGGGTGTGTGAGTGTCTGAGTGAGTCTGTGAATGGTTGTATGAGTGTCTAAGTGTTTCTGTCAGTGGGTGTGAGAGTGTTTCAGTGGGTCTGTGAGTGGGTGTGTGAGTGTCTCAGTGGATCTGTGAGTGGGTGTAAGACTGACTGTGTGGGTCTGTGACTGTGTGAGTAGGTCTGTAAGTAGGTGTGTGAGTCTCACGGGTGGGTCTGTGAGTGGGTGTGTGATTGTCTGTGTTGGTATGTGATTGGGTGTGTGAGTGTCTGTTTGGTTCTGTCAGTGTCTGAGTGTGTTTGTAAGTGGGGTGAGTGTCTGGGTAGGTCTGTGAGTGTATGTCTGATTGTCTGTGTGGGTCTGTGAATGTGCGTGTGAGTGTCTATGTGGGTCTGTCAGTGGGTGTGAGAGTGCCTGCATGGCTCAGTGAGTGGTTGTGTAGGCCTATGAGTGGGTGAATGAATGCCTGGGTGTGTCTTTAAATGGGTATGAGAGCACCTGTGTGTGTGTCTGAGTTGGCCTGAAAGTGTTTTTTTTCCAAAGTGTATCAAGATTCACAAATTCGTCACAAATTACACTTAGCTGCATGGGGGATCCTGGGATTCCCGAAGTAGGAAAAACCAATATAATTCAATTTTGTACCCAGCATAGGTCCCTCTCACACTCCTCTAACAGCCCAATGGAATTAGGGTAGTCATTTTGCAGATACCTTTTAAGACCCAGGGTCGTTCCCGATACCGAAAATGGTGGCTGCAACCTCCGAGTCAGGCTGTGGTTAGCCAATCACAGAGGTGCTATTGGCGTGAGACTTCATTGATCCATTGCGAGGGATCTGCGGACTACACGTCCCTAGATGTCTATATTTCTTTTTTCTTTAATAACTCCGTAACTATTGAATGGATTTACACCAAATAAAAAAAAGGGCTACTTCTGGACCAACAGCTACCTCTCTGCCAAATTTGGTGTAATCCCTTCCAGTAGTTCGGGCTGTAGTCGTGTTCAAAATCCCTATCGGAAATTTCATGGGAAACACAATTCTTTTTACTCCTTCCCGTTTTCCCTGCCCTGCTAGACAGATCACTCTGAAACTTCCCATGCAGAACTAGACATACTGTGCTACTTTTTTTGTGAAGATTTCGTGAAGATTTGTCAAATGGCGTCAAAGTTATAAGCAAGTTAAAAATGCTTTTCCTATGGAAACTAGGTCCTACCTATGACTACCTTCTGGCGACCAACAGTACGATATATATTTATATATATCTACACACTACTGCATCGTATCCACATCCCTCTGCTGGGTCCATTGTAAAAATCTTAACACACACACACTGATCAGCCATTTGCTAAAAGAGTGACTAGCAACCCCTGGACATACAGATCTGCCAAGTAGTAAAAATGTCACAATTTCACCTAGATGTGCAACCTGTGTTTCCAGATACAAGTCAACAGGCTACAACACACCTCAAATTGACCACTTCAAAAAAGCAACTGCACTAGTTCACCTGACACAGCTAAAAGTCTTAATTTTTCAATCCAATAAACATTACCTTATTCCAAGACATGTTCTATAGAATACGTTTTAATAATTGCTGGTAAGTTTATGAATGTGTTCCAATTAATATTGAAGTACAAATGTAGGTGACATAGTGACACAAATAATTAAAGATTAGATTTAAAGACCCGCCTCCTTACTTTGCTCAAGCAACACTAACACATAGAACCAAATTGTATTAGGGAACAAAGACTAACTGCATGAATGGGTAGCATGATGCTCCATCAGTTCCAATTGTGTTGCCCAGTGGGAACTTCAAAGCAAGAGAGCCACTGTTAAACCAGCACAGCAGAGACTACTTATTATGCCTCTTTCTAATACAGCCACACTGTCAAACTCACAATGCAGAATAAAACATAACTCTTACTTCCTAGTACCAAGAAGTACACAAGACGCCAGCAATCAACCAACCTCAAATCACTAGTAGATCTCTGCACAGCATGATAGATTTAGGTTTAGACTGAGATTTCTGGGGCCTTGATAAGTCAATTGCTGGATTAATTAACAAATTGAAGTCTCCTCCAATGACCAAATATCCTATTTGAGCAGTAGCAAAGTTGTATAATGACCGGAGCAACTCTGTTGAGTCTTCTATTGGACCATAAAAACTAACAAAATTAAATAGTTGGTTGCAGATCTTCATTTGTAGCCAAAGCATTCATGCATTATTGTCCTTCTTTACCATTATAATATCCCCCTGTATCTTTTTGCTGACTAAAATATTGACACCTCTAATAGCCGCATTTGCAGAGGTAAATAATTCATTTTGAACAAAGGCAGGGGTTTTATCCCTAGGCGTGCCCTCCTTTTAGTGGGTCTCCTGTAAAAAAATGATATCAGCTTGGAAGGTTTTAAACCAGGCCAACATAGTGCAGCTCTTCAGTCTAATATTAAACCCATTCACATTACAGGAAGTCATTTTTAACATCTTGGCTGCTATGGCTTTTCCCCTCCTGTGCTGGGAGGCTTTGAATGCCCATTGTTCATGCCAAGCTCAGCTCGTCATAAGACCTGCTCAACCGTGCCTCATGACGAGCTGAGCTCGTCATGAGCAGCGAAGGGGTTAATGGCCTAGAAATCATTTAAGAATAAGAGAGAAAAATATAGTTTCTTGATCTTCTGCATTCCCATCAGAAATTTGCTAAATTTTATGTTTTAATCCCCCTGCCCTCTGTGACCCTCACACCCTTCCCACCCCCTAACGTTTGTGGACTCATCCTCCCCACTCCCTTGGGTCCCCTCCATCATGGAGCCTCCCCCATCTGGGGTCCGCTGAGGGGGCCCCCTGTGCGACCAAAGCCCTCCCTTCTCCCCATGTAACCCCTCCCACCTCCCAACATTGGGGTGCCGTGACATGGCACCCAGGTGGTAAGCCAATCCCTGGAAATCTAAAAACACAAAAAGAAAAAAGGAAGAAGCAAAAACACCAACAAAAATCATTTTGATTAGCCACATTTCACTAGACTGTGACCAGAAAGTCATTTTGAGACCGCGTTCCCTGGATGTTGCAGAGAGTAGAGGAGTTCCGGAGCCTCTTGAACTGATTTAAATATATATACTTTCCCTTTGTAAAACACTTTCAACGGAAGAACACAGAGAGTCCGTCTACCTCCGTACAAGTCAGAGGCCTCCGAAGTCATCTGCGGCGTCCCTCAAGGATCCTCGCTGAGCCCCACCCTCTTCAACGTCTACATGAGCCCCCTCGCGGCCATCGCACGCCAACACAACCTCAACATCATCTCCTACGCTGACGACACCCAGCTGATCCTCTCCCTGACCAACGACCCAGTCGCCGCCAGAGCCAACCTTCACGAAGGGATGAAAGACGTAGCCGAGTGGATGACGACCAGCCGCCTGAAACTGAACTCAGACAAGACAGAAGTCCTCATCCTGGGCTCCTCGCCCTCCGCCTGGGACGACTCCTGGTGGTCCCCCGCCCTGGGCAGCGCACCCACACCGACAGACCACGCACGCAACCTGGGCTTCATCTTGGACTCCTCCCTCACCATGACCAGACAAGTCAACGCCGTCTCCTCGTCATGCTTCAACATCCTGCGCATGCTACGGAAGATCTTCAGGTGGATCCCCATCGAGACCAGGAAGACGGTCACCCAGGCCCTCGTCACCAGCCGACTGGACTACGGCAACGCCCTCTACGCCGGAACCACCGCCAAGCTCCAGAAGAGACTCCAGCGGATCCAGAACGCCTCAGCCAGACTCATCCTCGACATCCCACGACACAGCCACATCTCCGGACATCTGAGAGACCTGCACTGGCTCCCCGTCAACAAAAGAATCACCTTCCGCCTCCTCACCCACGCACACAAAGCCCTACACAATCAAGGCCCGAGCTACCTCAACAACCGCATCAACTTCTACGCTCCCAAACGACATCTCCGATCAGCCAGCCATGCCCTCGCCGCCGTCCCCCGCATCCGAAGAACGACAACAGGAGGAAGGTCCTTCTCCTACCTGGCCACCAAGACCTGGAACTCCCTCCCTCCCGACCTGCGCCTGACCCAAGACCACCTCTCCTTCAGGAAGAAGCTCAAGACCTGGCTATTCGAGCAGTAGCAGCACCCCCCCCCCCCCCAAGCGCCTTGAGACCCTCCGGGTAAGTAGTGCGCTCTATAAATGTCTATGATTGATTGATTGATTGAACTGTTGAACTATTCCTGCAGAGGGCTCAGATTGTTGAAAACCATTTATCATGCCTTTAAATTATTTTCTCCTCCTAGCTGAATGTGCAGCCATGTCTGAAAAGATTTGAACAAAAAATTGTCACTTGTCTGATACCCAGAGTCACGGATCGTACAGGTTAGAATTATAAATATCCTTTATTCTGAAATCCCAAAAATTCACAATGATTGTTCTAGGATATATAGCATTCGGATATTGAACTGCCGGAACTCGATCTGCACGCAAGATCGTGAGGTTCATCTTCTGGGTAGAAAGGTCTGGGCATACATATTTGGTGATCAAATCCGTGATTACTTTATCCATTGATTTCCCTTTTTCAAATCCTTCTGTAACTCCAGTAATGCGCAAAAACATCTTTGTGTGCAGTTTTCCGCATCCTCTACCTTTGACTGGAGATTTGCTAACTCAGATTGCAGTTTAATTATCCGATCTGTTTGCAGAGGATCCGAGTCTTCAAGCGCGGATATGTGCTGTTCCCCTTCTGTACCTCTAGATGGAAGCTGTTGAACATGAGACTGGATTGAGTTTAATTGTGACTCCGTCCTTTTCTGAGCATCATCTTGAGAAAGTTTCATATTTTTAAGTTCAGTTGAAATCTGAATAAGAAGAATATGAGTAGAAACCTCCAGGGCTGGGACACTCCTTGAATCAAGTAATGTTGAATCCAGTCCCTGACTAATTGAACTTTGAAGCGAGATCTTGTGTGGTGTGACTATATTTAGGTTTAGAAATAACAAAGCTATCTAGTTTGGCCTGAGCCCGAGCCTTTTCATTATGTCCTGTAATAGGCAGGCTAGAGATGTACTGTCTAACCACCAGGAGATCCTCTGTTGTTGTTGTTGTTTGTAATAAAGATAAAAACGTATCTTTATCATTGGATTGTGGAGAAGCTTGATTAACTAAGCTGAGGGAAGGATTATCGCTGAGGCGCCTGTCTCCCAAAGAAGTTAAATTGGGCATTGTTATTTGAGGGTCTGCACTGCCCTGAGGGGCATTCATAACTTGCTGGTTCTCAAGATTTTTTGAAGTCCAGTGCCTCCAAAACCAAACAAACCTACCGACTTCTTAGATTGATTTTTGCTCTGGCCACCAGTTCCCCTGAACAGGCCTGGCTCAACTTCCTTGAGGGATGGGCTCTTACTCTTGTGGCGTGTTCACGTCCCCCTTGCGGAATTTGCCATCAAGCAAGGTTTTGCCGTAGCATCCCAAGAGATCCTTTTCATATTAGTTAGCTTTTCAGGCTTGATACTACTCCTTATGCAAGAATATGCAAATATTTACTAGAAAGACACAAGCCGCACCCAGTCCAGACAAGCCATGCCCCTTCCGTGCCTCAGCCCCCTGTGAAAATAGCCTGTGCAACTAGCCTTGAAAGTGATGAATTCTCCAGTAAAAGGAAGCATACTTGCAACTCAAAGAGATATCATTCATCTTCACAAATCAATTTTTTTCTTGTCTCACATGCTCTCTTAAGTACCAAATCAGAGATCATTAAAAATCCTTTTTCTGCCCATGCATTAATTTCGGTTCAGTTTTTAATTCAAACTCTAGCCCAAACCGAGATTAGATGGTCATTAGACAGGTCTCTTTTAGTTGACGAGAATTGGGTGGCAAATATGCGTTCGCTCTTAGAGCATTCCTGGAAACAAAATAGAAACACAGCCTAAATTTTTGCAGTTTGGAGTGCTTTGAAGGCTTTTTTTCGAGGGGAAGCAATTAATTATACTGCATACAAGAGAAGCAAAGAGAAGGAAGAAAAGTTGCAGCTCGAAAATCACATTTCTAGATTGACAGCCCAATTTTTAGCAGCACCCTCTAGGGGAAAAAAAACAAGCTGCTTCAGTCTATGTATAATCTACAAGAATGCTTCATCTCCAAAGCACTTTTAGCACATGATGCAGTTTTGCAGAAAAGATACGAGGAGAATGAGCACATAGGCAAATATCTAGCCTGGTCAGCAAAATGCAAGGTTAATCGGAATACTATTCAATTGATAAAGGACCCAGTTACTGATAGATCTACTTCCCATCCTCAGGAAATTTCGGCCAATTTTTGGGATCACTATAAGAAGCTCTTCTCTGATCCTTTTAATAGCCCAGTAGAGGCAGCGGATACCTGGCTTAACGGTATTAATTGCCCCTCATTGTCGCAGGCAAATATAGATAGCTTAATCGCAGAAATTACAGAAGAAGAAATAAAAAATGCTGTGATGTCTTCACCCTCTGGGAAAGCATGCGGATGCTATGGGAACCCTATTGAGTTTTATAAGCTTTTTTACCTCAGCTCAGTCCTGTTTTGGACCTTCTATTTATTGGAATTTTGGAATGCGAAACAATCCCAGCTTCATTTATACAAGCCGTGGTAGTTAGCTTCATTAAAAAAAAGGCAAAGCAGAGGAGGAGGTTGTTTCTTATCATCCAATAAGCCTGGTAAAAAACAACTATAAGATTTTTGTCAAAGATTCTGGTGAACCGCTTATCTCTAGTCTCTACCTTTCTTGTACATCATGACCAGAATGGGTTTATCCCAGGTAGACTTTTAGCTACTAACTCTCATTATTTGTGCCAAGTAATTGATTATTTTAATACCAATAAGACCAGGGCACACATTATGATGCTGGACGCAGAGAAAGAATTCAACAGAGATCAGTGGAACGTTCTTTTTGCAATCTTAATGAAACTGGTGCTTTCATCTTAGCTCTGTTGAGCGATAAGTAACCTATATCTAGGTGCTCAGGCATCCATAGTGATAAATGGCAAAAGATCGGGCATAGTTACCATCAGCCGGAGCACGCAGCAAGGCTGCCCCTCTCTCCAATTTTGTTTTCCTTGTTTTTGGAGCCGTTAGCCTTTGCATCAAGGCAAGAACATTCTACCCCCTATTCCAGGTGCTGCCAATTTGAAGCTGTACGCCGATGATAAGGCATTGTACTTGCCAGCTGAAGAAGATAATATCAGACTTGCCTTGGTTAAAATAAGTGAATTTACAGTTATCGGGGGCTATAAAATCAATCAAGCAAAATCAGAGGCACTTATTTTCAACTGCTCACCAACTTACTTACCCCTTTAAATGCAGGCAAATTATCTCAGGTCCTACTCTATAAGGTATGTGGGAATATTTGTTTCATCACATTTGGAAGATCTGTTTTCGCGTAATTATATTCCTACATTATATATTAACATGCTAATTCTGCTCTCTCAATGGAAGGCTCTCCCTCTGACTATTTTAGGCAGAGTAGCTCTTATTAAAATGAATATACTCCGCCTGTTTTTATTCTTGTTTTCTAATTTGATGGTTAAAGTACCTCTGTCTTTTTTTGAGCAAATTAATTCAGAATTGAGATTGTTTATTTGGCAGGGTAAAAAACACAGATTAAAGTTAGAAACTTTGCAATTAGAAGTCATAGATGGGGGTCTTGCATTTCCCAACATACGTTTATACTACCAAGCTTCATTAATCAACTGGCTCATTATAACAACTTGGTAGAAATGTCTTCTGCAATTTTTTTTCTTGAGTTAATGTTTGGGGAAATGGATATCGCTTTAGCACCTTTTTTACAAATTCCAAAGCTTCCAAAGAGATTGCGATATACATTTCCTAAATTAGTGGCTTTTCAATTCCAAAGGATTTGGGAGACATTAAATATCCCTTGGTTACATCCACAGCTGAGATTAGTGGAATGCCTCCCTTTCGTTCTACACGTGTCCACTCGGACTTGTGATCTCTGGGCTAAATTTGGTTTCTCCATACTTCAGGATTTTATTTTTAAATGATATATTTAGAACTTGGCAGGAATTTAGATTGCTGAACAACAACATCAAGACGTCTCTTTATTTGTCACTTTCAGATGTGTGGGTTTGAGCAATTTGGTTCATTTCAAAGGGTTGCTATTTAGTAAAGCTCATTTTATAGTGTAAATTCGGGAATTGGGAATTGGTACAAGCTCCTCAAATCTACGCAGAACAATAAAATAGTTATAACCCATTTGGAAAACATTTCTCAATCAATTGATTATCGTCTCAATCTTCAGCAATGGCATTTTTTTTATAAAATGAGCTTAAAGCAGTGAGAGCAGCTACCTTAAGGAGGATGGCCCTTTTTAGTAAATGGCAGACTTATTTTACTCTGGCCAAACTAAATAAAATCTACCCTGCAGTTAATCCTTGCTGCTTTAGAGGCTGCCAGGTTCTAGGAGATTGGCTACGTGTGAGATTTACTTGTAATAAAATTGCAAGCTTCTGTGAAAATGTGTTTTCAGAAGTCAGAAGATTATTGGCAATAGATTTCCCCTTTAAGGCTTCCACAGCTCTCTTAAGCCTAGCTGAAGCTCAGAATCTCTTAACATTATCTCAACGACAATTTATTTTTATCACCGCTTTGGTAACAAGATCATTAATTCTGGCAAATTGGAAATCAGCAATAATCCCAACTCTCTCCCAATTAATACATAAAATGAATAAAAATTGTTATTGGGAAACCATTTATGCAGGGAGAGTCAGTTCCATGATGAAAGTAAATAGAATATGGAAAGAATGGAAATAATGGAAAGTTTCTAGTTCTATGAGATGTGCAATTTATAAGAGTTGTCTATGTCTATTATATTTAGGCTTTCTTGTCTTCAGTTTCTATTTTTGGTAAATTCTGTTTTTTTTTTTTCAATACCTTAAAAAACAGTGGTCATCAGTGGTTACCTATTTTTGCGCCATTCAAAACAACAGAAAAAGTGTTTTTCCGGTGTTTATGGAATTTTGATCTAGCCTCTTAGGTGCTGCGCCTATTCCAACGGCCGACGGCACCACTACCTCAGGAGTGCTGCCGTCGGCCGTTGGACGTTCGAACCTCACCTGCGCAATGGAATGTTCAGCACTGGAGCTGGACGTTCCATAGCTGCTAAGAGGTTAATTTAAATTATTGCTTGCTTTCTGCACTGATAGTGCGTGTGTTTAGGTAGCATATGCACAGGGTATATGAGGACCAAATACATTTTTACTGCACCAGAATGGACTACAAAGTCAAAAGCATTCTTCATTAACTGTGAAAGATTGTAAAGATTCTTTCAGCATACCATCTAACAAGTGACAAGGATCTCTAACAGGGATGCACTTAAGCTCAGGCATCGATGTTGACAGGCCATCATACATCTTTTTCATGTACGTAGCTGGTTTACTGCAAATGCAAACAATATCACTACAATCTTTATTGAACTTGGTAGGAACTTTTTTCAGCAGCATTCCAAGTGACACTGTGTTCAATGTTTACCAAGCACCGGGTGTCATGTTTTCACCACTATCTCAGATGCTTGGTGACAACATTCTGTTCACATATACCTGTCACTACATCTTGCATTGAATGTTTAAAGACTGAGGTGTTTGGCAATTCCTTTACAATCAATACTGACTCACTAGAAAAGGAGGGTGATGTATCAAATGATTTCACCCATTCTCTGTCTGTGAACAAATGTGATGCTACATATTAGAAAAGATTCTTATGAAACCAGCCATTTTACCTATCGGTGAAATCAAATGTAGCCAAAATTTCAGATATCTTTGATATTTCCGATTTCTCTACAGTTTATAAAATAGCTTAATAAGACCTAAAACATCCTTCTAAACACTGCATATTTAGACCAAAGACCACAAAACTGTAAAAAGCAGAAGGAAGAAGAGACAATGTTTTAGTGACATTCCTAAACAACAAACCTCAAGCAGGATAACGTTAGCACAGTCTTCTTGATGTTACCTTGTATAATAAATTTACATTGTATTGGCCCCTTCAGAAAGAAATAAAAATGACTTTCCCTCATGTTTTCCTTTCTTTGAATGGCACTTAGTTTGTGGTTGCAAAGGTGTTTTTTCAGTGTTTATATGTTTACACTGGTGATGGCTAAGATGGCTATTTTCCTTTTGGTGGGGGTTTATCAGTTATTATAGGTTTAAACCTAAAACCAGATAGCCTAATTGTATTCATTATGTATAGCATGTATCTTGATTCTTTTGATTTATTGGTGTACTTTATGGAAGAAGTATTATTTAATGTTTCGTATGCTACATTTAAAATAAAGATTAAAACAAAAAGTACACACGACTTTATGAGCCTTGTTAACTTATTGTTGTTTTCACTCATTACTCTCCCTTTAGCTAATCAATAGCAAATTGGAGGCTGTTGAAGCGCTTAGAAAGGGACAGTGTTTCAAATCTGCTATGCCATTGGAAGGAATTTGTGATATTGCTTTAGCTAATACTGACGTTTAGTGAATTGAAGTCAATGGGTGGAGCCCCCCACTGTCCTACTGTCTAGTCCCATAAAGATACGGTGAAAATACAACTCTCCCCCTACGTGAACCAAGACTATGAGACTCCAAATCTCAGTCACAGCATCCTCTAGCTCCAGGCAATTTTAAGCCTGGAAAATCACCTATTTTCATAGACATAGGAGAGCAGACGCAACAGGATTAGATCTTTCAACCACATGACTCAATGTGGCGTATACTCTCCCCACTTGTATTGTTTTCATTTTGTTTATGAATCATTTCATCTTGATTCATGACTACTGAACACTTTTTGGATTCATCGCAGTGCTTAATTTGAGCCGGTGGCACTCATTTTTGGGGACCTGCATCTATTTTTCTGCATCAAGCATCGTCAAGAGAGATAAAAATAAACACAAAGCATAAAGACACAGCAAGAGAAAGATAGAACAATCACAAAGGGGAAAAACAGTGGCCAGCAAGAGTGAGGTCTATGGGAAGGTAGTATCTGGTAGTGGAACAAAGAGGCATCAGGGGCCATATTTACTATTCTTTCACACAAGGCAGTGTAGCAAGGCAACCCATTCCGCTGGGTTGCATGAAAGGGAGAGAGCAGAAATGTGCCATATCTACCAAGATATGGCCCACTGCTGCTCTTTCATGGCGCTAGCGTACTTCAGGCAGCCTAGCGCCAATGCAGGCATCCTTGCATCACGGTGCAATGGTGCCTGCATTACAAGAATTGCTTTTTTGCAGGAAGGGATATCTTCCTGCATGAAAACAATCTCTCGAAGCACTTTCCTTTTTCTATGTGAGCTGCAGACTGCAGCACACATAGAAAGAGGAAATAATGAGGAAAGAATATTTTTCTCCTCAGTACACCATCCTTCGGGAGGCATAGTGGCTTCACGCAATCCTAGGTTTACAAACGTTTGTAAAGGCTGGGTTACGTGAAGTCCATTGGATGCATGCATAGGAACGCCCATCTTCCAACTATAGAACACCTCCCAGAAAAAAATGTAACAAGTAGTCGAAGTGGGTGAAAGAAGTAGGGGAACTTTGGGCAGAGAAACAGAGGGTGGGAATAACCTGTGGATTGGGTCAGTGGGCGGAGTCAGAGGTGTGGCGGAAAGAGCAAAATATCCCATTTTTTTGTATTTGATTCCCATTTCACTAACCGGTTACAGCTTATTACATTTTTTAATTTAACCAATGGATACACGTTTATTTAAGGTTTAATATGAGTTATTGACATTAAATTACATTCACAAATTGGGATACGTTTTCAATCACAGAATATCCCAAATATCCTTTAAAGTGGGATCTCAAGCCATTGTCTCCCAGCCATGGAGTTTCTGTCATTAGCCCTTCTCCTCCCTTTTTCCCACAAGAGCAATTCAAACATGAATGTCAAAATATCCTAGTTTGCAAATGCTTTCCACATAATTATGGCTCTGCCATATTTGACACATAATACATAATCTGCTGCATAATCGGATGATTTTAACTAATAAATTGTTTATAGCTCAAATGTGACTTGCGCTGCTGTGAAGTGGAGGGCCCTTTGCAAAGGCTGACAAGCCATCTTTCTCACTGCTGCAGTTTTATGTTCCACTTGTACTAATAAGAAAAATCTTTGCAGAGACTGTTATAATAGTGTAAAAATGTCAAAATAATAAAGTATCAGAAAAGGAAAAGCACCACTAATACCAGCGTACTGTGTCAAAGCACTTTACATCACAAATATTACACAGAGACTATCAATCATATGTGTGTAAATCACTGTAAAGGAAATGTTACATAAGACAAAGGTCTACAAGGTTTAGGGGTCACATGACAACCTTACTAGTAGGCAGCATAGTTTAATAGTGAGTGGTCTGGAGAAACACAAACTCAGAATTTAAAACATAGTACCATGGTTGGTGGTTCTCTTTAATAATCAGAATTGACTTGTACCCAAATAAACCCTTTTTGCAACATTAGGATAATCAAAGACTGGGGAAAAACATAATGCTCTAATTTATACCTTGCAGTTTGCATACAGCTATTACATGACAGTTAATAGCTTACTGTTCTATGTTAGGATGTTAACTTTTTAACTGCAAGTGACAATAGGGTCTCTCTGACAAAAGCAGTAACCGACTGACTTATTTACATTATGTGCACTTTGTGATCTGCATGGTACATTTTCTTAGCAGCAGGCACATTAACCCTCTGCGCTTCCTTTCCATGAGTCAAAACGTCCACTAGACAGAACACCATCTCTCTCCACTAAGAACATTAATCACTGGAGTTATCATGACATTTTAATTGTTGCCGTAATTTGTTGGAGGTCAGGAAGGAGGCAACAAGTGCTTTTAATACCATATTATACTTGCAAACACGACGCCCCCACCAAGTCAGTGCCAGCCGCGGTCCCTCCAGGTAACACCGTTGGGGCTGTGGGGCGGGGTAAGGGAGGATTTCGACGGACGTTGCAGAGTGAAAATTAATTATTTATTAAATTTTCCCTGTGCATTGTCCCTCGAAATCCCCCCTTAACTGGCCCCTCTACCCCTCCACTGTTACCTGAACGGACGGTGGCTAGTCAGCGCCTGGTGCAATCGCACTGCCCTAGAGCCACCCTGCTCAAGGGTCCTGTGACCTCAGTGACAGAGTCACTGTCACTCTATGGTGTGCTGCTTCATAGGCCTGCCTGCAAGACTGGAGGTGATCTTCACAATGAATTGTGGTGGTCAGGCCTTCAAGGTTAACCCACAACTGCCACTGCTAGGGTCCACCTGCTGATGCTCAGACACCAGGGCTTTTAAGATCTTGCAGTCCTTATAAGGTCTAGCATGGGAATGTGCTCCCTCAGGAGAGTGGTCTGGAGGACTGGTCAGGAAGGCTGAACCTGGTTACCTGTTTACAAATTCAGCAGCTTTGACCATAGTGCCACATCCTCTCCCCCACTGAACACCATACTGCCCCACTGAGAGAAACTTGCACTGCACTGACCCGCTATAAACAACTGGATGTGACTCAATTCAAAATACGCACTAGACAAGAGCAATATGCTGCCTAAAAAAAAGTTACAACATCCTAGAAAAAGCAAACACTCATAGCATAAAGCATGTGAAATGTAAGCAGGAACAACATGGTTACCTTTTTATTTTACACTCATTATTCAGAAATTATAGAGTGCTTTTACCTGAAAAGTTAAGGCCATGACTACAGGGTCCAGAAGGGACCCGTTTCAATGGCAATTTTTTATATCCTTTTCAAAAAGTAAGCCGTATGGTTTAAAAAGACCACATTCGTGAACACAGAGCCATTGTACACATTTTGTTTTCCAGTTCACCCATCAAGCAGGTATTTCAGTACCTCCAGGAATAGTGCACTTTCCCACCCAGGGAAACAAGCATTGGCATAGCCCATTGGTAACGCCTTTGGGACCTTATAAGTGCTTAGCAATGCAACAGTTGATGTTGAACAAAGGATATTGACCTGCATAATTAAATACTTATGAGGTCCCAAAAGCGAGACCTATTGGCTATGCTTGTTTAAATATAGTGGTTACCTGCTAGACAATATTGAAGTGTTTAGTGGCAGTCAGAAAAATAAATTCCTTCAATAAATAAATAGAAACTGCTCCCTAAGATAAACAGTGAATCTGACCACACAAAAGTCAAAATGGTTGTAAAATGTAAAGTATGTTCGTAAAATAGACACCTTAAGTACTGGTCAACTACGGAGAAGTTCCTCTGCACGATTCGAAATGTACAAGCACCTTTTTTCTTTGTTGTTCCAACCTTTGTTTTTTAAACAAGCATACACAATACAGATAATAGAACCTTAGACAGGCACAAGCATATACTACACAGTGACTGGTGCCACCTCTGTGGTAGCTGGCGCACAGTAGATGGAACCTCTGCACAACACGCATAAAGACAAAAGCTATTTACACACACACATACAGAGACTATCGGTCTTAGTGCAACTGAAATAGCACCATCACTTAAAAAAATTCTAGTTTCTGTGAACATCTTTCCAACTTCTCCATGGCACATTTACAGAGATCTCTCTCACTCGACAACAGTCTGCACGTTCTGTCATTTTAAATGCAGCAGACAGATAGCATAAAGACATCACTGCTGAAAATAAAGAATGAACTGCAAAACTCAGTCGGTTTCCTGCATTTTGCGTGCTCTACCTCATAAACTGCCAGGTGTCCTACGCAACAAAGAAACGTTGTAGTGTTTTTGGATTTAGCAATAACCAGAATGAAGGTTTGTTGAAAGGGGCGATGCTAGCTCGTTACTAGGCGTTTTGGGTAAATGGGGCGGCCTAGGTGTCAAGGCAGCTGGTAGGGTGTTTCTGAGGGTCGGTAAACGGGATTATTCAGATATGTTTTTGGCGTGTCAATGATGCTTGTGGGAGGTGTTACATTTGTTGGCAGGTTAGTGGGTCGTTGGTAAGAACAGGTAAACATCACAAATAATAAACCTTGGTAAAGCCTTCCAATACTAAACCTCACTAAATAAATAAAGAAACCTAAACCCCGCCACCTACCCCCTCCCCTAAAATTTTATTGGCCCCTCCCCGACCTATACAATACAACAATTCAAACATTACAACAACATTATAAAACATTACATCATCATATCAACATAACGTCATCATTATAAAACATGTTGTCATCATTATAAAACATACGTCATCATTATAAAACTTACGTCATCAACAAACCCAATAACATTATGAATACCAGGCCCTCCATAAACCAATCACCTGCCTGACCCTTCACCCCTGTCAAACCCCCACAAAACTTCTAAACTGTCAACCAATGACCAACTCATTGTTCTCTGACGATAAACAAACCTGGCCATTAATCACCAAAAACTGACACAAACAGCCCAGAAACAACTAGACCCCGCCACCCAGGAAGGTGGGGGGGTGGGGGGGGAGGAAACTACCCCACCTCTCCTTCCTACCCACCGTAGGAAAAGAAGAAGAGAGAAAACCTAGAAAAAATTACCGCTGCATCGTCAAGGACCTTGATAAAACTTCTTGTAACTCCAAGTACAAATCCATACCGACTCTAGAAAGATGGACCCCATCATCCCTGAAGAACTCCACCGACTCAAAACGAATCTCCCTATGAGAAATTCGCCCAAAACCAAGCTGACAGCAAAATCTAGATACCTCCGCATTCACCTTCTTCCTGGCTCGATCAACCGTTCTAGGATTCACTGCTCCTCTCCAAATCCTACGTGGAATCAATTCCGTCCAAAAAACATGGCAACCAGCCCAATGCTCCTTGATAAGAGCCAAATCTTTCTTGATGGCTCGCAAAAGTATCACTAGGATGTCCGGTCAGCAACCCCCCACCAAACTGTTATTAAGGCATGAAATCAGTTCCCTCCAAAGCATCCCACCTTTACCCTTCCAGACAATATTAAACATTCAGATATTAAAACCCAATGTTTCTCCGAAATAACTTTGGGCTGCTTGAACCCGGGCCCATTTCACGAACGAGTGCCCCACAATCCAAACAGTCACCGCTGGAGAACGGGGCCCAGCAACTGAACCTGAAAAAGAAAAAACAGTAAATACTCATGCAAAGGAAGATGATGCAAGCGCCTCCTCCGTGTCACCTCTCAGGTATCGTTGAAAGCATTTTGATGACCATCGCCCCAACCTCATGATGTCCCCCTGTGACCAACCCCTATTAAACGCTTCAGTCGCAGCGCCAATCCTAAAAGAGTGCGTGCCATAATGCTCTCCATCCAGACCAATGTGCTGCAAAGCCTTACGCAAAACGATGCGAAATTGACAGGCTGTAATAGGAGATTTATTAATATGCTGGAATACAAGGTCATCATCACCACCCCCTGATAAAGAACGCCAACAGCGAGCCAACAGCAATGGACACGTAACTCTAGGTGAACTCGCCTCTAACCACACTCCTTTACCCAAGTTCTTCTGATCCGTTTTAGAGCCAGACAGCCACACATGAACACCATCCTCTGAGCAAAAAACATCTCGCCAACAAATCCCTCCCGTGGATTTAGAACCCAACAACAACAACTCAGATACCCGAAAAGCACTAAAGAACATAAAGGCCATCAACATGGCAAACAAGCAAGCCTCGAAATCATCTAAACAAACAGAAGGCAAAATTGCTAATAAATGCGCCAGAGTCTGCCAAGATAGTGGAGCCCTCAGCATCTTATTACTCCCCCGTTCCCTGGCCCAACCCTCAAGCATTCTCCCGCCAATCTCACCAGCAGAGGGGGAGTTACCCCAAAACAATTTTCCCATAAAGGAAATGCCCGCCAACTTCCCAGAAATAGTTACTCTAGACAGACCCTTGTCCATGAGGTCCAAAATGAACTTAACTACATCCTCTGAACGACGCCAAACCTCTTCATGCCTGGAAGCTCCAGATTCCAAAAACTCCCTCCAGGCCAAGGAATAAGCAGAACGCATAGACACAGATAAAGAACCTACCACCAGTTGTAAGACCCGACGTTGCCTACGTGCCACAGATGTATCGGCATTGGTGTCGGTGATGTGTCCGCCTCCCAGGTCAGTCCACGGAATCTCTCCCACTGTGAACAAGACAAAGCATCCGCTATGTCATTGTCCACACCAAGGATGTGCAAAGCGCGAAAGTTAATGTCATGTTTCACGCAGCCCAGCACAAAGACTCTCATGAGTTTCAAAACCTGTTCATCTCTGGCAGATTGCCGATTCACAATCTCCACCACAGCCATAATGTCAACTCGGAAAGAACTTTTTTGTGTGCCAAATCCTCCCCTCAAAGAGACAAGGCAACTAGCAAAGGAAAAAGCTCCAAAAAAGTTATGCTCCGACCACCATTCAACCAATCCTCAGGCCAGCGTTCCGCACACCATTTACCATTCCAGTACAGTCCAAAGCCCTCACTGCCTGCAGCATCAGAAAGCATTTGCAAATCCCATTGGAAATCAACCTCTCTCACCAATTAAAGGAAGTGAGAAAAAATTCCCACATTCGCAAATCTTTGACATCCGCTGACAGACGTACACGGTGGTGAGGCAAATGCTGTCCTGACAGGGCCCTGCCTAATCTGCGACAAAAAGTCCTCCCAGCTCTGACCACTCTGCACGCAAAATGGAGGTGTACCAGTAGCACTTGAATTTCTTTCACAAACACTTTCCATTTTGTCAACATAACATAACACCCAACAACTCCAACATGTTCACTTTTTTGTCATCTGGTAAGTGAGCTTCCATTGCCACTGAATCGATTTCAATCCCCAGAAGTAGTGGCAGGGCCCATTGTTTTCTCAGGAGCCAAAGGAACCCCCAAATCATCCATGAGCCCTTGGAAAGTGTCCAGAGCTGTCTGGCACTCCACGGAGCCCGGAGATCCAACAAAGAAGAAATCGTCTAAATAGTGCGTTACCAGTGAATGACCAGACTGGTGTGTAAAATGCCACTAGGTGCTGAAACATTCAAAAAGGGCACAGGATATAGAGCAACCCATCGGCAATGCTTTGTCCACGTACCATTTCCCATCAAAATGGATACCCAGAAGACACCAATCATCTGGATGGACTGGAAGCAGCCGGAAAGCAGACTTAATGTCACACTTAGCCATCTCAGCAGCTGCGCCCGCGGTCACAACAAGTGACATGGCCACGTCAACTGAGGAATATGAAACCGAAGCAGCATCCGTATCAATAAAATCATTTACAGATGACCCCTCTGGCCATGACAAATGTTGAATAAGTCTGAATTGCCCCAGCTCTTTCTTGGGGACCACTCCAATAGGTGGAATAATCAAGTTACTGATCGGCCAGTCATGAAAAGGGCATGCCATCCTTCCTTCATGTACCTCCTTATTTAATTTTTCTTGCACCACTGCACTATGTTCAGACGCTGACTTCAAATTGTCAGCCCAACGTCTCTGCCTTGGTCCCGAATAGCCCAAATGAAAACCAAATTGAAAACCCTCCAGCAATGTCTGTTTGACACCTACATCCTCAAACTCCTGAAGGGCAAGCTGTAACTGCGCCAACTTCACTGGCCTATGGGCCCTTGGGCCCCGTACCCTGTGCACCTCTACCACCCCGACCCCCTTGAAACTGTCCGGACGTCCCAGAACCTCCCACACCTGACTGCTGCCCTTGCTGCCCCCCTGCTGGCTTGTTATCCCAACATTTAACCAAGGGGTGTCGCTTACCACAGCCGGAAAATTCATGCCTATATCTGTAATATTCCCTATTGCACGTCCCCTTATTAAATTCCCAGCAGGTGCCAGTACCAGACTGTGCATTGGACGTGCTCCCCACCCCACCATGGGTGGGCTTGCCTTGAAAGGGCCGATAAATCAAGGGTAGACCGCTGGCTGTAAAAATTGTCTTACCCCCTGAGGCAGCCCCCATCGTATGCTGCCACAAATCTGTATCCAGCTCCCCCCATTTTGCCTCCGAATCCCATGCCATCCTAGCCCTAAACTCCTCATCATACTGAGCCCAAGCATATCCCCCTCCAGTTATTTGTGCCTTTCGAATGACATCCATGTATTTAAAAATAGATACGCTGCGCTCAGGAAACTATTCACAGTAAACACTTGCATATATAAGAAATGCTGCCGTCTAGTTTTCAATAGTCAAAGGAACTCTTGGACGCTTTGCAAGCTCATATTCTTCCTCCTTAGAACCTTCTTTAGATCGTACCTCACGATGAAGGAGTTTCAGTATTTCAACATACTCACCCTTCCAAATGCGCTCTTTTGTGGACAACATTAAATGAGCGCCCAAAGGTTTGGTAACACCCATGTAGGGCAATTTTTTAATCTTCAACTCTTTACTGTCAAGGGGCTCCTTAACGCCTCCAGCAGCCTCAGTATTTGTACTACTTTCTACCTTTCCCCCTGCCGACCCAAGACCTTTATTTGTGCCCACAGCTGTGTCCTTCACATACCTACCTTTAAACAACCTCCCTTCACCAGCCCCAGGAACCCCCACCACCGCCGTCCCCACAGACACCGTTGTAGGTTTGGCCTGTGTGACTAAGTTCTCACCTGGCAACAGAAATATAGCTCTCACAGATTCCGCCCATGGTGCTGAAACATCAAATCAAGGCCGTCCACGAGGAACCCTGACTGACGGGCCATGCTCTTGCCTCTCCATAACCGGCCTTGTGACTTTCGGATGCTGAAAAATACTACAAGACACATTAGAGGATTCCCCCCCGTCTACCTCACGCAATTCTCCTTCTTCCGGAGTATCCTTATCATAATCCAACACCACCGCCTCCATCTCAGGAGGGAAAGTAACACTTCAAGTCTTACCTAACCCGTGAACAGCAATATTACTTTTAAGCTGGTTAGAAAGACCTCCTGGCGGGGGAGCAGACTGTACCCGCCTGTACCTAACCGTGGGTTGACTCTGTAGCTCCATAGCCGATGGTAAGGTGGACCACCTAGACATGCTATTCGGCGGGGCCAGCGAGATCGCGCCAGATCTTCGTGTGCTGACCGTAACGGCTCCCTCGGTGGAATAGAGAGAGACGCGCTAGGCGCTCCCCTCACTTCGCCTCGGCGAAGCTGGGCTGGACCACGCCCTACCAAGTCTGGACCGCCGCACCGATCTTCCTCCTGAAAAGAAAAAGTTTGGACTGGTGTGCTGGGGTCCCTAATTAAAACACCTGCTCCAGAGCCAGGCCGCTGCAAAACAGTAGTACCAACTGACCTTCTCTGCAAATTATCGAGAGACAAACCCCTACCAACACTCCTCAAAGGCAACTCCCTTACTGGAGAATCACGTACCACCTCCTCATATTCACTTGAGTCCAATCTAATATCGGAAACCGCCAAAGAAGAACCTTCCCTCATAACCCCACCCAACACCCCCTGTTCCTCATTCTCCCTTTGAACCCCACCATGAACTTCACGTACTTGTCCAACACGCTCCACAAAATGGGGGCCACCCGCCCCCTCCGAACCATGAGGAAAATGCCTAGAAGGCTCTTGATATGCAAAACCACCTACCTGACCCAATCTCACACCATACTCTGAAAATGTTCCCGGTACAAAATCCCCTTCTCCACTGTAAGTGCGCAAACCCTGGGACCGAAAACCACTACTCCGTACCAAACCACTGCCATGAAGAGATAAAACACCAGGTGCTACCTGATGCGCACTACTGTGAAAACCGTGAAAATCAGCCTGCATATGCATGAATGGCCCCACAGCCCCAGATGTCACACAAACCGGTTCAAAAACCTCTCCCGAAACTGAACCCCCTTCCCCCATTTGGGCCCACTCCCCTTCACCTCTAGAGCTACTCACCACAGAAAAGGGGACCCCTTGAGAAGCAGGAGTCGAAAATAACAAAGGACTACCAAAATTCCCTTCCTCATCATAATGAGCAATCATTGCCTCAGGAACAGAAAAAGCATAACCACCATGAAGAACAGGCTCCCCAACCCCCCCACGCCACGTGGCCCCTGACTGACAATGCCACTCGCCCCCACAAACTGAGTATCAGGTACAATTTGCTCCATGGTATTAAACAACGTTTCTAATGGCTGCAAATTATCTTACCATACATTCTGCCCGTCTCCTAGCTGCAACGAGCCTCTGCGTGTACCACGCTGCGCACCAACCATATCTGGCCCAGAAACACGCTCGGTAATCGGGTCGGAGGCGGAGCGCTTCTTGCTTCCTCTCCGCCCCCCCGCTTGGAGCCAGACCTTGAAAGCAACACCTCCGAGCGAGGCGCGAACTCTGGCCGAACCAATTCCGGCACAGCAGACAGCCCCCGGCTCTACAAGACACATGGAGGAGCGCCGGGCACCACAAAAACCTCGCCACTCCCCGCAGTAACACGCGCTGCATCAGAAGGGGCCGGCTTTCTCGTACGAGACCGGCACCTTTCACTCACCTGACCCGCCCGGCGTTTCTTCGGCGAAGAGCACGCCCCAACCACCGCAACCACTCTGGCAGAAGCCTGACGTTGTGGACGCGCCGGCCCCCGCCGACCAATAAATCCATTCTTCCAGCCTCAGAGAGCAGCCGCATCACTTTCGGCACTCGATAATCTTCCATAACAGCGGCGGTAATAAAACGTTAGCACTGTAGACAATTATGAACTACGAACAAATACTTTAAGCAATGAAAAAAAAACTTTAAACTATCAAACCTCCCAGCCACCAGGTCACCAAACCTAAAATGGTGGCTGGGAGGCGGAGTCAGGGACCTATATAGCCAGGCTACCAAAGGCTACCAAAAATAGCCTAAAAACAATCTCGAATGTTCTGAGCTTCACCCATACCCCCACACGCAGCCCTCCCAAAACGCCCGGGGGGGGGACCTCCCTGTGGTCGGCTGCCCCCCCAAGCCCCCCTTGAGGGTGAAGCAGGTTTGGGAGTTCCTCGGCCAATTGAGAGGACTGCGCAACACTTTTAGCGGATACAATCAGCGAGCTGATAGCAGGGATTCGCGTCCGCAGCCTCGCAGACGTACTCACCAGCATCTAAAGAGAGGCTGTTTCAGGTCAAAGAGCTAGTGGAGCAGGTGCCTCACATCACGCCTCGCCGACGCTTGACGGAATATTTCACAAGCGAACGTGATGGGTAGAGGGCAGGGCATCCAGTAACCATATGTGTCTTTCAGCGCGAGTTTACAGTGGCCTGCCTGCGCGGCCTCGTGGCCGCGGAGGAAATTGAAAGTGCAAGGATGTCGAGCCGGGAGAGCAGTTGTAAGATCCATCTTCACAGGAGTACAGGAGGGTAGAGGTGAAGGTTAAAATGACTTTATTCGGTTCAAGACATCAGAGATCCCATCCAGCACTCAGGACTGGCAACTGTCTTCTGATCAGATGCTCAGCCTACCATAGCAACCTCAGAATTCCACAATCTTGCAACCTAGCAGGATGTCTGACTGCCCTATGAGGTCTCACTCTCCCATCCACAGAAGGAATGGATGAGATAGAAGTTGAGGATGAAACTGAGGTTGGCATTTCCATGGGAAGGCATCAAGGGGCAGATGTATCGACGCAATTTTTAGTCGCAAACGCGGCGATTCGCAAAAAAGCAGCATTAGCGACTAAAAATTTGCAAAACGGAATTTAGTAGGGAAATCGTATCACAAAATTAAGGAATCGCAAAATTTGTGATTCCTTAATTTTGCGTAAGCATTTAAGGAATCGCAAATTGCGATTTTTTAAATGTTATGCATCAAGAATTCAATTTTTGCGATTTCTCCTTAAGAAATCGCAAATTACCACCAACTTCAAGTTGGTGGTAATTTGCGATTTCTTTCACAAATGCACTTTTTTGAATTTGTGAAGGTGCCATATGGCACACATACATACCCTTAGGACATGTATGTGCGCCTTATGAGCACACATGTTCGTTTCAGGGGTGCATCAGGGTGTCCTTATGACACCCTTGAAATTATTTTCAATTTGCGATTCTCAAATTGCGAATCGCAAATTGAGAATGACTTCACATTCATTCCTATGGGCCTCCTGGCCCATAGAAATGAATGGGAAAGTATTCCTTAATTGCAAATTCCCAATTTGCAAATCTCAATTAAGGAAAACTAAGAAATCGCAATTGCGATTTTTTACATACATCCTTTTTTGCAATTCTCAAATAGCGATTCTCAAAAAATCACTGTTTGAGAATCGCAAACGGGGATTTTCATACATATGCCCCTTGGACACTCTATTAAGATTCCATATTCTGTGATCACTGGTCTTAACCGCATTCTTAAAAACCGTAATCACTTTAAATGGTTTACTGAATGTAGAACTTCCTGTACCAAGGCGGGGTGACTTGATTTTAATCCAATCTCCCACAGACACAGCTGTTTCCTTTACTGCTTTGTGACTATCAAATTAAAGTTTGCGCTTTTCCAGCACTTTTCTCTCCTTCTCCTTCCACCCTTTAATACACCCAACATTCCCATCCACCAAAGTTATTTTTGCTAAAACCAAGGAGGGATAAACTTTAACGTTAGGAAGTCTTTCCTTGAAAAGTCGAAAAGGCGACACACTTATGGAAGAATGTGGTGTAAAATTATATTCCCTTAGTTTCTTTCTCATAGCCTGTTCCCAGCTATTACCTGACACTATAGCTTGTTGTAAACATTATTTCAATACTTTTATAAACCTCTCAACCAAGCCTTTACTTTCAGGATGATAGAGGGCTGCTCTTTTGTGCTTAATACCTCTTGAGGAAAGAAAGTCTTCAAAAACCTTTGAAGTAAATTGAATACCATTTTCTGACAACAATGAAGAAGGAAAGCCTTCCCTTTCGAACAATTCATGTAGGAATTCAATTACTACATTTGATTCTACAGAGTTTACAATCTTAATTTCAGGCCAACATGAATGCATATCCATACACACCAAGACGTACAGATCACAAGTATTCCTTCTCATAGGGCCCAAAATGTCAATGGAAATATTACACCATGGTCCCATAGACTGTTCCCTTTTTACCATTAGCTGCGCCCTGCATTTCAAGATCTTATCACTGCTAGCACACTCTAGACAATTTCTAACAACCCTTTCCACATGGGCATCAACACCAGGCCACCAATAAGGTTCTCCTATTCTTTCTTTCGTCTTAACAATCCCCATGTGGCTAGAATGAGCACGTTCCAGTAAACAATTCCAAAGCTCCCGAGTAGGAACTAATTTACTACCTCTCAAGAGAATACCATCTACCACAGCCAACTCCTCCTTGACCTGCCAGAACCCTTTAAGTTCTTCACTGCAGTCTTTTTTATCACACCAACGACTCAAGACCATGGAAATGACTTTCTGCAACACGTCATCTTTGGTTAACGACTCCTTCCAGTTCTTCTCAGAAACTATCCCCTCACTAATGAGACAGACATCCACTTCTTCATTAAGTTCCTCACCGTCAAACCATTCGCCTTCACCCTGAACAGTAGCTTCTTCATCTCACACATTGCCTAATCTAGATAAACAAGCTGCTAACGTATTGCTGGCTCCAGGAAGATAGCTAACCAAAAAATTAAATTATTGTAAAGCTACAACCCATTTTCTTAATGCGGTGAGACACCAAATCAATACCTTTCTTGGAAAATACTTCCTGCAATGGTTTATGATCAGTTAAAACTGAAAACTGACAGCCCCACAGAATCTTGCGTAACTTACATATGGGCCAAAATATCGCCAGTGCCTCCCTCTCAATGACCGAATATTTGAACTCAGCATCTCTCAAAGGCCTTGACAAAAACAATATAGTCTTGTCCTCACCTTCCCCTTTTTGCAGTAATACCGCTCCAAGACAATTTGAGTTAGCATCAGTCATCAAGTAAGCAGCTTTCTTGGGATGAAAGCTACTTAAATCTGGAGCTTTTTTCAATAAACATTTCAGGTTCTGAAACTCTTCATCACATCCCTTGCACCAGACAAACTCACACCCTTTTTAAAAAAGATTTCTCTAATGTTCCATGATACTTGCAAAGTTAGGAATTAATTTATGATAAAATTCAGTCATCCCTAAAAATTTCACAAGTTCACACTTATCTTGAGGTGTCCTCATATCAGAAATGGTATTAATCAGGGCCGGATTAGTTGTAAACCCATTGGAGGACAAGAGATGTCCAAGATATTCAATTTCTGCCACATCAAATAGACACTTATCAGCTCTCTGGGTGAGACCTGCATCACACAATCTTCTCATTCATATCCATTCCAGAACACCAGCACATCATCTTGGTAAATTCTTACTCCCTCTACACCCCTCAAAATACGCTCTAAAACTCTCTGAAATACAGAGGCAGCAGAAATGAGGCCAAACAGCATCTTCAAAAATGTAAAGGTTTCAAAAGGTGTGACAAAAGCCATGAGATCTTGAGACAACGGATGTCATTTGACCTGGTGGTAGGCAGAGGTCAAATCAAATGAGGAAAAATATTTGCCACCATTTAGCAAGCATAACATTTCACTAATATTAGGTAGAGGGTAGTGAGCAACTACCACAGCCTTATTTAACTCTCTCAAGTCCACACTGAGTCTGGCCTCCCCCTTAGCCTTGCGGGTCATAACAATGGGAGAAAGCCATTCTATGGCTTCTATTTCCTGTATGATGCTATTGGCTACCAACTTGTCAAGTTCCACTTTCATGCTTTCCTTTGCCAAGAGTGGTACGTTCCGAACCTTAGCTACTTTAGGTAGCGCATTATGCTTAACCTTAATGTGATGGTAGTAATTCTTGAGACATCCCAGTTTCACCTCAAAAACCTCAGGAAATTCCTTGACCCAAGATTTCCATTCATCCCCAACCTGGCTTACAGAAGCTATCTCTTTTAGGCGCACAGAGGGATTCTATTGGAATCCAATATAATATGTAAGTCACGCTGATGGAACCAGCTAATGAGGGAATCTCCCTTCATGGAAACGTACACCTTTCCAGGTACAATTCTGCCTTTAAAATCGATAGTACCCCAAAAGCAATCTGAGAGATCAATGATTTCACCACTATACCCTCTCGGTTTGATATCAGGTTTGGATAGTTTGACGTCCTTCGCTAAATGTTGTTCAAAAATGACTTTGGAATCAAAGATACCTTAGCCCCTGAGTCAAATAAAAATTTTACCGGGGCATTAATAATCAGGACAACCTCCATCGGGCCATCGCCACCAGAAGTTTTAACTTGACAAATATTTGTTATCTCAGAATCAGAATCATTTTCATAAAGATCTATTTCTCTAGATCTTTTCCCGATCTGCAACATTTTGTAAAATGACCTCTGTGGCCACATGCGTTACATGAGGCCTTCAACCCAGGGCAACCTTTAAAATTGGCCATGTGCCCTGAATTGCCAAATCTAAAACACTTACCAGGGAATGTCTTAGATACAACTGGTTTGTTCTCAACTTTAACAGAAAGTTTAGGTCTGGATGTTTTTTCCTTTTCAATAACTAAAACACTTTCACCATTCGTTTTTTTAACAGTATAATTCTTACGTATGGAATCCACACATGCCTTAGAATGTTAATGGGTTTTTGTGATAGTTAAAACCTCATGTAGACACGGACTGTCTTTCTGCCACAAACTCTCCTTGGCTTTGTCAATGTTACAGCCCATCATAAATTTGTCATGGAGACGTTCATCCAAAGATGCAGCAAAATTACAAGTGGCAGCAAGTTTGCACAACTCAGTAATATATTGTTCCACAGACTCTTCTTGCCTTTGCATCCTCGTTCCAAAATGGTAACGTTTCAAGGACAGTGCTGATCTTTGGAAGATAGTGTAAATCCAGTTTTGTTATCGAAATCTCAAACTCATTTAAATTTGCAGCATCTCCATCTGAGAGATCAGGAAGATGCTCAAAAAAACCCTGACCCTCAGAACCCAAACAATGCATTAACACGGAAGTTTTTATTTCAGCACTGAGGGACGTGCCACAGACCCTTGCATAATGGGTAAAAATATTCTTCCATTTGAGCCATGAAAGAGCAGGATCACCTGGAGAAGATAAGAAAAAAGGAGGTGCAGGTACATTTTGCATAGTTGTAAGAGGGCAACTGAGTACAACACAACTAAGAGAAAATGTATACGACTAGACTTCACCTGTGTAAATACAATAGAGCATGCAGCATTTACTTGTAAAACAGATTAAAAATAAGTTAAACCCCCCAAAAGTAACAACAATTGTATCACAATTAAAATAAAACAATTTAAATAATTTCTCTTGTGGGAAAACAAGAATTCTAGTCAAACGTATGCCTGTACCTTTTCTTTACGAATAAAGTCTGCTGTGCGTGTCGGCATGAAAGAAAGACATGAACAAAATGATGAAGAGCTGTGTATGTCAGCGTTGAAGTGGCATAGCATGCATGAACCCAAAAGAAAGCTGTGAGTGCCAGCGAGTTGACTTGTATTAAAAAAAAACATTGTGCGTGTCAGCCGAAATAGTGCTCTAACCAACACGCTCTAACAAAGAACAGCTGTGCCTGCCAGCGGGGGTGATCATCAGCGCACCCTCTGGGGAAGAAGAGTGATCCTGTTTCAAGATGGCGGAGCCGACGTGATTAGATGCCACATACTGATGGAGCAAGGTTTCACACGTAAAGCGCCTTGCTTGGACTCAACCCTCTCAAAAAAATAAGTAATATATTAACCAACACGTTTCGTCCTTTTAACAATGCAAAATACAACATTTCTAGTAAGCTGGGGAAGCTTGCATATGTGTTTTTACTAACTGTAACTCGATTAACCAAAAATAGCCGCCGCAACTCTGGAACTTTTCTGCGCATGCGTCTGTCATACTCACTTGATATGACGTATTCTTAAGCTTGGTGGGAAAGCTTTGCTTCTGCGCACCAGAACTAAAGATGGCTGCTCTATGTTCCCATGCGCTAATGCTTACATTGCTGCTTTTACTAAGTTGTTCGCTCTGCATAATCCCTAATGCTGTAGTTAAAAAAAGTAATGGGAATAGAGTAGAGATAAGTGGTATACAGTGCATTAATTTATAAAAGTTTCTAAAACTGTTTATCTTTGACTTTGCTATTAGCTCATGTTCTGACCAATCGAGTATAATGATGTACCATCTTGGGTCCTGAAACTGGGCATGCGCCAAATTCACCTGAGTCTACAAGCCATGGCATTGAGTTCCTGCCAACTCTTGACTTGCTAGAAGATGTTCGTGGGAACTCGACCTCCTGAACCTCCAAGAGGATGTCAAATTATACATTGTATTTACTATTGGAACATTCATTGCCGGGTGGAATAAAAGTGCATAGGAAAATAAAATTTGGGCGGGAACAATAATCTGAATATTGAAGATCATGACCTCATAACTGGTATGGTGTGATGATCTCTCCTCGTCTTTTGACCAATCAAATTGAGGGAATACACTCATTTGCAACATTGGAGGTGGTACACTACCCTGGAACATGGTATAACTAAGTTAGGCTTAGCTGGTTAGATTGTCCGACTTGTCCGAATACCTGACCTGCCACTGACCCAACGCACTCAATAAGCGATCGAGAGCAGAGGTGCTGGCGGAGCACTCTGTCAGAAGATTTGATAACCCAATTGGGGTTCTGGGGAGGAGTTCAATACCCCAATCGGGGTTCCTGAGGGAGAAGATTCGCTAACCCAATCGGGGTCCGACTGTTAGCTGCAGAGAGGGGTGTGACGCTGGCGTGGCACTTTAGCTGTGGGTGCCGGTCCTGACCTGCGGGGGTCTTGTTCTGATCCAATTTGGCATGTACTTATCCTGATTCTGGTCTGCACCTGTTCTATCCTGTTGGCACCTGCACTATCGGTGGTCCTGTCCTTTATCCCAGCCCGTGGCCAGGGTTGGTCTTCACACCATTCTAGGTAAATATTAAGCTGCGTGGGTATGTCATTGGGCTGTTTCCCTCTTCTTACCCTTCCTATGTTTCAATGCTTAAAGAAAATTTCATGATATTTTCACATCATCTTGCTTTAATTGAATTCTTTCTAATTGATCAAGCCCTGATTAATCTAGTATGGACATTGACATTTAAAGAAATTATTTAGATAAAGCGTTTAAACCTTCCCCGAGTCTGTGGTTATTTTTATGAGTGCAAATGTTTATTTACTACCTATTTTCTTGATAACTCCCTTGATCCCTTAGGACTCTAGGTACCGGTGACAAGGATTGGTAAGCCAAGGTATAGGTCCTAAAAAGTTAACATTAATCAGTGGTTAAGCGTAGGTTTACCTGTTTAAAGTGTGTATGTTTTTATGGCTCCAGGTGAGTATGGTAAAATTCTGGGCAGGTGAACCCGCGCTCTATCAGTATTTCTTTTGGTAGCAGTTTGATGGTTAGGGTTTAGTTAAGATAGGTAGTTAGTCATGTATTGATTACTTTTTTAAATTGCATTGATTTTATGTATTAACCAAAACCCGTTTGTATTGTTCTATGTTTGTTTGGAATCCCCGGGGGCAGAATAGCGGATGGTAAATGGAAGCCACTTTGCAATGAGGTCACTTGCCTAAGGAAGTAAGTGCATGGTTAGGTAAAACTGGAAGCACTGATTAGGGATTTTCTGTATAAATGTGTGAATAAATGATAGCAAAGGAGTTCGCTGGTGAAACTTTGGATTTATATCACCTAGAAAGGGTAAGCCGGAGGGATTAACAGGTTCTCTAATGCTTGCATGTAGAGTAGGCGGAAGGGATCTACTCGCAGTGTATGAAGAGTAAGCGGAAGGGATTTACTCACAGTAAAAGAAATCATCTTTCCTTTGAATTTAGTCACTTAGGCACAGTGGTGAATGTTTTTACATTGTTAATTAATGAGTATTGCATTTAAAGTGAAAAGAAATAAGGTTTTGTATTAACTTGCAAAAGAGGGAGTCAGTTGCGGAGGTGCGCTGACGTCACTCACAGCCGCGCTGTTATTGGTTGAGACAGCGGGTGTGTAGCTGAGGTAATTGTAAAGGAGGGGTGAGTGCAGGAGCGTGGGAACTTGTTGCACGAAAACAAACGCGCAAATCATTGGTCAAAAGTTATTTGAATTCTAAACACTGATTGGTTTTCGAAAAAAAAGAAATGCGCTGCTATTGGTGAAGCAATAAGTAAACAATTGAGTGTAGCTGCATATTAAATTCATTGGTGCAAATTATATGTGGCATTTAGATCCAACAGTTATAGGAAATATACCCGATAGGAGGCACTTAAGTTTTGCGCATGAGTAGTACATAAGGGGAAGACCTTATATCATGTACGGAGGAGAGAGGAAAATGTTGCTATTTAAAAAGATTAAGAATTTCTTTAAAAAGGACAAAACGATTAAAACTAGAGAAGGTATTATTATTCCTCCACCAAAAACGCCCGCATCATATATGATGGTAGAAAGGGGCAACTATACTTGTATGTGGTTAGAAAACTGGACAGAGTACACGAAAGATGATGGTGTTTTGGCATTTCCAGAACATGGTACCTTTAATGGTAGAGTTTTGTACAATTTGAGAACAAGCATGAATGAATTAGATCCCAGACCTAGATTAACTCAGTACGAAGCATTAGAGAAATAGGAGACCGAGGCTTTCGAGCGAGATAGACCCAGAAGCGACATAAATTGGAGTACATTTTATCCAAGGTTTCCAAAAGAGTTAAGAGATAAACAAATGAAGAAATGGAGACAGTCTATGTTAGTAGAAGGATTATATCCTGTACGGACTTTAGAGGAAGCATCAGGAAGCAAATGCATAGAGAAAACAAAAAATGTAATGATTAGTGGTGAATCAGATGATGACTATTTGGAGGATTTGTTAATGAAAAGTCTGCCACCTTACCATGAAGAAGCAAATAGAGTTAACACTAGCGCCCCGTTCTTAAAACCACCTTTGGTTCCGCAAGTAATGCATGAAACTTCATTAGAAAAAGTGCTACAGGAAAGGGAACGAGAAGAGAACTAATTCAGAAAATTTCACAGTTAAATATGAGTCCTGAAGCTTTGACCATTCCGGCAACCATAGGTCCCTTTGTTCCATTATATGGAGATAAACAGTCCTGTCCCAAACCTCCTGTTCTGACTACCCCTGTAGTGCCATCTAGAAAAGAACCTTTGATAATTGATGACCAAGCAAGTGAAAGTGAGTCAGTGATTTCCCTGATGGATTTACCTATAAGGGAACCGGGGGATGATTCCGTCAGGAAAAACACTCCTGGAATTTCTAGAGAGGTACGGATGGAAACATCCTCAGGCACAAGAAGTGCTACTGTAGTAACCACAGAAGAAATAGAGAGATGGTCCAGAGAAATAAAACAAAATAAATAAAGAGTTGAATTAGAAGGAATGATGGCTGGAAATGTGGGTTTAGAAAGGTTAAACACTCTCAATGAGGACGAATTGTTGTTTATATGTCGAAGTATCACTCGCAATACTAAAACATTTCATGCAAAGTTAATGAGTTTGGCTTCTGAAATGGGAATTGATATTGGAAAATCTAAAACCTTACAATGCTGAATTTTCTGACAAAGATTTAGAAAACATGTATGTGTCAGGATGTAAAGTGCAGATCAAGGAGTTACTGTCATTGTCACAGAAGTGGGGTGATTTAGACAAATGGAAAGCTAGATGGGCAAAGAAAAAGGAGGAGGCCCAAGTGGAAAATACTGCAAATGAATATTTATTAAAAGAACCAGAAAAGTGGAAAGGTTTTGTTGCCCGATGAGAGAAGTGCCTTGGGGAGGTTATTTGCATGTTCCAAGGTCCCGACCAGATATTTTGTCATTTACGAACGATTTCCTGAAACTTAGAGAGAAACCTGTAGAGTGGTACAGGCAGGTTGAAGGAGTTGTAAAAGTCTCAAAAGTGCAGCTAAAAGACACAAGGGTCGATTAGGATGGCGGACGGACAAAGCCGTCCGCCATCCTGTCTGGGGCAGGGACCGTCTGCCACAAGGGCGGAGGTACTGTGCCCCGAATTAGGATGCCCCCGCCACAGTGGCTGGTGCATCCCACATTTTTAACATTGCGGCATCCGCCGCAATGTCAAAAATGCATGTTGTGCGTTTCACAGCACAACATGACAGGCACCGCGCGGTGCCTGCCATGTTGTACTGTGAAACGCAGGGGGGTACCATAGGTACCCCCCATGTGCACCTCCCACCCCCCTTCACCCTGGGGGCCCGCAACGGGCCCCCAAAGCAAAGCCTGTATGCCTTTCCGTGGCGGTATTGCCGCCACGGAAAGGCATCTGCATCCGGCCATCGTAATATGGCTGGCGGTGTCTGGAAGACACCACCAGTCATATGAACCCTTTTCTGCCCCGGCTGCAAGGCGACCGGGGCGGAAACGTGGCGGACGGTGTTTCTGTCCACCGGGGTCCCCCCCCGCCATTGTAATATGGCGGACGGAAATTGGTGACGGAGGGGCACAGATGGCGGACGGATCGCCACCGCCTGCATGGCCGTGGCGATCTGTCCACCATCCTAATCGGCCCCTTAGATGGGTCATTTGACATTGTTGTTCCTGTGGATCTATGGACAGAATGTAAGATAGCGATTGATAGGCCTAATGATGAGTACCCTAGAGACCCGAAGACAGTCAGATGAAGTTATGAAAAAATATAATCAAGTAATACTGTACTTGAAAGGAAAGGTACCCCCAAAGGAAACTGACTGGACGAGAATAGCCAGAACTACCTAAAATAAAGATGAATCAGTACATGCATATTATGAACGCCTTTTACAGGTATTTAAGCAGTATAGTGGTTTGGAAAGCATTAACACAAAAGGCATGACCCATTTTATTTATTGATTTGTGTCAGGGTTATAACCAGAAATTTCACAGATGATTAAAGATCATAGAATCTGTTGGCAGGCAAAGCCGATAGATGAAATACTTAAGTATGCAAAATATTCTTGGGATGAAATTAGCAGTAATCGAAAGAATTTAGAAGAAAAGATAATGTGGGCACAAGTAAAATTAGCAGAGCAACAGGAACTTCCGTTAAATCAATTGAAAAATAATTAGAACCAAGTAGATGGAAATGGGGGTAAACCAAGAGGTAGAATTAACAGAGATGAGGCCAAGAAAAAATTTCCTTGTCATGGGAGCAGAAAAATGGGGCATTAGAGGAACAAGTGTAAAGCTGTATTGAGTAACCTTGTACAAAACAATAATTTGAATCCACAGATGCAGAATGGGGTGTCAAGGAAGCCACGGCAACAGGTAATTCAGAACCAGTAGCCACTTGCACCTAAGCCAGATTCTGGGAGCCAAGCAAATTACAAGGTGGCTACCACAAATTGGGAGGGAAGTGGAAGGAGAGACGTACTGTCATCACAATTTCTTTTGAGTGCCCCATTTTTTGAGGAAGATAGTTATTGATGGTGCCTGAGAGGGAAGGACGAGGAGTGCGTACTTGGCGCATCCTTGCTGGTAGATCAGTCAGGTGCATACAGTGAGGGAAAAGTTGAGGGAAATGATTTTACCTTTTTGTTGTATACTGGCGCTACCCGTTCTACTGTGAGAACAGCAGACATTCCAAACCTACCCCTCTCGGGAGAAGCAATCCATGTAGTGGGCGTTTCTAATAAACAAATTAGTACCCCTGTTACAAAACCTATGGAGATCATAATAGGGAGTTTTAAAGAAATGCACAAATTTGTGGTGTGCGACTCCAGTCCAGTAAACCTATTAGGTAGGGACTTGCTGTGCAAAATGAATTACACAATCTTTTGCACCCCAGGTGGTGTTGAAATTCAATCCCCAGATGAAGATAGAGTTTATAAATTGATGTGGGCCAAACAAGAAACAGAAATAAAAAAAGATGCTAGTGGAAGACCTCATAAAAGAATTACAGCATACAGTGAATCCTGAAGGGTGGGATTTCACTGGGAAAGATGTAGGATTAATGGCAGATGTTGATCCAGTAAAAGTGACAGTGAAAGAAGGTGCAGTTTACCCAAACATTCTACAATATAAAATGAGCCCAGAAGTAACAGCAGGTGTTATAGCAGAAATAAAGTGTTTGGTTGAACAAGGCATTTTACAGGAAATAATGAGCAGTCCATGTAATTCACCGATAAATTGGCATAAAGAAACCGAGCGGGAAATAAAGGGTTGTACAAGACCTTCGCAAGATTAATAAAATTGTCGTCCCATTTTGTACAGTTGTGCCAAATCCTGCAGTGATTCTTTATCAGATACCGTGGGGAGCCGGATAGTTCACGGTAATAGGTCTGTGCCATGCATTTTTCTCCATACCATTAAATTCAGATAGCAAATATCTTTTCTCGTTCAAATTCAAAGACTATGTCTACGTTTGGGACCGTGTCCCTCAGGGGTGCACAGAGAGACCATCCATTTTCAATCAGATATTGAAAAAACGTCTTGAATCTCTGGTCTTGCCCGGACAGTCTGTCTTGGTGCAATTTATAGATGACCTGTTGGTGGCGTCTAAGACTCGAAATGACTGTGTTGGTGATACCATTGCATTGCTGAATCATTTGGCAGAAGGAGGGCATAAAGTGTCAACTGAGAAGTTGCAATTCTGCACCACATTGGTAAAGTATCTGGGGCACCAGATAGAAAGAGGTGCTATAAGAGTTACCTCTGAAAGAACCAAAATAATCAGAAACATGAATCTACCTCAGACACAGAAAGAAATCAGAATGTTTCTTGGAGTGGTAGGTTACTGCAGGCACTGGATTGTGGGATTTGCAGTCCTAGCTAAACCTCTGATACAGATGACAACGAAAAGAGCAAAAGACCCAGTACATTGGGACGACGAAAGCATGATTGCCTTTTTGAAGCTGCGAGACTGTCTCTGATCAGCTCCAGCTTTAGGGATGCCTGATTATTCAAAAAAAGAATTTGCATTATTCTGTGATACACGTGACAATTGTGCATTGTCTGTTCTGACTCAAACTCATGGTTTAATGAGATATCCCGTGGCATATTTTTCATCCACGCTAGATCCAGTGGCATCTGCATTGCCAGGATGTCTGAAAGCTGTAGCTGTAACCTGCATGAGTCTTGAGCAAAGTGAATCCATCATTATGGGACACCCTGTAACTGTGGATGTTCCACATTCAGTGGTGATTCTGTTAACCAGAGCAAGTACTCAGTATTTGACTCCTAGTCGGCTGACTAAGTAAGAGCAAATTCTTCTAGGTGCAGGAAATGTGACCATTGCCAGTTGCACTGTTTTAAATCCAGCTACACTGTTACCTGAATCACACTTCGCAGAAGTGAAAGGGGAAATCGAGCATGATTGCATTGACCTCACAGAGTATAGTACAAAGCCCAGACCAGACATAAAAGAAGAGCCATTGTTGACATTTGAATATGAGCTGTTTTTAGATGGCTCATGCATGAGACATGAGGAAGGAGGATTAAGTGCTGCTTATGCTGTGTGTACTTTGTGGAGTCAAGTGGAAGCAACCTATTAACCTGGAGTCAAGTCTGCACAAGTAGGCGAATTAGTTGCATTGAAAAGAGCCTGCAAATTTGGGAAAAATTTGAAAGTAACCCTATACACTGACAGTCAGTATGGTTACGGGGTTGTGCATGACTTTGGCCAACTATGGATGCAAAGGGAGGTCCTGACTTCTTCAGGTACTCCTATTAAAAATGGACATTATGTAAAAGACTTACTAGAATCAATTCAATTACCAAAAGAAGTGGCTGTGGTCAAGTGTGCTGCTCACCAATCTGGAAATGACCGAATGACAGCAGGTAACCGATATGCTGGACAACTAGCCCAGCCTTGTGCCAAACATAACATGGCAATAAATAAAAAAATCGATGCACGTGGAAACAGCTGCCAACTTATGTTGCTTGAAAGAGTGAAAACATGGGAAGAAGTGAGAGATTTGCAAAATGAGGCAGAAATGAAGGAAAAGGAAGAGTGGGAGAAAACAGGATGTCAGAGAAGGGCTGAGGATGGTGTTTTTGTTTACCTTGATGGGAGACCTGTGTTTCCAGATTGTATCCTTGCTCCTATGGCTAGGATGTATCACGGAAGCTCACATATAGGCAGAGACGAGATGATTAGACAGTTCAGACAGAGTTGGTTCAATGTGAGATTCAGGAATGTAGCAGAGAGTCTTTGCCAGAGGTGTATAACATACCAGAGAATGAATCCTGGTAAGAGAACTGTAGTGTTGCCAGGAAAGATTGGAAAGGCAGAAGGTCCCTTCATACGACTCCAGATTGATATCATCCAATTACCCCCTTTCCGAAGACTGAAGTATGTCCTAGTCATTGTCTGCCTGTTTTCAAAATGGGTGGAAGCCTACCCTACACGCAGATATGATAGCATCACTACTGAGGGAACTCATACCACGTTTTGGTTTTCTAGTAACGATTGAATCAGACCGAGGGTCTCATTTAAATGATGAAATAATTCATTTGATCTGTGAAGCATTCCAAATTGAGCAAAAACTGTACTGTGCATGCCACCCAGAGGCCTCTGGAGTGGTAGAACAATTGAAAGGCACAATCAAGTCACGATTGGGAAAGATGTATGAATCTATCCGATTGGAGTGGCCTGATGCTTTACCTCTTGGTCTGATGGGACTCAGAAGCATTACAGAAAGAAACACAGGTTTGAGTCCCCATGAAATACTCATTCGAAGAGAAATGAGGCAGGCATGGGTTCCAGGACACAAGCTGATAAATATATCTGATGATTTAGTGCTCGAGTACTGCAAAGAACTGGATGACCAAGTGTGTTCTATCTCTCACCAGGTTGGGGAAGACGCTGACGCCAGACAATCAACTCCAGCACATGACCTGAATCCAGGTGACTGGGTAGTGATAAAGGAACATACTTGAGAATATTGCCTAGCACCAAGGTAGGGAGAGCCACATCAAGTCATATTGGTTACTACCACAGCTGTAAAGTGCAGGGGAATTCCAAACTGGATCCAAGCAAGTCACACCAAGAGGGTGACCGAACCTGATGAAATAGAGGCTGAAGGTTGTGCAGCTGAGGGGTCTCAAGAAGTTGATCCCGAAGTAGTTGATGAGGAACAACCAAGCACCAGTCAGGATGAATGGATTCCAGTAGTCTACATACCTGCAGATTTTGTGAGAACCAGAAGTCAAACCTATCTATATACACAGAGTGATAGTGAGGATGAGTCAGGAATAGAAGAATGTACTCAGATTACAGAAATCCAAGTCAAAAGTAAATCTGAGGAGGGCCAGATAAGGAAAAATCGGTGGACTCAGATATTTGAAACTCCAGCCAGTACTCTAGAGTCTGAGGATGGAAAGATAGGTATTAAGGCGAAAGCTCAGGCAGAAGACAATCAAGAAATCCAAAGACCTGAGCAGGACCATATAGGGGTAGAAAAACGTGTTCAGGAAGAAGAAGGCAAACAAAGTCAAAGTCAAGTACGGCAAACTCCTGAACAAGGCCAGATTAATATCCAGGCAGAAGAAACAAAAATAAGACCTGGATCAAGTCAGATAGAGAGGAATTCAGAAGTTGACAAAGAAAAGTAGTGCCAAAACAACGAAAATAAAAGAGCATTTGAAGAAAGTCAAGGCACAGTACCAGCTAAAAGACTCAGAAAAGGAGATAAGTGGCCTAGTTTTGTCAAAAGACTGAAATTTCGCCTTAAAATAATAAATGAAGAACCAGAGCAAGTAAATGAAATATCAAGCCAAGCTGGACTGTCCAGAGAGCAACAAAGAAGGAGGAGTCCACGTTTGTAAAGACTAAATAACAAGTTCAGAGGACCTGAGTGAACGTACGTCATACTTGAAGATTTCAAAAATCTAGAATTGAGTGATGACAAACTTATTGTTGATCAGACTGACGAAGAAAAGAGACCAACTTGAGAAAAGAAACACAGGTTAAAGTCTATGGAAAAGTTACAAAGAGGGGATAAAATCTCCTTAGTCAGAAATGTCTGATTATAATGTTAACGGAAGAATGAAAAGAAATTGTCTAAAGACATGTTGTAGAATATGCACATAAAGTATAGTAATGGTAGTTATAGAATGGTTTGGATTGACATTAGCTATACCTTACCTAACGAGCAATGAAATACAGAATAACACTAATATACCTGAACAAGTAAGTTCACCTAAGACAATAGATACACATACACATGAAAAAAGTAGTTAGTCTTGAGCAACCTGGAATAGATTTAGAAGCACCAGATGAGGGAGACTTACATTATAGAAGAGCTAGAAATAGAACTAATTTAAATGTATTTGCTAATTTGTTATTACATTATGTAGGAGCTATGGAAATCAGTGACTGCTACATGTGCATGAAGTTTGCACGTCAATAGCTAAAGGGGTAACTTACCATCACTTACCTCTGACCTATGGTATTTCATGTAGCATTTTAGCTAGTCTGTTTTATAGAACTAGAACATTACAATATTATTATTCTAATTTTGATGTAATCTTTTCTGAAGTTCCTTTACTTAGAAACTTAAATCGTATTTCTAGTACTAGAGACTCTACACACTTAATGGAAGATTATTTTCTAACAGTAGGATCAATAGATGTAGCCAAGGCTCATAAAGAAAATCTAACATGCATATTACAAGAGAAAGAAAAGATGTTTTTAGATTTAGTCGAGAAAAGGAGACCGGATTTCCATAGAAAAACCACTGATCATAAGCGAAAGATTCCTAAATGGGCTGAGAATAAAGAGTTTACCTCTAATGGCAAGTCTCAAGCTGCTATGTTGCTGGATTTCGAAAAGAAAGGGAAACTCTGTCTCCATGGAGAGAAAACAGATTATTATAACAATATATTCATTGGTACCAGTGAATGTGAACACAATTTCAAGGTTATTGGGTTGGGGTTTCAAAGATGGAACTGAACCAGTATTCCCAGGAATTTATTACATTTGTGGGAACAAAGCCTATTTTAAATTGCCTGATCATTGGTACTGGAGTTGCTATTTTGGAATAGTATTCCCAAAAGTGTACCACGTAGAGAAAATCACTGGAAGCAATGAAGAAACTAATGGAGTAACCCATAGTAAAAGAGCATAATTTGCTGAAATTGTAGGGGACATATTTAGTGCAATAATACCTTTAGTGGGAGTGGTTCTGAACACTCAAAGAATCTGCAAATTGTCAACAGTGGTGGATCGCTGACACTGCGAGCGGATTTTTGATGATAAATACCAAATTATTTGTGGTAAGAACAATGGTTTTACAAAATCAACTTGCTCTTGACATATTATTGGCAAAAGAGGGCGGAGTCTGTAGAATGTTGAAGATGCAACATTGTTGCACTTTCATTCCAGATGAAAGCGTAGAGATTATAAGGTATGCAAGAAATATTACCAATTTGAGAGAAGAATTGAAACCACTGGAGGTTGACAGTGCATGGAAGAGACTAATTAGTGGTCTCTCCGCAATAGGTAGTTGGTTCACTAACGTAGGAAAGAGTTTTGTAGGTAAAATACTGATGCCAATGATGGGAGTAGCACTACTTTTTTTAGGGATAATCATTTTTTGCAAATGTCGCAAACACAAGAAAACATATAAAGTAAATAAAAAAGGGAAGAAAAGAAATTTCAGTGAAATCGAGCTTGAAGATTTTAATGGGGATTTGTACAAGAAAATGAAAAACTTCCTCATGAATAATGGGGAAAAGCCTAAAAGAGTGTTTGAAGAAATAGAAATGAGTAAATGTTGAAAAGTTGGCATCTGTTTCTATAATTTGTGATGATATAAAATATCATCAAAGAGGGGATAGATGGAGCAAGGTTTCGCACGTAAAGCGCCTTGCTTGGACTCAACCCTCTAAAAAGAATAAGTAATGTATTAACCAACATGTTTCGTCTTATTAACAATGCAAAACACGACATTTCTAGTAAGCTGGGGAAGCTTGCATATGTGCTTTTACTAACCGTAACTCAATTAACCCAAAATGGCTGCTGCAACGCAGGAACATTTCTGCGCATCCGTCTGTCATACTCACCTGACATGAAGTATTCCTAAGCTTGGTGGGAAAACTTTGCTACGGCGCACTAGAACTAAATATGGCTGCTCTATGTTCTCATGCGCTATTGCTTGCATGGCTGCTTTTACTAAGTTGTTCATTCTTCATAATCCCTAATGCTGTAGTAAAAATAAAGTAATGGGAATAGAGTAGAGATAAGTGGTATACAGTGCATTCATTTATAAAAGTTTCGAAAACTGTTTCTCTTTGACTTTGCTATTAGCTCGTGTTCTGACCAATCGAGTATAATGATGTTCCATCTTGGGTCATGAAACTGGGCATGCGTCGAATTCACCAGAGTCTACAAGCCACGGCATTAAATTCCTGCCAACTCCTGACTTGCTAGAAGATGTTCCTGGGAACTCGACCTCCTGAACCTCTAAGAGGATGTCAAATTATACATTGTATTTACTATTGAAACATTCATTACCGGGTGGAACAAAAGTGCATGGGAAAATAAAATATTGGGCGGGGATTTGAATCTGAATATTGAAGAGCATGACCTAATAACTGGTATGGTGTGATGACCTCTCCTCGTCTTTTGACCAATCAAATTGAGGGAATACAAACATTTGCAACATTGGGGGTGGTACACTGCCCTGGAAAATGGTATAACTAAGTTAGGCTTAGCTAGTTAGATTGTCCGACTTGTCCGAATAGCTGACCTGTCACTGACCCAACGCACTCAATAGGTGATCGAGAACAGAGGTGCTGGCGAAGCACTCTGTCAGAAGATTTGGGAGCAGAGGTGCTGGCGGAGCAATCTGTCAGAAGATTCGATAACCCAATCGGGGTTCTGGGGAGGAGTTCCATAACCCAATCGGGGTTACTGAGGGAGAAGATTCGCCAACCCAATTTGGGTCCGACTGTTAGCTGCAGAGAGGGTTGTGTCGCTGGCGTTGCACTGTAGCTGTGGGTGCCGGTCCTGACCTGCGGTGGTCTTGTTCTGATCCAATTTGGTCCGTATTTATCCTGATTCTGGTCTGCACCTGTTCTACCCTGTTGGCACCTGTACTATTGGGGGTCCTGTCCTTTATCCCAGCCCGTGGCCAGGGATGGTCTTCGCACCATTCTAGGTAAATATTAAGCTGCGTGGGTACGTCATTGTGCTGTATCCCTCTTCTTACCCTTGCTATGTTTCAATGCTTAAAGAACATTTCATGATATTTTCACATCATCTTGCTTTGATTTTATTCTTTCTAATTGATCAAGCCCTGATTAATCTAGTATGAACATTGACATTTAAAGAAATTATTTAGATAAAGCTTCTCCGAGTCTGTGGTTATTTTTTAGTGCAAATGTTTATTTACTACCTATTTTCTTGCTAACTTCCTTGATCCCTTAGGAATCTAGGTACCACTGACAAGGATTGGTAAGCCAAGGTTTAGGTCCTAAAAGGTTAACATTAATCACTGGTTAAGCATAGGTTTACCTGTTTAAAGTGTGTATGGTTTTATGGGTCCAGGTGAGTATGGTAAAATTCTGGGCAGGTGAACCCGCGCTCTATCAGTAAAAAACCACGTACCAGTGATGTGACGCTGTATGGTAACCATGCGCACTGAAGATGTTGCCGCGGGACAGTAGAATAAGGCAATGCAGCCTAGCAACAAGTCATCCACTGCAACATGTAACCGGACACCGGTAGGACCGTTTGTTACATATTTTTAAGTTTTCAACATGCGTGGGTACAGCACACTCGCTCAATTGCTACTGAGTGCATCCGATGCAGTTTATCTTGAAAGAGTGAAATGACATACTGTGAAATAAAGTGAGGGTCGCAAGAGAAGAACAAGTTCACAAGCTTGTTTCAACAAAAAGCAAGAACAACCAAACCTAGCGCTCCTTCGCTACAACTGCCACCAATGAACAGTTAGATTTTCTTTGGTAAGTACCAGTCTCATAAAGTGAAGTACACAGAAAAACAAAATATTCTTGAAAAATAGTCTGGAGTAGCGCTAGCATGGTAGGATCGGGGACTTGCATTCAAGTAAAACAAAAATCTACACCTCACCAGGTCCTTGCTTAGAAGCAGGTGTGCAGGGTATAAAGCACAGGATGCAGGGTGATGATCTCCTTAGAAAGAGATGAGATGAGTAGAGTAGACTATTGAAGATTCTTGCTTTTAAATGATATTCCTTGAAACAGTGTGCTGAGGTCTCTGGGAGTACAGGTAGGGGTTCTTCAATTTTCTATTGTCGACAAATGTAAGATCTGTCTTCACAGGAGTACTGGAGGCAGAGGTGAAGGTTAAAAGTCTTTATTAGGTTCAAGACATCAGAGACCCCATCCAACACTCAGGACTGGCAACTGTCTTCTGATCAGATGCTCAGCCTACCATAGCAACCTCAGAATTCCACATTCCAAGCAATTTCACAGAACAACCCATGCTTAAGTAACTTAACTCCATGGCTGCTAAGGGTTTTCCCCCCCGGTGCTGGGATCCCACGTTTACCATTGTTCATGACGAGCTCAGCTCGTCATGAGTGTATGGAGGTGTACATCATGACGAGCTGAGCTCGTCATGAGCGTCCAAGGAGTTAATGTAATACACTACAGCAGTCTGCTCATTTTCAAGCACTGCACTCGTGCTGTGGCGAACCGCTGCTCGCTCCCGCAAGGTGGACGGCCCCACAAGCACGATTGTGTGCTTGAAAATGAGCAGAGCGTCGGCTAAAGCCCTCCTATGCATGTTGTTCAATGATAGACGAGAAAGCAAAAGTAGCACTTCACTGGCAAACACTGTAATGTGGTTAATGTTTTTAGGTGTGAAAAAATAAATCTGGCCACCTTGCAACCACTCTGTTTTACTTTAGTTAGTTATTTTCCATATTTTGAATGTTTTATTTCTCTCCATCCCAAGGCTGCCCTTAGAAATTGAAAAATGTCACAAAAAGATCATGTTTCCAGCAAAAGTGTTTATCTTTTTTGGATCCATTTCACAGTGGAGCAAATAAACGAAAGGAGGAAAGAGAAGGTACCCGGTTGTCACTAAATGAGGAGGAGCGAGACAGAAAGAGAGGGAAGAGGGGGAACACAGAGTGGTGGGGGGGGCAGCAGCCTTGTCTTCTCTGGGCATGAAGGAAAGACAGAGTCCTTTTCCTTCTCTACCCGTTCTGCCCATCCCCAAAAGCCTAACCTTAACTATCAACCTTGGCGATTTCTGCCTTCCGAGATGCATGTTTAAAATAAGAAAGTAGGGAAACAGACTCTAGGAAATTAAAGAAGTTGGGGCAGCCGTGCCCTGCTGGTCTCACCCACTTCGACCACTGAATGTAATGCAATGCAGCGCAAGCAGCTCTTTGTGTCACAAATATTGTTTTACACAGCCACACAAGGCGGCGCAATCGCCCCTTGCTTGGCTTTGTGAAAATCTACTAGCATTTTGCGACATGGCTGCACCACAAAAGTGGTGCAACCATGATGCAAAATGTTAGTAAATATGGCCCCCTGTTTTTTTAAGACTACTTGTGCCACAGGCACCCATTGTTTAAAAAATTAAGCTCTGGATTCCTGTATATTTTATGACCATCTTTTTTTTTTTAAATTCAAATCATTTTTATTGAAAATTTAGGAAAAAAGAAAGAAAAGACAATACAATAAATCTTCCATTACATAGATCGATACAACCATGGTAATAAGTGACGTCTACACAAAATCAAAGAAAAGTAAGGACAAGTGTATCCGATGCATCAAAGCAAAGCAGTCAGCGGGAACATTAACCACAGTGCAAACAAAGGTAGAATATACATTCATTGGAGCACACGGGGGTGGAATATAGAGCCAGTGGAGCATACATAGATAACCGACATTTATAAGTTTACATATATTTTATGACCATCTAATCACTTTTTCACTTTCTACCCACCTTGATACTGTATGTTCTTTCGCTAGGGGGAGAGATTAACTTTCTCTAATAAATTGTGCTAATTGGATTGTTCTAGCCCATATTTGCCAACGGCAAGTGTTGTAAGATTACTGTACGTTTATTTTCTTGCAATAAAAATGGTTAATCCAGAGATAGTTATTGCTTGGCTGGGAGGAAGGGGGGGCGGATTTGGCAAGAGAGTCCTGGGTTTTCACCAACTCCCCCAGCAAATGTCAGTGAGAGTAGCACATCCCGGTTTTCAGAGAGGGTGGACTGAAAACAGTCGGAAGCAAGTTTTCATGTATTCCAAAGCAGGATTCGTTGTCAGCTCTTAATTGAAAGCATCTCATAGCACAGATGATGCTAAGTGTAAAGATTGCATTTGACTCCAGACTCCGGATTGTGTTTTCACTGTCACTCAAGTCATCCTGTGGCCTTTAGTCCATGCAAAAGCTACATTTGTCTTGGGCAGTGACAGTGTCCATTCACATAATGTGATGTGCAGAATTCTGCGCAGTGTTTTGTCATTTTTAAAGCAAATTGAAGGCACTTTTAAAGCCTGGTTGATTAGATCAGTAATTGGAAGAGCGACGGTGTGGGCTATGTGAATATTTATGTATTAATACTTCTAGAAAAAAGGTAGAGTAAATGAGTAATTCCTGAGGTGACAGGAAAGAGGAGGCATCTCTGTTACATCATGCTACTGATGGATGATACATTTAAGTTTCATCCAATCCTAGTTTAATTAATCACACACTAAGGTAAAAGTTTACCAGTGATCCTGATCTTGTCACCAGATCTCCATTGCCCATGAAACTGCTCCACTAAATGTGCAATCTGATTAATGCATGAACAGAGAATTATAAGCCGCAGTCTGAACTTTTCTATTGGATTGTGTTGTATCTCACTTATGCCACCCCTCCCGTGCCCTGCGCTTGGTTCCTTCCCTTTCCCTGCGCGTGAGCTTCCCCTGTGCTCTGCCCTCCCTGATTGGTTCCCCCACATTCCATGCTTCCCTGGTTGACCCCCTTTGACATGTACCGTCATAACAGATGTTCCACTGACCCACGCATGACTACCCGTGTGGGGCTGTTTCTAATAAACCTAACATGAGAAACGTATGATCGACTAATGACTACTTTGTAACAGATTGTTTCCTCATTCAAACATTATTATACCTGAGTTGTGATAATTTGATTACTTTAAGTGCAAAAGAGAGTTATTTGCTGTCAGGTGCAGAATAGATACAAAAAATAGGAAATCGTGCACAAGCATGAAAGGAGCCCCGCAAAATCTTTGGCATATGCTTCAGGTGTTGATTCCTTTCCGGATTTAGGGGCACATCGAAAATACATACTTCAAAGAAAGGCAGAATGGTATCTTCTTGTCCATCAAAATAATACATATTTTTTAATTTCTGAATGCATTTAGGCATGGTCAAAAATGAATGTAGTATCATTTTAAAAAAAAGATGGGCGGTTTCGGGGTGTCTTAATTCAGCACAAACATTGTATCATTCTCGAGGACTCCAGTGACTTTCTAGAGTTGCTTAATCCTTGCTAAGAATCGCTAACTGAAAAACAACTTCCAAAGGCATGAAAGTGTTTTGCAATTATAAAGCAGGCTGACAAGCTAATAAAAGGGTATTGGGCAGCACAAATCACTGCAGTATGTACAAGCAACCAGGAGCCTAAATATTCAAAACGTGTTGAAACCAGAGAGACTTTAATTCTCTCTCAAAGATCAATATTTGGGCTAACAATAGAGGGGAAGGGTCTCAGGGCAGCTGCTGAAAAGATTTTTAGCTCTAAGAAATGGACCAGGTCTTCCCACGAGTCTAGAGGAGACCACCAGAGAAAGCTTACCGGCTATATATGAGGAGTTACAGAAAATATGGCTTTGTGGTTTACTCGTCCAAGGTTAAATTTAATAAACAACTTTATAAAAACCCAACATACGATCTAATAACAGGAGTGATGCATGCATACTTTAGGCCTCTACTATAGTGTAAGTTGCAGAGTGGATCCTTGATTTAAAGCCAGGCAAGCCTACCAACAGAGCCTTACCATCAAAACCTACAACGAAACTTTCTCTGGGGTCGTCCTGAGAATTTGGAACGCCTTGCCCCTGAAAGCAGACTAAATCCCTGAACTGCATCTTTCAAGAAAGAAGTCAAAGTTATACTTATGAACACATTTCTGCAGTAGATCCTAGGATCCCCTCCCTTCGTACCTCTCATGACATATCAATGACCCTCATGACTACTGCTTTCCTGCTATGTTATTGTTTTTGATCTATTGGCCCTGATATCGTGCTGTACCCTCCCTTATCTGGGTGACGCATTATCCTATATTTTTCTCGACCATGATACTATTGATTTAATTTGTCTCTGCTTTCTGAACAATTGTAAAGTACTCTGATACCCGCAAAAGGATGAAGGTTTTCAGGACATGTGACAATATCTGACCCGCTTTACTTCATTCAATACCCATTGCAGCTACAGCTTTTTCACATGTTAATGGCACTCTTCTGGTCCTCCTGGATGACACCAAAACTCATCTCATAGAGTCCACACTATAAATATAACATCTACTAACCAAGCATAATGAAAGGATTAGCAGCCATTCGATCCTTCCAAGGCCAGTAAATGGAGTACCATTAACTGGACTATAGTTAAACCTGTCATTTGCGTATCCTTACCAACAGAAGAGTAGTATGAACCTCTGAACCAACAAAAGTTACTATCATCATTTATCAATTAGAGGTAGGCAATTTCTGCCAATTGGTTAAAAAAACACATTTCTCATTATCTGTGCCCCATCACCATACATAAAAAAAACAAAAAAGGTCTAATCCAAATTTCAGGTCTATGAAACAGCAGTAATAACAATGATAAGGGGCATTGGAGGGGCGCTGACATACACAGATATACCTTGAAGGAAATCCAATTAAGTACAAGGAGGTACTTCAGAAGACTCCAAAAAATATGTAAAATCCATTTTGTGATACATTTGAAATATATGCTGTACCTCCTAGCTCTGTTTTCCAAATCAGTCAACTTCCAGAGCATGTCCTCCCTTTGTAATTTAATTGTATCTGCAAGTCCCTTCTGAGTAGCCATCGCATCCTCCAGTGTCGAAATCCGTTCCTCAGCCTCAACAATTTTGGCTGCGATGTCCAAAAACGTTTTAGCAACTCTTTGAATTGAATTTTGCACCCTACGACATGCACCCTGTGTATGGGCACTCTCCTGTCGAGTCTCCTCACGATGTGCCATAATGGTTTGGTAGATGATTGACAAAGTCATTTTCTGAGGAAGGCGCCAGAGGATGGTCAACGATACCGCCTGCAGCTATAGATCCATTGTTACCAACTAAGCCAGACTGTGCAGAGAAGGAATAATCCCACATCATTGACCCGATAGACCCCGGGTCCTTGCTTGACGCCAGGGCCCCTTGGTCTTTCAACTTCAAGGCTTTGCGGACCGTGCGGGGACCATGCAGTGAAATCTCATCTTTAGATACTTCATTTTACCGCCAATCTGCAAGATCACTATCGTCGTCTGTCCATTCTCAGTCTGGCCCTTCATCTGCTGATGAACCGGTATGGTCGGACATTGAGTAACATTTATCTGTGCCTTTGGGCTCCTTCATAACTCTATTAGCATCCAAGAAGCGATTTGAGCAAGCCCCTCGAGCACCTAGGCTTCCAACAGTAATACATTGACTTGGTGGTTCAGAAGTTACTGGAACTATGGGTCCCATAATGCACCTCACAGGGGGGAGAATACCTGGATAAAATTGATTATTACCATGCTTGGCAACTTCCAGAGACTTCTCATCCCCCCCAACCAACAGCATATTATTAACTGAGACGGCCCCATCAAAGCCCAATGCACTGACCTGGGTATGTTCCGGAGACCCAGCGCTGGTTTTCTCGAGGGTGGCGGTCAACCGCTACCAACCTCCGCAGCACTAGGCACAGACAGCAAAGGAGTCACCTCTTTAGGCTTTGACACCGCATCCTTCGATGTTTTTGAAGTACTTCCCCGCCAATTGAAGTAATGACTTTGCCTGTTTGTAACTTAACTGCATCGCTGCGGCGGTTATTTTTCCGCTGTGCGGCTTTTTTCTAAAAGCCTTGTTACATGACGAGCTCAGCTCGTCATCCGCACACGACCACCGTGGCTGATGACGAGCTGAGCTCGTCATCAGCAGCAAAGGGGTTAAACAGAGCGGGCAGGGTCTGCTTCCCCTTTCCGCATGCCGCAGATGCCGATTCTGAAGAGCCCGCAACACCGGCTACTGACTCCTTCATTCCACTGACCGCTTTGCCGGGGCTGGTTACCCGTGTAGTCGAGGCTCGTGCCTTCCCGGTCGGATTCTTTGCTGCTACTTTCCGAGCCATAGTACTAGAGGAGCAATAGGATAGACGCAGACGCTGGAGGCTAAAGGAGATTGACGTTGAGCCAAACCAGAGCTAGGGGAAATAATTTTAGGATTTTAGGAATCCTGGAAGGCAGGGAAGGGTCAGATACTAGACAATTTGTTGTGGAATTGTTTTCGGAAGCCCTCCCGGAAGTCACACAGTGGGACTGGCAACTGGAAGTCCAACATGCACATTGTTTCCCGTTCAAGCAGAAGCAGAACTCTTGCCGGGCTGGTGACAAGCCTTGGGCAATCTTAATTTGTTTGAATAATTTTTTGGCCAGGGAAAGGTTTATGACCTAGCTAGGCCAGATAGGAAGAGGGTAGGGAAGGATTGTGAATTTTTTGTCAGACCAGTTTTTTGTCCAGCAACTGTTGAGCGGAGGTGGCAGCTCCACCAGCTAATAGCCCCATTTCAGGCAAAGGGAGCCCAATCCTTCCTGCTCTATCCCTTCAAATTGAAAATAATCCATCAGGGACAAACTAGGTTCTTCGTATCTGAAGTTCAGGCAAAGGAATTTTTTAACTCTATTTAGTCAATAATGACAATGTCAATAATGTTTGCTTCTTGGGTAATCATTGCGGGGGGCTTGCGGTGTTGCTATTGGGGCTGAGTTGATATGTACTTTTTTGAGTGTTGTTTTGTTTCGCTATGGTCGGCTCAGATCCTCAGACGTTGGTTAAATCGGTGGTATGATCTAGGGGAGAGTGGGGGGAACCAACTTATCCCATCACAAGGACCTTGGCCCTGATGCCTCATAAGGGGGATGAAGGGTTCTTGGTGGCAGAGGGGAGTGGGGGGTGGTAGGGTGTAGGGGTGGGTTTGGGCTGAGGGGTCGGGTTTTTTAGGGGGTGAGCAAGTTTTCAGCTTTAATATTTATTCGTGGTATTGGTGACAGTAGTTTTTGTTTTATATCAGAGTTTATGATTAAAAAGCATCTGTATTTTGAGTGGAGATTAGGATTTACCCTGTGTGTAAACGGGGCGGGATAGATTGCGTTTAAGTTCATGAAACATCTGTGGTCTCAATGACGGGAAAAAGCGGGTCTTGCTCGATAAAATTGTCCAAACTATGCAGGTAGAGATCTTGTGTTTACAAGAGACACATATACCGTGGGGGAAGAGGGAGTGTTTGAAAATACCTGGCTATGATCTTGTAGCTTGGTCTTGTCAGACATCCATGATTAGAGGGGTGGCCATTATGCTAAAGTGAGGGGTGGGGTCCTGTGAGAAAGTTAGAGAGGATATTGCAGGCAGGTGGGCTATAGTGGAAATTGTCATCAACGGTAGGTCCCTATCTGTGTGTACCATATATGGCTTAAACTTGGACGACCCAGAAGTTATAAAATGTTTAAATCTAGAATTAGCAACATTTCCACACCCTATGTTTTTGTGTGCAGATTTGAATATTTATTTGACAAGCAATTTTAAGTTGGTAAGTGATCAAAAGTATTTTGGTAAGAAACCCAGGGTCTTTAAGGCTCTTCAGACGTTAGTCATAGAACATGAGCTGATCGATGTCTGGCATTGACATAATAAATATAAGGATGGTTTTATATTCTATTCTTCCCCCCAAAATAAATTGGTCCATTTGGAATATTTTATTTATTTCTGATCAGTCGGTTGGGCAGCTTCTATTGTAGTATCCCCAAGAATCCTATCAGATCATAATTCATTGATAGTTGAGTGTCCCTGGGGCCGTTCGGTCAAATTTCCTAGACCGTGGTCATTTGAAAGAAAGCTTCTTCTGGAGCAGTCTTATCAGGAGCATATGGAGAAGTGGATAATTAAATTTTTTAATATCAATAGGGAAACCGCATATGATTGCATTGTCTGGGATACATTTAAGGCAGCACTACATGGTGAGACTAAAAGCTTTACAGCTCATCGATGGAGTATTATAGAGGCACAGATTAAGGGTTGCTTCGAGGAGCTTCGGTTGGCTGAGCTGGAATTAACACGCAATATCCAGTATGGCCTCAATATTGCCCAGAGCCAGCAGGCTGTGGCTATAACTAAATCTAAACTTCTGGAATTTTTTGGTCAAGATTTGACTGCAAAGTATGTGCAGTTTCGTACGATGATGTACGAGTTTGGAGAAAATTCAGGTAAAATTCTCGGTAAAGACTGCAACAGAAAAATATGGCAAATCGAATCGTTAGAGTTCAGGATCATCAGGGTGTTAATCAGGATTCGCCCGACAGGGTCACGGATGTTTTTAAGAATTTTTATACTTTGCTGTATGAGAAGGAGAGTTGGAGCTCTCAGAGCGAGATTCTGGCTGATTACTTCCTCCAGAATATCGACACTTTGAAAATTACACTGGGACAGAATGAGGTACTTTTTGCTCCAATTACTTGGGAAGAGGTTGAGCTGGCTATTAAATCTCTGGCCAACAGTAAGGCTGCGGGCCCGGATTCCATTCCTTTAGAATTTTATAAGGCATTTTCTTCAGTAATCAGTAAGGACATGTTGTCAGTCTTTAAGGCAGCGCAGGGTGGTGTTATACCGGATTCCTGGTGCCAAAATACGATTGTATTGTTTAAAAAAAAAGACAAATCCGACAGAAATCCCTCATCTTATTGTCCAATTTCACATATAAATACAGACAGCAAAATATACTCAAAAGTATTATCTTTCAGACCTGCACAGGTTATCACTCCGTTAGTTTCTCTGCACCAGCACGGGTTTATACCGGGCAGGGATAAGTGTGACCATGTTCGCCGGGTCATTGCCCTGCTGGACTAGGCTCAGACCACGGGGTCTCCCCTCGCTGTGATTCTGTTGGACGCCGAGAAGGCGTTCGACAGGGTCTCCTGGGGGTTCCTATGGCTTCTGCCCCGGTGGAAAGGCTTTAACTCTGAGTTTATCCAGGCTATTCAGTCATTATATATCTCCTCGGATGCAACAATCCGGATCTCTGGGCAAGAGTCAGGGCATTTTAACATCAGCAGGGGTACCAGACAGGGGTGCCCCTGCTTGCCCTTGCTCTTTGGCATCTACACTGAACCTTTTCTCAGTAAAATCGAAGAAAGCTTAGATCTCCCCGATTAGGGTCAGGGGGTAGAATACAAGACGCTGGCTTACGCTGACGATATTGTGGTTTTAACCAGTGATGTCGGACCTGCCTTTGCAGCTTTGGAGATTCTTGCTGAACAATTTGGCTTGTTATCACGGTACAAGTTAAATATTACAAAAACGCAGGTCATTCAGTCCTCTGCTATGTCCCACTCTGATGTTCCTGCTGTTACAGAAGCATTGTATCTGGGGGTCAAAATTACTGCTGCAGTCGCCAAAATTCCCGACCTAAATATTCTTCCAGTAGTCGACTCTGTCAAGACTAAGTTGGAGAGGCTGGATCATTTGAATTTGTCACTCTAGGGTCACTGCAACGTACTAAAAATGTTGGTTCTCCCAAAGTTTCTGTATCTGCTTAGGACTATCCCTCTGGAATTCTCACAAGCAACCTTGGTTAGGGCCGGATTTGTCTTAGGTGTCTTTGGGGATACCGTCGATCACGCAGGGCGGCCAAATAGATCTGTCTTCCTAGGGATCGAGGCGGCTGGGCAGTCCCCAATCTCTTATTTTATTATAGGTCCACCATGTTGCAACACTTTGGGCCACTGTTGTTGGGTGATAGGGCAGTTGTTTCCCTGTGCAGTAGGCCACCTATATATGAATTACTTTTGGGGGAGGCGGCTAAGGGTATCTTAATGGGATATTGGAACCCAGTTACTTTAAAAAACACTAGGTTTAAAGTCATTGGGGCTATGTTTTCGGTATGGCAGTAAATCCGCCGTAAATGTATTATTCCGAAGGTTAATATTTATACGCCATTCAATGCGATGGTGTTTTACCAGCTATTTTTCAGGACCAGGTTATCTTCAGATGGCAGAGATTGGGCTTGAATCTCATAGGCCACCTGTGCTCGGTGGGCAAATGGCCTTTTTCGCCTCTCTAAGGGAAAAATGTCATATACAAACGCAAGGTTTTTTCAAATATATCCACGTCAAAAGCTTTGTAGATAAATATCATTATAATACCCCCACAATGTTTGATAAGTTCATTTTAATCGAGTTGGCTCAAGGAGGGCTAAAATAGGCTTTTTTTATCAATATCTTTTATTAGGTCTTCCTGATGATCTTGATGCACAGGATATTAAGTGGGTGGGGAAACTGAGAAAGTCAGGAGTGGATATAGTGATGGCAATGATTCGGCTCTGTATTACATCTCAGTGGTTAAGTCTAGAAGCCCCTACCTTTTTGAATTGGAGAGCTAGGATGCTAGCCCTGTACAATCTGGAGTCCTCAGTGTATCTATTAAGGGGGAGAAGAAGGCGGGAGATGGCCACTAAGATATGGGCCCCTCTAGAGGAATGGTCTAAGAGCTGAATATTCTTTCTGGTATTAAGCAGTGTTGAATCTTATTTGTTTACTGCTTTTTTGATGTTCTGGGTTATTTTTTTTTCTGTCTCCTGCAAATTATGGTATATTTCGTATTGCAACTGACTGCTTATTGATTTAATGCTTTAGTATCTTCTCCACCGTTTTTTCTAATGTGAATATTGATGCCACGACTTGTCTTTTGTTTCCTATATATAGAAAATACAGTTAAAAAAATGAAATATATGCTGTACAACAGGTTGCAATGTTTGTTGGTTGTTGGGGGAAAGAGTCTGCAGAGGTTTGTGGGAAGATTTAAATCAAAATATCAGGGCTCTGTAAAATAATACCTTGTTTGTTTACATAGGTCTTCATACCAGAGCTCTTCTGTTTGTAAGCACTGTAATAACATATGCTACTATTATCCACTCATGGTACTCAATTTACTGACCTTCAGGAGGATGGAAGACTGAGTCGGCTTAGCCATGATTCAAGCTCCTGTTGATCACCCCTTAGGTCCAGAGACAAATGTACGGCTTATTGAGCTATCCCTCTGGGATAGTCACAATGTAGGGATTAGGCCTTAGGCAAACTGACTTAAAATCTATGTACAAATCTATCTATATATTTAGGAACAAGTTTTGTATATGAAGAAGCCAAACGTGTATTGATGACCATAGTTTTCATGAAGTACGCATTGGACATTGGCCAAGGGCTCTTTGCTTCTCAGGTGAATTATCTATTTTTCCTCTTTGGTTTTCTGGTAAGATATTGATTTACAGAACTCAAATGTAAGCAATATGTAGTGCTACAAACGCTGCCAAAATGTGTGCTCGGAATCTAAGCTCTGCGCAATATGTCTGCATTTCTATCAATGTACACAAAAGCTAGGGGGTGTGGCTTATGAGCCGATGAGGACAGTCGCGCCGACCCCACCGTTTATCCTGCAAGGAGAGCCGGAATAGACTTCCAGCGAACCGGGGAAGGAGACCAGAAGAGAACGAGATTGGCGGCCATCTGGCCCCCGGTTCGACTTAGTGACCTGGAGGAGTGTGGAGCCCGATCTGCGATTCCCCAACATGGTGGCCGAAGTGGCTGATAGCTTCCCCTGCTGGAACTGAGGAAGGAGCCTGACGGTGGCAGGGGCTGCAGAGAGCCAGAAGGGTTATCATTTGGTGCCTCCTAATGACCCGGAGGAGAAAAGAATCCGGTCCGAATGAGCCCAGTGTGGCGGCCGATACAGCCAAGTGCACATTCTGTTGAGGCTGGTGACTTAGATCGGATTGCGATCTTGCGGTGTGGGAGACCCCCCTCAACGGCGAGGCAGACACCGAACACCCACAGCACGTTCGGGATACCCCGCCGAGATTGGAGCGGGGAGTTGAGCGACCACAAGAGCTGCAGAACCTGTGAGGCCCTGAGTGCGGACAGCTGCGAGGAGGAAGAGGACAGGCAGCGGACAGGAGTGGGCGGCATGCACTGCACAGGCTGCCAGTGGAGCGAGTTGAGGCGGCGGGGACTACTGCTGCTGCGGCCCCCTAAGCAGCGGGGTCCTCAGGTGGGTGGTCCTTGGGCTGGAGTCCCGCTGATGCCCAGATCGTGAGGGCCTGGGTGCGGCAGTATAGCCTGGAGGGTGGGGAGGAGACGGCCCAGGACTGCAGAGCTGTATGAGACTCGGTGAAGAGACAGTGCACTGGGAGAGCCCCTGAGGCCCTTAAACCACACAGCGAACCAGGAGGACCAAACACTGGAGGCAGGAGTGGACTGATGGTGGCCTGATCAGTGGCGGCCTGGGGGGATTAAGGTGGCTCCCCTACAGCCTGTGCTTGGTGATGTGCGCTGGCTGGTTGCTCAGCCTGGGGGCTTGGTGCATGTCCAGGACTCTATGGACTAGGAATTGTTGAGCCAGTGGAGACGGACGGTCATCCCCTGGGGGGGCCCAGGACGCAGTTATACAGTGGGGGTCATCTTGGGGATCATCGTTGTGGCAGGTGGCAATTCCTGAGGGGCTGAGCCAGAGAAGGACTGGATGGAGTGCGTTGACGCCAGGGGAGGCTAGGGAGAAGCTGGGGTAGGATATCGACTTGAGTGGCTTGGCAGAGGGTCACCCTCATTCATACATTGGACACTGTTAGACGGGACCTGGAGGGTCGGCCGAGGACAAGGGGAGAGGTCTCCGGGGAGAGCCGTCTCCAGCGATCGTACAGACAAGTAACTTCCCCCCCACAGATGGACACCACACAAAGATAAGGTTTAACGTTCTTTATAAGCAGTCTTGAGGTACGGTAGAATGGTACAAGGAGGTCTGGACTCAGGGGTCCCCTCGATTCTAGTCTCTTGGACGGGAAAGGGGGTAGCGGGACAGTCTTGTTACCAATATGGTAGTTGCGATGAGATGATGGGTAGCTCACAATCCTCGAGCTCGGCGTTCTAGGAGGACGGGCCGCGGCAGCGCCAGCAGGTCCCGGGGAGATCGAAGATGGCAACGGTCCGCGGCAGCGCCAGCAGGTCCCGACGAAGATGGTAGTTACAATGGGCCGCGGCAGCGCCAGCAGGTCCCGGCGAGGATGAAGGTTGCAGAGGGCCGCGGCAGCGCCAGCGGACAAGACGACAGTTCACAAGGCAGGGCTGCGGCAGCGCCAGCAGTCCGTCAAGGATGAGTTCTTCTCGGTGTCTCTCGACTCCAGGATACAACTGCCTTCCTGCTCTGGAGCTGCAACAGTTATAGGTCTGGCGGCCTTTGATGTCCGGACCCTCGCACTTGGAGGTCGGGAGGTCCGGGATGAGGGAGTCCAGACACCCAGCAGGGGGGTGGAGCCAGCGTCCGGGGAGGCTGGGGGCGGTCGGCACCTGGCGGGGGAGAGCCATCGACACTTCTTCCTCCCATTGACCTGCCAAGTGGTCCGTTCACCTCCTGGGTGGATGGTGGTGCCGGGATGTCGGGGCCTGGCCAGGCCCAGGGTTGGGGTCGAGCTGAGGCCATGCGGCCTCGTGGTGCAGTGTCCAAGATGGCGGCCGGGCCGGGCAATGGTGCTGACGGTGGCCCGGGCCCGTGATACAGAGATGTCTGGGGGCAGGAGTCCCGTAGGGGACGGATTGCGGGTTGCTTCTGTGGGTAGCACCTGGAGAGCTGGTGTCCGGGCCCTGTCCTGCGGGGAGGGAGCGAGCCCTTCATGTGGCCTGTCCAACAGACACCCTCCCAAGGAGTGGACTGTATGGTTGTCCGATACGGGTGCAGAGGAGAGGCGAAGAGCACCCAGGAGATCAGGTGTGGGCGGGTCTGATGGCCCTGTGTGGTTACTGGTGTGTGGGGATCCCCTTTCTCCCCAGCCGCTGGGGGGCTACAACTGCGGCCGGTGAGGTGAGGGAGTTGCTGCAAGATCTAATGGCTCCTGAGGGTCCAGAGAGTCGAGAGCTATGGGGAAACCATGAGGCCGACAGGGGGGCCCAACCGGAGCAGGAGGACAAGCCTGCGGAACTACGAATGCACAAGGCAGTTGAATCGCAGCCGGAGGGACGGATGCAGCAACAGGCCGACCAGATACTCAAGGCACAAGAGATGCACTGCAGCAGGACATTGCTCAAGTGTCACTGGGTTTGGGCCTCCTACGGGCGGATCATGTTGAGCTGGCCGACAGAGTGAAACAAACTGAGACAACATTAGAGATCCTAGAACCCTCCAAGAAAGCAATGGAGACCCAGATGGGGGATGTCACTCGCAGGTTGCATGTACTGGAACAGAGAGCCAAAGATGCTGAAGGGCGCAATAGACGGAACAACATACGAGTGGTGTGCCTGCCGGAAGGAGTGGAAGGGGGTAGTATGGTGGACTATCTGGAGCAATGGCTGCGGACCGAGGTGGCTCCAGAGGGTTTGACACCATTCTAAACGCTGGAAAGAGCGCACAGGGTGCCAGCCAGACCGTTGGTGCATGGAAGACCACCCAGGCCAGTGGTGGCCTGCCTACTCCATTACAAAGATAGAGAACTGCTCCCCAAACAAGGCTCGCACGACCAGCCCATATAGAGTGGACCATAACAATGTTAGGCTATTCCCGGATTACACATTCGATGTGCAGCACCATGGAGCCTCGTTCCTGGTGGTCAAGAAGGCCCTCCGGGACAAAGTTGTCCAATACTCGCTGATGTTTACGGCACGCTTGAGAGTGACCATGGATCGTAAAACGTATTATCACAATGACCATGAGGAGTCATGGAGTTGGCTGGAAACCTACCGGGCAGGAAAGGGCGAAGCAGGTAGCGCCCTGGGGCAGTGGATGGAAGAATCGCACCAGCGCCGCATGAGAAGCACCAGGCGGAACTGCACTGGAACCCGGAAACCCACAGTGACACAAACAGAGAAGGAGAGATCGGCCGCACTACAGGCCATGACAGAGATATCCCAGGCGAAGGGAGCAGGGACAATGGGGGTGACTGAATCCAAAGGAACAGATACAGGTAGTGTCCCACTGCCACCTGGGACAGCCCATGAGATTGTCGATGCTTGAACTTAAGTAGTTGGATCCAGAGACTTGGGAGAGGGGTGGAAGGTTGTTGCTCCCTTTTCTTCACAGGGGTCAATTGGAAGGAGCGGCGTTAGAGATGATCGGACCAAGAGGGCAATAGACTTGTGTGGCTGCCTCCACCTAGGGCCCTTTCGGAGAGGCGGAAGCTTTGTTTTATAGTGGGGTACGGTGTTAGGACTCACTGGAGTTGTAGATCAGATCTTCTCGGCACTAGGGCTCCCACCTCGGTTCCGATTCTTGAGTGGACCTCTGGTAGTGACCAGAGGGATAGTTAGATATTAGTTTGGATGGGTACTAGCTGTTTTAGGACCAACAAGACGTGTGCCGTGACGTAGAGCAGTCCACATCAATATCAGACAGCTGGCCGTTGAGATTGGGATAAAGAAGTAACACGGCACCACACGGAGTGATTATTCACCCGTACTGGTTGCATATTGAATAATATAGCTGACACGCAATCTATGGCCAGGCAGATTTGATGACAGCACCGTTGGTGGATACAAGAGCGGTTTTTAAAGAATAAGAGATTAAGATTGCGCCAATTTTTAAGACAGCCATGCTGATGGCGTTAAAATTTTAACCCGAATAAATGTGAGACTGCGAGCCGCCTCGAAATAAGATGGTTTATATATGTGTGGGATTCTATCAATGTTATCCTGAAGAAGATGTTGGCTTTTAAATACTGTGCCCACCGAAACGCGTTGATGCCCCTTTTGAGTAGAAGTATTTGAAGCCCTGGTGACGACATCTCTGATTGAAAAAATTTGTTTTACATCGGAGTGTGATTATTTTTGTGGCTATTATACTGATCTCAAGCCAATAGGATTCATCAATTTCTTTGTCCCTGTTTCCCACCTACGATAATTTGATTGTCTTCTGTAATGAGAGTCTTGTTTTGCATAACCTGTGTAGTTTTTATCTATGTTTGATGTTTTTAAATGATACGTTTTTTACAAATTGAATAAATTGTCAAAGTTTTTTAATTGATTTTTCCTTCTTTGCTCCGGTTTGAATGAATTGTTGTGGTAAGAAAGTGTCTTTGTGATTTAAGCTTGTACCCAAAAGGGAATTTCTTTTTGACATTTACTAGCTGTTTAGAACCTGTTCTGGGGAGGGGTGGTTGGGGGAATTTGAGGGTTTTTGTTGGGGTAGTTAGAACCACTGGTGTTCCGCCTGATGGTGTGCAGTTTAGGATGAGGAACGATCAGCATCAGCATCATGGGGGCATCACCTGAACTGAAGTGTATTATGTGGAATGTATGGGGGATGCATACAATGTTAAAACGCCACAAGGTGCATGCTTATTTAGTGCGTAGGATAGTACAGATTGCTTTCATCCAGGAAACACATGTAGGTCGCACATACTCCACCTCTGCTAGGGGTACACTGATATAGGTCAGAAAGGGGGTTAATTTTCAGCCGCTATAGCAGTTAGTGGACCCGGAGGGGAGATTTGGGGCTGTCATGGGGCGATTGGATGGGAAGGATGTGGTGTTATGTAATGCATATGCCCCTAATGTGGAACAGGCGACCTTCTTCGATCGACTATTGGGGAAACTGGCGACTGGCTCGGTGATACTGGGTGGTGACTTCAACTCCATCACAGATACGGTGATGGACAGATCTCACCCCCCCCCCCATTTCCTGAAGCTCCCGTACACTGGCTCTCGAAGGTTCAACGGGATTGGCAAGATAAATGGGGGCTTATAGACACATGGCGTGCGCAACACTTAGGGGAGCGGGACTACTCTTATTTTTCTTCACTACATGATTTACATGTACGGCTGGACACCATCCTATGCACTCCGGACATTCACGCGTCGGTCAGACACAGCGAGTATTTAGCAAGGACGATATCGGACCATAATCCACTGTTGTTGGTGATAAAATGGGCACGGGAGAGGCCAGTAGTTCCTACCTGGCGATTACGCCCGGAGGCATTGGAAGACTCAGTATTTTGTGCGGAGGTACAGGAGGGTATAGAACACTATTTCCTTGAGAATGAGGGTACAGCGTCCAACCTAGGTGATGGAGTGGGATGCATTTAACGTGGTGGTGCGGAGTTTATACATTACCAAGATGGTGGGCCTGCGGAAAACAATACTGCTGGATATTGAAAAGGAGGAACTGAGGCTGCGACAAGCGGAGAGAGCCCGCCCGAGGACCCGGGGTTACAGGGCGAGGTTTTGGTCACAAGGGAGGACATGGTGGCACAGGTAGAGAGATTGCGCTGCTTTGATCACAAAGCATACTTGGTCCGGGTACACGCAGAACGAGATAGAGCTGGCACTTTGCTGGCCTGGCTTGCCAACCCTGCTCCGAGGGATACACCTATATTGCCTTTGGCGGCGACTACTGGAGTGCCGGAGTATACCCAGAAGGGGATCAGTGAGATGTTCCTGGAATATTATGCAGACCTGTACAGGAGTAAACTACAGGATACGGGCAACAGGCTGGAGGACTTTTTAGCAGGTGTCCACCTCCAGCGCCTCAAGTCGGACCAGGCAGACTCATTGGGACAAGAGATTACAGGGAAAATACGCGGCACAGTAAAACATATTGCACGTAATAAACCCCCAGGTGCCGACGTACATTGATACCTTGGCTCCTAAACTGTTAGCAGTTTACCAGGGGGCTCGGGCCCTGGAGAGGCTACCTGCATCCACTCAGGAGGCTATTATTATTCCCTTGCTGAAACCTGGGAAAGACCCCCTAAATAAGAAAGATTATCTCCCTCTGTCAATGTTAACATCTGACTACAAAAATACTCATTAGGATTCTTGAGACTCGACTCCTTCCATATATGGAACAGTTGGTCCATAGCGACAAAGCAGGTTTTATCCTGAAGCACACCACAGCAACTAATGTGAGGCGTCTCCTCCAAATTTTAGGTAAAGATCATAATGCATTCCCCACTGCAGCGGTTCTCTCAGTAGATATAGAAAAGCTTAGAGTGGTCCTACTTGTTTAGGGTCCTGCGAACATTCGGTCTAGGAGAATCCTTTGTGGGGTGGATGGAGATTCTCTATAGGTCAGCCACGGCTCGGTAAGGACGGGCGGGACGATCTCCAGCTCTTGTTTAGTAGGGCAGGGACACGGCAGCGGTGCCCGCTTTCTCCATTGCTGTTTGCTTTAGCCATTGAGCCTCTGGCTGCCCATGCCAGTCTAGGGAGACATTATCCTGGGTTGGATCTCCGTGGGGATATGCAGTTCATTTCTCTGTGTGCCGATGACCTCTTAATTTTCTTGGCAAATACGGAAACTGCCTTGGAAGGTGCAAAGCATTTACTCCACACTTTTGGTAAGTTCTCGGGCTGGATGCTAATTGGGCAAAGACTTTCTTGTTCCCGGTGGCACAGTCTGAGACTGGCCCTTCCCAAGTTGCGGGCATTCGCTGGGAGCCCAGCTGTTTGCCCTATCTTGGCACTAACATTTATCACAGCTCCGAGGACTTGTTGGAGGGAAATGTGGGTAGGGCCGTACGGGCCCTTAGGAGCAGTTTCACGTTTTGGAGCACAATGCCGCTCTCGTGACAGTATTATTTTTGGACGCTGCAGATTTGAGTGCTGGGCTCCACCTTTACTTTGCTCCGCTCCATGGCTGGGCGATTTATATGGGGGTCTGGCAGGAGGAGGGTTGCACTGTCCATGATGATGCGCCCAAGAGCCGACGAGTGTTTGTTAGTGCCGGACTTTGAGCTGTACTATCTAGCGGATCAGCTACATTGGCTTACTCAAGCGGTAGCTCGGGAGTTTAGGGGGCCGGAGGGTCCAGAGGGCCAATGGATTCCGCATCATACCTTGTCCTTCATAGTACTCCAGCAACGTCTTCGTCTCGAACTGCTTATCAGTGAGGAGCGGACACTGAGACTTTGCTGGAACAAGATTCAGCGCCGGGCTGGGTTTGCTCGTCCGTATGCTCCGGAGATCACGCTGGGCCGTCCAATCCCCACATGGCGGGGATTGGACGGCGATGGCCGAATGGGAGGAATTAGGAGTGCAGGTACTGGGAGACCTGTACGAAGACGAAGCTTTATTACAATTTCAGGCCCTGAAGGACAGATATGGCCTACCTATGGGGGATTATTTATTGCACTCAGCCCTAATATCAGCAATGCAACGGTATTGGAAGGCAGGATTCTTGGAACCACAGACAACAATGGCATGCCAGTATGTGGTGATGTCTAAGGGAACCGTTAAGGTGCATGCTGACTGAGGGGTTGGAACCACTGCGGGAGCTGCGGGGGAAATGGTTGGCGGACTTAGGCAATGAGATTTCGGAGAAGACATGGTCCCAGTTAATCAGAAGGGCTTGGAAAAGCAAGAGGAAAGCTCGATTTCAATTGATACACTTTTACATTCTGTATAGGGCATATTTAACGCCTGATAACATTAAGCAATACTTTAGGACGGCCTCTGCTCGGTGTCCGCGCTGCAGTCTGGAAGGGGCTAATTTTCAGCATATGATGTGGGGGTGTCCACGACTCGGGAGCTATTGGGAGGAAGTGGTGGGTTTGCTTTGTGGAGTTACGGATCATAGTGTGGAACCTGACCGGGGACTTGTTTATTGCACTGGTGTCCGCATACTTCTAAAACGAAGGTTACAAGTAAGTTTAAAGATTTAGGGCTTGTCTTAGCAAAGAGGGAGATCACAGCGCACTGGAAGTCGGTAAGAACCCACCCTGGGGAGGTGGAAGGCAGAACTACTCAAATGGGCACAGAGCAAAGGCACGCTTAGGCTTAGACAAGCTATGCGGACTAATCATGAAAAATCACTAGAGGCAGCAAGGGCATGGGAGGCATTGGTGATTCCACTGCAGGCACCTGAGATGGATTCGGAGGACGGTTCACTTTTGGAAGTCCCAGTGGATTCACCGGGCTCCGCAGGGGGGGCGGAGTAGCACTATATGTGTATTTGAAATGAATATTGAATGTCAAATATAACATGTTAACCTGTACTGTATTGATATTATCGAGACATCCACGACAGCAAGGCTAGAAGTTGTTGCGTTACGCCTGGTTAGGGCACATCGGTGGTAGGGGAGGGAGACTAGGGGAATTTGGTTTGAATTCAAGTTTATTAGGTAATTTCTGTTCTAAAATAGTGGTGGTTATTGAATGCTAGCCGGGGTTACTCCATTAGTTAGTCTAAGAGAGGCACAATGGGCACGGGATGTAGGATCAAGTGATAGTTAATACGGTACTTCAGAAGTTCCGAGCTGCTAGAGCTCAGGGGAGAAGCGCAAGGAGCGGCTGGAATATGTACAAAGAAGGAATACTGTTGTATACCTGCATTTTGTTATTCGGAAAACAATAAAAACATATTTAAGAACAAAAAATGTACATAAAAAGTGACTGGGGTTCCATGTGAGTTTAACATTATTTGTTCACCATTGTTAACAATACTCTGGGCAACACCCCATGCTAAATTCCCTGCTTCGTTTTCTTTGTTTGCACAAGGGTTCCCCCATTATCCTCCACACCAGGTGGGTCATTTTCTTTCTCACTAATCACCTCATCCTACCTTCCGTTGTGGCTATTCTCTTGTGTGCTGCTCTTCCAGTTTCCCTTTTGATTTCGCTTGGGTTGGTGACTGCAAAGTAAATCCTGGTTTCTTCTTCTCGGTCGTGGCCCAACTCATTTTTAGGACTTCTGGGATCCAGTCCACGGATGTCATCCCTGGCTGTAGCTAACCTCCTCAATTCCCAGTGTTAGCTTATCTGCTATGAAGTGTAGGAAGTCGCAAGAACGAGACGCGAGAAATGGCTGACGCAGGATTCATCCACACAGAGCGTGAGCAATAAAATTATTGCATATGAGCAAAGCCACTGGAATTATGTTATTGTGCGGCCACAGCGATTTTCACATAATTATAGATTTGCCACATAATCCATTGTTTGATGCATAATCTGCAGATGTTACCAACAAAAAAACATTGTTTCAAGCACAAACGGTGTAAAAGTTACTAAAAAGGCGTCAAAACGCATTGCAGTACAATGAAAGGCTTTTTGCAAGGTTAACTAGTTAATTTGTTGTTGCTTACTGCTTTATTCGGGTGTTAACCTGGTACTAATAAGGTGCAACTAATGCCCAGACAATGTTTACAAGTTTGAAAATCACAAAATAATGAAGGAATACTATCACAAAATATGCCACATTATGCCGCATAATTTGCCTGATTTTGCCACATACTTTACTCACCCCTGTCGCATACTTTGTCCCTCCCCAGCTGTAAAATTCACATGGCCCTATATATAAGTCATGCTGAGTCTTTACATATTCATGAACAGGGTCTGTGGCAAGGATGCATCACTGGCTAGTAAAGCATGAAAACTATCTTTTCTGTGAACACAGTGTGGGAAGCACCGTTTACTTGATTAAGAGCAGAGCACTTTTGAAGAATGAGACTCCATATGTGCATCTACATTAGCCTCTGACCCTAAATCAGCTCTCCCACCTTTCCCCAATTAATCTCAACACAACAGAAAGAGTCGGTAAATGTGTGCTGTTCAGAAGAGCAAAGATGTATTTGGTAGAAGGGAAAGGTTTCCTTGCACTTTCTAAGGCAGTTCTGCTGCTGCATCAGTTATGAGGCTTGGCACATTCATTATACTGTCAGACTAATGGCGCTAACAAAAACTGAGTGATATAGAAACCCATTAGGTTTATACCAGATAACTGTGAGTGCACAGCCTAACAATGGGGAAAAAAGAAGAAGTGTAGAAAAAACTCAAGAAAGAGCTGTCCTGTACTATTCTCAAAACAATTGTGGCGAATAACACAACCATCCCAAGGTCGGACCGGGACTGAAAATAGGCCAGGAACCAAAATAAAAGTTGCCCCGATTAGTCAATTAGATATCTTAAAAAGTGGCCCATATTTGCAAATTCGGGTAGATTTGAATTTGGAAGGACACAATGTATAAGCGTTTTGCATGGTACGGCAGACTGTATGGATTGGGCTTGCTGAAAGCAACGTTTTTTTTAATATCAGAGAAATCAACAATAAAAACCTGCCCAGTGGATGGTAAAACGGACTCAGGAACAGCACAAAAAACGACTCACACACTGACTTGTCAGACCACCCATCGGGCACTGCCTGATTGGGAGGTTCAAGGTCGAACTTGAAAAATAGGACAGAGAGTCAGTCCATTATTGCCCCAAAAATGTTATTTTAGGTCAAACTGTGAGTTTTTACGGCCAAAACAACACATTGCTTCTTATCATTGCTCCTGGATCAACAACATTTAATGTATGCTTGTCTAAACTTAAAGCTATCTTAGATTGAGTTTTACCAGAAAGAAGGGAAGTAAAGCAATATATTCGACATTGTCAATAGTAGAAGAGACGTGCTTAAAACCTATAGGTATGACTCCACCAGTTTGATACTGAACAAGCAAATGCTTCTTCCTGGATCTCAATGTCCTTACCTACCAAAGTCCAGGTCATCGTGCCAGCTCCTCCTGTGACAATTGTTCTGCCCAGCTTCCAGGCAACCCACTACCCTCTGCTGCCTGTTTATCTGCTGCCCTCTGTTTGTGCTTCCTCTGCTCGTTTCTTGCTCTGTTTTTCTTTTTCTGCTAGTTTTTCTGCACTCTAGTTTCCCTTTTTCTGCTTCTTTTGCTGCCCTCTGTTTTGCCTTTTCTGTTTGTTTTCCTGCCCTCCGTTTTGCCTTTTCTACTAATTTTTCTGCTGTCTGTTTTGCCCTCTTCTGCTCTGCCTTCCTGCTCATTTTTCTGCCCTCTGTTTCTTCTGCTCATTTTTCTGCCCTCTGTTTGGTCTTTTTCTTCTTGTTTTTCTGCCCTCTGTTTTGCCCTCTTCTGCTCTGTTTTGCCTTTTCTGCTCGCTTGTTTTCCTGCCCTCCGTTTTGCCTTTTCTACTCATTTTTCTGCTGTCTGTTTTGCCCTCTTCTGCTCTGCCTTCCTGCTCATTTTTCTGCCCTCTGTTTCTTCTGCTCGTTTTTCTGCCCTCTGTTTGGTTTTTTCTTCTTGTTTTCCTGCCCTCTGTTTTGCCCTCTTCTGCTCTGTTTTGCCTTTTCTGCTCGCTTGTTTTCCTGCCCTCCGTTTTGCCTTTTCTACTCATTTTTCTGCTGTCTGTTTTGCCCTCTTCTGCTCTGCCTTCCTGCTCATTTTTCTGCCCTCAGTCTGGTCTTTTTCTTCTTGTTTTTATGCCATCTGTTTTGCCCTCTCTGCTCTGTTTTGCCTTTTCAGCTTGCTTGTTTTTCTGCCTTTCTGTTTTGCCTTTTCCTGCTCGTTCCTTCCCTCTTCCTACCGTTTTCTCAAGACCTGGCTTTTTTACAGAGACCTCGCAACCCAGCACCCAGATACCCTCAGTAGTGGCAGTGCCGTGCTCTACAAATGCTGATTGAGTGATCATTCATTGACTGACCTAACTAGACACATTTGGAGACAGGAAAGGTGCCGATATGGAGTTTTGTATGAAAAAGTAAATTTACATTGGTATATACGTTGCCGGCTATGTTGAACCAGAAAAGTTTGCACTTTAGTTCATGAATAGTCCACATTTTTAAACTTTGGTACTAATGCCAATACATCAGTCATACCTACGCCCCTTGCATTCATTGTTTTAATGGTGTATGATTTTGGCATGCTGAGCAATTGCTTTGGATACTTTTAATTCAGATATTGTGTGTGTTTTTTTATATGTATTGTGAATGTCAGACTAAAAGAATAATTGTCTTGGAACCTAATGGTTCAGCGCCTTTAGCCCGCATAGAATACAGACGTGAAATGCCCAAACTCATTTATTCACAACATTACTTCTGATAAAGGCATTTGAAAGCTAAAGTAAAATGCCATCATCAATAATGTGGTTATCAACCATCATGGGTAAATTGGCACAACTGGCAGTGAAAAGGGAAAATCCTGCACGGTAGGAAGAGGGAGAAATCGTGTGCATTATTCTAAAGGCATAAACTGGGAAGACCTTTCAAATGTTCAGCCGGTGGCAATAGCTTTACTGTGGAGAGACAATCGAGAGGCAGTGGCAGACAGATAAGGGTCTTAAAGTCTTCCATCCCTTAACTCTGTGTTCTTCTGTTTCATTTCCACTGCCATAGTAATGCCTTTTCCAGAGCATAGTCTTTAAACTGTGTGCTCAAGTCTTACCAGTCATGTCAGCAGCACCAGTGGCGGGGGCGGAGCCGACTGGAGGTCAGCCATCATAGTCCATGGTACATTTCCAGTAGCTGTATGTGGAGAATATTGTATTCGCTTTTGAAAGATGTTTTTTTACAGGCTAAATGTTCGAAAGCACGGCTGAATTTCGCAGTGGTGCTGGAGCTTTATCTCCAAACCCCATAGGTAGTATCCTCAGTTTCCCTAATTCTTTTCCACGATTTCCTTCTAGGCACCATCAGTCATTGTATTTGCACCATTTACACTCATGCCCTGCATTCCCGTGATTCCGCCGCAGTAGAACAAGTAAAAAGACTGTGGGTCAGATTTTTAAAAAATGCACGCAATGCAGCACGGCTTACAAAGAGGCTGCAGTACATGGTGTGACAGGGAGAGCGCCATATTTACAGAGAGATGGCACTCTCCGCCCCTTACTCCAGGTGAGGCGCTGATTTCAGCTGCTGTGCGCCACAAACTTACGTTTGCGCGATAGTGCTAGGGTGCATGCCTGAGTCTAGTATTGATTTTGTACAGGAAGGGTACTCGTCCTGTACAAAATACTATGCACAGACAAATTTAAACACTTTTACCATTTTATATTGTGGTGTGCGCTCTAGCCTATCGGCGCATACGGGATTACGTGATGCGCCGTGGGCTAGAGCGTCATAGGCGCGCATGCGCAAATGAGTAAAGAGAAACGGCGCGAAGGCAGAAATCGGCAGTTGGCGATCGGAGCAGTCGTTGGTTAGACGCTCGGCGCCCTTACTTTGTACCTTGTACTTGGAATGAGAATAAACGCATTCCTGTTCACCATAACTTGTGTCAGTGCACTTCAGTGGGAAAATACAAACATTACAGTGGCGACGAGGCTGGGACCTGGACACCACCGGGCACAGACGACAGCAAGGGTATTAACCCCCACTCCCACGAGCCAGATAAGGCACAGGACCGACAAGGAGAGCAAGGGCGTGGCAGCAGCGCAACAGCACGACCAGAGGAAAGCCACCAACCCCAGAAAGCCAGGTCAGTGGGGCCCAAGACGCAAATAAAGCCCCCAGGCAGCAACCTGGCAACCAAGGGAGACACCCCTGAGCCAGAGGAAGGGGGGAGGACTGCGCAGGCAGCGCACGCTTCGAGGGACAACACCCCAGGTAGCCCAAGGGGTCAAGGAGACACGGCAGGCAGCGCAGGAGCGCCCGGTGTACCCACTAATAGAACCCAGGAGGAAGGACCCAGAGGTGAGGCCAGAATGGCGAATCAGGCATCAGCCCTAATGGCGCCAGTTCCATTCCTAACCAGGCCAGGGGAACCCCAACTCAAATGGGAGGACTGGAAGGAATACTTCCTAAATTACATCGAAGCCTTAGAAGACGAGAGTGAAGGGGAATACAAGCCGGAAAGGAAGAAGAGGCTTCTGCTCCACAACTTAGGCCCAGAGGGGGTCAGAGTGTTCAAGAACTTGGTGCCCAAAGAGAGGGGCGTGGAGGAGGCCGACGTTTTTGAAAACGCACTGGACGACCTGGATAGCCATTACCGCCCAGCAGTCTGCGTCTCGATAGACCGCTATAACTTCCAACAGAGGAAACAAGAGGCGGGAGAATCCATCGACGACTACGTAGCAGCCCTCCGCAGGTTGGCCATCACGTGTAGATATGGAAATTTACAGGATGAATACATAAAAGACCAAATAGTGATGCACACCACCAGCAGAGCAGTCCAAGATAAGCTATGGGCAATGAATGAAACCACCTTGAAAGAAGTAGTGGCGATGGTCAAGAAGGCGGATATGTCGAAGAGAGGCGCGGACGCAGCGAAAAGAGAAAGCGGGCCCAGACAGATGGTTAACAAAATAGACGAAGCGCCACAATCCAGTAAACCCAAAAGCATGCACGGGGACCCGAAGAAGGACACAAGAGGGCCGGGGAAGCAGATGCCTCGTTCCAGCCCAGGAGCGAAATTTGCGTGCTACAGATGCGGCAGTGCAGCGCACGCTGCCCAGGACAGGCGCTGCCCCGCGTTTCGAGCCAAGTGCTCGTTTTGCGGGTTGACGGGGCACTTTGAAAAGGTCTGCCGGAAGAAAGGATCGAAATCCACGGTCAAGTGCATCGAATCGGGCACGGCCAACGTCAGTGAAGAGGACGAGCAGGAAGAGGATGACCAAGTGCTCTGCATCGAGGATCAGGTGCTGGACGTATCCGGAAAACGCAGGGACAAACCCCGCACCCACATGCACATAGGAGGCGTCAGGGTATACGTGGCTGTAGATTCGGGATCCCCATGGACCATAATACAAAGATCGATATGGGAAGAGGATTTCGAGCCAATTTTAGGCCCCGACCTGGAGCCACCGGACATCAGACCCATCTCGTACACAGAAGATTCCATTCCGCTGGTAGGATGCAAGGAGTTGGTGTTCGAATTTAGAGGGCGGTCAGCCTCATGCACCCTGTACGTAGCAGAAAAGGGCCCATCAGTGCTGGGGTGGAAAGACGCAGGTGCCCTCGGCATCGTTCTCAACCCCGGAGGGAAAGAACAGATCCTGCTAACGGACGAATGGCCCCTGTCGAAGGAGGAGGACTGGAAAGCAGCATACCCCAAGGTATTTGAGGGCACGGTTGGAAAACTGGATAAGTTCGTGCATAAGATGGCCCTGAAGGAGGGAGCAGTTCCCGTAGTACACAAAGTACGGAACATACCGATCTCCACAAGCGAGGCAGTGCGCCTGGAACTACAGAAGCTAGAAGAGCTAGAGATCATCGAGCCAGTCGACAGTGCAGAATGGCTATCGCCCTTGGTAGTAGTGAAAAAGCCAAATGGGAAGGTCCGGCTCTGTGTGGACCTGAGGGAGCTCAACAAAAACCTCATAGTGGAGAGATTCCCGCTCCCCAGGATCGAGGAGATGCTAGCCAGGACAAAAGGCATTACTCACTTCTCCACCATTGATCTAACATCTGCGTACTACCAGATAGAACTCCACCCGTCGAGCAGAAAGTACACAGCGTTCATTACACCCTTTGGATGTTACCAATTCAAAAGAATGCCCTTCGGCCTGGCATCCGCCGCAGCCGTTTTCCAGAAGTTGATGCACAGGTTGTTCAAGGACATCGTGGGGGTGCAATACTTCCAAGACGACATCCTAGTGATGGGCACGGACAAACGTGACCACGACGAGAAACTCCATAAGGTGCTGAAAGTGCTGCAAGGCAAAGGAATGACGGCGGAGTGGAGCAAGTGCAGGATCGGTTCTCGCACAGTGACCTACCTGGGACACGAGATAGGAACACGAGGTATCTCGCCAAAGGAGCAGAACGTGAAGGCGATAAAGGATGCCAAGGCCCCTTCAACCAAGGAGGAAGTGCGGTCATTCCTAGGAATGGCCGAGTATTACAGCAGGTTTGTTAGACAATTTGCCACGAGAACACACAGGATGAGACTACTGACCAGGCTCAATACGAAATTCGAATGGGATGAGGAAGCCCAGGCCGAATTTGAAGCCATTAAGGACTGTATCAGCCATGCCATTCCCTTGCAGGGATTCGCCCCCACAGACAAGTCCATAGTGACAACGGACGCCAGCGACAAGGGCTTGGGGGCTGTCTTGGCGCAGGAGAGAGAAGACGGAACAAGAGAAACCATCAGTTTTGCATCCCGGGCGCTGTCCCCGACGGAACAGAGGTACAGCGTAATTGAAAAAGAGATGCTGGCGGTCACGTGGGCGCTGGGCAAATTTCGCCAGTTCATATGGGGCACGAGATTCAGGCTCCAGACGGACCACAAGCCACTCATCAAAGTATTGACGTCATCAGGTCACGACACGGCCACTCCGAGGATAGCAAAAATGACCCTGAAATTGCTGGATTTCACATACGATGTGGAATATCTCCCAGGTACGCAAAACAAGGTAGCAGATTATCTCAGCCGGGCAGCGGCCATGGAGGAAGCTCCGGGAGAGTCTCAGGACACAGAGGAGATGGTGGCCAGCATGGAAGACCATGAGTCGTCCATCAGTGCGCAGGAGTGGCAAGCGGCATATGAACTCGACGAGGAGAAGATGGAGGTAAAGAAACATCTCACGTTGGGGTGGCCGGATAAGAAGAGACTGACGGAGGGGGTCCGGCGCTTCTATGAGATGAGGGAAGAATTGTCCCTGAGCGACTCGGGAATTTTCTTGTACAGAGGAGAGAGAGTTGTGCCCCCAGTGACGCTGATACCCCGACTCCTGAAGGTGCTTCACGAGGGGCATCTGGGCATAGTGAAAACCAAGGCTTTGGTCAAGCAAATGTACTGGTGGCCAGGAATGGATGCCCACATCGAGAGACAGGTGCGGGAGTGTGAACAGTGTCAAGGAGCGGACAAAGTGCTACGCCCACTCCGTCCTGCATTAGGAAAATTCGACACCCCACACGGCCCATGGGAGGAAGTGGCCATAGATATCCTTGGGCCCATTCTGGACAACAGAGGAGTGAATAAGTACATATGTGTGGTAGTAGACAAGTACTCCAAGTGGCCAGAAGCAGACATACAAGAGTCGATGGACACCGACACGATCTTGAAGTTTCTGACAGGGCTGTTCCTCAGGGAAGGAATACCCAGAACCATCCTAAGTGACAACGGACCGCAGTTTGTGTCGGATAAGTGGGAGAAATACATGAAGAGGAACGGAATCGAAGTAAGACACACGGCAGTATACCATCCGGCCTGCAATGGTCAAGTCGAGAGATTCAATAGAGTGCTGATGGGCTCCATTCAGGCAGCAATATCGCAAGGCAAGGATTGGGAAGCAGAAATGATGAACATGATATGGGCATACAGGATAACGCCCTCAGTGGCGGGGTACAGCCCGTTTCAAGTGTTAAGAGGTAGGCATCCCTTCACAAGGGACAACGTGGCATGGAGGGAGAAGACCATCACCAGCAAGTGGTCCCCGGCCGTGGTGCAACACAACCTGGAGAAGGCCCAGAAAATCTACGCAGCACACTATAACAAACGTCGTGGCACCAAGGACACAGAGCTAGAAGAAGGGGAGTGGGTGAGGATCAAGCTCCCTACTTTACAGAGGAAGGGCGAAAGCAAATTCAGCCAGCCGCTACAGGTCAAGGAGGTGCGGGGCAGGGCTGCCCTCCTCAGTGATGGCAGAGTATGGTCGCAGGATCGAATGGCCAGGGTAAACAAAATCCTAGTCTGGCCCAAGACTGAGGAAATCGAGAGGAGCTTGGACCACCAGGAGGCTGTCCCACTCCCTGAATACGTGGTAGATGACCAAGAGGAAAGCATAAGGGATGACCATGAAGAAGCAGGGGGGAGTGCCAGGTCGATGGACGGAGAAGCGAGACAAGTGAGTGCGGAACCGAGTACAGGCGGGAGAAGAACTGAGATGCCCCAAGGAGAGACGGCGGTGAGAGAGAACATGCCGGTAAGACACACCCGCAGCGGAAGGGCAGTTGTAGTGCCCTCTCGTTATAATGACTTTGTGATGAATGGACACTAGAGTTGTGCCAGCCCCCGGGCACCCTACATAGACTTTGGACACTATGAGGACTCCACCATGGGGAGGAAATGTTATGTTTAGTATTGTGTAAAAGGGGGGAGATATGTGGTGTGCGCTCTAGCCTATCGGCGCATACGGGATTACGTGATGCGCCGTGGGCTAGAGCGTCATAGGCGCGCATGCGCAAATGAGTAAAGAGAAACGGCGCGAAGGCAGAAATCGGCAGTTGGCGATCGGAGCAGTCGTTGGTTAGACGCTCGGCGCCCTTACTTTGTACCTTGTACTTGGAATGAGAATAAACGCATTCCTGTTCACCATAACTTGTGTCAGTGCACTTCAGTGGGAAAATACAAACATTACATATATGTGTTCTGCACAGTGCATTTCTCCTCTTAACGCCTCCTTTCAGATGGCATTACCTTTAGGAGCTAAACCCTGTCTACAATTGTTTGTAGATTGGATTTTGCATCAAAGACATGGGTGGTTTCATGGGAACGCCTATGTACCACGCACGCAACCCTGCCTTGGCGCTAAGTAACGTAAAGCAATGCTTCGTTCTGCTTTGCATTACTTGTAGGGTATTTTCCAATGCAAAACAAGTTTTGCGCTGGAAAGTAAATTGATCAAAAAACATTTTGTGCGGGTTAGCGTCACTTTTGTAACGGTAACCAAGCGCAAAACGTTTGAAAATCTACCCCTGTGATTGTGGAGCAAGCAAGAATATTTTGATTACCATGGGTGATATGCTTTTTGAGCTGTTATAGAGTTCTTCTGTATTTACATTTTTTGTAATTAAGCTGGATTTGATTTATCCTTAAAACTTTGTGGGAAATGTATTAACATTACCATCCCAAAGTTGATACGTCTTTCTTTTTTTCATCCAGGGTTAACTGAGTGGTTAATCTTTCATCAGCTTTCAGTTTTGCCAAATTTTTAACTCAGCAATTAGATTTTCAGGTTAAATTTCATTGGGTTGTTTTTTCACTTAATTAACATAATGCCTTTGTAAGCAGAGGTGCAGAAGATGATGCCAGAGAGGTACTGCCCGCTACTATACTCTTGGTGAAGTGGTCAAAAACCAAGGAGTGGCAGCGTCTTTCAAGGGTGTCTCTACCAATAGGGGAGAGGGATATGGAGGAGATGTGTTGGACTTGGCTCTCTCTACAGGGTCACCCCGAACCTTTTTCTGCCTTTGCCTCTCCTACTTTCTAGATTAGTTTTTCTTGGCTTTAGGCTCTGTGCGCACTATCACTGCTAACTAGTCCTAAAGTGCTTGTGCTCTCCCCTTAAAACATAGAATATTGGCCTACACCTGATTGGCACATTTAATTAACTTCTAAGTCTCTAGTAAAGTGGTACTGCATGTACCCAAGGCCTGTAAATTAAATGCTGCTAGTGGGCCTGCAAACAAAACAAGTGATGGACAGAATGTGGATCAATGTCACACATTCAACCCAGTCCAAAGATCTGGGTCCAAATCCATCGTTTTTTTGCACTCCACACCACCCTGGGTTAGACAATGGCGATATGCAAATCAGCTCTGACCCTGTGCCCCATGGGAACAGTCCAGTCCGAACTACAAAAGCCATGTCCTTCCCAGAACGGAATCAAGCATCCGAGGACCGGACCGGTTTCGAGGTAACACCTCTCATCAGCCCGGCTAGCTTGACTCCAGTGGTGTGGAGTGCCTGGGACCCACGTCTGAGCATCCCCAGCGCACTTATGGCGGTATTGCAAACAAAACAAGTGATGGACAGAATGTGGATCAATGTCACACATTCAACCCAGTCCAAAGATCTGGGCCCAAATCCATCGTTGTTTTGCACTCCACACCACCCTGGGTTAGACAATGGCGATATGCAAATCAGCTCTGACCCTGTGCCCCATGGGAACAGTCCAGTCCGAACTACAAAAGCCATGTCCTTCCCAGAACGGAATCAAGCATCCGAGGACCGGACCGGTTTCGAGGTAACACCTCTCATCAGCCCGGCTAGCTTGACTCCAGTGGTGTGGAGTGCCTGGGACCCACGTCTGAGCATCCCCAGCGCACTTATGGCGGTATTGCAAACAAAACAAGTGATGGACAGAATGTGGATCAATGTCACACATTCAACCCAGTCCAAAGATCTGGGCCCAAATCCATCGTTTTTTTGCACTCCACACCACCCTGGGTTAGACAATGGCGATATACAAATCAGCTCTGACCCTGTGCCCCATGGGAACAGTCCAGTCCGAACTACAAAAGCCATGTCCTTCCCAGAACGGAATCAAGCATCCGAGGACCGGACCGGTTTCGAGGTAACACCTCTCATCAGCCCGGCTAGCTTGACTCCAGTGGTGTGGAGTGCCTGGGCCCCAATTCTGAGCATCCCCAGCGCACTTATGGCGGTATTGCAAACAAAACAAGTGATGGACAGAATGTGGATCAATGTCACACATTCAACCCAGTCCAAAGATCTGGGCCCAAACCCATCGTTTTTTTGCACTTCACACCACCCTGGGTTAGACAATGGCGATATGCAAATCAGCTCTGACCCTGTGCCCCATGGGAACAGTCCAGTCCGAACTACAAAAGCCATGTCCTTCCCAGAACGGAATCAAGCATCCGAGGACCGGACCGGTTTCGAGGTAACACCTCTCATCAGCCCGGCTAGCTTGACTCCAGTGGTGTGGAGTGCCTGGGACCCACGTCTGAGCATCCCCAGCGCACTTATGGCAGTATTGCAAACAAAACAAGTGATGGACAGAATGTGGATCACTGTCACACATTCAACCCAGTCCAAAGATCTGGGCCCAAATCCATCGTTTTTTTGCACTCCACACCACCCTGGGTTAGACAATGGCGATATGCAAATCAGCTCTGACCCTGTGCCCCCATGGGAACAGTCCAGTCCGAACTACAAAAGCCATGTCCTTCCCAGAACGGAATCAAGCATCCGAGGACCGGACCGGTTTCGAGGTAACACCTCTCATCAGCCCGGCTAGCTTGACTCCAGTGGCTCTAACCCAGGGTGGTGTGGAGTGCAAAAAAACGATGGATTTGGGCCCAGATCTTTTGACTGGGGGAGTGTGTGACATTGATCCACATTCAGTCCATCACTTGTTGTTTTTGCAATTGCCGCCCTAGGTGCGCTGGGGATGCCCAGACGTGGGTCCCAGGCACTCCACACCACTTGGAGTGAAGCTAGCCGGGCTGATGAGAGGTGTTACCTCGAAACCGGTCCGGTCCTCGGATGCTTGATTCCGTTCTGGGAAGGACATGGCTTTTGTAGTTCGGACTGGACTGTTACCATGGGGCAACAGGGTCAGAGCTGATTTGCATATCGCCATTGTCTAACCCAGGGTGGTGTGGAGTGCAAAAAAACGATGGATTTGGGCCCAGATCTTTTGACTGGGGGAGTGTGTGACATTGATCCACATTCAGTCCATCACTTGTTGTTTTTGCAATTGCCGCCCTAAGTGCGCTGGGGATGCCCAGACGTGGGTCCCAGGCACTCCACACCACTTGGAGTCAAGCTAGCCGGGCTGATGAGAGGTGTTACCTCGAAACCGGTCCGGTCCTCGGATGCTTGATTCCGTTCTGGGAAGGACATGGCTTTTGTAGTTCGGACTGGACTGTCCCCATGGGGCAACAGGGTCAGAGCTGATTTGCATATTGCCATTGTCTAACCCAGGGTTGGGTGGAGTGCAAAAAAACGATGGATTTGGGCCCAGATCTTTTGACTGGGGGAATGTATGACATTGATCCACATTCGGTCCATCACACTTTGTTGTTTTTGCAATTGCCGCCCTAAGTGCGCTGGGGATGCCCAGACGTGGGTCCCAGGCACTCCACACCACTTGGAGTCAAGCTAGCCGGGCTGATGAGAGGTGTTACCTCGAAACCAGTCCGGTCCTCGGATGCTTGATTCCGTTCTGGGAAGGATATGGCTTTTGTAGTTCGGACTGGACTGTTCCCATGGGGCAACAGGGTCAGAGCTGATTTGCATATCGCCATTGTCTAACCCAGGGTGGTGTGGAGTGCAAAAAAACGATGGATTTGGGCCCAGATCTTTTGACTGGGGGAGTGTGTGACATTGATCCACATTCAGTCCATCACTTGTTTTTGCAATTGCCGCCCTAAGTGCGCTGGGGATGCCCAGACGTGGGTCCCAGGCACTCCACACCACTTGGAGTCAAGCTAGCCGGGCTGATGAGAGGTGTTACCTCGAAACCGGTCCGGTCCTCGGATGCTTGATTCCGTTCTGGGAAGGACATGGCTTTTGTAGTTCGGACTGGACTGTTCCCATGGGGCAACAGGGTCAGAGCTGATTTGCATATCGCCATTGTCTAACCCAGGGTTGTGTGGAGTGCAAAAAAACGATGGATTTGGGCCCAGATCTTTTGACTGGGGGAGTGTGTGACATTGATCCACATTCAGTCCATCACTTGTTGTTTTTGCAATTGCCGCCCTAAGTGCGCTGGGGATGCCCAGACGTGGGTCCCAGGCGCTCCACACCACTTGGAGTCAAGCTAGCCGGGCTGATGAGAGGTGGTACCTCGAAACCGGTCCGGTCCTCGGATGCCTGATTCCGTTCTGGGAAGGACATGGCTTTTGTAGTTCGGACTGGACTGTTCCCATGGGGCAACAGGGTCAGAGCTGATTTGCATATCGCCATTGTCTAACCCAGGGTGGTGTGGAGTGCAAAAAAACAATGGATTTGGGCCCAGATCTTTTGACTGGGGGAGTGTGTGACATTGATCCACATTCAGTCCATCACTTGTTGTTTTTGCAATTGCCGCCCTAAGTGTGCTGGGGATGCCCAGACGTGGGTCCCAGGCACTCCACACCACTTGGAGTCAAGCTAGCCGGGCTGATGAGAGGTGTTACCTCGAAACCGGTCCGGTCCTCGGATGCTTGATTCCGTTCTGGGAAGGACATGGCTTTTGTAGTTCGGACTGGACTGTTCCCATGGGGCAACAGGCTCAGAGCTGATTTGCATATCGCCATTGTCTAACCCAGGGTGGTGTGGAGTGCAAAAAAACGATGGATTTGGGCCCAGATCTTTTGACTGGGGGAGTGTGTGACATTGATCCACATTCAGTCCATCACTTGTTGTTTTTGCTAGTGGGCCTGCAGCACTCATTGTGCCTTGCATTAAAGTAGGACTTTAAAACATGTTTCAGGCATTGCATTGCAACATGTAGTGTGGTTTTCAATTGCCATGTCAAGCTGGCAAAATAAACCTTTTGGCAGGTCTAAACCCTCCTTTTTAATACATATGTCACCCCTAAGGCGGGTCCTAAAAAGCCCATAGGGCAGGGTGCATTGTATTTAAGTATAAAAAGTAGAACATGTGCTTTTAAGTTTTACATGTCCTGGTAGTGAAAAAACTCCTAAATTCGTTTTCACTACTATTAGGTCTACCTCTCCTATAGAACAATACTGGATTACCTCATTACATTTACTAAGTGCTAACCTTTGTTTGGGTAGCTGAGGGACAACAAGGGCACCCAATAAGTCAGCACAGGACCTCGGGTAATATAATTTATATTTAACAACAGTGGTCCTATGCAAGGTAGGAATAAAGAATGTAATAATATAGACACAGTGGGACTATATTAGTTGAAGTGATATGTCCAGCCGGACAGTGATCACAAAAATCTTTACTATAAACAGAATATACAAGGAAAAAATTCTCTTACATTCAACAAAGAGTGAGACACAAGCCTGTGCCTTCACGCTTACAGATTGGCAAAGTGAAAGAATAGGGAAAGAAAAGAGATATTTAGGCAGAAAGTGAGCGATTTCTGTGAAATGAAAAAATGACAGAAATTCATGAACACCATTAATTGCATATCTCAATAAATATACATATTCATATATGGTGTGACAAGAGGTCGACGACGTTTCGATTCCATAAAGAAATGCAAGGAATCATCATCAGGACACAAAAGTATTATGCCTAAAAATTGTTCTACACAATAGCCTAGGGAAAAGAAAATGAAATAATTCACTGCCTTCCGGAGGACAACGCGGACCAAATCCACTGGGAAGCACCAACATCGCGAAGCCCTTGGTAAGTGAAAGGGTACTTCGCTATACGACCCTTTGCCTCACCGCGCTTCATAATGCTGGACACATCACTTCAACTAATATAGTCCCACTGTGTCTATATTATTACATACCTTTGTTTGGGAGCAGATAGAAATTCATATTTGGACTCAAATGAATTGTTAATCGTAAAGTTGGATTTTAGGTCACTATTATGAAAATGACTCTTTTAGAAAGTAAACAGTGAAGTTGCTTTACATGACAGCTACATCTGGGACTTTGGCAATTTTATTTGGCACTCATTGTCATTATTTTCTATTTACACTGAGTTCTCTTTAGTACAAATAATGTGCACGTATTCTTCAGGAAATGCAGAATTTTTTATTATATTATCCAATATCAGTTTTCTAGATTGAGTTGATGTATGAATTTAGATTAGACATCTTAGCAGTTTTGTTATACAATATGTGGGAAATGGTGATGTCTGGTTAAGTTAAAGGGGTTTGGATTTTAGTTTTAGACACACGCATGCAAAATATTCAGAGGATGAGGATAGTATGTTACTTTGAGTGAGGGTGAGAGGTGTATTATGGGAGTGGGAGTTTCTTGGCAGAGCTACGGAGGCAACTGATTGTAGCAGCTTGGAAAAGAAGTCACGTGGTGTCAGCTTCGCAATAGGTAGCTGGTATATTTAAGAGCGAGCGCAGCTGATAGTTTGGATTAACAACCAGAAAGAAGGAAGAAACAGTGTTTATGGAGGAGAGGAGGAGAAGCCCCAACGCTGATGGTGACCTTTTCTGAAAGGTGAAAATGAGGGACATGGAGATGGGGGGAGTTGAGCTGGAGAGTGAAGCAAACAGGGAAAGGTAATGAGGAGGAGAATGGGCCTTTTGTTGAATGGGTGGTATGAGGTTTTTGATGTTCATAGCATATTGAGGTAAATCACAATTTTGGGTGGTATAGGGGAGTTGAGCTGGAGAGAGAAGCGAACAGGGAACAGAAAAGTTTGATTAGGATCGAGAATACAGAGGTGTTTATGAGTTTGTTTTACAAAACATTGTCTTTTACATTTAAATACCGTTCATAAAAGTGATTAAGCTGTTTATTGGATTTGTCCTAGTAACCCCTGAAGAAGAGCCAATGAAGGCTCGAAATGCATTGGGTATTTACACAGTGTGTCAACTTCAAAACGTGATTGATTTGAACGTACCTGTGTATAAAGCCTGGATTGGCGTGCAACTGGTATTTGAAGATGTCAATAAAGAATGCAGATTCAATCACACTGTCTTCGTTGTGATGAAAGAATAATAGTGCACAGATTTAATATTGGACAACAAAAAAGTAATGTTTACAATGAGTTTACACTGGAGTACCTGGAAATATGAGAAATATATTGGCTGGATTGATTCCCACTTTTTGTGCGAGAGGAGTGCTCTTTTTTTATTACTCCTTTAGAAAGATGGCATTTTCCTACTCTAGCCATTAGGTGCCTGCACCCAGTGTCCTGGATCACATGACTGTGACTAGCTTAGCTGTTGATCTTTGTGTATTCCTCTCAGACAGTAAAACAAAGGAGCACTAGGACTTGTCAGGCTAGGCCATCCTGTCTGTATTGCTGAGGAGGTGGAGATGTTCCTTACCCCAATTGCATTTCAAAGAACTGCCTCCGAAACGCACACAAAGGAACCTAACTTTAGTATTTTGTCACCCTAGACTTCTTGGAGCCTTGAAAAGGGAATAACTTTACTAAAACACATGTCGGTGTAGCCCAGAAGATTCCCCCACTTCAAAGGCTGGCACCATGTATAAGTATAGACCATTAAGAACACTTCTTCACTACACTGCTGGATCTGTGGACGTCACAAGAGGAAGGACTGCCTTATTCCCCAGAAGATTGCCATGCTGATTGAGGCCAACCTTGTTCCCCAGAGGAGTGCCTTGGTGCTTGAGGTCTGCATTGTTCTCCAGAGGACTGTCCTGCTGCTTGAGACCTGCCCTGATCTCTGAGAAGGAAAGGAAGACTGGACCTGAGCATTTCAACCCCAATTACCTGAGTGTCTCCAAGAGTCAGTTGGCTGACCTCCTGTCTGATCTACAGGGAGCCAGAGGCCTTCCTGCAACTGCCCAGCCCGCCTGCTGTACTGGACCTGCTGGCCTCTGCTGGAGTGAGTCACTGATCCAAAGGAGGTGCCTCCCCAGAACCTGGACCCTTGGCTAGCATCACAGAGATCTTCACATTGACTAACTGAAGGCTCCATCAAAACGGGTGAAAAGCCAAACAATGCAAAGTCCCGCAAAATTTTACAGCAAAGCTGCAAGCCTCATCACAACCTATGCTGAGCGACGCAAAGCCTCGCAAAGCAGCACTGCATAGACCATGCAATAAGGACATGAGGTACAATCCTTATGGGCCAAACCTGGTCCTGTGCCAGGCCTGCCCTCCATCGATGTTTGCCTGAACTTGTGATTTTGTCCCTCTCCAGCACAATTAGAAATCCTCTGTTGGCACTTTGTGCTTTTAGATGTTATATGTACTTACAACTTTAAAATTGCATATCTCTGATTGTACAGATTATATTTTGTCATTATGTATAATCTTATTCATCATAAGTTTCTCTATGTTTCAAATTTGGTTGAGGAACAGTGCCTCTATGTTGAGCTTTTGTGCCAACCTAACAGGGGGTTAAACACAAGTTTATTTAGTGACTTTTGTAGTCCACCCTGACAAGGATTGTGATTGTTGCTTGAGTAGGGTTTCCACCACCCTCAACCTATAACCCAATTTCTTACATTTACACAATTCCTCTGATTACAAAAAGGGATTCTGACTATCAAAAGGGAGACAATAAGAAATATTCTTTGGGAAAGTCTTTTCCTCTGGAGGTTCTACAGAATGACAGTTATTTGCCATAAGTAGTTCTTTGCTTCCATACTTGTGCTTCAGATCGTAGGTTCTTGACCTTATGCACCATGCTCCCCTTACCTCTAACTTGAATTCTGTGGAGTGCTTGGATCGTCGGCTTTCAGAAACTTTCAAGAAGATCCAATTAAGAATGATTTTCCTCTTAAAGGCTAGAACATGAACATGGCCTGATTATATTTAATCTAATAATAACTATTTTTGTCTCTGTACTTGTAGGCTACATTTGAATTTATATTCTGTGCATTGCCTTATTGTCTTTGGAGTAACTTTTGGGCTCATTTCCCCATGTGCCTTTTTGATAAGCATCTTAAGGAGGTCTATCTGTGCCCATTTTGTTAAGATGTGTTGTTGTGTCAATTTCTATTTCTATATAATGGGTCGACCTCTACTATAAAGGTACCACAACTTAAGGACAGGGGACTAACATGGGTTTTGGACTGGATGAATGTTGTACCACCGTCATTGATGCCTCTCAGAAAATCAGAGGCCACTTAAAAAAGGATTCAGGGTTACGTACCCAGGCTAGTAGGAGGGCTCATCTTTTGTGACAATATTAGCCCAACTTTGCATAGATTACACTACCTACCAATAACTTATCATGATACATTTGAATACATTTCAAGTTTGTGCACCATGGCAGTCCTGCACATTGATGAGCTAGCTACACTTTGATCCTACATGCCGAATAGGAATTGAAGGTACCGAGTACATAGTTGGTTGGACGTTCGCAAAATAAAACATGTTGTGCTAGGGAATAAACTTCTCCAAGTCACAGGGGCCAAATCATTAAATGAAATTCCTTTTGGCTTGTGAAATACAATTAATTTGTTTCAGTTCAACAGCAGGTTTTTTAGACTTTTATTGCTCTCACATCAGTATATTTACTTGTGCATACCGTCAGGATACTTGTGAACTTTGCCACCCTGATAGTGATATCATTGATTAATTGAGAGTGAAGGTAATGAAGTTACAAGGGTTCTAGAACAAGCACTTAGCTCATTCCTAAAGAATAAACGGTCCAAATGGAGGAGGGAAGCAGTTGTAGTTTATGCCAATGTAGGTGTAAAGATAGGCGACACAAAGAGTAAGAATAAATACTTCTGAAATGAAAGTGATTCTTAGATTATTCTTTCAAAGGTAATAGACTGACACTAAAGACATCACAGTGTGCCATTGACCCACAATATAGGCACTTCTGGCAACTGACAGAGAGATATCAGTAGAGTACTAGCATGCTCAATATTATGACTTTTTCTCATAAGAAATGTAAGTAGACCCAGGAGATCCACAAATGTAAGTAAACCTAGGAGAACCTAGAGTATGGAAGTTTCAGCTGTCTTAGGGCAGCCCAGGGAGAGGCAGTGCAGAATCTGATGAAGAATTCTCAGATGATAAACGCAAGTGGAGTTAACTGTTTTAGAGATGGGTGCAAGAAATAACTGGGTATTAAAGCTGAGCGAAGGTGTCTTGCATTTGTAACTAGAATTGGCAGTCTCTGTTTTGGATTGCTAAGAAAACACTTCACTCCAGGAGGTCAAATGCATTAACCAACATGATAGTTTTCTTTATGCTGAATTTTAGCCACTTTTTCCCATCCTATCCAATCCTATGCAGCTGGGTCAGATTGGTAATATTTATCTACCTGCAGCAAGAGAATGCAAGATTCCCCTTCACAGGAGCTATGCTCAGCCAGCAGCCATAATGTCTGCATGAGCTCTGAGCTCCCATGGCCAAGGGATGGAACGACCAACATCGCTGCATTCGGGGGTGCTTCTGACTTCAAAATACATGGCTCATGGTGTGTGCAATCCTTGGCGCCAGATAGCTGTCATTGGATCGCGGCGAGTGGCGACCGATCATCCGTGGTGCAGCCGGGTGGGGCTCTCCCTCTAGAGACACAAGATGGCAGCCAGTGTGTGCCTCAGATTGAAATCAGCAATGTGGCTAAAGGTGAAGTAGAGCTGACATGGAGAGTGCCTTGTACCGCAGGCCCAGGTTAGCTTGAAGTGGTTGGTGCTGGCAGGCAGATAACTCCTTGAGCAGTGGCACTGGGATCGACTTTTATTAGGGAGTGGGACGCCAATCACTGCGAGGGTGGAGCCAGCTCAGAATCTGCAGGTACAATTGCAGAACCTTCCACCCAGTCATAACAATGGCAGGAAGCATACAAGACCGTCATTCGGGGGGAGGTACTGTCATTAGTGGCGGGGAAGAAAAAAAAGCGTCAAGCGGAAATGGAAAGGGCGGAGGTGGAAGTAAGAAAAGTGGAAGTAGAGGTAGCTAGGGCAGCAGGCCCTGATAATATATACCTTCTAAAATTGCGTCAAGAAGAATATAGAAGCCTGACAAGAGGCAGGGCGATAGCTCAGAACAGAGATATTCAGAGCAGAATGCATGAACCTGGGGACAAGGCCGGTAACTTGATAGCCTGGCTAGAGAGGGGGGAGTGGGTTTCGAGAATAGTGCCAGAACTGCAGGGGAGGGATTCCACGATAATCACTGACCCGCAAGCAGTCACAGATGAGTTCGCTGAATATTATGACGGGGTGTACTCCTCACTCGGAGGGTACACAGAGGAAGACAATAGTGCAATGGTTAGAGACATTCAGATGCCTAAGCTTTCGGATGAGAATCGGGAGTATCTGGACTCCTCCCTCACGGATGACGAGGTGGTGCAGGCTATCAGAGGAGTGCACTCCGGGAAGGCTATTGGCCCGAACGGTATTCCGATAGAACTATATAAACTCAGTGCTAATAAAATTGCCCAGTTCCTCCGGTCCATGTTCCTAGAAAGCAGGGAGAGGAGCCAGCTCCTGTATGACCAACGGGTGGCCAATATTGTGGTCATCCACAAGGCGGGTAAGCCTAAGACGCTCTGTCCCTCACATAGAACGACAAGGTTGGCCAAAGTAATTACCACCTTTTACACCCGGATCAGTCCGGCTTTATGCCCCGCCGTAACACGGCCCTCAATTTACGTAGGCTACACGGAATACTAGGCAGGGCCCCAACGATCCTGGAGCCGGCTGTGTTGGTGTCCCTGGACACCAACATGGCGTTCGATAGAGTCGAGTGTCCCTACTTATTTGCTGTGCTAGGGAAGATGGGCTTCGAACCGGACTTCATTAGTTGGGTACGACTGCTGTGCGCCACTCCTCTGGCCAGAGTAGTTGTGAATAATCACAAGTCTGTCGACTTCACCCTTGGTAGAGGCACAAGGCAGGGATTCTAATGTGGAAGTTGTTCCTGCGATGGCCTGCTAATTCACTTAAACAACTAAGTTTATAAGTATCTAACCAGGTGACAAAAAATAGAAAAACTACTGAAATTATTCAAAACGTATAAAATTTATTTTTCTCTTTTTTTTATATATCTTTTAGTTTATGTGAGTTCTGTTATCAATCAGATCAATCTGATTGATAACAGAACTCACATAAACTAAAAGATATATAAAAAAAAGAGAAAAATAAATTTTATACGTTTTGAATAATTTCAGTAGTTTTTCTATTTTTTGTCACCTGGTTAGATACTTATAAACTTAGTTGTTTAAGTGAATTAGCAGGCCATCGCAGGAACAACTTCCACATTAGAATTGTTTTCTTTCCCCTCTGTTCCTGGGCCACAACGTATTTTTCTGAGGGGGTCCCTTCGTACATGTTGCTAACAAGGCAGGGATTCCCCTTGTCCCTGCTCCTGTTTGCGCTCACCCTGGAGCCCTTGGTGGCATAGGTTCGGTGGGACCGCTCGATACGAGGTCTGCGATGGACGTTGGACTGGGAGGACAATATTTCGCTATATGCCAATGATATCCTGCTTTATATTACGAATCCTAGAGGATCCCTTATTTGTTTTCTGGATGCGCTAGCTATATTCGTGAGGTATTCCGGCATCGCGATAAATTGGGCAAAGTCAGTGCTCTTCGTCCTTAGGGGTGACCCGCCGGTAATACCGCAGGCCTGCCCAATACAGATTGAGCTGACGGATTTATGTCACACTCAATACAAAACTGAGATATGCCAATAATTTGTGACCCCCTTTGACTCGTCTCTGGAGGGATATGAAGCGCTGGAAGGCTCTTCCACTCTCCCTCCTGGGTAGAGCAATCCTTTTCAAGATGATGGCCCTTCCCCGATTCCTATACACGCTCCAGAACTCAATGGATCCGGTGCCGGCATCCTACTTCAGAGACATCAAGACCCTCCAGAGACAGTTTCTCTGGTACAGTAGACCCCGAATAGCATTCGCTAAACCCACTCTCCCCTGGTACGACTGGCGGATAGGATTGCCAGACCTGCAGAAATATAATTGGGCCTCCCAACTGGCTGAGGTGAACCATGTAGTCTGCGGGCCGCCAGGGGACCCGGGGCATGCAATGGACCGCTGGCAGGTGCCGGAAAGTGATTTTACCAGGGTATTATATGCCAGACCTCGCCGGTTTCCCCTGGCAGAACCAACGGTGCATGCAGTGCATGTGTGGCATGCTGCCAAACGGCATCTCGGTTGGGACGGGATGCTTACTCTTGCCACCGCCTTATGGAACTAAGAGAAGTTCGGAAGTTTGTGGAAGTCCAAGGGCTTCGATAAATAGGACCTTATAGGGATCACACAGATTAGAGACGTATGGGGAAAGACACAGCGCACAAATGTAATTCTCTCAAGCAGCAGTACAGCCTTCACGATAGTTTGCACTACCTTTACCTCCAGATGAGACATGCTCTACCTACAAATATCCCTAGGGACACAACACTTCCGAACGCATCCCCTCTTGAGGACCAAGTATTGGAAGGATACCTCCAAGAGAAGACTGACTCTCTAATTTATTAAAAGCTCATAAATCACTCGGAGGACCCACTGGTGGCGGTCACGGCAAGCTGGAGTGCTGATGGGTTGGAACTGAATAACGAGGATTGGAGGGAGGCGGTCTCCTACCCGAGGGTGGTGGCGATACAGGCGAGGCTCGGATTGGTGCAATTGAAGATTGTACATAGATCATATGTCACAGGGCTACGGCTGGTTCGCATTGGTAGAGTGGAGAGTGGAGAGTGTCGGAGAGGCTGTAGGGAGCTTGGTACCTTTATGCATATCTTGTAGCACTGTGTAGTGGTGCAGGCCTATTGGGTGGGGATCCATGAGCTTCTGCGAGATGTCCTTGGAGTGGAAAAAATACCGGAGGCCCGCAGGTGCATATTGAACGTTTGGGAACCCACAGACCTGAATGTGTATCAGAAGCAATGGGTAACACTGGCATGTATGTCAGCGAAGCGCAACATAGCACAGTGGTGGGGTGCCAGTCAGCCACCCCAGGTCACGGGGTGGGCGGAAGACTTGGACTGGTGTATGTTCAGGGAGAGGTCGGTCTATGTCGCTAGGGGATGCCCGGAGAAATGGGGAAAGGTGTGGAAGGCCTGAACCGGCACTGAGGAGATATTTGTACGCCCCCGATATGCCTAGAAGAAGTGCAGGCTCACGGGTCCCCGTGATCCAAAATGTGTATTTTGTTTTTAATATTCTCTATGTATGGTAATGTAATAATGACTTATGTGATAACTGTTGACACCACCTGATGTTTTTTTTTCTTTGTAATTGTGTTAATAAAAATATATTTTTTTTAAAACAAAACAATGGCAGGAATGTACAGCAGAGCGCAAGCCTCAGATCACCCCACATAAGCACCTTCTGTTAGAAACAGATGGAAATATCTGTCTTGCGGCCTGATACCACCCTAGCAGTACCTTGATGGAGCTTGAAACTTTACCTGGCTACACTGAAAGCCCGCCAACCCACTAAATATACAAAGGGGTGACACTCACTTCCTTCTACATATTGGACCTGCACATTATTTCTGTCAAGAGCTTGCCCCTGGCTACATTCGCTGGTGAATAGCAGGTCTCATTACAGTAAAAGTGACTTAGGTGCGACAGCGCTCTACACCCTAACAGTGTGCCAACACACACAGGATAAACAGCCAGTTGTGAACTGCCTGACATTCCTACTGGGGAGAAATCCTAACTACAAACTGCCTAATAAAGTGACTACAGGCTCTACGATGTTTCACAATATATTAAATGGGGAAAAATACCAAACTCCAAACAGCCCAATCTACCATTTCAGTCTGAAACCAGCACATGGGAACTTGGGACAAGGGGTACAGGTGAACACTGACGTGGATACTGGCATGAAAACACTACTCAAAATAATGCATAAAAGTATTTTCTCAATTGAGAAGATTGACGCGTTCAATACCCTCATATGCTCTATGGCATCACAAGTAGACTGACAGGAACACCAGATAAATGAAGTGGAGCAAAGAATCTCCCCAAGAGGGGATTCCTGGCGCTGTACAGGAAAAAGATGCTACAAATGGATAAAGGGCTCATGTTCATAAAAGCACAAGATGAAGACTCAGGCCAGATCCAGGCAAAATAATATGTGCATCATGAAGTTGCTTATTCGAAAAACACTGGTAAAATGGAAACATTTGTAGAAGACATGCTGATTTCACTGTTTGGCCCTGTTCTGCTCTCCAAGTTGTTTGTTGTGGAAAGGACACATCAATCATTGGATGTCTGTTCCCTGCCCTGGCTAGACCCATCATCGCCGGGCTCCTCAACTTCACCCCCAAAAGCCTGTGGAAAGCTCTTAGATTATCAGACTCTGTGCGCACAAGATGCCTGCGGAGGTTAGGGATTCTTGCCACATGGTCTGGAGGTAGCCTACTATTCAGCAATAAAGGCAATCCATATTTAAGACCCTGTCACTAGTGTTAAGTGGGAATCTAGAAGCCTCCCCCAAAGTTGCACCTCTTGGCCCTGTGATTGAGCTGGGTGGACCAAGGGAAGCCGTACTTTGGTGGGCTTGGGTATGTTATTTGCTAAGAGAGACATAGCCATATACTGGAAGTCACAAGAGACTCCACCACTGAGGCAATGGAAGTCAGGCACGGACCGTTCTGCTAAATTGGAGGAACCTATTTAGGTTTCCTGTGGATGCCCCAAGAAATATCAGAAGATATTGGAGAAACGGTGGGAGTACTATGGACTGTGCACTTCAACTATGCAAAACTAAGGGGGTAGAATGGATTGAGGGAGGCAGGCTACAAGTGCAATTACTGGGGCCCCCTTTACGGAGTAACAATATTTGATATTGCTCTGTGTCTTATAAAACTAATAAAGTGCTGTTATAACAAAACAAAAATTGTTCTGGCCTGAAACTGCAACCAAGCAGAGGGAGAAATCTCTAGTACATGAAAGATTAAGGGGCAAATGTATCAAGATTCTATTTTGCGATTCCTAAATAGCGATTTTTAAGGAATCGCTATTTAGAATTCGCAAAATAGAATGTATGAAAAAAATCGCTATTTTTTTGCGATTCCTTAATCTTCCTTATTTGCGAATTTGCATTTTGCGAATTCGCAAATAAGGAATAATTTCCCATGCATTCCTATGGGCCAGGAGGCCTGTAGGAATGATTGTGAAGTAATTCTCAAATTGCGAATTCACAATTTGCTAATCGCAATTTGAAAATTATTTCAAGGGTGCAGAGGTGTCTCAAAGACACCCTGCTGCACCCCTGAAATGTACATGTGTGTTCATATGGCGCACATACATGCCCTATGGGCATGTGTGTGCGTCACATGCCACCCTCAAAAATGCTAAATTGTGCATTTTTTAAAGACATCGCAAATTACCATCAACTACAACTTGGTGGTAATTTGCGAATTCTTAAACATAAATCGCAATTCAAAAAGGCTTCATACATAGCATTTAAGGAATCGCAAAATTACGATTCCTTAAATGCTATGGCAAAATAAGGAATCGCAAATTTTTGCTATTTCTTATTTTGCAAATTTTTGATGTATGCCAAAACATGCAAAAAGACCTTTTGCGATTTGCTAAGGCCGAAATTCTGCGAATTTCGGCCTTTGCGAGTCGCAAAAGGCTTGATACATCTGCCCCTAAACCACTGCATTGGGAATGCACAGTTGCCTGATACTTCTGGTGTTCACTGCTTGAATGAATAAGGTAGTGTTTTTTCTAGACCCACCAGAAAAGTCTATAATATCATAACTTGCAAGAAGGTTGGGGTAGGGTACGAAATGTATTTGGTATCAAAGTTGCATTTACTGCTTTTTGTTAATAGTGTAACGCTCTTGTCTGTGTCAGTATTTGGTTTCCTTTGTCCTTCGCCTAAGAGGCTTTAAGCACAGAAGATTTGCTTTTGATGGAAATATTTTCTCCACAGACTGTTGTATAAATGCTGTTTTGTTGGTGTTGGGTGGTTCAATGGGAAAGCACGTTGAGTCCCAAGGACAAGATGGAGGTAAGGTGAAGTAAAAGGTATCATGACATTCTGTCCTAAAAATGAACTTTTTTCTGGGGCCTAAAGAGTCAATACTGTTCCCCAGCTCTGAGAAACTGTTGTACCTGGTTTCTCCTCCTTTCTAGTTGCTCAAGCCAGTATGAGTGAGATGTCTGCGTGGAATGTTGGAGTGCGTGATGTCAGTGAGTTTAGAATGTGAGAGTGCCTGTGTGTCTGTGGAATGACAGTTGAGGAGTGTGGGCAGAGCTACTAACATCTTGCTTCTGGTGGGACTATCTATTTACTATTTACTTATCTTCTTGATACTACCTGAGACTTACATGGAACTTGTATTGATCTTCTAATAAACCTACATCTTGGATAAACTATCTGGCTACCTGCACTTTATATCTTCATGTACCACAACATTTTGGCGACGTTTTGGAAAAGTATTAAGAACTTACAGCGTGCAAGGACGATAAAGAAGTGAAGGAACTTGAACTTGTGAAACTCAAAACGAATTAAGATTATCTCTGCTGAAACGGAAAACAAGAGAACAAGAGAACAACCCTGGTAAGTCCCACCAGTGTCCCTCTCCAACGGACTGCCTACTAACCCAGGGTTTTGATTTGAATGAACATTTTATTGTGCTGAAGTGCTGAAGTGTGTCACGACTCGGAGCTCTTCATGCAACAGTTCCTACAGTTCTCCTACAGTTTACTGTTTGCTGCTTAAGGATCCCAACAAACCAAGATCAATATGCGTGCTAACTGTGGAGGATTCTATTGTTAAGATGATCTGGAGCACATGCCCATGGGGGCTCTAATGAGATCATCGGTGTAGGAAACTGGGTGGCTGGAGAGCTTTCACATGAGCGATCGCAACGTTTTGACAGGTCAGAGGAATTTATATTCGTTTACAAAACGGGATTGTATGGATAGTTGAGTACTGCCATCTATTGGAGGTAAAAATAATCTTTATTTGCCCGGAAAGGTTTTCCTCGTACTTTTGCATTTAATTCATTTGAGGAGTAAGTACTGTTGGTTTACTAGAGGACTGCGTCTACTTTACTTTTAGTGGCTGTGGTTTAGTACTTTGGCAAGCAGTTCGTCTATGTTAACGCAGACAGTAAACCGCTGTCTTAGTTCAAATTTAGAACAAACTCACCTGCTTCTCTTCGCAAGGGCGACTCAGCTTACATAACGATCAGAGCTGCCCCTGGATGCCTGTGTACACTGGCATGCCGAGAGCCACCCTGGACAACGTAAAAAACGTGCCGCCATATTGTGTTTACACAGGAGCTATTTTTGAGTCACGTCACACTATCTTACAGCTGTACTGCATCTGCCAACCACGTTTGCTCTTCTGCACCTGGCAATAAAGTTAAATTGACAGCTGTCCTTTTCCGGAGTTTTATTTATCCACCGTCTGAGTAAATACTGAATTTAGGCTGTACAGTAGCTACATAATGATCACCAGAGACGTACCCAGAGCCATCCGGACTTGTATCAAGAGACGTGCCACCATCTTTAAAAGTGAAGTTCACTCGGATATCTGTGAGACTGTCGAGAAAAGAGGATACTTGCAGTTCACGCTTTTAAATTTAAAGTTAGTTTTGAAATGTGGCAATATCTTAAATCCTCGCTTCTACATGAGTGAAAGTATTTAAGTATTTATCGTGTGCAGACATTAACAAATTCGTGAAATTAACTGAATGCAGAGACAGTTGTCAACTCGGGTGAGAGAGTTCGCTCACCGGTGTTGTATTATACATTGTTCAAATTGTTTTAATTATTCTACATTAATTTTTGAGCATGAATAATCTAATCTGATACATATATAATATAACACGATTTTCCTTCTAGCTGAATGTTATATTATTCACTGCTTCTTTAGCCTTCACATAAAGTAGTCAGGTACCGTATTTAATATTCTTGAGCACAAATACCATCTTTATTCATAGGATATTGTCATAAAGAAGCTGGTCTTCTTGCTCTTATTAATTTATTCAGTGAGAGTAGTGCGCACACTCTTTAACTGTTCCCTACCTACATATTTTTGTGATGCCTGACTTACTTTCACTATACATCCAGCAGTGTGAGTTTTGTTATTTTAGCCATGTTTTTAAATTAATTTATTAATAGTGCACTCTAGTTTGTGTAACTTTAGGTGTGTACTATTTAACTTTACAGCGCAAGTAGTAAGACGCAATGCAATTCTCTAATATTATATGGCGCAAGTATATGGTGCAAGTATTATAGCGCAAACTTTAATATTTAGATAATACAGGTATTAAAACGCGTTATTCTTCAATTTGGTAAGTACAGGTATGAAAACACGGTATAGGTATCAAAACACGTTAGCTTCAATGTTTAGGAATTATAGGTATTAAGACGTGTTAGCTTCATAAATTAAAGTACAGGTTTTAAGATGTGTTAGCTTAATAAATTAAAGGGCAGGTATTATGACGTGTTTGCGTTATTATTGAGGAAGCACAGGTTTCAAAACGCGTTAGCGTTATTATTAAGGAAGTGCAGGTATGAATACGCCTTAGCGTTATTATTGATAAGATTAAGTTTTCCCATTCCCATTTTATGTATAATGCAGTGGGGTTTCTACTCTATGTTTTTGCACTTTAAGCCTTTTCAAGTTTGCATTGTTTACTTCTTGTTTATTTCCTGTGAAGAAAAGGGGATATGTGCCATGTTTTATGGTTTATCCTTTTACTTTGTTTCTTTGCTTCCTTTATTCTTTTCACCTATTGCTTTCTCCCTTTCCTTTTCATCTGTTTGCTTCTTTGCAAGTTTATCTTTCATTTGATATTTGCTTAGTTGTAAGTTATTCAGTTTATTTCCTGTTTATTTCCTGTGAAGAAAAGGGGATATGTTGTACCTGGTTTCTCCTCCTTTCTAGTTGCTCAAGCCAGATGTCTGCGTGGAATGTTGGAGTGCGTGATGTCAGTGAGTTTAGAATGTGAGAGTGCCTGTGTGTCTGTGGAATGACAGTTGAGGAGTGTGGGCAGAGCTACTAACATCTTGCTCCTGGTGGGACTATCTATTTACTATTTACTTATCTTCTTGATACTACCTGAGACTTACATGGAACTTGTATTGATCTTCTAATAAACCTACATCTTGGATAAACTATCTGGCTACCTGCACTTTATATCTTCATTTACCACAACAGAAACCTTTGCAACTTTTATCAAAAAGTTAACAGGGAAAGAACAGCCATACATTAACGAGCTGTCCATGAACCCAGAATGCCATTTCCCACAATGGGATCCAGTGCTTAGCTGTGGGTACTGTGTCGTAAAGAGCTCTAACGTTCCCTAGATCCATGCTTGAGTAGCTCATCCAGTCAAAATTTTTCAAGAACTCTTATACTTTTAGTCCTCTATTCATAATTGGATAATACTAATAAAAATAGAAGACAGCAATGAAAAATCCGGACTGTAGGAGCGGTTGCATGACATTCGATTGGCTCTAGATGCTGGAGGTGATTGGGCACTAATTCTCCTAGATCAAGATACCTTTAACAATGTTGACCATCACATACTCATATTTATGCTCCACCAGTTAGGACTCCCATCTTTTCTACCCTAAATGTACACTGTCATTTTAGCATGTTTTCTAATTCTCAAAACACCTAAAGTCTCCCCCTCCCTGCATCTGGAGGGGATGCAACTGGTAATAGGATCCACCATTATTTTGAGGATTGACTCTTGCAATGCTTTTTTACATTAGTCTCCCTAAGTACTTGACTACATGTTTGTGAATTTTCCAAAACTGTGCTCAGTGTCTTCTCCAGCATCTTGTCTGTCATTTTACAATTGACCTCATCTTGAAAAATTGTACTGGCTTGTTGTGGAAAAAGGATTACATTTAACTTTGTTTCTCCGTTTCATAGAGTTATCAGCTGCTGCACTGCCCCCACTATCTGAGTAACAAATTTGCTCCTCACATGCCATTTCATACTCTCTGTTCCTCTCCCTGGTCCCTGCTGCTGATCCCTCAAGCTTGATGTCATCGAATGGGTGGTCATGAATTTTCTATAAAATGAACACTGCATGGAGCAGCACGCTGCACTTTGGGGCCAAAGCACGCTGCACTTTTCTTCTGGGGACTCCATCCCCCACCAAGCTTTGTGCCAGTACGCGCCAACGCAATCTTCCAGTGCCCAGAGGCGCATAAGAACACTTGAGTGCTCCCGCAGTGTGGGACGTGCACGGGGCGTGCGCCGGGCAAAGCCCGGGCCAAGGGCAGGTCCATCTGAGTCCGTCAGAGGCAGGAGGAGGCCAGGCTGGGCCATGTTATTGTTATCTCCTGACCTAGCGGACTCTTTATGGACCTTTGTTTGGACAGTAACAGCAAGATATGAGGGTATAATGCTTTGATTTCAACAAGTGTTAATACTGGAAAATGGTACAGAAACGTAAATCACTAATATTTCAGGGAGTTGTGGGGACTTTGGACGCATTTCTATTGAAGGCTGCGTCTGCCCTCATTCATGAAATTGCACTCACTGAAGGCAGACTGAATTTGGAGCCACAACACCCCCTAAGTCAGCCTGTAATGTCTGCCCCTGTAGAGCACATTCATTCTCAACCCAATTAATTCTCCCCCGACTAACAAACTGCAAATTTTGGTAACCAAGTCCACTGATGCTCCTAAGGCTAGTGACATTTCAACCAGGCCAAAGGTAACAACTAGGGGGTCAAAAAGTTAAAATTAGCCAGGCGAGTACTCCTGTACCCCTGTCCAGGAAAAGAAAGGGGCAAAGTTCCAATAGGCAAACTCACCCCCTCCCAAAGAGAGGCTGTAAAACTAAGCCCGTGGAGGAGGAGTCTATTCTGGAACCTAATCTGGCTCATAAGAATTCCACTCCAATAATTTAACCCCGCCTCAGGAGAATAACAACGGGGAGTTTGGGACAAAATTGGGTTTGGTTGTTTCAGCTTTACTCAAGTTATCACTATTGGAAGCGAGCAAAGATAAACTGGAAAAGCTCGCAAGTAGTACCCTCCCTCATCTGCTGATACATGCCAATGTAGAACTAAGTCTGTTCTGCCTAACAGGAACGGGGGTGCTATGACTATTCAGTCTAATGTTTCTGGGCATGGAACTAGGAAAGCACCCCAGACTGTTTCTTTGGACTCTTCACTCAAACCCCACAACTTGGTCGGCCCTGGCACGCAGTACACAGGAGAAGCACCTCTCGCTTGTAAGCAAGTAGATTCAGCATAGTACACCTAGCACCCAAGAACGACTGATGAACATTCAAAAAGAGCCCCTCCCTGCCAGGGATAAAAACGTGTGTAGAGCCCAGTCTTTAAGCGACCCAAAACAGCAAAAACAGCCCCCGGGTAACTTGCCCTGTTCAAATATTATGCATCTCCCCCCAGAAGCAACGCCTTGTACCATTGTGCTGGCCAATGTCCCTTCTTTGCCATGCAGAGCTATGGAACATTGGTCAACACTAAGAAATAAATTGTTGCACTTATTGAGTGCAAGGACAGGATTATCAAACCCGCTTTTCGCTGAGTTTAAGATAGCACTACAAATTGGTTGGGTAAGAAGCTCGAACCATATTAGATAGGGTGGGGTACTGGCCAGTCAGTACTACAGGGATTAATATTCTACCCCTGGGTTTTTTCTATATACCACATGGACTCCCACAGTATATACCAGGGGTAGATAGAGATTGGGGGTTGGGACAGCCTAGGTATGTTATTCCAGTCAGCAACTACTTCGATGTCCTCAATACCTTAAAGGATAATGACTGACTGGTACTAGTAAATGGGGGCCTAAATGACTGCACTCTGGAACAAGAGGCCTCAGCTCTCAGGTCACTTTATGTGACAAACGAAAACGTTCAAGCATTACCCCGTATTGGTAGCCCCCCCCCCCCCTCCGAGTATGGCTCTCACTTGAATTACACTCAGTGGTGATTGTTTGCCATGCTAGGTTATGTCCTGGAATATTGCAAGGCTGCGCAATTAAACACATATTCAAATATGGTGTGATTTATCTCTAATCAGGACATATTATATTTCCAGGAAACATGGGTCAGAGAACCAATTCATATAAACTGATTTAAAACACTCCACACGCCTGCAGTGAAGGAACAAGGGGGTAGCGTAAAGGGTGGGCTTTGTATGTATATTTGAAATAGGCTTGCATTAGATAAAATAGATCTAAAGTTGGGGAATAGCTATTATCAGCTGGCAACATTACAGCACAGTCTGACCCATTCTACTATCTTGGTCAATTTTTATAATAACATTTCCGCCAGATAATTTTGGTAATGTCGTACGAAACCTTGGTAGCGACCTTAACTTCATTTATTTATGCCAGTGCAAAAGAGACAATGATAATCTTTGTGGGGGATTTTAACTGGGCTTTATGTCCACATGAGGATAGTAGGATTTGTGGTAATACTGATGAGGAGGGTGTATGTAGCACCCATTTTGGTCATACACCAACGAGGGAGATGTTTAGCTGATAGTGAGTAATGAGCTTGGTTTTGTGAACGATTTATTGGCTAGATCTTTTCCTGTGTGTTATACATTCAATTGAAGAGGCTTATCCTCAACAATAGATTATATACTGGTCTCACTTAACTATGCACCCAGGTTGTATTCTTTTATGGTGGGCGACAATCCCATGAATGACCATTTTCCCTTATGCCTAGAGGTCAATTTGCCATCACATAGGTTTGTTAGGGCTGATAATGCTACAGAAATGACGGGAAAAGTAATACTTAACAGAACCAATGGGTACACCATGCGGTGGAGAAAGGTCGATCCAGTTGCTGTTACAAACAGCTAGTAACAAAATGTAAAATTGCCTTTGAAAACTGCCTGAGTGAAGTGGCCCCACATGATGGTATTTTATTGTCTTTTTAGGAAATAGCAGCTGGGGATAGGGAGTTATTATTTGTACATTCCCGCAATAAGGTAAAAAAAAGGGGTGGTTCACCACAAAATGTACACATGCACTTACCAACCTAAAGGAGGAGTTCTGCAGGCAGCCCAGAAACCTTACTAAGGTCAGACAGGCAAGATCCGACTATAGATTGGCCCTTAAGGAAAGTAGGTGTCTCCTGAGAAGGGAAGCATGGGAATCCCTCCGTAGTGCAGCACAATTGAAAGACAGTGCTGCTTTTTGGAGAGCAGTGAAACCCCCGTTTTTACAATCCACGGCTGTTCCTACAATAGAAATTGCGATACCCGAGGAGTTATGGATCAAATAATTTTCAAAGGTGTATAATGGGCAGCGAACTCCTACCTTCCAGTTAGTGATACGTCAGTGGAGCCCACTGATTATGTAGATCTACAGTTCACCTTGGAGGAAGTGGAAAGAGCTCTGTCAGCGAGCCAAGGCAGTAAGGCCCCTGGCCCTGATGGAGTACCTGTGGATCTGTTTAAGTCAAATAACGTCCTTTGGCCAATTAGAACACAAGTTATTAAAGCCAGTTGTATGGCCTCTATGCCAAAGACATGTGGAATCCATCATCGTCCCAATCTTTAAAAAAGGGGACCGAGATGATCACGGATGTTACAGGCCTATCTCCTTATTAGATTCTTTGGTCAAGGTACCAGGACGGGTTATCTTGGAACGCCTGCAAGCCTGGGCAGAAGAGAATTCGGTTCTATCTGATATACAGTATGGTGTCAGAGAAGGATTGGGGACGATTGAGCAGAGTTTAAATTTGGCCTTACTGGTGGGTAAATATATAAGAGTCAAGAAAGGGCGTTTTTATCTGGCATTCATTGACCTTACTGCAGCCTTCAAATCTGTAAGACATGATAGGCTGTGGGAGATTCTCTGGGTTGTCGGTGTTGATCCTCATATTAGTCTCTTAAAGGCGCCTGTATAGTGGTGCACTGGTGAACGTGCGTTTTGGTCTGGGGGCTAGCTCACATCTGCCTTTCCCATTAAGAGGGGGGTTCGGCAAGGTTTTGTGCTGGCCCCCTTTCTTTTTAACTTTTATATTAATGGATTGTCCCAAGCACTCCTTAGGAACAATCAAGATTTTTCCTTTGTGAATGCACGTCCTATACCTGCTCTCCTCTACGCGGATGACACAGTATTAGTGTCAAGAACTCAAATAGGTCTCCAGAGGGTTTTGGTTAGCTTTACTGATTTTATGAAAGACCTTGGCCTTTATATTAATATTTATAAGACTTTTACCATGAGCTGTGGCCGTGGGGCTCAGAGGATAAAAATCATGTTTGTGGACAGACAAAAATTAGTACAGACAAAGAATTTTTCTTATCTCTGTATTTTATTTATTCAACGTAATTCGTGGGCTCAAGCTATTCTTGCAAAAAACACTGGCACTTATTAAGACAACAGCCGCCCTGGCATCTTTCTCAAGAAAGTTAGATAGGAAGCCGACAGGAAAACTCGTCCAAATCCACAAGGCCAACTGCAATGCTACTGCAATGTCGGGGTGGAAGTATGGGGTTTTGTTATTACTCTCTCTATACAAACTGTGGAAAACTCTTTTTTAAGATATATTTTATCGGTGCCAGACTGCTCACCAAGCTGGGTCTTCCTTTTATCTCCGATCCTATTAAATTAGAACCAATTCTCCTGTGGCACAGGATCTGGTCAAAGGACCAGCCCAAGCTAAATCTGGAGATCTTACAGGACTGCCTAAAACTGGAAGGGGTTTTAAAGATTCCTTGGGTAAAGTATGTGTGTGATTTTATGAACGATATTGGGCACCCAGAATACTTTACTGACCCTAGGTCTAGACAGGCAATCTCTAAAAAGGCCATAAGAAAGGAGGGTCTTCAACTATTAGTTACAATAAGAATGAGAGGAGACATTTTAAAACCCAGCATAAGGCAACATCAGTTAATTATAACCGCCTCTTATATGGAACCTTACCATACATTTGCACCTGGCGGTTTTGACAGGCAGCTATTAACTTGGTTTAGGCTGGACATCATCCATAGACTCGTGACCTTCCCAAAAATCAATGACTGTTCATGGAAATTGCCTTCATGTCCATGTGACAATCATTACACTCAGTCTACCATTCACTTGGTTTTATTCTGCAATAGTTATGCAGTGCTGAGGAAAGCATGGATTTTACCATTTTTAAAACAACAGGGATTGCGGCAAAGCCACCCTTCATTAATTAGGCTACAGTTCTTGGAGGACGAACAAACTGCCTGGTGTTTAGCTATGTTCTTCAAGAAGGCACTCCTGCAAAGGAAATCTATTATGACGGATGAATTATAACAGAACGGGCACTTGACATGTTTATGGTTTCAATACTGTAGCCTCAATATTAACTGACATTGTAATATCATTATAGCATTGCTGTTTTTAGATTGTGTTTAATTTGGTGATAATTTGTGTCTTTTTCGCTTTATTTGCTTTTATGATTGTTAAAACAGCAGTCGAATAAAGCTTTCCTTGACTTGACTTGAACCATTAGCCTCTCTCAATTAATTTCACAGATAAACTTCTGCAATTTTGGAAACTTTTCTGTACACTGGCTGTGCAGCCAATAGCCATCAAACTGTTCAAGTAGAACCACAACACATTCGTTTAACTGGGCTCTAGAAATGGTACAGCCCAATAATAATTTATTTCTAAAATTGGCTACGTAAGTACAGCTCCACGTCCTAAAGTTACAAAATCCAGATTTTGCGTCACTAACAAAACATGTAATGACACTAGGTGTACCCTGATTATTACTCTTGGAAATGGCTAGGGTAACAAACAAAATCAACACATAAAAAAATGCCCTTGTACATTACACACAGTCATTCATGGGTTAATCAATTGTACTTATCTTTCTGCAAACGGAGCACGAGTATGAATAGTGTTTGTGCATTGCAATTACTTTGGGTTAAGATTGCTGTGTTTAAGATGGCTATTTGTTGATTAAATGAAGTAACAAAGTGGTTAAAGTCCAAATAATGGTTAAAGCCCATGTATGATTGTGGTGCTTAATGCAAAGAAGTTGAATTTGTAAACATGGTGGTTTTAGTGTAGACAACACCAAGTATGTTTCCTGCTGTGTTGTGGTGTGTGTAGTGAGACGTCATCTACAATAACTTATGCAAAGGGACTTCCTTTTGTATGTTAGCGATAATCGATTGGTATAGTTAATCTCAGGTGCAAAGGGGAATAATCGATTAAGGGTGAAATCCCGCTGGTCAAGGTGTCATTTGAAGTGAATGAGGAATAGGTATAGAAATAAGAAATTTTGTACTACCTTTTGAGTGAGAAACATTCTTCCTTAAGTGGAGCAGACTGCTTTATGTTGAAAAGCTTGCAAATTATTTTGCTTAGAAACTGTGCCGAAGAAAATTGTAAAGGATGGTGAGCTGGTTCAAGGAGCGAGTCTGGCATCCCAGTGTGCCACATTGTGAGTGTTCAGTTGGTGTAAAGCTTCACTGGGATTGGTTGACAACCTCAAAGAAGTTGCGCTGTTATTGGTTGTGGGAGAATGTTATTTGCTGATTTTACCGAAGTTCACTTGTGAAGTATGAGATTGAACAAGATGATGTTTTTTAAAGCTTTGCAAAAACTGATAAAAGGAGATGTGACTATATCTGCGAGAATAGGAGAAGATACACCCCTTGAGGGTACACCAGGATACATTGTACTGTTGAATAAAGGATTACATACATGTCTGTGGCTTGAATGTTGTCATGAAATTACAGAGAATTACAAGGGCCTTAGGTTTGCTCATTATGGGACATTTAAAATGAGAGTCATTAAGAATTTTTGGAGAAAATTATACAAGTTGAGACCACTTCATACAGCAACACAGATTGAAGCATTAAATACTTAGGAATCCCTAGCTCATCAGAAAAAGAAAGAAGAATATCAGGGAAGGCATATGAGAAGTCTAAATTACTATGCAGAAGCTAGGTGGGATGCATAGCAAAACACATGGAGAGCAGATGTTGTTGATGGAACAATAGTGTATCCTTTGATACCTGTTGAGGGAGAAGTTCTGGGAAAGCAGAAAGAGAAAAGAAAAAAATATTGAGACAGAATAGAATAATGCTGAAGTGGAAGAACATGAGGATGACAAGGATGACAATTTGTTAAATGACTTATTGTCAAGATGTCCGCCACCAGACAATGAAACTCAGAGTGAGAGTACAGTAGATAACAATACTGCTGAGATTCCAAATGCCCCTGTTATGCCTGAAATTCCAAAAGTGACTGCCCTGGTTTCTGTTGTAAGAGGAGGGGGAACAGAAGTTACAGTTTCCTTGAACCATTATTAATTGAATGCTCCTGACTGTTCCATTTACTATTGGACCTGTTGCACCTCTTTATAAATCTGGGTTGCAGGTACATACTGCACACACATTGATGGTACCTACAGGAATTAATGCTGTAAATGGTGATCCATTATATTTGACAACAGGATCTTTTCTTCAGATACCAATGGGTCCAATTTGAAAAGGTACTGCTGGTACTAAAAGTACAATTCCTAATTTAAATCAGACACAATTTGATCTGAAAAACAGAATTGCCCAGGGCGTGTCACCTTCTTATGTCCCCAGAACAGGTGCATTTCCTGACATAAGCTATCATGCTATTGAGATGACTGAGCCCTTAGGAATTTCAGTCCCTGATACATCCACAATAGACGTGAAACCTGGAATGAGTAGAGATTTGACTAAAGGAGATTTGAATTCAAACATCTCAAAGAAACATCTGGAATTACTCCACAAGATTTAGGTGATAGGGTTGAAGGGTTTAGAACCCCTATTATTAATAATCAGAGTTTCAACAATGCTCCAGCATCAGGAATGAGGAAAATTCTAGATGTTTGCAAACTGAAAGTGTAGCTAGAAGAAATTATATTGGGAACTCTTAGTACATCCCAATTAGACTTTCCTATCCAAAGACATTACCAGACGGGAAAGATGGACACATGAAAAGCAAGTTAAATTGGCTCAGAAATATGAAATCAAAAGTCCCACTGAGAACGTATAGATTAGACTTCAGTGACGAAGATTTTTCAAATATGAAGCCAGCTGGAATGAAACTGCAGATTGAAGAACTGAGAATAATGATAAAGAAATGGAATGACAGGGATAGATGGGAAGGTAGATGGGCAAAAAAGAAGGAAGTACAGAAAATTAGAATAGAGAAACTTCCAGTCATGATCGATAAAGGATTAGGTGAAGTATAGATGCTTCCTGTGAGGAAGGTACTTAGTGGAGGGCACGTGCATGTGCAATGGACTGCAGCTGATATTTTGTAATTTACAAATGATTCTCTGAAATTGAGAGAAAATCCAGTGGAATAGTATGGACAGATTTAAATATTTTTGTAAATTTCAAAAGTCTTGTGGATAGATTTGAATACCGTGTTTGTCATTGTGGTTCCTGGAGATTTGTGGACCGAATATAAAATGTCTGTGGATTGGCCTGAAGAAGAACCAGAGAGGGATCCTAAAACAGGTGCCCCATCTACAGATGTATTAAACAAATACCAGCAGGTGATTACTCTCCTGAAAGACAAAGACAAAGATGTCACCTACAAAATCGATTTGCAAAAGATTGACAAAACGATCCAAGAACTAAAACAATCAGTTCATGTTTTTTTTATGAGAGATTGATTCAGGTTGTCAGACAGCACAGTGGAACAGAAAATGTGGCAGAGAAAAATGTGGTTAAATGCTACCAGGGCGGTCGCAACATTGCGCACTGTTCACACATGGTCACGAAGTGACCCTCCGGGTAATTGAGTACAATTTAAAGACACTATATCCAAAATAAACCACATAAAAGCAAATATACTTGTAAATGTAAATCTTTACATGTAATTTGTAGAATCAAAAGTTAATTCACATCACTTTTTGATTGTATTCACATGTGGAACAAAGTTCGATTCATAGCACATTTGTCTTGAATTTCTTCAGGGGCCAATCTATAAGGAAAACAATAAGCAAATGTCACTTAACATAATTGCGCGAACAAACAGCGAGAGTAAAAGCAGCAGGAAGTTACACGGAGGTGCACAAGAGACCATAACTGTGTGGTGATGTTATCATCGATAATAGCAATAGGAGTAAAAAAAATGTATTGCCCAAGTGAATAAAACCAGTCAACTCAGCGTGTCTAAGGCCGAGGTGATAATAATGCAAGAAAAGGAAAGTTAATAGAACCCTTCACCTAAAGCGTTACAGAAAGAAAGCAGCAACATGTGTGGGTCTTAACCCCAAAGCAACTCCAGTGTCAACCCTGAGCTATAAAGCATACCTGGCTGTCCAGTAGGGTGAACTTCTGTAACATAAATACAGTGCGCAGTGTTGCGACCGCCCTGGTAGCATTTAACCTTTTTGTGTACTGGCCCTTGTTAGTCAGCGAGGGTTGCACTGCTGCACCATTGTGTTGAGATTTTTCATTTTGTTGTAAACACTTGATTACTTTGCAAAAAAAAGGTGTGCGCTTCTAACCTCATTATATTTTCAGAGAAAAATGTGGGACATTTTTCAGTGGGTTTAGTCCTGAGATTATATCTCTGATTCAGCAGTGTTTACTGTGCTATCTAAACAAACTTATCAATGAGATTTTGCATTAGGCCACATTTTGTAGCAATCAACGAAAATTGAAGCACAAAAAGCTGAAGGAAAATTTAATGTAGCACAAATGAGAGCAGCACAAAAAGGTCAGAATACTTTTGACAATACAGATTCAGCACAATTCCTGTGATTTGGGCGCTACTGGTTTCCAGCAACAGAATTTTCAGATAGATGGTAGAGGTTGCGGTAAGCCAATGCGTTCTAGAACAGGTGTATGATTTCTCGATTTTGAAGAAAATTAATCCTTGTCATGTGTGTGGAAGGTTTGGACATTGGAAACACAAGTTTAAATATAATTCAATTCATTTTGGAAATTAGTTGCCGAATGGAGGGAATACACAGTTTCAGGGAAATTACATGATCCAGACTGAAAGGACACAAAGACAGAAAATTCTAAATTCTAATACATCCCAATCAACGCAGATACCCCAAGCTCCAATGCCACAACAGAATGTTCAGGTACAAAGATGCAATGCCCAGAAACAGCAGATTAATAGAAATTCACACCAAAATCAAAATGTATCACAACAGTACTTGATTCAAACAGGACCCTTCCGCCTGAGGGGGGAGGAGGCCTGCATGATTGGCACAGCCATAGGGGTACACCAGAGTGGTCCATATGTGGATGGTGAGCTAAATAGAAATCATGTTTCATTCCTCGATGACATTGGTGCTACCCACTCTACTGTAAGAACAGCAGAAGTTCCTAACATACCCCTCTCAACAAAAGTATCCAAGTTATAAGAGTTACAAATAAAAGATTATCCATCCCAATTTCAGGAGCAGTTCCTGTTAATATAGGGTCTTTTGAGGATCAACATCGATTTGTGGTGTGTGATTCAAGTCCAGTGAATCTCCTTGGATGAGATTTGCTATGCAAATTAAATTGTTCCATATACAAAAGGTACCGAGTATTGAATTTCTAAGGTTTTTTAAATGCTAATTCCTAACTATAACATGCCTGAAACCTATGGTTTTTCCAGTGAATTTTAAAGGTTTTGTAAATAATAATTTATAAATGTATTAATTATTATGTCTTTCTTTTTATACTAATTTCTTATATTTTAATTATAAATATTTATATTTATTTTATTTTTTAGATTATATTTCATATTTTTATTATAAAATACTAACAAAACTAAATTGCTAAATATTTTTGGGATTCATTATTGCTTGACTTCGTAGGTTCCTGGAGATTTGTGGACTGAATGTAAAATTTCTGTAGATTGGTCTGAAGAAGAACCAGAGAGGGATCCTAAAACAGGTGCCCCATCTACAGATGTATTAAAGAAATACCAGCAGGTGATTACTCTCCTGAAACACAAAGACAAAGATGTCACCTACAAAATCGATTTGCAAAAGATTGACAGAACGATCCAAGAACTAAAACAATCAGTTCATGTTTTTTTTATGAGAGATTGATTCAGGTTTTCAGACAGCACAGTGGAACAGAAAATGTGGCAGAGAAAAATGTGGTTAAATGCTACCAGGGCGGTCGCAACATTGCGCACTGTTCACACATGGTCACGAAGTGACCCTCCAGGTAATTGAGTACAATTTAAAGACACTATATCCAAAATAAACCACATAAAAGCAAATATACTTGTAAATGTAAATCTTTACATGTAATTTGTAGAATCAAAAGTTAATTCACACCACTTTTTGATTGTATTCACATGTGGAACAAAGTTCGATTCATAGCACATTTGTCTTCAAAGAATTCACATATATACAGATAATCAATTCTATACAATGAATTTTTGTAGGGGCCCGATGCATTTCGAGACCTGAGAGTCCCTTCTTCAGGGGCCAATCTAGAAGGAAAACAATAAGCAAATTTCACTTAACATAACTGCGCGAACAAACAGCGAGAGTAAAAGCAGCCGGAAGTTACACAGAGGTGCACAAGAGACCATAACTGTGTGTTGATGTTAACATCGATAATAGCAATAGGAGTAAAAAAAACACGTATTGCTCAAGTGAATAAAACCAGTCAACTCAGCGTGTCTTGGGCCGTGGTGATAATAATGCAAGAAAAGGAAAGTTAATAGAACCCTTCACCTAAAGCGTTACAGAAAGAAAGCAGCAACATGTGTGGGTCTTAACCCCAAAGCATCTCCAGTGTCAACCCTGAGCTATAAAGCATACCTGGCTGCCCAGTAGGGTGAACTTCTGTAACATAAATACAGTGCGCAGTGTTGCGACCGCCCTGGTAGCATTTAACCTTTTTGTGTACTGGCCCTTGTTAGACAGCGAGGGTTGCACTGCTGCACCATTGTGTTGAGATTTTTCATTTTGTTGTAAACACTTGATTACTTCGCAAAAAAAAGGTGTGCGCTTCCAACCTCATTACATTTTCAGAGAAAAATGTGGGACATTTGTGAGTGGGTTGAGTCCTGAGATTATATCTCTGATTCAGCAGTGTTTACTGTGCTATTTAAACAAACTGATCAATGATATTTTGCATAAGGCCACATTTTGTGGCAATGAATGGAAATTGAAGCACAAAAAGCAGAAGGAAAAGTTAATGTAGCACAATTGAGAGCAGCACAAAAAGGTCATAATCCTATTGACAATACAGTTTCAGCACAATTACTGTGATTTGGGCGCTACTGGTTTCCAGCAACAGAATTTTCAGATAGATGGTAGAGGTTGCGGTAAGCCAATGCGTTCTAGAACAGGTGTATGATTTCTCGATTTTGAAGAAAATTAAACCTTGTCATGTGTGTGGAAGGTTTGGACATTGGAAACACGAGTTTAAATATAATCCAAGTCATTTTGGAAATCAGATGCCGAATGGAGGGAACACACAGTTTCAAGGAAATTACATGATCCAGACTGAAAGGACACAAAGACAGAAAATTCTAAATTCTAATACATCCCAATCAACGCAGATACCCCAAGCTCCAATGCCACAACAGAATGTTCAGGTACAAAGATGCAATGCCCAGAAACAGCAGATTAATAGAAATTCACACCAAAATCAAAATGTATCACAACAGTACTTGATTCAAACAGGACCATTCCGCCTGAGGGGGGTGGAGGCCTGCATGATTGGCACAGCCATAGGGGTACACCAGAGTGGTCCATATGTGGATGGTGAGCTAAATAGAAATCATGTTTCATTCCTCGTTGACATTGGTGCTACCCACTCTACTGTAAGAACAGCAGAAGTTCCTAATATACCCCTCTCAACAAAAAGTATCCAAGTTATAAGAGTTACAAATAAAAGATTATCCATCCCAATTTCAGGAGCAGTTCCTGTTAATATAGGGTCTTTTGAGGATCGACATCGATTTGTGGTGTGTGATTCAAGTCCAGTGAACATCCTTGGATGAGATTTGCTATGCAAATTAAATTGTTCCATATACAAAAGGTACTGAGTATTGAATTTCTAAGGTTTTTTAAATGCTAATTCCTAACTATAACATGCCTGAAACCTATGGTATTTTCAGTGAATTTTAAAGGTTTTGTAAATAATAATGTATAAATGTATTAATTATTATGTCTTTCTTTTTATACTAATTTCTTATATTTTAATTATAAATATTTATATTTATTTTATTTTTTAGATTATATTTCATATTTTTATTATAAAATACTAACAAAACTAAATTGCTAAATATTTTTGGGATTCATTATTGCTTGACTTCGGTGGTTCCTGGAGATTTGTGGACTGAATGTAAAATTTCTGTAGATTGGTCTGAAGAAGAACCAGAGAGGGATCCTAAAACAGGTGCCCCATCTACAGATGTATTAAAGAAATACCAGCAGGTGATTACTCTCCTGAAACACAAAGACAAAGATGTCACCTACAAAATCGATTTGCAAAAGATTGACAGAACGATCCAAGAACTAAAACAATCAGTTCATGTTTTTTTATGAGAGATTGATTCAGGTTTTCAGACAGCACAGTGGAACAGAAAATGTGGCAGAGAAAAATGTGGTTAAATGCTACCAGGGCGGTCGCAACATTGCGCACTGTTCACACATGGTCACGAAGTGACCCTCCAGGTAATTGAGTACAATTTAAAGACACTATATCCAAAATAAACCACATAAAAGCAAATATACTTGTAAATGTAAATCTTTACATGTAATTTGTAGAATCAAAAGTTAATTCACATCACTTTTTGATTGTATTCACATGTGGAACAAAGTTCGATTCATATCACATTTGTCTTCAAAGAATTCACATATATACAGATAATCAATTCTATACAATGAATTTTGTAGGGGCCCGATGCATTTCGAGACCTGAGAGTCCCTTCTTCAGGGGCCAATCTAGAAGGAAAACAATAAGCAAATTTCACTTAACATAACTGCGCGAACAAACAGCGAGAGTAAAAGCAGCAGGAAGTTACACGGAGGTGCACAAGAGACCATAACTGTGTGTTGATGTTAACATCGATAATAGCAATAGGAGTAAAAAAAACACGTATTGCTCAAGTGAATAAAACCAGTCAACTCAGCGTGTCTTGGGCCGTGGTGATAATAATGCAAGAAAAGGAAAGTTAATAGAACCCTTCACCTAAAGCGTTACAGAAAGAAAGCAGCAACATGTGTGGGTCTTAACCCCAAAGCATCTCCAGTGTCAACCCTGAGCTATAAAGCATACCTTGCTGTCCAGTAGGATGAACTTCTGTAACATAAATACAGTGCGCAGTGTTGCGACCGCCCTGGTAGCATATAACCTTTTTGTGTACTGGCCCTTGTTAGACAGCGAGGGTTGCACTGCTGCACCATTGTGTTGAGATTTTTCATTTTGTTGTAAACACTTGATTACTTCGCAAAAAAAAAGGTGTGCGCTTCCAACCTCATTACATTTTCAGAGAAAAATGTGGGACATTTGTGAGAGGGTTGAGTCCTGAGATTATATCTCTGATTCAGCAATGTTTACTGTGCTATTTAAACAAACTTATCAATGATATTTTGCATTAGGCCACATTTTGTGGCAATGAATGGAAATTGAAGCACAAAAAGTAGAAGGAAAAGTTAATGTAGCACAATTGAGAGCAGCACAAAAAGGTCATAGTCCTATTGACAATATAGTTTCAGCACAATTCCTGTGATTTGGGCGCTACTGGTTTCCAGCAACAGAATTTTCAGATAGATGGTAGAGGTTGCGGTAAGCCAATGCGTTCTAGAACAGGTGTATGATTTCTCGATTTTGAAGAAAATTAAACCTTGTCATGTGTGTGGAAGGTTTGGACATTGGAAACACGAGTTTAAATATAATCCAAGTCATTTTGGAAATCAGATGCCGAATGGAGGGAATACACAGTTTCAGGGAAATTACATGATCCAGACTGAAAGGACACAAAGACAGAAAATTCTAAATTCTAATACATCCCAATCAACGCAGATACCCCAAGCTCCAATGCCACAACAGAATGTTCAGGTACAAAGATGCAATGCCCAGAAACAGCAGATTAATAGAAATTCACACCAAAATCAAAATGTATCACAACAGTACTTGATTCAAACAGGACCCTTCCGCCTGAGGGGGGTGGAGGCCTGCATGATTGGCACAGCCATAGGGGTACACCAGAGTGGTCCATATGTGGATGGTGAGCTAAATAGAAATCATGTTTCATTCCTCGTTGACATTGGTGCTACCCACTCTACTGTAAGAACAGCAGAAGTTCCTAATATACCCCTCTCAACAAAAAGTATCCAAGTTATAAGAGTTACAAATAAAAGATTATCCATCCCAATTTCAGGAGCAGTTCCTGTTAATATAGGGTCTTTTGAGGATCGACATCGATTTGTGGTGTGTGATTCAAGTCCAATGAATCTCCTTGGATGAGATTTGCTATGCAAATTAAATTGTTCCATATACAAAAGGTATTGAGTATTGAATTTCTAAGGTTTTTTAAATGCTAATCCCTAACTATAACATGCCTGAAACCTATGGTTTTTTTCAGTGAATTTTAAAGGTTTTGTAAATAATAATTTATAAATGTATTAATTATTATGTCTTTCTTTTTATACTAATTTCTTATATTTTTATTATAAATATTTATATTTATTTTATTTTTTAGATTATATTTCATATTCTTATTATAAAATACTAACAAAACGAAATTGCAAAAAATGTTTGGGATTAATTATTGCTTGACTTCGGTTGCAAGCATAACACAACTCCAGCAATGCTCTCGGGGCCGTATATTCACAATGCTGTATCAATCCTTACACCTGCTTAAAGCATATGCAAGGTTTTGACGCAGCATAAGCTCAAAAGTGACTGAATGAAATGTTATACATTTATCTCAGTCACTTTTAGGAGCCGTTGCTGCACCCCCTCACGCACAGGAAAGTCTCATTCTGGCGCAGGGCTTTACAATGTAATGTACCCTCCAGATGCATCACGTTCTTAATACAACACAACATGGCACATCTTTTGCACCACGGCTGTGTCACAAAAGTGATACAACGGCTGTGTAAAAGAGGCACAAGGGGATTGTAAATCCGCCGCTAACACATACAAATTCACCCAGGCAGTTTCACCAGCAGCGCAAATTGAAACATAGACTTGTAACATATTTATGTACATATGTTATATTCAAGTGCTTCGGACATACTACAGTATACTATAGGTAAACACCTTAACGATTTATGCTGTAGCACTTCCTTATAGTTCTGCACTTTCACATTCTCCATACACTAGTAATATATTCATTCATTCATTTATGAACTACACATTCATTCTCACAAACTTATACACACTAACATAGAAATATAGTTCTTTCTTTGACCAGTGAAGGTAGTTCTAAAAAGAACTGGGGTTTTTTTCTGTTTTTACTTTTCAATTTGCTTTGTGTTTTGTCAACAAGTTTTTTTTTAAACCAATAAAATTGAACTGGAACCCTAAAAGTATCAAACAGGAACAAAAGAATGAAGAAAAAAAAAACTAATGTTGAGAACTGCGATGTTCCTGCATCCTGCGTTTCATCAGATCAATAGACTGTCCCCTATAACACAAAAGTCTATCGCAATGAATGCATACAATTTTAACGTCAGCAAAATCAGGATCAATTTGTGGATGTGGACTGCTGGCTGAAAATTCTGCTGCAGTAGTTGATGTCCTTGGTGCAGAAGCAGGTGGGTTCTCCTGCAACCTCCGTGTTGCAGCTCGAGCAAAGTTATTGGGGTGCAAGTTCTTCACATGTCGCACCATATTTGCTGTGCCAAAGGAGTATTTTTTAGATGGATCACCCCTTGAAAGAGTTGTTTGGCAAATTTTACAGGTTACTTTTGGAGCATTAACCTTTTTTTGCCCTTCTGGAAAAGTAAAAAAATTCCAAATTAAAGTTTCTTTCCTCTTCATTGCAGGTTCTTCAGAAATGAAACCTCCCTCTGAAGAACTGCTGGAAGATGAGTCCATTGCTCTTATTATAATGTTCTTCCTTCTGTTTGAAAAAATTCTCAGACAAAATGCTTCTTCTTAGAAAGTCAAAGTCGAATGATTATAATGGGACGGAACTTTCAACAGTTGCAATAGGAAAAGTTGTGAACCAATCAAATCTCTCCTTTTGAAGTCACATGACTTTGTGTACGCTTATGATGCGCTTACGCAGCTGTTTCGATACCGGGATGCATGATGTTCTACCGCGATTTGTGTAATTGTTTTTAAAAGTAATATATGATTGTTAAAACTGTAAAAAAATAAATTTATAGTTATCCCAAATAATATCTTCCCTTAGTATGTACATTAAATACATAAATATATATTTTTAACCATATAGAATCATTGGCGCCTTTCGCGTACAGGGAGCCGTTCATGACGTCACACGGAAGTTTTGATGCGACGCGTATCGTCAAACCATATTTGTACTGTATGCACGGGTACACGCTGATTATGATTAACAGTACAAAGTATATTGCAATCACCGCCTCACTGACAAATCAGAGCTCAGGGCGCGCTAAGGAGAGTGATTAGAAGTGGTCACTCATTGGAGGTCCGATTCTGGGCCTGCCTCTGCGCACATGATAACACCGCCCCCATCTTTCTCTGTTGTTAATTGCTGGTGCACACACTCACACTTGCACATGCCACCACCTAGCATGCTTGCTATCACTAAGCCTGGAAATCAATACAGTAGCCACCCAGCGTAACGCCCTGCACGAGCCGTGGCTGCTTAAATGCAATTGCAATTTAAGGAATCTCAATTTAGAGATTTCTTAATTGCGATTTTTGCATTTGGGATGATGCATCCCAAATGCAAAAATACTGGTCACAAATGGAAAGATTCTGAGAATCTGCCCATTTGCGACCATTTTTTTGCTTGATGCAACTTCTTTAAAATACTCGTAAATATCAAAGAGGGTTTTCAAGGATAACATTTATGATTATCTACCAAACTAATCTATAGTGCCCGTCGGAACGATATTGCTATTTGCATATCATTTTGTCTCACCACTACTATGGTTCTAACTCGGTTGCTCTGAAACCTATGATTGTTTTTTTACCCCAATCCTAATATGAACAATTACTATTCTTTTGAATAGTTGTGACAGCCCCATTACTTTCGTTTTAAAACACTTGCAACATGTACAATATTTTGCAAACTACCTTTTCAATGGTTAGCATTGCTATTATGATTCCCTAATATATACATCTTTTTTATATTTACAGTCTATTGAAAAGTATTGTGGTGTCTGCAACCAAAAAGCTTCAGCAACTTATACAGAAAACTTTATGGTAAGAATCTTTTCTGAGTTGCGTGCACTAAATTGGAAAGCTGACTATGCACCGTCAGGGATGTGTAATTCCTATAGCCCGACGCACAGCACATATTGTTTGAGGTCAAAGGCAACAAGTTTTCATGTGTATTGTGTCCTTGGCACAAGTAGGCCCAACTCCCAGCAGCACAAACGCTATGGCTGCCAGTTAGCAGTACCACATAATGGGTCAGAGAAGGGCACTGTCTGCAGTTAACGTAATATGTTTGCCCATATGTTAATGCTGTTCAAACCTGTATTTATGGATCATTAATTGAATGCATTTATTACTCGGGCGCGCACTCTAAGTAAATGTTGTAACATCTGAGTGCACAACTGTCAGTGGCTCCAGTATACAAAAGCGTGCAGCTCTGAAACACGCCTGACCCACGTATGCTTATCAGAAGTGTCTGCTGCCGAGTTAATATTTGTGTCCATATTTTAAAGACCTTCAAACTTGTACAACATTGATGCAGTCATTATTATTAATTAGAGTGACCGTTCCAAATAAATGTTGTAAACTCAGACTGCACTACTGACAGTTTCTGTAGTAAAAAAAGTGTACACACACTTCCAAAGTTTAGCACTATGAGGCTATGTATACTGCTCCCAGAATGCTCTGCGATTTGATGCAAATAATTGCAGAAGCTTAAAAGCAAGTTTGATAATACTTTGCTTTCAAAATAAAATGTTCATAAAAACGAGAAAACAGAAAAAAAACATTTAGCTAAACTACTAAAAAATTTCTGTTACCATTTTTTTGCAGCATCATTTAATACTGTGTTAATCCATGCTAGTATTTCCCAAAAATATTCATTATGGAAAATCTCTGTAACTACTTTCAATAAGATTATGGGAAACAAAATTCAACAAGCATTGGCAAGCACAGTAGGTCTGAAATTGATGGTCACCTTTTTTTTGTCATTGTGTGACTCGTTTTGGCATTGTGTTTGTAAAACGTTATTGGCATGTAAGCTGCTGCGCCCTCACTATGATAACAAACTTTGGCAAAAGCAAAAAAATATTTTTGGTTTTAAAAAGCACAAACTTCCACAGTAGTTACTGGCACTGAACAAAACTACTTTGTGTGTCGATATGCTCCTTGTGAAACAGCATAATGCTGTGACTCACAGTGAAGCCATCCGATACAAAGACAGAGAAAGAGAGAGAGAGAGAGAGAGACAGGAGAGAGAGCAGAGTGGATGAGAGTGGAGGGACCTGAGAGAGAGAGAGAGAGATGTAATAAACGCAAAAGGTCACGGTCAATGCCAGACCAAATTAGGGGCCCAATTATTCAAGAAAGTCTCAAAAGTGCACCCATGGAATATGTCCTAGCAGTAAGTGCAGCTATACAGCTTTTGTGAATTCCCAAAAATGTACACAAGTAGGACAAGAAATAGTACTCCTAGAAAATATTTGTGAACTACATTTTAACATGAGCAAATTTGCATGTGTAGATTTGCTCCTGCGAAAATCTGAATGTTTACAAATTCACTTTTCCTCCAACACCTTTTTTCTCAACTCAGGAAGAAGGTTGATGTATGCCATTGTCGGGAAGAAATTTCCAACATTCTTCACTATGACAAAAGATGAGAGAAGAGTTGTTAAAAACACATAAAACATGGAAGTTAGTGGGTTTGCACAGACTCAAAAGGCCATTCTGACCCTGGAACTATGTTCACCATGTAAATACATATAAAGTTTTTTTTTCAAAAAGCTATTCACATTTAAACAATGTAATATTAATTACAACATACTTTTCACTTTCTTCTCAACAGGCCCAATGTTTCGAATGCAGCAGATGACTCTACCTTCAATTCATAAAAGCAAATGTAAATCATACTTACCTTTTACTGCCGATATATGTGAAAAATGTGTTAATTTTGTTGAGTCTAAACACACCTTTTGGATTAGGACTATAGAATAGTGGTATAAAAAATATAATTCATTCTATTGTCAGATATCTACCTTAGTGATAGTGGAATTACCACTACTTTTTAGACAACTATTCAACAATAATGTGTAGAGGAGCCGTGCTGCTTCTTCACCTTCAAAGAGGAAGATTTAAATTTATATTTCAACAGATAAACAAAATAATTACTCAATTTCAAAAAGAAAATTAAGTAGGAATGTTAGACGAAGTCTGCTCCAACTCTAAAAGCATTGTGCAAATCGTAGCAGGTGAAAAAAAGTGTGTCTCAACATTACTTTTTAAGATAATTTGGACACAAGACTAGACTGCAGGAGTGTCCAAATATCTAATTAGATATCTTGCATGTGATCATATGTTACTTAAAAACATACTTATGCACTTTTTATGCTGGACAGTATTGCTTCTAAAAACCCTTTCACTGCTTTCCTCCAAACCTTTAAAAAAGATTTCATGAATTTACATGCATAGTCATTCAGGTCTGTATATCTCTAATGTAAAACAATCGTACTTGTTTTCTCTTTTGTAAACTGACATATGTAAACTCATCACTCACTCCTATGGTAAGCCTTTGCAATCCTGAATGCTGAGTGCTGAGTTTTTTGTGAGAGGATGCCCATACATAACCAAGCTAACTTTTCTTTAGCTACATAGAAACATGTAGTGTAACCTGTCAAACACTTTGAAATACTACCCTCCCACTAGTCCTAGAGGTGGATGTAGAATTCAACCGTTTTTCATAAAATAGAATTGGATGTCACTAAGTGCAAAGTATTTCTGTATTATGGAATCCCTAATGCGTCCCTTAAAGATTCAAGCGAAGTCCAAACACATACTAACTGAAACACACCAACCCTTGGTAACCTGTAAAATTTGCCAAACAACTCTTTCAAAGTGTGATCAATCCAAAAAATACTCCTTTGGCACATCAAATATAGTACAAAACACATAAACTACTTGCACCCCAACCACTTTGCCTGAGCTGCAACACAGAGATTGCAGGAAAACAACTTGCTGCTGCACCAAGCACATCAACAGCTGCAACACCATCTTTAGCAAACAGTCCATACTCGCATATTGATCTTGAGTTTCGTAAACTTAAATTTCTATGCATTTATTGTGATGAACTTTTGTGTTATGCAAACACTATATCAACCTCATCAAAAACAAGAAACAGGAGCAGTGCTGTCCTCAACATTACTTATTAGACATTTATCAAGCTTTTTTGTTGTAAAAACGACCCCGTCTGAAGGCAGTTGAAAATGTGCACACTTGCTGCCTTTCTTGGCTCGGGTTATCAATTACTCTTGAATTTCATATTCTGATTCAAACTCGTGGCACTTTATTGAGCCTTTTTGTTGTATCTACTACCCCGGCCGAAAGCAGTGAGAAATTTGCACACTTGCTGCCCTTCTTGGCTGGGGTTGTCAATTGTCCTTCTTATAATACAAATTCAAAGTGCAGGCCCTTTTTTTGAGCCTTCTTGGTAACTATTACTCGTAAATGGCAGTAGGTAATTTGCACACTTCCTGCCGTTCATGTATAAACAAAAACTTAAAAGTCTAACAATATTAAAAAAGAGCCAGTATAGTCTATGGTTATCAAATCTTCTGTTTTTTATTGAAATTCAAAGTACAGGCCCTTTATTGAACCTTCTTGGTAACTACTACCCGTGAATGGCAGTGGGTAATTTGCGCACTTCCTGCCGTTCATGTATAAACAAAAGCTTAAAAGTCTAACAATATTAAAAAAGAGCCAGTATAGTTTATGGTTATCAAATCTTCTGTTTGTTATTGTAATTCAAAGTGCAGGCCCTTTATTGAGCTTTCTTGGTAACTACTACCCGTGAATGACAGTAGGTAATTTGCACACTTGCAGCCTTTCTTATTTTTCACGTTATTAATCTGACACTCAATCAACACATCATCTACACGTACACACACCTACTTGCTGCCTTTCTTGGCTGCGGTTATCAATTTTCCTTCTTCTAATACAAATTCAAAGTGCAGGCCCTTTATTCAGCCTTCTTGGTAACTATTACTCGAGAATGGCAGTAGGTAATTTGCACACTTGCGTCCTTTCTTGCGTCCTTTCTACCGCACAGCGTGTGTACTTTGTGCACTTGCTTAACTCCTTAGATGAGATACCCGTTTCTCAGGCTCCCACTGCGGAATCCGACTCACAGTCTGTAATGGACTGGAAAACCAAACACCCATTTCCATTACAAGGCAGTGGGTTGTTTCCACATCTGCTACCTTTCTTCCTTTTCACCTTATTCTGCATCCACTACCTAAAACACACCTACCTCCTAACGTTCTTGCAGCCTTTGCCAAGTATTATTCTAATTCAAAGTAGAGTCCCTGAAATGGGCCCGGTGTTGTACTTTTTCAGCCCTACCCCCCACAATGGTAACTTAATGCACTTATATTGCTTCTTTCGATGTCGTAGCCATTTCTTATGCTCCCACTGCAAAATTCGATGCCCTATCCGTATAATGACTTGGAAATCCAAAGATCCACTTTCCTGACAACGCAGTGGATAGTTTGCGCGTCTGCAGCCTTTCTAATTTTTCACCTTTTTTATCTTCCACTCAATCAACACATCATCTACACATAACACACACCAACTTGCTACCTTTTTTGGCTGCAGTTATCAATTATTTTTCAATTTCATATTCTGATTCAAACTTGTGGCCCTTTATTGAGTCTTTTTGTTGTAGCTACTACCCCAGTCGAAGGCAGTGGCAAATTTGGACACTTACTGCCTTTCTTGACTGGGATTATAAATTATTGTTCAATTTCATATTCTGATTCAAAGTCAAGGCCCTTTATCAAGCCTTTTTCATATAGATACTGCACTGGCAGAAGGCAGTGGGAAATTTGTACACTTGCTGCATTTCTTCGCAGGGGTTATGAACTATTGTTCAATTTCATATTCCTATTCAAACTGCAGTCCCTTTCACAAGCCCTTTTTATTCTATCAACTACCCCTGCCGAAGGCAGTAGGAAATTTGAACTCTTCCTGCCTTTCTTGGCTGGGGTTATCAATTATCCTTCTTGCAATACAAATTCAAAGTGCAGGCCCTTTATTGAGCCTACTTGGTAACTATTACTTCTCCTGTTCATGTATGAAAAAAAGCTTAACAAAAGTCTACCAATAGTAAAAAAGAGCCAGTATAGTCTATGATTATCAAATCTTCTCTTTGTTAGTCTAGTTCAAAGTGCAGGCCCTTTACTGAGCCTTCTTGCAAACTACTACCCGTGAAAAGCAGTGGATAATTTGCACACTCACAGCCTTTCTTAGTTTTTACATTATTCATGTTCCACTCAATCAACACATTATCTACATGTACACACACCTACTTGCTGCCTTTCTTGCCTATGGTTATCAACTATTCTATTTCATATTCGTATTCAAACTACAGGCCTTTATCGAGCATTTTTGTTGTAACGAGTACCCCAGCCGAAGTCAGTAAAAAATTGCACACTTGCTGCATTTCTTGGCTGGGGTTATCAATTGTTCGTGAATTTCATATACTGATACAAACTCATGGCCCTTTATTGAGACTTTTTGTTGTAGCTATGACTCCGGCCGAAGGCAGTGAAAATTTACACAGTAACTGCATTTTTTGGCTAGGGGTTATCAATTGATCTTGAATTTCATATTCTGATACTAACTTGTGGCCCTTTATTGAGGCTTTTTGTTGTACCTACGACTCCGGGCGAAGGCAGTGAAAATTTGCACACTAACTGCCTTTCTTAAATAGAGGTAATCAATTATTGCTCAATTTCATTTTCTGATTCAAAGTCAAGGACCTTTATCAAACCTTTTTATTGTAGCTTATACCCCGGCCGAACAAAGTAGGATATTTTCACACTTGCTGCTTTTCTTCACGGGGGTTGTCAATTATTTTAAAAGTACCTACAAGCTTAGCAACAATATTTTCTTTTGGAAACAAATTTCAAACTAATCGTCTCTGTAAAACTTCTTTGACATGTTCAGCCATTTCTCCAATTCTTATTTCTTGTAGAATAGTTCCATATTCAGCATAATTTCCTTATTGCATATTTGTAATAACTTCCTTATATTAAAAATATAACCAAATGTTAACATTACCAATGCTACATTACATCAGTTACTTATACTACCTATGGAGCATAACAACAAATGACAGTACCACAAGATATCTGGAGAAGCTTGTTGTGAGGACTCTTGAAGAAAATTAAACTTCTCATTATTGATGACATAAGCATGGTATCAAACTTAATGCTTGCCTTTGTGCATTTAAGAATGCTGCAAACTCTTAAGACAGAGTATGACACATTAGTCTCAATTTATTTAAGGCACAGACAATTGTACTATGTCCTCAGATTCTGTTAACTGTACAAAATAACATTCATCAATGTTTGTGTCGAGTAGCACCTTCAATATGCATTGCAGACATCAGGGTTCACAACTTCACTTCAGCTTTCCTTCTACATTAATGACAGCATTGAATCCAGCCTTGCTTCACTTAAGGCAGAGACAATTGTACTGTATCCTCACATTCTGTTAACTGTGACAAAATAGCATTCATCGATCTTTCTGTCAACAAATACCTTCGATCTACACTGTGGACAGCCGAGTTCACAACTTGAATTCAACTTTCCTTCTACATTAAGGACAGCATTGTATTCAGCCTTGCTTTCCTTAAGGCAGAGACAATTGTACTGTGTCCTCAGATTCTGTTAACTGTGACAAAATAGCATTTATCGATCTTTCAGTCAACAACTACCTTCAATCTACACTGCGGACAGCTGGGTTCACAACTTGCATTGACAGATCTTTCTGTCAACAACTACCTTCAATCTACACTGCGGACTGCTGGGTTCACTACTTGCATTGACTGATCTTTCTGTCAACAACTACCTTCAATCTACATTGCGGACAGCTGCGTTCACAACTTCAATTCAGCTTTCCTTCTACATTAAGGACAGCATTGTATTCAGCCTTCTTTTCCTTAAGGCACAGACAATTATATTGTGTCCTCAGATTCTGTTATCTCTGACTAAATAGCATTCTTCGATCTTTGTCTCAACAACTGCCTTCAAACTACACTGCGGACAGCTGGGTTAACAACTTGAATTCAGCTTTTCTTCTACATTAAGGACAGCATTGTATTCAGCCTTGCTTTCCTTAAGGCAGAGACAATTGTACTGTATCCTCACATTCTGTTAACTGTGACAAAATAGCATTCATCGATCTTTCTGTCAACAACTACCTTCAATCTACACTGTGGACAGCTGCGTTCACAACTTCAATTCAGCTTTCCTTCTACATTAAGGACAGCATTGTATTCAGCCTTGCTTTCCTTAAGGCAGAGACAATTGTACTGTATCCTCACATTCTGTTAACTGTGACAAAATAGCATTCATCGATCTTTCTGTCAAAAAATACCTTCAATCTACACTGTGGACAGCTGGGTTCACAACTTCAATTCAGCTTTCCTTCTACATTAAGGACAGCATTGTATTCAGCCTTGCTTTCCTTAAGGCAGAGACAATTGTACTGTATCCTCACATTCTGTTAACTGTGACAAAATAGCATTCATCGATCTTTCTGTCAACAACTACCTTCAATCTACACTGTGGACAGCTGCGTTCACAACTTCAATTCAGCTTTCCTTCTACATTAAGGACAGCATTGTATTCAGCCTTGCTTTCCTTAAGGCAGAGACAATTGTACTGTATCCTCACATTCTGTTAACTGTGACAAAATAGCATTCATCGATCTTTCTGTCACAAACTACCTTCAATCTACACTGCGGACAGCTGGGTTCACAACTTGCATTGACCAATCTTTCTGTCAACAACTACCTTCAATCTACACTGTGGACAGCTGCGTTCATTACTTGCATTGACCAATCTTTCTGTCAACAACTACCTTCAATCTACACTGTGGACAGCTGGGTTCACAACTTCAATTGAGCTTTCTTTCTACATTGAGGACAGCATTGTCTTCTTGCTTGCTTTCCTTAAGGCAGAGACAATTATACTGTGACCTCAGATTCTGTTATCTGTGTCTAAATAACATTCTTCGATCTTTGTCTCGACAACTGCCTTCAATCTACACTGTGGACAGCCGTGTTCACAACTTGAATTCAGCTTTCCTTCTACATTAAGGACAGCATTGCATTTAGCCTTGCTTTTCTTAAGGCACACACAATTATATTGTATCCTGAGATTCTATTATCTGTGATGAAATGGCATTCATCAACCTTTGTGTCAACAACTGCCTTCAATCTACACTGTGGACAAAAGGGTTCACAACTTCAACTCAGCTTTAGAACTAAAATAATCTTCAATATCTATCCTTATAACAACTTTCAATATACTGTGCGTTCAGTAAAAATTAAAACTTCATAGCAAGAGCTCCACTACTACAGAAAACATTGAATTCAGCCTTGCTTTATTTAAAGTACAGACTAATGGATTTTATGTGTCCTGATTATGTAAAAGAATGTCACAAATAGTATTCATCTATAACTGTTCACTAGAGCTTTCCATCTACACTACGGACAGCTCAGTTCACAACTTCAATTCAGCTTTCCTTCTACATTAAGGACACCATTGTATTGAGCTTTACTTTCCTTAAGACAGAAACAATTATACTGCGTCCTCAGATACTGTTAACTTTCACAAAATAGCATCCATCAATCTTTGTGTCAACAACTGCCTTCAATCTACATTGCAGACAGCTCAGTTCACAACTTCAAATCAGCTTTCCTTCTAGATTAAGGACAGCATTATATTCAGCCTTGCTTTCCCTAACGCAGAGACAATTATACTGTGTCCTCACTACAGACTCGGTTAACTAAGATAAAATAGCATTCATCGATCTTTGTGTCAACAACTGCCTTCAATCTACAGTGGGGACAGCTGTATTCACAACTTCAATTCAGCTTTCCTTCTACATTAAGGACCACATTGCATTCAGCCTTTTTTTCCTTAAGGCAGAGTCAATTATACTGTGTCCTCAGATTCTGTTATCTGTAACTAAATAGCATTCTTCAATCTTTGTGTGAACAACTGCCTTCAATCTACACTACGGACAGCTGGGTTCACAACTTGAATTCAGCTTTCCTTCTACATTAAGGACAGCATAGCATTCAGCCTTGCTTTCCTTAAGGCAGAGACAATTATACTGTGTCCTCACATTCTGTTAACTGTACAAAATAGCATTCATTGATCTTTGTGTCAACAACTGCCTTTAATCTACAATGCGGACAGCTGCCTTCACACCTTCAATGTAGCTTTTCTTCTACATTAAGGACAGCATTACATTAACGCAGATACAATTCTACTCTGTCCTAAGATTATGTTAACTGTCCAAAATACCATTCATCAATGTTTCTATCGATTAGTACCTTCGATCTATATTACAGACAGCAGGGTTCACAACTTCAATTCAGTTTTCCATGTAAATGTGTCTTCACTATGTGTGCTGAGAACTACCTTCAATCAATTCTGCGCTCAGTATGGAATGCCTAGCACTAGGAGACATTTTTATTTGTTGATTAATTAAAATCGTTACAAAAAGAAAAAGTACATATCAAGCACAAAGTCTGATTGAACATATATTAATGGAAGCCCAAAAAATATATTTGTCGACAATTGATTAACTATTTCCAGTAGAGTTCACAACTATATACCAAGAGTGCCAGCACTACAGAAAACATTCAATACAATCTTGATTTACTTAAAACACAGACAATTGCACAATATCCTCACATTTTCTTAAACTTTGAACACTAGGAAATTCAGCCTTCATTGGTTTAATGCAGACAAAAATCTACTATATGTGTTTCACATTTTGTTTAAATAAGTGACAAAAAACATTCATCTATGTCTGTTAACAACTGCCTTCAATCCACACTGCACAGGGAACATACAAGCTCACCGCCAAAGATACTACTTACTCAGCGCACCATAAATAATCACAAACAAGAGTGAACACTTTTATGTCACAGTGAGACATACTGTCCCTTTTAAATGGAATGGATGCAGAATTCAATCAACAATAGACATTACTTTAATTACTGTACCTCACCCCGACCACACATCATCACAGGGTATATTCAAGCTCAGCGCCAAAGGTATTACTAACTCAGTGCACCACAAATCATCACCATGTCCCCGTATTGAATGAGATGACTTATTTAGAAAAAAATACATCATACTTCTTGAAAATATACTTTAACTTACTTCAGTGAATGGACATCCAATATTTATTAGAAAACTTGATTTTAAAGATTTTGCTACCAATCCGTGCTGCTTGCACCACACATCATCACACACTCCACAGAACTTCGTTGCTTTAGATGCACACTTGCTTCCTTTCTTGGCTGGCATTATCAATTAATCCTCAATTTCATATTCTGATTGAACGTCAAGGCCCTTTATCGAACCTTTTTCTCATTTCTACTACCCCAGAAGAAGGTTATTACTCCAAAACTAATCTGTAAAATTTAGCAAACAACTCTTTCAAGGGATGATCCATCCAAAAAATACTCCTTTGGCACACCAACTATGGTGCGACATGTAAAAACTTGCACCCCAACAACTTCACTTGAGCTGCAACACAGAGATTGCAGGACAACCCACCACCCACCAACTGCTGCACCAACCACATCAACTGCTGCAAACAGCATCTTCAGCAAGCAGTTCCTACTCACATATTGATCTTGATTTTGGTAAACTTAAATTTCTATGCATTTAATGCGATTACATTTTCTGTTACGTCAAATAGTCTATCAACCTCATCAAAAATTTAAAAAAGGAGCATCACACTCCTCAACATCACTCACTACACATATATCAAGCTTTGTTGTTGGGAGAAATACCCCATCCAAAGGCAGTAGGAAATGTGCACACTTGCTGCCTTTCTTGGCTAGAATTATCAATTATTCTTTAATTTAATATTCTGATTCAAAGTCAAGGCCCATTATTAAGCCTTTTTGTTGTAGAAGTTTCCACATTTGCAGCCTTTCTTCGCTAGGGTTATCAATTATTCTTTTTGAAATTGAAATTCAAACTGCAGGCCCTTCATTGACCCTTCTTGATAACTACTACCCATGAATAGCAGTGGGTAATTTGCACACTTGCGTCCTTTCTACCGCACTGTGTGTGTACTTTGTGCATTAGCTTGCCTCCTTATATGTGGTACCCATTTCTCAGGCTCCCACTGCAGAATCTGATACTCTGTCAGTGTAATGGACTGGAAAATCAAACACCCACTTCCCTTACAAGGAAATGGGTAGCTTGCACATCTTCAGCATTTCTTATTTTTCACATTATTCATCTTCCATTCATTCAACATACCATCCACACATCCACAAACCTACTTGCTGCCTTTCTTCTCTGTGGTTATCAACTATTCTTCAGTTTCATATTCTGATTCAAACTCGAGGCCCTTTATCGAGCCTTTTTGATGTAGCTACTACCCCGCCCAAACGCAGTTAAAAATGTGCACACTTGCATTCATCAATATTTGTATCAATTAGTACCTTCGATCTACATTACAGACAGCGGAGTTCACAACTTCAATTCAGCTTTCAATGTAAATTTCTCTTCACTATGTATCCTGAGAAGTGCTTTCAATCAATTCTCCGCTCACTCACGGCAGTTTATTGAGCCTTTTTTTAGGTAGCTACTACCCCACCCAAACGCAGTTAAAAATCTGCACACTTGCTACCTTACTAGGCTAGGGTTATCAATAATTCTTGAATTTCATGAACTTCTTTTATATCAGTTATAGGTTTAGTACAATAACAAAATTCGTCTTGCAAGTATAAAAGAACACTTAATGACAGTCTACACTACAGACAACACAGGTCACAATTTGAACTATTATGTCCCTGAAACATACATATTTTGACAATGTATTCCATACATGTTCTGTCTTCAATTTCAATCGTGATTACAGATGATAAACTCCGCCATTAAATGTACACTGCGGACACCCTGATTCACAACTTCAATTCAGCTTTCATTCTACATTAAGGACACCATTGGATCTACCCTTGCTTTCCTTAACATAGAGACAATTGTACTCTGTCCTCAGATTCTATTAACTGTACAAAATAGCATTCATCAATATTTGTATCAATACCTACCTTCGATCTACATTACAGAGAGCGGGGTTCACAACTTTAATTCAGCTTTCAATGTACATTTCTCTTCACTATGTGTCCTGAGAAGTGCTTTCAATCAATTCTCCACTCAGTACAGTTCACAACTAGATACCAAGAGGGCTAGCACTACAGAAAACATTCAATACAATCTTGATTTACTTAAAACACAGACAATTGGTGTAGAAAATGTACAGGATGAACATTTAGTTATTCGTGTCAATGGCGTTCCTACTAGGAGTAAGAAAATCTGGCAAGAATTAGTGGATATTAGGAAAGTGAAAAAGGCAACGTTCTATCTGCTATAAAAAATTAATATTACAATAATGTGTATGTGGGAAAAGAATACATAACTGTAGAAGATACTGACTTCCCATCTGGACAAATTGAAAGACTGGATGTTTCCATAACTGAAGAAATCTACGAACATTACAGTATTCATCCACTTCATTCTAAAGAAAGAAGCAAAGGGAAGTCCCATTACTATATGGGAAAAAAACTTGGAAGATCGTTGTTTGCCTCAGTTCCTTCCCACATGAAAAAGAGGACGATAGGATGACCGACCTGTGCAGATTCCTGCATCTGAATACCGGACATCAATATTATATGCAGAAAATCCAAGATTTCAACAATAAATTCCATATTTGTTCAATCTTTTGTGAGTGATTTGTCTGGACTTCTTAGGCAGAAAACCATATATTGAAAACAGGTGTACATCTGCAAAATGTTTCAGCAAACAAATGTATGCATAAAGTACAGCAGAAAGATAATATTTTGGAATCTCACCTCATTATTCTCATGGCATGTCAGCGTTGTAGTAATGAGTCCTGGCACCATCGTCATGGAGAACTAAAATGTATGCTATGGAACTTAGAAACTCCTACATAGTTCCTTACTCTAAGCTCTGCTGACTATGCTTGGGATGATTTACTTCAATTTCTTGATTACACAAATTCATATGATCGTACTCGATGTCATCTAATGCTTCCACAAAATCAGCATCTAAAGTTTAGTTTAGAAAATCACAGCTGATATCTACAGCATTTATATCTTCCTCTTCATTCTCCCTACTTATAAAAATTATGTTTAGCTCTTCTATGACACTGTACTAATGTCGAAACCGTCTTTCAAATTTTGTTGATTTTCCATACTGAATTTCTTATGTTGTAGGTCTTTGTACAAAAACATAAACACTTAATTTTATCTTCACTGTAATATCAGCATATGTGGTGATTCATATGAAATATCTTACAAATAAAGCAACAATATTTTCTACATGAGTGTATATTATTTTCAAAATATTCTAAAATTAAATACAATAAATACCGTGTCACTCTGCATTGTGTCATTTTTTTTGTGTTTGAATATGTTTTATTGCATTTCTTTGATGAGAGTACAGGAAACCAAGATAGTACAGCGGTTGCACAGATGAAACATGGCATTTCACATCCGTTATCATATAGGTAGGATGTTAAATACAGCTGTACAAAAATACACCTCCACAACAATAGTTTGCTAGGATCACCATCCCATACGAAAGGAGCATTATAATATGGGAGAACAGGACGGTTAGGGTACTACTGCGTGGGAGAACATGTACACCGTTTGTCAATGTCCCTCATTCCCAGGGTGTGTCTCTTATGTTGTACCCAAGAGTCACTCTGCATTGTGTCATGTGCTTTATTTATTTATTTATACAACCTACTGTTTTGCAAACGTAAAACAATGATGACAGCACTGCCTTAGTTTGACTCACCCTATTACGTTCTCAATTAGGGATGAGGGAGGCAAAGGAAAGGAGTAAACTACATGTCTACAGATGTACTCCTATATTTAGAACACTGGATGAAGCACTGAATAAATAAAGTTAGCTGCAAAAGAACATACACATAAAAAGGCTGCATAAAACATACACAAAGGAAAGCAACACAAATAGGTCACCAAATCTTGAACACAAACTGGTAAGTCACCAAAAGAACAAAAAGGCTAGGAACACTGCAAAAGACGCTACGCTGTGGGACTCATTGTGAAGAAAGGTAGAAACATACTGTAAATAAAGCGGAATTCAAATGAAGAAAAAGTAAAAAAGATACATGGATGACAAAGTCACTGGAGTAATACACTGTTCCCCAACACAAAAAAAGATTTTGCAGAAGTTATATGTACGAATGTTTAAGGAGTTGCAAAGGGACCCCATCCCCCGGGACTCAAAAAATAACATTGGGGACCTTGGAGAGAACGCCATTGCCCCCACGGTCCCAGCCGGCTCCCCGCATCCTTCGAGAGCCGGCATTGCTTTTTCAGTGAGAACAGCTTACATGCTGCTCTCTCTAATGAAAAGCAATCTGTGTTCCTACTTGAAAGAGACAGCAGATTAACTTGTTCTCTCTTTCAAATAGTAAACCGGTTTGCTGTGCTAAAGTGGGAGCCGCGCTCCCGCCCTACCATAGCAAACAGTGGTGTCCCGGGGATAGGCACCCCAAGACACTGCAAGAGGCGGCCCTGGGAAATGATGGTCCCCAGGGCCATCAAGGGTTCCAGTAAGGAGGCCGCGCGACCCCCTCCTAACATTAAAAAGTCCCGAGAAGTGGAAGTCCCTGGAGCTGGGAAATCCGTGCCATCACAGACCCCCCTATTTTAAATATTACTGCCCCAGGAAGGTCCCCGAAGAATGTAGGAGAGCCGTGAGCCCCCCGCATACTTCAAAATAAACGATGGCTGCCAACACTTCCTGGTTTGGAGTGCTGACAGACAGTTGACAACCAATCAGCATGCAGCTTGTGCTCGTAATTGTACGGAGTTCCGTACGCGTACGCCACAATTTTTCTTTTTAAAAAAAGGTATATATATATATATATATATATATTCACGCTCACGGGGAATGACCAAAGCGGGAGGAACTCACACACCACAACAGCTTTCCCCAACAGCCTTTATTAGGTACAGAACGCTGCTTTCACCGGTAAGTGGGCTGCTTGAACCGGACGCGTTTCGGGCATCTCCCTTCCTCGGCGGCATACAGTCCCTGAGACACCATGAAGCTCCGCCTCCATATAGAGCCATATCGCAAGCCAGGGATTGGCTGATCTGCATGATCAGATTGCGTTGCTTTGTGGGAGGTGTAGTCAGTTATTGCATGATGCTCGATTACAATGATTCAAAGCTCCATTGAGCCCCAGCGTGGGCAGCGTGATAACGTCCTTGTTGCAATGCCCCACATGTGAAGCCATGGGATGTAGCTTCGTGGCCTCCTTCTCTTGAGTGGTGCCTTCCCAGCGGCAGGACGGACGCTAATTTATTCACGCTCACAGGGAATGACCAAAGCGGGAGGAACTCGCACACCACAACAGCTTTCCCCAACAGCCTTTAGTAGGTACAGAACGCTGCTTTCACCGGTAAGTGGGCTGCTTCAACCGGACGCGTTTCGGGCATCTCCCTTCCTCGGCGGCATACAGTCCCTGAGACACCATGAAGCTCCGCCTCCATATAGAGCCATATCGCAAGCCAGGGATTGGCTGATCAGCATGATCAGATTGCGTTGCTTTGTGGGAGGCGTAGTCAGTTATTGCATGATGCTCGATTACACTGATTCAAAGCTCCATTGAGCCCCAGCGTGGGCAGGGTGATAACGTCCTTGTTGCAATGCCCCACATGTGAAGCCATGGGATGTAGCTTCGTGGCCTCCTTCTCTTGAGTGGTGCCTTCCCAGCGGCAGGACGGCCGCTAATTTATTCACGCTCACGGGGAATGACCAAAGCGTGAGGAACTCGCACACCACAACAGCTTTCCCCAAAAGCCTTTATTAGGTACAGAACGCTGCTTTCACCGGTGAGTGGGCTGATTCAACCGGACGCGTTTCGGGCATCTCCCTTCCTCGGCGGGATACAGTCCCTGAGACACCATGAAGCTCTGCCTCCATATAGAGCCATATCGCAAGCCAGGGATTGGCTGATCTGCATGATCAGATTGCGTTGCTTTGTAGGAGGTGTAGTCAGTTATTGCATGATGCTCGATTACACTGATTCAAAGCTCCATTGAGCACCAGCGTGGGCAGCGTGATAACGTCCTTGTTGCAATGCCCCATATGTGAAGCCATGGGATGTAGCTTCGTGGCCTCCTTCTCTCGAGTGGTGCCTTCCCAGCGGCAGGACGGCCGCTAATTTATTCACGCTCACGGGGAATGACCAAAGCGGGAGGAACTCGCACACCACAACAGCTTTCCCCAACAGCCTTTATTAGGTACAGAACGCTGCTTTCACCGGTAAGTGGGCTGATTCAACCGGACGCATTTCGGGCATCTCCCTTCCTCGGCAGCATACAGTCCCTGAGACACCATGAAGCTCCGCCTCCATATAGAGCCATATCGCAAGCCAGGGATTGGCTGATCTGCATGATCAGATTTCGTTGCTTTGTGGGAGGCGTAGTCAGTTATTGCATGATGCTCGATTACACTGATTCAAAGCTCCATTGAGCCCCAGCGTGGGCAGCGTGATAACGTCCTTGTTGCAATGCCCCACATGTGAAGCCATGGGATGTAGCTTTGTGGCCTCCTTCTCTTGAGTGGTGCCTTCCCAGCGGCAGGACGGCCGCTAATTTATTCACGCTCATGGGAAATGACCAAAGCGGGAGGAACTCGCATACCACAACAGCTTTCCCCAACAGCCTTTATTAGGTACAGAACGCTGCTTTCACCGGTAAGTGGGCTGCTTCAACCGGACGCGTTTCGGGCATCTCCCTTCCTCGGCGGCATACAGTCCCTGAGACACCATGAAGCTCCGCCTCCATATAGAGCCATATCGCAAGCCAGGGATTGGCTGATCTGCATGATCAGATTGCGTTGCTTTGTGGGAGGCGTAGTCAGTTATTGCATGATGCTCGATTACACTGATTCAAAGCTCCATTGAGCCCCAGCGTGGGCAGCGCGATAACGTCCTTGTTGCAATGCCCCACATGTGAAGCCATGGGATGTAGCTTCGTGGCCTCCTTCTCTTGAGTGGTGCCTTCCCAGCGGCAGGACGGCCGCTAATTTATTCACGCTCACGGGGAATGACCAAAGCGGGAGGAACTCGCACACCACAACAGCTTTCCCCAACAGCCTTTATTAGGTACAGAACGCTGATTTCACCGGTAAGTGGGCTGCTTCAACCGGACGCGTTTCGGGCATCTCCCTTCCTCGGCGGCATACAGTCCCTGAGACACCATGAAGCTCCGCCTCCATATAGAGCCATATCGCAAGCCAGGGATTGGCTGATCTGCATGATCAGATTGCGTTGCTTTGTGGGAGGCGTAGTCAGTTATTGCATGATGCTCGATTACACTGATTCAAAGCTCCATTGAGCCCCAGCGTGGGCAGCGTGATAACGTCCTTGTTGCAATGCCCCACATGTGAAGCCATGGGATGTAGCTTCGTGGCCTCCTTCTCTTGAGTGGTGCCTTCCCAGCGGCAGGACGGCCGCTAATTTATTCACGCTCACGGGGAATGACCAAAGCGGGAGGAACTCGCACACCACAACAGCTTTCCCCAACAGCCTTTATTAGGTACAGAACGCTGCTTTCACCGGTAAGTGGGCTGCTTCAACCGGACGCATTTCGGGCATCTCCCTTCCTCGGCAGCATACAGTCCCTGAGACACCATGAAGCTCCGCCTCCATATAGAGCCATATCGCAAGCCAGGGATTGGCTGATCTGCATGATCAGATTGCGTTGCTTTGTGGGAAGCGTAGTCAGTTATTGCATGATGCTCGATTACACTGATTCAAAGCTCCAATGAGCCCCAGCGTGGGCAGCGTGATCACGTCCTTGTTGCAATGCCCCACATGTGAAGCCATGGGATGTAGCTTCGTGGCCTCCTTCTCTTGAGTGGTGCCTTCCCAGCGGCAGGACGGCCGCTAATTTATTCACGCTCACGGGGAATGACCAAAGCGGGAGGAACTCGCACACCACAACAGCTTTCCCCAACAGCCTTTATTAGGTACAGAACGCTGCTTTCACCGGTAAGTGGGCTGCTTCAACCGGACGCTTTTCGGGCATCTCCCTTCCTCGGCGGCATACAGTCCCTGAGACACCATGAAGCTCCGCCTCCATATAGAGCCATATCGCAAGCCAGGGATTGGCTGATCTGCATGATCAGATTGCGTTGCTTTGTGGGAGGCGTAGTCAGTTATTGCATGATGCTCGATTACAATGATTCAAAGCTCCATTGACCCCCAGCGTGGGCAGCGTGATAACGTCCTTGTTGCAATGCCCCACATGTGAAGCCATGGGATGTAGCTTCGTGGCCTCCTTCTCTTGAGTGGTGCCTTCCCAGCGGCAGGACGGCCGCTAATTTATTCACGCTCACGGGGAATGACCAAAGCGGGAGGAACTCGCACACCACAACAGCTTTCCCCAACAGCCTTTAGTAGGTACAGAACGCTGCTTTCACCGGTAAGTGGGCTGCTTCAACCGGACGCGTTTCCGGCATCTCCCTTCCTCGGCGGCATACAGTCCCTGAGACACCATGAAGCTCCGCCTCCATATAGAGCCATATCGCAAGCCAGGGATTGGCTGATCAGCATGATCAGATTGCGTTGCTTTGTGGGAGGTGTAGTCAGTTATTGCATGATGCTCGATTACACTGATTCAAAGCTCCATTGAGCCCCAGCGTGGGCAGCGTGATAACGTCCTTGTTGCAATGCCCCACATGTGAAGCCATGGGATGTAGCTTTGTGGCCTCCTTCTCTTGAGTGGTGCCTTCTCAGCGGCAGGACGGCCGCTAATTTATTCACGCTCACGGGGAATGACCAAAGCGGGAGGAAATCGCACACCACAACAGCTTTCCCCAACAGCCTTTATTAGGTACAGAACGCTGCTTTCACCGGTAAGTGGGCTGCTTCAACCGGACGCTTTTCGGGCATCTCCCTTCCTCGGCGGCATACAGTCCCTGAGACACCATGAAGCTCCGCCTCCATATAGAGCCATATCGCAAGCCAGGGATTGGCTGATCTGCATGATCAGATTGCGTTGCTTTGTGGGAGGCGTAGTCAGTTATTGCATGATGCTCGATTACAATGATTCAAAGCTCCATTGACCCCCAGCGTGGGCAGCGTGATAACGTCCTTGTTGCAATGCCCCACATGTGAAGCCATGGGATGTAGCTTCGTGGCCTCCTTCTCTTGAGTGGTGCCTTCCCAGCGGCAGGACGGCCGCTAATTTATTCACGCTCATGGGGAATGATCAAAGCGGGAGGAACTCGCACACCACAACAGCTTTCCCCAACAGCCTTTAGTAGGTACAGAACGCTGCTTTCACCGGTAAGTGGGCTGCTTCAACCGGACGCGTTTCCGGCATCTCCCTTCCTCGGCGGCATACAGTCCCTGAGACACCATGAAGCTCCGCCTCCATATAGAGCCATATCGCAAGCCAGGGATTGGCTGATCAGCATGATCAGATTGCGTTGCTTTGTGGGAGGCGTAGTCAGTTATTGCATGATGCTCGATTACACTGATTCAAAGCTCCATTGAGCCCCAGCGTGGGCAGCGTGATAACGTCCTTGTTGCAATGCCCCACATGTGAAGCCATGGGATGTAGCTTCGTGGCCTCCTTCTCTTGAGTGGTGCCTTCCCAGCGGCAGGACGGCCGCTAATTTATTCACGCTCACGGGGAATTACCAAAGCGGGAGGAACTCGCACACCACAACAGCCTTCCCCAACAGCCTTTATTAGGTACAGAACGCTGATTTCACCGGTAAGTGGGCTGCTTCAACCGGACGCGTTTCGGGCATCTCCCTTCCTCGGCGGCATACAGTCCCTGAGACACCATGAAGCTCCGCCTCCATATAGAGCCATATCGCAAGCCAGGGATTGGCTGATCTGCATGATCAGATTGCGTTGCTTTGTGGGAGGCGTAGTCAGTTATTGCATGATGCTCGATTACACTGATTCAAAGCTCCATTGAGCCCCAGCGTGGGCAGCGTGATAACGTCCTTGTTGCAATGCCCCACATGTGAAGCCATGGGATGTAGCTTCGTGGCCTCCTTCTCTTGAGTGGTGCCTTCCCAGCGGCAGGACGGCCGCTAATTTATTATTCACGCTCACAGGGAATGACCAAAGCGGGAGGAACTCGCACACCACAACAGCTTTCCCCAACAGCCTTTAGTAGGTACAGAATGCTGCTTTCACCGGTAAGTGGGCTGCTTCAACCGGACGCGTTTCGGGCATCTCCCTTCCTCGGCGGCATACAGTCCCTGAGACACCATGAAGCTCCGCCTCCATATAGAGCCATATCGCAAGCCAGGGATTGGCTGATCAGCATGATCAGATTGCGTTGCTTTGTGGGAGGCGTAGTCAGTTATTGCATGATGCTCGATTACACTGATTCAAAGCTCCATTGAGCCCCAGCGTGGGCAGCGTGATAACGTCCTTGTTGCAATGCCCCACATGTGAAGCCATGGGATGTAGCTTCGTGGCCTCCTTCTATTGAGTGGTGCCTTCCCAGCGGCAGGACGGCCGCTAATTTATTCACGCTCACGGGGGATGACCGAAGCGGGAGGAACTCGCACGCCACAACAGCTTTCCCCAACAGCCTTTATTAGGTACAGAACGCTGCTTTCACCGGTAAGTGGGCTGCTTCAACCGGACGCGTTTCGGGCATCTCCCTTCCTCGGCGGCATACAGTCCCTAAAACACCATGAAGCTCCGCCTCCTTATAGAGCCATATCGCAAGCCAGGGATTGGCTGATCTGCATGATCAGATTGCGTTGCTTTGTGGGAGGTGTAGTCAGTTATTGCATGATGCTCGATTACACTGATTCAAAGCTCCATTGAGCCCCAGCGTGGGAAGCGTGATAACGTCCTTGTTGCAATGCCCCACATGTGAAGCCATGGGATGTAGCTTTGTGGCCTCCTTCTCTTGAGTGGTGCCTTCCCAGTGGCAGGACGGCCGCTAATTTATTCACGCTCACGGGCAATGACCAAAGCGGGAGGAACTCGCACACCACAACAGCTTTCCCCAACAGCCTTTATTAGGTACAGAACACTGCTTTCACCGGTAAGTGGGCTGCTTCAACCGGACGCGTTTCGGGCATATCCCTTCCTCGGCGGCATACAGTCCCTGAGACACCATGAAGCTCCGCCTCCATATCAGCCAATCCCTGGCTTGCGATATGGCTCTATATGGAGGCGGAGCTTCATGGTGTCTCAGGGACTGTATGCCACCGAGGAAGGGAGATGCCCGAAACGCGTCCGGTTGAAGCAGCCCACTTACCGGTGAAAGCAGCGTTCTGTACCCAATAAAGGCTGTTGGGGAAAGCTGTTGTGGTGTGCGATTTCCTCCCGCTTTGGTCATTGCCCGTGAGCGTGAATAAATTAGCGGCCGTCCTGCCGCTGAGAAGGCACCACTCAAGAGAAGGAGGCCACAAAGCTACATCCCATGGCTTCACATGTGGGGCATTGCAACAAGGACGTTATCACGCTGCCCACGCTGGGGCTCAATGGAGCTTTGAATCAGTGTAATCAAGCATCAAGCAATAACTGACTATGCCTCCCACAAAGCAACGCAATCTGATCATGCAGATCAGCCAATCCCTGGCTTGCGATATGGCTCTATATGGAGGCGGAGCTTCATGGTGTCTCAGGGACTGTATGCCGCCGAGGAAGGGAGATGCCCGAAACGCGTCCGGTTGAAGCAGCCCACTTACCGGTGAAAGCAGCATTCTGTACCTAATAAAGGCTGTTGGGGAAAGCTGTTGTGGTGTGCGAGTTCCTCCCGCTTTGGCCATTCCCCATGAGCGTGAATAAAATAGCGGCCGTCCTGCCGCTGGGAAGGCACCACTCAAGAGAAGAAGGCCACGAAGCTACATCCCATGGCTTCACATGTAGGGCATTGCAACAAGGACGTTATCACACTGCCCACGCTGGGGCTCAATGGAGCTTTGAATCAGTGTAATCGAGCATCATGCAATAACTGACTACGCCTCCCACAAAGCAACGCAATCTGATCATGCAGATCAGCCAATCCCTGGCTTGCGATATGGCTCTATATGGAGGCGGAGCTTCATGGTGTCTCAGGGACTGTATGCCGCCGAGGAAGGGAGATGCCCGAAACGCGTCCGGTTGAAGCAGCCCACTTACCGGTGAAAGCAGCGTTCAATACCTAATAAAGGCTGTTGGGGAAAGCTGTTGTGGTGTGCGAGTTCCTCCCGCTTTGGTAATTCCCCGTGAGCGTGAATAAATTAGCGGCCGTCCTGCCGCTGGGAAGGCACCACTCAAGAGAAGGAGGCCACAAAGCTACATCCGATGGCTTCACATGTGGGGCATTGCAACAAGGACGTTATCACGCTGCCCACGCTGGGGCTCAATGGAGCTTTGAATCAGTGTAATCGCGCATCATGCAATAACTGACTACGCCTCCCACAAAGCAACGCAATCTGATCATGCAGATCAGCCAATCCCCAGCTTGCGATATCGCTCTATATGGAGGCGGAGCTTCATGGTGTCTCAGGGACTGTATGCCGCTGAGGAAGGGAGATGCCCGAAACGCGTCCGGTTGAAGCAGCCCACTTACCGGTGAAAGCAGCGTTCAATACCTAATAAAGGCTGTTGGGGAAAGCTGTTGTGGTGTGCGAGTTCCTCCCGCTTTGGTAATTCTCCGTGAGCGTGAATAAATTAGCGGCCGTCCTGCCGCTGGGAAGGCACCACTCAAGAGAAGGAGGCCACGAAGCTACATCCCATGGCTTCACATGTGGGGCATTGCAACAAGGACGTCATCACGCTGCCCACGCTGGGGCTCAATGGAGCTTTGAATCAGTGTAATCAAGCATCATGCAATAGCTGACTACACCTCCCACAAAGCAACGCAATCTGATCATGCAGATCAGCCAATCCCTGGTTTGCGATATGGCTCTATATGGAGGCGGAGCTTCACGGTGTTTCAGGGACTGTATGCCGCCGAGGAAGGGAGATGCCCGAAACGCGTCCGGTTGAAGCAGCCCACTTACCGGTGAAAGCAGCGTTCTGTACCTAATAAAGGCTGTTGGGGAAAGCTGTTGTGGTGTGCGAGTTCCTCCCGCTTTGGTCATTCCCCGTGAGCGTGAATAAATTAGCGGCCGTCCTGCCGCTGGGAAGGCACCACTCAAGAGAAGGAGGCCACGAAGCTATATCCCATGGCTTCACATGTGGGGCATTGCAACAAGGACGTTATCACGCTGCCCACGCTGGGGCTCAATGGAGCTTTGAATCAATGTAATCGAGCATCATGCAATAACTGACTACGCCTCCCACAAAGCAACGCAATCTGATCATGCAGATCAGCCAATCCCTGGCTTGCGATATGGCTCTATATGGAGACGGAGCTTCATGGTGTCTCAGGGACTGTATGCCGCCGAGGAAGGGAGATGCCCGAAACGCGTCCGGTTGAAGCAGCCCACTTACCGGTGAAAGCAGCGTTCTGTACCTAATAAAGGCTGTTGGGGAAAGCTGTTGTGGTGTGCGAGTTCCTCCCGCTTTGGTCATTCCCCGTGAGCGTGAATAAATTAGCGGCCGTCCTGCCGCTGGGAAGGCACCACTCAAGAGAAGGAGGCCACGAAGCTACATCCCATGGCTTCACATGTGGGGCATTGCAACAAGGACGTTATCACGCTGCCCACGCTGGGGCTTAATGGAGCTTTGAATCAGTGTAATCGAGCATCATGCAATAACTGACTACGCCTCCCACAAAGCAACGCAATCTGATCATGCAGATCAGCCAATCCCTGGCTTGCGATATGGCTCTATATGGAGGCGGAGCTTCATAGTGTCTCAGGGACTGTATGCCGCCGAGGAAGGGATATGCCCGAAACGCGTCCGGTTGAAGCAGCCCACTTACCGGTGAAAGCAGCGTTCTGTACCTAATAAAGGCTGTTGGGGAAAGCTGTTGTGGTGTGCGAGTTCCTCCCGCTTTGGTCATTCCCCGTGAGCGTGAATAAATTAGCGGCCGTCCTGCCGCTGGGAAGGCACCACTCTAGAGAAGGAGGCCACGAAGCTACATCCCATGGCTTCACATGTGGGGCATTGCAACAAGGACGTTATCACGCTGCCCACGCTGTTGCTCAATGGAGCTTTGAATCAGTGTAAATGAGCATCATGCAATAACTGACTACGCCTCCCACAAAGCAACGCAATCTGATCATGCAGATCAGCCAATCCCTGGCTTGCGATATGGCTCTATATGGAGGCGGAGCTTCATAGTGTCTCAGGGACTGTATGCCGCCGAGGAAGGGAGATGCCAGAAACGCGTCCGGTTGAAGCAGCCCACTTACCGGTGAAAGCAGCGTTCTGTACCTAATAAAGGCTGTTGGGGAAAGCTGTTGTGGTGTGCGAGTTCCTCCCGCTTTGGTCATTCCCCGTGAGCGTGAATAAATTAGCGGCCGTCCTGCCGCTGGGAAGGCACCACTCAAGAGAAGGAGGCCACGAAGCTACATCCCATGGCTTCACATGTGGGGCATTGCAACAAGGACGTTATCACGCTGCCCACGCTGGGGCTTAATGGAGCTTTGAATCAGTGTAATCGAGCATCATGCAATAACTGACTACGCCTCCCACAAAGCAACGCAATCTGATCATGCAGATCAGCCAATCCCTGGCTTGCGATATGGCTCTATATGGAGGCGGAGCTTCATAGTGTCTCAGGGACTGTATGCCGCCGAGGAAGGGATATGCCCGAAACGCGTCCGGTTGAAGCAGCCCACTTACCGGTGAAAGCAGCGTTCTGTACCTAATAAAGGCTGTTGGGGAAAGCTGTTGTGGTGTGCGAGTTCCTCCCGCTTTGGTCATTCCCCGTGAGCGTGAATAAATTAGCGGCCGTCCTGCCGCTGGGAAGGCACCACTCAAGAGAAGGAGGCCACGAAGCTATATCCCATGGCTTCACATGTGGGGCATTGCAACAAGGACGTTATCACGCTGCCCACGCTGGGGCTCAATGGAGCTTTGAATCAATGTAATCGAGCATCATGCAATAACTGACTACGCCTCCCACAAAGCAACGCAATCTGATCATGCAGATCAGCCAATCCCTGGCTTGCGATATGGCTCTATATGGAGACGGAGCTTCATGGTGTCTCAGGGACTGTATGCCGCCGAGGAAGGGAGATGCCCGAAACGCGTCCGGTTGAAGCAGCCCACTTACCGGTGAAAGCAGCGTTCTGTACCTAATAAAGGCTGTTGGGGAAAGCTGTTGTGGTGTGCGAGTTCCTCCCGCTTTGGTCATTCCCCGTGAGCGTGAATAAATTAGCGGCCGTCCTGCCGCTGGGAAGGCACCACTCAAGAGAAGGAGGCCACGAAGCTACATCCCATGGCTTCACATGTGGGGCATTGCAACAAGGACGTATGGCCGGGATGCCCGTCACCCCCTCCCAACACAATCCCCAAAGGATGGGAAGTCGGACGCAGTCTTGAACTTTTGGAAGGCGGGAGGGAGTCACCCTCCCGGCCGTATTTATTAAAATATGAAACAAAATTTAAAACATTAAATAAAAGTTTCATAATCATGTACAATTTTACATTTATTGCATTTCGATGAAGACATGTTCTTTGGCTAACCTTAACAGATCTCTAATACAAAGGTTTCCTAGCCGAGTCTAACATCCTGCAAATGCATACATTCTAAATGAAAATTGTACATTCTAGCATTAAGGGCCAACGGCAAGGTCTTAACCGGTGTCAGATCCCTACTACCAAAACTCTCGCCCTCACGGTGTGAGTGGCGCAGGCGCAGAGGACTGTACCCTCATTGCCAACTGTAATTTCCCTTGTCTTGGTGGGGGCCCCCCTGTCCACTCGACGCCATCTTAAAGGTCGTCCGAGTTCCCGTGTGAGGTATCTGTAGGAAGGACAGCGTGGACTCCCCCCCATCCCCACACTCTCTATCCGCCGTCGTGGATATCCGGCCCCCGGGAAATTAGTAGGAGGGGCATATAGCCGCCTCCTCCCCTGGAAGGGGCCTATGGCCGTCTCCCCTTAAAGGACCCATCCTTAGTGGGTGCCACCTCCCCGTGGGAGGGGCCAATGGCCGCCTCCCCCGGGCGCTCCCATCCATACTGGGTGGCGCCCCCCTCTAGGGACCTTGAAATTATTGCTCACCGATCATGACCTTACCGCCCGACCAAAAAATAAATACGACAGTTGTTCACCTACTAAGGAAGGAAAATATTCAGCATGTCTAATTGTATCAAGACTGTTTACTCCTAAAAGAAAAAACAGTATCCTACAGACAGAAGGCACATCCTCAACCTAAACATTCATTTACTTTTATGCAGAGGAAAAAGGGCCTATCACAGCAAAACTTTGTTGCAAAACAAACATTGCCATAAGGGGCTGGAGGGTGGGTCAAAATTGCTGCTTGTTCCGTCGAGGGCTCACGAGCAACTAGTGGGTGCAGCCTTCAGAGCACAGGAACAAGAGGACGCTTCTTCGGATTCCCGCTCTATTTATTCTTCTGTGGGAGGGCGTGTACCCTCCTCCAGTACGCCTACTGGGCGTGGCCATCGGTGTAGGTGTCTAGGACAACCCCTGTAGGGCGGGAAAAGGCGCGCCCCGGCTACGCTACTTCGGGCATACCAGCCGAGACACGCCCCCCGCCCAAAATGGTTTCCCGGGAGGATCGGGGCACCCAACCATACGTTCGGGGGGACCGAGTGGTCGCCCATTTCCATATGGCCCCGGAATGCCAGTCACCCCCTCCCAACACAATCCCCAAAGGATGGGAATTCGGACGCAGTCTTGAACTTTTGGAAGGCGGGAGGGAGTCACCCTCCCGGCCGTATTTATTAAAATATGAAACAAAATTTAAAACATTAAATAAAAGTTTCATAATCATGTACAATTTTACATTTATTACATTTCGATGAAGACATGTTCTTTAGATAACCTTAACAGATCTCTAATACAAAGGTTTCCTAGCCGAGTCTAACATCCTGCAAATGCATACATTCTAAATTAAAATTGTACATCCTAGCATTAAGGGCCAACGGCAAGGTCTTAACCGGTGTCAGATCCCTACTACCAAAACTCTCGCCCTCACGGTGTGAGTGGCGCATGCGCAGAGGACTGTACCCTCATTGCCAACTGTAATTTCCCTTGTCTTGGTGGGGGCCCCCCTTTCCACTCGACGCCATCTTAAAGGTCGTCCGAGTTCCCCTGTGAGGTATCTGTAGGAAGGACAGCGTGGACTCCCCCCATCCCCACACTCTCTATCCGCCGTCGCGGATATCCGGCCCCCGGGAAATTAGTAGGAGAGGCATATAGCCGCCTCCTCCCCTGGAAGGGACATATGGCCGTCTCCCCCTAGGCGACCCATCCTTAGTGGGTGCCGCCTCCCCGTGGGAGGGGCCAATGGCCGCCTCCCCCCGGGCGCTCCCATCCATACTGGGTGGCGCCCCCCTCTAGGGACCTTGAAATTACTGCTCACCGATCATGACCTTACCGCCACAGGCCGGATAGTTGGCCGGCTATCTGGCCCCCCCAAACTCCTCCTAAAGGTCATGCTTCCTCAAACCCCTTAGCCATGCTATGAAGTCTCCTATGAGTAAAACATTCCCCTCCCGGGACAGGTGAACCCCATCATTCAGATACATGTGATCACCCCGAATACACCCATGAGGAATGCTATGCAACTGCGCAGAGCGAAACAATCTACCAATTTTATTGTTTACCTTCTTCACCGAATGGTTCAGTGCTGACACCGAAAGGCCCCCCCGCCATACTTTCCTGGGAATCATGTGGGACCAGGCAATCGTGCACCCCGGGATTCTTTTTGCCAACCAGCTAACTGCAGACAAAACTTGCTCAAACAACACTCGTCTACCCAGTGTCACCAAGTCATTGCCCCCCAGGTGTACTATGACTACAGATGGCGGTGACCTTTGCCGCCCTAAGAGACCCTCAACAAAAGACTCGAATTGGTCAAAACAGAGCCCGCCCTTCCCATGGAAGATCACTCTGTACCCGTATTCCCCAGCTGCGCGAGTCGCGTCACCTGCTTTGAATACGTCCCCGGCGCGCCTCACGTATGAGTGGCCCACGACCCACACCACTCTCTCTTTAGACGGTGATCCATGACCGCTGGTCTTCTGGTACTGGGTTGACTGCAAATTCCGCCCCGCGTGACAGGCTCGCGAAACTGTAATTCAAACAAAAGACAAGAAGCGTGAGTGCATGTCAATTGACTAACAACATGTGCAATCGCACATACCTTCTGAAGCAATTCGAGGACCATCGTCCCAACTGTTTCACTTCATCCGCACTCTGACCCCTGGCTGTAGCCTCACTAGCAGCCCCTATCCTAAAGGAGTGGGTCCCAAAATCGCTCGGGTCCATGCCTGCGGCAGCGATTGTCAGTGCTAGCACCCTCTGGAACTGAAACCTCGTCAGTGGGGTGCCATCCTTGTGCCTCAGCAAACTCCCCCCCCATGTAGCAGCCCTCAGTGCCAAGTATTCCTCTATACACATTATCGGGCACGTGGGGGACCCTCGCATGCGCTGCACAATAATACTATTTCCCGTAGCCCCCTGGTCGGTCTTGGACCTGGCTATCGTGACTACCATCGAATCACCCCTAATTAGGACGTGATCCCTGCACAAGCCTCCCTCAACGTCTTTCTTATTCCTTGCGACCAGTTCGCTCACCCGCATAGCCCCATGGAACGCTAATGCGAAAGCTGCCCGGAACAGAACTGCTTCGAATTGGGAGGAGCATGTCTCGACTAGTTTCGCCATGAGTAGGGACAACCTTTCTAAGCCAATCGGGCGCCTCTCATCTTGCTTGCGACCCTCAAGCCGCTGCCAGCCGCGAAGGGCTTTTTTCGCCAAAAAGGAACCTGTTGGGTCTTTTATGCCATGCACCTGCGCCATAAATGAAATGGCCGCCCTGTGCCTATTGGCCGTTGCCGCTGATCGGCCTTCTCGGTGTAGAGCTACCAAGAACCCCAGGAAGGATTCCTCCTGACCCCAGTTCTGATTCCTTGTCGGACCCAAAAATGTGCAATAGGAACAAAACGCTCCTTCGTATGCTTTCCTCGTCCTGGGGGCTAAGCTTGCTGCCACGAGGTCTTGTAATCCGGGGCACCGATTAGCCAAAGCGCTTCGGGAAATGGTGCCGCCACTAGGTCCGCTGTAGGTAGATAACCCCTGAACGCCTGCATATGTGAACGAGAGAGTGCATCAGCTGCATGATTCAGTACGCCCGGCACATGTTTCGCCCTGAACTGTACATTCAGTCTCATGCAAAGCAGCACAACTTCTTTCAACAATCTCAAGATCCATTTGCAGCGTGCTGCCTGTTTGTTGATGCATTCGACAACAGTCATATTATCAGACCAAAATACCACAGAGCGGTCTCTGAAATCGTCTGGCCATGCCATCAGAGCAACAAAAATAGGGAATAGCTCCAGGAACCCAATGTTACTTGTGAGACCGCTGGAGTGCCACCACGCCGGCCATGTTTGCGCCGACCATCGGTTACCAAAAATGGCGCCAAATCCCACGCTCCCCGCCGAATCAGTCCACAAACCTAGCTCGTCTGACGATGCTGGCGGCTTGCTCCATACCACTCGACCGTTGAAGTCCGCCAGAAATGCCAACAAAATGCGCATATCCTGGCGAACCTCTGCAGACAGTCTTGTACGGTGGTGTCCTTCTTTGAGACCAACCATAGCTTGTGCAATAGAGCGTGAAAAGGGGCGGGCCATTGGTATAACTCTCAAGGCAAGTTAAGCTGACCCACTGTTTGCTGTAACTGGTGCAGGGTCACTTTCTCCTTACTAAGGCAAAGCTTCAGGGAAGCCCTAAATTTGGCTACCTTTCCCACCGGCAAACGGAAACATCCCTCCACAGAATCGAGCTCAATTCCCAGAAACTCCAGTGAAGTAGATGGTCCAACCGTCTTACCTGGTGCCAATGGGACTCCAAACCCCCTCATGAGGATGCAAAAGTCATGTAGCGCCTGCGCACATTTCGTGTCGCCGGCTGCTCCCAAGAACAGGAAGTCATCTAGATAATGCATAACATGCCTATGCCCTGTGGCCTCGGCGAATGCCCACTCTAAAAAACAGCTGAATTTTTCAAAATAGGCACAAGAAATGGAGCAACCCATCGGCATGCATTTATCCATGTAATAACTCCCTTGGAATGCAAAACCTAGCAAACGCTGATCCTGTGGGTGTACCGGGAGCAACCGGAACGCTGATTCGATATCTGATTTCGCCATCAGCGCCCCGGGGCCCAGGCGATTTAACATGGCGACGGCATCATCGAATAATGCGTACCGCACCGAACAGACTTCTGGGTCAATGGCCTCGTTCACCGAGGAACCCCTTGGAGCAGACAGGTTATGGATAAGCCTAAACTCCCCCGGGTCCTTCTTCGCGACCACCCCTAACGGGGAACAAATGAAATCCGCCACCGGTGGGCGGTGAAAAGGCCCTGCCACTCGCCCTAAGCTGACTTCTTTTGCAATTTTTCTCTCTACCACACTTGGATTATGTTGCGCTGATAACTGGTTTTTAAAAAAGGATTCCCCTCGAAAATCCCCCGCCGGGATGTGGAAGCCATGCAAGAATCCCTTCCTCAACACCCCAGCGGAGACATGATCAGGGTATTTGTTTAACCAAGGAGTCATAGCCATGGGATCAACAGGTGTTGGCAATTGGTCACAACGATCTACCTCACTCCAGCTTGGACCCTCCCTTTCCTCCCGCCCTGTTATTTTTCGATCTACATGAACTCTCCGGGTGTGAGGAATTCCCACAGCCCGCACACACATGTTTGAACCTACATGTCCCTTGCGGTCTGTTACAGTTGCCTCGATTGAAGCCCCAACAGACCCCCCGCTTTCCACCATTCCTTCCGGTTTTCGGCTGGTGATCGCCACCGGCGCCTGCTCGAAAGGGCACTGCGGGCCTTTGGCGGGAAACCCCTGACCCACTCCCGCCTGGCGAGGATGTACGTGTACCTGCCGCCCCCGGCAGGAGCTGCTTATGCCATGAGACTGAGTCGATACCATACATATACAACTTGCTCCCCTCACACTTCTTTTTTGCTTGTAGGTCCCGGGACGTGGGGGGGGCTGGACCCTTTTTCAAAACCATACATATACAACTTGCTCCCCTCACACTTCTTTTTTGCTTGGTTATACAACTTTCTCCCCTCACACTTCTTTTTTGCTTACATATACAACTTGCTCCCCTCACACTGAGACTGAGTCGAGGCAGTCCCATGTCAGAGAGGCATCATATTCTTTCGCTTTTCGGAATTTCATGTCATAACCTTTCCATTCCTCTCCCTCATACATTGCATAAAAATCCATTATACGAGTTTCATAACAAGGCAGTTCAGTTAATACCTCGAGTTTACGTTCCCCCATAACTGCAGTAAATATTGCAAAGGCCTTCGCCCAATTCGTTATCGTTTCTTCCACCCTGAACTCCGCCATCTTGGCGCGCCAGACTCTCGGGTGCCACAAATCTTTCTGGGTTTTAGCATATTCCATCTCGCGATGGTCAGTTAATAACGAAAACATATTGACATACTTGTCTCCCCATATTAACTCTTTTGTGGCAATAGGGATGTGCTGTGCCACCCTCTCCCGCCTTGAGGGTAATGAGCCCTCCCCTGCCATTGGCAAAGCGAGCTTACCCAGTTCGGTCGTTGTTCCCGCCATTTTCTCGAGACCAACTGCCGGTCCTACCGGTGTCACCTGTGGGGAAACAAGAGGAAGATTCACCTTCGCGGCATCTCGCGACTGCCGCAACTGCTGGATTAGTAACTTGGCCTCTTCGACCGTGTCTCCGGGCGCCGTAGCACCCCCTGCCTTTTTATTGAGCCATGCGGCCAACTGGGTGGCCAATTCAGGAGGCATATCCTCATCGTTAGCGGGGGTGATCACAACCGGGATCGGTTGACCCGCGTCTGGGATTGGTAACGGGTCGTTAGCTGGTGTGACAGGGGTGACCGGGGGCACCTCAGGGACCGGAACCTCCCCTGCAACCGCCCTCTTCTTGACCCGCTTCCCTCTACCCTCGGGGACGATTCCCGGCAAGGCCGGGCCTATTACCTTCTTAGCGTTACCAGGATTGCTCAGTGCAGCCAGTTGCTTTTTGACGTCCGCCAAACCTCGACCGATCGCTGGGACTTGTCCGATTTTTCGCTCCATGCCAGCCATTCGGTTCACCAACATGCGTAGCACCTTATCTGTCTCGGAACCCTTTCCTGCCTTCTTGCCAGCCATGGTTTCGATTATCCGCTCCGAGTCGATCAACACGGTCCTGGACTCTTCGCCTTTAAGTAACTGAAAGAGAAACACAAGAATTACAAGTTCTCAAAATTGCTGCTTGTTCCGTCGAGGGCTCACGAGCAACGAGTGGGTGCAGCCTTCAGAGCACAGGAACAAGAGGAAGCTTCTTCGGATTCCCGCTCTATGTATTCTTCTGTGGGAGGGCGTGTACCCTCCTCCGGTACGCCTACTGGGCGTGGCCATCGGTGTAGGTGTCTAGGACAACCCCTCTTGGGCGGGAAAAGGCGCGCCCCGGCTACGCCGCTTCGGGCATACCAGCCGAGACACGCCCCCCGCCCAGAATAGTTTCCCGGGAGGATCGGGGCACCCAACCATACGTTCGGGGGGACCGAGTGGTCGCCCCTTTCCATTATCACGCTGCCCACGCTGGGGCTCAATGGAGCTTTGAATCAGTGTAATCGAGCATCATGCAATAACTGACTACGCCTCCCACAAAGCAACGCAATCTGATCATGCAGATCAGCCAATCCCTGGCTTGCGCTATAGCTCTATATGGAGGCGGAGCTTCATGGTTTCTCAGGGACTGTATGCCGCCGAGGAAGGGAGATGCCCGAAACGCGTCCGGTTGAAGCAGCCCACTTACCGGTGAAAGCAGCGTTCTGTACCTAATAAAGGCTGTTGGGGAAAGCTGTTGTGGTGTGCGAGTTCCTCCCACTTTGGTCATTCCCCGTGAGCGTGAATGAATATATATATATATATACATTTTTATATAATTTTATATAATGAAGATGAACTGAACTCTCAAGCACCCACTCAAATCAAACTAAGAGAAGTAAACCTGTTGCAAAATGGTGCAGGAGAAAGTCCTTTTAAGCCTAAATCCTCTTTCATCCAGTTGATGCCGAGAGACGCCATCGACGTCTTTCATGATCGCATCATTGAGGAAATCAAGGACCTGAATTGCTCAATCAATCGCAATAGAAAATATCAATTGAATCAAAAAGAAGTTACCTTTAACAAATTCATCGACAAGTTGGCCAATAACTCTGCTATCATCGTGAAAAAATCTGACAAAGGGGGCAACGTTGTCCTGTGGCCTAAACAACAATATGATGCAGAAGCTAAAAGACAGCTAGATAACAATGACTGCTATAAACAAAGTACATGGAAAAACTATGATAAAGCAAAGGATAATATCAAAAATGAACTACAAAAATGGAAAAATGAGGGACTAATATCAAATGAAGAATTCAACTTCTTGTTTAATAGTCACCCTAAATTATCTTTTCTTCATTTGTTACCTAAGCTGCATAAAAACATCACCCCAGTTCCTGGACGCCCAATTATATCTGCAATTGGCAGCATGACGGAAAATGTGGGCCAATATATAGACTTCTTTCTACAGGACTTAGTTAAAACGATGCCCTCATATTTGAAGGACACAGGTGATTTTTTGAAACACATTGAGGACATGACATGGTCTAGTGATCTGATTTTACTGTCTTTAGATATAGAATCACTCTATACCAGTATTTGGCATGAATGTGGCTTACGTGGAGTTGAACATTTCTTGAAAAATCGACCTGCTGAATATGCTATGCATAACAGAATGCTCATGTCCCTCATTTCTTGGTGTTTCAACAACAATTACTTTTCTTTTGAAAAGAATGTTTATAGGCAGAAACAAGGTGTTGCCATGGGGGCCTGCTTTTCCCCTAGCTACGCTGGGTTACATGTGGGCTACTGGGAAAAGCAGGTCCTCATGAAAGTACACAGAGCAATATTTGATCAAAATGTCATCTCTTGGCTTTGTTATATAGACAATGTTTTTATTGTATGGAAAGGTGACATGCAGAGTGCCCAAGAATTTGTTGACTTACTAAACACCAATGAGTTTAACTTACATTTTACATCGCACATGAGCACCACCAAGATAGAATTCCTTGATGTCCACATACAAATAATTGAGAATAAACTGACTACAACAGCATTTAGAAAACCTACTGCTGGCAATGCCATACTACATGCGTCAAGTGCGCATCCGCGACATTTGATAGCCAGCATCCCCTATGGGGAATTGTTACGGCTCAAACGGATTTGTAGCACTCCAGAACAATTTGACACATGTAGTAAATTGAGTTTAGATCGCATGAGACATAGAGGATATACTGAAGACATCCTCAACAAAGCCATACTTAAAACCAATGAGAGACCTAGATCTGCCTTATTACCCAACACCATTGAACATGATGCAAACAGAATTGAAGATAATGACTCACCCAGATTAATCACCACGTACAACAGACAAGAACGTAAAATACGGAGCATTTTAAACACAAATTGGCCCATAGTACTAACTGATCCAATCTTGAAAACCACCTTACCAGAAAACCTCAGTGTGACATTTAGAAAAGCCAAAAATATGGCCACTCTATTGTCCCAGAAAACACCCACTGAGACCCCCAATATTCAAACATGGCTACCGACCATAAATGGTTTGCCGTACAGAATATGCTATATATGTTCTCACCTGTACCTGCGGTTTGAGATACGTAGGCAGCACCAAGAATCCAGTATATATGCGAATTTTACAACACATTCGTGCCCGGCCTACCCGGTAGCCAGACATTTCAAGCTCAGTCACGACAAAGATGTCAACTGTCTATCTTATTTTGTGATCGACATGGCACCGGTACAAAAAAGAGGCGGAGACAGAGACAAAGCATTAAGACAACTTGAGACTAGATATATACTTAATCTCAACAGTAAACATCCCAATGGTCTTAATGACAGAGAGGATATGCACACCTTTCTGTAACACACTCCATCTGTCTCATAATCATGTCCAATATTTGTATCACATGAAAATGTTAGCATCTAAATCTAGACACCAACAATTGAAACTCTTTTGTAAACTGTCTTGTCATGGATAATATCAGTATCTTTATCTTCTCTGCATTCAATTTCAGAACTTTCCACTCACTTTTTTTTAACACTAAATGAATTTACACTACTATCACTCAGCACTTTATATACTAATGGGTATTTGCCAGACATGGATAATTGATGAAATAGTTGGCCCTTCCCGGGAGCGGGATCGATCCTTAATCTATAAAAATTATCCAAGCACTAGCACTTTGTTTGGTTGTGACGGCAACAGCACATATAAGATTGTAGTAACACCTAATATAGATCTCGGCTAGGCAGCTCTATTTTGCACAATGGAATATGAATTTATGCAAGAAAACCATTTATTGCATTACTAAATAGCGTTATTTGCACATTCATTTTAGCATAATTTTTGCACATGTAATATAGAATCATTTTATGTTTTTTACATGAGATTTTTTAACATAGTAGTTTTAACATATTTATATCAATATGTTATTTATGTTTAATATTATGTGTACATAACATGCTATTTTGGTATAGTCTGATCTAATGCTGCTAGCCTATTTTGCACAGTTTCACGCATTTAAGCGGAAATAATGTATAAATATTACTGAAATTTACAATTAAGAATGTAATATAAATGTGCTTTTAATTAGCTTTCATGTCACTGGAAAGGAGTGCTACAAACCCAGTTATTATTCAGCACATTATTATCATAGTATGTTTTCACTGTTTATCACCAGGTCACGTGGTGAACCCACGAATGAGAAAAAAAGAGTGTGTGCTTTATTTAAAAGTGACCATTACTGCATGTCCGCTATGTGATCAAGGGCAGTCCGCTGCCCGAAACGCGTCGTGCCTAATTTAACCTGAAATGGAAAGGGGCGACCACTCGGTCCCCCCGAACGTATGGTGGAGTACCCCGATCCCCCCGGGAGGCCATCTTGGGTGGGAGGCGAGTCTCGGCTGGTATGCCCGAAGCGGCGTAGCCGGGGCGCGCTTTTTCCCGCCCTGGAGTGGGTTGTCCTAGGCACTGAAGCCGCCAGCCACGCCCTCGGAGGCGGGCGGAGGCGGGTTTACGCCCGCCCAAAGACGGATAAAAGGAGCAACGAGCCAAGAAAGCATCCTCTTGTTCCTGTGCTCTGAAGCTGCACCTCCCCGCTGCACGTGAGCTCGAGACGGAACGAAGAGCCAATTTTGAGCGTTGTAATTTTATTCTTGTTCTTACAGATATCTTCGTTGGAGAATGCCGGGCAAGAAGGTCGGAAAGCGGGTCGGTACCGATCAGATGCTCCGCATGCTCGTAAAGGACATAGCCGAGTTGAAAAAGCAGATGGCGACAATGAACGGGGCGGGAGGCCCGAAGCGAATCATCGGACCAGCATTGCCGGGAGTAGTCCCCAGCGGGAGAGGCAAGAGGTCCAAGAGGGGGGCACCTGGGGGGGAGGCCCCGGTTCCCGATACACCGATAGAGGAGCCAATCCCGGTTCCGAAGGATGGGCATCCGATCCCCGTCGTAGTCACCCCCGTGAACGGGGAGGATATGCCTCCCGAGTTGGCTGCACAACTGGCAGCGTGGTTGGGAAAAGATAGTGAGGGCACCACGGCGGACGACGCCAGGGCAGTAATGAGGCAATTGCGAGAATCTAGAGAGGCTGCGAAGGCACCATCTTCTGTTCCCCCACAGGTTCCGGTGGGCGAGACCGCAGCGGGCACGAATTCGGCAGCGATTACAGCTCCTAGTTCAGGTAAGCGGCTACTGCCGATTGCGGGAGAGGGGTCTGTACCCTCACGAAGGGAGAAAGTGGCCCAGCATGTTCCACTCGAAGTTAAGGAAAAAATTTGGGCTGATAAGTATGTGAACATGTTTTCTTTGCTTACCGACCATTACGAGATTGAACATGTGAAGGGCCAAAAAGAGCTTCTGCATCCGAGTGTTTGGCGCGCCAAAATGGCCGCCTTTAAGGTTGAGGAGAACATAGGTACTTGGGGCAGAGCGTTTGGCATATTCACCTCAATTATGGGGGAGCGAAGGCCTGAGTTGTTGCCCGAGTTGCCCATATATCAGACACGTATCATGGAGTATTCTCAATCATACGAGGGCAATCAGTGGTTTTGTTATGACAATGTTTTTAGGAAGGCCAAAGAGCACGACCCAGCTCTGACCTGGGATTGTTATGACTCGATTTCTTGGCAAAAAATGGAGAACTCAGGCATGTTAAAGGTACCATTGTCGGGGGGTAACGGGGGTGAATCTTGACGCCAATCCTCTGGGACGCCCTTTCGGACGGGTGCAGGTAACGAGCATCACTCGAAGTCGAGTGGCAACACGGGTAAAAAGGGGATTTGTTGGAACTTTAACAGGGGAAAATGTACGAGGCCCCAGGGGTCATGCAAGTTTAGACACGACTGTGGGGGGTGTGGACAGTCCTCCCATCCCGAGACCATGTGCAGAGCCAAAACGGGTGATAACGGTGGTAGGGGAAGCGCCAAACAGGTCTGAAATAGTCCGAGGGGCGCCTTTACCTACCCCGGTTGATACCATGGCTATGATTCCTTGGCTCAATGAATACCCGGATCATGTCTCCGCTGGGGTGTTGCGAGACGGGTTTTCGTATGGTTTCCGCATTCCAGTGGGGAATTTTCAGGGTAAAACAAGTTGTAAGAACCAACTGTCGGTACTGCAGCATACGGCGGTGGTACAGGTAAAGATTGGGAAAGAGGTGACTCGAGGGCGGGTTGCCGGTCCATTCGATTTGCCACCGGTTGCTAACTTTGTTTGTTCCCCCTTAGGGGTGGTCCCCAAGAAGGACCCGGGTGAGTTTAGGCTAATACATAATTTGTCAGCCCCACGAGGTCTTTCCGTGAATGATGCGATAGACCCGGAAGTGTGTTCGGTGCGGTACGCATCTTTCGATGAGGCCGTCGCCATGTTGAATCGCCTGGGGCCCGGGGCGCTGATGGCAAAATCAGACATCGAGTCAGCGTTCCGGTTGCTCCCGGTACACCCAGACGATCAGCGTCTCCTTGGTTTCATGTTTCAGGGTCGCTATTACATGGACAAATGTATGCCAATGGGATGCTCCATATCTTGTGCTTATTTTGAAAAGTTCAGTTGTTTTCTGCAATGGGTATTCACGAGAAAGACGGGTTTTCAGCATGTTATGCATTATCTCGATGACTTTCTGTTCCTAGAGGCAGCCGGGGATCCAGAATGTGGACAGGCTTTAAATGAATTTTGTGACTTAATGAATCATTTTGGTGTGCCATTGGCACCAGGTAAGACTATGGGTCCCTCGACCTCACTCGAGTTTCTGGGGATAGAGCTCGATTCGGAGGAGGGTTGCTTTCGGTTACCCAAAGAAAAGGTGGTAAAATTCAGGGCCTCCCTTGAAACATGTATTCGAGAGACTAAGGTAAACTTGCATCAATTGCAGCAAACGGTGGGCCAGTTGAATTTTGCCCTTAGAGTAATGCCAATGGCCCGCCCCTTTTCCCGCTCGATTGCACAAGCCATGGTCGGTCTTAAGGAAGGACACCACCGCACGAGGCTCTCGGCAGAGATTCGCCAGGACATGCGCATTTGGTTGGCATTTCTGGCGGATTTCAATGGTCGAATTGTCTGGAACAAGCCGGCGGTGTCCTCCGAGGAGCTGGGGCTGTGGACAGATTCGGCGGGGAGTGTGGGTTTTGGCGCCATATTCGGTACGCAATGGTCGGCTCAGAAATGGCCGTCATGGTGGCACGAGTGCGGGCTGACGAGTAACATTGCTTTTCTTGAACTCTTCCCTATTTTGGTGGCCCTGAAGACATGGCCTGAAGGGTTTCGGGATCACTCTGTGGTGTTCTGGTCTGATAACATGACCGTGGTTGAGTGTATCAATAGTCAGGCAGCACGTTGCAAATGGATTCTGAGACTGCTCAAAGAAATTGTGTTATTGTGTATGCAGTTGAATGTGCTCTTTAGGGCAAGACATGTCCCGGGGGTACTGAACCAAGCGGCTGATGCGCTTTCTCGTTTCCGTATGCAGGCCTTCTGGGGTTTTCTGCCCACAGCGGACCCGGTGGCGGCACCCTTTCCCGAAGCTCTCTGGTCTCTCGGTGCCCCGAACTACAAAACCTCGTGGGAGAGAGTTTAGCACCCAGGACAAGGAAGGCATATGAAGGGGCGTTCCGTTCCTATTGGTCCTTTTTGGGTTCTGCTAGGGGGGAGCTTTGGGGCCAGGAAGAGCTTGTCGTAAAATTCTTGCTGTCTTTACATCAGGCAGGCAAATCCGTAGCGACGGCCCAGAGGCATCGGGCCGCCATTTCCTTTATGGCAAGGGCTCATGGGATCCAGGACCCGACAGCGTCTTTTGTGGTGCAGAAAGCGCTACGTGGGTGGCAACGCCTTGAGGGTCGCAGAGTAGATGAGAGGCACCCGATAGGTCTGGATAGGTTGGCCCTGTTATTATCCGTACTCCCTGCGACATGTTCATCCCAGTATGAAACAGTGTTATTCCGGGCCGCCTTTGCGTTAGCATTCCATGGGGCAATGCGGGTAAGCGAACTGGTGGTGAAGAACAAGCGGGATACGGTGGGGGGACTGTGCCGAGAGCACATTCAGGTAAAGAGGGAGACGATGACTGTCTCGTTTGTCAGGTCCAAGGCCGATCAGGGTGCGATAGGGGATTGTGTAGTCATACATCGGATTCCCGGATCTCCCATGTGCCCTGTTGTTTGCGTAGAGGAATATTTAGCGCAGAGGGCGTCATCATGGGGGGGACCTTGTTGAGGCACGCTGATGCCACCCCACTGACGAGGTTTCAGTTCCAGCGGGTGCTTGCAATGGCAATTTCGGCCGCGGGCTTGAACCCCGGCGAGTTTGGGACCCATTCCTTTCGAATAGGGGCTGCTACTGAGGCTACAGCCAGGGGTCTGAGTGTAGAAAAAGTGAAACGTTTGGGGCGTTGGTCCTCGAATTGTTACAAAAGGTATGTGCGGTTGCACATGTTGTGAAGCTGCCATCATGTACTCACGCTTCTTGTTTTGTTTGGTTTACAGTTTCGCAAGCTTACGAGGCGGGGCGGACTGTGCAGTCGACCCGACACCTGGGAACCAGCGGTCAAACATCACCGGCTGCGGAAAAAGTGGTGTGGGTCGTGGGCCACTCATACGTGAGGCGTGCCGCGGACGTATTCAAAGCAGGTGACATGATTCACATGGCTGGGGAATACGGGTACAGGGTGACCTTCTACGGAAGGGGCGGGCTCTGTATTGACCAGTTTCAATCCTTTTTCGAGGGCTTGTTAGGGCGGACGAGGTCACCGCCATCTATAATCATAGTCCATCTTGGGGGCAATGATTTGGTGACCACTGGTAGACGACTTCTTCTCGAGGCGATACTTTCCACAGTAAGTTGGTTGGCGAGAAGGGTTCCAGGGTGCACAATTGCATGGTCCCATATGATTCCACGTAGAGTGTGGCGGGGGGCGAATTCGGTTTCTGCTTTAAATCATTCTGTGAAGAAAGTGAATAACAAATTGGGTAGATTGTTTCGTTCAAGTGCACTGCATTGTATTCCTCATGGTTGTATCAGGGGGGACAGTATGTATTTGGGTGATGGGGTCCATTTGTCCCGGGTGGGGAATGAGTTACTCATAGGAGACTGAAGTAATCAAAGGAAGCTGGAACTGTAGGTTCTTAAGTTACTTTATTAAGATGTTAAGTTATAATGATAACCCCATCAGGAGCAGCTGTCCTGCTGCTCAGCCCTCACCAAACTGACATTCATAACATACTAACATTCCACTCATCCAACATTCTACAACACATGCATTCTAGCTGAGCAGCAGGGAGACTCAAGATACAACAGAGACCTCATAGCTTGGCTAAAGAGTTTAATGCATGACCTTTAGGCAGGAGTTTTGTGGGGGGTCCGGATAGCCTGTCAATTATCCGGCCTGTGGCGGTAAGGTCATGATCGGTGAGCAGTAATTGGAAGATCCCTATGGGGGGGGCGTCACCCATTACGGATGGGAGCGCCCGGGGGAGGTGGCCATTGGCCCCTCAACGGGGAGGCGGTCCCTTCTAAGGATGGGCCGCCGAAAGGAAAGGGAAGGCGGTCAAGGCCCCTTCCTGGATAGGAGGGGCTACGGGCCCCTCCTGGGAATTTCCCGGGGCCAGGACACCTGCGACGGCAGATGTGGTAAGTTGTGTGGGGTGGGGAGGGGGGTTTACGCTACCTTCTAGACACCTCACACGAGTCCTCGGACGACCATTAAATGGCGTCGAGTTCATTGGGGCCCCCGTCAAGTCAAGGGAAATTGGTAGATGCACATGAGGTACAGCCTCTGTGCGGTCGCCCCTCGCAAGTGGGGGGGGTAATTCTGGTTTAGGGATCTGACACCGGTTACGACCTTGCCGTTGGCCCTTAACGTTAGGATGTACAATTTCAAGTTAAAATGTTTTGTAGGATGTTAGTTCGGCTAGGAGAACCTTTGTATTAGAAATATGTTAAGGTTAGCCAAACATCGTAATGTGGAAATGAAATTGTACATAATATGAAACTGTTAATTTTAATGTTTTGATTTTGTTTCATATTTTAATAAATACGGCCGGGAGGGTCACTCCCTCCCGCCTTCCAAAAGTTCAGTACGGTTTCCGGTTTCCCATCCTTGGGGATTGTGTCGAGAGGGGGTGGCGGGTATCTCAGCCATATGGAAAGGGGCGACCACTCGGTCCCCCCGAACGTATGGTGGAGTACCCCGATCCCCCCGGGAGGCCATCTTGGGCGGGAGGCGAGTCTCGGCTGGTATGCCCGAAGCGGCGTAGCCGGGGCGCGCTTTTTCCCGCCCTGGAGTGGGTTGTCCTAGGCACTGAAGCTGCCAGCCATGCCCTCGGAGGCGGGCGGAGGCGGGTTTACGCCCGCCCAAAGACGGATAAAAGGAGCAACGAGCCAAGAAAGCATCCTCTTGTTCCTGTGCTCTGAAGCTGCACCTCCCCGCTGCACGTGAGCTCGAGACGGAACGAAGAGCCAATTTTGACCCACCCACCAGCCCCTGAAGACAGCAAGTGGTTTTGAAATAAAGTTTTGATGTGGTAACTCTATTTCTTACAGGTTGTTACGATTGAAGTGTTATTTGAGTATGCAATAAAGTGACTGGTTCTTTTCAGTATGTTTTTTCGAATAAAGTTTTGCACTAGTGTTGACCAGTAATCATACGTGAAGCAGTTATGGTTGTTTTTTAATTTTAGTAATTCTAGTTAATTGTCGTATTTATTTTGGTCGGGCGGTAAGGTCATGATCGGTGAGCAGTAATTGGAAGATCCCTATGGGGGGGGCGTCACCCATTACGGATGGGAGCGCCCGGGGGAGGTGGCCATTGGCCCCTCAACGGGGAGGCGGTCCCTTCTAAGGATGGGCCGCCGAAAGGAAAGGGAAGGCGGTCAAGGCCCCTTCCTGGATAGGAGGGGCTACGGGCCCCTCCTGGGAATTTCCCGGGGCCAGGACACCTGCGACGGCTAAGCATGAGCGAATTTTGCGGATCTCGCGTTCGCGAATTTTGCGGATTTGCGGATTCGCAATCCGCAAAATCCGCGAATTCCCGCGAATTTGCGGATTTTTTTTTTTTGTGTTTGCCCGTGTTTCTGCCAGTTCGCGAGGGTTTTTACAATTTCGCAATTTGCGAACTTACCTGTCGGGTCGCAAGTTTTGCGAACTTGTTGTTTCTACGTGTCCAGCCTGTTTGGGACACTCTTCTTCATCACTGCCACTCTCTGTCACCACTGCCACTCTCTGACTACTCATGCCACCCTCTGGCCCACCCATGCCACCCTCTGTTTCATCACCACACCCTCTGGTTGTCCAGTGTACATTATTTTCGGCAAAGCAAAGCACACCTTCCCTGCCTCAAGTGACCTGAATTAATTTGGGGCTGATTAATGTGTCACAGAATATTTTTTTAGCTGGCACCTGCTTCCTTAGTGCGCCCTGATTAGTGATCTTTTGCACTTGCTAAGTGCTTTCATTGTTGCAAAATTAGTTACAACACCTGCCCTGCCCCAACTGACAATAATGAATTAGGGGCTGATTAATGGATTTTAACTTCCAGCCTGGCTCCTGCTTGTCTCCCTTAGCTGTAATTCAGGACCTTTGTGGCATATGTGTAACTATTCTGAGGTTCAGAGCAGGGTCACATAATAGTTTCAACTGGCAACTGAACTCTGGAGGGGCCCCTCAGGAAGCACTACAGGAAATGGCTACTAATGATGAGCCTGAACTTTTGAACCTGGTAAGTAGTTACTTTCAGTTTTGCTAAGATCGTATTTCTGCAATTTTGCACTTATTCGCGGGGCGCGAACTCACGCGAACAGTGCGAGCAGTGCGAGCAAAATCCGCTGCTCGCGGATTTGCGGATTTTGCGGGAGATTCGCGAATCTCGCGGATTGCGGATTTCCCGAAAATCCGCAAAATCCGCGAGCGGAACGGATTTTCCGCCCATGCCTAGCGACGGCAGATGTGGTAAGTTGTGTGGGGTGGGGAGGGGGGTTTACGCTACCTTCTAGACACCTCACACGAGTCCTCGGACGACCATTAAATGGCGTCGAGTTCATTGGGGCCCCCGTCAAGTCAAGGGAAATTGGTAGATGCACATGAGGTACAGCCTCTGTGCGGTCGCCCCTCGCAAGTGGGGGGGGGGGTAATTCTGGTTTAGGGATCTGACACCGGTTACGACCTTGCCGTTGGCCCTTAACGTTAGGATGTACAATTTCAAGTTAAAATGTTTTGTAGGATGTTAGTTCGGCTAGGAGAACCTTTGTATTAGAAATATGTTAAGGTTAGCCAAACATCGTAATGTGGAAATGAAATTGTACATAATATGAAACTGTTAATTTTAATGTTTTGATTTTGTTTCATATTTTAATAAATACGGCCGGGAGGGTCACTCCCTCCCGCCTTCCAAAAGTTCAGTACGGTTTCCGGTTTCCCATCCTTGGGGATTGTGTCGAGAGGGGGTGGCGGGTATCTCAGCCAAACTTCTTCTGTGACACTCGATGAGCTGCGTGGTGGTCCGTGATTCTCTGTGGTCAAAAACCATTTCAAGCAGACACTGACTTATATATATATATATATATATATATATATATATATATATATATATATATATATATATATATATATATATATAAGCACACTTGTTTGGTGTTTGCTCCAGCCTCCCTCAGCAGCGGGCTTCCCGGCGGGATCGCCACACCCCTAAACATTAACACACTCCTGGCAGTGAAAAGCTTTTCACTGCCAGGAGTGTGTTAATATATATATATATATATATATATATATATATATATATATATATATATATATATATATATATATATATATATATATATATATATATATACATATATATATATACATATATACATATATGTATATATATATACATATATATATATATATATATATATATATATATATATATATATATATATATATATATATATATATATATATATATATATATATATATATATATACTAATATAATAAAGAGAGAGCCCAAACCTTTGAGGCCGGTAATCTCAGGAACCACAGCACCAATCACAACACCCAATACAGCGTTGGAAAGGGTATTTGCAGCAGAAGGACATAGGCTATGCAGACGCCCACCATATACATTTAAAAGGTAAAAGAACCGTGCCAGCAAAGTAGTCCCTTGTGGGCGTGTCTGCGTTGTGCTGTGGGCGTGTGCTGGGGCTGTGACAAACGCTGGGGCGTGTAGTACGTTCCGCCCTTCATGCCATGTCTCATATCGTGTGGTAATCCCACCCTGCTCCCTTTAAATACCCCTGCACCCCATAATCATAACCCACCCTTACTCCTTAAAATACCCCAACACCCTTAAACACTAACCCATCTTAACCCTATAAATATACCCTGTACCCCAAAACCCAAACCTATCCCTAACCCCTAAAAATACCCCTGTACAAATAAAACCCAAACCTAGCCCTGAACTCTATAAATACCCCTCTACCTCAAAACCCAAACCTACCCCTGAACCCTAAAATACCCCTGTACCCCAAAACCATAACCTAGTCCTGAACCCTAAAATACCCCTGTACCCCAAAAACCCAAACCTAGCCCTGAACCCTTAAACTACCCCTGTACCCCAAAATCCAAACCTACCCCAGAACCCTATAAATACCCCTGTACTCCAAAACCCAAACCTCGCCCTGAACCCTAAAAATAAGCCTGTACCCCAAAACCCAAACTTACCCCATAACCCTAAAATACACCTGTACCCCAAAACCCAAACCTGGCCCTGAACCCTAAAAATACCCCTGTACCCCAAAACCCAAACCTAGCCCTGAACCCTTAAAATATCCCTGTACCCCAAAACCCAAACCTACCCCTGAACCCCAAAAATACCCAAAAAACCCCAAAACCCAAACCTAGCCCTGAACCCTAAAAATACCCCTGTACTTCAAAACCCATACCTATCCCTAAACCCTAAAACTACCCTTGTACCCCATAACCCAAAACTATATCTGAACCCTTAAAATACCCAAACACCCCAAAACATATACCTCAGTACCCCAAAACATATACCACTATACCCATACTTACCTTATCCAAACATTAAAAAAACATGATTTTACCATTCATGCATTTACAACGAATTTTGTTGTAAATGTATGCGTGGTAAAAGCATATAAAATGTAATGCCATGCGTTATAATGGCATTGTGGAGTCATGGTACTTTCGTAATGAAAGTATGCGGAGTGATGGTATGCGGAAAGAAAGTTGCGGAATAATGGGTGTTTACCATCCCCGGGTAAGTACATTGGTGGCACGGCGGCCCACATCTCCAGCAGCATACTCATATTTTTTCACCACCTATTTGAAAAATGCACAGGTCTCTCTCATTGATGGCCAGCACCGACATGCACTTTTAGACACACCTCCCGCCACAAGTACTAGAATTGCAAACTTTAGAGCTGGAGAGCTACGTTCGAATCTCGGCATCAGCTCAACATCCTGTGATTCCAGGCAAATCGCTTTGTCTCCCCATGCCTACCACAAATGAATGTGTTCTTCTGTAATGTAAATTGTGCTCACGCCATGTTGTCGAGTTCGCCCTACATAATATTACAAGGAAAAATAAAGAAGGGAAACTTGAGTTCACACACTACTGAACGCGCACTTTTTAGTGCATCAGCAGTGCACTGTGAATCGGAGGGTTTCACAGGCCTGTCACAGATAAGAAATTATATCAAAACGAAATCCTACAAAACAATATACTTCTGGCCGGCAGCAATTCATACCCAGACAACGTTGGGACGGGCTGCTAGTATATATATATAGATACAGCCTAAACATCCATGTACAACCCCCGAGCAAGCCTATAGGGTCAGAATGTTTCTACCCTGCCCCCTTTCCTTATTTTTTAACTTTGTTTTACTGTTTTCTTGTGACTCGGTTCTAGCGACGAACAAGATGGCTGCCAACACTTCGTGGTTTGGAGTGTTGACAGACAGTTGACAGCCAATCAGCATGCAGCTCGTGCTCATAATTGTACAGATTTCCGTACGCGTACACCGCTATTTTTCTTTAAAAAATAAAATAAAAAATAGAGCCTAAACATCCATGTACGACCCCCTGAGCAAGCCTAGAGGGTCAGAATGTTTCTAGCCTGCCCCCTTCCCTTACTTCTCAACTTTGTTTTACTGTTTTCTTGTGCCTCGGTTCTACAGAGGCACAAGATGGGCGTCAACACTTCCTGGTTTCGAGTGTTGACAGACAGTTCACAGCCAATTAGCATGCAGCTCGCGCTCGTAATTGAACGGATTTCCGTACGCGTGCTGAACTCCATCTCTAGATATCGCTATGATTTTACTTGCAATTTTCTCAGAAACTACTGAACAGATTTACATCATTTAACAAAAAGCACAATCTGCGTACAGAACTCTACCTCACTGCCAAATTTTGTGTAATTCCGTTCAGCCATTCGTGCTGTAGCCATGGTTAAAGGTCCCTATGGAAAATTGCATGGGGAAAACACGTTTTGGGACCCCCCTTTATTCTCGGCCCCCACTTGACGAATGACCCCCAAACTTTCAGGGAAGGAGAGGAACCGAGCAGGCCATTTTCTTGGAGAAAATCGCGAACATTCGTCCACCGGCGCCAAAGTTATTCCAAATAGAATGTTGTGGATTTCCTATGGAAACTAGGTCCTATCTATAACTACCTACTGGCGACCGCCAGTAGGTAATATACACATACATATATGCATATATATGCATATATTCAAAGGATAATCCGGCAGCAAGGCAGGCTTCTCTTTTCTTGAATACACGGACACGGACCTAAATTCAGTGCAAAGTGATTTATTCGAAGTTGGTGCTCCCAGCCATCATGACGCGTTTCGCGCTACACAGAGCGCTTGATCACATGACACAGGTAAGATTGCGGCATTGGTTTATATATGCTGAAGACGTTACGAAACTTGGCCTACAAGATGCATAGACATGGAAGAAATCTTCCTGTGCAAACTATAATAGGGCATTATTTCAGTTCATTTATACTTTTACATGATTTATACAATGAATAAAATGTCAGCCAATAAATAGATAAATTCCAGTACATCAGTAAAAAAGCATACATTACCTAAATCTTGTGAAGGTGAGAAAAATATTAAACGTGATATTAAAATTCATAAATTCAGTATTATTAAGTATATGTGCAGCATAGATCATGATGTTTGTATTGATTCATTTGTATCCAATATTAATTGTAGCAGCATAATGTTTTCATCCCTGGGTGTGTTTTTAGGTGGAACGATATGGAGTCCCATACGTTTGTAATGTCCCCTAAATTTTGAGATCCCCAAGTGGCGGAGATAAAGTGCAAAAGGCAAAACAACAAACTCAATTGGAAGCCACTTGTGTGGGGGGTCAGGGTGATACCGGTAAAATACCATAATTATATAGTCAGGCCACCGTTCAATGTGCAAAACAACGCATGTCATTAAATGGATTTCAGAAGTTCATAAAAAGAGTTAAATCTCTGTCTGTAAGTTGCTAACCATCATCAGTAATTAATAAATAAATTGATATACATTAACAAATCAATTCATCATTACACCAATAATTAAAACCTTAAAATGGTATATAAAGGCTAAAATTGATTTATGAATTAAGTATATCTAAAAACCATCACAGTAAATGTTATTGCTTAAAGATGGCAAAGCATAACAGAATAAGAAAAACAATTAGAATAAATATAAATTTGAAATCCATAAAACATGCTAATTCATTTTGCTAATAAAATAGACCATGTGCTAGAATGTCATGTGTACCTCAAGTGGACGCATTACAAACATGTATAGAGATCTTCTGTAATGTTGAGACCTGACGGATGCTTAGTGTTCAGCGCAAGCATGTAGTGAGTTTCAAGGCGGCGCAGTTTATCCTCTCTATTGCAGCCTCGTCTACTTGCTGGTACGCAGTCTATTACATAATACCTGAGTTTACTGCTCTTGGAGTCGTGTTTTGCTTTAAAATGTCTCGCGACAGGGTAGGTGTTGTCCTGATTGCCGATTGCTCTTAAGTGCTGAAGAATTCTCTTATGTACGGGATGTTTAGTACTCCCAACATAGAGCAGATCACATGGGCAGATCAGGACATAGACGGCATATTCCGTTTTACATGTTAACACCTTGTCTATTTTGTGTTTCCAACTGTCGAATGGAGAGCGGTAGCAAGATTTATTGACTGCTTGTTGACAAGCCTTGCATACCTTCCAATTAAAAAAGACTGTGTGTGTTTGATACCAGACCGTCGACTCCAAGTCCTCAGGGCTGGTTTTCACCAGCTCATCCCTCATAGACTGCCCCTTGCTGTATGTGATAGATGGTCTCTTGGGAAGATCATTCCCTATCACTGGGTCACTGAGGACTAATGGCCAATTCTTACTAATGATGGATTGTATTTGTTTGTATTGTGCGCTGTACTGCACAATTATTCTGAATTCAGGTGGCCTGGTGACTACAGCCTCCCCATCCAGTAGCGACTTAGGGTCTCCTGACAGCAGTTCGGATCTGTCTTTTTGTTACGTTTTTTGGATAGCTGCATCTATGATTTTACTGGAATAGCCCCTCGGTAAAAATCTGTTCTTGCTCTCCCTTATTCTACTGGCCGGCAGCAATTCATACCCAGACAACGTCGGGACGGGCTGCTAGTATATATATATAGATATAGCCTAAACATCCATGTACGACCCCCCGAGCAAGCCTATAGGGTCAGAATGTTTCTACCCTGCCCCCTTTCCTTATTTCTCAACTTTGTTTTACTGTTTTCTTGTGAGTCGGTTGTAGCAACGAGCAAGAGGGCTGCCAACACTTCCTGGTTTGGAGTGTAGACAGACAGTTGACAGCCAATCAACATGCAGCTCGCGCTCGTAATTGTACAGGTTTCCGTACTCGTACGCCGTGATTTTTCTTTAAAAAATAAAATAAAAAATAGAGCCTAAACATCCATGTACGACCCCCTGAGCAAGCCTTGAGGGTCAGAATGTTTTTAGCCTGCCCCCTTCCCTTACTTCTCAACTTTGTTTTACTGTTTTCTTGTGCCTCGGTTCTACAGAGGCACAAGATGGGCGCCAACACTTTCCTGGTTTCGAGTGTTGACAGACAGTTCACAGCCAATCGGCATGCAGCTCGCGCTCGTAATCGAACGGATTGCCGTACGCGTGCTGAACTCCATCTCTAGATATCGCTATGATTTTACTTGCAATTTTCTCAGAGACTACTGAACAGATTTACACCATTTAACAAAAAGCACAATCTGCGTACAGAACTCTACCTCTCTGTCAAATTTTGTGTAATTCCGTTCAGCCGTTCGTGCTGTGGCCATGGTTAAAGGTCCCTCTGGAAAATTGCATGGGGAAAACATGTTTTGGGACCCCCCTTTTTCCTCGGCCCCCACTTGACGAATGACCCCCAAACTTTCAGGGAAGGAGAGGAACCGAGCAGGCCATTTTCTTGGAGAAATTCGCGAAGATTCGTCCACCGGCGCCAAAGGTATTCCAAATAGAATGTTGTGGATTTCCTATGGAAACTAGGTCTTAACTATAACTACCTACTGGCGACCGCCAGTAGGTAATATACACATACATATATGCATATATATGCATATATGTATATATATATGCATATGCATATATATATGCATATAGATGTGCATGTGTGTGTGTGTAGAGAGAGGTTGAGAGGGAGAGGAGTTGAGGTAAAGAAGTAAAGGTAGAGGTAGAAAGGTACAGAGGTAGAGAGTAGTAGAGAGAGAGGTAGAGAGGTAGAGGATGAGTAATGGAGAGTAGAGAGTGAGTAGTAGAGAGTAGTAGAGAGGGTAGCAGAGAGTGAGTAGTAGAGAGTAGTAGAGTGAGTAGTAGAGAGTGAGTAGTAGAGAGTAGTCGAGAGTGAGTAGTAGAGAGTAGTAGAGAGTGGGTAGTAGAGAGTAGTAGAGAGTGAGTAGTAGAGAGTGAGTAGTAGAAGGTGAGTAGTAGAGAGTGGTAGAGAGTGAGTAGTAGAGAGTGAGTAGTAGAGAGTAGTATAGAGTGGTAAAAAGAGAGTAGAGAGTGAGTGGTAGAGAGAAGTAGAGAGTGAGTAGTGGAGAGTGAGTAGTAGAGAGAGATTAGTAGAGAGTGAGTGATAGAGTAGTAGAGAGTGAGTAGTAGAGAGAGAGTAGTATGGAGTAGTAGAGTAGTAGAGAGTGTGTAGTACAGAGTAGTCGAGAGTGAGTAGTAGAGTGAGTAGTAGGGAGTAGTAGAGAGTGAGTAGTAGAGAGTGAGTAGTAGAGAGTAGTAGAGAGTGAGTAGTAGAGAGTAGTAGAGAATGGGTAGTAGAGAGTGAGTAGTAGAGAGTGAGTAGTAGAGAGTGAGTAGTAGAGAGTAGTAGAGAGTGAGTAGTAGAAGGTGAGTAGTAGAGAGTAGTAGAGAGTGAGTAGTAGAGAGTATTAGAGAGTGAGTAGTAGAGTGAGTAGTAGAGAGTAGTAGAGTGGTAAAAAGAGAGTAATAGAGAGTGAGTAGTAGAGAGTAGTAGAGAGTGAGTAGTAGAGAGAGAATAGTAGAGAGTGAGTGATAGAGTAGTAGAGAGTGAGTAGTAGAGAGTAGTAGAGAGTTGGTAGTAGAGAGTGAGTAGTAGAAAGTAGGAGAGATTGAGTAGTAGAGAGTGAGTAGTAGAGAGTAGTAGAGAGTGAGTAGTAGAAGATGAGTAGTAGAGAGTAGTAGAGAGTGAGTTGTAGAGAGTATTAGAGAGTGAGTAGTAGAGAGTGAGTAGTGGAGAGAGAATTGTAGAGAGTGAGTGATAGAGTAGTAGAGAGTGAGTAGTAGAGAGAGAGTAGTATGGAGTAGTAGAGTAGTAGAGAGTGTGTAATACAGAGTAGTCGAGAGTGAGTAGTAGAGTGAGTAGTAGGGAGTAGTGGAGAGTGAGTAGTAGAGAGTGAGTAATGGAGAGTGAGTAGTAGAGGGTGTGTAGTAGAGAGTGAGTGGTAGAGAAAGAGTAGTAGAGAGCGAGTAGTAGAGAGCGAGTAGTAGAGAGTGAGTAGTAGAAAGTGAGTAGTAGAGAGTGAGTAATAGAGAGAGAGTAGTAGAGAGTGGTAAAAAGAGAGTAGTAGAGAGTGAGTAGTAGAGAGTAGTAGAGAGTGAGTAGTAGAGAGTGAGTAGTGGAGAGAGAATTGTAGAGAGTGAGTGATAGAGTAGTAGAGAGTGAGTAGTAGAGAGAGAGTAGTATGGAGTAGTAGAGTAGTAGAGAGTGTGTAATACAGAGTAGTCGAGAGTGAGTAGTAGAGTGAGTAGTAGGGAGTAGTGGAGAGTGAGTAGTAGAGAGTGAGTAATGGAGAGTGAGTAGTAGAGGGTGTGTAGTAGAGAGTGAGTGGTAGAGAAAGAGTAGTAGAGAGCGAGTAGTAGAGAGCGAGTAGTAGAGAGTGAGTAGTAGAAAGTGAGTAGTAGAGAGTGAGTAATAGAGAGAGAGTAGTAGAGAGTGAGTAGTAGAGAGTAGTAGTGTGAGTAGCAGAGAGTGTGTAGTAGAGAGAGAGTAGTAGAGGATCAGTAGTAAAGTAGTAGAGAATGATTGATAGGGAGTAGTAGAGTTAGTAGTAGGGAGTAGTAGAGAGTGAGTAGTAGAGAGAGTAGTCGAAAGTAGTAGAATAGTAGAGAGTGAGAAGTAGAGAGTTATTAGTAGAGAGTTAGTAGTACAGAGAGTAGTAGAGAGTAGTAGAGTAGTGGAGAGTGAGTAGTAGATAGCGAGTAGTAGAAAGTGAGTAGTGGATAGTGAGTAGTAGAGGGTGAGTAGTAGAGAGAGTAGTAGAGAGTAGTAGAGAGTGAGTAGTAGAGAAGAAGAGAGTGAGTGGTAGAGAGTAGTAGAGAGTAGCAGAGATTAGAGTTAGAGAGTAGTAGCGAGTGAGTAGTCGAGAGTGAGTAGTTTAATTTAAAAGGAAGTCAATGGGGGGTTCATTTTGCCATAGAAATTATAATTAGTGTTAAAAAAGAAAAATTAGGGCACATTTTGAGTGACTTCTGAAATCCTCTTCTATTTCATTAAAAAAATCTGACATGAAGACTGAAACATGCAGTTTTAATGCCAGCAGCAGACTTCCCTGGTGAGCAGTAGCTTTACTACAGTGATCTAATAAGCAACTAGAGTGGTAACATTCTGAATTTATGGCAAATGTGTGACACATCTGAATGCCTTCTTGATGGAATCAACATAAAAAACTGAAAGTATTTCCTACTGAGGAGACTGTAGTAAATGAGGAATTTAGCAAACTTCATAACAAAGAAGTCTCCCAAGATGGCCACCAGAGACAAAAGAGCCCAAATGTAGCACAAATATCACCCAGATGTAGCCCAAGTATAGCCCAATAAAAGAATATCCCTGAGTGTTCTAAAGAACAACTAGAGTGCTAACAGTCTTACCTATGACAAAAGTATGGCACACTTGAAGCCATCTTGATTGGAATAAAGTGGTAACACTTAAAACATTTAATTTGTAAAGACGCAAAATGAGGGGGTTCATTTTGCCATAGAAATTATGATTAGTGCAGCAGAAAGAAAAATTGCCAAGCTGCACGCATTCAGCTTAAAGTTGGATCAAGAATCAGAAAAACATGAGTAGTTGGTGTGCATCCCTATCTTCGAAATGTCATGTTAATAATTATGCCCTACCTCGAGATTACACCCATGTGAAAGAATTTTTTTTTAAAAAAAAGATGGAGACACAAAGCAAAATCATGAACTTTGTTTGACTTCACACGGCAGATGAAAGATCGTAGTTTGTCTTTTAAGGAAGTGTTGCACAGATATTAATTGGTATACCTCCACGTGGACTGAACAGTGCAATTTGTGGATATGTCGTAAAATCACGGCGAGTTTCCACAAAGACATGCGATTACAATGTCCGGATGACACCTCCGATAATGGAAATGGGTTGTGGGGGATGAAGTCCATGTAATGTAAAAGCATTATGGCGATGTAATACGTATGGCGGGAAAAGCAAAGCATTTTAGACCAATGGGGGAGGGAAGCTACGTTTAAATAAGAGGTGGAACCAGGGTAGGTAAACTCATTTGTTTGATTAAGATTATGAGGCCGGTTGCTTTGCAACAGCAGTGGCAGGTATGGACGATTCACATTGCAGTGTAGAAAGCACAATATTGTTGTTGTGAGAGCCTAGCACAAGTGAATGTTTGAATAGGAAAATATGTTAGTGAAGTACGGGCAACTGAGTGGATTATAGGAGTGCTTTATGACGTGTGGTGAGCGGATGAGATGATTGTCGAAGTTTGAGAGGGGATACGATAGGATCTAGGTGAATGTGGGGTAATTGTATGAGTGTTATGGGGAGAAGAGGGTTGTATGAGGTACAGGGGTGTGGCTGGTGTTTTGGTTATTAACAGGTTTGTTGTGAGTGAGCGCAGGAGGATTGGGGGGAGCGATGGTTGAAGAGTTGCATGTCAGGGGGAGTAAACAACAGACTTAGGCATTTGTGAATGAATTAGAAGCCACATTAAGATCTCGTTCGGACAAAAGGAAAAAAAAGGGGGGAGTTGCCAAACTGTGTTTCTTAGGGAAGCATTGGGGTGGGAGACAGAAGAAATTCGGAAAGGGCTGAACATTTCGGCTGTTTTAGGTCTTATGGCGCTAAATGAAGAAGTACGTTATATCGCATGGAACATTTTTAAGTAAATGCACAATTATATGTGGAAAAAGTGATTATGTTAGAAATCGAAATGTTAACAGTTGCTCTGTTTTATTTGTTATTGTAGTGACCCCTGATGAAGGTCACCAGCGGACCGAAATGCATTGGGTTTTATGAATAAACAGCACTGCCCAAGACGAATTTGCACTTTTCATGTTTTTTAGCAAGAGGTTCAGATGGCCCAGCTTAAACACTAGAAACTGTGATAATTGGCAAAACTACTCTGCGTGTGGATGATAAAAGGTCGAAATTAGATGTATCAAGATGGTTAACAGATGGATTACTATAGCCTTATAGCCCGCCGTAGAGGGCTATACCGGCTATTAAAGGCCCTCTCCAGCGTTGAAGGCCTGAGCCGAAGGCGAGGGCCTTTAACAAGGGAGAGGGACTTTAATAGCGGTATAGCCCATCTACGAAGGGCAATAAGGCTATTAGAACATTTTGTCACTAGAGAACAGAATGTTCTAACCAAAAAAAAAAGCCTTTTGGGAACGTGAGGGGATTGAAATCCCCTCAGGCTCCCTGAAGCCTTTGTTCACAGCCAGAGCTGTGAACAAAGAAACATTGGAATGTTCAAGCTCCAGGCTTATACCAGCCATTATAAGCCCAGAGCACTCCATTGTTTTCAATGAAGCTCCCAACATTCCAATGTTCTAATATGGATTACTCAAGTGAAAATTGGAACAAGTAGATGACGGCCTAAAAGGCTATTTAGGCTGTGCGTTTGGATAGGGGTGATGGCGCCCCCAAATTGTGAATGTTATTAACCTAGATGCTGTCTGGGCATGGCATCTGCCAAGCTGCACGCATTCAGCTTAACGTTGGATCAAGAATCAGAAAAATATGAGTAGTTGGTGTGCGTCCCTATCTTCGAAATGTCATGAAAGAAAAATGAGGGCACATTTTGACTTCTCAAATCCTTTTCTATTTTAAAAATTCTGGCATGCAGACTGAAAGATGCACTTTCAATACCAACAGCAGACTTCCCTGGTGAGCAGTAGCTTTACTACAGTGATCTAATGAGCAACAAGAGTGGTAGCATTCAGATTTTATGGAAAATGTGTGACACATCTGAACGCCTTCTTGATGGAACCAAAGTAAACAAGCATTGAAAATGAATAGGTCTCGCCCTCGTTTAAGTTAAAGCAATTCTGTTTGTAATTAGGTGTCTTTTTTGCTTTGCTTGTATTAGTGTTTTTCAAACTTTCATGTACATAACATGCATATGTATGCATATATGTATATATGTAGGTATGCATGTATTTACATTATATAGATATGCATTTTCTATATATATGTTTATATGTGTATATTACCTACTGGCGGTCGCCAGTAGGTATATATAGTTAGGATTTTTTCTCTATGGGATTTTTGAAAATTCTATGTCTAATAACTTTGGCGTTTGGGGGGGTTTTATTAAGGGGGGGCCGAGAAAAAAGGGGGGTCCCAAAACGCGTTTTTCCCATGTTAATTTCCATAGGGCGGTTGGCCTCACTTTTAGCTCGAACGGCTGAATGGATTTGCACGAAACTTGGGAAAATTGTAGGGACTGTTAGCCCGATGTGCCTTTGCTAGGTCTCAATATATGTGCTCCAGTGGATTTTGAGTAATTTAGGTTCAAAAAAAGATATATATCTGGGTGGAGCCTAACCACACATCTGATCTGATTGGCTGTCATCACTTCTTGGGACCAATATACATGATAGCACCTCATTAAAAAGCATTGAAGTTAATAGAGGGTTTTAGGACTTTAGTTACATTATAAATCATTTGTTGATGGTACCATACTCGTTTTAGGAATTGTGGTGGGTTCTATGGGGATTTTACCATGTGAAAAAACCTTCTGCTGTGATATCATGAATATTGTTTGAAAGAAAACTAATATCTCATGATTTTCCCACAGTGGTTTGGAAGGGGATCTATAAGCTAAACTGAAAGCATATTTTCTGTAAATTCACATTATCTTTCTCAGTCATGTGAAAATGAAGTCTGACATTTTCAGTAAAACATGTACATCCAACAAGGACAGAGACTGTCAGTTGATTCCTTTGTGTTCTACTGCAGCCTCCTAGAGTGTTCTAAAGAACAACTAGAGCGATAACAGTCCTACTTATTACAAAGGTATGGCACACCTGAAGCCATCTTGATTGGAATAAAGTGGTAACTCTTAAAACATTTAATTTAAAGAGAAACAACATGAGGGGGTATATTTTGCCATAGAAAGTATGATTAGTGCTGCAGAATGAAAAATTAGGGCACATTTTGAGTGACTTCTCAAATCCTTTTCTATTTCATTAAAAAATTCTGACATGCAGTCTCCCAAAATGGCCACCAGAGACAAAAGAGCCCAAATGTAGCCCAAATATCACCCAGATGTAGCCCAAGTATAGCCCAATGACAGAATGTCCCAGAGTGTTCTAAAGAACAACTAGAGCGCTAACAGTCCTACTTATTACAAAGGTATGGCACACCTGAAGCCATCTTGATTGGAATAAAGTGGTAACTCTTAAAACATTTAATTTAAAAAGAAACAACATGAGGGGGTATATTTTGCCATAGAAAGTATGATTAGTGCTGCAGAATAAAAAATTAGGGCACATTTTGAGTGACTTCTCAAATCCTTTTCTGTTTCATTAAAACATTCTGACATGCAGTCTCCCAAAATGGCCACCAGAGACAAAAGAGCCCGAATGTAGCCCAAATATCACCCAGATGTAGCCCAAGTATAGCCCAATGACAGAATGTCCCAGAGTGTTCTAAAGAACAACTAGAGCGCTAACAGTCCTACTTATTACAAAGGTATAGCACACCTGGAGCCATTGTGATGGGAATAAAGTGGTAACTCTTAAAACATTTAATTTAAAAAGGAACAAAATGAGGGGGTATATTATGCAATAGAAGGTATTATTAGTGCTGCAGAAAGAAAAATGTGGGCACATTTTGAGTGACTTTTCAAATCCTCTTCTATTTCATTAAAAAATTCTGACATGCAGTCTCCCAAAATGGCCACCAGAGACAAAAGAGCCCAAATGTAGCCCAAATATCACCCAGATGTAGCCCAAGTATAGCCCAATGACAGAATGTCCCAGAGTGTTCTAAAGAACAACTAGAGCGCTAACAGTCCTACTTATTACAAAGGTATGGCACACCTGAAGCCATCTTGATTGGAATAAAGTGGTAACTCTTAAAACATTTAATTTAACAAGGAACAAAATGAGGGGGTATATTTTGCCATATGAATTATGATTAGTGCTGCAGAAAGAAAAATTAGGGCACATTTTGAGTGACTTCTCAAACCCTCTTCAATTTCATTAAAAAATTCTGACATACAGTCTCCCAAGATGGCCACCAGAGACAAAAGAGCCTAAATGTAGCCCAAATATCACCCAGATGTTCCCCAAGTATAGCCCAATGACAGAATGTCCCAGAGTGTTCTAAAGAACAACTAGAGCGCTAACAGTCTTACTTCTGACAAAAGTATGGCACACCAGAAGCCATCTTGATTGGAATGAAGTGGTAAGTCTGAAAACACTCAATTTAAAAAGGAACAACATGAGGGGGTTAATTTTGCCATAGAAAGTATGATTAGTGCTTCAGAAAGAAAAATTAGGGATAATTTTGAGTGACTTCTCAAATCCTCTTCTATTTCATTAAAAAAATTCTGACATGCAGACTGAAACATGCACTTTGAATACCAGCAGCAGACGACCCTGGTGAGCAGTAGCTTTACTACAGTGATCTAATGTGCAACTAGAGTGCTAACATTCAGAATTTATGGCAAATGTGTGACACATCTGAATGCCTTCTTGATGGAACCAAAGTAAACAAGCATTGAAAATGCAATAGATCTCGCCCTCGTTTAAGTTAAAGCCATTCTGTTTGTAATGAGGTGGCTTTTTAGCTTTGCTTTTATTAGTGTTTTTTCAACTTTCATGTAAATAACATGCATCTGTATGCATATAAGTATATGTATGCATGCATTTATGTTTGTATTTATATAGATATACAGATGATATATGTTTATATATGTATGTATATATATATATTCACTGAAAAAACCATAGGCTATAGACCATATATAGTTAGGAATTAGCATTTACAAAACCTTGAAAATTCACTGAAAAAACCATAGGTTATAGACCATATATAGTTAGGAATTCGCATTTACAAAACCTTATTTTACTCACACAAAACCATTGAAATTCCATATATAGTTAGTTGCACTAACTATATATCGCGCACCCGCAATCCACTGCTGATGATGTCACATATTACATCATTCATGACATGGTCAGTGACATCACTGATGACATCACTGATGACATCTCAAATGACATCACTGATGACATCACTGATGACAACATCCAGTGACTGTATGTTTCTGTAAAGTTAAAATATGTCTTACATATTGAAGAATGAGTGGATGTATAAGTGTCTGGATGAAGGATTTAGTAGGTGCATGACTGACTGTATGAGTGAGTGATTAAATGTGTCTCACTGCATGCATGGGTTAGTGACTAAACTGTCTTAATTTGTGCATCATTATGTCTGTTGTTCTGTAAACTGTTGCATGTGTTGATAAGTAGCTATATGAGTAACTATATGGGTTATTGATTGGTTGCCCAAGTATTTGTATGGGAGACTGAGTGTGTGTGTGGGTGGCTGGGAGGTGTATGACTCTGTGCATAGATGTGTGAGCAGTTGATTCACTAGATGTATGGTTTCAAAAGTGCATGTGGAAACAGCTGTATGGGCGGTTGACTGTGTGCATGAGTGTATTGGTGAGTGAATGGATATCTCGGTGCTACATGTCAAAGTAAGTACATATGTAAAACACAGTACATGTGAGAGTTGACATATATAAATAACTGTGCATAAGAGCCAGTGAATGTGTGAGTGGCTGTATGGATCATTGTGAACTTGTATCAGGGATTGTATAAGAGAGTAAATATGTGTTAGTATATGTTTGAATAAGTAAAGTTTGTATAACTGTATAGTTGAGGAAATGGAGGTGTGATTGATTCTTTGCATGACTGACTAGGTGTGTGAGTAACTCCATGGATGAGTGACAGTCTGTGAGTGTCTGTTTACACTGATTGTATCTAAGGTTATATTAGAGTCTGAAGAGGTTCATCGTATTATCACATGAATGATATCATCAGTGATGTGATCAGTAATGTCAAATGAGATGTCATCAGTGATGTCATCAGTGATGTCATTTGAGATGTCATCAGTGATGTCATTTGAGATGTCATCAGTGATGTCATCAGTGATGTCACTGACCATGTCATGAATGATGTAATATGTGACACCATCAGCAGTGGATTGCGGGTGCGCGATATATAGTTAGTGCAACTAACTATATATGGAATTTCAATGGTTTTGTGTGAGTAAAATAAGGTTTTGTAAATGTGAATTCCTAACTATATATGGTCTATAACCTATGGTTTTTTCAGTGAATATTCAAGGTTTTGTAAATGCTAATTCCTAACTATATATGGTCTATAACCTATGGTTTTTTCAGTGATATAGATATACACATAAATATGTAAATGCATATGCATATATATGCATATATATATGTGCATATGTGTGCGTGTAGAGAGAGGTAGAGGGAGGTGTAGAGGTGTAGAGGTAAAGAGGTAGAGGTAGAGAGGTGGAGAGTAGTAGAGAGAAAGGTAGAGAGAGGAAGAGAGGTAGGGAGTAGAAAGTGGGTAATAGAGAGTAGAGTGAGTAGTAGAGAGTAGTAGAGAAAGTAGCAGAGAGTGAGTAGTAGAGAGTAGTAGAGAGTGAGTAGTAGAGAGTAAGTGGTAGAGAGTAGTAGCGAGTGAATAGTAGAGAGTAGTAGAGAGTGAGTAGTAGAGAGAGAGTAGTAGAGAGTTGTAGAGAGTGAGTAGTAGAGAGTGAGTAGTAGAGAGTGAGTAGTAGAGAGTGAGTAGTAGAGAGTGAGTAGCAGAGACAGAGTTGTAGAGAGCAGTAGAGAGTGAGTAGTAGAGAATAGTAGGGAGAGAGTAGTAGGGAGAGAGTAGTAGAGAGTGTAGTAGAGAGTAGAAGAGTTAGTTGGAGAGTGAGTAGTAACGAGTGAGTAGTAGAGAGTAGTAGAGAGTAGTAGAGAGTACTAGAGAGTGAGTAGTAGAGAGTGAGTAGTAGAGAGCAGTAGAGAGTGAGTAGTAGAGAGTAGTAGAGAGTGAGTAGTAGAGAGTGAGTAGTAGAGAGTGAGTAGTAGAGAGTGAGTAGTAGAGAGAGAGTAGTAGAGAGAGAGTAGTATAGAGTGAGTAGTAGAGAGTAGTAGAGTGAGTACAAGAGAGAGAGTAGTACAGAGTAGTGGAGTAGTAGAGAGTGAGTAGTAGAGAGTAGTAGAGAGTGAGTAATAGAGAGTGAGTAGTAGAGAGTAGTAGAGAGTGAGTAGACAAGAGTGAGTAGTAGAGAGTGAGTAGTAGATAGTGAGTAGTAGAGAGTGAGTAGTAGAGAGTGAGTAGTAGAGAGTGAATAGTAGAGAGTGAATAGTAGAGAGTGAGTAGTGGAGAGTAGCAGAGTGAGTAGTGAGGTTCCGTGACAATTGTAAGTGGTGTTTTCGACTCGCACGAATATGGGCGAGTCTAGTATCTATGAACCGCAAATGACGAGTTTAGTAAGTGTGCGCAGTTTCGCTGTGCTAACTTAAACCGTTCGTTTGTTACGTGGGTTTTTCATCTGTACCCACGGGTTCCATCTTAGATACGGCATCCATTTTGTCTCTTGCCCTCAAGTAGCCAGCGAACGGACGCTGTTCGCTTCGCGACCCTGGGACTCCCAAGATATTTGCGGAAGACACATGTTCTTTGAAAGTGTCTTTATGACGAGGGGGTTGCTGCTGTAAGGCAGATGACGCCGCTCGAGGCTCATCTTGCCGCACGGACTTATTGTCTCAGCCGTGCATCTCATTAGGCACGTCCCTTTGATGCCTGTATCTCGTGCTTCTCGATACCTCCCCTTTTTACACCCTTTCCGATCTCCCTACTGTCTCCGTCTTCCTCTGCACCTGTCTTCGTTCCTATTTCGATCTACTTTACTGCTGATTGGAATTTGCTAATGGTGGGAAGATGGGTTTTTACAGTTGGGAACCGCCAAATGTTTCCGCACTTATGTTCCGGACCTTGTGTGTTTCAAAGTGACCAAAGCGACCCCTCTGAGAGCGACTTGTGGGAACCAGGTTGTAAACTATTGTGTATCATGTTATCCTATGGGTAAAAACTGTATAAAAGGAGCGATCCACAAATACAATTTGAAGCAGTCTCCCCGAACTACACTCGATGTACTTCCTGTGACTTCTGTGTTCCCTGCAGTAAATAAACCTTGACTCTTTGACGCCGAAGGAAGTGTCCCGTGTCTCTGTGACTTGTACGCCGGAGCAGGTTACCCACGAAGGTTTCAGGTGTTGTGCCCTGGCACCGCTGGGTCCAAAAGAACCCAGTCCTTCAGTTGGCGCCCAACGTGGGGCTGCATCAGTGGTACCGGTCCAAGCCCGACGATCGTGAGGAACTTCGTGTGAAATCTCCGAGGGAAGGTGCACCCCGCTTCATCGATCCTGTTGTCGAAATAAGTGGCCCGAAGACTTTTCCCGCGAAGATTCCCGCCTCCTAACGGCTGCGACGGACTGCTGCCCTGACTGTAGACCTGTTTTGGCGCCTGGCGTAGACCTTGGTATAGCGAGACGATTGACGGGCCTTCCTGAGGACGCCATTGATCTTTGAGTTAAGTATTTGTGGGTCGCTCCCAGAGTTCTTGGTTGTAGACACTTTAGCGAGTGTCTTTGTTGTAAACACTTTAGCGAGTGTTTTTGTTGTAGACACTTTAGCGGGTGTTTTTGTTGTACACGCTGTGTGAGTGTTTTTTTCGGTGACACTTTGCTAGCGTACTTTGTTGTTGTTGTATTTGTTTGACGACTGCAGCCGCCAAAGACCGAGGGTTTAGTTCTTTGCTGGGACTTGGTAAATCCCGAAATCCCGTAACCCTTGAAGTTTGTGAAACTCGGCTAGTGTGCAAGATGCCTGGTCGTAGTACTTTGTTCAGTTGCTTTAGACCTTGTGGTGCGGATTCCCTGCTGGAGGACTCGTGTCCGATACCTCCGGTTGGAACTCCTACTTATGATTTATATAGCAAACATGGGCTAGGCCCGATTGCTTTTAACGATTATTGGATAAAATATACAAAGAAAGACGGCGATCTTCGTTGGCCACCTCACGGTAGCTTCGAAGCGTCGATCTTAGATAATTTGGAAATAAAGTTGTTCGAACGCAAATCTAGGCCGGCCATGTTTGATGCCTTTCGGTTCTGGCGCAAAGAAGCCCGACAGAAAGAGATCAGACAAAATAAACGTAGTCAGCGAGATACTGTTGCTACTATAGTGAAGAAAGCTGAGCAGTTTCAGCGTGATAAGGAGGATAAGGATAAGGAAGTGTTTGAGAGATTACAGCGTATGTCCATAGACAAATGCTATCCTGCTTTGCCTACGGAGTCGGATAAGAAGGAAGAGGCAGTTGAGGATTCTTTAATGTCTTATCTTATGAAGTCGCCACCTCCGTACGTACAGGGTACCGCAGCTCCTGTGGTCCCTGCCGTACCTGTTCTTCCACCTGTTATTCCTCCACCAGTTCCTCAACCTGCACCCGCTCTTCCGCCTGTTCCTGCTCCTTTGCCTATTTCTATTCCTACTGCTCCTCCGCTTCCACATACTCCTGTTCCCGCTACTGCTCCTGTGTTGTTAACCCCTGTTGCTGCTAATGTCTCTACTCCTTCTCTTGTTAGTCCTGTGTCTTATTCTTCTCCCTCTACTCGTAATCGTAATTCTCCCCTTGCGACAAACTTCTTCCAGTCGCTCGGACCTGTTTTTGGGTCTGCTGGTTCTGATGGTCCTCAGAGACGTAGCCAGCTTCCTGGTAATAGAGAACGTGTTGCGCTATACAATATGGCGATGGGTTGGATGATAAACCCTGTTAGACATCCACCTCGTGTTGTCCTCGAAACGTTTGATCAATTCAACATACCAACTCAGAGATATGTGTTTGATGAAATGTGCAAGTTCTTACATGATCAGATAGTGGTTAATGCGCCTGACGAGGTGCTGACCGCCCTGTCTGAACTTCGGCTCCAGTTCGCAACTGGACTGATAGTCGACACTAATGTTCGACGTGCTGTTGAGCACTTACTATCTCTTCGTCCCGCTCCTATTCCTCATGCATTGTTCGTTGAGGACATTGAAAAACAAACCGAGTCTGGCCAATATCCTATGCGTGAAGTTCCGCCAGTTTGGATACCAATTGATAATACTGGTGCCCAGCCAGTTCCGGCACATTTCCAGAGAGTGTGGATACACCTCCCATGGAAACGATCGGAAGTGCTTCAGGTGAAACAAACTTTGCCCGATCCTCGCAAAAATCCTGCTGGGTATTACAAGGAATTATCGCAGCTCGTAGACGCTACGATAATGAATCTTGCCGATATCGACATGTTGTTCGGTAATATCGTACCACAACCGGTATGGGCGAAGATTCGTCACCAAGATCACGCAAATGAATTAGGTGGTGATTGGAATGCCATTACAGCGGCAGACGCTGGACAAGTGGCTGCCACTAAACCCGATCAGTTGATTGCTGAACTTCCTCAGCGAATCATTACATTAATGAAAACGCTTATGCCAGCTATGAAGGTAAATTGGGATAAGTTGTCAGCCTGTAAGCAAAAGAAAGATGAGAGTGTCTCGGACTTCTTTACGAGGTTCGAGGAAGCATTCGTTGATCATAGTGGACAGGATATGGGTACTGAGGGTGGACAGAGGTTGTTTGTGGATAAGTTTGTGTCAAACTTATTGCCCGACTTGAGCCATAAATTAAGGAATTCTGAAAGTGCGTGGGCCGTTTCTACCTCAGCTCAGATATTGGCTACGGCACAATATTACGAAAATAGAGAAAAAGAGGAAAATGACCGTGCCGATAAAAAAACGAAAGAGCTAAAAACTAAAGTGTTGTTACAACAAGTATATCCGCCGCGTTCTAATCAGAATGCGCCTCAGCAGAATAGATCGCAGTCGCAATCGAATCGATCGCAGCCGCGTAATGATTCTTCTTTCCAAAGATCTTCATTAGGGTACAACCAATGTGCTTATTGTAGACAGGAGGGACACATTAAATTCAATTGTCCTGCTTTAAATGACCGTAGTGGTGGTAATTCGTCTACAGGAGGCCGTGGTGGTGCACAGCACGCATCACGTGGTAGAGGTCGTGGTGCTCAGAATGATCGCTCTGACCATTCATCAAATTCTAATAACTGTTTCGATCAACGTGGATCATCGCAAGGACGATCTGCGCAGTACAATGTAGACGATTATTACGTCGATCAGGGAACTGACGATAGTAATTACTAGGACAGCCAAAGACAAGGAGAGGGAGTGGTATCAGTTCCGGTTGATCAGAGAGGGCCTTACGTCGCAGTTGCTACATCGGGCGTCGTTGAGCCTTTTCTGTTGGACACTGGTGCAGCGAAAAGTTCTATCATGCATTCGAAACTCCCTGGCGCACCTTTGTCTGGCTTAACAAATGTTTCCGTTGGATTCTCTGGCGCCCCCGTTAGCAATCCAGTTTCGCGCCCTTTGCCCCTTAAAATTGGGCCTCGTGAGCTCGAAGCTCCATTGATTTTGTCTACTGGTTGTGGCGAAAATCTTTTGGGTCTGGATTTGCTTAAACGCTTGTATGCAACTTTGTATTGTTCTCCTGCGGGTGTAAAGCTTACGTTAGGAGAGAGAGTAGTCTCTCCCATGTACTTGTCTCTCGATAAGCTTCCACCGGAATTGGATTCTCTTCCTGCGTCTTTGTGGGCGACGGGTCCAAATGATGTGGGCCTACTTGATATCTCCCCTTATGTTGTTCAGTTGAAATCTAATGTGCGCTTGCCACGTATTCCCCAATACCGTATCTCCCTTGATGGTGAACGAGCTTTGTTAACGATCATCTATGATTTGATCGAGAAAGATGTCATTGAAGAAACTCGGGGAAACGTGTGTAATAGTCCTGTACTGCCCATTCTTAAACGTACTGATCCTACCAAACCGCCTGTTTATCGTTTTGTTATCGATTTACGGGAGGTAAATAAAATTGTGGTTCCTCAATTCCCTGTTGTGCCTGACATCACGGCGCTACTGACTCTAATTCCAGCTACTGCTTCATGGTTTTCGGTGATTGATTTGAAAAATGCATTTTTCAGCATCCCGATTGCCGAAGAGAGTAGGGACCTTTTCGGTTTCTCTCTTGGTGGACGTAGCTTCCGGTTCAAACGCGCTCCTCAGGGCTACTGTGAAAGTCCATCGATTTACAGTCAAGCTTTGAAGGGTCAACTAGATGCGTTTAGGTTGCCGGTTGGTGCGGCTTTAATCCAATACGTCGACGACTTATTGGTGGCTGCTGATACTCAGGACATCTGCAAAATCGCTACAGTGTCGTTGCTGCAACATCTCTGTGAGTTAAATCACAAGGTGTCACCTTCTAAACTCCAATATTGTTGTCAAGAAGTAACCTACCTAGGTCACTTATTGTCAAAGGAGGGAAGGAGATTGACCCCAGAGAGAATTGCAGCGATTGCACGCATGGCTGTGCCACAAACCCAAAGAGATGTGCGTGCCTTTTTAGGTATCACGTCGTACTGCAGGCAGTGGATTCCTAATTTTTCATTGCTAGCGAAACCATTGGTGGCTCTTACGTGCAAGGATGTTTCGACTCCTTTACCATGGACGGAAGAATGCCAGAAAAGTTTTTCTGAATTACGTGATTCATTGTGTTCGGCTCCTGTGTTAGGTACCCCTGATTACAGTAAACCGTTCACGTTATATGTTTACGAGAGGGAAGGTTGTGCTTTGAGTGTCTTAACGCAACCTTTTGGTGGTAAACAACGTCCATGTGCATATTTTTCCTCGACCTTAGACCCAGTAGCTAGAGCATTGCCGAGTTGTTTGAGAGCAACTGCGGCAGCTGCGGTCTCCATCCGACAATCAGCAGGATTGGTCATGGATAATATGCTTACGGTGATGGTTCCGCATGCAGTCGATACTCTTTTGAATCGTACGAAAACTCAGCACTTGACGAGTGCGAGGTTGTCTGGGTACGAATTGACGCTTTTGGCAAGCCACATTCAGATAAAACGTTGTAATGTCCTAAATCCGGCAACTTTGTTACCAGTTAGTGCAGAGTCAGATGAAGTAGCAGAACATGACTGTTACTTGCGGACAGAAGAGGAAACAAAAGGTCGTGTGGACCTTAAAAACACCCCATTGGAAGACCCGGATGGCACCCTGTATGTGGATGGGTCATGTTTTAAGTTGCCGAATGGTGATGTGACTACTGCTTATGCTGTGGTGACATTGAATACTGTTGTTGAGACTGCGAGATTGAATCAGAATTCTGCCCAAGCTGCAGAGCTGATTGCTCTCACTAGAGCATGTGTATTAGCAAAAGGTAAACGTGTGAATGTGTACACCGATAGTCAGTATGCTTTCGGTGTAGCGCATAGTTTTGGACGGTTGTGGCGAGAGCGTGGTTTCTTGACATCGCATGGCACGAAAATACAGCATGGCCAGCTTGTGAACGATCTTTTGGATGCATTGACTTTGCCTGCTCAAATTGCAATTATTAAGTGTAGTGCGCATCGTAAAGTGACGGATGATGTTGGTCGTGGTAATGCATTTGCAGATGAGATTGCTAAGGAGACTGCTCGGAACCTTAGCACTCGAATGTATGTGACAAGTTCGGTTAGGTGGCCTACAGAATCAAGTATGTGTGAAAATACCATAGAGAGTGTGAAAGCTATTCAGAATGAGGCCACCGACACTGAAAAGATGAAGTGGAAAGAAAGTACGGGAAGGTTGGATGTGAATGGTTGCTGGATTGATTTGTCGGATCAGAAAAGATGGATGTTGCCTGATGCGTATGTACTGGCCGTTGTGCAAATGGCACATGGGTTAGCACATATTAGCGCGAAAGGTATTTGCAAGTTGCTGGCTGATGTGTGGAAGAATGATGGAATTACTAAGTGTGCTGAACGTTTGGTGAAGAATTGTATGGTGTGTATAATGTACAATCCTGGCAAAGGAACCCCAACTCCTCCTGGCAGTTTTGCTCCTCCTTCGTATCCCTTTGAGGTGATCCAATTGGACTTCGTCCATATGGAGCGATGCAATAACCTGAAATACGTTTTGGTTGTGGTTTGCGCATTCTCCCGATGGATTGAGGCCTATCCCCTCAAAGACAATACTGCTTTGTCTACTGCGAAAATCCTACTGAAGGAATACTTTCCTCGGTATGGAATGCCTAGAGTCGTGTGGTCAGATAACGGAAGTGAGTTTGTTGGAAGTGTGATGAAGAGTGTGTGTAAGGGCCTTGGAATCAATCAGAAATTCCATAGCGCCAATCATCCTCAGTCAGCTGGATTGGTTGAAGGGTACAATGGCACCCTTAAACTAAAATTAGCGAAGATTCAAGCTACGACTGGACTTTCGTGGCCTGATGCTTTGCCCCTAGCATTACTGTCAACTAGGGCGACTGTACACTCCCGAATAGGGCTTAGTCCCTATGAAATAGTGTTCGGCCGTCCTGCGAATGTGTGGGGGGTTCCTAGGCCAGGAATATTCTCTGATCTTGAGTTTCCGATGTTGATCGATTACTTACATGACTTGACTGCTAAACTGAGGTTAATTCATCAACAGGTTTACGACGCCTTGCCGACGCAGACGGAGGGTCCAGGCCACCAGCTCCAGCCCGGGAACTGGGTGGTTACTCGTAACTTCTCACGAAAAAACAATCTGGACCCCCGATTCACCGGACCTTACCAGGTGCTCCTGGCCACGAGGACTGCCGTTCGTCTTGAGGGGCGGAAAAATTGGGTACATGCTACCCATTGTAAGCGAGTCCCTATTCCTCTGCCGGCAGACCCGTGGATAAGGAAAGGCATCGCGTCAACAGAAACAGAAACATTGCCGGCGTTTGTACCTTTTAGCGACGCACAGCTTGTTGGAGAACCCTCAGCGCAGCAGAAAGCCACTGTTGAACATTTGTCAGCAAAAGACTCAAGACCAGATCAACGAACTGATCAGCAGGACGCTGTCTCTTCAACAGATCCTTTGTTCGACGAGCAGACACGTCCAGGGAAACATCGATATTCCTTGCGATCTCACACTAAGGACAAATAAAATTTGCTTGCTTTGCTGAGATTGATAACTGCAATATCCTCGTTTCCCATGATCAATTTTGAACATTCGTATCATTGAAAGTTTTTGTATATATATCAAGCTTCTTCCTTGTATCTTTTTCCTTCCACAGCTGAGAAATATTGTGCTAAATAAATACATATTGTGTATTGAGGGCCGTAGGGCCGCGCGCGTACTTCCTTCTGGACAGTAGGTCTTGACGCTAGGTTAAAGACCGTCGGTTCCTAGGAACTCCTGGGGATTGACTATTGCTGCACAGAACGAAGTGCGTCAAGAAACGTTGCGGACGGTCGTAGGGAAATGGCATTTTCGAAGCTGAATGATTTGGAAGGAGCTCAGGCGTATAGAGTCAAGCTGCAGAAACTTAGTCGTACGAAATGTTTTGTATCCCAATTGTTTGTTTTGTTTTTGACTGCTTCTGCATTTTTGGCGGGTGGGGTGTATTACACTATGTCTTACTTTTTCCTTGCTACTCCTACTCCTACTCCTTACCCTAACCTTACTTCTACTGCTTCTCCTCATTCCTTTCATATGTTACCAGAACACGAACAGGCTAGACGTGTAGAATTCCGCAATAATTCCTTTATCCAGCTCCTCCATCAGCATCAGTTAGTGGTTAACACTACTAATTGTTGGGTGTGTGGGTTGATGCCACATACTACGGGTAAGGGAATTCCATATCTGGTGTTACCGTATAGTTCCCAAGGGTCAGCTCGAGCATTCCAAACAATGTTTCGAAGCGCACTGGGTTCCCACCCCACGCAAGAACAACGTTCCCCCAACTTTGGTCCTACCTCGTATCAGAGGCTGCTATCGATGGCTATAGAGGATATGGAAGATGAGATCCATGATCCTTTTCTTATCCCTAGAGAAGAGGTACAAGCCTATAGGGTCCTAAGTAGAGGGGAATATAGTATGTTCACTAATGAAAAGCAGCTTAAAAGCTCGTCTCCAATATGGGTCGTACCCCACACTGGTAATCTTTGTCTTGTGGGTCGTGGCTCGCAAGCCTCACTTGGAGTAAGTGCTTGCACTGAAAGTTACGTTCTGCCAATGTCCCCGTCCCCTGTGTTTCTGGCTGCCAAGGGTACATACTTTATCTGTCATGATCGTGCATACACATGGTTGCCCGCAGACTTCATGGGCTCATGTTTCGTTGCAAATCTGTTGCCTCCGACGTTTACTGTAGATGCCGATTATCATAAGACTAGAGTTGTACGAGGCGTAATTAGCGAAGAGGATACTGCCGGTCAAGAGGCAGGAGACTTTTTCAAGGGTTTCCTCCCGTTTTGGGGACCTATGGTTAATAGTAGGAACCTGAGACATTTGACTCGAGTGGTAGAATCGACAGCTAATATTACTGCCAGTGCCCTTGGTAATATCACCACAGAACTTCAGGCGGAGAGACTTATGACATTACAAAACCGTATGGTTTTAGATGTTGTCCTAGCAGATCGCGGTGGGGTGTGTAAAGTGATCCATTCGAGCTGTTGCATTTTTATTCCAGATAATGCTCCTACTGTCTATCAAGCCATCTCGAAGTTGCATAAGATCTCCGAATCCATACACGTGGATGTAGGGGATTGGACGCTACTTGGTTGGTTTTGGGGCCTGGTGTCGGCTTGGGGTTGGAAGATTCTGACGATCATCGGGGTTGTGGTAGTGTTCCTGTTCACGTGTTGCCTTTGTGTGCAGTGTGGTCCTGCCTTATGTGGCCTCTGTGCTACAACGTGTATGAGACAACCATCTGTTACCAAGGGGACTCGATCGGACAGAGCTATGCTACAACGACATCTTGATGGTCTGATGAATATCGAATATGATTCCGACTAGTGCTTGCCTACATGAGGGCAAAAGGAGCGTCTGAGGTTCCGTGACAATTGTAAGTGGTGTTTTCGACTCGCACGAATATGGGCGAGTCTAGTATCTATGAACCGCAAATGACGAGTTTAGTAAGTGTGCGCAGTTTCGCTGTGCTAACTTAAACCGTTCGTTTGTTACGTGGGTTTTTCATCTGTACCCACGGGTTCCATCTTAGATACGGCATCCATTTTGTCTCTTGCCCTCAAGTAGCCAGCGAACGGACGCTGTTCGCTTCGCGACCCTGGGACTCCCAAGATATTTGCGGAAGACACATGTTCTTTGAAAGTGTCTTTATGACGAGGGGGTTGCTGCTGTAAGGCAGATGACGCCGCTCGAGGCTCATCTTGCCGCACGGACTTATTGTCTCAGCCGTGCATCTCATTAGGCACGTCCCTTTGATGCCTGTATCTCGTGCTTCTCGATACCTCCCCTTTTTACACCCTTTCCGATCTCCCTACTGTCTCCGTCTTCCTCTGCACCTGTCTTCGTTCCTATTTCGATCTACTTTACTGCTGATTGGAATTTGCTAATGGTGGGAAGATGGGTTTTTACAGTTGGGAACCGCCAAATGTTTCCGCACTTATGTTCCGGACCTTGTGTGTTTCAAAGTGACCAAAGCGACCCCTCTGAGAGCGACTTAACCCAGTCCTTCAGTAGTAGAGAGGGAGTAGTGGAGAGTAGTAGAGAGTGAGTAGTGGAGAGAGTAGTAGAGAATAGTAGAATATTAGAGTGAGTAGTAGAGAGAGTAGTAGAGAGTAGTAGAGTGTGAGCAGTAGAGAGTGAGTAGTGGAGAGTGAGTAGTAGAGAGTGACTTGTAGAGAGTGAGTAGTAGAGAGTGAGTAGTAGGTAGTGAATAGTAGAGTGAGTAGTAGAGAGTGAGTAGTGGAGAGTAGAAGAGAGGGAGTAGTAGACATAGAGAGTAGTAGAGAGTGAGTGGTAGAGTAGTAGAGTGAGTAGTAGAGAGTAGTAGAGAGTGATTAGTAGAAAGTGAGTAGTAGCAAGTAGTAGAGAGTGAGTAGTTTAAATTAAAAGGAACACAATGAAGGCGTTCATTTTGCCATGGAGATTATGAGTAGTGCTGAAAAATGAAAGCTTAGGGCACATTTTGAGTGACTTCTCAAATCCTCTTCTATTTCATTAAACAATTCTGGTATGCAGACTGAAACATGCACTTTCAATATCAGCAGCAGACTTCCCTGGTGAGCAGCAGCTTTACTACAGTGATCTAATAGCAACTATAGTGCTAACATTCTGAATGTATGGCAAATGTGTGACATGTCTGAATGCCTTCTTGATGAAATCAACGTAAAACACTGAAAGTATTTCCTACTGAGGAGACTGTAGTAAATGAGCAAATTAGGAAACTTCATAACAAAGAAGTCTCCCAAGATGGCCACCAGAGACAAAAGAGCCCAAATGTAGCACAAATATCACCCAGATGTAGCCCAAGTATAGCCCAATAACAGAATGTTCCAGAGTGTTCTAAAGAACAACTAGAGTGCTAACAGTCATACTTATGACAAAAGTATGGCACACCTGAAGCCATCTTGATTGGAATACAGTGGTAACACTTAAAACACTTAATTTGCAAAGACACAAAATGAGGGGGTTCATTTTGCCATAGAAATTATGATTAGTGCTGCAGAAAGAAAAAATTAGGGCACATTTTGACTTCGCAAATCCTCTTCTATTTCATTAAAAGAATTCTGACATGCAGACTGAAAAAATGCACTTTTAATACCAGCAGCAGACTTCCCTGGTGAGCAGTAGATTTGCTACAGTGATCTAATGACCAACTAGCGTGCTAACATTCAGAATGTATGGCAAATCTGTGACATATCTGAATGCCTTCTTGATGGAACCAAAGTAAACAAGAATTGAAAATGCAATAGGTCTCGCCCTCGTTTAAGTTTAAGCAATTCTGCTTGTAATTAGGTGGCTTTTTAGCTTTGCTTATATTAGTGTTTTTCAAACTTTCATGTACATAACATGCATATGTATGCATATATGTATATGTATGCATGCATTTATATTTATATTGATATGCATTTTCTATATATGTTCATATATATGTATGTATATACACATACATATGTAAATGCATATGCATATATATGCATATATATATGTGCATATGTGTGCGTGTAGAGAGAGGTAGAGAGAGGTGTAGAGGTGTAGAGGTAGAGAGGAAGAGAGTAGTAGAGAGAGAGGTAGAGGTAGAGAGGTAGGGAGTAAAGTGTGAGTAATAGAGAGTAGAGAGTGAGTAGTAGAGAGTAGTAGAGAGAGTAGCAGAGAGTGACTAGTAGAGAGTAGTAGAGTAAGTAGTAGAGAGTGAGTGGTAAAGAGTAGTAGAGAGTGAGTACTAGGGAGTAGTAGAGAGTGAGTAGTAGAGAGAAGTAGAGAGTGAGTAGTAGAGAGTAGCTCTGCTGACCCGGTTCTATGGCTCTAAAGCAACTCTGCTGACTTGGTTCTCTGGCTCTAAAGCAGCTCTGCTGACCTGGTTTCTCTGGCTCTAGGGCAGCTCTGCTGACCTCTTTCTCTGGCTGTAAAGCAGCTCTGCTGACCTGGTTCTCTCACTCTAAAGCAGCTCTGCTGCCCTGGTTCTCTGGCTCTAGAGCAGCTCTGTTGACCTGGTTCTATGGCTATAAAGCAGCTCTGCTGACCACCTGGTTCTCTGGCTCTACAGCAGCTCTGCTGACCTGGTTCTCTGGCTCTAAAGCAGCTCAGCTGACCTGGTTTTCTCCCTCTAAAGCAGCTCAGTTGACCTGGTTTTTCTTGCTCTAGAGCAGCTCTGCTGACCTGTTTCTCTGGCTCTAAAGCAGTTCTGCTGACCTGGTTCTCTCCCTCTTAAGCAGCTCTGCTGACCTGGTTCTCTGCCTCTAAAGCAGCTCTGCTGTCCTGGTTCTCTGCCTCTAGAGCAGCTCTGCTGACCTGGTTCTCTGGCTCTAAAGCAGTTCTGCTGACCTGGTTCTCTGGCTCTAAAGCAGCTCTGCTGACCAGGTTCTCTCCCTCTAAATCAAATCTAAATCTATATATATATATTCACTGACAAAAACATGGGTTTTACAGATGTTATAGCTAGGTATTAGCATTTAAAAAACCATAGAAATTCACTGAAAAAAACATAGGTTTCAGGGACATTATAGTTAGTTGGACATTTGACTTATGCAAAACCAGAGAAATTCACCAGTTATAGTTAGTTGAGCTAACTATAACTCACACGCCCGCAATGCACTGCTGATGACGTCACATATTACATCACTCATGACATGGTCAGTGACATCACTGATGAAATCACTGATGACATCTCAAATGACATCACTGATGACATCATCAAGTGAATGTGTGTTTCTGTAAAGTTTAAATATATTTCATATATATCTATGCCAAGGTGTATTGAAGAATGAGTGGATTTACAAGTGCCTGAAGGGATTATTTAGTAGGTGTTTGACTGACTATATAAGTGAATGATTGAACGTGTCTTACTGAATGCATGGGTTAGTGACTAAACTGTGTGAAAGTCTGTATTGGTCTGTCAGTTTGTGTGTAAGCAGCTGCATGGGTTGGTGAGTAGCTACATGAGTGTCTATATGGGTTATGGATTTGTTGGCTGAGTTGGGTGATTTGTTATCTGTATGGGTGCCTGAGGGTCTGTGTGGGTGGGTGGGGGTGTGTGACTCTGTGCATAAATATCTGAGTGGGTGATTAACTGGTAGTATGGATTCAAATGTGCATCTGGGAAGGGCTGTATGGGTGAGTTAGTGTGTGTGTGACTGTGTTGGTGAGTGAATGAATGTCTCAGTGGTATATGTGTGTGTAACCACATATGTTTTAAGGCAGTATATGTGAGTGTTAGAGTATATAAATGACTATATGTGAGAGTACGTTATTTGAAGAGTGGGTGTATAAATTAGTGTCTGCTTGTATTAGTGATTGTATAAGACAGTATGTATGTGTTAGTATCTGCATAAATAAGTGAAGTGGTGTGTGTATAAATAACCCAGTTGGTGTGTATAACTGTATACAGTAAATGAGTATGTAATTCATTCTTTGCATGACTGACTAGGTATGTGAGTAACTCTATGGATGAATGATAGAGAGTGACGATGAAGTACAATTCTGCTTTGTGCTAATTCAGCAACAATCTCAGAGTTCTTAAGATGTGTTTTTCAATAAAGATTCTAATACTGACCAGTGTTTTCAGAGGTTCAGATAACTGACTAGTGTATCCAGCAGTATAAATCTAGTTATGGCACTACTCTATCTTTATCCATGAACTTCAAAAAGGGAACGGGCATGTGGTCAACGTAGGTAGTGTATCTGGAGGATTCAGAATTGTCCTATGGAAAAACCAGTGATTACAGACATGTTGTAAAAGTTCAGACTTTGATGTGTGTTAAGCAGATGAATGTTCTTTTTCTTCAAACGTAAGTTTATAACTACTTTTTGATTTGGACTTGTACATTAAATTAGGATGCTTTTTTGAGCCTCTGCAATGAAGAAAATTATTATAGTAGTATCAGTGTCATTGACAATCACTTTTGTGGATGGATTTCCTAAGAAACTGGCACCTATCACTTATGTAAACAAGGTAAAATAATGCCCATTGCAGAAGAAGTAAAAGAACAACGCCAGAGTTAAGCTAACACACAAAACAGCAAAAGATATGCAAAAAGTAAATTCCAAACAGGTTTATGGCAGTTTACTTGTTGGGCTTGCAGGTGGGCAACATCCATTGTATTTGGTTGCTCTATGGGTATAGTGGCTCAGAATGAAAAATACTGGAGTATTTTAAATCTTGGGATCTATCTATGCAGCATAAATCACCCAGTGGCTTATGAACAATACAGCTGTCTCCAAATTAATGTACAATGTAATATAGCTTCACACATCACCACAGAATGCTGATATTTTGTTTGTGGTAACTTCATTTTCAGAGATAGTGTCTTTCATTGTAGCGCAGCTGAGTTTTTTTTGCACTTCGCAGAGTTTTTTTGTTTTTTTAAACTTTATTTCTCATTTTTCATAGAGAAGAGACAAAACGTCTTACGCAAAAAAACATTACAGCAATTATTACTGAGTACACACCTTAGAGTTGTTCCCATATAAACATCAAGCATTACAACCATATATCAGTGTTAACATATCATTAGAATATCATTTCTGCAATACATCCAGTTCTTGACCTATAAAGTAGACCTTCTGCCTGGAAGGGGTGCCCGATAACACAGTGGTAAAAACCTTACTTTATAACTGACACAGCTAAACTGCAGTGAGTGCTCAGCAACCGTTCATTGCTCACCCCACCCCTGTGCAATCGTGCTGTCTGAAAGTCATCAGCAGCTGTGTCCAAAAGGTACTTTCAACACGGACTCCAAATATCTTTAGGGGCACATCTGACGGGCATTAAGGGGTGGAGCAATAGGCTAAATCCTTATGCCACTCTGCAAGTGTAGGCAAGGGACCCCTCATCCATCGTATTGCCACCATACGCGTAGCCAAGAGTAGGCCAATAGCTGCCAGTTTACGCACACCCTTTGGAATCTGTCTATCAAACCCCAGCAGGGCAACCAAGGGGGTTTCTGACAGGACTTGAAACACCTCACTCCAGAATGCACGTATACCAGGGCATTCCCAGGTTAAATATGTGTAGTGTGCGTTCGTAGCAAAGTATCACATGCAATTGTCATCTTCCCTCGCGCCATATCTATACAACCTAGCTGGTGTGTTATATGTTCTGTGAATATATTTAAAGTGGAGTAGTCTGTGCCTATCATTTGACACGGTTACAAGCACCCTTACCTGTAGGTTGCTTGTAGATGGTTTCGCAGAGACGTTATGGACCAACTTCCCCAAATTCTAGGCAACACCTAGTGACTGTTTTAAAACACTGAGGTAATTAAATAGAAATCAGGGAGGTAGGCCGGATCGTGGACGCTACCTGTTTCCTTGATTGTCGACCTGCGAAGCAATAAGGAGAACTTTTGTAAATACTGATTTCTAGTACTGTCTATTAACTCCTAACAGGTTTTCTATTGTACTAATTGGGCTTTAAAGAGTCCTACCTGCGACTGGTTAAGATATGGCGTCGCGTCCGTGTTGTCGTCGTGAAGGGGGTAGACTGGGCAAGGTTAGTGATGATGCAGAAGATTGATTGTCCTGTATTTATTCTCTGTAAAACAAGTATTCAAAGAAGAATGATGAGTTACTGCCTTGCTAAATTGTTTGCATTATTCATAGCTTCCCTTTAAACTATCTTCCACTTACTCTGACTTCTCACCATGCCGTTCTTCACCTTCACTCCCTAATATGTACCATATTAAAACAAAAGACAAATTGACAAACACAAAATAACATTTACACTCTCTCTTTGATAATTCTCAAAGTCTCTAAATCCTTTTTCTGAAGTCTTTGTAACTTGTTCTTTTCCTTGAAATCTCTACAGAATTGGAAAACTAGAATCCTTTCCAGGTAAGTCTTTAGTTCAATTATTCTCTGGTCGCTTGCTTGCGTTGGGCGCCAATAATTCAAACAAGAAGAAAAACTGTAACTTAGCTTTTAAGTCTCCTTTTCTCCTTTTCAGATGATGCGCGCGATGGAAGCAGACCTTCAAACTCCGTCGTGAAGGCCGTCGTCTTGGGACTCCAGGAAACACCTCCGAAGGGTGGCGAAGACAGAAGGCAAAGCGCCGGTTTACGTTGGGTGTGGCTTTTTATAGAGGAGCCACACCCAGCCACACCCAAGGAAGGTTGACGCATAGCGCGCCAAATCCGTGCGTGCCGTTTTCCAGCGTGCGCGCTGAAAACGGCATCTCCGCTCGGCATCTCCGCTCTCTTTCCGAGCTTTCTCCTGCCTCGAGCACAAGTCTGCTGACTTTCTCTGCATTGATACCTACTACTCTCTGGTCATAATGTTCTTCTCAGCCTGGCTCTCAATTCGATACACTGGGCAATGATTTCAATAAGCACTTGGTAAAAACAAATGACACCATGAAAAAATACAGTAACAATACAATACATATGTATCATCAAAAGTATGAATCACAGTAACAAAATACATTCAGAATATTAAACAATCATACACAAACATATTTCTGGCGTGCTGGTTGCACGGGACAGGGGTGGGTTTCAAGAGTGGGAAAACTACGCCTGCATGTATGTGCATGTAAGGCTGGTGAGGAATGGGAATCATGACAGTACTCCCCTCTCAAGATCCCTCCCAAAATCTGTGGTACAGGTCTCGGTTTGTTTGGATAACTAAGATGAAAATTCTTGATCAATCGAGCAGTATTTTGGACGTTGGAAAGAGGTTCCCATGTCCGTTCTTCGGGGCCATAACCTTTCCAATGTATTAAGTAAAACAGTTTTCCTCGGACTCTCTTTGCATCTACAATCTTTTGAACTTCAAATTCTGGGACACCATCAATAAGAATGGGTGGTGGATTTTTGTTAAACCTAGTCATTGAATTACAGGGTTTGATCAATGACACATGAAACACCGGATGAAACTTATACCTACTGGGTAAGGTGAGTTTGATACTGACAGGATTTATTATTTTTTCTACCACAAAAGGGCCGATATATTTGGGACGTAGTTTTTTACAAATAGTCATTCTCAAATTCTTTGTAGATAACCAAACTTTATCTCCGATTGAGTATTCTGGTGATGGTTTTCTATGTAAATCTGCTGATTCTTTTTGACTTTCTTTCGCTTGAGCTAAATGATATTGAGCCTGTTTCTGAACATGAACCAATCTAGTAATGTGTTCCTCCAATGATGGTATGACTGAAGGGATACTTACTTTTTCTGGGACATTTTTAGGGTGGAAACCATAAGTACAAAAGAAAGGTGACAGACTAGTGGAAGAATTGTCTAAATTATTGAAAGCGAATTCCAAAACCCACAAAATATCTGACCACTCTCTTTCATCTTCTGCTAAAGCACACCTAAGAAACTGTTCTATAGTTTGATTTGTCCTTTCAGTTAAACCATCCGTCTGAGGATGGTAACCGGAGGACATGCGAATGTCCATGTTCAAAGTTTTTCCCAATTCTTGCCAGAAGTGAGAGATAAACTGTGGACCTCTGTCAGAAATAATTACAGAGGGAATTCCATGTAACCTAATTATTTCTTTAGAGAAGATTTGAGTCAAATCTCTTGCAGAAGGGATGCCTTTTAATGGTATAAAATGAGCCATCCGAGAAAAATGATCTACCACTGTCAAAATAGTGTTATACCCCTCTTTGGTCTCAGGAAGTTCCACAATAAAGTCCAACGATATCGTGTGCCAAGGTTGGGGCGAAATTGGGAGAGGAAGTAAAAAACCACTAGGTGCTTGATGTTGTGTTTTATGTTGAATGCAAATCACACAAGTCTCGATATAATCTTTTACATCATTCAACAAGGTTGGCCACCAAAACCTTCTTTTGATTAACTGACTGGTTTTAGCAACTCCTGGATGTGCACACATAAGAGGATCATGATGTAATTGTATCACCTTTTTTTGCAGTTCTTGCGTTGGTACAACAATTTGCTCATTCAAATACATTAAACCTTCTTTCATTTGCATTAAAGGATACAAGATCTTCCATTCTTGAAAAGTCTTTTCCTGAACTCTTAGTTTAATGTCTTCTACTACATCAGTGACCACCACTCCCACCTTGAAGCAAGCCTCAGGTAATACAGGTCGAACTTCTTGAAGAGAACTCTCCTTCTCCTCTACAGTCCCCAAACGTGACAATGCATCGGCCTTTAGGTTTTCCCTTCCGGGACGATAAGTAATTACAAAATTGTAATCATTGAAAAACATTGTCCACCTTAACTGTCTAGCAGTGAGAGCTTTCACAGAACGTAAAAATTGTAGATTCCTGTGGTCTGTGTAAATAGTTATAGAATGTCTTGCCCCTAACAAGTAATGGCGCCATTCTTCGAAGACTGCTTTTATGGCTAACAATTCCTTGTCAGCTATGGCATAATTCTGTTCTGTAAGGGTTAGCTTCCTTGAGTAGTATGCGATTGGATGCATTTGACCAGTTTCTTTGTGTCTTTGAGACAAAATGCCCCCAATAGCAAACTGTGAAGCATCCGCCTCTACAATGAATGGATTGGAAGGGTCAGGGTGCATTAACACAGGTGCTGAAGTGAAATGATTCTTTAAATTTTGAAAGGCTTCTTCAGCATCACTATTCCAGTCAAATTTTGTGTTCTTCCTCAATAACTTAGTGATTGGGGTTACCAATTGCGAAAAATTACGTATAAAACGTCTATAAAAATTTGCAAACCCCAAGAAACTTTGTACTTGTTTGACTGAAGAAGGCCTGGCCCAATCTAAAACTCCCTGAATTTTCTTAGGATCCATCTCTATACCATCTGGGCTCAGGACATATCCCAAGAAGTCCACTTTGGTGGTGTGGAAGACACTCTTTTCCAGCTTAATGTACAAGGAATTGTCAAGTAGTTTTCGAAGAATAGCTCTTACTTGTTGTACATGTTCTACGGTGTTTTTAGAATAGATGAGTATGTCATCTATGTACACAATGCAACAGATATCCAAAAATTCTCTCAAAACCTCATTTATAAAAAATTGAAAAGCTGCGGGAGCATTACAAAGCCCGAATGGCATGACCTGGTATTCGTATAAACCAAATTTAGTACGAAATGCTGTCTTCCATTCGTCTCCACTGCGAACTCTAACCAAATGATAAGCTCCCCGCAAATCTAATTTAGTGTATATCTTAGCATCCTTTAATTGGTCCAAAAGTGTCGGGATCAAAGGAAGAGGATATCTGTTTTTGATGGTAACATTATTTAAAGCTCTATAGTCGATGCATGTTCTCAACTCTCCCCCCTTTTTCGGAATAAAAAAGAGGGGGGAGGATACTGGAGATTTCGAGTGTCGGATAAATCCATTGGCCAGATATTCGTCTAAGTACTCTCTTAGGTGCTCGTTTTCTTTCTCGGTGAGAGCATAAATTCTACTACATGGCAATGTAGCCCCCGGTACCAAATCTATTCGACAATCGAAATCCCGGTGAGGGGGTAGTGTGTTGGCCTTTTTTTTGTCAAATACATCATGGAGATCGGAATATTCTTCTGGAATTCCTTCCAGTAGAAGTATGCTCTTTGAAGTCAGGGGAAAATTATTTCCTAGGATCATCACTTTGGAATTTGGTGTTGTCAGACAAGAAGATACACAATGATCTGAGTCAAATAACAGGGTTCTTTCCACCCAATCTATTTTGGGGTTATGCTTGACTAACCAAGGTATCCCTAAAATCAAGCGAAATTGAGGGGCATCTATGACGTCAAAAGTTATGTTCTCCTTATGTTTTTGTAAACAGGTCATTAACAATGTTTCGGTGTGGAATTGGATTAGTCCCGATGATAACTCCTTACCATCCACCGCTTTAACCACTTCTGGGTGTTGTTTGGCTCTGGTTTTAAACTCTAACCTCTGCAAAAACATGGTATCTATGAAGTTGCCTGTAGCTCCAGAATCAATCAAAGCATCAACAGTCCATTCCTTCCCCTTTTCCGTTCCAGATTGCAAAGTAACAGTTATGCTAAGATGATGGGAAGCAATTTCAGGGGTTATTGAGGCCAAGCTAGATAACTCACTCGACAATCTGACCTCCTGATTAGTCGAGCCTGTTAGTTTTCCGACTGTTGTACTAAAGCTACCTCAGAATTCTTACTCTTAGGTTTATTTGGGCGAACTGGACATTCCTTGACGAAATGACCAGATTTGCCGCAATATAAACACTGATTCAATTTTCTTCTCTTGTCCTTCTCTTCCTTACTCAGGGGCCCTTTAATTGTACCTATTTGCATTGGTTCTACTCCAGAATCCAATTTTGACGAGCTTTCAGGCTTAACACTGTTGTATCTTTCCTTAAAAGAGAACACTTTAAATTCTGTTTTACCTTTTTCTCCTCTGCGTTCTAAAAGTCGATGATTAAGCTTAACTACTAAGTCTATGAAATCTTCGATGGTGTCTGGTGGGTCTAAGATCTGTGTGGCCATGTCTTTTAGCTCATCTCTAAGCCCTTTGTAAAAAAGGGAAACTCTTTTTTCTTCAGGCCAGCGGGCTTCAATAACAAGTCTATTGAATTGAGAAATGTAATGTAATAAATCAGAAGACCCTTGTTTGAGATGCAATAATTCATGGTCTGCGGACTGGACAAAAACGTGTTTGGCAAATAACTTTTTCATTGTGTTCTTAAAAAGTCTAAGGTTATATAGAATTGGGTCATCGCGTTCTACAATTGGCACAGACCAAAGGGCTGCGTCCCCCCCTAGGTATGACAGAATAAAGGCTACCTTAGAGGAGTCATCTGGGAAGGCTGCCGGCTTGGCTATAAAATGCAAATGACATTGATTTAAAAAGATCGAGAACTTATTACTATCTCCCAAAAAGCGTTCAGGAGGTGCTAAAGGTACTGTAATTGAAGTAACTACCTGAATCTGAGTTGGAGTAGAGGAAGAACCTGGACCAGAGTGCAAGGTTTGAAGCCCTGGCTGAAACGTAGCTGGTTTCAGTACTGGTTTTTGTGTCGAGGGAAACCCCCACTGACTAGAACTAGATTGCATATTACTCTGAATATCTGTGATATCCCTACGAAGGGCTGCGTTTTCGGCTTGAATAGTCGTTAACAAGGTTGTTATGTCTTGCAAAGAACTTGCGATGGAAGGATCCATAACGTCTGGGCGAAAATATCGTCGTGGGCTTTGCCTTCTGACAAGGTTACAAGCACCCTTACCTGTAGGTTGCTTGTAGATGGTTTCGCAGAGACGTTATGGACCAACTTCCCCAAATTCTAGGCAACACCTAGTGACTGTTTTAAAACACTGAGGTAATTAAATAGAAATCAGGGAGGTAGGCCGGATCGTGGACGCTACCTGTTTCCTTGATTGTCGACCTGCGAAGCAATAAGGAGAAATTTTGTAAATACTGATTTCTAGTACTGTCTATTAACTCCTAACAGGTTTTCTATTGTACTAATTGGGCTTTAAAGAGTCCTACCTGCGACTGGTTAAGATATGGCGTCGCGTCCGTGTTGTCGTCGTGAAGGGGGTAGACTGGGCAAGGTTAGTGATGATGCAGAAGATTGATTGTCCTGTATTTATTCTCTGTAAAACAAGTATTCAAAGAAGAATGATGAGTTACTGCCTTGCTAAATTGTTTGCATTATTCATAGCTTCCCTTTAAACTATCTTCCACTTACTCTGACTTCTCACCATGCCGTTCTTCACCTTCACTCCCTAATATGTACCATATTAAAACAAAAGACAAATTGGCAAACACAAAATAACATTTACACTCTCTCTTTGATAATTCTCAAAGTCTCTAAATCCTTTTTCTGAAGTCTTTGTAACTTGTTCTTTTCCTTGAAATCTCTACAGAATTGGAAAACTAGAATCCTTTCCAGGTAAGTCTTTAGTTCAATTATTCTCTGGTCGCTTGCTTGCGTTGGGCGCCAATAATTCAAACAAGAAGAAAAACTGTAACTTAGCTTTTAAGTCTCCTTTTCTCCTTTTCAGATGATGCGCGCGATGGAAGCAGACCTTCAAACTCCGTCGTGAAGGCCGTCGTCTTGGGACTCCAGGAAACACCTCCGAAGGGTGGCGAAGACAGAAGGCAAAGCGCCGGTTTACGTTGGGTGTGGCTTTTTATAGAGGAGCCACACCCAGCCACACCCAAGGAAGGTTGACGCATAGCTCGCCAAATCCGTGCGTGCCGTTTTCCAGCGTGCGCGCTGAAAACGGCATCTCCGCTCGGCATCTCCGCTCTCTTTCCGAGCTTTCTCCTGCCTCGAGCACAAGTCTGCTGACTTTCTCTGCATTGATACCTACTACTCTCTGGCCATAATGTTCTTCTCAGCCTGGCTCTCAATTCGATACACTGGGCAATGATTTCAATAAGCACTTGGTAAAAACAAATGACACCATGAAAAAATACAGTAACAATACAATACATATGTATCATCAAAAGTATGAATCACAGTAACAAAATACATTCAGAATATTAAACAATCATACACAAACATATTTCTGGCGTGCTGGTTGCAAGGGACAGGGGTGGGTTTCAAGAGTGGGAAAACTACGCCTGCATGTATGTGCATGTAAGGCTGGTGAGGAATGGGAATCATGACATTATTCAATAAAATTGATTTAATGTTATTGAAACACCAAGTCCACTGTGCCATATCAATGCCTATTCCTAGTTCCTCCTCCCAGTCCAGCTGAAATTTCAATTTGGCTGGCTCACACTGGCCTTTAAAGAGTGCATAAAGTATTGTTATGCCATGTAGCGTAGTCTGAGTTTGCAATCGATATGTCAGCGACGTCATCTCTACTGGTTTATACATGGCTGGGCCTAACAGCCCACGTGGGGCTCTACGAAATATGAAATATTGAAAGGCATCTAACGCAGTGGCCCCGACCACCGAAGCCAAATCCTGTCCCCAGGTTTTAGTGACCCTTTCATGGAATAAATAGCTCATGTACTGTATGATAATAAAAATCAGGTTGTGTCCCTCACTACAAGTCCCAATGCTCAACTAAAGGACTACTGTATGGATATTATTATGAATCTGACAGTAAAACATAAACGAACCTGTCTGGGACTACTCAGGTACGGAAAAGGCAAGAGGTAAGAGGTTCTGGTACATCAAAATTGTAAGCAAACAAGTAGGTTCTATCAATGTGAATGCATGAATAATTTGTAGTGTTTTTTTATGTATAAATAAGTGTAGGCTATCTATCTATACAGTGGGAAAAAAGTGCCTCTCTGCAAATGGCAGAAAGAGGGCACTATATGTTGTTAAAATACCCCTCACACACTATGATTCCCATAGTGTCATTCTCCCATCATTGGGGTCTTCCCGCCCCTCTACGGGGCGGGGCGTGCTACAACCTATGTGATATGCGGGTGTACTTAGTTATTTGACGATAGGCTATGTGATTGGTGCAGACAGTGGTGAGTGATAGGGAGTGTAGGGACCTATATAAGTGAGTGTTAGTGCAAAAAAGGGTTTAAAAAAATTCCCTGGCTAGTCGAAAAAATTAATTTAATGGCTTCGCAGGCTGGGAACGTTAAAAAGGGGTTAGTAAGTAGAACAACGTGTAGTCTACTTATGTCAACATGACATGTTTCGTAGGCAGTCCCCTCCTGCCTACTCATCAGGACCTCTGTTTGTCCCTACAGAAAAGTACTCAGTTTTTGAGTAAATGTAGTGAGCCTATTGTCCTAGGACCCGGCAGCAAAAATCGGCTGTCTGGTCTTGCTTCTGGGCTTGAGTTGGCCCGAGCGAAGCTGTTTTGAAAAAAGACCTGTTGTGGCCTCTGTAAAGGAAATGGGGGGAAAAAAACCAAAACATTTAAGACAAACGATGTTGTGGATTCATTGATTGCGTGAGTCACAATGTGGCATAGTACCACATATCAATACGCTATATATGCCTTCAAATACATATTGAAACAGTGAGATATGATTTATACCCCTTGGTTAGTTGGTAAATACTTCAACACGAGTCAGAGCTCACACCTCGATCAATATCACACACACACATTCACACTGAATAAAACAAGAGGTTCCAAACTTGGTGTTCGTTAAAAAAGAGGTAATTCTGGGTCAAAACCAATGTGGATTTAATGGTAAAGACAAAATGGTTCATTTGAAGAAAATTAACAAGCATCCGTCCGTACTTGGTATGACTGTTAAAACGCATGCATTGAGCCCGTCAGTGCCACGCTTAGTGAGCCTGCGTCTTCGGGCTTTTGCGATAGTCAAGAAATATTTATAAAATAAGCATATTCGTACTGGCTTTTAGGAAAAGAAAAATTAAGGCGATTCATCTAGACAGGCATCCGTCCGCACTGATCTCACGCTCAGAATACATACATTGGCAGATGTGTTCCGTGCCTCATGAGCCATTAGCGGCATTAGCGGCTTACTGTGGAGACAATTGTGGAGTAATCACTCAAGGTGCCAGTGAAAGAGTGTGGCTTTTCTCACTAGTACAAGTAGAACAGTATCAGACCATGTTTTTACAGACCCGAGGTCTCACTTACGTGACCGCTTCAAGCAGAACAAGTCATTCCATACCCTTCGGCAGCTCCGATGAATTGCCGTAGACGCGGCTGGTTCCGACATCTTATACCGGAAGTTGGCGCGCTGTGTGATGCGGGACCTGTATGAAAGGCTAGAGTGCTAACAAAAATGGCCGCGCCCGATGGGACGCTGCTGGGTGGTAGAGTCTGTTGTCTATTTCTGTCGCACCTTGTACAAATCTACTAGTTATTGCCGTGAACTTCAGAAAAAGAATGTTCGATCGTATTAAATATAATAGGGTGGCACAGTCGTTTCGAAATGTAAAATTAACATACAGGCTATGACAGTAACCAGATATTCGTGAGCTTTTACCCTGACTGCTTTGTTATCGCTAGTAGGGTCGCCTGTTATGCAAAACCCTCAGGCAGCGGTGGGGAGTGGCTGGTGATAACAACAGGTACCTTTCAAAACGCAGGTGGGATCATTGGGTCCTTCTGAATTGGTCAAAAAATTGGCGATGCATGCTGAGTATTGTCCAAAGGGGAGGGCAGAGAGAAAATTAAAGTTGTCCCCATAGAATGCCATCATTTAGACCGGTGTTGTTGGTGTCCAAACGGAACACCCACCTCTGTTCCTTTTCCAGAAGCATTTCTTCTCTCGCCATTTGTTCTATTATGGTCCAAGAAATGTCTTCTGGTTTGTGCCCCATTTCCAGGAAATGTGCTGTCAGTTTTGTACTGGCTCGCTGACATTTGATTGTACTTTTATGTTCCCCAATCCTGGTCTTTATTGCCCTGCTGGTCATTCCTACGTATTCTAGATGGCAGGGGCATGTGATGAGGTGCACGACTTTGCTGCTATTATATCTAGTGAAACACCTCTGTTCCCAGGTGGAACTGTTTTTGAAGGTCAGATTCTTGCTCTTTTTTGTCAAGCAGCATACCTTACAATTGCCACACGGATGGTGGCCTTTAACGAAGTCCGTTCCCTGGCTCTGGTTGGTATTTGTGTTTCTTGGTCTGGTGTGTACAAGCATATCTCTTATGCTTCTACCCCTCCTGTGCAAGAACATAGGTTTGGGTAGCTGGAGGCCCCCACTGTTTAAGATTCCTCAATGTTTATTGACAATCTTGGAGACCTGATCAGAGCACGTGTTGAAAGTGGTACTGCATATTGGTCTTTTTTCTTCCTCTTTTGGTATCTTTTCCTCCAAAAGGCTTTCCCTGCAGTTGTTGCGTGCGCTCTTGCAGGCCTGATTGATGATTTTCTCTGGGTAACAACGTACTTCCAATTTCCTCTTCAGGTCTTTTGATTGGAGTTTGAAACTTTCAATCTCGGTGAAATTCTGTCTGAGAAGGAGGAATTGCCCATAGGGCAGGTTATCTCGAGATGTTTCGGATGGAAACTCTGGTACATGAGCAGGCAATGCCTTGATGTACTCTTAAAGTGTGTCTTAGTCATTAATCTTCCTTCTTTAGGGAAGATATTGAGGTCGAGGAAAACTAGACTGCTTCTGGAGACGGTACTTGTGAATCTCAGGAAATCGTCCTGGAGATTAAGCCATGTCAAAAATTGTTGTGATGTTTTTTCATCGCCATCCCAGATGATGAGGATATCGTCGATGTACCTTTTCCAGAGTTTTATATATTGTCTGAACGGATTGTTAAGGTGGAGTATCTTTTTGACTTCCAAATTGTACACATATAGACCAGCTATGCCGGGAGCAAATGTGCTCCCCATGCTGGTACCGTGTTTTTGTAAGTAAAGTGTCCCGTCATACTCAAATAAATGTTCCTTTAATGCAAGTGAGCAACATTGCATAATGATGTTTCTTGGCGTCTGGTATTCCCAATCATCCTCAAAGAGGACGTCCTCGATGATGTTGAGGGTCTCGTTGTGTGGGAGGCTAGTGTACAGACTCTCCACATCACAACTGATCAATAATTGGGAGTCTGGATCAAAGGGGAGATCTTCCAAAAGATTCAATACATCTTTGGTATCCCGGAGGTATGTAGATGTTCGTTGTACCATTGGTCATAGAAAGGCGTCCGCAAATTTGGAAACCGGTTCCAGCACTGACCCGATGCCTGACACGATTGGTCGTCCAGGGTGGTTGGCCAGTTGCTTGTGTGCCTTGGGTAATGTGTATAGGTACGGGATTCTTGGGTTCTTTTGACACAAGAATTCCACTTCCTTCTTGGTTATCCAATTGTGGGCTAGTACTTCTTCCACCATTGTGTTGATTTTCACTTGGATTTTCTCAGTTGGATCAGTTCTCAGTATCTTGTAGTTGCGCTGATCCCAAAGTAGTCTCACGCATTCATTGTTGTATTGCTCCTTACTTTGTATAACCGTCGCTCCACCTTTGTCCGCTGGCTCTATTACCAGGTCAGGATTGTTGCTCAGTTCATGCAAGGCTTCACGTTCCACCTTGGTAATGTTCTGGTACACCCTTCTTTCTCTTGGGTCGAGGTCTTTTAGATCCTTTATGACAGCTTTTTCAAACGTTAGAAGTTCCACGGGTAAGCTGTTGTCCATTGGTGTGAAATTTGACTTGGGCCTGAGTCCGGTGTCACCCAATTGCGTCTCCTTTTCCTTGTCTTTGAAGAAAACCTGTATTTTCAAGCGTCAAATGAATTCTTGGACCTCTTTGCAGAGGAGAAACTTGTCCATATTGGCTGTGGGGACATACCCTAAGCCCTTTTCCAAAACCTTTGCCTGTGCCTCTGTTTTGGTGTAGTTAGTCAGGTTGACCACGAGGCTCACTTCTTGCTCTTCTGCGCCTACTCTTGGCGGTTCTTCTTCTTCCTCGGTCCAGTGCACGGTTGTGCCCCTCCGGTTGCATCCCCTGCTCGCCCCTTGGCGCACCCCTAAAAAAAGATTATGGTTGTACTAGCTATAATCCTGCTGTGGGTATGCCCATGGTGGGTAAGGTCCTTGTGGGTGTTGGAATGGCGGGGGGCCATATTGCTGATGAGGAAACATCATTGGCAGTGGGTGGTTGTTCCATCCTCTCGCCCCGTGATAGCTAGGTCGCCTGTAGTTCTGGCGAGTTCCCTGGTATCCTCGTCCTTTGCCTCTGCTCGAGTTTGAGCCTGTGGATCCGCTGTCCGAAGAATCGCCATCTGTGGTGTTATTTCTGGCAGATCTGTAGTCATCCTTGATATAGGGGTAGATCTTTTCTTGTGTCCATCTTGCGGTTTCTTTTTTGAATTTGTCGTATTTACTTAATTTTAATGAAGTCTCAAAATCATTGAGGGTTTTGTTTAACTCGTCCAGGTGTTTTTTGAGTGCCGCCGGGGACTCATACCTTTTCAGTCGGACCTCAATGGCTTGGATCTCCACTTTGAGTTCTGATGCTAGTCTGCTGGCAGTCTTTATTATAAGCACTATCCAGTCCTGGGTGCCTCTACACTTCCTCAAGTGATTTTTGGAACATCAACATTTTATACTCCCACAAGTTATTCTATCGTTTTTGCACAATTCTAGCACAAAATGGATTAATGAGGCTGTTCTCAAGAGGTTTTTTGTAAAAGCGTGTACAAATTTTTATTATTAATATCTCATACAGTTGGATTTGGCAATATCTTAAAAACATAGACGCAGTAAGCCTATGGATGACGATAAAGAACATCCAAACAACAGTCAATAAGGAACAATCAATTATGACAATCCCTAATTGTTCGCACAATACAGGGAGGTAACAATATACCAAAAATGTCTTTACAGAAGTGAGTCTGAATCCTCATAAAGACAGGAGGTCAACCCCTGAGTCCTTTTGAGCCAGTGAATGCAGCAGAAGAAGGTCTGTGTTTTCAGTGATCCGCTTACTTTATGAATGGTGAGTCCTGTACCTTATCAGTAGATGCACGCTAAACGAAAATAGCAAGACCACCCAATAACACCAGTCATCATTTTACCTACAGAAATACCATTAAGAAGTATTCTCTTTCAAAACGGTGGCTCCCCTGGACAGTGTGTACCGCCGCACTTACTATTGCTCAAGGTAATATAAAGTTTCCCACTTCAAAGACAGGAAGGCCACAAACAAATGAAGCAGATAATATACTTTTTTTTCCTTCTTACCTCACAGTCAGTTGCCATTATTCTCATAAGAAGCACTGATAGCCAACTGACCCACATAATTGAAGGGATCCTGAGGCAGCACGAACTCCAAAATACCATTGAGTTCAGAACAAATTATTTTAATTTCGAGGTATGTGACATCTTGGGGTTACTATAATTACAAAACAGTATAGGGGTCAGTCCATATAGACATAGATTTAAAAGACTAAGGAAAAGGGAGAGGTAACAGACTATAATTGGGCAATTATATCAATTGTGTATATATGTAAAAAGGAATGAGGGCATGTGAACTCAACAGCTGTACTTGTATGAGGGAAAATTGTGATAATGTGTACACAAAGACAACACTGTGATAATCAATGTTTGATAATTCTGTGTTCTTTTAACCTAGAATCTGTCCTGAAGAAGGTGTTTGTATAAAAAAAAAGCCGAAACGCTGCGTCGACATTTTCCGGATTCTTGTTTTATGTATTATGTTTTGCATTTTATAAATTGTGTATTTATTTGAGATGTGTACTCATCTATGTTTTAAAGATATTGCCAAATCCAACTGTATGAGATATTAATAATACAAATTTGTACACGCTTTTACAAAAAACCTCTTGAGAACAGCCTCATTAATCCATTTTGTGCTAGAATTGTGCAAAAACTATAGAATAACTTGTGGGAGTTTACAATTTTGATGTACCAGAACCTCTTAACTCTTGCCTTTTCCATACCTGAGTAGTCCCAGACAGGTCCGTTTATGTTTCACTGTCGGATTCATAATAATATCCATACAGTAGTCCTTTAGTTGAGCATTGGGACTTGTAGTGAGGGACACCACGTGATTTTTATTCTCTTTCCCCCGATCCCAGACAAACCCAGAGAGGGGGCCTCTTAATTTTTCTAGTCATGTACTGTATGTCCAGTTTAGCTAAAGTATTCATTGTGGCTCTGTCCTCCCTGTGTGGTAGCCAATCACACCAACGTATCAGCAATTTGGAAGAGTATATCAATTGTATCTGGTGCTTGTCAACTATTTTGGAAAGTTGGTGTCCCAAGCAATTGACAGGATCTATTGTGCGAGGAGAGGTGCGAGGAGAGGTACGCGCAGCCCCGGTTAACAAGATTGGTAAAGGGGCAGGGAAAACCATGTTATTTTCAATCAAGTGGTGCGGGAAATTCTCAGGACCATGTATCCATCCGCGGGTGTGCAGTGTCTGAGCGGCTCTGTAATACCTTTCCATGACAGGTGAGTTCAACCCTCCCTCTGAATACAGTTTTGTTTGAAGATCCCATTTTACACGCTGCTGTTTCTCGGCCCGGACTAACCGCAACAGTAATTTCCGCAGGGTATGAAAAAAGGAGTTGGGCAGACTAATAGATATATTCACAACAAAAAAAAGTGTAATCCATTTTTCTACTACTTCAGTCAATCGCTGAACAACCAAAGTTTTCCAACAATACAATTTCAGCATCAGTGTGAATTTTTATGCGCAGATACCTTACCGGGTCCGAATTCTATTCAAATGGGTAAGTGGTCTGCACTGGCATGGTATCGGGAGTCAATGGGAATAAAATGAACTTGTGCCAATTAATGTGGAGCCCTGAATGCTGACTGATACTCTCCACCTCATGTAACATTGGAACCAAATTGTGTTCCGGGTTACCAATATACAATAAAGTATCGTCTGCGTTTGTAGCAATAGTTAGATTGTAATTCAAGGACCGAATACTGCGATATGCATGATATTCTCGCATTGCACATATTAAAGAATCGGCCACCAATGCATACAGAAGAGGAGAGAGGGGGCAGCCTGTCTTGTACCCCTATAATTGCAATTGTGCGGTATAAAGCACCGTTGATCCTGACTTTAGCCTCTGGGTGCGTATAGAGTACCTCTATCAATTGCATAAAAACATCCCCAATGCCCACCCTGTGCAGAACTGCATATAGAAACCTCCACTCCACTGAGTCGAAGGCTTTCTTGATTTCAATGAATAGGGATGCAGCTCTGACCCATGGATTAATTTGCGGTATGGTGCCAAATAGTGTGCGAAGATTGCTAGACAATGACCTCCCGGGGACAACCCCTGTTTGTTCTGGCCCTACCAGTTTGGGCAGCAAAGGTGCTAATCTATTAGCCAGCAGCTTCACTAATAGCTTTTTGTTGGTATTTAACAATGATAATGGCCTATAGGAAGGGCAGTGTTTAGGGGGCTTCCGAGGTTTGAGCAGGGTAACCATTGTTGCTTCCCTCATGGATGGAGGCATTTTCCCCACTCTGGCCATTTCTTCGAACAAATTTACCAGATGGGGGAGTAACTTATCTTGGTATGCCTTATAAAAAGACACAGTTAGTCCATCCACAACCATTTTTTTTTTCATTCGGCATGTCTTTTAGGGCAGCTAATATTTCGATGGGCCTAAGTGGGCCTATGAGCCTCTCCCTGTCACTATTGTTCAGCCAAGCCATGGCTATGAGGGCCAGATACTCATCAGCAGATTCGGAGGCAGTAGACTCCCTGGAGGTGTATAGATCGGTATAATAATCAGCAAAAGCTTCAAATATGGCTGGAGTGCTATCCACTAGTTCATGTTTTTCATTATACACATTAATAATATGAATGTCCCCCCTTTGAGGTCTGATTTTCACCGCTAACATGGAACTGGGTCTGTCCCCTTCTAAGAATGACTTGGCCACCGCCTACTTCCCTAGATGCTTAAACTCTGCATCAGCTAGCTCGTTATATTCACTGATTAGTGTCCTAATCTGTAGTCTCCCTTCCAGTATCTGCAGTGTATTTTCAAACTTGCGAAGTTGAGTGCGAATGGACTTAAGGACACCTGTGTGCTTTGAAATCGTGCTCCCCATTATGTAGAGGTTGGGTTGAAAGTTTTCCATGTAGAGCACCCAGATTTGAAAGGAAGAACTCATCGATTGCCAGGCCTAGTTCTGTGCAGAAGACTGAATCTAATAAAGAGTATTGTGGAAATCTCCATGTTTGTGTAGCAATACAAGCGTCGGGTAATTCTAAAGTGAGGTAGACGGGAGAGTGATCTGACACAGTATGAGCCATATGCTTACAATTGCGTATAGAGGAAAGTAATGTACTGGAGGCATACCAGTAGTCTATCCTGGTGTGAATATCATGGGCGGCCAAGTAGTGTGTGTATTCCCTACCCATGCAGCGCAGGATGGGGGCTATGAGCACCCTACGAGCGATCTAAGTCGAGATTTTGAATACAATTGAAATCACCCCCCCCTCCCGCCCCCAAAGTATTGGCAAATGAGAATACTGTAAAATCTTATGGTGTAATGAGTGATAAAATTGTGGCCATCATAATTGGGTCAAGGTACCCCCCAGAATGTTGAAATGATCTTTACAACATTTTGCCACAACAAACCTGCCACCTGCATCAACTTCCATTGCCTGTATCTGCATACCTGCGTTCCTGCGGACCCAAACCAGCACACCCCGTGCATGCTATGAAAACCCAGAAGCCACACATAGGTCCTTCATCCTTCTTTGGGATAACAGACCAGTCTTGGGTGATAGATGTGTCTCCTGCAGGATAGCCACGTCTATATTGTGTCTTTGTATATAAGCAACCACTTTACGTATTTTCCTTTGGTCTTTAAGACCCCTAACATTCCAGGACAGGAAATGTACAGCCACTTTACGATTAACCGGTTTGGACATTTCCTAATCTACATAACAAATGCAACATTCAACACAAATTGTACACAGCAACCCCTAACATAGTGCAAAACTCTGTATGTAATTGACTAAAATTTAACAGTGATACCCCCCCCACAACACCCTCCCACACCATATCAAAAGAGGGAGATATGGCCATTGCGGATTCAGTAGTCGAACAATCACTGGACGAGGCGCCACCCCGTTGGAGGCCGCTGGCCCAAAGAGCGGGGAGCCCACTCCACTATGAAGACTCAGAGAATGTATCTCAGCCCAGCAGCTACACCAACACCTTTTCGACTAATGTTTCCATTGGGACAGTGGCTGTGAATTCTGCCAGTCCTAGAATGTGCACATTATTGCGCCTAGAGCACGCCTCAAGATCTTCAGCCTTGTCTTTCATTGCCACCAACAGTTTCTCCATCTGTTTTTGCGCTGCCCCATTTCTGTCTGGGCGTTCTCCGCATCTGATATCTTGCGCTCTGCCACATTGATGCTTTCGGCATGCTTATCCACCCTTTTGGACATTCTATCCATGCGATATGCCAGCGAGTCCATTTTAGCATCAATGGAGGAAAGACTACTCTGCATGGCCCCAAAAAATGTCTGAATGTCTTTATCAGGATCTACCGGCTACGCTGTCAGCGTGGCATCTGTAGGATCAAGGTCTTCGTCCCGATGCCTGGCTGATTTGCGCTGGTTGAAATGAAGCTTTGATTGTGTTTTTTCGCCCTTACCCACGGCCCTTGGTGCTGGAAAGCCCTTGTGTGATAAATGGCAGGGTATGTGCTGCAAGCTCAGCAAGCTGATTTCAGGTAGGAACAGAGAAAGTGTGAACAGGATACGGCATATGTTGATGCGGAGCAGCCGTGCAGAGTGGTCAAGATCCCAAACACTATTGCTGTACCCAAGGTAGCGCTCAAATTGTATCCTACCTCCTTTTATGGGGCGTGTGTTGCACTTAAATGTAGGCCTAGAGTCCAATGGTTGCATTCCATAGCTCCAGATCATAGAGGCAGGCCACGTGTAGGTTACCACCACAGAGGAGCACTTATTTCAGTGGGACCGATCCGCACCTTGAATCCAAGCCGCAAATAGTCCACTGTGGCCGCAGAACTGCCAATGATTGTGGCACAGCATCTCTCAGCTTCTCCGCCGGTCCACCAGGTGGTGCCGCGTATCCCCTCAAGGGCTGTGTTGAGGCAGCAGGGCCACGTGGAGGCAGCAGGGCCGCATGCAGATTCTGTGCACACCTCCAGGGCCCAACAGTGCTTATTCCGTTCAAGCAACCCCCACCTTGATCAGGACAATGCGGCGCGGAGCAGACATGCTGCGCGGCATAGGCCCGGCAGCTCACCACTCCCAGCCGACAGGCACGGGACCACTCCCCGTAACTCTGGGATTTACCGACAGTCACCAGAGTAGATCCCACAACCACCGAAGGCACCCGCAATGATCACAGCAGCTGGAGCACACAGCAGATCACTCGTCAGACGCCCAGCCGTAGTTCAGCGCAAGTTCGTCTCCGCTCCGTGAAATACTCAAGATTGCCGCAACACACTGCCAATAGGCCCAATAGCGTAGATCTTCAATACTCCCTCAGGAGAATGAAAATTGCCTCCAACCACGAATCTGGTGCTGCACAATCACGTCAATAGCGTCTACCACAAGCGATCAGACCATCAGATGCCTCGATGGCGCAAATTATTGTTGGATATTGCGGGCGGCTGCAGGAGCTCGCTCAGGCTGCAGCCATCTTTGAGCCAGGCAAGCCATGCCCACTTTGCAGAGTTCCGCATCATCATTTTAAGTGACCCACACATGAAATAAAACATGTAATCACATATAATTTCACATGTGTTGGTTAGTGGCCAAGGATCATAACTATTGTGACCATTCTGAAATCCCTCAGTAGGTTACTAAAAATGGGCTTTGCATTTCTTTTGTGTTTCATTCATATCTCAAAAGACAGATGGAAAGAGCGAGCAAGACTCATAGGATACATTTAAATAGGCATCCGGAAATTGTAGTCATTTATTGGCCCAATAGGGTTTGACTATCATACTGCAACACAGTACCTCAGGAGTACCTAAGGGCTCTGCATTAAACCCCACTTTATTTAATATCTGTCTGACTACTCTTGCCCTACTTGCTGAGTTACTCCGAGGAAAAATAATCTCTTATGATGATGACACATAGTTACTGGTCTCCGGGAGCCGGATGTAGATTCCCCTGGGGAAAAATCAGAACCTCTGTGACAGCCATTTTCCAGTGGTCCTCACACCATCAGCTTAAATGAAAAAAATTGAGCTAATGTTTTTTGGAGTAAAGGCTCTAGAAACATGGCAGTCTATGTGGCCATTAGGCGCCCCCTCTCCAGAGTGCTAAGTATATTTTGTGAGGAACCTAGCCAAGCAAATTTGATGACTGTCTCTCCTTTGTTCCTCAGGTGAATGCCATAGTAGGGATCTATTTTGGACTCTTGCACGTTCTAAGAAAGTTTCTTCACTTTCTGTCTTTTACTGCCAGGAAACAGGTGATACAAGACTTTTATATCCTCTAGACTTGATTATGGCAATGCTTTGTATTTGGGCCTTCGGGAATATCTTACTAATAAACTACAGGTGGTCCAGAATGCAGCTGTACTCACTATCTTGGCCTTGCCCCTTAGATCCTCTGTGTCTGCTCATCTGCGGGCTCTGCACTGGCTTCCTATAAAAAAAGAGACTTCTATTTAAGACCCTTGTCTTGGTCCATTGGGCCTTTAACCAGCCGGGTGCTTGTTATCTCAGGGCAAGGATGGGTTTCTATGTTCCATCCATATGTCTTTGCTCTGCCAGTGGTTTTTTGGCCAAAATTCCTAGGATCCGGGGTGTGAAAGCCAGAGGGAGATCCTTTTCCTTTCTATTGTCATCTTCTTGGAATAAATTCCCTCCTGGACTCCAGACCATCCCAGACACCTCCTTGTTAAAAAAAATTAAAAGCATGGCTTTGTAATCAGATCTAAACTGCCTAGGTCCATTGTGCAGTGATGTAAGATGTGCAGAGCGCCAGTTCACTCTCCGGAGTAATAGTGCACTATACAAACGCCCATTCATTCATTCATTATTAATTCAGTTTACCCTATCAACTTTCTCCATTATACTGATTTGAAGGACACCATCTGTGCATTGCTATCATCAAACATGTTGTCTCAGGATAGAGGTCTGTTTCTGCAATGGGAGCTCTTGCCAGAGGACTCCGATTAACCTTGGTTTGATCCGTTTCTGTGGCAGAAACTAGGCCTAGCAACACAGGGGGGCAGTGTTTTTATGAGCACAAGTGGGGTAATGCTGGGTGGTGAGATTTTTGTAGATTCCTGTGGATTCCAGACATTTCCATCATGGGATTTTAAGGAAAATACGTTGTTTCAGTCTGACTTTGAGGTTTGCAGAGCATCACGGGTAAGAAAAACGTGTGGGATCCACACAAGGCACACAATCCTGGATTGCTCTACTGGTCTGGTATTTAAAAATGTCTGTGGTTTGCAGGTTTGAATGGGTGGCACCACAGCACGGCCCCAAATACAGCTGATCCCCTATTCCTTATCTCTTAATGTAGCACATATGGGGTTTTTGTGTCGTAGTCTTTTAGCTCACCCAAATGAGTGAGGGACCGTTCTTATCGGGAGATGTGGGAACTCAATGTAGTAAAAAATGTGTGGCTCCCTGAAGATTCCAGAACTTTCCACCACGGAAATGTGAGGAAAATGCGTGTTTCTCACCAAAGTTTGTTGTTTGCAAAGGTTTCTGGGTATAATTATTTGATGAGAGCCATGAAAGTTACTCACCCCTGGACTCCCCTGCTTGCCTAGTTTTAAAAAATGTTCAGGTTTAGGAAATTTGCTTGGGTTCCGGCTGAAAGACGGTCCAAAATCCACAGCTACCCACATGTAAAAAAAGGGTCCATTTTCGGTGTAAAAATGTAATGTGTCTATGTTGTGTTTTGGGCCATTTCCTGTCACTGGCCCTAGAAAATGTGTTTTTGTAGTCAAGGTTTGAGGCTTACAAGGGATTCTGGGTAGAAAAAAAACTTTGATAGCATTGCAAGACACCCCACCATGGATTCCCCCAGGTGTCTTGTTTCTAAAGATGTGCATGTTTGCTAGGTTTCCCTAGTGCGGGCTGAGCTAGGGTGCAAAATCTACAGCAACCCACATTGGAAAAAAGGGTCTGTTTTCAGTGGGAAAATGTGATAAATCCATGTTGTTTACTGATGAGGGCACAAAGTCTACCCACACAAGTGAGGTACCATTTTTATCGGAATATATATGGGAGCATAGAATAGTAGAGAATTTGCTATTACCAATTGAATTTTGCTGTATTTGAGCCTTTCAAAGGTAAGCCAGTGTATAAGAAAGACATTTAGAAAAATATCCTCTAAATCTTATGCTATTACAGTTACCCACAATTCCAGAGAAGTACAAATAACCATTGGGAGAGAGGGGTGGGGGAGAGTGAGCAGACCCAAAAACCATTGAAGTGTGAAAAAGGCCGCTTTATTGGAACAGGTGCACATTTACAAATACACAAACTCGGCAACCGCCTCACAATCTAAACCACAACCAAAATGTGTTCGTTTTTATTTCAAACCCCAAACCCCGCCCCCACCCCACACCCTCCATCACACCCGCCCCCACCCGTACATACCCAACACAAAAACCATACAAACCCCAATAACATTATAACATTATAACTTCACCTTATCAAATACAAAATATCACATCACCGATTATAAACCAACTGATCATATCCCCCGACCCATATTCTCCGAACCCCACCTCAATCAGTATGAAACATCCCCCAACAAGATCCGATTACAACTAACGGGTCCAAACCTGGCCCAAAACTGCCAATCACATAGCAAAACCGCCACGCACCTGTCCCAAGCGACAAAAGAACAACGCCAAAACCCATGCACACATGTCCCAAACAGCAGCCAAAGGAGAAAGAAATACTCGAAACAACCCCCAAAAGAGGGAGGGAGGGAGGGACAAAAATTCTAAGCTCAACCGGCCACCAGGTCACCAAGCCCAAAATGGTGCCCGGAAAGGGGAGCCCCGCCCATTTATAGGGGGCCGCACAATACAACTAAAAACCAGCCCAAAAAACGCCCAAATAGAATCTGCTAGAAGAAGGACCCCCACCCAGATCTCCCAAACCGCCCGGGGGAGGAGACCTCCCAGGGGTCGGCTGCCCTCCCCCAAGCCCCCCTTGGGAGAGAGGGGTGGGTGAGAGTGAGCAGACCCAAAAACCATTGAAGTGTGAAAAAGGCCGCTTTATTGGAACAGGTGCACATTTACAAATACACAAACTCGGCAACCGCCTCACAATCTAAACCACAACCAAAATTTGTTCGTTTTTATTTCAAACCCCAAACCCCGCCCCCACCCCACACCCTCCATCACACCCGCCCCCACCCGTGCATACCCAACACAAAAACCATACAAACCCCAATAACATTATAACATTATAACATCACCTTATCAAATACAAAATATCACATCACCGATTATAAACCAACTGATCATATCCCCCGACCCATATTCTCCGAACCCCACCTCAATCAGTATGAAACATCCCCCAACAAGATCCGATTACAACTAACGGGTCCAAACCTGGCCCAAAACTGCCAATCACATAGCAAAACCGCCATCCAGAAAGCCGTGGGGTGAAAGACTGATTCGGAGAGAGCCCCACCTTTCTGCCCCCCTACACAGACCTAAAAACAGGGGGGAGAGGGGGGGGGGGGGGTGGGGGGGGGACCCAAAAAGAGAAGGAAAGACAAGAACTTACAACACAAACGACCACTTATTCACCGACAAACTGTTGCACAGTCAGACAGCGAGACAAAACCTCCCGCAGCTCCAGCAGATATAAGTCCATACCCATTCGGGACAAATGAACACCGTCCCCCCTGAAAAATTCCACCGCATCATATTTGATGTCACTATGAACGATACGACCGATACCCAAATCCCTGCAGAAACGAGAAACCTCCAGATTCACTTTCCTCCGAGATTTATCCACTGCCTTCGGTTTCACCGCATTCCTCCAAACCCTCCTTGGCACCAATTCTGTCCACAGAACGTGACATCCCGACCACTGTTTATGCAATAAGGTCAAGTCCTTTTTGATCGCCCGAAGCAGAACAACCCCCTTCACGGAACCCAAGTCATTTTCACCTAAGTAAAGAACCAACACATCCGGGCAAACCCCCCCTACTAACCAAGAATTCAGTGCAGGGATCAGTTCCTTCCATAACATGCCCCCTCTACCCTTCCACACCACATTGAACAAACGATCATTGAAACCCAAGGATGAACCAAAATAACTTTGACGAGCTTGCACTTGAGCTCTCTTAACGAAGGAATGGCCCACGATCCACACCGTAATGAAAGCAGCCCGAGGACCAGCCACAGAACCTGAAAAAGAAAACAGAATCAGACAGGCAAAACAGATGAAGACGCCAGCGCTCCAGCAGCCTCATTTCGAACATAGCGCCGAAAGCAATCAGAAGTCCAGCGCCCCAGGCCCATGATCTCCTCCCTCGACCAGCCCCTGTGGAAGGCCTCCGTGGCCGCCCCAATCCTGAAGGAGTGAGTACCGTATAACGACCCATCTAAACCAATATGTCGCAGCGCTTTTCGCAGTACCATGCGCAGTTGATAATTCGACACACATGAGCCATTTAAATGTCGAAAAACCTGAAGGTCCAATAACCCACCCAACATTTTCTTCCAACAGAGAGCCCATCGTAAGGGGCACGTTTCCGGAGGGGATACCGCTTCCAACCAAACCCCTTTTCCCATACTCCTCTGATCTGTTTTGGAATGGGAGAGCCAAATGTGGACCCCCCTTACCGACAGTTGAACATCCCCCCACAGAAGGCCAGGGGAGGACTTGTTGCCTAGCAATTCAGACACACGAAAAGCTCCAAAAAACATCCACACCATCAACGTGGCGAACAAACAAGCTTCCATTCTATCAGAACACACAGCCGGAAGTACAGAAATCACCTGAAACAGCTTCTGCCACGACAAAGGAGATCGCAAAGTACGCACAGCACCTCTCTCTCTAGACCACCCTTCCAACATTCTCCTACCCAACTCCCCAGCCGACGGAGAGTAACCCCACAAAAGCTTACCATAAAAGAAATACCCGCTAGTTTGCCAGAAATAGTAATTCTAGATAAATTCCTGTCCATCATACACAAAATGAACTGGACCACATCCTCAGACCGTTGCCAATCCTGCTCCCTCCAACACGCACCCGACTCCAAAAACTCTGTCCAGGCTAACTCATACGCTGTTCTCGTGGAAGGAGCCAATGAACCTAAAACCAGGTGAAGGACCCGTTGTTGCCTACCGTCCACAGGTGGTCCGGCATGGGAGTCGGCTCCTCGTCTGCCTCCAAAGCAAGCCCACGGAATCTCTCCCACTGTGAACGAGACAAAGCATCCGCAATGTCATTGTCCACGCCAGGAACGTGCAGGGCCCGAAAACAGATATCATGTTTCAGACATCCCAACACAAACACTCGAAGGAGCTTCAAAATCTGGGGATCCCTGGCCGACTGTTTGTTAATTACCTGGACCACAGCCATATTATCGATCCGGAAAAGAACCTTTTTGTGGGCCAGATCCTAACCCCACAGAGTGACTGCAACAACAACAGGGAAGAGTTCCAGAAAGGCAATACTTCTGCCACCATTCTTCCATTGTACCGGCCACTGTTGGGCACACCACCTTCCTTGCCAGTAAAGACCAAAACCCTCACTTCCAGCAGCATCAGAGAAGATCTGCACATCCCAACACCAATCCACCTCCCGACACAAAGGCACACCATTGAAGGAATGTAAGAAGAAGACCCACATGCGTAAGTCCTCCTTCACCCCCGCAGACAGCCTCACCCGATGATGTGGAAGGGAATGACCAGACAAAGCTCTGCCCAACCTCCTACAGAAAGTCCTACCCGCCCTGACCACTCTGCAGGCAAAGTTAAGGTGTCCTAGCAAAACTTGTATCTCTTTCACAAACACTTTCTCTTTTCCCAACATGATTCCAACCAGTTCAAGCATTTTCTGTTTCTTGTCCAATGGAAGACGAGCTTGCATCAAATGTGAGTCAAGCTCGATCCCCAAAAAAGACATGGTCGCGCAAGGACCCATGGTCTTCTCAGGGGCCAATGGCACACCCAAATAACTCATCAATGATTGAAACGATGTGAGAGCAGCTTGGCAAACCAACGAATTGGCAGTACCCACAAAGAAGAAATCGTCCAAGTAATGAGTGACTAATTCATGGCCACTCTGTTTAGTAAACCACCATTGCAGAAACGTACTGAAAGTTTCAAACAACGCACAAGACATGGAACAACCCATTGGCAAGGCCTTGTCCACGTACCATTTTCCAAGAAAATGGATGCCCAGAAGACACCAGTCTTCAGGATGGACTGGAAGCAGCCGAAATGCGGATTTGATGTCGCATTTTGCCATCAGAGCATCAGGGCCCGCCGTGACAACCAGTTGCATAGCTACATCCACCGAAGAATAAGATACTGATGCAGCTTCGTTGTCAATGAAATCATTTACAGACTCACCTTCAGGCCATGATAGATGTTGAATGAGCCGGAACTGACCATGCTCCTTCTTGGGGACCACACCAATAGGGGATACAATTAGGTTCACCAGAGGCCAATCATCAAACGGGCCCGCCATCCTACCCTCACTCACTTCCTTGTCCAATTTTGACTGTACAATGGCAGGGTGTTCGCCTGCCGACCTCAAATTTTTGGACCAACGTCTCAAACGTGGTCCTTCATACCCCAAACGAAAACCAACCTGGAAACCCAATAACAAAACCGACCGCAGCTCGGCGGGCTCGTAATCCCGCAAAGCGGCAGCCAATCGATCAACATTAACCGGTGTACGAGCCTTTGGGCCCAGCACCGGATGAAGACTTCCCTCCCCTGGGAGCTGGAGGTTGCTGTGGTGCCACGAAAGTTCCTGAACTCTGTTGGGAAACCTGGGGACCCCCGGAAGTCCTAGGACCCCAGCAACGGGATAACGGATGGTTCTTCCTACCACATTGTGAACATTCGTGACGGAATTTACAGAACTCTCTGTTACAAGTCCCTCTGTTAAAATCCCAACACGTGCCGGTAGGCGACTGGGTGGTAGAGTTGGCCCCCACGCCTCCCCGGGTGGGACGGGACTGAAAGGGACGATAGACTAAAGGAAGACCACTGGCTGTAAAAATCGTTTTACCAGAGGCAGACAAACCCATAGTGTGCTGCCAAAGGTCAGTGTCCAACTCGCCCCATTTCGCCTCGGGATCCCAAGCCATACGCGCCCTAAATTCCTCATCATATTGAGCCCAAGCGTAATCATTCCTAGTCAGCTGAGCCTTATGGATAACATCCATGTACTTAAATAATGACACGCAGCGCTCAGGGAACTTTTCGCAGTAGACGCTGGCATAAATTAAAAAGGCCGCTGTCCAATTTTCAATAGTCAAAGGTACCTTAGGGCGTTTAGCCAATTCAAACTCCTCCTCCTTGGAACCCTCTTTAGCACGAACCTCCCTGTGTAGCAATTTTAACAGTTCCACATACTCACCGTTCCATATCCTTTCCTTCGTACTGAGCATCAAATGAGCCCCCAAAGGCTTCGTAACACCCATATACGGCAACTTTTTAATTTTTAATTCCTTGCTGTGAAGTACATTTTTAGTAGTGCCCAAACCAACAGTGGACGTGCCACTATCCACTTTTTCACCTGTACTGAGTACATCCACGTTTGTACCCACACCTTGGTCTCTGACAACACGTCCTTTGTATAATTTACCATCTTTTTCAGTAGATATTAAATCTACACCAACACCAATAGAAACCATATTTGGCCGCACGGCCTGAACCACAGTCTCACCTGGGCGTAAAAGAGGCGGTTGACTGGCTTCCGTCCTCCACTCTGTCTGTGCACCGTCGTCCGCCCTCCGAGGAGCCCTCACCGAGGGGCCGAGCACTCGTGGCCTTGACGATTCCGCACGACTCCGAACCACCTGTTCCTGTAACATACTATGAGAAACATTAACATGTCCCCCCCCAGACACAATCTCACGAACTTCTCCCTCTTCAGGGCTGTCCTCATCATAATCTAAAATCAGCGATTCATCTAACTGGGGAGGGGCATTGACAACCACCGAAGTCTGTCTTGACTCCACCGTTTTAGACCGACCATGGGCCTTACCAGCCCTCACGCTTGACCTTGGCGGGGATGACGACTGAACCCGTCTATACATCCCCCCGCCAGTACCACTGACGACCTGTTGATTCCCTGTAAAAGATAAGCCAGCATTATGACCACCACGTGGCACAAGAGAGGTCGTGCGTAACCCGCTCCCATGTACAACGTTGGATTCCACCGTCGAGGCTGGGAAGGTCGCGCTGGACCTGGATGCACCGCCCATGTCGAAATCCCTCGTTGGGGCCATCGAGGTCGTAGTAAACCTGCGTGTGATGGCCGCGGTGGGATCCCTCGATGATATGGGACGTGCCGCGCCAGGCTCCACCCGCACTTCTCCTCGGCGTACTTGGGCTGCCTGCCGCCCTGCCAAGTCTGCTGCCTCAGGTCGAGCTCCCACCTATAAAGAAAAAGGCCGGACTGGTGTGCCGGGTCCCTTACTAAAACCAACTCTATGAGCAGAAGACAAACCGCCAACACTAAATCCACCACCCCTACCAGTCACCTCTAAACTCCCAGAACCACCAGCTCCTTTCCTTTTTAAAGCATCGCAAAGCCGAGGAGACGGAGGGCAAACCTCCTCATCCGAACTAACATCCAACATAGCCTGAATAATCTGCGACGCAGGCCCCTGAGCAGCAAAATCCTGAACCCTTGTAACACCAAAAGAAGCCCGAGATGCAGGCCCCGAAACCACTCTCATACCAGGACACTGAAAATCCCCGGACAACCTATAGAAAGAACCCCCTTCAACATCACCCTGCTGAACAAAACCATCTCCACTCCCGTCCCCCCCGAGGGGAAGGCCTCCTACCACTTCCGACGGGCGGAAACTCCCCACTGAGGTACCCGTACCATACAAATCCCCTCCAAGGAAAGGAACTTCAGTCCGCCCAGAACCCTCCCCCAAACCCATCTGAGCCCATTCCCCCTCCCCCAAAGAACCGCTACCGACAGACACAGCCTCCCCTCTGATAGACACTGTGGGAGAAAACAATACCGGACTACTCAGATCCCTCCCCACGGACCGCACAAGCACACCAGAGCTCTCAGACATGACCCCCCCAGGACCTGATACTAAAGGCCGAGCGATGGACACACCAACAGAACCACCGTCAACCGTTACCGGGACCTGAACCACATGGTGACGAATAACGCTCAGAGGAGCGACCACCTCCTGTACCTCCTGACCCGTAGCACCCCGTAATGGCTGCTGCGCCACAGTAACCACATTCAAAATGGCCTCCGCCCCCCCTACCTCGGTGACGTCAGTACCCGCCACCGCGGAGGCCGAAGCCGAACGACGCGTGCAACCACGTTGCCTGGAAGCACGACGGCCTCGCAAAACGGGAGCAGAGGCCGCTCTTTCACGAAAACCAACATTAGAAACCTCCCCCGACACAGAAGGAAAATCACCTTCCCCAACCACTTCCACCAACGAGGCATCTAAAGAAACAGACGGATCCGAAGACCCAGAATCACTCCCCCGACGGGCCCTAGAACCCGCCCGCCGAGTCCTGGAACGACCCCGTTCACTTACCCCGTCCTGCCTCCGGCGTTTCGGAGAATAACACGCTGCCACCACAGCCGACACCCTAGCTGAGGCCTCCCGCTGGGGACGCGGAGGCTCGGTCTGACCCCGGTCACCAATAACCAGGTCCAAACGCCCCGCCTCGCTAAGCAGGCAAATAGCCTCCAACACTCGATAATCTTCACCAGCCATAATATCGAAATAGAATAGCTACAAGGAAAGGTAACGAACTACCAAAATTTGCTGACAAAAATTCTAAGCTCAACCGGCCACCAGGTCACCAAGCCCAAAATGGTGCCCGGAAAGGGGAGCCCCGCCCATTTATAGGGGGCCGCACAATACAACTAAAAACCAGCCCAAAAAACGCCCAAATAGAATCTGCTAGAAGAAGGACCCCCACCCAGATCTCCCAAACCGCCCGGGGGAGGAGACCTCCCAGGGGTCGGCTGCCCTCCCCCAAGCCCCCCCTGTTAATAAACTCCATATAATTTGTGCCCAGTTAAAAAATACATAGGTTTCCTTGATACCCATTTTTCACTCTACAGCATTTGAACAGGTCTATACGAAGTACACAATGAAAAAACATTCTACAGTGCAGCTCGGTTGCTGACTTTGGGTACCTTGGGTCCTTGGAGAACCTATATACCCTATATAACCCTGCAACCAGAAAAGTCTAGCCGATGTAATGGTATATTGCTTTTGTGAATTAGGTCATTGTGACAAAAAGTTACAGATTAAAACTTTATCACAAATGTCCATTTTCCCTACTCATTGTCAATGTTTATTTTATTTTATCAGTTAGTTTCCTTTTGAAAATCTTGAGGGATCTCTACACATATGATCTCTTACTTGGAGCTCCGTCTTGTTACAAGGTACTGTCTTTGCATCTATGAGCCCTGGAGTGCTTTGCCCAGTAATTCGAAAGGAGCATATTTGTCGGGCTCTTGTTTAAGTGTTTTCGATACTTACGATGAGCGGCATGCATTTGCAGCCGAGTGTGTTCATCAACGCATCACGAAGATCCAGCACGCAGAGACAGTGAGTGCTCTTCTGAACTCCGTGCCTATTCAGAGATAAGAACGTCCTACACTGGAGGCTGCATCTTTCGTAGGTCAAGGAGCAACGCATATAGAAGTCAGGCACAAACTATTTCCTGGTTCCCCTGACAACGTCCGACTCTGTGTATACATTGCTTATTTTGGCACAGTGAAATATGACGTGATTTGTGTTTGAGGCGATTTGGACAGCAACCACTTCCGCTGCATGTCACAGTTTATTGATCTGGATGAGAGAAGACTTTAAACTCGGTATTTACTGCAGTGAGTTTTTTTCCTTTTCTTCCTTCATTATTTTGCGTAATTTACAGGGGTGTTCAGGTGCGGGTGTCCTGCAACGGCGATTCCTTCAGTCTCAGGTGTGATGCCGCATACCGGGGATGGGGGGGCGTATGTGTAACACACCAGTGCAATAGACAGTAACTCATCAGCTTAATAACACAACGCTCCTAGGAACTTTGCTCTAATCCATTTCAAGCTTTTTTCTACTTCATCTATTTGATTTTCATCAAATTTTGGGTCAGATGTATGACCCGCCAATTAGCGAGTCGCAAATTGCGTCACATATGTGAATCGCAATTTGCAACTCGCTTTTAATGAGATGTAGAACTGTGTCTGAGACACTGTTTGTGATTAACAATGGGGTCCCAAATTGCATGCCTCATGCATATTATTTAGGCTGTCGCAATTTGACCCCATTGGGAATCGCTAGAACTTCCAGGGATGGAGACCTGCTGGAGTCAGCAGACCTCCATGTCTGGGACTGCTTTTGAATAAAGCAGTTGTTTTGTTAAATGCAGCCCGTTTTCCTTAAAGGAAAATGGGATGCATTTAAAAAACAAAAAATGAAACTTTTCAGTTTCATTTTTTAAGGGCAGGCAGTGGTCCCTGGGACCGTTGCATGCCCTTAAAAAATATTTACGCATGCATTCACAAATGGGAAAGGGTCCCATGGAGACCCCTTCCCGTTTGCGAGTGCTTTACCACCCTTCTGAGAAGGGGGTAAACTATGAGTGCTTGCGACCGCAATTGCAGTTGCAAAACATTCTTACACAGCTTAAGGAGTCACTATTAGGAAGGGACGCCCTTGGAACGCCGCTTCCTAATAACGAGTCGCTAATCCTATTTTGCGACTCGCAAAATGGGATTAGTACATGGGCCACAGGTTTTTGTGGGCCAAACGGGTCTCAAACCCATTTGCGCATGCAAAAAACCTTTGTACATCTGGCCCTTAGTTCCTTTTAAAAAATTGTAATATGCATTTGCATTATGACATCTAATTAGGTGCGTCTATATTTTGTCAATTTCTCACCTACGTTTTGTGTGGGGTGTTGATTCTTGTAGTATTATGCAGAATGTTATCCCACCACCATTTTACTTATCTTCCACTAGTGAACAAAACATTGGTTGGTCTAAGTGAAGAAAAGTTTTCCTTAACTATGCCCGTGTCTGTGGGTGTCTTTAAGTGCAGAAAGGAAATCAGCTTTGCTGATGCACTGTTTAGGGCCAGGAGGCCAAGAAGTATTTGAGTTCTGGCTGGTGGTAAGTCTGAAGATTGGAATGAATTTGACATGTGTTTAAAAACATTAGACAAAAAATATTTACAGAAGGTGAGTACCATACTGGAAAGATATCACTTTGGGAGGAGATTTCAAAAGTACCAGAAGTCGGATGAAACGTATGTAACAGAACTTCATAAGTTGGGGGCCACATGTAAGTTCGAAGGATCCTTAGAAGAAAGGCTCTGTGAGCAATTCATGTTGGGATGTGATATAGAAAAAATAAAGGATGAGTTATGGCTGAAGGACGATCCTAATTTAGATGAAGTTGTTGTGATTACAAAAAGGATTGAACCTTCCCTTGCGTGTGTAGAGGTTATAAAGTAAGAGAACGGCCTCAATACTGAGAAAGTACAAAATGTGTCCCCGAAACATACAGAACATGTGAACCCCAATACTCCTGCACATAATATTAAGAAAGGATTTAAAGACAGGTATTTTCGTTGTGATATGATTGGGCATTTGTCGAATGATCACATTTGCCCTACTCTGACATCTAAATGCCGTATTTGTGGTAAAGACAGACACCTAGTCAAAGTTTGCAGGTCTCAAAAGATAAAAAAAGACAAACGAGTAAAAGAGGTCATCCTAGAAGGTGATTGTGAATTTGATGAGCTACATTGAGCTACAGTGTGGAGTAGTACTACAGATTGAACAGAATAAGGGTAAGAGTCCTATTGATGAAGTTAAGGTGAATGCAAATAGTATCAGAATGCTATTTGATTCAGGAGCAAAAATTTCACTTGTCCGAAAAGATTTTATGACAAGACTTTGAAAGGGAAAGTAAAAATATTTACACAACATTAAGCTCCTGGCTTATGGGGGCCAGCCTATGAAACTGTTTGGTTACTTTGTGGGTGACATAATTTATACGGGCAGGTTGAAGTAGGTAAGGTTTACATTTATTGCAGAGGTGATAGTATTATCAGTTGGATACATCTGGGTGATCTGGGTGTGCTATTAATTCCTGGTGGTGAAACATGCATAATTCTCAAAGACATTGGTACTTGTAAGCCTTCTGTAGATACCATCTCTTGTGATACTAATAAAAAACAATGATGAGCTGGACTTGCGTTGTGAATACAAACAGATATTTGATGAGAAGTTGGGGTGTTTCTTAGACTACACTTATAGAATCACACTTGAAAGTGATGCAAACCCGGTCACAGTGCAAGGTGTGCCTTTAGCTTTGATGGAGTCAATGCGCACTGAACATAAGAAATAAAAGGATGAGGGCATTATTGTAGAGACCGAGGCAACAGAATGGCTTACTCCAGAAGTCCTTCCGCGCAAAATTTCTGAAGAAGTGAGACTGTGTGTAGATATTAGAGCTCTCAACCGGGCAGTTGTCGCTGTCAAGTATCCTCTCCCGAACATTGCCGAGATGTTAACCCAATTATTTATTTCTTTTATTTATATATTTATTTGAAAAGTTTTATATAGCGCTGGCTAGACCCGTAGGTATGAGAGCGCTTTACATGAAGAAGGAAAATTGTTTCAAAGCATAGTTACAAAGTTACATCAGTTTCTGGAGCGTAGTTACATGAGATACATGAGTTAAAGAAGCAATTCCCAATCCTCCGCTATGTGTGACTCCCTTATCACTGTGGACTCTCTCAGAGGGGTCTCTGAGACTCCAGGGCATACATGCTGGATCCCTCCCCAACAAGGAGAGAAAGAGTGCTTTGGCAAGGGGCACACTCAGGGTGAGTGCTAGCAATGTTCACCACTCTGTCCATCATCCCTATTGGGATGATAGACAGAGTGTTGAACATTTGGGACATTCTGGTTGGTAGAGAAAGTCCTTCACTGTAGATTTGGGAAATTGAGAGTTGGGATGCTGATTCAGTAGCCTGGCAGACTGCGGCACAATGCAGCCAATGTTGGTGGTACCAGGAAAAAAACAATAAATTAATATGTGTTTGATGCCATTTAGATCGGAGGTTACTCAGAAACAGCTACACTCACGGACTAAAAAGGGTGAGCAAGCAGATTAAAGCGGGTTTAAGGACCATAGAGTGGAGAGAGCGTTGGCAGACTATGGAGACCGCAGTAACAAATGTTGGGGTGAGAAAAGGGAATATGAGGACCGGGGTATATTTCAGCCACCATTTTAAGGTCAGGCAGGTATAGGCAGGATCACCGGGATATTGGCTAGATCCAGAGGTATCAGGGGGTTTTACAAGAGTATTGGTAAGAAACAAGTTACACAGAGTCACAGTGGTTAAATACAATGTTGCACAGTAAGATCCATGGCATTAAAACATGAGAGCACTCGAGGAAGGTAGTCACAACGCAAAATGAGTGATGGGATCAGGAGCATCAGCAATATTTACAAACAAAGAGAAGATCCGTGGAGAGGAGAGACAATTGAAAGGTCGCCCAGCTGGAGACCAGCGGGACCTGAGGTACAGACCAAGCTTGCTAAGATGGAAGATAGGACAAGAGTGTCTTTAAGAGATAGTGCCAAAATGGTGGGGTGGATATGAGCCCTAGTCCAAAAGTTCAAAAGAGTAGTTCTTACCTCCACTCAAATAAAATAAAATAAATAAACCTCCAAATAGTCCCAGACGTCTTACGGGAGGCAAGGCAGGCAGGCTAACAGTAGGGAAAAGCAGAGGCAGTCAAGTCAGGAGGTGGGGGCAGAGTCAGGGGGAGAGAGCCTCAGCTAGGCTCCTCTGCGGCCATAGGAGAAAATACAGAGGCCATGGCATTGTTGCGGCGGGATCTGCCGAACACTGGTCGCCAGGGAAATTCAAAGAAAAGGCAAAGAGGAGGAAGTCCTGGCAGCGTAGATGAGCGGGGAGCTGTGCCCGATGAGAGGGAAGGAAGACGGAGATGGCTGTGCATAGGGGAGCCTCTGCTCAGGTCCCGGAGTTCCAGCGGCGGTCCGTGCTGAAAGGCTCCTCACGGCAATCAGAGACACTCGCACCATCAGCCCTGCCAGTGGTGGAGTGAGTTGAAATGGCCCTTGTATGTGGCCAGCGAAAGAGGACAAACATAGGCACTGGCAGCCCTGCCAATGGGGGCAACTAGGAAGACCTCACTCTAATGCTCCATGCCCGCGATGTTAGCGGGAACGTCAGCGAGAGGGAGCACATCCCAACCCAAGGGAGAGTTCGGCCAGCTATGGGGTGGTGTGTCCCACTAAAGAAAATAGTCTAATCTCTGTGCATCAGGGGATGAAGGAGTCATACTCTGGAGCAACGAGGTAGGAGAGTCAGGTCGTCTGAGGACGGCTCAGAGGGCCCAGTCCTGGCGAGGAGTGGTGGGTCGCCAGGGGTCATCTCCGGCGGCAAGATACTCTTCAGTAGTAGTCTGATGCTAGAGGAGTTAGGTTGTTTGTAGATTTGAGGTGGATGGTCAGGTATGCCGAGGGATTTTTACCGATTTTGTAATCCCTGACTCGGGAGCTGCAGCGGAGAGCTCCTATCCGGCGGCCATCTTGGTTCATGGTTCACCTTCAATTTGAAGGTGTTGCTGTTTTTTGGTTGCTGGATCTTAAAGCTGCAATATCATCAGATTCGGCTTGATGACAAATCCACAGACTTGACGGAGTTCATAACTCTATTTGGGATTTTCAAGTTTACGAGGTTGCTGTTCGGCCTAAATTCAGCTGCCTCAGTGTTTCAGCGTGCAATGGAGGATGTCTGGGAGGACTCCCTGGAGTTAAGGTCTATCAGGATGATGTCTTAGTGTATGGTTCTTCACAGAAAGAACATAATTGCAGATTGAGATCTGTTCTTCAGAAGTTTATTCTTCGTGGTCTTGCATTGCAAGAGAAAAAATGCTGGTTTAATCTTACTGAGATAGAATATTCGGGTCACAAGTTAACTAAAGAGGGGGTTAACTGCAAGGAACAGCTTGTAGAAACCATTGAGAATCTTCCAGTACCAGGGTCTAGAGATGATTTGGTAAACTTTTTGGGTATGGCCGAATATTACAACAAATTTGTGCTTCAGTTTGCCAGTCGTACTTTTGTGTTGCGGGGTTTGTTGTAAAAAGGTGTAAAGGTTCAGTGGACTCCTCTGTGTGAGGCTGAATTAATTGATATAAAGAAAGCCCTTAGCAATCCGCCTTCTTTATAGAGATCTGATACTTCCGCTCTCTCTATTTTGATTACTAATGCAAGTGTCAAAGGGTTAGGGGCAGCTCTCAAACAAGTGAAAGATGGCAAGGAGGAAACCATCATGTTCTTTTCCAGGGCACTAGTAGGCCCTGAAATCCAATGTTCAGTAATTGAAAAGAAAAATTTGTGCATGTTTTGGGCTATCAAGAAAATTAAGAAATTTCTCTGGGGAAGTTCCTTTGTTGTCAGGTCTGACCACAAGCCCTTGAAGGATGTTTTTTGCAAGAAGAGACTGGAATCCATTTAATCTAGGATATGTAGGTGGGTAGTAGCCCTACACGATTATAGTTTTGTAGTGGACTACAAACCTGATACTGAGTGTAGAGTTTTAGATTGCCTTTCTCTCCTGGTTACTGACCAGTCTGGTACTGGGATCAATGATCAGGAGACGTTATGGGAAAATGATGACTAGAAGGTCTGTGAAGTCACGGAGGAGTCAGTCAGTGAAAATGAATGAAGGAAGTCTGGTGTCGAAATTTGTGAAGTACGTAAAAAGGTGACTGAAGGATGGAGTGGGGTAAAGGATGTAAATGATGAACTTCACAAATGCTGGAACATGCAGAATGAGCTGTCAGTGAGTGGTGGCTTGCTTCGGAGAGGTACTAAGGGTATTCCTCCCGTATCAGTCAGAATGTAAATAATTCAGTTAGGACACCAAGGTCACTAAGGCATATCGAAGACCAAGGAGAGAATCAGGTTACATTTCTGGTGGCCGGGCATTGATGTCCACATAGAGAGTGTGGTGAGAGATTGCTTGGAATGCAACCTATGGTGATAGGAGAAGTTCCAAAAAGGAGTTGACAAAGTGGCACTAGACATTTTAGGGCCTGCCACCTGCAGAACAAGTCAGTCATATGTTATGATTTTGATGGATATGTTCGATAGGTGGCCCGAGATACAAGTTACACATAGCATTGAGCCCAAAAATGTCATAAAGTTTGTAGATGGTGTCTTCAGCAGACAGGGCCTACCTGAGTACTTGTTAAAGGATAATGGGGTTCAACTGGTCTCAAGAAATATGGGAGAGTTTTTGCAGAAGTGAGGTATCAAACAGAAGCGTTGCTCTCTCTTTCATCCCAAGACGAATGGCATGGTGGAGAGATTCAATAGAGCATTAAAGGAATCTATCCAAATTGCAAAGGTTCAGTGCAAGGCTGGAAAATTGAGATTTTGGAGGGGGTAAATGTATACTGACTGACACCTCACTCGGTCACAGGGAAAATGCCCTTTGAATTGTTCAGAGGCAGAAGGTCCAACACGCTTATGTTTCAGTCTTGGATGAGAGATAAGGAAAAGAGTGTGGATGACTCTACGGCAGAATTGTGGATGGCTACACAAGACTAAAGACCATCAAGAGGAAGAAGAATTTTGATTTAAGACATGCTACTTCCAAAACTGATGTGCAAGTGGGCGAAAGTGTGAGAGTGAGACACTCGCAGAAATCTGGATCTTCTAGATATTCACCACATTTGAAGGTCATAAAATTGTTTAAAAATGCCGTCAAACTAGATGATAATCGTATCTGGAATCTTAGTAGGATTGTGGCGATTCGTCCAGTGGTACAAACCAAGTGTGACTCACTTGTGGGAAGCTTTGATTTATAGTCACCTTTGCATAGAAACACACGTATCTGTAAAATCCCTAAAGCTTCGCCCAATTATGTCATGGAGCCTTGATTTTATGTTTTTTTCATGCTCTGATTTATAGTTTTTCTTGTGTATTATTAAAATTATTATATTTCCGTTATCGTTTTTGTTCTGTTGTAGGATTGTAGACCCCTTTCTTGTGAAATACAATCTTAAATGTTTGATGGCAGAAAGATGTGTGGTATCCTGTAGCAAACTTGTAAGTTCTTAGAATGTTAACATCTGAAGAGTGGTGTTTGTACTAGAACTCCATCGAGTTAGTCGCTTGTTGGACTGTTTATGGATGGGACATTTTATGCATACAGAACCTCATCAATAAAGAAACTCTTCTACAATCAAGTATGGTCCATCATCTGTATGTCTTCACAAAGTGATTGATGCAGTCACATTTATCAATTGACATGTTGGATTGGGGGGTCTCTGAAAGGATTGACTTAGTTCTTAACAGCTTTGAACATTGCTTTTATCTGTTTACGTTGCCAAAGGTAGTCTAATTGAATGTATTGTCACAGGATTCTGAGAGAGAGTTGGCCTGAGACTAACAGATGACTGGATGCATTTAAGAGGCTGGAACATTATTAGCAAGCATAAGAGGTTGACAAGACTACCCTTCATTTAGTGTGCACAGTGGCGGATCCTCCATGGGGGCGTTTGGGCACCGCCCCACTGCTTTCTCGCCGTGCGAGAAGGCAGAAACAAATAGTAGAGAACTACCATTTGTTTCTGCCTTCTCGCACGGTGAGAAAGCATAAGTCCCTGCTTGAGAGAGTGGAAGAGGTTACTCTAGGGCAGGGGGGAGTGGCTTTCCCCACTGTTATTAATACTGTCTGTTTGGGCAGCCTGAGAGGCTGTCCAAACAGACAGTATTAACTGTATTAAGAACAGTGGGCAAGCCGCTCCCCCCTGCCCTCGAGTAATCCCTCCCACTCTCCCTGCTCTCTGTATGCTGCAGCAGACAGAGAGAAATGACGCAGGTAGGGCAGCCGGCCGAACCAATCACAGCGCTGTGCTGTGGTGGAGGGGAGGGAGGCTGCCTGCAGCCTTCCTCCGTGACGACGAGCACCATGGGAAAGGAATTCAAGAACAAGGAGGCGTCGACGGGAGTCGGGAGTCTCGTGGAGTCTGGGAGTCGGAACTTGAAGGCGGGAAGAAGGTAAGTTTGACTTTTATTTATTTTATTTATCACGCTCCCCCCCCCCCCCACCGAATTCAAAAGCTTTATTTTTCTATTTTGAAAATTGTTGTATGACTTGTTAGACATGTAACAAATCTAAAATGTTGAACATACTAGTTAAATATCTTTTCATGCTTCTCTGCTCCAATGCTGTTATAGTTTAGGGTTTTTATTATTTGAGTTAAAACACAATCTGTTAGTATGGATTTGCACTAGTATTCCGGTCCGGTGGTCACTTATCCAAAATGGTTTGGTTGATACCACAACAGACTGAGTCTAGCTCGGTTTGTGGGGATGTCCAGTTGGTAGAGTGAGTGAAATTAGATTTCTGTTGGATAGATTTGTTAAAATTGATTTGTGAGTTTGCTGGGCAAGGCCAAAGGGCAATACTAAATGGGTACGAATTTTCTTGCTTGGTATGCATTCATTTTTGTGGCCGAGGCAGATGTAAATGTGTAGTAGTGATGCAGCCCTGTCGTGAAACACGTTTGTTCATTCGCTACACAAAGGGTTAGCGAAGAATGACATCTTGTGTGTGCAAGTACAACATTTGGGTTAATGTCATCTTTCAGAGGATCTCCTACTCTTGTCGCATTTGGTTGCCGAGTACAGTTAGAGCAGGTGTGTGCAGTCACTGACCATATGTCCACTCGATTTATTTTTTCGGGGGAGGGTTCGGGAAAGCGCGCTACGCCCTGCCACTTTCAAATGTCACCAGCCGCGACTGAATGTGCATAATATCTTCCACATATGGAGATGAGCGAACTTTTGACAGCGTCTCTGGTCTGTGTTTTACTCTGACCCCCAAGACCCCCTTGCTCCTGTCGTGATAAGCCTGCCTTTGATACCTGTGTTTTCTCCTCTGGCCTCCTCCCTGACTTCTCCCTCTCTCTAACGTGTGTCCTTCTTTTCTGGGCTTTCCTTTTGTTCTGGCTCCATCGACACAGGACCTCACCCCTCCTCTCCAGGCAATTTTGTTTGATTTGTTTCTTCACAATGCCATGGGAAGAACTTTTGAAATTGGAATATCGGTTGAGAGGGGTGCAATCCCCACTCTGGCAACAACCACAGTCCTTATCAGGTTGAACCAAAAAGTCACTAAATTAACAAGTGCTTAATCCTCTGGCAGCTTAGCTCACATGTTTAACTTAGGGGCAATGTGTAAAGCATGTATGCAGCACACAATAAAGGGAAAACACAACACAGGAAAAATTACAAACCAATTATTCAAATGTTACTCTACTTTCCTAAATAAAATAATGCCATAATGACAAAAATCCAACCGTTAGAATCAGAAACATTTGATTTTAAAATTTTAAATGAAAGGAGCGCTTAAAAGTACAGACTGCTACTCACGGTCCTCTACTCACGCTAGACATGGGGAAAGTCACAAATCCAACCAACCGTCATAGAGGTATGTTCAGATAGAGGGCTCAGGTTAGTCATGCTGAGAAGGGACCTTCTAAGTTCAGTGCAAAAAGTTTTGTTCTCTGTGGAGGAGGTTGCGAGGAGAAGGCTAAGTGCAGTGGACTGTTGCTGTTGTAACATGCAAAGAAGGTTGGGTCTTGCAGGCATTTGTTGCTGTAACGTCGCATTGGCAGTAATTGCAGTCTGTCGATGCTGTAGCATGAAGGTCAGGTCTGACATCCCAATACACAGTTGTTGTCGGCACGAAGAACAGGCTTCACCGGAGCTTCATGTTAGCAGTCGTCATGAGCGGCAGAGTCTTGGCCACACTTCAGGATTTTCAAATTAACTTAAAGAGGAGTACACTCTAAAGTCAGCCATGGGGGGAGTGCCCAGGATGGCATACGAGTGAGACGTCTTTCCGAGCCTCTCTGTCTACAACACAGATCCATTGTGCACTGTACTGTGTTGTATTCTCGAGTTAGGCCCATGTTGCGAAGCAGCTTATTTCTTACATTGCCCTAGAAAACAACATTTCAGCTGTGAACTTTTGCATACATTTGCATGCACCACAATGTTGGATTTGTTTCTCTGAAACTACTTTGTTTACACATCGAGCTACGGACAACATTATCACGACACCTTGAACATCATGTACTAGGCCTCTCTATGCACTTGATACTAAAGTCGTCCTATCTTCAGCCATGAAGCAACAATGTTATCTACATATCTATGACATCACTAAACGAACGCGCACATCGCAAGGCCGCATTTTATTATAAATAATAGGCATCCCTATAGATTGGCAGAGGAGGTATTATTGCCGAAGCTGAGGCTCAGTGCATGCTGAGAATCCACCAAGCCCCGGTCTTACATTCAGTGAGGGGTGTCCAACTCGAGACTAAGAAGGGGTCCTTCACTCTATCCCATTAGGTAATAGGGTTGGATCGTCCCTTGGGGTGATTCTTTGCTCAACACTTACACATACTCTAGGTACACTTAGAGTAGGGGTCACATAGTAGGAGTACGCTGGATTACTGCCTTGTTTATATGCTTGCACATATACAACTGTTTAACACCATGGTGGAACTATATCTACTCTTTACGTTGTTGGTGCTTGTAATCACGTTTATCTACTTCTGTCTACTAATCATTGCAGCATATGTATTTTATGTAAGAACAACGTTGGTTCAATAAATATTATTGAAAATGTCCCTCTGAGAATAAGTGAGCACGAGTGACTGAGCGAAAGGTTCTGTACTATTTCCACGATTCCTGAAGAATCAGGGTTGTCATGTTCCGTGGATGCCAGAAACTGTTTGCTTCCTGGTAGGTTAGGAGGGCTTGTGGTGGCATTGTGAGCTAACCGGTCTATATGCCAACATATCCTGTAGTGGTGTCCGGAATCAGTCTTAACACCAAGCACTTCGTTTATGTTGTCCGAACAATGTGCAGGTCGTATGGATTGGTAGGAACTACACGACAACTGCTGCACACTGGAATAAGCCGCCCTGACTGAACACAGAAGTGCACACCCGGGCATAGGGCCTACTGTGCGTAGCACCCAGGGCCTCGGCCATCACCTTTAAAGACAGCGCCGAAGTAACCAAAGCAGGACCCTGCTACCCTGACAGTCTTTGGGGGAGATGAATCTCAAACACACCGTACACTCTGTGCAGACAGGCAGGGCCGACGTCCAACTGGGGCCTCCCCCGGCTGCATAAAGAGAGCCACACCGCAGGCACTTGAGGCCCTGGGGCAGCAAAAAGAGTGACCAGCTTCTGTACAGCTATGGTCCCTGCCCACTACTGTGACTGTCCTGGGCCCTGAAGCAACTCCTGTGGAGGGCCCTGGCTGAGGTCCTTGTGAACATTCACCCTGGCAGAGGCCTGGCACAGCCATCATCGGCCTCTGGGGCTGAAGAGAGATGGCAGCTGATCTTGGACCGCAGCCCCGGAGCCTAGGGAGCCACCATCCCAACCTACTGTGAATCCTTAGGGGGTCCCCCGTCTGGAAGCTGAATCACCACAGGGACTGGGGTGACCCCCAACAAGCTGCACAGCCACAGGACTGGCTCAGTCCCAGAACCTTCACTGCTTTGAAGTGATGCAGAGTTGCCCAAGCCAGGCACAGGCTCTGCCTCACATTTAACACAGGGCCTTGATCTTTCTCCCTGCTCTGTCTGATGCCATTAGACCTTCAAGGGCCCTGATGTTGAGCGTCCCATAATCCTTCATCACTTCATTTCTGGTCCTGACTTGGTCGCAAACCCAGCCTTGAATCTTGAGGGCCTTGTGAGCATAGCCTGTACTTGCACGTGGAAGAGGCAAGAGGTACCATAGACACACCTCCTTAGTCTCCGTGCTCCCTCCAACAAGCCTCGAGCCACAACAGCACAACCTGCCTTGAGTACAGCCTTACGACTTGATAACCCCCAAGCTGATGACCTTGCAACATCGCCAATTTTCCGTTGGCCATCCTACCAGCCATACAAGGCCCCCTGCATGAGGTGAGTCCTCAGGGTTTGGAGGGTTTAGCAGACCTTTCCCTCCCTACTGGCGGCAAGTCCCAAATTGACAATAGAAGCTATGACCACTGGATAGAGGAATAAAGATCGCATGCTGAAAAACATGCTCACTAAGCCCACAGGGTCCCAGACTGGTGATCCTATGCCGCCCTCGGGCTTGGCAGCCGCGCCAGATATTGATGAGGTGGACGCCCTGGTCACTCGTCCCTTTCTGGAGGCCCTTTTTGCTTCACTTTGGGATGATCTCCAGACCCTCAAGAAAGATCTCTCAACTGACATTAAGGAGGTTCACTGAGACTTCGATAGCATGAGTGACAGAGTCTCCTCAACGGAAGACCAGGAAACAAGCCATGATGAAGAGATTGAGCAGCTGCAGCACAAGTGTTTTGACTCAAAGACCAACAACTCCTGCCAAAGATTTAGAAAAATTATCAAAGCGCCACAATATAGATATCAGAGGCATACCCACCTGGACTGAAGATACCGATATAACACTATTCCGTTTTATCCTGGAGGATTCATCAGAGACAGACATTAAACTTGATAGAGCACATAGAGTGAATACAGTTCAGAGATTTAAGCCAATGCTTTATCAAGACTTACTTGCTTCCACTCTCCAGAAGCACTGGGAATTTCGCCCTGTCACCTCCCACCTTAGAAATGAAGGCATCTTTTAGTCTTAGGGGCACCCCTTCCAACTTGTTTTTTGCCTGAATAGCAAACTCCATCAACTTTGATCCTTCAAGGAGGCCTGTTAGCTCCTTGGTATCGAAGACACCCCACCTGATGCATCCCAATCCGTCCAGCGTGATGGAGGGTCAAAAAGACGTCAATGATGAAGGTGTGCTGGGGCTTGGTCCACAGGTCTTTGCCCTGATGTGGCGACTATGGGCAGAGAATGACAGGCAGTCCTAGAGACACTCTCCGGAGACTCTGCAGGCATAGCTATGGCATGACCCTGCGGTGAAGTTATTGCTCTATCAGGTGGATTCCGTTGGGGGCGCCGGCCAGGGGTCTAGGGACTCGGACCCTGAACACTGACTCCATTGGACAATGTACTAATGGTTGTTAACTTTGTTTCTATATTGGTTGACATGGGACTTCTGGTCGCGAAGAGAGTAGTAGCTATGCATTGGTCACGTGGTCCTCCACCCTCTCTTTATCAATGGTCTAGAGATATGATATTTTGTGAAACACAATCAGATGCGTATGAGTAAATGTATTTTTTGAACAACAATCATTTTTAAAGGACTCCATTGATTTTTACATTGCCATCTCGTGGCAAACACTTTCCACATGACCCACCTGGTAGTTTTTTCCTGTTGTACGAGGACAATTCTATCAGCACAACAAAAATCAATTTTTGCAGGCCTGCATTTCTGCCCAGGAACTGTCACCCGCCCAACCCCCTGTTGTCTTCAGTTCATCAGAAAGCCACATGGCCCTCACCCTGAGTGAATGATTCATTTTTCTTCTCCTGCTCCCAGCCTGATAAAACATCCTTGACACAGTGATCAGGTTATCTAGACAATGGTCTGACTGCTGGACTCTAATCAGGGTAAATAAACAAATGACTTGAAAGACCAGGCTTTGATTAGGCAATTGAACAATGAATTGTAAGAAAGAGTCCTGATCGAAGCAGAGTAGACAATGCTCTGTGTACCAAGCCTTGACCAGGTCACCAACTACAAGCATAGAGTGGACAATGCTCTGTGTACCAAGCCTTGACCAGGTCCCAACTACAAGCATCGCCTTGATCAAGCTATCAACTACAAACACTGCCCTGATTGGACAATGGACTGACAGCCAAAAGAATGGTAAAGAAATGTATAAAAAGCTTGTAAGCTACAGAGTAAAGTAGCAGCCTCCTGGCTTTTGTCCCTGACTAGCTTGGGACTCTGTTCCATAGCCCGGGCTATTGAATAAATCTGGGTTCCTCCTGCAGACGAAGGCTCGTGTGTCTCCTTTTACTACCTATGAAGGGTATGGAATATTTGGGCGGTTCCCCCGCCGCCGAGACCCTGTAAGTGGGTTATTCCGGTTCTTCAAATGGCGCCCGAACAGGGACTACACGAGTACGCAGGTCAGGCCCGGTGGACGTGAGGAGGTGCATGGAGAGACTCCGACGGATGCGCCCTACCCAAGGATTTTTGTTTTAATCCGGTAGACCAAACGCCTCACCCGTTGTTCCTCCCCAGCCGGTCTGGGCCACTTGACCGCCTTCTCGCTGGTGTCCCCTAGCAAATAATTTCTGGAGCAGGACACAGCCCTACGTCTGCAGAAGAGAACTACCCCTGTAAGGTAAGGGTAGACTGATCATCCACCAAGTCGGTATGATTCTGTTATTTACTTTCGCAAAAGCCAATTTATTATTGACTTTTGCCAAAGTCAAGCAAGCGAGGTGAATTTTAAAACCCGCTGGTGTCTGTTCTGTATGAAATCTGTATGAATTATTGTCCTTTGCAAAAGACAAGCAAGCGAGGTGAGTTTTAGGAACCCGCTGGTGTCTGTTATCTGTTTAAAAGCATGCCGGTCAGTAGTAAATTCAAGAAGTTATGTTGTTGTATGTGTATGCAGGACTCCCAGCTGGAGGAGGCCTGCTCGCTTCTTCCAGAAGGAACTCCTGGCCACACTATGTATATTAAATATAGCCCCGCTGCCATACTGTTTTCCTCGTTTTGGGTGAAATACACCAAGAAAAGTAACGCGGAGTTACAGTGGCCATTTTTTGGCTCCTTTGATTCCCAAGTCCTTGCAAACTTACAGGAGCAATTAATTAAAATAAAAACGCGCCCGTCCATGTTTGAGTCTGTCTGATTTGGGAGGAAAGAGGTAGAACAGAGAGCTAGGAAACAGAAGGAGCAAGAAAGAAAACAAGAACTAATGTCTATGACCGACCACGCCAGAGAAAATTTGGAAAATAGAATGACCAAATCGGTAGAAATAGCTGATAGGGAGCATGGGGCCCGGGTACAGAAATGTTATCCAGTCTGTGAAGAAAAAGTAAAGGTCCATATAGAGGGGGGAGTAGAAAGTGATTCCTTGCTTGATACCATGCTAGAAAGCCCTCCTGCATATGCTCCAATGTACCTGCCTGACGCCTCACACCCCGCATGTCCCCCTACCACCACCCGCTCCAGCCCCCACTGCCCCTCCTACCATTTCCCCTGTCACACCAGTCCTCCCGAGTTTTCCCATGACTTCTACCACACACATTAACTCTGTCCTCGACGAGGGAATGTTAACAAGTCTCCATCAGTCCAACCCTATCAGCTTTACCCCTACCCGTCCTTCTCCTGCTTCCCCGTGGTCTACAGTCAAACAAGACTTATGTAAATTATTTAATTCCCCCCGAATAGCCTCCTTACGCACAGCAGTCAGCTTTTCGTCCCTTCAAGAGAAAGACCTACAGAGGCAACAGTGTGAATGTTGGATGAATAACAAAGATATTTATTCCTTTAAAGAAATATGGTCCACCTTTTCACAATGGACAATTATGGAACAAACCACCTGGGCTGAATACATGTGTGCTTTGATCATGCAAAAATGTGAAAATGTGTCTTTTCAGATACCTACCGGATTGATGGACCTTAGGTCACAAATAAAAAGGGGTGATGTTCAGGGAGAGGGGATGTTTGGGCTATATCTGTTTTAGTAGCTTACCGTGACATGACTGCCTTTTCAAATGCCCCTTTAGAAACAGCTATGCCAATGAGAGAGGCGGCCCCTGTCTTTGTTAGTGCACTTACTGACGCCCAAAATAATGGATGAGGGGCTGTCGAAGCACACTGGCGCAGGCTTTGGGTTCATGTTCCTTGGAAAAGGTCAGAAGTAATGCAGTTAAAATGACAGTTACCAGATCCTCGGAAGAATCTGGCTGCCTTTTACAGAGAATTAGGTACTCGCGTTCTTGAGGATATAGATTTACTTTTTGGTGCAGTTGTACCCACTGAAATATGGGACAGGATTCGGCATACTGATCATGAAGTGGCATTGGGAGGTAAATGGGCTAGCCTAGAGGCTATGGAAGAAGCAAGGGTAGGAGGGGCTAAACCAGAAGCTGCCATCCTGACATTGCCCGGTAAAATAATGACATTTATGAAAACACTTTTACCGGCAACTGTCATTAATTGGGATAAAATAAACGCCTATAGACAGCGAAAAGATGAAAATGTGGCTGACTTCTTTACCCGTTTTGAGACTGAATACAATGGACATAGTAGTCCGGTTCCTCGGACCCCAGGTTCTGGTCCAGTGTTTGTCGACAAATTTGTCAGCAACTTACTTCCTGAGATCTCTGCCAGGCTTAAAAAGGTTGAGAGTACATGGTCTGCCCAAACGATGACCGGTATCTTGGCTATGGCTCAATATCATGAGAATAGGGAGAACGAAGATAAAGATAGGGAAAGTAAGAAGGTTAGGGATCTTAAGACTAAGGCACTTCTGCAGCAGGCTTATCCTCCCCAAGGTCCCGATGCCCGTGGAAATTTTAGACCGCAATCCCAACCCCCTCCAAGGGCTCGCCAGTTCACCCCCTCCAGTCCTCAAGGTACGGGAGCCCTCTAAACCGATCAGTGTGCTTATTGTAAGGGGTATAGCCATTGGATAGATGAGTGTCCTGTATTAGCAGAAAACATAAGAACAGGGAGAACTCTGCCTCGCGCTCCCAGGGAAGCGAGGCTGACTCGGGATCATTACCCGCCCCATCCACAGGATAAAGAACGTAGGCCCAGGGTTGATGCCCCCATCCGGCAGCGCCCGACCAACAGGTTTGATGGGAACGAAGCAACACGCACTTATTATAATGATGATTATGACGAAGTTGATGAGACAGGATCCTACCAAGCATAGGACAGCCAGGAAAGGGGTATTACCAGAGTGCAAATTCCAGTGGATCAAAAGGGCCAGTATGTTAAAATATCAGTTGTGGGGAATGATAAGAATTTTCTTTTGGATACTGGGGCCACCAGGTCTTCTATTGCACGTCTATCAGTCCCAGAGGCCCCTTTCTGGCAATATGAATGTCTCCGTGGGTTTTGCAGGGACGCCCGTGAGCAGTCCTGTCTCTGAACCCCTCCCTCTTGATATTGGCCCTGCACATGTTGACGCTCCCTTGGTCCTTACTACAGGTTGCAGTGAGAACTTGCTAGGTTTGAATTTACTAAAAGCCCTGTATGCGACCATATCATGTAGTCCCCAAGGTGTTTCCCTAACAATCTCTCCGACTGCAGCTTCCTACATGTATCTGTCCGGTCCCCTCCCACTAGAGTTGCAGTCTTTACCTTCCTCCCTCTGGGCATCATCAGACACTGATGTAGGGTGTCTCAACATACCCCCTCATGTGGTACGCATCCAGCCAGGTGCGCTCCTCCCCCGCCTTCGGCAGTATCGACTGCCCGAGGAATTAGAAATGGCCCTGTTGACAATAATATCTGAATTGATGGACAAGGGTGTAGTGGAGGAGACACGTGGCAATATCTGTAACAGTCCCATTATTCCTGTCCTTAAAAAACTAATGGAGATGCTCTCTCCCCTAAAATATACAGATTTGTGATTGACCTGAGAGCCCTTAACAAAATATATAACACTATCCCAATATCCTGTTGTCCCCGACATCACTGCCCTCTTGACGATGGTTCCCTCTGACGCCACACACTTCTCTGTCATTGACCTGAAGAACGCCTTCTTCAGCATACCCATACATCCTGACAGCAGACAATTTTTTGGTTTCTCCCTTGGTGGGCGGAGTTTCTGATTCTGCCGCGCCCCTCAAGGATTTACCGAGAGCCACAGTATCTACAGCCAAGCCCTAAAAAGCCAACTAGATTCCTTGGAACTTCCTGAAAATTCAACACTATTGCAGTATGTAGACGACCTCCTCATTGCTGCAAATTCTGCCCCAACATGTAAAAAAGCTACTCTCTTTCTGTTACGCCACCTTGCCCTCCACAACCACAAAGTCTCTTTAAAAAAGCTTCAGTTTTGTCAAGAGAAGGTGACCTATTTAGGTCATCTCCCCTCGAAGGAGGGAAGGCAGCTCACCGCTGATCGTGTAGCCATTATCAATGCTATGACGGCCCCACGAACACAGAAGCAGGTACGAGCCTTCATAGGCCTAACCTCATACTGTAGACAGTGGATTTCAAATTTTTCGACCATGGTCAAACCCCTTCTTGCCCTCACCACCAAGGATGTATCAGACAGTTCCTTTCCATGGACTACAGAGCATGCGCAGGCCTTCAAAGATTTGAAGAGGGCCCTGTGTACTGCTTCAGTCCTCGGTACCCCTGACTATAGCAAACAATTTTTTCTTTTTGTACATGAGACAGATGGCTGTGCATGTGCAGTCCTGACCCAGATGTTTGGAGGGCACCAACGGCCATGTGCCTATTTTTCAGCCACCTTGGATCCTGATGCGAGGGCTCTCCCAGGATGCCTACGGGCGACTGCTGCGGCCGCCCTCATGGTCCGTCAGAGTGCGGGAATCGTCATGAACTCCCCTCTGACACTGATGGTCCCCCATTCTGTAGACACCCTCCTTAACAACACCAAGACACAGTACCTCACTAGCGCACGACTTACAGGGTATGAACTAACACTCTTTGCCAGCCACATTAACCTCAAAAGATGCACTGCACTAAACCCCGCCACATTACTCCCACTGGACACTCCAGATGCCCGCTTAGACCCACATGACTGCATATTAAGGACAGAGGACGAGACAAAGGGACGGGTTTACTTACAGAATACCCCGATAGAGGACCCAGAAGGTACACTATATGTGGATGGATCATGTCTCAGAAGGCCAGATGGTAACACCTCAGCTGCCTGTGCACTCACAACATTAGAAAAGGTAGTCGAAACAGCTCAGATTCCGCAGTGCTCTGCCCACGCAGCAGAACTAGTGGCCCTCACTGGAGCCTGTGAGTTAAGCAAGGGTATAACGGTAAATATCTACACCGACAGTCAGTATGCCTTCGGGGTGGCCCACAACTTCGGGAGGTTATGGAAAGAAAGGAATTTCCTAACTTCCCATGGGACCAAGATCCAACATGGCCCCTAATACACCGACTGTTAGACTCTCTGTCACTCCCCAAAAAGGTGGCCATTATGAAATGTCAAGCCCATAAGAAGGTGACAGACGATGTCAGGAAAGGCAATGCTCTAGCTGATCAGAACAGCGCTGAGGAAGAGGGAAGGAATGTATGTAGGAGGTCCCGCTAGGTGGGTAACAGAAGGGGGCATGGTTGAAAATACAGTACAAAGTGTGCTTGACATTCAGTCCCATACTACTCCTGAAGAACTAAGGGGCATATTACCAAGGGCATTATCGCCACTTTAGCGGGATTTTTTCCCTCTAAAGCGGAGATAATTGTATCGCCCTATTACCTAGCTGTCGCTAACACCAGTTAGCGACAGCTAGTAGGAGATAGCGGGGATTTAGGTGCCCACTTTGCATGTCAGCGATAATTATCGCTAATGACATGCAAAGTGGGCGTGTCAAGATGTTAGCGACTGGAAACAGCCGCTAACATCTCTATCTCCTATTACCAACTTTTGGAAATAATCGCGCTAAGCGCGATTATCTCCAAAAGCTAACGCATGCCCAGAGCTGTTCCTAGCCATGTTATCCAATGGTAGGTGGATAACAAGGCTAAGAGCATTTGCTCGGTAATGCATGAATATCGCTGACTTTACAGCGATATTCATGCATTTCGGCCGATTTTTATCGCTTAGGAGATAAACCTTGATAATAGCAAGGCTCCTAAGCGATAAAAATCGGCGGAGCTCGGCGATATTAATATTGCCGCTAAACCAACATAGCGATAATCATCGCTAGTTGTTGGTAATATGCCCCTTAGAGTGTGGGAAGGTCACTTAGCAAAGGAGGGAAGTGATAGTTGCTGGGTCCGTACGAACCACGGAGAGACAATGGATGTTGCCTGACAGTCACATGCTGGCAGTAGTTACAATGGCCCATGGTCCGCACACATTAGCGCGAAAGGAATTTGCAAACTGTTGGAACCTACATGGTACAACTCAAAAATACCAGCATATGCTGAAAAGCTGGTTAAAACATGTATGGTTTGCCTAATGAACAACCCCGGAAAAGGCACTGTTACTCCTAAGGGAGGATTCTCTCCTCCTACCTTCCCGTTTGAAGTCCTCCAAATGGACTACATCCAGATGGACAGGTACGTTAACTTAAAATATGTCCTGGTGGTGTTCTATGCATTCAGTCGATGGGTGGAAGCCTACCCCGTCAAAGACTGCACTGCTATCACTACCGCCAAAGTACTACTCAAGGAGTACTTCCCATGCTTTGGTTTGCCCCGCTTGGTCTGGAGCGACAACGGGAAACACTTTACAGCTCATATCATGGACCATGTCTGTACAGCATTAGGCATAAAACAAAAATTTCACGCCGCCAACCACCCCCAGTCAGCAGGCCTAGTGGAGGTATACAATGGCATCTTAAAAACTAAAATGGCCACAATAGTAGCTGAGACCGGTGTCACTTGGGTTGATGCTCTTCCCTTGGCCCTACTGTCCACTATAACAACGGCCCACACCAGGATAAGATTATCACCACATGAGATTGTGTTTGGGAGGCCTGCCAATGTCTGGGGTGACCCTCGACCTAAGAAACTGTCAGATGTTGAATACCCTGTATTGACTGATTACCTGTACAATCTAACCAACAACTTTCGTACTCATTATCACCAGGTGCACGAGGCCATACCGGACAAAAGCGAGGGCCCAGGACAAGTCATTCAACCCGGCGACTGGGTCCTGGTGAGGAACTTCCAGCGGACCAAGAGCCTCGAGCCCCGCTGGACCCAACCTCGCCAAGTCCTATTGGCCACCCGCACCCCTGGGAAAGTGGATGGTCGACAAAACTGGGTCCACTCTACCCACTGCCGGCGTGCCCCTCTGCCCTACGATCAGTGGGTGAGGGAAGGACTGGGAGACACAGAGACAGAGACAGTTACAACCTTTGTCCCATTCAGTGACGCCAGGTTGCATTCCACATCCACTGAAGCGGAGAGTGACAACGTTCTAAAAGGAAGGGCAGAGCCCTCCCTTAACACTGCTCAACATCAAGAACATCTGTTTCCTGATAATACCGTCGATGCTTCCGACAGGTATAATCTACGTTCCAGAGGGAAGGCTTGCCCTTGACTTCGCCAGGTGCCAAAAGCTGTAGGGCTGTGATCCTCCGAGGCTGAGAGTAGTGCCATTTGTAAGACTGAGGTAAACCATAAGGGCACTCGGTCACTGCATCTGGTGAAACAACCACCAATCACATACAGCCACTAGGGGTCCCTGGCTTAGCACAATGGCCGCCTTCCCAAACACTCGTATCGAGAAACGAGATGCCAGTCTCCGACATAGCAGATGCTTCCTGGTCACCGTGGTGACGCTGTTTGTCTCCCTCCTCCTATCAATCCTTGGTTGGCTCTTACTGATCTACCATCCTGCTACATCACCAACTCCTATCCCGACTCCCACAGAACATCAGTACTATTCCTTACCAGCCCACGAATTACCCCGCTGTGCAGAATTTTTCAATAACACCTTCATCCAAATGTTGCATCACCACGAACTGATCATGACCACTTACAACTGCTGGGTGTGCGGACTGATGCCACATTCCATGCTATATCCTGTCCCATTCTTTCCTTATCCATTTTCCATCTCTGGGTCTTGTCTTGCATGGTGGATGTTGATGCAGGAGGCCTACACTGTCAATATTACTGCCCATCCTGTCCTTTGTACATTCCGTGATGAGATTCTGGCGGAAAAGATCTGGCAATGCCAATGCTCCTTTTTGCCCGACCATCTCTTCCACATTGCTACTACCACCAGATGAGCTCGGTGGGATGGTAGTATTGAATTCCACCACTCAACAAACATTTTCCAGGTTCCGCACAAGAAAGATACTGCCTAATGAAAGAGACACTTTGAACATCATAAATGTACAAGGCTGTGTCTGCATCCACGGCCTAGGGACTAAGAAAGTTGGTACCAGTATATGTGACATCACTAACCGCCTGATTCATCATGCTCCCGTTTTGCGAGGCCCTAATAGCGATTCATAGCGAATCGCTATTAAGGACTCGCAAAACGGGATTCATGTAGGAATATGCAAAAAAAATGCGATTCCTTACAATTCCTTATTTGCGATTAGCTAATTGCTAATCGCAAATAAGGAATAACTCCCCATTCATTCTTATGGGCCAAAAGGCCCATAGGAATGAATGGGGAATATTCCTTATTTGCGATTAGCAATTTGCTAATCGCAAATAAGATAGCGATTTGAAGGGTGCCAGGGGTGTCCAGAGGACACCCTGTAGCACCCCTCAAAAGAAATTTTACACATGTGTTGCACACACACATGTCCAAAGGACATGTGTGTGTGTAACATGCAACTCAGAAAAATGCATTTAAATGCATTTTTCTGAGTTTTCGCAATTTACCACGAGGTCTGACCTCGCGGTAAATTGCGCCTAGAAATTATGAATTCGCAAAAAAAATAGGATGATGAATTGCATTTAAGGAATCTCAAATAGAGATTCCTTAAATGTAATTCCTCGCAAAATTGCGAGATCGCAATTAGAGATTTTTACATTTGGGATGCTGAATCCCAATTGCAAAAATCGCTCTCGCAAAGGGCCAGATTCTGAGAATCTGGCCCTTTGCGAGCGCAAAAAAGCTTGATGAATCAGGCTGTAAGACCCCAACACCTATTTTATCTGCGGGATTGCCACCTACACTTGGCACCCCCGTAACTGGTCTGGTACCTGCTATCTGGCCTTCCTCCTTCCACCAACATATTCCACCCATGGAGGTTACCATCTGACAATGAAGGGCGCCCTGCGCCGCTCACGTAGGGGTATCATATCGGCAGAAGATACAGCAGATCAGGAAGCTGGGGACTTCTTTAAAGGTATGCTTCCATTCTGGGGCCCCATGGCAAACAGTTGAGCTATACGAGGACTGACCAGGGTCCTTGAGGCCACCATCACTGTAACAGCTGGTGCCCTCTCCAACATCTGCAGAGCTGCAGGCGGACCGCCTCATAATGCTCCAAAATCGCATGGTCCTGGACGTCATCCTGGATGATCGTAGTGGCATATGTAAATTGATCGGCTCCAGCTGCTGCATGTATATCCCGGAAAACGCACCTACAGTGTACGATGCCATCCAACGTCTGCATCATCTCTCTTCCGAAGTGCATCTGGATGAAGGCAACTGGTCTCTCACCGGCTAGATCTGGGGCCTTCTTTCCCAGTGGGGTTGGAAGGTCCTCATCTTCCTTGCCTTAGGAGTAGCTGTCCTGGTCTCCTGCTGTCTGTGTTTTCAGTGCCTGCCAGTGCTCTGTACTATGTGTGCCCAGACCATCAAGCCTCCGCCATCAAGCATTCACAACACTAATATGATGGTAATGGTCCAGAAAGAAACAGATGGGCTTATGAGCATTGACATTTCATGAAGTATTTGCCACTCTATGGCAAAAGGAGGGTCTGAGGAAATGTATTTTTTGAACGACAATCATTTTTACAGGACTCCATTGATTTTTACATTGCCATCTTGTGGCAAACACTTTCCACACGACCCACCTGGTAGTTTTTCCTGATGTACGAGGAAAATTCTATCAGGACGACAAAAATCTATTTTTGCAGGCTTGCATTTTGGCCCAGGAACTGTCACCCACCCAACCCCCTGTTCTCTTCAGTTCATCATAAAGCCGCATGGCCCTCACCCCGAGTGAATGATTCATTTTTCCTCTTCTGCTCCCAGCCTGATAAAACATCCTCGACACAGTGATCAGGTTATCTAGACAATGGTCTGACTGCTGGACTCTAATCAGGGTAAATAAACAAATGACTTGAAAGACCAGGCTTTGATCAGGCAATTGAACAATGACCTGAAAGAAAGAGCCCTGATCAAAGCAGAGTGGACAATGCTCCGTGTACCAAGTCTTGACCAGGTCACCAACTACAAGCATAGAGTGGACAATGCTCTGTGTACCAAGCCTTGACCAGGTCACCAAGTACAAGCATCGCCTTGATAAAGCTATCAACTACAAACACTGCCCTGATTGGACAATGGACTGACAGCCAATAGAATGGTATGAGAAATGAATAAAAGGCTTGTAAGCTACAGAGTAAAGTAGCAGCCTCCTGGGTTTTGTCTCTGACTAGCTTGGGACTCTGTTCCATAGCCCCGGCTATTGAATAAATCTGGGTTCCTCCGGCAGACAAAGGCTCCTGTGTCTCTTTTTACTACATATGAAGGGTATGGAAGATTTGGGCGGTTCCCCCGCCGCCATGACCCTGTAAGTGGATTATTCCAGTTCTTCATGTAAAGCGAGCTGTTTCCCCCTAGAAACCACCCCAAAAAATTTGGAGTCTGTATAATAACTATGTTGAAGCCAGACTTAAAGACCTAATGCACTAGCTAATAACATACATAGGACGAGATAGAAATGTTAGTTCTCACCAGTCCCTGATCGGAATGCTTACTGTGACCTCATGTCCGTGCTATTGTGTAATGATATCTCACACTCACTGTGATCATGCATAATCCTTGTCTTCTCTTAGATGAGTTTAATTTTTAATTAATTTTTGTGTTTGTTTTTGCTTTATGGTAAATGTACAATTTTGCTGAAGGAATTCTTCTTTGCGATTTATAATTTTTACTGTATGTAATTTGTTTTTTGGTTTGATTGTTTTCATTCCAATGAGAAATAAAATACTAATTGAACTCGACAGAGCATAATATGCCATGCATCGACTTTGCCACCTTTTCTATGTTACCAGAAATAGATGTGGACACTTCTTGGCCAATAGATTAAGAGTGCAGAGACAGGCCACAGGAGTTAAGGCTAAATAAAATGTGGATGGCTCAGAACATACTGGTGATGTCCACATTGCTTATGCCTATCGAGAATTCTACAAAGAGCTATACGCAGGGCAGGACCTACCTGAAGATAGCTCAGGTCTATACCTCCAGGATGCACATACCTCAAAATTGACACTGGCACAAGCGTCTGACCTAGATCGCCCAATTCCAGTTAAAGAGGTTATCTCTATCATTGCCAGGCAGAAGATACTTAAATCAACAGGCCCTGACAAAATTGATCCCTGCGCTCTTCTATAAAATATTTTGCATGATCTTAGCACCCCTCCTAACCCGACTCCATCAAGAGCCCAGCCTCAATCCTGCCCTCTATGATGGGGGTCTGCAATTATTGTCATCCCAAAACCAGGCGCAGATAAGAGCCATTGTGCTTCTTATAGGCCAATATCCCTTGAAAACTATACACTGGCACTCTGGCAGCCCACTTAGGCCTCCTTCTACCAAATCTCATTGTTACTGGCCAGGCAGTTCTTATTCCCCATTGCCAATATAGTGATCATACGAAATAGGCCCTACACTTAATTGACAAGGCCCAGTGATCATACCAGACCGATTGCTATAGACACAGAGAAAGTACTCAGTCAGGTCCATTGACCATACCTAGATGCTACACTTAAACTCTTTGGACTTGGTGAGTACTTCTGTTTATGGGTTCTCAGCAAACAAGGGTGTTAGACCTGGCATCTTTGGCATGGTTTCCCCTGACTTTTTGCCTCTACCTCCTGTATTTTTGATGCTGTGCTGGATTTAGTTTTTGATGACTTAGGTGCTTTGGGCACTTTACCACTGCTGAGCAGTGTCAAAGTGCAAGCGCTTTCTGTGTACATTGTTATTTCAATTGGTTCTCCCTTGGCATATTTGATTTACTGGTTAAGTCCCTAGTAAGGTGCACTGAGTGTGCCATGACCTGTAAATCAAATGCTACTAGTGGGCCTGCAGCACTGATTGTGCCACCCATATGAGTAGCCCTGAAAGGGTAACTCAGACCTGCCACTGAACTCTGTGGGCAGTTTGTTAACCTGCCAGGTCGACCTGGCAAATGCACCCACTTGCTAGGCTCTAACCTTCCCTTTTCTGACATGTAAGGCACCCCTATGGTAGGCCCAAGATACCCCACTGAACAGGGTGCAGTGTATGTGAAAGGTAGGTCATATACTGGTGTGTTTGGCATGTCCTGATAGTGAAATACTGCCAATTTTGTTTTTCACTATTGAAAGGCTATCTGTCTCATAGGATAGAATAGGAAATACTTTGTAACACCTTACAAGTATAACTTCCCGTTGGGGCTAGATAGAGAAATAAGGTTTAGGCTCACTGAACTCAGAATTTAATAACACATCTTTTAGTTAAGATGTTTTTTAAATTGTGTGTTTGAAAATGCCTACTTTTAGAAAGTAGGCATTTTCTTGTTTAACCATCGTGTGTGCCTCTGCCTGTTTGTGGACTGACTGTCTGGTTTTGGAGTGACAGGTGCTGGGGATGTACATTAATTGTAGACAGCCACTGGGGGTATTTAGGTGTGCCTAGCCCTTCCTGGATGAGTCAGAGCTGAGCTGAACAGGCCTAGGCTGCATTTAGAGAAGTGGGAGGAGTTTTCCTTGCACCTAAATAGAGCCTGTCTCCCTTGCACAATACTGTCTTCATTCCCTGTGGTCATACTGCATGAATGAGGACAGAACTTGTTTTTATTGGGCTCAGAGACACTTGCACAAAGAGAAGAAAGACAAAATAGGGTATAAGTAGTAGACCTTAAACTCCAGAACTTTAAATCACTTCTGGACTCAAGAGGAACCTTTCCCAAGGAGAAGAGCTGAAGAGCTCTGAGGAGGAATACTGCCCCTTTGCTGTGTGAGATTGGCCTGCAGTTGCTATTTCTGCCATAGAAAGGACAAAGACTGGAATTTTACTTGGAACCTGCTTGAAGAAGATCTCCAAGGGCCTGTGTGTGCTCAGGGACGTAAAGGCTTCTCCGCCAGCTCACCTGAACTGGAATGCTGAGAGGTCTGACCTACCAGGAGGTGCCTGTTCCTGGCCTCTGGAGGTTGTTCCTACTGTTGGGAGCTGAAAGAAAAGAAAAACTGAAGCAATTGACGCATCGCTGTTCTTACAGCTGGTTTTCCAACACAGCACCGATGTGCAAGAAGAATCTCCACACATCGTTGCTATAGAAACGTCGCAGTGCCTGTCGCGGCTGCAAGAACCGATGCATCGATGTGATCGCAGCTGAAGAAACTGATGCAGTGCCACTCGACGCGACTGCATCGATCGCCGACGAATCCCGGATTTCCATGCAACACACCCATGCAGCAAGTTTTCCCGACACATCACCCGCAGACCAGAATCGTCTTTGAGTCGACGCATCATTTGTCCTGTGTTCAGCAGAATTGTTGCATCGCCTCCCGAAGGTCTCAGGAACTGACGTATCTCTTTGCTTTCGACGCTTCCAATCTCTGTGGCTGTTTGGCCTTGTGAATTTTGTGCATTGATGAAATGAAAATGTTTTGCAATTTTGTTTGTGCATTGGTTTCATATTAAGTTAGCATTCACTGCACCATTTTCAGCCACCATTTTAAATCATGTTGTCAGCCATGTATTCCCTGACTCGAGAAGCAGGCTGCGGAAATGTTCATTTCTCCAAGGTTAGGCCTTGCTCTGCTAATGAATACAATGTTCTTATTAATGCATTCCTCTCCCATAGATAGAAGCTTTCTCCCATTAGCCTAACCGTAGAAACAAACAGAATGACCTTGGTATGAAGATAATGTGTGCCCGACCTCAGAGTCGAAACTCGTCTTACTGTATTCCTTTGTTTTAGCTGCACCTGCTAGTAGATTTCCATCATGTGAGGGACTTTCTTGTTTTAGAACTGTACATAATTTATCTCTATGTGGGCTGAAGTCAGTCCCTCTGCGGCAATCCTAGGAGGCTGGTCAGACTGGACTCCGCTGAAGTGTACCTGAATAAAAAAAACTTGATTTGTTTTCTCTATTGTCGGACCGACTCTTCATTTGTATGGAAGGCTGAGAGGTGGTCGCTAGTGACCTGGGTGGCCCTAATTGGGTCACTTCCTTCAGTTGGTACCCAAACAGGGACTCCATTGGGTGACCCATCCTCGCCCGCAGATGGGTGTGGAGGTCGAGTCCATCGTCAGGTCGGACAGGCGGACCAGGGATCCCTGCACAAGAGAGTCCTGAACTCGCAGCTGCCCTGTCTGTCTGACCGGGCGGTGCCTCGCCCAGCGGTCATCCCAAGTGGGGTCCTGAATGGTGAAACCCTTGGATCTGACAGTTTGGTCTAAAGAGTCGGCAGTGGAGAATACATTTGTTTGACCTGTGTGCACCAGGTGAGTTTTTTATGTTCTTTGCATATATGGTACCATTTTGGTTTGTCTTTGGTATGGTCTGAGGACCGATTTTGTTTTGCATTTGGTACAGTCTGAGGACCGATTTGGATACAAAGTGCTTGTGAGCACTTTGCCCGGCAACATAACGAATTTGGCTTACTTTTGAAAATGCCGGTGTTTAGTCGTTTTTTTGGTTTCTTGTTATCGTTGTTGTTCTGCTGATGCTCGGCTGGAAGAAAGTCAGCCAGCGCCTCCGGAAGGCACTCCAAATTTTGATATGTATGTAAAACATAACCTCGGCCCGATTATGTTAAGTGCGTTATGGCACAAATATACGAGGGGCAATGCTGAGTTGCAGTAGCCAATGACCGGTACTTTTTGATTAACAAAAAATGTGTTTTTTACAGGAGAAGTTGTTTGCAAGAAGAAATAGGCAGTCTATGTTTGATACCCTCAGAACATGGCAAAGGGAGACTAAACAGAGGTGAATGAAAGCATAGAAAGAGGCCCAGAAGGGAAGAATGCAGACATTTACTCAGAAAGCTGTAGCACATGACAGAGAGAAGCAGGAGATAGGAATTGAATGTGTAGATAGGAGGTTTCGACTGTATATTGATAAATCTTATGTCGCCCGAGAGGAAAATGATGCTTTTGTGGAAGAATTGCTAGATGCTCGACCCCCTACCTTCATATGCCGCATATCCCATTCGTCCCCTACAGGCCCAGCTTCCCGGTTCTTCTGTCTCTGCTGTTTCAGCTTCTGCTACTGTTGCTCAATCTGCCTTGGCCATGGCACCTCCTGTCCTTTCTTTTTCTTCGCCATCTGTGGCAACTACGACTGTTAGCATTCCTGCAACACGTATTGCTTCGGCATCCCTTTTGCCAGCTCTTACACCCATGACCCAGCCAGCAGCGACGTTAATGCCCACTACCTTTGTGATCGCTCCCACTGTGTTCCTCCATCCCCGACATTACAGAGTATTAGGACTCAGTACATGGCCTGGAGGATAGATACTGGACGAAATTTAAGGACTGATTAGGGCAAACATTGATACGATCAGACATGGGGGAGGCAGAGTGACAGGTAGTGGCTAATCAGGCTGCGTAGTGGGCCTGAAATCCCATTTATGGTGTGGAGGATGTGTGGAATGTGATGAAAGATTATGAGCCTTTTGTACAACAGCATGCCCTTAAACACATGTCGGCTACTTTGATTGGACTTTGGGAGCAGTGTTTCAATGATGCCGCACCGCAGATTACCTATGATATTAAGGATCATGTATACGTTGCTGATGTGGCGCCGGATCAAGTTTTTGGTAATGTTGCGACATTGGTTGCTTATCGGAGTAGGCTGCTTGAGTAGAGCCCGAACACGGTATCTCAGTTTCCGATGAGGGAGGTCCACCCCATATATCACCCTGAAATACCAGAGCAAAGGGATCAGCACGATGTTGTTACTAGACCAGGGGTAGCTGTTGGTTTTCAAGATCAGTGGGTTTACACTCCATGGAAAAGGAGTGAGGTTTTGTCCCTTAAGACTCAGTTACCTGACCCTAGGAAAAATCCTACTGCATATTACAAAGAATTGACTGAGGCCGTTTCTTCGACAGTAATGACGCTTGCGGATATTGAAATGTTCTTTGGTTTGTTGGTTCCGGTTGATATGTGGAGACAGGTACATGCACAGGATCACATTACAGAACTGGGTGGTACCTGGGATCAAATTAAAGTATGGGACCAGGAGAAGAAGCCTGGTGAGAAGCCTTAGGCAGAGATACTTGCTTTACCTGGCGGAATTATCACATATATGCATTCTCTGATTGGGACAAGCTATCGGCTTGCCGCCAGAAGAAAGATGAGAGTGTGTCTCATTTTTTCACCAGGTTTGAAAGTGTGTTTATGGATTATCTATTGAAGGTGGTGTGGGATTGTGTGTCAGCAGCATTGTTTCAAACTTGCTCCCAGAGATCGCGACACGATTACAGGCGTCCGAGAGTACCTGGTCCACCTTTTCTCCTTCTGTTATCTTGAATATGGCGCAGTATTATGAGCACAAGGAAAATGAGGATAAGGAGAAGATGGGGATAAAGCATAAAGATTTGAAGAAAAAGTTGTTGTTGCAACAGGCCTCTCGAGAGACTGATAGAGGACGTTGAGGAAACAGATTACTTGGAGCCTAACCAAGCTCGTTTCCTCCCGTCTCATTCGACCGAATCAGTTATTTTGGCAGTGATGGACACCCTAAGGGCTAAAGCTGACTCAGGAACCCCGCAAGCCCTGGTGCTCCTGGATTTATCGTCATTGTTCGACACGGTTGACCATACCATCTTATTGAACCGTGTCGAACAAGCTGGCATACGGGGCGCTGCCTCTCAGTGGTTAAAATCCTTCCTTATGGATAGAACTCAGGCAGTGCGTCTTAGGAACTTCACTGCCCCTAATCGCTCCACGTCCTGTGGGGTCCCACAGGGCTCCTCCCTGTCCCCACTATTATTCAACCGTTACATCAGGCCCCTGATTCACTCTCTCAAAACCAGGGGAATCACGGTCTTCAATTACGCAGACGATCTCCAGCTTGTATTTTCGCTGGAGTTCCTAGTGCTGCTACCAAATTCCAATCTACAATATGTCACATCAAGCACTGGATGGATACGAATCAATTAAAGCTCAACCCCGGTAAGACAGAGTTGGTGTTACCTGGGAAGAGTCCCATTCATTGGGGACCTCTTTTCTGGCCGGCCGAATTAGGTCCTTCCCCAGCTCCCTCGCCTTCGTGAAGAGTCTAGGGGTAACTATAGACTCTGATCTCTGAGAGGACAGGTGGGCAGCGTGGTCTCCACCAGTCTTTTTCAACTGCGCAAAATCAGAAAAATCTCACATTTACTATCTTATCCAGCCCTGGTCCAAGTGATCATCGCCCTGGTACTGTCACGTCTGGACTTCTCCAATTCACTGTACACTGGCCTTCCCCAGGGCCTGCTTAACCGCCTCCAAATGGTCCAGAACCAGGCAGCAATACTGCTCTTTAAACAGCCTAAGTGGCAATCGGCCAGGCATCTTTTGGTCAAACTACACTGGCTGCCCATAGAACATTGTGCCACTTTTAAGACAGGATGTATACTCTTTAAAACACTGCACTGTACGAGTCCAAAATGTTTGAAAAATCGGATCACCAAATATGCCCCCAAATGTAACCTCCGTTCTGCCCACCATCATCTCCGCACCACCCCTACCATCAAACTAAAAAGGCAGGGTGGACGCAGGTTTTCCTACTTGGCACCCAGGCTCTGGAATTCACTCCCATCCCCAATCAGGAACTGTGAGAACTTGCTATGCTTCAGAAGGGCCTTGAAGACATGGCTCTTTGTGCAACCTTACTAATCTTGGCCTGCCACATCAACATTCATCTGATCAGCACCATGAAACCTTTGGTGTCCGCGTGCTTTATAAATTCTTCCTAACATAACATAACATAACGTGATGGCATGGCCCGACAGCTTCCCCATACTAGCAGGAATGCTACGCCTAGAGGACCGAATCAGTATGCATACTGTAAGGAGGAGGGGCACTGGCCCTGTGCTTTTTCGGAAGGTGGCGGTCCCAAGAGGATGAAGGTCTCGTGGACGGGGTTGTTGAGATGGTGGCCAGGACGGGGCTCAGACCGTTGGGACATCTCAGGGATGAACTGATCAGAACTACTTTGATGACCCTCAGGGCAAACAGTATTATAATGATGACTACGATACGGATGAGGTGACTGGGATGTCTTACAGTTAGGACAGCCGGGGACAGGGCAAGGGACCAGTTTTGAAACCTATAGACTAGCGAGGTCCGTACTTTAGTGCGGATGTGCATGGTTTGACTAAGGAGTTTTTGGTGGATACAGGTGCAACAAACAGCTCTATTTCTCGTTGCTTGGTCCCTGGGGTGGCTCTGTCTCATCATAATGATGTTTCGGTAGGATTTTCTGGTGTACCGGTTGTGAGCCCCATTTCAAAACCTCTTGCATTGACTATTGGTCCTTTCAATGTGGATTCGCCATTCTTATTGACGTCTGATTGTGGAGAGAATTTGATGGGTTTGGACTTGTTGAAGAAATTGCCTGCTATGATTTACTGCTCCCCAGCCAGCATCTATATGACGATGGGACCTGATGTGGTGTGCGGTAAACAGTGTCTATCCCAAGATGCGCCCCTCCCTACTCAATTTAAAGGTGTGTCAACCACACTGTGGTCAACAGGGGACACGCATGAGGGTTTGTTGCAGATGTCGCCTGTTTCGATACGAGTCAAGGAAGGTGCTATTTTACCCCCTATCCCTCAGTATCAAATACTGCAGGCAGGTGAGCGAGCTTTGATACAAATTTTCAAGGCTTGATTGAGAAAGGAGTGGTTGAGGAGATGACTTCTGATGTTTGTAACAGCCCTATTCTGCCGATCCTCAAACGGACGCCTTCAGGTCCCTCTGAGTATCACGAAGATGTTTATGGTTTTGTGATTGATTTGATGAAGTTAACAAAAAAGTGATTCCTCAGTTTCCAGTGGTCCCTGACATAACAACTCTTGTGACGATGATTCCTTCTTCTGCCAAATTCTTTTCTGCATTTGACTTTAAAAAAGCATTCTTCAGTATTCCCATTCATCCTGATAGCAGATATCTATTCGAGTTCACCCTTGCCGGTAGAAGCTTTAGATTCTGTCACGCTCCTCAAGGCTATACAGAGAGCCCGAGTATCTATTTTTTATTTTTATTTAAGAAGTTTTATATAGCCCAGGCCTGACCCGAGGGTGTCGGAGGGCTTTACAACAGTTAAATTACAGAGAATCACAACAAAACAACAATTAGTAGTGCAGGTCGGTGGTGGGGAGATCTGTTTCGATGTTTTGGGGACAGGGGTCGAAGCAGTGCACTGCGTCTGCTTTCTCGCTAAGACTGTTCCTATCGGTACCCTAGGGAGAGGTCTAGCAACAGGGTTTTGAATTTTACAAATGAGGGAACAGTTCTGATGTGGGGGTGGGGGAATAGAGTTCCAGATTTTGGGCGCGCTCCCGGTGAAGGATCGTTTCGCAGTTTTTTGTATTCGAGTTTTCAGCAGGATGAGTAGGAGGGAGTTTGAGTTTCTGTGGTTCCTGGCCTGACCGGCTTTTTGGAGTTTGGCCACCAAATATTCGGGTTTGCTGGTGTGCAGGACTTTGTGTGTGAGGCAAGCTGTTCTGAAGCTAACCCACATTTCGACTGGGAGCCACTTGGGTTCTCTGAGTGCAGGAGACATATGATCGAATATCTTGATTCCGGTGACCATGCTAGCTGCCGCATTGAGAGTTATTTTGAGGGGAGCCAGATGTGATTTTGCTATTCCTGAGAGGACAGCATTCCCATAGTCCAGTCTTGACAACACCAATCCTTGGGTGGCCTGTTTGAGATCACTGGGCGGAATGAAAGGTTTTATTTTATTCAGTAGCTTTAGGTTAATGAAGGTGCTCTTAGCTGAGTTTTTGATGTATGTGATCATGTCCAGCTTTGGGTCAAGAGTGATTCCTAATGATTTGCCAGAGTCGGCCAGGGTGAGGTTGCCATTGAGCGCATCGATGGCTTTTAGCCATTCCACAATTTGGGGGTTCTCCTCTTCGTTCAAGATGAGGAGTAGTTCGGTTTTGTTGGGGTTTAATTTAAGGTGATTACATGACAGCCAGTGTTGCACATCTCTCAGTACGTCATTGAGTCTATGAATGTCTCTGATGGAACTGGTTTCCAAGTAGATCTGGGTGTCATTAGCATAAAGATGGAGGCGGATATTGGCTTTTTTGAGTAGTTTGGTGAGAGGTTCCATGTAGATGTTGAAGAGTTGCGGAGAGAGCACTGAGCCTTGAGGGACTCCCTCGTTGACTGGGTGAAGGTCGGATGTGAAGCTTTTGATTTTGATTTTTGGAGTGCGATTGTGTAGGAAGGAAGAGAACCATTGGGGGATCTATAGTCAGACATTGAAAGGTCAGCTGAATTCCTTGTCACTCCCTGCAGGTAATGTATTGCTTCAATATGTCAATAACTTGTTCATCACCTGGGATACAGAACAAGTTGCAGAGACAGGACAGTCAAATTGCTGCTACATTCAGCTCAACATGGCCATAAAGTATTCCTTTCCAAATTTCAGTATTGTCAACAGGAGGTCACCTGCTTAGGTCACCTACTGTTGAAAGAGGGTAGGAGATTGACCTCTGAGCGCATCAGTACCATTGTTAAAATGTCTGTCCTGCAAACTCAGAAAGATGTGCATGCTTTCATAGGTATCACTTCCTATTGCAGGCAGTGTATACCTGACTATTTGTTGCTTATTAAGCCCCTGCTTGCACTAACACTAAAGGGTGTGCATGAACCCCTGCCTTGGACACAATATAAGAAACAAAAGGTATCACCCCAGAACTAATGTATAACCGTGATCAACCAGATCAAGTGCATTTCCTACAGTGGTGGGAAGCACACAGATTTGTTAAAATACCCCTCACACACCAAAAGGGCCCTTGGTGTCATGCTTCATCATAGGGGTCTTCCTGCCCCACTGCGTGATGGGGCGTGCTACAACCTACGGCTGCGTTGGAGCACTGATTTTTTTTTTAAAACTATGTGTAGTGTACAAAAGTGAGTGGAAGGGTCAGGAGTGAGTGAAGGAGTGATAACAAGTTTGAAAAACACCTGGCCCTATTGGAAGAAAAAACATTAATATTCCATTGGGCTGTTGTTATTAAAAGTGGGGAATGAGGTGGAGACAGTGTGCCATTATGAGCAGTGTCTCCTATGTCGTCAACACATTTCGAAGTCCTCCCAAGGCTTCTTTGTCAGGACCAAAAAAGAATGATATCTCTTTTCTCCTTCCCCCTGTGTGTATATAGCTCCTTCCAATTACCATAAAGATCATCGGCTCTAGCCTAGGAGTGCATACTTGCCCCAAGTCAGAAGGGTCATTGACACAAAGGATATAGATCGGATAGATACCACCTTACAACAATTTGAGGATGCCATGAGGGTATTGAACCCTTTTGGGGCCCCATGTCTAATAGCCTTAACCTTCATTGGTTAACAAGGGATGTTGAAGGGGTTATTAATACAATAGCTGGTAGACTGACAAACATTACTGCTGAGCTTCAGGCTACGAGGATAGTTACCTTGCAGACATCGTACTTGCAGATAGGGGTTGGGCCTGTCGCTTCATTGATATTAGCTGTTGTGGGTACATACCCACCCACGCTCCTAATAAGTATGCTGCCATACAGAAATTGCATAGACTTTCATATGACATACACCAAGAAACTGGTACTTCGACTCTCTCTGGATGGTTCTGGGGTATGTTCATGTCCTGGGGTTGGAAGATCCTTATCTTTCTATCTGTGATTGCGGGTATTATCTTCACATGTTGTCTTTGCATACAATGCCTCCCGCCTTGCTGTACTGATTGTATAAGTGTTCTCACCCCTAAACCAAAAAAGCCAGCCACTGACACTAATGCTGCCATCATGTTGCAAAAAGATATTGCCAACATGATGCAGATTGACAAGGGCATTTTTGATTCCACATCATTTCTTGAGACTTCTATTCCCGATACTGCGTATCTGTTGCTCCAAGTGTTGATGTCCTTTACTTTTCAGAATGCTGCACCTCTTTCCCCTCATAGATGGTTTACCGAATGCTAAAAGGAAGGTCTGAGGAAATGAAAATGTTTTGATATTTTGTTTGTGCTTTGCTCTTGTGTTAAGCTAACATTTGCGGCACCATGTTATGTTCAGTCGCCATTTTGAATCAGGTTGTCAGCCATGAATTCCCAGACTCGAGAAGCAGGCTGTGGAAATATTTGTTTCTGTTGCGTCCACAAGAACTCCTTATGATCTGGATGATGCTCAAAGGGTCCACCTCCTGACATCCTCAACTATGACTAACAAACTCCAGAGTATTGAAGCAATCAGGCAAGGGATAGGGATTAGGGTAGGTGCAGCGAGGGAAAGGGAGACCTGTAATCAAAAAACGTACTATTCGTGAAATATACAATCCTGACTTCCCTTATATATTTTCACTAGTGAACCTCCCGTACCTGTCAAGAACATTCCCTGGCTGTAATGAATCTTTTCTGCCCAACAAGATACCTCTCTCACCGCAGGAGAAAATAATCACCCTTTCTCAGTCTCCCATAAAGCAAAAAGAAAAAATAAAGATCCTCTAGGAAACAGGAATGGAACAAAAATTCAAGGTTGTGAGGTAAGGATTATGCTTCGTCAGTACGGCAATCCATGCTTTCCCTCTGTCCTTTGGAACTCATAAAATGGAACACGATTCCAATGTGCACTGATCAAAATTAAACATAAATGTCACAATAACTGCAGTACCTCAATGATCCTAGGCACGGAGGACCTCGCAATTCCTCCAGATACTCCTCACCTCTACAATTAAAGTCCCACAGCCAGTAGACTACAGCAGTTTACTTTAAGGGGGGCAGTAAACCCACAGTTGTATGTTGCAGTGGAAAACTCCTCCCGTCGCAGCCTCAAAAAGGGGTAACGTTTTCCGAAATCTCACGCTCCTTCGAGCCATACGAATAAGGTACATCAACTTCCCCCACTGACCTCGGAACCCAGGGGAAAGTGGCTCGGACGGCGCGCACCAAGCCTTCCAGGCAAAACAAAAACAAGTCCGCAATCACAGAGTGCAGAGCAGCTGCCCTGCACCAGGAAACTTTTGGGTACCAAGAGAATCACGTACAACGCTCCATGCGTTGCACGTGACTTAAATGCCAGCATTCCCTCCCAGAAGGCCTTCTGGGAGATGTAGTTTAGTGTGCGTTTCTTACGCTTCACACACAGTAGGCGCTGCTTGTCAATGCCTGCAGTTTCTCCAAGGTTAGGCCTTGCTCTGCTAATGAATACACTGCTCTTATTAACTAATTCTTCTCACATAGGTAGACGCTTTCTCCCACTAACCTAGTCGTAGACACAAACAGAATGTCCTTGGTATGACGATAATGTGTGCCCGGCTTACTGTACTCCTTTGTTTTAGCTGCACCTGCTAGTAGATTTCCCTTATGGGAGGGACTTTCTTGGTTTAGAGCTGTACATAATTTATCTCTATGTGGGCTGAAGTCAGTCCCTCTGCAGCAATCCTAGGAGGCTGGTCAGACTGGACTCCGCTCGAGTGTACCTGAATAAAATATACTTGGTTTGTATTCTCTGCTGTTTGCCCGACTCTTCATTTGTATGGAAGGCTGAGAGGTGGTTGGTAATGACCAAGGTGGCCTTAATCGGGTCACTTCCATCAGCATCTAAAGTTACTTTGTGTAGAATCACGCATCCATAGTTTTCTATGGACACAGTTATTTGAAACCTTTGAAAAGTTATATTCTTATTACATGTATGTTGAATTTTTGTCATTTGGGTTTTGTTGAGTATAGATAAAGATAAATAATTTTTCTAAACTGGTGTAGTGTCCATTTGTGGTGTTATCACTGTACTACTGTTTGTTTTGAGTACAATACCAGTATTAAAACAGCCACCAAGATTGCCACATACTGGTACTTCACCCCAGTCCGCCTACACCGGAGCAATCCTGTGCATAAACCCGAGTGCCGGAGTGGCTTCAGTTCCCCTGGTACCTTACTGCACTTGCTATGGATGTGCCCAAAACTTACCGCTTACTCAACACAATTATTAGATGAGGTAGACACTCACCTCAGCAAACGGCTTCCGCTATTTCCTGCCTACAAAATTCTGGTGTTGCCTGATGCTCTCACCTTCCCTCTCAAATTCCGTAGAGGAAGACAGATCGGATTGGCCTTGGGAGCAGCCTTACAGAACATCCGACACACTGGGGGACAAGACATGAGAGCCCCCATTTTCACCATACTCCATTGTGCAGGGGTTCCTAGAGGGGAGAGGGGATTTGGGAAATGTTCTGCTTCCTCATATCTGTATTATAGATGGTGAGCGCTCTGAGCTCACGGTTACGCTATATTTTTCTGTACTGAAAATCAATAAAGGAAATTAACCTTTAAAGTCAGCCATGGGTCCAGGACCTGGAGGGCACCTCTTTGGGATCAGTACTGGAAAGTCCATTTGCAATAGGTCAGCTGGGCAGTTGCAGGTTGGCCTCTGAAGCATTTTGTGTCTCTGTAGCTCACACTGGAGGTCAGCCAACTGACGACTGGAGTCACTCTGGGTAGCCTGGGATGAAAGCAAGCAGGTTTAATATTCCTTTTCAGACAGCAAGGTAGTCCTTTGAGAAGCAGGACAGTCCTCTGGCAGCAGGGCAGTCATCTGTAACTTCCAATGCCCAGGAGTGTTCTGATATGTGGCTCAGGAAGTCCAATATTTATACCTGTTGTCAGACTCTGTGTGAAGAAATCCCTGGCCTAGTCCCAACACTAGCTCTGGAACACTTTTCCCCTTTCCCTGGCCAAAGTTTCAAAGTGCCAGGGGTGACAAAAGGCAGGGAAGGCCTGGTGTCAAGTTCATTTGTTTGTGCTATAGGCGAAACCCTTTGAAATGTAAGCAAGACTGGTTACAGATCCTCCCCCAGCCATCCTGCCAGGATGGCCCATCCTGTCCACAATTGAGCCTTTTTTCTCACTGTCTGGAAGCCATACACAAACATCAACAGCAAAGTCATGTGACCCAGGACACTAGCAGAAAGGCATAGTTGGCTGGGACAAGAACATGCCAACTACTAAAATAGACATTTTCAGAATTGTGACTTGAAATCCAACTTTATCATCCAAGAAAAATGTAAAATTACAATGAATTTATGTGTAAATAGCATATCTCTTCTGCTCTAAATCTAAAGTTGGCACTCATTAAAAGTAATAAGATCACCCAATGTTAGTATATTGGAGAGACAGGCCTTTCAACAGTGAGAAATGACTTTAACAGTTTTCAGCACTCCTTGGACATGTAAAACTTAACCATGTGTCCTACTTTTTAAAACCTATGCACTAAGCTCTGTGAGCCTTTCAAACAACCCTAGGGATGACTTATAAGTATTAAGAAGGAACATTAAGGCCACGTTAAAATAGCAGTTTAAAACTGCACTACGGGCTGCAGCAGCAAGCATGAGACATGTTTTAAAAGGCTTTTTTAGTGGGTGACACAAGGAGTGCTGCTACCAACTAGTAGCATTAAATTTTCAGGCCGTGGGCACATTTAGTACCATAAATGTAACAAACATAAATGCCAATTATACCATGTTTTAGAGTCAGCGCACACACTTTACCAGTAGTAAGCAGGGTAAAGGGCACAGAGTCTTAATGCCAACAAAAACTGGTTCAGCAACTGAAAGGAAAAAGATGGGGGTGTGCCTCAAGGGGTAGTTATGGAAGAAGAACGGTGTGATATAGTTGTTAATGATGAGACATTGTTATAGTTTATGAAGATATTGAATGAAAATATAATATAAATACTATGCTAGTGAACAATGTAAAAATGTTTGGTTCACTAAGAAGTTCATTGTCTAAAGTAGGCAGTTTCATTTTTAGGGGTTTTAGGCTAATCCTTCTGGAAAAGGTTAAAAAACACAATTGTTGAATTCAGTTCCGGCCGTCAGGACTAACGGAAGAGAGGTCGCAAAGGAGGGTCACAGGGGGTGTCACGGGGAGTCAATTTAATTTTTTTATTTATTTATTTTAATGCGTTTTCATATAGCGCGGACTTTACCCGAAGGTGTCAGAGCGCTTCATAATAGGAACAGTAATGATACATGAGAAGAAGATTACAAGTGAGCATGTTACAAAAGCAAACGTTATTGTGCATGTATCAAGAGCAGAGTACAAGATGTAGCAAACGATACGTTACAAGAGGAAAAAGTGACGTGTGCATGTTACAAAAGCGTACAAAGTACAAGTAGAGGTATAAAACTGCAAAAAATGGCAGACACTCAAAATACAAGAATAAACATTATGTTACATGAGGCAATGGTGACAATTGTGCATGTATCAAAACTAAACAAAATACAAGAGGTAGAAAACGATACATTACAAGAGAAAAGTGACATGTGCATGTTACGAAAGCGTACAAAATACAAGTAGAAGTATAATACTGCAATAAATGGCAGATACTCAAACCACAAGAACACACTGGGAAGGAACTTCTATAGTCATGGAGATCAGAATCTCCTATAATGGAAGGACTTCCTTCAGATAATAGAAAGGGTGTGAATTAAATTTGAAAGTGTCTTTGAAGGAGGAGAACTTTGAGGTCAGTTTTAAAGGCATGGGAAGAGGTGGTGGTCCGGAGCTGAGGCGTAAGTGAATTCCAGATTCTCTCCGTGTTGCCTGAAAAGGATGGGGCCATCGATCTTTCCTTCTTGAAAGTAGGAGGTTCAAGCGAAAAAAAATTCCGCATTACGTGATGGTCTAGAGCCTCCAGAGAGTTTCAGTTTATTTGCCAGGTAGCGAGAAGAGGAGGAGTGCAAGGCTTTGTGGGTGATACAGGCAGTCTTGTAGATAGATCTTGCCTCAATGGGAAGCCAAAGGAGGGTGGATAAAATGGGTGTGATGTGGTCGCTTCGTATGGCAGCGTGGACCTGAATTGGGTGACGTCCCCTAGTCACAGCAAATGCCCCTTTGCTGGGTTGTGAAATTCCAAAACTGAAATAATATCCTGTTCGATTTTTCAGAGGTTAAGTTATTCAAAATGTTTTATTCAACCATTAGGTATCAACCTTAGTTCATAGTAAATTGTGAATTCATGACAAGAAATAATCCATTATTTAATCCCAAAGTATCATCCAATGCATTTCGGCTCATAAAGAGCCTTCATCAGGGACTGGATTCTGTAAATCAAATATATCATACATGAGGATATGGAAATAACTCAAAGTTACACATTTCATATATCGACATATCGTAAATAGCGATCCAAACATTGTAGAAATCCCGTGTTATTGCCAAAAGATTACCTTATACTCCCCAGTGGAATGGAATAAATCACCAAGATGTGCTTCTAATAATCGACGATAGTGTCTCAATGAAAACAGTGAACATCCGATTTTAAAAGGAATGGTGAAGTTAACCAACATTCGTTCAGAAAGAAAGCTTATAACAGTGAGTTGAAAAGAAGAGTCAAAACCAAATTATTTAAAAGGCTACGTTAATGAGGGTGTTACAAACGGTTAACGACGTAATCCATAGTGCGTAAGGTAAAAAGATCGTGAACGCGAAACATCGCTTCTGGTTATCCTAAAAAGAATTATTAGTAGTTTCACTTATGTAAATGGACTTCAAAGATCTCGCATCTTATACGATGACCGTGCTCCGTTCTCCTGCAATATGTGTATCGCTAAACGCCGTGGTGTTATGGGTGTAGCTAGATATAGAGATAGGACTGATAAATCTCAATATAGGTGGCGGCCATCTTAAGATATGTTAGTATTAGGAAGGTGGAGTGTGGAAGATCATACTAAAAATTACTCATGCAGGAGATATAAGTGAAATTAAGTAGGTAATGAATGAGGTCATGCTACATATTTAAGGATCGACCTCAAATCAGAGAATGCGGGCAAGTACGTTTCAACAAGAAAGTTCAGAGGAACAATAAAGTTATTCCCCATAGTGAAAAAAAAATCAAAAGACAGCAATTCTAGAGTCTTAGACCAGAAATATATACAGGTGAATTCTGTCTTAAAAAATGGGTTATCATTAGTAAATTCCAAAATAAAAGTCTAAAAAAATTGGCAAAGGTGCGAAGCTTATATGTTAATCAAGTCTTCACAGATAGCAATTGTATTCCACCCGATCATTCATTCCGGTCGGTTTCAAAGTTTCCAATCTAAAAATCCAATAGTTTTCATGTTGTAAAAGTCTTTTGTTGTTGTCAACGCCCTCCTTTTTCAGCACGATTTCCAATATAGTACATCTCAATTGGCTAATGTTATGTCTGGCTTCACGAAAATCCGTAGCAACCATGGATTTCAAAGACAGGGTGCGAATGTTTGATTTATGTTCATTAGGTCTGATTTTCATTTTCCTTTCGGTCTTACCAAAGTACCCCTGGCCGCAGGGACATTTGAGTCAATATATAACATTCGATGAGTCACACGTGGCTGTTAATCGTAATTTGATTTTATATCCCTTACTAGGATGTGTCACAAAATTCCCTCTGATGATGTTATTACAATGGTTACAGTTATAACAGGGTAATGTCCCTTGAAATATCTCATTTGTCGGTAACGCTACTGGTTTCAGTAAACTTCCAAGGTTCCTTGCTCTCTGGTAAGCAAATAAGGGCATCTCATGAAATATATTATTGAAATCAGGTTCTTGTGATAGAATCACCCAATGTCTCCTTATGATATTTTTGAACAACCCAGCAAAGGGGCATTTGCTGTGACTAGGGGACGTCACCCAATTCAGGGGCACGCTGCTTACTCATATTTTCAAGCACTCATAACGGAGAGTGCACTCTATAGCACGCGACAATTGATTACATTTTATGAACACTGAGTGCAAGTGGGATCACATAAGTTACTCGCTTCTTTTGGCCCCATATATGAAACGAGCTGCTGAATGGAGAACAGATTTAAGGGGGGACAGGTGGGATTTGGGGAGGTCAGTAGGAAGAGAATTGCAGTAGTCCTGTCTGGAGAGAACCAGTGATTGGACCAGGGTTTTAAGGTCTTGCTCCGGAAAGAAGCGACGAATCCCCCAAAGAAGGCACAGTTGGTATCGAGCAGACTTTGCAATGGAATTGATGTGGGAGAGTAGATTGAGTTTTTTGTCAAGTATGACACCAAGGGATTTTGCGCTGTCGACAATGATGGGTTTATTGTTAAGTAGATTCATCTGATCCATCCATGATTGAACCGGGGAGACGAAAGTGAGGAGGAGAGGAGGAGGAATTCAGTTTTGGAGGGATTCAAAATCAGTTGATGAGTTAACATCCAGTTTTGAATGGAATAGAGCTTAGGATGGAGATATCTTGAGTGAAGGCCACCTTAAGGTAGATTTGAGTGTCGTCCGCATAGAGATGATAGTAGATTCCGGATTTACTTAGGAAATTTCCCAATGGTTCAAATTAGAGATTGAACAATGTGGGTGCAAGTATAGAGCCTTGAGGAACACCTTGACCTACCGACAAAGGAGATGAAAGACTGTTCGCTATTTTGATAATTTGGGATCTATCAGAGAGGAAGGAAGCAAACCATCCTCTCCTTCCTTTGACAGGAACAGGAAGCAGGCAGCCTCCCTCCCCTCAGCCAATTACAAAACTGCAATGGCAATGTTGCGATTGGTCTGGACGCCGACCAGCCAGGCACCTATGGGAGGCCATTTTCTCCATGCCTACATGGGGAAAAGGGAGTGTGCACAGGACTGGTTTGGTCCGCCCCAGAGGGCCAACCAAACAGTCAGCGCCCTCAGCAGTGGGCAAGCCATTCCTCTCCTGCATTAGAGCAACCCGCCCAACCACCCGCCTGCCCCCAATCAAACCCTTCTGCTTTCTCGCAGTGCGTGAAGCAGAAACATAACATTTTATTTTTTCCATTTTATGTTTCTGCACCTCGCACTGCGAGAAAGCAGTGGGGTAACACTCCTCCACCCTAGTGAAGGAGCCACCCCTGGTTGAATTTAACTTACTAAGGGCATTTGTTTATTGAAGAAAACTAAGGAATGTTTGAGAATTTATATTTGGGGGCTAGGAATAGATCAGGAGATGGAAAAAACAGTGAGAGAGAAAAACAAGTGTTGTAAAAGTGTGAACGCTTCCCATGAGTTGTAGAGATTGACCATCAAATCTTTTGGATGAAAGAGACCTTCATATATTAGGATATGTATTGGGGGAGAATGAAACAATGCATATTGTTGCTGGTGTTGTTTTATTTTCTTGATGGTCAGAAATTAAGTGTGTGTCTGACAGAACCACCAGTACTGTCATAAACTTCTTGAAAGATAATTTTGAAAGGAAAGGGTTTCTGGACACATTCTTTTTTTTGTGTGTCCTATTTTTTTTATTGTTGAAAGATAGGTATACAACAGGATTGCAAATGCAAGTATACAACAGTATGTCAAACATTCTTTTTATTTTACAGAGTTTTATATAGCGTAAACTTGACCAGAAGGTATCGGGTATGAGAGCGCTTTACATAGCACCAGTTGCGTTACATGAGGACATACACTGTTGTTAGGCATGGGGAGATTAAGTGATATGCCCAGAATCACAGGATGTTCAGTGTCATTGCCGAGTCTCGAACCGGTTCCCCAGATTCGAGATCATCTGCACTAGCCATTAGGCCAACTCGTCGCCCCAACATATTTGGAAGGCTATAGTTACGGATTCATTATTAACTAACCATGCCATGGTGTAGACTTCACTTCAAAGTAAATGATGTAATTTGTATGTGATAGAAGCATTTAGCACAAGACATGTGTGCTGTATCACCCAGTAACTAATGTAATTGTAGAAAGTTATAGTTACACTGTAAAGGAAGAAACACACATGAAAATGAGCAATGGAAACAATTGTGTAGGATTTCTAAAAAAGAAGATTGTGGCATTGAGATGAACTCCTCATCCTGCCACAGGAGTGACACCTTTTGAAATAGCGGAAAGCCAATACCAGGGTTAGTTCGGGTGGATGAGTTGGACTAAAGAGCTGAGTAGTGTGAGTTATATATTAGACAATTTGGAAACGATTCTATTTAAGAGAAAAGCCCAGCCGGCAATGTTCGACTCTTTCCGCCTCTGGCGTAAAGAATCCAAACAGAAAGAAATTAAGCAAATGAAGAAAGATAAGAAAGAACAGAATATGACGATCTTGCAGGCTGCCCAACAGTTTAAAAATGACGAAGCTGATCAGATGGTTGAGGTTTCGGAAAGACAGCATCGTATGGCAATAGATAGATGTTATCCTGTGTTACCTACTGTCTCAAAGAGTAAGGGTTCTGACGAAGATCCTTTCGTGTCCCATCTCTTGAAGTTACCTCCACCTTATGTGTTAGGCGCTAATGCACCTCCATTACAACCTATTGTTAATCCAGCTGTTCTGGTTCCTGCACAGTTGCTTCTTCCTGTGATTCCACCTCCACCCCCTTTGCCACCGACTTCTGTACCCCAAACTCCTGTGCCTCAGTGTTCTTTACCTTCTTTTGATACTGCTTCTTCTCCTGTTTTACAGAATACGTTGTCTCCTGTTCTAGTGTCAGATTTCCCTACAGCTCGACACCGTTTAGCTGAAACTGTTTCTGGCCTTTTGTCGCCTCTTCTTGGATCTCTCTTCTTTTCTCCTGCTTCTTCTCGAAGACAATCTCGTAGCCAGATCCCAGATTTGGAAGAACGGACTAAGTTAGATTCTCTTGCTCGTAATTGGATCACGAGTAGTTTACAGTATAGTGTGCGTGATATTTTAGACACCTTTCTGTAATGGAACGCGCCTACGCAGAGGTATGTCTTTAATACTATGTGCAACACTCTTATCAAAGGGTGGGAAGATATGGATTTGGATTCACCTCCTCAGGGTTTATTTGAAATACGGGATCAATTTGATAAGGGACTTATTGTGGGTCCTGATGTAGAGTCTGCTGTTCAGAAGCTTGTTACTTTCCGATCTTCCTTCTTCTCTCAAACTTCTCTTGAGCCTGATCCTGCGGTTCGTTGTAAAATGGCACAATATCCTATGCGAGAAGTTCCTCCAAAATGGAGAGAGGCAGACCCAAACGCTAATCCAGCTGTCCCCGCTCATTTTCAGTGCATATGGGTACATGATCCTTGGAAAAGATCAGAAGTGTTGGCACTTAAGCAGTCCTTAACGGACCCTCGTAAGAATCCTGCTGGGTATTATAAAGAATTGTCTCAGACTGTTAATGCATGTATTATGAATTTGGCAGATATTGATTTACTTATGGGAAATGTAGTCCCATAAGCTTTATGGGCTAAAATTCGTAGACAAGACCATGATCAAGCTTTAGGTGGTACTTGGGCTGTTATTACGGCCGCAGACGCAGGACAAGTAGGTGGTGCCAAACCTGACGATCTGATTACGGAGTTGCCCGGTAGAATAATAGATCTTATGAAAACGATGATGCCTGCTGTACGCGTTAACTGGGATAAGTTAGCAGCGTGCAAACAAAAGATTGATGAAAGTGTCTCCGATTTCTTTACTCGTTTTGAAGACTTTCATCGACCATAGTGGTCAAGATATGAGTACTGAAGGTGGACAGCGATTATTTGTAGATAAATTCGTTTTTAATTTACTTCTAGAATTATCGCATAAATTGAAACAATCTGAGAGTGCACGGGCTGTTTCTTCGACTGCCCAGATATTAGCTACTGCTCAATATTATGAGAATAGGGATAAGGAAGATAAGGAGAAAGTGGAGAAGAAAACTAAAGAATTAAAAACGAAGGTTCTTCTGCAACAGGCTTATCCTCCTCGTTCTACTCAGCCGCAATTTCAACAGCCCCCACAGTTTCAGAAGCTGTTGCAAAAACCTGAATCTCCAGCTCCGCGATTTCAATTGTGTCCTAATCTATGCGCCTACTGTAAAGAGGAAGGTCATTTTAAGATTAGCTGTCCGATTCTGTTGCAGAGTTATGGAGGATATCAGCCACGGGGTCGTGGATTTTCTCGGTCGGTGTCCAGAGGTAGAGGGCGCGGTGCGTCGTCTCAGGACCGACGTCCCTCTCCCCCTCAGGACTCTGCAAATTATTTTGACCAGCGGAATTCTCAGTCTGCACAATATTACAATGACGATTATTACGCAGATGGTGAGAATGCTGACTTCCTCACATGCTAGGACAGCCATAGACAGAGTAAGGGAGTCGTATCAGTTCCAGTGGATCAGGATGGACCTTATGTTAATGTTGTAGCATTGGGTGTTACAGAACCATTTCATTTGGATACTGGTGCAATGAGAAGTTCTATTATGCATTCTAAACTCCCTGGGGCACCTTTGTCTGGCTTAACAAATTTTTCTGTGGGATTCTCTGGCGCCCCAGTTCGCAGCCCTGTTTCTTGTCCTTTGCCTATTTCCATTGGTCCGTACGATTTGGAAGCTCCACTTCTTTTGATGACGGGTTGCGGAGAGAATTTGTTGGGTTTGGATTTATTGAAACGTCTGCATGCCACGTTGTATTGCTCACCCTTTGTTGTACATCTTACTTTAGGTGCTAAGTTTACTTCTCCGATGTTTGTATCTAAAGACCAACTGCCACTCGAACTGCGTTAACTTCCTGCTACGCTTTGGGCTGCGGGTCCGAATGATGTTGGTTTGCTTCAAATTCCACCTTACGTGATTACTGTGAAGCCTGATGTTAAGTTACCACAAATTCCACAATACAACATCTCTAACGATGGTGAGAGAGCTTTGTTGGCTATTGTTTATGACTTGGGTCAGAAGGGCGTGGTGGAGGAGACCAGAGGAAATGTTTGTAACAGTCCTGTTCTGCCTGTTTTAAAGCGTACTGATCCTTCTCAGCCCCTGTGTATCGTTTTGTGATAGATCTCCAAGAGGTCAACAAAATTGTTGTCCCTCAGTTTCCTGTTGTTCCAGATATCACTGCTTTGCTTACTATGATTCCTGCTTCGACAGCTTGGTTTTCGGTTATTGATCTCAAAAATGCTTTCTTTAGCATTCCCATTGCTGAGGAAAGTAGAGATCTCTTTGGTTTCTCTCTCGGAGGCCGAAGTTTCCGATTTAAGCGTGCACCTCAAGGCTATTGTGAGAGTCCCTCCATCTATAGTCAAGCTTTGAAGTCTCAGCTTGACACTTTTTCTTTGCCATCAGGTGCTACCCTTATCCAATATGTGGATGATTTGTTAGTTGCTGTCGATTCGGAAGATGTCTGTAAGAATGCGACTGTGTCACTTCTGCGACATTTGTCTTATTTACACCACAAAGTATTGCTTTCTAAGTTACAATATTGCCGCCAAGAGGTTACCTATTTAGGTCATCTCTTCTCGAAAGAGGGAAGGCGATTGACCCCAGAACGTATCCAAGCGATTGCACAAATGTCTGTACCATCCATACAAAGAGAGGTGTGTGCTTTCTTAGGCATTACCTCTTATTGTAGACAGTGGATTCGAACTTTTCCCTACTAGCTAAACCCTTGTTGGCACTCACTCTGAAAGATACGCCCCAACTTTTTCCTTAGACTGATGAATGTCAAAAGAGTTTTTCAGATTTACGTACTGCTTAGTGTTTGGCTCCTGTGTTGGGTACTCCAGATTACAGTAAACCTTTTACACTCTATGTTCATGAAAGAGAAGGTTGTGCACTATCAGTCTTGACACAGCAATTCGGAGGTAAACAAAGGCCATGTGCCGATTTCTCTGCTACATTAGATCCAGTTGCTAAAGCATTACCCAGTTGTCTTAGAGCAACAGCAGCAGCAGCAGCGTCAATCTGCTGGATTGGTGTTGGATCATACTCTTAATGTTATGGTGCCACACGCAGTAGATACTCTCTTGAACAGGACAAAAACTCAGCACTTAACGTTTGTCTGGATATGAGTTGACACTTTTAGCTAGTCACATACATATCAGGAGATGTAATGTTCTGAATCCAGCAACATTGTTGCCTATTTTAGATGAGAAAAATGTACAAGATCAGCATGATTGTTTTCTTCGTACGGAAGAAGAAACTAAAGGTCGAGTTGATTTGATAGATACACCACTTACGGATCCGGATGGGATCCTGTGGGTAGATGGGTCTTGTTTCAAGCTTCCTAATGGCGAGACGACAGCAGCTTATGCTGTTACAACTCTACATACGATAGTAGAAACTGCACGCATTTCACAGCATTCAGCGCAAGCTGCAGAATTGATTGCGTTGACGAGAGCATGTGTGTTGGCGAAAAGAAAGAGAGTGACTGTCTACACAGATAGTCAATACGTGTTTGCCGTTGCCCATAGCTTTGGCCGTTTGTGGAAAGAAAGAGGATTCTTTACATCCCACTGCACTAAAATACAGCATGGTCAGTTGGTGACTGACCTTCTTGAATCACTTGCTTTGCCTACTCAAATAGCGATTGTGAAGTGTAGTGCGCATAAAAAGATTACTGATGACCTGGGGCAAGGAAATGCATTTGCGGGTGAAATAGCGAGGGAAACGGCACAAAATGTTGAAAGTCGCATGTATGGTACAGGACCGGCAAGTTGGGTCCCAGATGCTGGTATGTGTGAAGACACAGTAGAAAGTGTGAAAATGATTCAGAAGGAAGCAACTGAGAAAGAATTGAGTAAGTGGAGAGAAAGTACGAGAATGTTGGATACGATGGAATGTTAGACGGAATTGTCAGAGCATCAGCGATGGTTGTTACCAGATGCGTATGTATTACCTGTGGTCACTATGGCTCATGGACCAGCCCATATTAATGCAAGGGGTATACGTAAACTCCTAGCTCCAGTATGGCAGAATGAAAATATTCCTAAATGTACAGAGAATGTAGTAAAGCATTGTATTGTTTGCTTGATGCATAATCCAGGAAAGGGAGCTCCAACTCCAGCAGGCCACTTGCTCCCCCTACGTATCCTTTTGAAGTATCTACAAATAGATTACATCCATATGGAACGTTTCAACAATCTTAAGTGACAATGGGAGTGAATTTGTAGGTCAGATTATGCAGAAAGTGTGTGTGGGTCTTGGAATTAGACTGAAATTTCATGCCGCAAACCACCCTTAGTCATCGGGTTTGGTAGAGTGTTACAATGGCACTCTCAAACTTAAGTTAGCAAAGATTCAGACTAGTACAGGCCTTTCCTGGCCTGATGCCTTGCCTTTAGCACTTCTCTCAACAAGAACGACTGAACATTCTCGTTTGGGGCTTAGCCCATATGAGATTGTTTTCGGACGCCTAGCCAATGTCTGGGGAGTCCCTCGCCGCAAAAAGTATTCGGACATTCCGTATCCATTGTTGGTTGATTATTTGCACGACCTCACCACTAAATTGCGTGTTATTCATCAACAGGTCCAAAACGCTTTGCCGGAGGCCTCCTCAGATCCAGGACACTCCATCCAACCCGGAGACTGGGTGTGTCTGAAGAATTTCCAGAGGAAAAAGAATCTGGAACCTCGTTGGGGGCCGAGACAATTTCTACTGACGACCCGTACAGCAGTGAAAGTCGTTGGTAAAAGAAACTGGATTCACGGCGTGCACTGTAAAAGGGTACCCTTGCCTTTGCCTTATGACCAGTGGGTCCGAGAAGGCGTTGGTGATAGTGAATGTGAGAAGGTACCCAGATTTAAACCTTTCAGCAGTGCACGCCTGGATTGGACCAGTTCTGAGAAAGAGGACAACAATGTTTTGCAGGAAGCTGTACCTCCACACCTACGACTAAACACGTCGGATCCAGAAACTTTGTTCAAGGACCAGACGATACCTGGCAAGACACGATACAACCTGAGAGAAAGGTTGCCTAAAGACAATTAAACTCTGTGCTTTATAATTTTGCCTTTGTTAAAAAGAGAAACATTCCTTTTCCATTATCCATCAAGTTGCGGTCACGGTAGGAGTCTTAGACTGTGACCTGAATAGTGACTAGGTCAACAGGACTTGCAGTGTCATAGGACGGCTAACAATCACAGCCAAGTGATTAAGGAAGATTATCGAGAGCAACGCCTTTAGAGTAATGGATAGCGCAGGAAAAGAGAATGATGTTAAGATAATGAAAAGAAATCATTATAAGAAATTATTATTCAGTCGTTGTGGCATTATGTATTTCAGTATGTTTATGCAGTTTATTAGCATGTGTAGGATGGCTCATACACAGTATGTAGCCGACACCTGTTCCTACTACTTCTTTGATTTCCTCTACTACTATTTCTCCCCATAAATTTTACGCACTCCCAGACCATGAACAGATGAGAAGGATGGAATATTTCAACAATTCATTTATCCAATTGTTACATCAGCATGAATTGGTTGTTAATACTACTGATTGTTGGGTTTGTGGGCTCATAACACATAACACAGAGAGAGGGATGCCGTATTTAGTCCTAGCATTTACGTATGAAGATTCTGCTTGGGCTTATCTGGCTATGTTTTCTAATGCATACCAGAACCTACTCCGATATCCTCCTGGTGGGTCCTATATTAGTGGAGTGGATTTCAGTCACAGCTCTTTGATAAAGGAAATAGGGACCATGGCAAAAATTGCTGATATTATTAAAATTCCCAAGGATGAGAAGAGAGCATATGATGGATGGAACGTGACTCGGTATGTCACTAGTCTCATTGACAAGGTTAACAGAAGAGATTTGCACCAATTTGGGTTTTACCCCAGAGAGGTAATCTGTGTTTACAAATAAATGGCCAGAATACCAAAATTAAGCAAGAAAGGAGTCATTGTTCTCACATATATGTCTATACACCCTTGACTCCTTCACCGTTAGTGCCATCTCAAGTTACATACTTTATTTGTCACGACAAAGCTTATACATGGCTTCCCACACATTTCTCGGGAACATGTTATATAGCTTTTCTTCTTCCTCCAACATATACTGCTCCTGCAGATCACCATAGAAAGAGATTTGGTAGAGGGGTTATTGACGCGGAAGACAGAGCCGGGCAAGAGGGAGGAGATTTTCTGAAAGGGTTTCTTCCTTTTTGGGGTCCAATGGTAAATAGTAGAAACATCAGACGCCTAGTTCATGTGGTCGATGCTACCATAAATGTAACTTCTAGAGCATTGAATAATTTGACAGCTGAACTTCAGGCGGATCGCCTTATGACTTTGCAGAACCGAATGGTTCTAGACATTGTCCTTGCAGATAGAGGAGGAGTCTGTAAACTGATTGGGTCCAGTTGTTGCGTTTACGTTCCGGATAATGCCCCTACAGTATACCAAGCCATTTCTAAGCTACATGTCATCTCCGAGTCCATTCATCAGGACACTGGAGACTGGTCTGTGATGGGATGGTTTTGGGGACTACTGTCCACCTGGGGATGGAAAGTGTTAACTTTCCTTGGAGCAATTCTAGCAATTATCTTTTCTTGTTGTCTTTGTTTACAGTGTGGTCCAGCTATCTACGGACTTTGTGTGTTTCTAAGCCCGTAACGCAAGAAACAGAGAACATTAGAATGATGTTGCAGCAACACCTCAATGACCTCATGACCATCGATATCGACTCAGACTAACATGAGTTTTTTTGTGCTTTGCCTGAGTATGGCAAAAGGAGGGTCTGAGGTTACGTGGTTTTCGACTTCCTTTCGTATCTAGCCGCCATTTTGTGTTTAACCGTCATTTTGTGTTGCCTCACTCAGGCAGCACGGCGGACGTGGTGAACGCGATGTTTTTGCCTTTTCAGCTGCTACGTGTCTCTCCCGTTAAAGAGTAACTCCTGTCCATGTTTATGAAACCGATGTCAGGGTCTCCCGAGTTTTGTAAATCCATGTCTAGACTGATTAATCCATGTCTTACTCCACTGTTTGGGTCCCACCATTCTTCTCATCTCTATCTTGTTTAACTGACCTTCGATATTCTCTTTGTGTGTTCTCCTGTTACATAGACTGTCCTTTGAAGCATTCAAACATGTTCTACCACCTGCAAATTGAATTACGGGCACTAGTGTTGATTAACTTGAGGGGAGGAGAGCACACAGGGTCTGAAAGGAGGGTGTGTTTTAGACATTCGATAGCTTGTTTTCAAACTATTCCTATTTGTCAGTTTTGTATGTTTTGGGAGCCGGCATTGTAAACTTGTATAGTATAATAGACTGTCCGCCACGGAATGAAGTGGCAGTCTCCTGATAACTTACCAGTTGGTGTACTTACAGGATCACTGTGCTTAGCTGCAGCTAATAAATCTGCTTTTCTATGCCTAACAGAGTGTCACGTGTCTCTGTCTGTCAAAGCAGGTGAACCCGGAGATCTTAGGCGTGCCCTGCGCTGCCTGGCCCATAAGGTCAGGTTCTCCACAAGGCAGGGAGAAACATCTGGCGATATTAATAGAGGAAATATAATACTCAACGAAAATGTCTGGCAGAGAAGACTACCTAATAATGGCATGGAGAGCAGACAGAAATTCATTGATTGATGAATTTAAAGTAAGAAAAAGACACATGCTTATCTTGAGGACTTTATTTTGAGGTGTCTCGAGTTAGTGCGTATTTTCTAGTGTTCTTGTTTATAAAACTCTCTAGTATGTTTTTTTTGTTTGTTTTATGTATTTGTATCATGGTCTCTAAATTGATTTTATTGTGAGAAGAAAGTTTTGTGCCATCTAAGCTAGAAGGATAATGTGTGACCGTCTATCATTAAATTTAATGTCACCGGATAATAAGAGACAGTTGAGACCAGGAGATGCATGGATGGGTTAAGTGGTTAGGAAGCTGTTCAAAATTAAAAGAAATAGGCAAGCCTTCAATGTGTCTGATGTACATTACGTCTTCCCCAGTAAGGATGTCAGGGGCTTTGGTCAGTGCTTTAAATGGGTTAAAATAAGTGCAGGTACTCATTAAAATAGAGGTGTGGCAAGTGAGGGGCGCTAGGGCCGGGGATAGGCGCAAAATATCGTCATACATAATGACTTCTGTAACCGTTGCAGCACATATTAAAACACAAGAGAAATGCGTTTACTTCAAAAAAACACATGAACTCATTACACAAAATGAAATTCATGATGGCACTGTCACCCGAATGGTCACTGCGCACCTGATTGACAGTGCAGGGTCTGTCTAGAGAACCTGTCCTGTTAATCACAGCGTGACACAAGGCCTCTCATCCCCCTGCAGTATGGGGACATTCAAATGGGCGCTGCTGGAATCTTCACCAGAAACTCTGCAAAAGGCTTCTTCAGCTGAGTTAACTACAAGCTCCTCCGAAGCAGAGCAGCCTCTGCTCTGCACTGGAGGAGAAACCTAACCTGAGCCTGCGTGCCATGGATAAGGGCACTGGTACTCTACCAGGCTACAGAGAAGTGCTGGTACTCAGTACCGGTGAGTACCGGCCCATTTAAAGCACTGGCTTTGGTTGGTTTGTTTTTCCTGTGTTGTCTTCAGATGGCTCATTTTTTCCCTGAGAGATCTTGAGGGTACTAAGAAATTGACTGTTTTGAGGATCGTGATTTGTGTGGAGCATTGAGGCCCACGTGTTTTTTCATGCGACTGTTATCTACATCATAGACTATGTACACATCTGCTCTATGACGAAGGCAGTGGGATAGCCTGATTAGTGCGTCTTGGAGTGACTCCATGGGGAGTGAAAGGGTAAATGGAGGAAGGGATGACAAGATAATTGTCTAGTCCGGGGTTATCAAAGACTTTCATTACATTGAGGGTGAGATAATTATGATGAAGGTGATGGTGTTGTCTTTGGAGTGTGTAGGCTTGGGGATATGTTTCTTGATGTACATGGTGTTGAGAGAACAATGTGTTTTCGTTATCTTTGTGGTTGTATACTAGAGGAGGCTGTTACCGCCAAAGAATGTGAAATGGGTATTCTGCAAATACACAGATGTGAGAAGTCAGTGATTTCTTTTGTGAAGTTCTTGCTGTGCCTAGGGGTTCTGTGCTTCAAGTTGAAGATGGGTATCTTGGATTATGGCAAGGGCGGCTCCTCCGTGATGGTGGAGGCGCGTTTCCCCACTCATCAGAGTCCGTCACAGAAAAATAAAATGATAATAAAACAATATAATTAATTTTTTTCTGTGACAGGCTGGCTTGCCTGTGTGGGGCGGGACGGGCCAGGGCATGAAAGGGAGGAGTGGTGGGCACATAGAAGTGCGCATGTAAGTTTGGCCAGCCATCTTAGGCTGGCCAAACAGACATGCGCACTTCTATTTCCTCCAACCCAGCTGTGTTTACAGCCGGGTGGCGGAAAAGCGGAGTTCTCCCAGGCAGTGTCTGAGTGGCAGACCAGGCCGCTCAGACCAATCATGGTGATGCTCTCATATTTTATTTTATTTCTTTATTTTGAAGGTTTTAAATAGCGCTAACAAGACTCTTGCGAGTATCAGAGCCCTTTACAGGTCTTAAGTAGAAGGCAAAATATAGTATATAAAGACACACAGTGTCAGGACCCACAGATCTCAGGTAGCTTCAATCATCCATGGAGAGCGCAATTGTAGGAGACTTAGATCAGCAGGAGGTTCTTGGTCCGAGTTAACACGGAACCGGCATTTTAGAGGGACCGCCGGTTGCGAACACGGGTTAGCGGTCTAGTCGTCAAGAGAATCGTCACCCGAGTTCAGGTGAGGCACTCGCTGGATTCGAGCTGTGCACTTCACCGCGGTTCTTACCTGAGGAGGAAGCGTGTTTTGGACTCCGGAGTATTTCAGTCAGAATTTGTTTTCTTGGAAGCGTTAGGCAAGTGTATTCGTCTCGCTAACGCAGAGTCAAGAGAAGTAGTTGCCAGATGGGTGTTTTCCACGAAGTTCGTCATCTTGAAGGACGTTTTCCAAAGAAGTCGGCAGTCGGTTATCTGTGAAGAGATAACGATAAAACCAGAGCTAAGTCACGTATTCGCAAATAATGCTACAGCATCACATAGAATAATTTGATACACTTACCTTGTATTCAACGAAATAACTCGCATAGAAATACTTTCTTGAAAAGGTTGAACAGAAATACTGGATTCATTCTAGAGGAAAGAAAAGAGAAGCAAGGCATCAGTGATTTGATATGAACTAGAATAACTAAACTAAAAAAGAATAAGGAAGAAAAGCATACACAAGAGAGCAGAGAAAATACAGTTCAGCTTGATAATTAATTAAGTGAGTAACGGAAATATTAAGAGACTATAAAAGGGGTCAAGGTGTAGCTAACAGCGTGATAACAACTGTTAATTGTATGCGCAGATATCAGGCAGAACGAGGAGGAAAAAAGAGTAACTAGGAAGAAGACTAACACACACGTCAAAAAATTATAAGTGAGTACAGAAAGCATCAGAGAATAATAAGTGTCAGGAGGTCTTGTGTTAAGAGTGAATTAATTAATGTTATTTTAAATGCGCAGACTTGAAAACCTAGAGAAGAGAGAAGAACATAGAAAGACAAGGAGTGCATCACTGTTCCACTGTGAAGACTTAACAGAGGCTACACATGATGAAAACCAGTCTAATGTAAACTAGAGGAGAGAGGCTAGTTCTTGGAAGCTATAGGTAGGTGTAAAAGAGAGTTAACAAATAAAATCCAGTGAGAGTAGTAGAGTAGGAAATCTCAGATAGTAAAAACTGTTTCATTACAGTTATCCTATTGAACGGTCTGCAGGACGGACTAACGAAAAGGACAACCAAGACGGTCTCTTCTCTTCTCTGTTTGTTGTTTTATCCAATATACCCCTTCCCCCCCCAAGGTAATAATTTGGAGTCTCGTTTCAAACCGAGCTCCGGATTGTTGTCAAGGTGGATTTGGGACAAGGCATCTCTGTTCCTGTGCGACAAAACAAAAGCGTATTTAAGAGTCTGACAGAGTGAAGTGCCCACGTTGCACTAAGCACCCGAGCAGAGATGGCTGAGGGAATAGATGTCCAGAGTTTAGGAGTAATTCTAGATACAATTCAAAAAGAGTTGAGCGCAGTTAGGGAAGAAAATCAAAACCTTAAGGCAGAGATAGTTAGCTCCAGAAAAGAAACTGCAGAACTGGCACAAAGACTTAGACAACCATTTAGTTCAGGTCAAGACACTTCAGGCTCCTTATCAGAGAGTTCGAGTAGGGACACCACTCAAGTAATCCATTCCTTATCTCCAGTCATTCCTCTAGCAGCCCCAGAACGGTTTCGCGGTGACCCTCAAAAGGCGCAAATATTTATTACACGGTGTTCACTACATTTCCTATGTCGCCCTTCAATTTTCCCTGACGCACAGTCTAGAGTCGCTTTCGTGTTATCGTATCTCAGTGGAGATGCAGCGTCTTGGTCGCTACATTTCATAACAAAAAATTATCCAAACTTGCGGAATTACGAAGAATTCAAACAGGAATTTCTTCGAATCTTCGACCGAAGAAGAATATCACAGGCGGTGGACAACAAATTACTTGACTTAAGACAAGGAAATCGAGATGTGGTTTCCTATCTGGCACAATTCAATAAACTAGTGGTGGAGACTAACTGGCCTGAGAGCAAGAGAGCGGCAGTCTTCTATCGAGGGTTGAAAGACGAGCTGAAAGATGTGCTAGCTGGAATACCAAACAGACCAACAGAGATTTCAGCATTGGTGGACCTGGTGTTGGAAATAGATTTTCGACAAGGAGAGAGAAAGGGAGAGAAAAGAAAAGACTTTAGACCAACCGTTCCAAGATTCGACAGAGTCAGATCTGAGAACAATCGGGGAATTGATGGAGAATCTGTTCCGGAGCCAATGCAAATTGGAACCATACGTGGTCCTTTGACAAAAGAGGAAAAAGAAAAAAGACGGTCAGGTAACCTGTGCATGTACTGTGGATCTGGGGGCCATTTCGTTAGGAATTGTCCAAAGAAACCCAAAACAATATTCAAGCCGAAGGAAAACTGATTGCACCACCTGTTGGAGGAGTTGGACAGGTGGGTGCGATTCAAGAACAAACTCCCAAGGAGCATAGGGTAGCAAATACCTTGCAGTACGCAGCACCACATTTAATTTTGTCAATGGAAATTAGATTCTGAAACAAGACTTTTACAGACGTTTCGGTTATGATTGATTCAGGAGCCACAGGAAACTTTTGTGATTTGAAGTTTGCCAGTAAGGCTGGAATACAATCAATCAAGAAATTCAAGAGTGAACCCGTCAGAGCGGTTGATGGAACTAACTTATCTTCAGGTCCAATTGTGAGCCACACAGAGATAATTCACCTTATTTCCAGTGATGGGCATGCAGAAAGAATCTAATTTAACTTGATCGATGCTCCTCAATTCGAATTGATACTTGGTCTACCTTGGCTCACTGAGCATAATCCCAAGATTGATTGGTGTGCAAGAACCATACAAATGAATTCAAGTTATTGCTTGGAAAATTGCTTTGTGAATCACGAAAGAATTCGAGAATCAAATCCAGCCTATTCACTGTGTCAGAATGGTGAGACGATATGCGTCATCGATGCTCAAGAGATACCAGAAGAGTACAAGGAGTTTGAAGAAGTGTTCAATGAGGTGGAGGCAGAACAACTTCCGCCCCACCGAGTTTATGATTGTAAGATAGAAATTAAACCAGGTTCGAATCTGCCTTGCAGTAGAGTGTACGCCCTGACGGAAAAAGAACACCAGCATCTGAAGGAGTACTTGGACAAATACCTAGCTAACGGTTTTATTCGGCCGTCGCAATCCCCTGTGTCATCGTCCTTATTTTTCGTGCTGAACAAGGAGGGGAATTTGCGAACGTGCATCGATTATAAAGCTATAAACAAAATAACCAAGAAGAATCGGTATCCATTACCTCTAATTTCAGTGTTGCTAGACCAGGTCAAAGGAGCTTAGATATTTACAAAACTCGACCTGAGAGGGGCCTACCACCTGGTAAGGAAGCGTGAAGGCGATGAGTGGAAGCCCACCTTTCGGACAAAATTTGGACTGTTCGAATACCAGGTTATGCCATATGGACTTTGTAACGCCCCAGCTGCTTTCCAGCATTTCATAAATGATGTTTTAAAGGAGTACATCGATCAATGTGCAATTGTATACATTGACGATATTCTAATTTATTCTACAGATACGGAGAAACATCGAGATCAGGTCAAAGGGGTCCTCAGCAAATTAAAAGAACATCGGCTATTTGTGAAGCTGGAAAAATGTGCATTCCATGTCTCAAAGGTAGAGTTTTTGGGATTCATCATTTCTCCTAATGGGATACTAATGGACAAGAAGAAGATTGAAGCAGTGGTTGGTTGGAAGTCACCAGCGAGTGTCAAAGAGGTTCAGAGCTTTATAGGCTTTGCAAATTTCTATCGAAGATTCATTAGTGAATTTTCACGAAAAACTCTACCCCTCACTAAACTGCTGAAGAAAGGAATTCAGTTTGAATGGTCAAAAGAGGCGGAAGAAGCGTTTGAAGCCCTAAAACAGGACTTCACTTCACAATTCTAATGCATCCGGATCCCTCGGAACCTTTCCTTTGCCTCAGATCAAGCGGTGGGAGGAGTTTTATCTCAATGGAACAAGGTGACTGGGCAACTGCATCCAGTTGCCTGTAGGTCCAGAAAATTGAACCCTGCAGAAATCAACTATACCATCACGGAGAAGGAATTGTTGGCCATAAAGGACGCATTCAAGGAGTGGCGACACTATCTCATGGGAGCACAGCATCAAGTAACGGTGTTTATGGATCATCGTAATCTGAAATTTTTGAAAAAAGCAAGGACGCTTACTCCAAGACAGTTAAGGTGGTCATTGTATTTCGCAGACTACGACTTTGTGATCCCCTACAGGCCAGGAGCGCAAAACGGAAAGGCTGATGCCCTATCCCGGTTAGGCACAGAAAATTCTAAGACTCCTGCAGAAAACCAATCGATCATCCCGAGTGACAAGATTATTGGAACACGACCTCGATTAATCTGGAAAAGAGTATCTCCGAAGTGATGGATTCTGAAGCCATGCTTCATTGGGCGAAAAAGAAAGAAGGAAGGAGCATCATTCGTCAATTGCCTTACTTTCGGGAAACCTTATTCATTCCCACTAAAGAGTTGCAGCGACAAGTCATGCAAGAAGGTCACGAAGATAAACTGGCAGGACATAAGGTGGAGACGAAGACAAAAGAACTAATTAAGAGACACTATTGGTGGCCTGAGATGTCTAAAGACATAGAGGACTATGTGAAGACTTGTGAGATTTGTGCTCAGGGAAAATCTGAACGGCAATCCCCGAAGGGTCTGCTTCAGCCTTTGCCTACACCACCTTACCCCTGGCACACTGTAACCTTAGACCTTATCACAGATTTACCACTTAGTCAAGGATACAACACAATATTGGTGGTAGTCGATTCTCTCACCAAAATGACACACTTTATTGCCTTAAAGAGTATTCCAAATGCAAAACAATTAGCCAATCATTTCAGTACAAAGGTAGTGAGAATACATGGCATCTCTAAGATTACAATCTCAGACAGGGGAACCCAATTCCTTTCTCATTTTTGGAAATCGTTCATGGAGGGTTTAGGAACAAAAGTTAGGTACTCCACCAGTTATCATCCCGAAACAGATGGTCAGACTGAGAGGGTAAATCAAGAGTTGGAACAATATCTCAGGTTGTTTCTTTTGAAACAAGAAGGGAATTGGTCTGATTATTTGTGGGCAGCTGAGTTTGCCCATAATGATGCAAAAAACGTCTCAACTGGGTTTTCCCCGTTCTATATGAATTACGGTAGACACCCAAACTCAACGATCAGACAAACCGAAATATCAGTTCCAGCTGTTGAGGAAATAGTGACCCATCTAGAACAGGTTCATCAGAGTACTAAAGAAAATCTTGAACTAGCGAAGGAAAGGTATAAAACCTATGCCGACAGGAAAAGGAGAGAGGGACCTCCAATCGAAAAAGGGGACCAAGTCTGGTTGAGTACAAAAAATCTGAGATTAAAAGGGAACCGAAAATTCCAGCCCAGATTCATAGGTCCTTTTCCAGTGGAAGAAAAAATAAGTCAAGTGACTTTTCGAATTACCCTGCCACCTAAGCTAAGAATCCATCCAGTCTTTCATGTATCCTTGTTGAAGAAGGCTTCAGTAAATTTACGAAAGACCTTGCCTCTAAAAGCTGTTCAGGTCGAAGACGGAATAGAGTTTGAGGTGAAAGAAATGTTAGACTCTAAGTGGTCTAAAGGACAGCTATACTATCTGGTGGACTGGAAGGGCTATGGCCCAGAGGAGCGATCTTGGGAAAAAGACGAAGATGTTCATGCTCCCGGGCTACTAAAACAATTTCACCAACAATTCCCTACCAAGCCGAGACAGAAGGAATCTACCTTGTTGGGGGGTACTGTCAGGACCCACAGATCTCAGGTAGCTTCAATCATCCATGGAGGGTGCAATTGTAGGAGAATTAGATCAGCAGGAGGTTCTTGGTCCAAGTTAACACGGAACCAGCATTTTAGAATGACCGCCGGTTGCGAACTCGAGTTAGCGGTCTAGTCGTCCAGAGAATCGTCACCGGAGTTCAGGTGAGGCGTGCGCTGGATTCGAGCTGCACACTTCACCGCGGTTCTTACCTGAGGAGGAAGCGTGTTTTGGACTCCGGAGTATTTCAGTCAGAATTTGTTTTCTTGGAAGCGTTAGGCGAGTGTATTCGTCTCGCTAACGCAGAGTCAAGAGAAGTAGTTGCCAGCTGGGTGTTTTCCACGAAGTTCGTCATCTTGAAGGATGTTTTCCAAAGAAGTCTGCAGTCGGTTATCTGTGAAGAGATAACGACAAAACCAGAGCTAAGTCACATATTTTTTTTTTTTTTTTTTTTTTTGGTAGACCTTTATTGCACATTACGAATAAACACAGCGGTGCGCCTACAACCCACTGGCAGGGCCGGCCGCAATTAGTGTTCCATACAGTCACAGTGGTTCTCAATAACATACATCATCATTACAAGTGCAGTTCCAGACTGAGATCCTGTAGGCACCATATATGTTCCAATTGCAATGATCAAAGAACACGTTGATAGCGGCCGTATAGCCCTTATGTGATCTCGGTCTAATTTTTTCCGATTTTGCAGAACAAAGTCAACCGACTAACAATCTAAACCCCCCCCCACCCCTCCCAATCCTGGTCTTAGTGAGCCTTACGGTCCGGACACATACACCGCTCAAGGGTTAGCTGTTGCAGGAAACGGCACAGTGTGCATGGAGAGATTAGGCATCGTAACGCAATTCTTACATCATACACTCGGATCACAGCAAGATAGCAGAAGGCAGCCCATTCTGGTCAACCTCCCATAGCAAATGTACAGAACATACCGAGCACAACAGCACGAGCACAATTCACGACGCATTCATCACCACCGCTTTCGAGCAACACTCAATCAGATACATGATCTTCTCCCAGCAATTCAGTGGTCGTATTCCTCTCACTATCCGAGTCCTCCAGAGACAAGACGTAAAGCGTAAACGGAGCCCATATGTCTTGCGGGCGTGATCTCTCCGGCAGACCCTCATAATAACAATGCAGCTGGTCTCTACAGTAAGCCATATCCTTCAGCCAGAGCTGCACGTCTGGTGCCCTCCTCCCCCCCCATCCCATAGCGACTCTCCTCTTGGCTAATTGTAGCGCCAGTACCACTAGACGTCGTGATTGTGCTGCCACCCCAGAGGCTATACCCAACAGACAAAGACGCACATCAAGCTTAACCTCAGTTGAAGTCATAACCGTCAGACACTCAGTCACCGCCCTCCAGAAGTCATACACTCGCGAGCACCCCCAGGCCAGATGTATAAAGTCAGCATCATCCTCACTGCATCTCACGCACCGAGCAGCAGTTCGAAGCCCATACCTCACTAGTTGAATTGGTGTGTAGTACCACTGATGCAGAAATTTATAATGCAAAAGACGGAAGTTTCCGTTTATCACATATCCTCCCGTCATGTTACAACACTCACGCCATTCTTCATCACTAAGAGGGTCTGGAAGACTTCTATCCCACCGCGCTCTTGCCAGTTCCGCCCCCCCTCCCTCATCCTCCTGCGCAGCCTTATACAGTTTAGAGACCAATTTAGCCCTGTCCTTAGCTGTGTAGAGCAACTGCAATGCCCCGAGTGTCGGTGGCTCCTCCGGATACGTTGGATACAAATCTTTTATCGCAGCCCGCAGCCGGGCATAAATAAAAGTAGGCATGCACGTGTTGGTCGATCCAGCCGTCATGGCCTGTAAGGAGAGAAAGGACGCCCCTGGAAAAAGGTCCCCCATGGATTGCAATCCGGCTTCCCTCAAAACTTGTAACCCTCCAATCTCACCGGTTACCGAGACATCAGAGTGGTAAAGTAGCGGCATAGCCGGTGCATACAACGGCAGGCGGGCCGCCCGTCGACCAAGGGGTTCCCAAGCTGTCGCCGTGATCCGCACTGTGTCTATCTCTCCCTTCTCAAAAACCGAATGTTTGTTAACAACCATGGCCCTCAGCGGATACGGCAGAACCGCACTCGCCTCAAGCGCCACATGCGGGGTGTATGGCGGAGCGTGCAACCAATAACTCGCAAAGTGCGCCTGTGCGCAGAGATAACACAGCCTCATGTCCGGCAGGGCGAACCCCCCCAGCGCATACGGTTTGGTCAGCACCTCCCAAGTCACTCTCGGTTTCTTGCCAGCCCATGTGAGAGTTATCAGAAGCGATCTAATCCTTGCAAAGAAATGCGACTTCAACAGAATAGGAATGTTAATGAAAAGGTAGAGAAATTTCGGTAACACCACCATTTTAATTAAGGATATTCGGTCCGCTAGAGTCAATGGGAGACGAGTCCAGCGCGCTACTTGATCTTCTAGCTTAGATATAGCAACTCCATAGTTGGCCCGGACGACTTCCTGGCAGTCCCTATGCACCCAGACGCCCAGATACCGAACTGACTCCGTTGCCCATTCCAGGGGGAATTCTAGCGGGGTCTGACGAGTTGCCTCTGTGAGCGGCACAATCACAGACTTGTCCCAATTTATAGTGAGTCCGGAGTGATGACCAAACTTAATGAATTCGCGTAAGATGTTCTCCAGGTGGAGGGCCGGTTCCCTAACGTACAGGACCATGTCATCCGCGTACATTGATACCGCCAGAGATCTGAGCGGGAATTTCAATGCAGCTGCAGCGTACCGTTGCCGCAACACACAGGCCAGAGGTTCCATCATGATGGCAAACAGTAACGGAGACAAAGGGCATCCCTGTCTCGTCCCCCTCTGTATCGGGAACGAGGAAGATACGTGTCCGTTGACCCTGACTCTCGCCGTGGGTGCAGTATATAAGAGGGCAATTAGTGACGTGAAGAAGAACGGCACCCCCATCCGGTGCAGTACAGCCATCATGTACTTCCACGCCACTGAATCGAAGGCCTTAGCCGCATCCAGCATGACCGCGGCTGCAGCCAGTTCTGGTTTAAGCAGATGCAGTACAGCAAAGAGTGTTCTTAAATTATGTGTAGTGGATCTAAGTGGTATGAAACCCGATTGGTCCGGTAAGACCATAACAGGTAGCAGTAAACGCAATCTTGTGGCCAGGATTTTCGCGATTATCTTTACATCAGTATTCATAAGTGAAAGGGGACGGTACGAGTCGCACTTATCAGGCGGTTTCCCCGGTTTAGGCAGTGCCACCAGCAGTGCCTCCCTCATGGTTGCCGGCAATTGTCCGCAGTCAAACGCTTCTTCCAACACCTGTGCCAGCTGCGGGATCAGTAAATCTGCATATGTTTTATAAAATTCGGAGGGCAAGCCATCCGTACCAGCCGCCTTACCACTAGGGAGGGCCGCTATTGCGTCCCCAAATTCGGCCTCAGTGATGTGATGCATAAGGAATTCCTGCTGTCCCCTAGATAGCCACACCAAGGCTACGTCTTCCAAATATTGATTCACTTCTACCTCATCAGCCGTGTCCCTATGTTCATAGAGTTGCGCATAATGTTTGGAGAAGCAGGCCAGTATACCCTCCGTGCTAGTCACCACGTTCCCATGATCCTCAATCTCCTGCACTGTGCAGTGACGCGCCCATGGATCCCTGATCCGATCTGCCAGGCCCTTTCCTGGTCTACCCCCTTCGCCGTAATACCTAGCTGTAGCCTTCTTTGAGAGGAATTTCACCTCCTGCTCCGCCAGATCGTTATATTCGTCCACCTTTGTTCGAATGTCAGCAAGGATCGTGCCATCTCCCCCCTCTTCCAGTTGCCGCTCCAGAATCAGTAACTCTCTTTCCAACCTTGTCATGGAACCCCTAATGGACGTGAGCACCCCTGACCTCAGCCCTATACACGCACCCCTCACCGTCACCTTGAAGGCCTCCCAGACTGTCCCCATTCTGTCTACAGTCCCCACTTTGTTCGTAAAAAACTCCTCGATTATCTGCCTCAATCTCTCAGACAACACCTGATCCGTCAGCACCCCAGAGGAAAGTCGCCAGGTGAAAGGAGTGGGGGCATGCGATGGGAGCTGCAGCACCAGTGTGACGGGCGCATGATCAGAGATAGTACGAGGCAGATGTTCAGCACCCACCACCCAACCGCTGACATCTCGGGTCGTTAGCCAGTAATCCAATCGCGACCATGTATCATGCGCTGAGGTGTAGCAGGTGCCCTCCCGCTTGGTCGGATTGCGTAGCCTCCACACATCCAGCAGCCGCAACCCATCCATACCCTCACACACCGCATCCACTGCCCTCTTACGTACAGGAAGTCTGTCTTGTTTCCTATCTAGATCCGAATCCAGTGTGACGTTCCAGTCCCCCCCACAAATGACAGCCGATGGTGCAAGCAAATAAAGCTTGTTCCAGAGAGTTACATAAAAATCAGGGTCGTCCACATTTGGCCCATAGACGTTGAGTAGAGTTATCAGTGTGCCGCACAATTTACCCTGCACTATGATGTATCTACCATCTAGGTCTATGTCTTCATGTATAACTTCAAATGGTACATTCCTCTTTATCAGAATCATCACCCCTCTTGCATAGGAAGAGTATTTCGTAGCCAGTCTCACCCCCGCCCATTGTTTGCCCACCATTTCGGCCGCCTTGCCCTGAAGGTGCGTTTCCTGAAGGAACGCCACCTGCGCGCCATGTCTATTCAAAAAGGCAAGCATTTGTCTAGTCTTTTGCGGCCTATTGAGTCCCCGCACATAACAAGTAATGCATTTGATTTTACCCCCCCTCTCCATAACACCAATCCCGCAATCCACCCTCAATGCAATAGGCTTTCCCCAGCTCCCCTCTCGGAGGCCCGTCCACCACAACCATCAGCACAGAAATGACATAAGACCCTCCAATGCGGAGGCCGAACCAGAACCAAAAATTCCAAGCACAGTCTATCAGCATCATAGGTCTCACTGCCCTGACCAGGAAAGATAACAGTCCCCCAACATCCCCCAAAGATCCAACCCCCATCCCGCCACCCACTTCGGCGTACCCAATGTGCCAAAGCAACCCCATTGTCCCCCCTTCCACAAACCCCAACAATACCAACAACTGCGTGTGGGGATCTCCCATCCTGGGGGGCGTAGTGGCACTCCACTCCCGCCAGGAATTGACGAGAGCGTAGACCTAACACTAGAACTACATCCCCATGCCTGCAGCCCCATTTCGTGAATATATACAGTAACAGACAATCGAGTAAACCTCAGTACATTGTTAGAGTAGCCCCCGCCCGGGTCCACAGCGAATATATCAGAACTTGCAGGCAAAAGCGCATTGCATGCGCACCGCAGCACGTGTACATAGCGCGCAAACCCAGCGGACCGCAGCCCGGCCCTGCACTGCACTCTCGGGTGAAATGACCTAGTAAAAAGCAGCGCCTCACATTCCACTAAGTCCCCATCAGTTATTGTGTCCCTCCATCCACAGTGTACATATACGCTTAACAGGGCAAAGCAGACCCCAGTGGCCTAGAAGCTATAACAGCCCGAGCAACAGTGCAGGTGACATAACGCAGTAGCTCGCATCAATTCCCCCTCCACAGTCAACAGCACATTTCAGATCAGGCGGCCTCTTCCTGCCCGCCATCGTCATCGTCCCGGCGGTCCCTCGGCTCCCTAGCTCTCTTTTTCAGTTTTTTGGCGTAGTCCATGGCCGCCTTTGGGGAGGAAAATATCTTATTGTCCGCAGGAGGTCCGATCCGCAGGCGTGCCGGGTAAAGCATGGCATATGCTACGTCTTCAGTTCGCAGCATCTGTTTCACCGCAGCAAATTCTTTTCGAGCCGTCTGCACCGCCATGGTGAAGTCAGGGTAGAACTCGAGTTTGTTGCCCTGGTACTCAATAGAACCTTTTTCCCTCGCAAGCCGAAGAATAGTATCTCGGTCCCTGTAGTTTAGTACCCTGGCTACAATCGGCCGCGGTGGTGCCCCAGGCGGAGGCCGTTTGGCAAGAGAGCGATGGGCCCGCTCCACTATAAAGACTCTGGACAGTTGGTCAGCCCCAAATATATCAATAATCATGCGCTCCATGTAGTCTTCCATACGGCCCACATTTGTGGATTCCGGCAGGCCCGTGACCCTTACGTTGTTCCTTCTGGACCTCCCTTCCAACTCCTCGTTTTTGGCCTGTATGACCGCCAACACCCTCTCCATACTGAACACTTTAGAAGAGACTGTGGCCAGCCCATCCTCCGTGGCAGATACTCTCTGTTCCACCTCCCCCATGCGTTCGTTTTGGCGGTCGAATTGTGTCGCCATTTGATCGAGGCGGTGATTGACTGATTCCATGGTGCCCTCTATTGATTGTAAGGTCTTTTGCATGGCCACCAGGGTGGATTCCAAGTTCGGGGCGCCCCCTACAGCCCCCCCCTGATCAGAGTCAGCAGGCGCCTGGGAAGAGGTGTGCGCATTTTTTTTGTTCGCTTCAAACGTTATTTTAGGCTGATTCCTGTCTGTCCTGCCCATGGTGGCGGTTAGTTCAGCCCAAGAAGAGGCGCCAAGCAGCAATGCAGTTATTCCAGGCTATGCCCACGGTTCAGGTCCAGAACACACAGGTACCGCCTCGTGCTATTTCCAGCCCACAGCAGTGCTCTTCAGTATAGCGCTGGTAGAGAGAGCAGAAGCGCACCTCGTCGCAATCACAGGCACTCCACAGCACTATATGTCCACAGCCAGCACAGCTTCCAATGACTTGGAACAGAGCACCACAAACACGGGCACAGTCCGCAGCTACTGTCGATGAGGCTCCTGTTTAAGGCCAATGCCTCCCGATCTGAATGTCTGCCCCTTGAAATGGCGGATGCGCTTCAGGTCGCCAGCCCTCTAGTGCAGCATATGACCTTAGCGGTTCTGTATCTTTCAAGGCAAATCACCGCCGCAGCCCCAGGCGATTGGACTCACTCCTCAGGGTCGCTGCTCTGCCATCGCTACGCGCCGTGGTCCCTCCGCCCTGCCCCCGCCAGCCTCAGCTCGCGCGGCGCGGCCCAACCATGCCCGGCGCCACCTCCGCAGCCCCGGGCTTGCGTAGCGCCCCGCCCCACTCACCAACGCCGGCGGGTCGGGTCCAGGCCGCTCGCCGCTCCGCCACCACTCCGGAGTTGCTCCGCTGTCATACACCGCCGCAGTCGCACCTCCGCAGTCCGCCGACTCCACGCCTCTGGGACAGCGCACACAGGAGGTATCGGAGTCCTCAGGTCGGGCGGCAGCGGGACGTCTTCTCCACGAGGCCACCAGTCTGCACCCGCGCGATCGCGGCTCAGAGCGTCTCAACCCCCAGGGGCTCTCCGTGTCACCTCAGGCGCCAGAAAGAAGCGTCGCATCTGATCCCCGATATCAGTGGGGTCCTCACAGCTTCCTCACAGGGTGCAGGCACGAGATATTTCAGGATAAATGGGCGAATATGACTAGGTCTGGACAGAGCCTCACGTAAATGCGGCCATCTTGTCCGGCGCCCTCTAGCGCCCCCCAGCTAAGTCACATATTCGCAAAGAATGCTAGAACATTACATCACATAGAATAATTTGATACACTTACCTTGTATGCAACGAAATAACTCGCATAGAAATACTTTCTTGAAAAGGTTGAACAGAAATACTGGATTCATTCTAGGGGAAAGAAAAGAGAAGCAAGGCATCAGTGATTTGATATGAACTAGAATAACTAAACCAAAAAAGAATAAGGAAGAAAAGCATACACAAGAGAGCAGAGAAAATACAGTTCAGCTTGATAATTAATTAAGTGAGTAAAGGGAATAATAAGAGAATATAAAAGGGGTCAAGGTGTAGCTAACAGCGTGATAACAACTGTTAATTGATATCAGGCAGAACGAGGAGGAAAAAAAAATAACTAGGAAGAAGACTAACACACACGTCAAAAAATTATAAGTGAGTAAAGAAAGCATTAGAGAATAATAAGGGTCAGGAGGTCTTGTTAAGAGCGAATTAATGAATGTTATTTTAAATGCGCAGACTTGAAAACCTAGAGAAGAGAGAAGAACATAGAAAGACAAGGAGTGCGTCACTATTCCGCTGTGAAGACTTAACAGAGGCTACAAGTGATGAAAACCAGTCTAATGTAAACTAGAGAGAGGCTAGTTCTTGGAAGCTATAGGTAGGTGTAAAAGAGAGTTAACAAATAAAATCTAGTGAGAGTAGTAGAGTAGGAAATCTCAGATAGTAGTATCAGTTTCATTACAGGTATCCTATCGAACGGTCTGCAGGACGGACTGACGAAAAGGACAACCAAGACGGTCTCTTCTCTTCTCCGTTTGTTGTTTTATCCAATATACCCCTTCCCCCCAAGGTAATATTTTGGAGTCTCGTTTCAAACCGAGCTCCGGATTGTTGTCAGGGTGGATTTGGGACAAGGCATCTCTGTTCCTGTGCTACAAAACAAAAGCGTATTTAAGAGTCTGACACACGGTCATAAGTAGAAGGCAAAATATAGTATACAAAGACATAACCAGTAAAAGAAATACAATGAATAGTCATAGAGTTCGCATGAATTTAGCCATGAGGATAGCTTTCACTTCTTTTTTGTAGGAGGCAGTGGAAGGGTTCATTCTTGTTTCACAGGGCAAAGCATTCCACATCCTCAGAGTCATACCAGAAAATGACTGGTTATACGGTTTTTTTTTATGGCAAAATGTTGAGGTTGGAGGAGAAGAGTCTTGGCACTCCTGGAGGCTCTGCTGCCCACAGAGAGCACCAGTTTCTGAGCTAGGTATTGTGGGGCGTTATGGTAGAGGGCCTTGTGCGTCATACAAGCGATTTTTAGACGAATTCTGGCTTCAAACGGTAACCAGTTAAGGGCTCTCAGGTCTGGAGATATGTGAGCATTTCTCTTAAAGTCTGTGATGAGTCTCGCAGCTGAGTTGATTGTGGCTCTTAGCAGGGCTATTGATGACCTTGGAAGGCCGCATAAGGTTACTGCTCCATATTCCACACTGGGGATTACTAGGCCTTGAACTGCTTGTTTGAAATCGTATGCGGGTATAAACGGTTTCAGTTTTCGCAGGGTCTTTAGGTGGAAGTTGGCTCCTTTTGTTGAGGCGCTAAGGTGTTTCTGCATCTTGAAGTTACTGTCCAGCGTTACCCCTAGAGATTTCACTGAGCTGACTATGAGTGGTTGTCAATTGAGAGCTGTTAGGTGCTTCATACAATCCAGGATGGTGTTAGTTTTGTTAGGGGGAAGCGATTAAAAATAATTCCATTTTGAGGGAGTTAAGTTTCAGAAGGTTTTCGGGCAGTCAAGTTTGGGTTTTTTGTAGTGTGGTGTTGAGCGATTTGATGTCCTCCAATGAGTGTATCTTGATGTATATTTGGGTGTTGTTGGCATACATGTGGAAGTGTATCTTGGTGAGTCTGAGGAGATCAGTAAGAGGTTCCATGAAAAGGTTGAACAATGTGGGTGAGAGGGAGGAGCCTTGTGGAACTCCTAATGTGACTGGAATGGGGTTGGACAGGGATTGAATGACCTTGAGTCTTTGGGATCTATTTTGGAGGAAAGAGGCGAACCAGTTAAATACATTTCCAGACATACCCATTCTGTGTTTCAGGAGATCAAGCAGGTTGTCGTGTTTGACGGTGTCAAAAGCTGATGATAGGTTGAGTAAGATTAATAGACAGGCTTCATTTTGGTTTAGGATTTTGAGAGCGTTGTCTAATTCATGTGTCATGGCTGATTCGGTGCTGTGACCTCCTCTGAAGCCTGATTGAAATTGGTTCAACAAGTTGAATCGATCAATTTGACTGTTCAGCTGTATGTTAACGCATTTTTCCAGGAGTTTGGCTAACATGGGGATGTTAGATATCGGACTATAGTTATTAGGGCCCGAGGGTTCCGCAGTGGTTTTCTTTAGTATAGGCGAGACCTGCCCAGTTTTCAGGATGTCTGGAATGGATCCTTGAAGGAGGGATGTGTTAAAGATCTTGGTCCAGCTGGGTAGTAGGAGAGGAATGAAGTTGTTTAGGAAGTTCGCAGGGAGCTGGTCAGTAAAGTGATTGGAGGGCTTCAGCGCGTTAAGCGTCTTTAATATGGTGTCTTCACTGTAAGTGTTGAAGTGGGACCAAATTGCATTATTTTTTAGTTTAAATAATGGGAGGTCATTAGCTAGGGCACCAGCCAGGGGCGGTGATGGGCTATTTTTCAAGCCGGAGATGGATATGAGGTCCTTGAGTAGATCTGATTTAATGGATTCTGTATTAGAGGCGAAGAAGGAAGCAAAGTCATAACAATTTGGTAGAGATATTGGGCTGGCATTGAGGATATTAGGCAGGCTCATAGTTTGGGCTTTGATATGGTCGAATAGTTTTTTGGGGCGGTTCTTGGCTAGGTCTAGTTGAAACCTGAAGAAATTGTTTTTGGATATTCTGATCTTTCTAAAGTAAGCGTTTTTGGATAGCCTCTGAAGTTTGAGGAGGTCAGTTGTGGGTGTATCTCTCCAGCGTCGTTCAATTACTCTAAGCGGTAGTCTGTCATCATTTAGCCTCCCACCATACCATGGTTTTGAGTCTTTTGAGGATGTTCTTTTCAGTTGCAGTGGGGCATTTTGTCTAGCAGGTTGTTCATGGAGTGAAAGTAGTGATTTGTCCGCCCCTGTACATCAGTCAGGTCTTCCGAGGGCAAAAAGGGTTTGAGTTAGCTAAGGCTGTAAGGTCAGATCCGACGTTTTTCTGGTTTCTCTTCTAGATCTTTATTCTTAGGGGTTGTGTAGGGGGTCGTTTAATGGTTTCCAGGACTTGGAAAGTAATGATGTGATGGTCAGACCAGTCGCATGGCAGTATCGAGTCGAGCTGTGTAGAGTCCGCTTTGGAGATGCTAGGTTGAGAGTTGCAACCTTGTCGTGTGTAGGGCTGTTACTCATTTGGTTGAGATTGAGGTCTGTGAGGAAGGCTTTGAGGCTGTTTACCCCGGAGTCATTCTGGTCGTCCCAGTGAAGGTTGAAGTCCCCCAAGAAAATTTGCTTAATATGTTGGTTGTCGTTAAATGCTAGAATGTCCATTAAGTGTTCTATGAAAGTGAGGTTATCTCCCGGAGGATGGTAGAAGGTGTTTAAGGAGCATATTTGTTTGTTGTTGTTGGCGATGTTTAAGCATAGGTATTCCCAAGATGATATGGCGGGGGCATTGGAGTTGGTCACTGTTAGGCTGATCTGGTGTATGCAGGCTATCCCACCGCCTGGCCTTTCGGTTCTGTCTAGTCTGGTGATGTCATAGTTAGGGAGTAGCAAGATGTCCATGATGGGAGTAGATATTTCATTTAGCCAGGTTTCTGTCAGGATCATAATGTTAGGTTTGTTCATAATAAGTAGGTCGGCTATATCAACTGCATGTCTAGAGGCGGACCAGCAGTTTAGGAGGATACAGCTTAGACGTGGCTGGGTGATTACTGTGGTGGGTTCGGCTGTGATGGGGATTCTAGTGAGGTTATTTTCAACAATGCCTCTGGAAATGAGTCTAGTGCCTCTGTGTGTGTTAATCGGAATAGATTGAATTTGGGAGTTTGATTGAGGGCTAACTGGTAGCCCCGCATTATGTGGAGGGTGTGGAATTTTAGTTTGCGAACTGAACATCATCTGCGCCATCTTGTCATCCATGTACTATATGCAGGGCAGCTACCTTAGGTACCATGGTCTCCCCGTTCACGATCGATCGCCAGCGCGCTCCCCTGACCCTGCGAGCATCCCCTACACACCCTGGCTGCCCCCGCTCTCACATGCGCAAGTCATAAACCCTCTCCTTCCGCATGACTCTGCCCTTGGGAGCTGCACCTGCGCCTGACCAACACTTCCATTCCTTTCATGAATACCTCTCCTTTGATGACCCCTTCCTCTGAGTCCGATTGTCCGCACGGGTCCCAGGTCATCACCTAGCCGGGGGATACAGTTTATTGCCCCCCTTTTGTATGGAGTCGCTCCTCTTCAAAGGAGCTACTATTGATCATGGCCTCCCCACCCCCTGGGATACGATCAGGCGCACACATCTAAAAATCAGCGGAACACTCAGCTGCGTGATAGCCCCCTCCTATTGTATGTGGGGTGAGGACCTCTATTGTGGATACGTGTGGGGGTGGGTCTGAAACAGGGATTCCGGGAATGTCTTCTCATACTTCAAAGAGTCTTTTCTGCAATAAAGAATGCTCACATGTCATAAACCGGAATATAAAAGGCCAGGCCTCAGAGAGGCTGTTAGAGCACCTCGAAACGATACCTTGTTGTCTGATCTGATGTGTTCTGCTCCGTCGGAATAAAACCTCTGTTTCCTGCCTTCCAGTCTCCAGCGCCTGCCTCTTTGTTTGATAACTAGAATGGTATAAGAGGCGGTTAGCGCCGGGCAACTTTGAAAAAAGCCCATCAGCTCTACCTATTTTCCACAATTGGCGTCCCAAACGTGGGGCCCATCAGTGACTCGTGGATCCAGTGGGAGAGGTCCTGAAGATAGAGTGAACGACTGCAACGATCGGGAGAGCTCCTGTCCGATAGACCCTCGTCTGACAGCCGATCATCCGAACTTCACTGATTCCGAACAGACCTCTCTCGAGTGATCTACGGTCCTGACTGGGAACCATTAGGAGTGCCGCGAAGATCACGAAGAATAGAGGACGATCGGGCGCTGGATTCGGAAGACAGGAAACTGTCCATGCGGTCCGGGTAAGGTCGTGTAAATGCGACAAATTGTGAAATGATTGTTTGATTTGGATAATACTAGTATTACTCTCTTTGTTGATTTGTTTGGAGATTCGCTGTCTGCAAACAGAGAAATAACAGGCTCTCTCTTTGCAGGTAGCGAAGGATAGGTAACGCAGACTTTTGTCCCCGTTGTAATCCGTCGTGCCTATCTTCCTCCCCCACTGATTGATTGTTTGGCCCGAACTATTGTTCGCTGATTGTTTTCTGGAGATTCTCTGTCTGCAAACAGGGAAGAACAGGTTCTCTCTTTGCAGGTAGTGAAAGGGTAGGTAACGCAGACTTTTGTCCCCGTTGTAACCCGTCGTGCCTACTTATTCTCCCCATTGATTGTTTGATTGACCGAACATTGACTGTTCGATATTGGTTCTTTTGAGGTATTCACCGCATGCAAACAACGAAGAATAGAAATATTCTGTCTATTCTTTGCACGCAGTGATAAGATAGGTAGTGCAGACTTTTGTCCCCGTTGTGCCTATCTTCTCCCCACTGATTGGTAGCCTGTTTAGCCCGGACCGCTTATTAGAGATGAACCATCCAGCTCCACTGGAGGGCACCCCTAATAAGGACATGTTCATTAAGCATGGACTAGTCGCTATAGCTTATAACAAGTTATGGCATAAATATACAAAGAAGGACCCCGAAAGTCAGTGGCCACTGATAGGTTCCTTTGATGATCATAAAATAGAAACATTAGAAGCAGCGCTCCAGAAAAATAAGACTACGCCCACCATGCTCGATAGTATCGGCATGTGGCGCAAAGAAACGGAACAACGAAAGAAAAGAGAAGAAGCAAAAATAGGGAAAGAATTACGAAAGGCAGCCCACCTAGCCGCTAAGCAACTAGAAGAAGAAATAAAAGAAAGAAAGGAAGCTACACAAAGGCAAGAATCAGGGTTGACAGGCCAATGCCCTGTTAGGACCCCCTCTACGCTCTACCCTGAGCTACCCTCCAAACAACGGGCGAACGATGAGTTACTGTTAGGTCCTCCCATCATCTACATGCCCCCTCCATATGCCCCCTGCCAACCTCTGATACAGCACCTACCAGCTCCAAATACAAGCGAGAGTGACCTTAGCGCTAGTGCCACGGCCCTTGCGGCCTCCGCACCGGCTGAATTAATAACGACACCAGATAGCCCCGAGGCTAGCAAGCAACCACCAGCCAGACCAAATAGATTGAGCAAAGATGAGCGGGATGGGATTGACAAGATAGTGAAGACACTAGTAGAACGGAAGGAGAGCGAAGAATATACGATGGATATGCACAATTCACATGCCGGTAGCCACAGACGGCATTTCATTTTACGATTCAGCTACCACACCCTGAACGCATATGAGGATAGGTATCAGAATAAGGGCCCCGCTAAATTGACAACTTTATATAGAAAGGTCGATGTTGGAGATGGGACTGAACACGATGTGACGGACCTCTTCATGCAAACCCTTGAAGTCTTCCGCCACCTCACGGAACAGAAACCAGAAGTCAAGGTTACGGTCCCTGAAACGACCGGGTCCTCATTAGAAGTAGCCAACACTATGATGCCTATCAGAGAGGCGGCCCCTTACTGGGTTCCGCCACGAGGTCAGGGAACAAACGACGATATCAACCACACAGATGCAAAGGGGAGGGTTGTGTACAATTGGGTTTATCAACCCTGGGATCGACAAGATATCTTAACTTTTAGGCAAACCCTACCCGATTTAAGAAAGAACCCGACAGCATTTTAAACCGAATTAGGCACAGCCTTGGGTTCGACGATAATGACTTTAGCGGACATTGACTTGTTTTTCGGGTTATGTCTGCCGGCTGACGTGTGGAAGCAAATCCGGAAAGCTGACCACACAGATCTGTTCGGACATACCTGGAACCAACTCGGTGAACTAGATAGACAGCGAGAGCCCAGAAGGAAACCTGTAAAAGATGTACTGGACCTCCCAGACAAAATAGTTCAGAAGCTAAAGACATTAATCCCAGAGAAAAAGGTAGATTGGTCGATAGTCACGGCTTGCCGTCAGAAACCTCAGGAAGACGTATCGGAATACTTCTCCCGATTTGAGACGGTGTTCTCCGATTACAGTAGCCAAGACATGACCACCGCCACCGGACAACACCTGTTTGTACAAAATTATGTAAAGGGTCTATCACAAGAGGTCTCCCAAAAGTTACAGACGAGCGAGAGTAGCTGGGGGGCCTCCAAACCCGCAGCTATCCTTCAGATGGCTCAGTATTACGAACATCAAAAGAATGAGAGTGATAGAGCGTCCGAGAGAAAGAAGAAAGATTTGAAAGAAAGGGTGATGATAGCCCAGATACAAGGGGTAGCGGTCGGAAGGGAGCCCCACAGGGGAAATTACCAATCAACCACCCCTAGAAATCCACCTCCTAAAGATCACACCCCAACACCCCATATCGGACGTAGAGACATTAGCGAGGACCAGTGTGCCTTCTGCAAAGGATTCGGCCATTGGAAATCCCAGTGTCCAGTTCTGTTAGAAATGAACAGAAATAGGGACCCCAAGGACGTAGCGGGTGGACCGAGAAATAGGGGACAGGGACGAGGGTACACAAACGACACCAACAATGACAGACCAGGGAGAACGAACACGTTTGACTGTCCTCGACAGAACCAGTATCAACTATCCGACAGCGAGAATGCCCCCGACTTTGCATAGGACTGCCAGGGACAAGGGCGGGATCCAGTCGAGCTCTGTGTTGACCAGCAAGGTCCTTACGTCACCGCTAAGGTCCTGGGTACGAAGTCTCCATTTTTGGTAGACACTGGGGCGACACGTAGTGTGTTATCAAAACGACTGATTCCAAGGGCACCCTTGTCTGGCTCACACATTACATCGATAGGTTTCAATGGGAGGCCCTCCACTAACCCCCTGTCCGTACCTATCTCCTTTGACCTAGAAAACAACCTCATGGACACAACATTTTTGCTCTCCTCCAACTCCCCTGACGCCATTATGGGCATTGATTTACTAAAGCATTTTCGAGCTACCATTAGGTGCTCCCCAGATGGAGTCCGAGTCATCCTGTACGACAACCCGAGCATGTCCAAATCCTGCCCAGCACGACACATGTACTCCATAACTGACGCTGACCTGTCCTTGCTCGACACCCTGCCCCCGTACCTATGGGCCAAAAATGACTCTGATGTGGGACGAATGATGATTGACCCTATACACATAACGGTAAGACAAGACGCAATACTCCCGAAACTCCCACAGTATCGCATATTGCCCGAGGGCGAGAAGGCACTGGTAGCGATCATTCAGTCTCTGGTAGATGCAGGAGTGGTCGAAGAAGTAGTTAGCAATGTCTGCAACAGCCCTATCCTACCCATTGTTAAGAAGCAAGGCGAGGGAGATGAGAAAGCATACCGCTTCATCATCGACCTGCGGGAGGTTAACAAAGTGGTTGTACCCCAGTACCCTGTAGTCTCAGACATCACCACCATTCTGACCCTCATCCCGTCCACTCCCACCGCCTTCACTGTCATTGACCTCAAAAATGCATTTTTCTCTATCCCCATCCACCCAGACAGCCGTTATCTCTTCGGCTTCACCCTAAAATCCCGCTCGTACCGATTTTGTAGAGCTCCCCAGGGTTACACTGAAAGTCCCCGCATTTACAGCCAGGCCCTCAAAAGACAGCTGGACGCCGTCCAGCTACCAGATGGAGTGGTGTTGATCCAATATGTCGATGATATCCTTTTGGCGGCCGACACCACCCCACTTGCAATCACAGCCACTGTCCAACTCTTGCAATTCTGGCAGAGAATGGCCACAAAGTCTCTAAAAAGAAATTGCAGTTCTGCCAGCCTCAAGTGACATACCTAGGCCATCTCCTGTCCAAAGAAGGGAGGAAACTTACGCCCGATCGAATCCAAACTATCCTAGACACCCCCATCCCAAGAACCCAAAAGCAAGTCCGTTCTTTGGTGGGTCTAACCTCTTTCTGTAGACAGTGGTTACCAAATTTCAGCCTCGTAATAAAACCCCTACTTTCCTTGTTGGCCAAAGATGTCCCCTCCCCGCTCCCTTGGACCCCCGAATGCCAAACGTCCTTTGAAGAGTTGCGGAATGCCCTTTGTTCAGCACCTGTCCTGGGAGCACCAGATTACACAAAGCCCTTCTCCCTCTACACTCACGAAAGGGAGGGGTGCGCTTTTTCTGTCCTGACCCAGTCCATTGGCCCAAAGCAAAGACCGTGCGCTTACTTCTCTGCCACTCTTGACCCCGTAGCCAGAGCCTTGCCTGCCTGCCTTCGAGCTGTAGCTGCCGCTGCTATCTCTATCCGACAGATTGAGGGGATCGTGCTTTCGAATTCCCTCACGGTACTAGTACCCCATGCGGTTGACACCCTCCTGAACCAAACCAAGACGCAACACCTGACGAGTGCCCGACTGACTGGATACGAACTGACTCTGCTCGCACCCCACATCACTCTGAAAAGATGCACCACACTGAACCTGGCAACTTTGTTACCCCTACCAGAGAACGATCCCAATGTGCCCCCTGTACACGACTGTGTGACCCTCACGGACGAACAGACTAGAAGTAGGGTTGACCTCAGAGACGCGGCTTTTCCTGACCCTGACGGAGAGCTGTGGGTGGACGGCTCTCGCATCAAACTTCCCGATGGCACCACTTCAGCTGCCTATGCAGTCACCACGGTCCGAACTGTAGTAGAAACAGCCCGCATTACACAACGATCTGCACAGGCAGCGGAACTGATTGCCCTGACACGAGCATGCATCCTAGCAGCAGGAATCACAACGAACATATACACCGATAGCCAGTATGCCTTCGGGGTGGTTCATCATTTTGGGCTCTTATGGAGGGAAAGGGGATGCCTGACGTCCCACGGCACACCCATCCTCCACGGGGATCTAGTCTCTGCCCTGATCGAAGCAGTACTACTCCCCAAACGATTAGCAGTGATCAAGTGTCAGGCACACAAGAAGGTAACGGACTTAGTCGGACAAGGAAACGCACTGGCTGATATCACTGCACGAACCACAGCTGAAAATAGGACAACGACACGCATATATGTGACCAGGTCGCAAGCAGAGAAATGGACTGACGCTAGGGAGACGATTAGAGACATCCAGTCGGCCAGCACACCTCACGAACTGACTGAGTGGGCACGGGTGGGTCTGAAGGACGATGAAGGCTGCTGGCGGACAAAGGATGCGAACAAATGGTTGCTGCCTGACTCATACCTGATCCCCATACTGACTATGGCACACTCCCCCGCACACATAGGATCTGCCCCCATGGTCGAGCTCATTTCCAAAGTCTGGCACAACGACAAAATCCCCGACTCAGCCAAACGTCTGGTTCAGCAGTGCCTTATCTGCTTGCAACACAACCCCGGGAAAGGAACTGTGGTGCCCCGGGGAGGGTTTGGGGTCCCCGACCACCCTTTTGAGGTCCTCCAGATGGATTACATTCAGCTAGAAAGATGCCAAAGCTTGAGGTATGTACTGGTCATTGTATGTGCCTTCAGCAAATGGGTGGAAGCCTATCCAACCCGTGATAATACTGCCATGACTACTGCCAAAGTACTACTGAAAGAGTTTTTTCCTCGCTAGGGCCTCTGTCGAATTTTATGAAGCAACAACGGCCCCCACTTCGTAGCAGAAGTTATCCAACTAATTTTGAAGGGGTTGGGTGTGAGGCAGAGGTTCCATGCGGTCTTCCACCCCCAATCTGCTGGTTTGGTGGAGCGACACAACGCTACATTGAAGCTGAAATTGTCAAAAATAGTGGCCACCACAGGACTTAAATGGCCAGATGCCCTCCCACTGGCATTGCTATCAATGCGCTCCACTCCCACTAAGCACCATTTGACCCCCTATGAGGTTGTATTCGGGCGACCAATGAACCTTTGGACTGCCCCCAAACCGACCTCCATTCATGACGTCCCGGACGTCCTGCTGTCTGATTACTTGTACAAATTAACAAAAACATTGTCTGTCATTCATCAGCAGGTGCAGCAAGCCATCCCCGATGCTTCCAGGGGTCCGGGCCACGACATCCAACCGGGGGACTATGTATTAGTCCGGAATTTTCAACGGGTGAAGAGTCTGGAACCCCGGTGGACGGGCCCCTGGCAAGTACTAATCACCACCCGGACGGCTCTTCGAGTGGAGGGGAAGCGGCGCTGGCTGCACGCACACCACTGCAAGAAGGTCTCCTCGACCCTGGCCACCACCGAAGACATCGACAACCAAGAAGAGCTCCTGAACAAGGATCGACCATCGCTGAACTGCTATCCCGATACCGTGGCACTTGAACTTGCAAAATTCCCTGATACCACTGTGCCAACCAGGGAAGGGTATTTCCTGCGTCGAAGGGAGGGAGCTTCGGCTAAGCAGACCACGGACTAAGTTAAATTTCAGAACGGTGACCCAAACACCACCAAGGGTTACCCGGAGAGAAGCTAAACAAAGTCTGTGGTTCTGCCCGCTACCGAGCACCTTGAAGATGATGGAAGCGCCAGATAAGAAGATGATGGAAGCGCCAGATAAGAAGATGATGGAAGCAGCCGGAAATACCCACTACAGGAACCCAAAGACTGACAATATGCACCAATCAAAGACAATCGCCTTCTTCATTGATTTCCTCTTTTGCCTCCTCCTCATGACTTCCTTCTGGATCTTGGAGGAAAGCACTCCTGCTCATCAGATATTGCTAACCACTGCGCAGCCCACCACTATGAAAGAGCATCACCTGATCTCCCTCTCACCTCAGCTCCGAGAGAGGCGTAAGGAGTTCTAGAACAATTCCTTTGTACAACTGTTGCACCAGCACAACCTTGCTGCAAATGCCACCAACTGCTGGATCTGCGGACGGCTCCCGCATGCCACCGGTCACTCCATCCCCTTCATCCCTTCTCCTTTCTCAGTTCATGGCTCCTGCCTTGCCTGGTTAATCCTCATGCAAGAAAGACACAAGGACAACACCATTTCTGGTCAAACAGTGTCACACTTCTACCATGGGTTCTGGCTGAACACAACCGGAAGGACATCTGCTCCCTTGTGTCCTGTTCCCTCTGGTTCCGCCTTCCTTATGGACATCCCTGCAAAGGAGCGAGTAGAAATGCAGGTGCTCCATAATCCAGCTAGAACCGCCTTCTCCCACCTACGGATGCGAACCGCCGCCACTCTGACTGTGGCCCTGTCTGTCATCAACGTCACTGGCCAGGTGTGCATCAAGGGCCTGGGAAGACAGCAGGTAGGTCACAGTGCCTGCCACACCACAAGGACACTGGACTCAATTGACCCTCCCTCTTTTGTTGCTTCTCCGAATATGTACTTTGTTTGTGGCACCAAAGCTTACACCTGGCTCCCGAAAGGTTGGAAAGGCACTTGCTACATCGCTTTCGTCCTCCCCCCCACGTATGTAGCCCCTGCTGATCATCACCGGCAGAGACGCGCAAGTGACATTGGACAAATCGACTCCACTGGGGCACAGTTCCTGGATGCAGCGAAGGGACTTGTTCCTCTGTGGGGCCCGATGGCGAACAGCCGCGCCATCCGACATCTGACCCAGGCAATAGAAACAACCATCAACATCACAGCTGGCGCCCTCGCCAACAACACAGCTGAGCTTCAGGCGGTCCGCCTTATGACCCTTCAAAATCGCCTGGTTCTAGACGTTGTTCTAGCCAATGGTGGAGGAGCATGCCGCATCATCGGATTTAGCTGTTGCACCTACGTACCAGATAACTCGCCCTCAGTCTACAAGGCAATTGAGCACCTCCATAGACTTTCCTCAGAAGTTCATCAAGAGCAAGAAGGATGGTCGCTTGGGAGCTGGTTTTGGGACACTCTGAAGGGCTGGGGATGGAGGTTGTTTACATTCATATTGATACCGATTGTGATACTATGTGGGTGTTGCCTAGGTATTCAATGCTTGCCATCTTTGTGTGCACTCATTTCTAACTGCATGTGCCCTAAGACTTTGGACTTCCGAACTGAGCACATGAGTTCCCTCTACGAGGTAGAAGTACGTGGCCTTATGGGGATAGACCCGAATTGACAAGTTGGCGAGACATGTTAAAAGGGAGGACTGTGGAATTTTAGTTGCGAACTGAACATCATCTGCGCCATCTTGTCATCCATGTACTATATGCAGGGCAGCTACCTTAGGTACCATGGTCTCCCCGTTCACGATCGATCGCCAGCGCGCTCCCCTGACCCTGCGAGCATCCCCTGCACACCCTGGCTGCCCCCGCTCTCACATGCGCAAGTCATAAACCCTCTCCGTCCGCATGACTCTGCCCTTGGGAGCTGCACCCGCGCCTGACCAACACTTCCATTCCTTTCATGAATACCTCTCCTTTGATGACCCCTTCCTCTGAGTCCGATTGTCCGCACGGGTCCCAGGTCATCACCTAGCCGGGGGATACAGTTTATTGCCCCCCTATTGTATGGAGTCGCTCCTCTTCAAAGGAGCTACTATTGATCATGGCCTCCCCACGCCCTGGGATACGATCAGGCACACACATCCTAAGAATCAGTGGAACACTCAGCTGCGTGAAAGCCCCCTCCTATTGTATGTGGGGTGAGGACCTCTATTGTGGATACGTGTGGGTGTGGGTCTGAAACGGGGATTCCGGGAATGTCTTCTCATACTTCAAAGAGTCTTTTCTGCAATAAAGAATGCTCACATGTCATAAACCGGAATATAAAAGGCCAGGCCTCAGAGAGGCTGTTAGAGCACCTCGAAACGATACCTTGTTGTCTGATCTGATGTGTTCTGCTCCGTCCGAATAAAACTTCTGTTTCCTGCCTTCCAGTCTCCAGCGCCTGCCTCTTTGTTTGATAACTAGAATGGTATAAGAGGCGGTTAGCGCCGGGCAACTTTGAAAAAGGCCATCAGCTCTACCTATTTTCCACAATGGTAGGGTAGCTCGTAAGAACGGAGGAGGGCCCCTAGAGCTGAGTGTTTTAGAGGGTTTAACCCCCTGATAGGGCGGGATATGGCATTAGGGTGAGGGACTGTGCTCCAACATGGAGACCCAAGAGCTTGGGAGTATGCAGGAAGACGTTGGATTTGACTATAGATCTTGGGGTGTAGGGACGGACTATATTCCTGTTTAGTGCAAGAGGACTTGGTTTGTTGAAAGATAAGGTCGTGAAGGGTTTGAATGTCCGATTTGACTTGTTGAAGGGCTGATAATATCAGGTCAAGTCTGGTGTCAGGCAAAATCGTTAAGTTATTGGATGGGAGGACAGAGGGAGTGGACGGTGAGGTAGTTTTTTTAGATACAGCTGTGTCAAGAGCCGTGGTGGTAAGGGTGGCTTTGATGGGCCAATGAGAGAAGCTGTGAGTAATGGATAGGAGGGAGGGTGCGGTATGGAGAGCAGGGTGAGTGGTTTTGGGGGGGTGAGTGGTGTCAATGTTGGGATCCGAGGGGGGTATCAGTGGGGCTGTTAAGCTGACGGGAGGTGCTGGGAGTAGAGGTGAGGGGGAAGGGTGAGATATGAAGAGCAGGGTGAGTGGTTTGTGGAGAGTGTGTGGTGTCAGTGCTGGGATCCGAGGGGGTACAGGTGGGGCTGTTAAGCTGATGGGATGTAAGGTGCTGGGAGTAGAGGTGAGGGGGAAGGGTAAGATATGAAGAGCAGGGTGAGTGGTTTGTGGGGAGTGCGTGGTGTTGAAGGACTGGGTTATTTAAGACCCAGCGGTGCCAGGGGACAACACCTGAAACCTTTGTGGGTAACCTGCTCCGGCGTACGAATGACAGAGACACGGGACACTTCCTTCGGCGTCAAAGATTCAAGGTTTATTTACTGCAGGGAAACACAGAAGTCACAGGAAGTACAACGAGTGTAGTTCGGGGAGACTGCTTCAAATTGGTTCTGTGGATCGCTCCTTTTATACACGATTCTCCCATAGGTTTACATGGTACACAAAGGTTTACGACTTGGCTCCCACAATTATCCCCGAGAGGGGTCGCTTTGGTCACTTTGATACATTCAAGGTCCGGAACATAAGTGCGGAAACATTTGGCGGTTCCCAACTGTACAAACCCATCTTCCCACCATTAGTACATTCCAATCAGCAGTAAAACAGATCGAAGAAGGAACAAGAACAGGTGTGGAGGAAGATGGAGACAGTGGGGAGATTGGAAAGGGTGTAAAAGGGTAGGTATCAGGAAACACGAGCTACAGGCATCAAAGGGACGTGCCTAATGAGATGCACGGCTGAGACAATAAACCAGCACGGCGAGATGAGCCTCGAGCGGGGCCATCTGCCTTACAGTATCATCCCCCTCGTCATAAAGACACTTTCAAAGGACATGTGTCTTCCGCAGATATCTTGGGAATCCCAGGGTCGCGAAGCGGACAACGTCCGTTCGCTGGCTACTTGAGGGCAAGAAACAAAATGGATGCCGTATCTAAGATGGAACCCGTGGGTACAGATGAAAAACCCACGTAACAAACGAACGGTTTAAGTTAGCACAGCGAAACTGCGCACACTTACTAAACTCGTCATTTGCGGTTCCTAGATACCAGACTCGACCATATTCGTGCGAGTAGAAAACACCACTTACAATTGCCACGGAACCTCAGACGCTCCTTTTGCCCTCATGTAGGCAAGCACTAGTCGGAATCATACTCGATATTCATCAGACCATCTAGATGTTGCTGTAACATAGCTCTGTCCAACTGAGTCCCCTTGGTAACAGGTGGCTGTCTCATACACGTTGTAGCACAGAGGCCACATAAGGCAGGACCACACTGCACACAAAGGCAACACGTGAACAGGAACGCCACAACAACTCCGATGATCATCAGAATCTTCCAACCCCAAGTCGACATCAGGCCCCAAAACCACCCAAGTAGCGTCCAATCCCCTACATCCACGTGTATGGATTCAGAGATTTTATGCAACTTTGAGATGGCTTGATAGACAGTCGGAGCGTTATCCGGAATGAAAATACAGCAGCTCGAATGGATCACCTTACATACCCCACCTCGATCTGCTAAGATCACGTCTAAAACCATACGGTTTTGTAACGTCATAAGTCTATCCGCCTGAAGTTCTGTGGTGATGTTACCAAGGGCACTGGCAGTAATATTAGCTGTCGATTCTACCACTCGAGTCAACTGTCTCAGGTTCCTACTATTAACCATAGGCCCCCAAAACGGGAGGAAACCCTTGAAAAAGTCTCCTGCCTCTTGACCGGCAGTATCCTCTTCGCTAATTACGCCTCTCACGACTCTAGCTTTATGATAGTCTGCGTCTACAGTGAACGTCGGAGGCAACAGATTTGCGATAAAACATGAGCCCACAAAGTCGGAGGGCAACCATGCATACGCACGATCATGGCAGACAAAGTACGTACCCTTGGCAGCCAGAAACACAGGGGACAAGACCATCGGCAGAATGTAATTTTCAGTGCAAGCACTCTCTCCAAGTCGGGCTTTCGATCTTCGGCCACGACCCATTAAACAAAAATTACCAATGTGGGGTACGACCCATATCGGAGGCGAGCTTTTAAGCTGTTTATCACTCGTGAGCGCACTGTACTCGACCTTACTCAAGACCCTATAGGCTTGTACCTCTTCCTCTGGGATGAGCGACGGCTCATAGATATCTCTATCTAAATCTTCTATCGCTATGGACAAAGGCTTATAGTACGAGCCAAGGCCAAGGTAGGGAGAACGTGGCTCTCGACTGGGGTGAGAATCTAGTGCGCTTCGAAACATTGTTTGGAATGCTCGAGCTGAACCCTGGGAACTATACGGTAAGACCAGATATGGAATTCCCTTATCCGTGGTATGCGGCATTAGTCCACACACCCAACAATTAGTAGTGTTTACCACTAACTGGTGCTGGTGAAGGAGCTGAATAAAGGAATTATTGCGGAATTCTGCACGTCTAGCCTGCTCGTGTTCGGGTAAGATATGAAAGGAATGAGGGGATGTAGTGGAGGTAAGTGTAGGGTCAGAGGTAGGAGTAGGTATAGCAGAAGGTAAGAAGTAAGACATCGTGTAATACACCCCACCCGCCAATAGTGCAGAAACAATCAGAAGCAGTACGAATATTTGAAACATAAAACATTTGGTACGAGTAAGTTGTTGTAACTTGAACCTTTGCGCCTGAGCTTCTTCCAAGTCCATCAGCTTCGAAAACGCCATCCCCTACAACCGTCCGCAACGTTTCTTGACGCACTTCGTTCTGTGTAGCAGTAGTCAATCCCTAGGAGTTCCCAGGAACCGACGGTCTTTAACCTAGCGTCAAGACCTGCTAACCAGAAGGAAGTACACGCGCGGCCCTACGGCCTTTATTCACAATGTATATGCAAAAATGTCTCTCAGCTGTGGAAGCAGAAACACATATGGAACGAAACTCAATATATATATATATATACAAAAACAATTACAATAATACGGGTGTTCGGACTGATCGTGGAAAACGGGATAATGCAATTATCAAGGGGCAGAACGGGATTTTTTATTTGTCCTTAGTACTGGAACGCAAAAAGTATCGAGTTTTCCCAGGACGTGTATGTTCATCAAACAAAGGATCCGATTAGGGAACAAAGTCCTGTTGATCAGCCGAATGTTCTGGTCTCGAGTCTGTTGATGACAAATGTTCAACAGTGTCCTTCTGCTGCACTGAGGATTCTCCGACAGGTTGTGCGTCACTGAAAGGTACAAACGCCGGCAATCCTTCGGATTCAGATGAAGCAATGCCCCTCCTCACCCACGAGTCTGCCGGAAAAGGAATAGGAACTTTCTTCGTATGGGTGGCATGCACCCAATTTTTCCAGCCCTCTAAACGAACGGCAGTTCTCGTGGCAAGGAGGACCTGGTAGGGTGCAGTAAACCGGGGTTCCAAGTTCTTCTTGCGGGCAAAATTTCTGGTGACCACCCAGTCTCCGGGCTGGAGCTGGTGGCCTGGACCCTCCGTCTGCGTCGGCAATGCTTCGTAAACCTGTTGGTGAATTAACCTCAGTTTAGCAGTCAGATCATGAAGATAGTCAATCAACATTGGGTATTCAAGACTGGAGAACACACCCGGTCTAGGGACCCCCCACACATTCGCAGGACGACCGAACACTATTTCATAGGGGCTAAGCCCTACTCGGGAGTGTACGGTTGCCCTAGTTGATAACAAAGCTAAGGGTAAAGCATCAGGCCACGAAAGACCAGTCGTAGCCTGAATCTTCGCTAGTTTCAATTTAAGGGTGCCATTATACCCTTCAACCAAACCAGCTGACTGGGGGTGATTGACGCTATGGAATTTTTGATTAATTCCAAGGCCCTTACACACACTCTTCATCACACTCCCCACAAACTCACTTCCGTTATCCGACCATACAATCCGAGGCATTCCATACCGAGGAAAGTATTCCTTCAGTAGGATTTTCGCAGTAGACAAAGCAGTGTTGTCTTTGAGGGGATAGGCTTCAATCCATCGGGAGAACGCGCAAACCACAACTAAAACGTATTTCAGGTTATTGCATCGCTCCATATGGATGAAGTCTAATTGGATCACCTCAAAGGGACATGAAGGGGGAGCAAAACTACCAGGAGGAGTTGGGGTTCCCTTACCAGGATTGTACAACATACATACCATACAATTCTTAACCAATCGTTCAGCACATTTCGTGATACCATCATTCTTCCACACATGGGACAGCAACTTACAAATACCTTTCACGCTAATATGTGCTAACCCATGCGCCATTGTCACAACAGCCAGCACATACGCATCCGGTAACATCCATCTCTTATGTTCCGACAAATCAACCCAACAACCATTCGCATCCAACTTTCCCGTACTTTCTTTCCACTTCGTCTTTTCAGTCTCGGTGGCCTCATTCTGAATTGCTTTCACACTCTCGATAGTGTCCTCACACATACTCGATTCGGTAGGCCACCTAACCGAACTCATCACATACATTCTAGTGCTAAGATTCCGTGCAGTCTCCTTAGCAATCTCATCCGCAAAGGCATTACCACGACCAACATCATCCGTCACCTTACGATGCGCACTACATTTAACAATCGCTACCTGCTTAGGCAACGTAAGTGCATCCAAAAGATCATTCACAAGTTGTCCATGCTGAATCTTCGTACCATGCGATGTCATAAAACCTCTCTCTCTCCACAACCGTCCAAAGCTATGGGCGACGCCAAAAGCATATTGGCTGTCGGTAAACACATTCACACGTTTCCCTTTTGCTAACACACACGCTCTAGTTAGAGCGATCAGCTCTGCAGCCTGGGCAGAGTTCTGATTCAATCTCGCAGTTTCCACAACAGTATTCAAAGTCACAACAGCATACGCAGTAGTCACATCACCATTCGGCAATTTAAAACATGAACCATCCACATACAACGTTCCGTCTGGATTTTCCAAAGGAGTGTTTTTAAGGTCCACTTGACCTTTTGTTTCCTCTTCAGTTCTCAAATAGCAGTCATGGGCTGCTATTTCATCTGACCCTGTGCTAATGGGTAACAAAGTTGCCGGGTTCAGAACATTACAACGTTTTATCTGAATATGACTTGCCAACAGCGTCAATTCGTACCCAGACAACCTCGCACTCGTCAAGTGCTGAGTTTTCGTACGATTCAAAAGAGTATCGACTGCATGCGGAACCATCACCGTAAGCATATTATCCATGACCAATCCTGCTGATTGTCGGATGGACACCGCAGCTGCCGCTGTTGCTCTCAAACAACTCGGCAATGCTCTAGCTACCGGGTCCAAGGTCGAGGAAAAATATGCACATGGACGTTGCTTACCACCAAAAGGTTGCGTTAAGACACTCAAAGCACAACCTTCCCTCTCGTGAACATATAGTGTAAACGGCTTGCTATAGTCAGGAGTACCTAACACAGGAGCCGAACACAATGAGTCACGTAATTCAGAAAAACTTTTCTGACATTCGTCCGTCCATGGTAAAGGAGTTGAAACATCCTTGCACGTAAGAGCCACCAATGGTTTCGCTAGCAATGAAAAATTTGGAATCCATTGCCTGCAATACGACGTGATACCTAGAAAGGCACGCACATCTCTTTGGGTTGTTGGCACAGCCATTCGCGCAATTGCTGCAATTCTCTCTGGGGTCAACCGTCTTCCCTCCTTTGACAATAAGTGACCTAGATAGGTTACTTCTTGACAACAATATTGGAGTTTAGAAGGTGACACCTTATGATGTAAGTCACAGAGATGTTGCAGCAACGACACCGTAGCAATTTTGCAAATGTCCTGAGTATCTGCAGCCACCAACAAGTCATCGACATATTGGATTAAGGCCGCACCAGCCGGCAACGAAAACGCATCCAGTTGACCCTTCAAGGCTTGACTGTAAATCGATGGACTCTCACAGTAGCCCTGAGGAGCGCGTTTAAACCGGAAGCTGCGTCCACCAAGAGAGAAACCGAAAAGGTCTCTGCTCTCTTCTGCAATGGGAATGCTGAAGAACGCATTCTTCAAATCGATCACCGAAAACCACGATGCAGAAGCTGGAATCAGAGTCAGTAGCGCCGTGATGTCAGGCACAACAGGAAACTGAGGAATCACAATTTTATTTACCTCCCGTAAATCGATAACAAAACGATAAACAGGTGGTTTCGAAGGATCAGTACGTTTTAGAATGGGCAGTACAGGGCTGTTGCACACGTTTCCCCGTGTTTCTTCAATAACGTCTTTCTCGATCAAATCATAAATGATCGCTAATAATGCTCGTTCACCATCAAGAGAGATACGATACTGGGGAATACGTGGCAACCGTACATTAGATTTCAGCTGAACAACGTAAGGGGAGATGTCAAGCAGGCCCACATCATTGGGACCTGTTGCCCACAAAGATGCAGGAAGAGAACTCAATTCCGGTGGAAGCTTATCGAGAGACAAGTACATAGGAGAGACAACCCTCTCTCCCAAAGTAAGCTTTACCCCCGCAGGAGAACAATACATACAGAGTTGCATACAAACGTTTTAGCAAATCCAGGCCCAAAAGATTTTCACCACAACCCGTAGTCAAAATCAACGGAGCTTCTAGCTCACGAGGCCCAATTGTAAGGGGCAAAGGGCGTGAAACTGGATTGCTAACGGGGGCGCCAGAGAATCCAACGGAAACATTTGTTAAGCCAGACAAAGGTGCGCCAGGGAGTCTCGAATGCATTATGGAACTTTTCGCTGCACCAGTGTCCAACAGAAAAGGCTCAACGACGCCCGATGTAGCAACTGCGACGTAAGGCCCTCTCTGATCAACCGGAACTGATACCACTCCCTCTCCTTGCCCATGGCTGTCCTAGTAATTACTGTCGTCAGTTCCCTGATCAACGTAATAATCGTCTACATTGTACTGCGCAGATCGTCCTTGCGATGATCCACGTTGATCAAAACAATTATCGGAATTTGACGAGTTATCTGAACGGTCATTTTGAACACCACGACCTCTACCACGTGGTGTCTGCTGAGAACCACCACGACCTCCTCTAGATGAGTTACCACTGTTACGATCGTTTAAAACGGGACAGTTAAATTTTAAATGACCCTCCTGTCTACAATAGGCACACTGATTGTACCCTAACGAAGATCTTTGGGAAGAGGAGTCATTTCGAGGTTGTGACCTATTTGATTGCGACTGCGGTCTATTTGGCTGCGAAGCATTCTGATTCGAGCGCGGGGGATACGCCTGCTGTAACAACACTTTAGTTTTGAGTTCTTTCGTCTTTTTATCAGCGCGGTCGTTCTCCTCTTTTTCTCTGTTCTCATAATACTGTGCCGTAGCCAATATTTGAGCCGAGGTAGAAACGGCCCACGCACTCTCAGAATTTTTCAATTTATTGCTCAAATCGGGCAATAAGTTAGAGACAAATTTGTCCACAAACAACCGTTGACCACCCTCAGTGCTCATATCCTGACCACTGTGATCGATGAATGCCTCCTCAAATCTCGTAAAGAAATCAGAGACACTCTCGTCCTTCTTCTGTTTACAAGCTGACAATTTGTCCCAGTTCACCCTCATAGCTGGCATAAGTGTTTTCATTAAGGTAATTATTCTTTGAGGGAGGGCAGTAATGAGTTGTTCAGGCTTAGCCCCGCCAACTTGTCGCGTATCGGCCGCAGTAAGAGCAGCCCAATCGCCACCTAATTCGTTTGCGTGATCTTCGTGCCGAATCTTAGCCCATACCGGTTGCGGTACGATATTGCCGAACAACATATCGATATCGGCAAGATTCATTACCGTAGCGTCTACAAGCTGCGATAATTCTTTATAGTACCCTGCAGGATTTTTGCGAGGGTCAGGCAAAGATTGCTTCACCTGTAAAACTTCTGATCGTTTCCATGGGAGATGTATCCATACTCTCTGAAAGAACGGCAAGATCAGAGGTTGAGCTGCAGGATTACCTGGCATCCACACTGGTGGAACTTCCCGCATAGGAAACTGACCGGACGCATCTAACTGCCTCTCAACATCCTCAACAAACAAAGCTTGAGGTATAGGAGCGGGACGGAAAGATAACAACCGTTCAACAGCACGTCGAGCATTAGTATCCACTATCAGTCCATTCGAGAACTGAAGCTGTAGATCAGACAAAGCGGTCAACACCTCGTCAGGTGCATCGGCCGATATCTGATCGCGCAGAACCTTGCACATTTCTTCGAACACGTATCTTTGTGTCGGTACATTGAATTGGCAGAACGTATCAAGTACAACGCGTGGAGGATTTCTAAGAGGGTGAGTCATCCAACCCATCGCCATATTGTATAGCGAAGCACGCTCCCTGTTACCGGGAAGCTGACTACGTCTTTGAGGACCTTCCGAACCAGCGGACCCAAGAACAGGACCAAGAGAATGGAAAAAACTAGCCGCAACAGGAGAAGTACGACTACGAGTAGACGGAGAAGTATAGCACAAGGGACTAACAAGAGAAGAGGTAGAAACAGAAGAAGCAACAGGAGTAAGTAGAGCAGGAGCAGTAGCGGGAGCAGGAGTATGTGGAAGCGGAGGAGCAGTAGGAATAGCAATGGGCAAAGGAGCGGGAACAGTCGGAAGAACGGGTGCAGGTTGAGGAACAGGTTGAGGAACAGGTACAGGGGGAGCCACAGGAACTGCGGTACCCTGCACGTACGGAGGTGGTGACTTCATAAGATAAGACATTAGGGGATCCTCAACTGACTCGTCCTTCTTATCCGACTCCGTTGGCAAAACAGGATAGCACTTATCTATGGACATACGCTGTAGCCGGTCAAACACTTCCTTTTCCTTAACCTCCTTATCACGCTGAAACTGCTCTGCTTTCTTTACAATGGTAGCAAAACCATCTCTCTGATTACGTTTAGTCTGTCTGATCTCTTTCTGTCGGGCTTCTTTACGCCACAACCGAAAGGCATCAAACATGGCCGGCCTTGACTTTCTCTCAAACAATTTAGTCTCAAGATTATCTAAGATCGTTGTCTCAAAACTACCATGAGGTGGCCAACTAAGGGCACCATCTTTCTTAGTGTAACGGATCCAGTAATCATTAAAAGTAATCGGGCCTAGCCCGTGTTTGCTGTACAGCTCATAAGTTGGAGTTCCAACCGGAGGTATCGGACACGAGTCCTCCAGTCGGGAATCCGTACCACAACGTCTGAAACAACTAAACAAAGTACTACGACCAGGCATCTTGCACACTAGCTGAGTTTCACAAACGTCAAGGGTTACGGGATTTACCAAGTCCCAGCAAAGAGCAAAAACCCTCGGTTTTTGGCGACTGCAGACGTCAAATATCACAACAAAGTACCAAGAACTTCAAATGCAATGGAACCATGCAACAACTAAGCAACCACAACCAAGAACTCTGGGAGCGACCCACAAATACTTAACTCAAAGATCGATGGCGTCACCAGGAAGGCCCGTCAATCGTCTCGCTATACCAAGGTCTACGCCAGGCGCCAAAACAGGTCTACAGTCAGGGCAGCAGTCCGTTGCAGCCGTCAGGAGGCGGGAATCTTCGCGGGAAAAGTCTTCGGGCCACTTGTTTCGACAACAGGATCGATGAAGCGGAGTGCACCTTCCCTCGGAGATTTCACACGAAGTTCCTCACGATCGTCGGGCTTGGACCGGTACCACTGATGCAGCCCCACGTTGGGCGCCAACTGAAGGACTGGGTTATTTAAGACCCAGCGGTGCCAGGGGACAACACCTGAAACCTTCGTGGGTAACCTGCTCCGGCGTACGAATGACAGAGACACGGGACACTTCCTTCGGCGTCAAAGATTCAAGGTTTATTTACTGCAGGGAAACACAGAAGTCACAGGAAGTACAACGAGTGTAGTTCGGGGAGACTGCTTCAAATTGGTTCTGTGGATCGCTCCTTTTATACACGATTCTCCCATAGGTTTACATGGTACACAAAGGTTTACGACTTGGCTCCCACAATTATCCCCGAGAGGGGTCGCTTTGGTCACTTTGATACATTCAAGGTCCGGAACATAAGTGCGGAAACATTTGGCGGTTCCCAACTGTACAAACCCATCTTCCCACCATTAGTACATTCCAATCAGCAGTAAAACAGATTGAAGAAGGAACAAGAACAGGTGTGGAGGAAGATGGAGACAGTGGGGAGATTGGAAAGGGTGTAAAAGGGGAGGTATCAGGAAACACGAGCTACAGGCATCAAAGGGACGTGCCTAATGAGATGCACGGCTGAGACAATAAACCGGCACGGCGAGATGAGCCTCGAGCGGGGCCATCTGCCTTACAGTATCATCCCCCTCGTCATAAAGACACTTTCAAAGGACATGTGTCTTCCGCAGATATCTTGGGAATCCCAGGGTCGCGAAGCGGACAACGTCCGTTCGCTGGCTACTTGAGGGCAAGAAACAAAATGGATGCCGTATCTAAGATGGAACCCGTGGGTACAGATGAAAAACCCACGTAACAAACGAACGGTTTAAGTTAGCACAGCGAAACTGCGCACACTTACTAAACTCGTCATTTGCGGTTCCTAGATACCAGACTCGACCATATTCGTGCGAGTAGAAAACACCACTTACAATTGCCACGGAACCTCAGAGTCAGTGCTGGGATCCGAGGGGATACAGGTGGGGCTGTTAAGCTGACAGGAGGGGCTGGAGTAGAGGTGAGGGGACGGGAGAGATATAAAGGGCAGGGTGAGTAGTTTGTGGGGTGTCAGTGCTGGGATCTGAGGGAGTATAGGTGGGGCTGCTACGCTGATGGGAGGTGTTGGGAGTAACGGTGAGGGGGAGGGAGGAGGAGGGGGAGAAAGTGTAGGGTGAGGAAGGATGGTGAGTGAATTGGCGATGTTACGGAGTGGGGTGGTTGTAAGGGGGAATGTGTTGTTGGGTGGGTCGACTGTGAAGTCTAGAGATAATGTTGTAGTGGATGAAAGTAACGTCTGGATTGACTGAGGAGCCTGTGCATTCCCAGAGACTGCTAGGATTGAAGGATTGAGGCAGCCATCAGCATTGGAGGCAGCGAAAGGTATGTTTTTTTAATCATTATTTTCCCCTAAATTCCCCAACCCTCTCCCCCGATTGTTCCCCCACACCCTTTCGTTTTGTGGCCACCGCCACTGGATGTTGGCAGAGGAGCATAGCAGATAGGGAACGGGCCATCAATTGTTCTTTTAGCATTAGTCACCACAAGTGGGACAGGTATGCCCAGATGTGAGTTCCATGCTCTCCATGCCACTGGAATCAAGCTAGCCTGGCTGGTGAAACCGGTCCCAGGATGCGTGTTTTTGGTATAGGGAGGACCTGGCCTAGCAGTTCAGGCTGGACTGTTCCCATGGGGAGCATGGTCAAGACTGTTTTGCCGATGATGTGGTTTAAACTGGAATGACATGGGTAGCAAAATAACAATGGATTTAGGCCCAGATATCTGTACTGGGAGTGAATGTTTGACATGGTTCAACATTCTGTCTATCAATTGTTCTTTTAGCATTAGTCACCACAAGTGGGACAGGTATGCCCAGATGTGAGTTCCATGCTCTCCCTGCCACTGGAATCAAGCTAGCCTGGCTGGTGAAACCGGTCCCAGAATGCGTGTTTCTGGTACAGGGAGTACCTGGCCTAGCAGTTCAGGCTGGACTGTTCCCATGGGGAGCATGGTCAAGACTGATTTGCCGATGATGTGGTTTAAACTGGAATGACGTGGGTAGTAAAATAACAATGGATTTAGGCCCAGATCTCTGTACTGGGGGTGAATGGTTGACTTGGTTCAACATTCTGTCCATCAATTGTTCTTTTTGCATTTGTCACTCTGAGTGAGACGGGTATGTCCAGATTGGGTCCCGACCTCTCCATGCCATTGGAGTCAAGCTAGTCTGGATGATGAGGGGTGAAACCCCAAATCTGGTCCCAGAATGCTTGTTTTCAGTCCAGGGGGGATCTAGCCTGGCAGTTCGGGCTGGACTGTTCCCATGGGTAGCAGGAAAAGACTGATTTGCATATGGCTGGGTTTACACCGGAATGGCATGGGGAGCAAAAACCGATGTATTTAGACCCAGATCTCTGTACTGGGGTGAATGTTTGAAATTGTTCAACATTCTGTCCATGAATTGTTCTTTTTCCAATTGTCAGCCCTGAGTGGGACGGGTAGGCCCAGGCGTGCTCTCCATGCCGGTCCCAGGATTGTTGTTTCCAGTCCAGATTCTTTTTGGTAATTATTCTAGGCTAAAAAACAGGCTTGGGGTTAGGTATTTTTCAAAGCACCAAATCTAAAACACAGAATATAAACTCCACATAAACTCCTTACTGTAAAGAATAGGAAACGCAAAGAGTTGAAAGGAAATCAGGGTTCGCGTTTATGAATAGATGTAGGGATCGGAGTAAGCTTTGTGTTGACAGTTGGGGTTAGATTTAGGGATAGGTTATTGGATTAGGGTAGGTTCTCGCCGTTAAGAGAGAGGGTGTAAATGTAGGATTTATGTTCGAGGTCGAAGGCAGATTTAGATTTTTGGTTGGAATATGTGTAACTTGTGGCAAAAAAAATACACTTGACAATTACACTATCATATTACCTGAAGAGAAAACTGTTAAAGTCTGATCGTTTGAAAAAACCGCAGCTCGTGTTTCATTAAGAAATCTCTTTTTAGAGCACACTGGTTATTATGATACCTGGAACTTACATTTACTAATCTTTTGAAGCCCCGGAGAGCTCCTGGAATCTGTTCTGGTGAAGTACGTGGAGATTCTATTATTTAAAATGAGTACAGCTAGAATGTGTTGTTTTTTCCTATTTTACCTGTTCTAATGCCTGTGCCGAAAATGTGTGTTTTTATTTTGATTTTACTAAGCATTGCTGGATACATCAAGGACTCCTATGGCTCTCTCCGCCGAATTCTGCCCTCGCCAGAACACAGGAATAGATCACACGAGAAGCAGTGGCTGCCGCTGACAGAAAGAAAAGTTATTGGCCCTTTTGCCCTGTCAGAGCGAGGGATGGTTCTCTGTGAGGAGGGGCAGAGATGCTGCATGCGTGAAATGAAAGGGTTGCAGCAGACGCTGCCGACTCCCCGAGGAGGCTGCAGCAGGCGGTGTGTGCAGACATTTCCTGGAGTTCCCGGTGCTGTGCTCCCTGACCCCAGTGGCAGTCCCCTCGCACTGCACCTCTCTCTCTTTCTCTCTCCACAGCTGCTGATGCCAGCGCCAGAGCGAGGCTGCTCCATTCTCCCTCTCTCTCTCATTCCACTCCGACCAGCCGGGGGACCTTCAGGGTCGAAGGTTTCGCCCTCCCGGCACCGACCTCCACCTCCAGCCGACCCCGGGGCGCAACCTCCCATGGAGGAGCTTCTCTAGCGGAACACAGGACATCCCCGGGACACAGGGTAAGAGGTAACCAGAGAGAAGGGGGAATAAATCACCAGAGGGGAGGGGAATACAAGCAGAACACAAAGACTTGGGTTAAGAGGTGGCTGCTTGTCAGAGAGGGCGCAGGCAGGGGCTGTCCCTGCTGCTGCTGCAGAAACAACAAAAGCACGGCTGGGGCATGGAGTGTCTGCTCCTGAAATATGATATTTCGGATTGTATTTTTCATTTGGAAAGCATTTATTAAAAGCTGGGACGTCCCCACGCACTCTCCCGCCTCGTTTGTTGTTTTTTCTTCTGCGTTTTTGCCGGAGGGATGCTTTTTTCTGTTGTTTACAGAGGCGAGCCGGCGGTAGTGGCTGATGCCTGGTGAGGCGGAGGCCAGAGACCCGGATGAAGGAGCGGGGTCAGGTTGAGGGGTGCTCGGGGCTGCTGATCCGAAGCTCGCAGCTCGTTTGTTCCAGCAGCCTTCCCCGGCTCTGCGTGCACTGTTTGGGGGCGGGGGTGACATCTAAGCCCGCCTCTGCCTTCCAGCCCGGGCTCTCCTCTGCTGCACCCCGCCGAGATGAGATCCAGAGGCCGCCCGGGGGATCACGATCTCCGAGGCCCGAGCCTGCCGAGGGGGCGGCGCGGGGGTCACGGGATGCGCCTCAGCCAGGGCTGCCTCAGTGTGAGGATGAGGGAGGAGAATAGATGCATTGCGAGCCGTTCAGAAAGTGAAACTAAAAAGGTCAGTGTAGTAAGGGAGGGAATCCAGGACAGCGGTGAGAGCGGGTGCAGGCGGCGCTCATTGTGCCGGGCGCCCTAGGAGCTTCCGGCAGGCGACGCAGTGTGAGGGGTGCTGCCTCCTCACACTGCGGTGCACGCGGGGTGAAGCAGCACGGAATAGGCACCCCTGTCTCCTCTCCGCGAGGTGGACCAGGGGATATAGGCAGAGTGCTCCCTGTCATCGCCTTGCAGTGCACCCGGGTTAAGCACTGCTCTCTCCTCGCCGCCGTGCAGTGCACCCGGGCTGAGGCAGGGGTAAGCACTGCTCTCGCCGTGCAGTGCACCCGGGGTGGTGCAGGGGACATGCAGAGATCCTGTTGCCTCTTCGTGGTGCTTTGGGGTTAAGCAGGGCTTGAACCGGGAACTAGAGCTTCCTCATTGTGCAGTGCATTCTGGGCATAGCAGGGGCAGGTGGTGCTTCTAGTTCCTCGCTGCTCTGTGCACGCGGGGAGCTGCAGGGATGGATGTCCTGTGCTCATCGGTACCGTGCAGTGCTCTCAGGTGTAGCAGGGGGCGGTCACCTGGTTCCTGTTTGCTGTTCATCGTGAAGTTCTGCGCTGATGCTGGGAGCTGCAGCCGCTGCCTCGGAGTGCAGGGCTCTCGGGTTGAGGCACAGTGCTTTTTCCTCTGCATTGAGTGTGCAGGGGTGATAATTGAATGCCAATGCCTTCCTGCTGAGCTGTGCCGGGGCTGCCCGTTGGATATAGTGCCAGGGACATGCCCTGAGTTGCTCTGCCTCTAGGAATCCTCTCATTGTGCACCACGAACAGCGCAGAAGGCACGAGGCATGGGTGATATGCGCTGAGTGCCGCCTTCTATGCATAGTGTAGGGCACCAGGACTTTCTGGGCTGCCATGCGATGGATGAGAAAGGGGCCCTGCTGCACCTGCGCTGTGTGCCATGGCTGCCCTGCGCCCCGTCGGCGCCGCACTCTCCCAAGGCCGCCAGAAATGCTCGAATCAAATGTTGTGTGTCTGAGATTGTACCCTAACCCTGCTTGTACTCTTACGTACCCTACGGTTGTTGCTTTACGAGAAGGGTGTGAGATCCTTGCTGCCCACGTCACTTGGGCTGTGAAGCAGTGCTGGCGAAAACTGCCCGAGGTGTGTCAGGGTAGACATTGGGCGGCTGCCTTTACTGTATGCGTGCCGGGCTACCTCGAGAGAGTTGCTTGCCAGGGTATTGAGTGGGCAGTGCTCCTCGTTGTGGTTTGTGGTAGGCTCACCTGCAGTGCTACGGGTATTCCCCCAGTAGGTCCCGAGAGAAAGTCCTCTTCGTATGATGGACCAGGGTTGCTTATGTATTAAAGTGCAGAGTGAGTGATGCTCGCTGAGCTCTTTGATGCCCTGAAGGCAGCCAGGGGCTGTATATTGGGTGATGCCAGTAGGTCCGAGGCCCTAGCGCATGAAAGAAAAGGGACCTACCCACTGGCTGCTGTTTGAATGATAAAATACAGCAATAATCAGGGTTCAGTGGGCGCCTCTGGATCTCGGTGTCACTGCACCTGTTGCACCAGTGGTAGATACGCTCCTTGTCTTTGCACTGTGTGCCATAGCTGCCTCCAGGGTGCCAGAGTATAACAAACGTCGGTGATACCCGTCATTGTACTGTGTCAGCGGTACTCAATGCCTTAGGCTGTGCCAACGTGTCGTGTAGGCAGACTGGTTGATACTCTGCCAGGCAAAGGTTGTACCAGGTTGTGATAGGGCATAAAATGGGCGAGGTTCCTCATTTGTGTTATGTGGCAGAATATAGTGAGGTTCACACTCCGCATCCCCTGATGGTGAGGTGTGCCAGGCCTACTTGGTATGGGGAAACAACCTTTACAAGGAAGGTTTTTACCACATTATGACTTAACCACGCATTTTTAAGCACGCATGTGTTTACAACGTGTGTGTTTTTACAACAAATGCATTTACCACACATTAAGGGTGATTTAGGCGCCTTGTGGGTCCCTCCCTACTAATACATTGTTTTTAAATAAATAAACAATGCATGGTAATGGCATCCACTTTAAAAACATACACGTTAATAAAATACCCTTAGTATGACAAGCTGACCCAAGGCACACAGCTGGTGATGCGTCTCATTGTGCTTTGTGCCAGGGTTACCCAAAGTGAGAGGCTGAACCAGGGCAGGTGGGATAAGATTCCTCACTGAAGTGTGCGTCTTTTACATCCTGGAGGGTATAATGCTGTGCTTCTCCATTGCATTTTGTTCCAGGTTGTGTCAAACTGTGCCAGGGAATCGAGTGGTGGATACTCCTTACTGTAGTGTGCGTTAGGGCTTCTTTGAGTGCTCCTGACCATGGCAGCGTTTGACTGGGTCAAGTTCCTCATTTGCTTTATGCGCCTGGATTTAGAGTGTCCCATATGCCACATTGTGTTGTGATCCATGGAATGGAGTGGGTGGGTGGTACCCTTCACTGTGTTGTTTACCCGAATATGTAATGGTTCACACCACACATTGTGTGGTGTAGAATGGTATGAAGTACTTGATACCCCTCACTGTGTTGTCTGCCTGGATATAAAATGGGTCATGTACTCATTCTGTTGTGTAGCAGGGTATAGAGTGGGCGATACCCCTTATTGTGTTGTGTAGCAGGGTATGGAGTGGTGATACTCGGGGCCTTAAGTGGGATTAAAAAACTGGGGGGTCTCTCAGTGGGGCGTGGCCGATGTAATTAAGGGCCTGGCTTAAAAGCACCTAAGCTGAAAATCTATTCTTAACTAAGTGTGCCTCCCAACTGGTATTTTGCTATTTCTGTCATTACATCCAAATATACAATACAGCAAGTAACATTATACTTACAACAAGTCAGTACTATTGGCTATGCCAATGGTTGTTAGTTGCATAACATGAATAAGCAGCAACCATGGCTTCGTTGTATATAATATTGAAAATGCTGCAGCTCTGTAATGGTGGGACTGTGAAAGATCTCTAACCAGTCTATTTGAAGTTATCAGAGGCACTGAAGGCTGGTACTGCTGCGCAGTTATGCTTTGTTTTTCACCCTGAGGGTGAGAGCAAAAATGTAGAGCCCGATAGGGACCCGTCTTAGCACCTGCTTTTTATAACTGCAGTTGCAGAGCACCTGCAAGCCCCAGCCCGCTTAAAGCCCTGGTGATACTCATCATTGTGTTGTTTAGCAGGGTATGGAGTGGGTGATACCCCTCACTGTGTTGTGTAGTAGGATATGGAGTGGCTGATACCCCTCACAGTGTTGTGTAGTAGGATATGGAGTGGGTGATACCCCTCACGGTGTTGTGTAGTAGGATATGGAGTGGGTGATACCCCTCACTGTGTTGTGTAGTAGGGTATGGAGTGGGTGATACCCCTCACTGTGTTGTGTAGTAGGGTATGGAGTGGGTGATACACCTCACTGTGTTGTGTAGGAGGGTATGGAGTGGGTGATACCCCTCACTGTGTTGTGTAGGAGGGTATGGAATGGGTGATACCCCTCACTGTGTTGTGTAGTAGGGTATGGAACTGGTGATACCCCTCACTGTGTTGTGTATTAGGATATGGAGTGGGTGATACCCCTCACTGTGTTGTGTAGTAGGGTATGGAGTGGGTGATACCCCTCACTGTGTTGTGTAGTAGGGTATGGAGTGGGTGATACCCCTCACGGTGTTGTGTAGTAGGATATGGAGTGGGTGATACCCCTCACTGTGTTGTGTAGTAGGGTATGGAGTGGGTGATACCCCTCACTGTGTTGTGTAGTAGGGTATGGAGTGGGTGATACCCCTCACTGTGTTGTGTAGGAGGGTATGGAGTGGGTGATACCCCTCACTGTGTTGTGTAGGAGGGTATGGAGTGGGTGATACCCCTCACTGTGTTGTGTAGTAGGGTATGGAGTGGGTGATACCCCTCACTGTGTTGTGTAGCCAGTGTACGGCTTGGTCATACTACTCACTATGTTGATATATATGTCCCAGTATATCCTTGTGGGCTTGGGAAGATAAGTGTTGGCTAATAGTACCAACAAGGGATATATTTAAAAATGATTTAAATAAAATTAAAAATTACCTCATAAATGTCAAGCAATAACATCAACACTTAATGAAAAGCAAATTACTGTATATATGTTCAAGAAAAAGAATGAAACAACGCAAGCAGGTGTATTTCTTAGTTCATTATATTGTAGTCAAAGAAACAAGATTGCATTTTGGGTTTCAAAAATAGGAAGCTACTCCAAAAGCATTGATAACAGATCACAGCAAATGTTTACACTTACAATTCACTAGTCATCAATCCACATAAACCTATTAACAAACGGACACAGAATGGAGACTGTCCTTAACATTGGATCGGATTCCCCAATAAGATTCTTAACAAAACTAAAAGGAAAATGGGTTAGGGCGTTGAGGGTCGGTCTCTTCTGAAATGCAGCTATGAGACGATCCTCAGGACAAGATGTTTGAAAGGAAGATCCAAGACCCCTCGCAGATAAGTTGTGGAATCTGTAAGAAGTAATCTTATCGTGCTAAAAACGTCGAGAGGACAATTGTTCCAGGACTTAGTTGTATTTGTCATCGGTGCAGACAAAAGCCCATATAAAGAATGTTTTGGTAGAAAACGGCTGCAGTTCACCTCTGCGGTCCCTGTGTGCATTCACTTAACGTTGGACGTAGAATGGGTCACTCCCATATTACCTTGTGTGACAGGACTGGCTAGACTGGATCCGGGGGGCGAGGGTTGAGAGTAGGGGGGTTCCTCGTGGCATGGTGTGGGCCGGCCTCCGGTACCACGGATTGTGTCGGAGGGTAGAGTGATGAAGTTCCTCAGCGTTGTGTGCCTCTCTGAATACAGTGTGTGTGTGCTATGTGCCGGAGCCGCACAGGGAGGACGGGGTGTGCCAAGACATTGTGTTGTTAATGCACCCTAATATCGAGTCCGTCTACCATGGCTGCCATGTGTGAGTTGAAGGTTTGCCAGGGTTCCATGTATCTAACCCTCAGTGTCCTGTGCTCTATGCATACACACATACCCAGTGTTCGGTTAAAGCGGGCGGTACTGCTCATTGTGCTGGGCATCAGGGCTCCCTGGTGGGCACTTGCACACCACACGGCGTCCTCTTCTGTGTGCTGTGCATAATTCTTTCCACCAGCCAGCGAGTACACCAGGAATGCTTCTACGCCTTCCTTGTGCAGGGCCCAGGGCTGCCTGAGGGGCACATGATGGATGGTGCTGCGGCAGTCTCATTCTACTGCACGCGGGGGTGCTTTAAACTTTAAGGGCCTCAGTAAGGGAGCATGACGTAGCTGCTGATCTCTCCCTGGTGCGGAGTGTGCCAGGGCGCCGCCATCAGCACAGGGCAGGGATGGGGTGTGCAGGGATCGACCGCTTCCGGTGCTGGCTTTGAGGGTGTGTGTAATGCCGCACAGCATGCTCGCGGTGAGCACCGCGGAGAGCACTGCTACTAACGTGGATGCGATCTGTCAATCAGCCTGGGAGACCTTAATACAAACAAAAATCAGACAGGTGGCAGGCAGCTCTGGCCGAAGCCAAAGGAAGCAGGCAGCTCTGACCGCAGCCAGCGGAAGCAGGCAGTTCTGGCCGCAGCCAGGGGAACCAGGCAGCTCTGGCCGCAGCCAGGGGAAGCAGCCAGGCAGCTCTGGCCGCAGCCAGGGGAAGAAGGCAGCTCTGGCCGCAGCCAGGGGAAGCAGGCAGCAGGGTGCCGTGGCCAGAGGAGGTGTCAAGGAGCTCGGGCTACTGGGAGGGTCGGGTACCAGGCATTGGGAGCCGCTGAGCAGGCAGTGGAGGTCGAGACAGGCACAAGATGCTAGGCGGTGCATCAGGCGGAGAGCGGAAATTTCTTGGTCCGGAGCGGAATGGAGGCAACAGACAGCTGTGTCATGATAGACAGGTGTTCATTAGAAGATTTTTTTTTGGGGGGGGGGGGGAGTGCAGCTGTGTATTAAGGGCTTGTGGAGAAGGCTGATGTGCACTGCTGCATGGTGGAGCAGTCAACTTTCAAGAGATTGGGGAGCAGGCAGCTATACATTAGTAGAGTACGCGCAGTAGGCAACTGTGTATTCTGTTAGAAGGTGGTGGAGCAGGCAGGTGTGTATTAGAACATGGGAGGTGCAGGCAGCTCTGTGTTAGGGGATTGTGAATAAGGCTGGTGTGCACTGCGAACCCGAAAAAAGTGCAGTAGGTGGTAAGGGGGCCGTCAACTGCCAAAAGATGAGTGGAGCAGATAGCTGTGCATTGAGGATAATGTAGCAGGCAAGTGTGCACTACGGCATGATGGAGCAGGCTGCTCTGCTTAAGGGAGTGGGCAAAGCAGGCACTGTGCATTACGAGATTGGTCGGAGCAAGCAGCTGTGCAGTAGAAGACAAGGGACAGGGAAGCAGGCAGCTATGCATTAGGACATGAGGGAGCAGGCAGCTGTGTATGAGAAGATAGGGGAGTAGGCAGCTGTGTATTAAAAGATGAAAGCAAGCATATGTGCAGTTGTGCAGTTGGAGACAAAGTATCAGATTTGGGGAGCTTGCAACTATGTAGCAGATGTGGGGAGCTCTCAGCTGTGAGACAGATTCAGGGAGTACTCATCTGTGATCCAGATGCAGGGAGCTCTCAGCTGTGATCCAGATGCGGGGAGCTCTCAGCTGTAATCCAGATGCGGGGAGCTCTCAGCTGTGAGACAGATTCAGGGAGTACTCATCTGTGATCCAGATGCAGGGAGCTCTCAGCTGTGATCCAGATGCGGGGAGCTCTCAGCTGTAATCCAGATGCGGGGAGCTCTCAGCTGTGATCTAGATTCGGGGAGCTGTCAGCTGTGATCCAGATTCAGGAGCTGTCAGCTGTGCTCCCGATTCGGGGAGCTCTTGTCTGTGATCCAGATGCAGGGAGCTCTCAGCTGTGATCCAGATTCAGGGAGTTCACAGCTTTGATCCAGATGCGGGGAGCGACGTAATCCAGATTCGGGGAGCTGTCAGCTGTGATCCAAATTTGGGGAGCTCTTGTCTGTGATCCAGATGCAGGGAGCTCTCCGCTGTGATCCATATTCACGGAGTTCACAGCTTTGATCCAGATGCGGGGAGCTTGAAGATGTAATCTAGATTCAGGGAGCTGTCAGCGGTGATCCGGATTCAGGGAGCTGTCAACTGTGATTCATCTTTGGGGGGATGGCATACGCTTATTTGGATGCAGGGGGTCTTGCAGCTGGCTTTCAGGAGCTAGGTGAAGAAGGCAGAGATTTTTCAGGGTAAGGTGGCAGCAGGCGGCAAGGAGTCTGCAGCCAGAAGGCAGCAGAATGAGAACCTTCAGAGTAGGAGCAGAGACAGTGCGGGGAGCTTGGAGCCAGAAATAGAAGACCGGGAGTGTCAGACTTGGGAGTAGGGACAGAGAGTAGGGTGTCTGGAGCTAGAGGAGCAAGGAGCTTGAAGGTGTCTTGGGAGTAGGAGAGAGACTGAGTGTATGGGGCTTGGATTCAGAGGTAGAATACAGTGGTACGAAGGCCGTGATGGCAGGGGCCGCAAGTTGAGTTTCCGGAGCCAAAGATGGAAGGCAGTGGAATTAGAGCTTGGGGGGGGCGCAAGAATTTGTGTGGGGGTTTGGCGGTCTGGAGGCAGAAGGAGCAGGAGTAGGGGTCTGGATTCAGAAAAGAAGGCACCAGAAATGAGCTGTGGGAGTAAGAGCAAGAGTAGAGGGTGTGGAACCAGAACCAATACAAGTGTAATGGGACCTGGGGAAGTAGGGCAAAAGCAGAAGCAGGCAGCAGAATTGGGGCTGGAGAAGTATGGTCATGGATTAAAGGGCCAGAGGAGGAGGCGCCAGAATAGCACCCGTGGAAGTTGGGTCAGGGAGTAGAGAGCCAGAGGAGGAGGCAGAGTGGCAGGAGCAGGAAAGTAAGGTCATGAAATGAAGGGCCTGAAGTCAGAGGAGGAGGCAGCAGAATGGAAGCCGGGAAGTAGGGCCACAGGCTACTGGGACAGAGGAGGAGGCAGCAGAGTGGGATCCAGGGAAGTAGTGTCATGGAGTAAAGGGCCGGAAGCCAGAATAGGAGGCAGCAGAGTGGGATCCATGGAAGTAGTGTCATGGAGTAAAGGGCCGGAAGCCAGAAAAGGAGGCAGCAGAGTGGGATCCAGGGAAGTAGTGTCACAGAGTAGAGGGCCGGAAGCCAGAGGAGGAGGCAGCAGAGTGGTAGCCGGGAAGTAGGGCCACAGGCTACTGGGACAGAGGAGGAGGCAGCAGAGTGGGAGCCAGGGAAGTAGTGTCATGGAGTAAAGGGCCGGAAGCCAGAAAAGGAGGCAGCAGAGTGGGATCCAGGGAAGTAGTGTCACAGAGTAGAGGGCCGGAAGCCAGAGGAGGAGGCAGCAGAGTGGGAGCCATGGAAGTAGTGTCACAGAGTAGAGGGCCAGAAGCCAGAGGAGGAGGCAGCAGAATGGAAGCCCGGAAGTAGGGCCACTGGCTACTGTGACAGAGGAGGAGGCATCAGAGTGGGATCCAGGGAAGTAGTGTCATGGAGTAGAGGGCCAGAAGAGAAGGCAGTGTGATGGGAGCTGGAAGAACGGTCACAGGGTAAAGGGCCAGAAGCCAGAGTAGGAGGGTGCATACTGGTGGTTGGGAAAGGATTGTCACTGGAAAGAGGCAGCAGGGTGGGATGAAAGTCATGGCTAAAAAAAAAACATGCTGTAACTTTTTTCGGTCTTTCATCTTCAGGTATGCACATATAAAAATAACACACAGCTTCAATGTAAAATAAATGCAAGTTAAGTTAACCAGTGGGAAATGCACTGTCGTACTTTATGAAACCTCTGTTAGTTAATGCATTTAGAGTTCTGTGTCTGTAACCAGAGAGCCAAGGAATTGTATCATGGTTGAAACAGTGATGAATAGTTGGGGGGCAGAGGCCTGTGTTATGCTCCTTTTAAACAAAACACACACTTTACAGCTCAGCTGGTAACTCCTTTCCAACTCTATTAAAAATAATAAATCTGTGTCATCAGGAAGTGTCAAGTGATTCCATTGATCAAAGCCAATACTGGCTTCCAAGAACCCTTTACATTTGCAAATTGACCCGTTGTGCACATTTAAATTTCTTTCAGACAGCAGGCGCCCTGGCAAGAAAGCTTGCTTAGCTGTCTGCCCCTCCATAGGTATTATTATTATTATTATTATTATGTTTCTTATATAGCGCCAGAATCGACCCCGAAGGGGTATCTCCGCGCTTGCCTTGGGAACCCGTCCTGGCTTTTCCCTGTGAGATAGCCCCTACAGGGCATCCCCAAGGTGAAAGCCAGGCATCCCGTCGCGGGGGAGGGGCGTTGTGGAGATTAAGCAAGCTTAATGCCCAGAGTTGCAGAGTGAGAACTCATGATTAGAGCAGGCACCGAAGCGAGAATTATCAAGTCTGTGGACATTTGAGCTCAAGACCCTGCCGCGTCGGGAATTGAACTCTGGTCCCGGGTCTGACCTCTGCTTCAGGGTCTGCCTGCTCTAACCAGTGAGCCACACTTCTCCACAGGACGAGAGACTCCCTGCCCTACACTTCAGCTGATTTGAAGAAACAACAGTTCTAGTGGCTAATACAGACGCAATTATGATACTAAGTATGCACAATGGCAGTAAATCATGTAAAGACCTTGTCAATATCAGAGGGCAGAAGGGACAATCTAGGAATAGGGATCTAGAAAGTCCCTGCAATGGCTCTGTGAATTCTGCGGCCTCGGCGTTTCAGTTCCCACTCATTGCACCATGAGCGGGAACTGAAACGCCGAGGCCGCATAATTCTCAGCAGACCTCTGTATAAGTCAGAGATCATTCCGTTACAAGGACTAATCAACAGGACTTGGGAATCTCCGAGTACCTCACCTTCACAGAGCCATTGCAGGGACTTTCTAGAGCCCCTTTTCTGGATTTTGAAATAGAAGAGCCAGCTATCTTCACCTCACAGTGAGAACCCGGCAGGGCCCTCACGTGAGTCCTTTTCATTCCTTTTCACCACCGGATTACACCACTCACGCAGTAGCTGCGCCATAAGAAATCAGATGTCCCCACAATCACAGTCCTGAAGAGACCCCTCATACATAGTGGGTCGAAACGTCGTCGACAAACCTTACAGATCAGACCTATTCACAGCCACTGCAATCTTACACTAAGGCTGTACATAAATGAATGAAATTTAAGGTCGATGTCCGTCTGCATGAAAAACGTACATCCTACATTGTAAATAATCCCGAATGTTGTTTTGTTTTCATGTTTTCACTTAGGGGCACAACACACATAGTGTAGCGCTTTTTGAATGTAAAAAAGTGTTTTATACTATTGAACTGTATATATTAAATTACCCTTCGAATCTAAGTGTGTAGATTGTCCCTTCTGCCCTCTGATATTGACAAGGTCTTTACATGATTTGCTGCCATTGTGCGTACTTAGTATCATAATTGCATCTGTATTAGCCACTAGAACTGTTGTTTAATTCATATAAACCCAATACCCTGGTTCCAAGTGAGTAGGGTTTCCCCTGTCCTTTGTTGTTACACTTCAGCTGAGGCATTTCACCTCTCGGAATTAACCGTCCCGGGATGGTTATATTTTCACAGACAGTAGAGGAACTGTTTTCCTTAAATTAAAAAAGTATGGGCACATCGTGCTTCGCTGATCCCTCTCATTTCGAACACTGAGAAGGTCTAAAAGTCAGAGGAGACATCAGAATGAGAGAGAGGAAAGTAGGGTAAGGGAGCAGAGAACCAGAGGAGAAGGCAGCAGAATGAGACCTCCTGGTAGAGGGCCAGCTGGAGGAGGAGGCAGCGGAATGAGACCTCCTGGTAGAGGGCCAGCTGGAGGAGGAGGCAGCGGAATGAGACCTCCTGGTAGAGGGCCAGCTGGAGGAGGAGGCAGCGGAATGAGACCTCCTGGTAGAGGGCCAGCTGGAGGAGGAGGCAGCGGAATGAGACCTCCTGGTAGAGGCCCAGCGGGAGGAGCAGGCAGTGCAATGAGACCTCCTGGTAGAGGCCCAGCGGGAGGAGCAGGCAGCGCAATGAGACCTCCTGGTAGAGGGCCAGCTGGAGGAGCAGGCAGCGGAATGAGACCTCCTGGTAGAGGGCCAGCTGGAGGAGCAGGCAGCGGAATGAGACCTCCTGGTAGAGGGTCAGCTGGAGGAGGAGGCAGCGGAATGAGACCTCCTGGTAGAGGGCCAGCGGGAGGAGGAGGCAGCGGTATGGGAACTTAGGTAGTAGGGTCAAGGAGTAGAAGGCCAGAGAAGGCGGCAGTAGAATGGATCCAGGAAGTCGGGTCACGGAGTTGAAGGCCTAAAGCCAGATGACGAGGCAGCGGAATAGGAATCTTCAAATGGCACCACTATGGTACACACACACCCCTTACAAGTACTGGTTACCACTGGCCCGAAATCAGACGGTACCTCCCAGTGGTACCCCACATATAGGAGTGGTGCTTCCGTGATACCCTGTAAGCAGGGATGGACACTGCTCCCTCACCCGCACTGCAGGCTGTGGCAGTCGCTGCTTGACTTTTCTACATCAGACTGTTCTAATACTAATACTTGCGAGGCCTGAGTGAATTATTTTTGCTTTAAATGTGATTCTAATTTTAGACCTTTTTAGTGTAGCCATGTCGGCTATAATCCCCAGCTTCTCCATACATTTTTTCCCAAGAAATTAGTACGTTTATTTGCTAGAAATGCATTTGCCAGTTGCAAGTCAGTATGGAGTCGTTTCTGCAAATTGTTAAATAGGAACATTTCCTTCTTTCCTGAACCCGTGCGTTCGCCGCGGTCTTCCAAGGCCATGGGAAGTTGTTCTTCGTTGGGTCACCCTCGGAAGGAATTCGTCTGCAGTCCCCCTGCAGCACCTGTTTGCACGGACAGCTCATCTTTTCACGGCCCAGGGGTATTCAAGGTTCAAATGACTTGGGGTCAGACACGCCCGGGCAATGCTTTTCCACCAGTCTTCCTCGGGACATCCGTTAGGACAGGGCCGGCTGGCATAAGGTCTGTCCTGGAGGAGATGTGTGCTTCTGCCTTCTGGATACCATTCATTCATAATAAGCCACATTCCCCAACCTTTTTTTTGCGTCATTGTTTCAGCTCTGTCGTGACGTTGTCACGCAGTCAGTTTACTGTCAGTAAACGTGTTATTGTGAGTTACTTAGAGCTGTGGGTAACATCCCTTTAAAGGTGGGGCGCTGCCGGCATTTCCTAAGGTGAATTAGAACTCGGATGCTTAATAACTAACTGGTGGTGTTCAAGGAAAAGTTCCCTTTCAGTGCAGGGGTTGGCGAATATCAAGACAGTCGAGTGTTCTCTCCCTCATACCGCAGTCTTTCTTTCCTCACCTACCTACGCACTTTCCTTCTCTTCATGTCGATCTTGCAGGCTCTTTTTCTCGTTATCGCAGTTTCCTGTCCTTTTTTGTTGTTTTCTACCGCTTCCGCACTCTTTTTCTTGGTCAGACTCTGGTGGTGAAAATAAGCCCAGCCACCTAACAGCGGTGCTCACCACCTGCACAAATTAAGCACCGAAGAGCGCACTGGGTGGGATAGAACCCACCTACGTCGACATGTTGTGGTGTTATCCCTCCCTCGGCGGTGGTGTGGGGAGCGAGAGGCGAGGGTATGAACAAACGCAGCAACACGTCGCTAACAAAAAGCACCGGCTCTGCTGTGTATTTTTTGAAATATGTATTTACTGCGCACTGCAGCATTTCCAGTCAGATTCCAAGATTGCCGTGATGGGGTAGAGGTAGAGGGGCGATGAGGGGGTTACTTGAGTTCAGAGGTGCATCCATCATTCTGGGATCTTCCAGTCTAAGGCTTGTAATAGTTGCATTGGAGTTGTGTAGGGTCCATTTTGTGACGTTGCCGTGAAATATACAAGTTTATTAAGGCTCTGGCTAGGGGCGAGAAGATCTGAACCGACAGCCAGAAAGGTACTGTCCATAGCAGCGTCCGAGGGCAGTGCCCCCGTGCCCGGTCCAGGCCTCAAGAAGGCTTCAGCCGCCGCACTCAGCAGAACCTGCGGTTCGTCAACCCGAAGGGCCGCGCGTTTCATCTCTTCCTCTTTAGTATTAGGTCGGCGTGAGTTCTTTTAAATTGTAGTCCCTTTTCTTGCTCACAGCGCTTGTCTGTGAGCATTTCAAAGCGCCGGTGTTTCTATCACTCTCACATTGCTAAACTGTTCCTGAGGCGCGTGCTTTGAATTTCGATTACCTGGACGCGCCACCGCAGCAGGCGCCCAGACCATCAGAGCTGCACACCCTCGGTTTGTAATCTGAAGCCGTCCACCTGAGGATCTCATGTCTACGCTGAGCTCAGGCTCCGAGCGGTGCCCGGACGGAGCTGCTCTGCACATTCGGCGCAGCTCGGGGGCAGGCTCTCGGGTTACAGGGGCCACGACCCCAGTCAAGGGCACCTTTCATCTCCGTGAAAGGTCAGACGTGTCGGTATGGTCGTTACCGCCTGCAGTGTGCTGAGGCGGGAGGTGTCTGAGGTTGAGAGAACGCGTGCTAGATGCAATGTTTTTATGACATTTGCGACACAGCCCACACTACGCTCTGTAGGGTCTGAGCTTGCAGTCTATTTGATGCCCAATCGGATGAGGACAGAAGTATCTGCGTGTGTAACTTCACAAGTGCTGTGCAATTCCATGGTCCAAAGATAAAGCACAAGCCATTTAAAATGACAAAGGTGTCGCCTCTTTAGTATCAGTTTGACACTTTAATATAGCAGCAGAAAGACGACCAATTCATATTTACAAAGGCCCTACCACTGCGAGGCACACAGTTGCGTAACCTTGGGTCCCTTTGAGGAGAAATTCTTTTTTTGGTAACATCTGCAAATTATGCAATAGATGGATTATGTGGCAAGTGCAGCAGATCCATAATTCTGTGGAAAACATTGTGGCCACAGAATCTCATAATTCCATTTGCACTGCATGTAGAGTTAATTGCACACATGACTTCCACATCACACATATTTACTGTTTCAAGCACGGGGTTTGTGCTCGGAATCAACACAATTTTTGCTTAAGTGCCAGTACAGAGTTTGCATGGGCTTTAGATTCCAAGATTTTCAACGTACCCACGAGCCCACGCCCCCTCCTAATGCTCCAGTTTCTAAACTATAAAAGGGAAGTCGGATAGGTCACTGTTCTGAATTTGTAGTTAAATGTTTGTATTTCCTGCTCTGGCTTTGGCATTGTAAGGTAGTGCCACCACTCTGGCTGCCTGCACTGTAAAGAAAAAAAAGAAGTGAAACCATTATTTTGAGCTACTTCATTCCACCACAGGAGTGATGAGGCTTTGCATAAAGTGCTGACTCCGGGTTATATTACATGTGCCCCAGTCAGGGGATACAACACGCACCACACCAATTAAAATCAGATGCCCCAGGCTTCAGGATATAATCGCTGCTTTAAATATTGACTATTACAGGATTTCAACATTCTAATGCCTGTCTCTCTTTTAAATTTTGGCATGCTGACATTTCTCCCCTACACTCCTCCCTCGTAATACATGCATCACGCCTGGTAATTGAAAGGGGCGGTAACGTTTGGCCTCCTCGGGACCCTCAATTACTGAGACATTTGTCACAGGTCGTGTGCTGTTATTGCAGTTTTCACTGTGGTGACCACCTCACTTCTGGCCATCACAAACGCTGTCTCCAGTCCTGAACTTTTCACCCACAGCCATGGTTTTCAGTTGTTGGCCTAACTTGTTCGATACAAGTATAACATCCAGAATATATTAGGTTATCACACAAAGATTCAGGAATGGAAACAGTATTGGTAACACTATAAATATAATTGGAGGAGGTCAGTTTAGTTTTCATTGTGTGATCTGTGGCAAATTATTTCATCATTCTTTGCCTCAGTTCATTTTAATAACGAAACCAGAGAACATAATAATTTCTCCTTTTATAGAATCTGCTATAGGATTATGTCATATTTTTGGTCAGTGGTTCTTAACCGTTTTACTGCCGTGGACCCCCGCTCAATTACTGGAACCCGGGGACCCCCGCCAAGTCCTTATTGGAAACCAGGATCCCCCGCCTAAGCAATTTCTATGATTTGAACCTCCAAACAATACACAAAAATACAAAAACAAGTATAAACCAAGCAAATGCTCAAATATTGAAATATTTTGTTAAATTCACAATCAAATACAGAAAAAGTTTTTACATTTTCAGTTTTGAATCTTCATTTGTATATACTTTATTATTGATAATTTATATATTATTAAATTTTGTAAAACATCTGCAGAGACCCTGAAGAGGCCTCACAGAACCCCATTGGTCCCCAGACAACAGGTCAAGAGCCACTGTCTTAGGTTAAATATTGGGCATTTTAATGTTTACATTGTCCCTTGTTTGTACATAATATACTTGTTGATTTATTTACCCACGTCATATCTAGTCGCCATCTCTAGCTGTAGCCACCCTCCTGGATGATGTCCTTATGTAGCCAGATATATGTTCCTCTGAGCAGCGTCCTCACTGAAAAGTGTGATGCTGAGTTCTCAAATATAATTCCTATCTTCTGAGTCCAGTCTGGAGGTCCTTCAATACCGATTGTGCCCTGTTCTACTCTACTTACTCTATTCATGATTTGTGAGTTAGCCTTACGTTTTATTGCTGATTTGTAGAAAAGTCGCTGCACCTGTTCTTGCTGTCCTGGCTTATAATATGTACTCAGTTCATGCTGTCTCATGATTTCCTCTCTGAGCATAGCTTGCATGTCCCTGGAAGCGCCACGAAGCCAATCTTTGTGAGGTACTCAGCTGCCTACAGGATACCCTAAGTGGCTAAGTACCATTTATTGGACACAGATTCATTCTACCTAAACTAACGGCCACATGATGTAACTGTCACTAATGGCAGGCAGTTTTGCAGCAACATGTCTACTGACTCATCATCAAGTGCTTGTTTATTCATTGATCAATTGGTGCGAAGTTGCCTGAGGCGTCTGATATTTAAGTCACCCAAACCACCTAGAACCACATCACTCTGCTCTTTCAGTGTATATTTTGGCAGTACACTTAGATAATGTTCCCGTCTGTGCACTCAACATTTTCACTCAGCAGTCTGCTGTTCCACTTCCATGCTGCTTTTTCTGGGTTTTTTTCCATGATGTTTTCTATATTTTTTAGGAGCTTGTGGGAACTGTTATCTCTGTCCTTTTTGTTTATAGCCATCTCTGTATGTAATTTATTTTCTGTTTGTATCTTTTGTTTAATGAACAACGTGTCTGCATTGGCATAGTGCAGGCCTTTGTGTAGTTTTTGGTGAGCCGTGATATTCCCAATTGCATTGAAAGCTCTTGCATTACTTCATACTGCACGCACACATTGCCTCATCTATCTAATCCGCTTGTCTCTGCGACATTGTGTTATTATTCTATTTGCTTCCTGATTTACTTGCAACACGTGTTCGGCGGTTGTTATTTATCAGAGTGCAGTTTTCACAGCCCATATTTTGCAGAACTATAATGTCATTTATATGAATTCTCGGATTTATTCCTGCATGTGCCTACGGATTGAATTCAACTAGAAACCAACTGAAATTTTTTTTTACACACTTAAACACACTATTTAATTAATGTCTGTCCTTTAAAATCCTCATGGGCTTCAGTTTGTACTTTACGATTGCCTTCTAAGAATACAATAGGCAAACGCCTGCAATAATCGTCTAAAACCTGCCTCTAATGTCCTGATCGCGGTTTGGCTGTGACATCCCTCCTCACCAGTGACGGGAAAGTGTTATAAGCACTCTGTTCTGTTATCTATTGTACTTTACTTGTGACGTCACATGCCACTACCTGCTGCCAAAGCACACTTACTAGAATTACAACTGTTGCCTACTAAGAGAGGTGCGGAACTTTTCAATGATACTTCTGAGCTATTGTTTCTCTGAAAGTCAGTTTTTGGGTCAGTTTTTCCTAAACTGTGGGTGGGTAGTGAACCAATAAATTAGGATGTCTTTAAATTCCGTATTCATCCTGTCATGTTTTCTGCAAAGATAGAGGTCAAATGTTACACTGTGTCTCCTGACAAATTGATTCTTATGTGTTTTTTTAATATGGGCATTGGTGTTTACAAACTCCAGTCACTTTGCAGTCAGAGAAAGAAAAGTACAGCTAATTACGTTACAATGTTCCGGGGTACAGGTGTGTGAAAGGAAAGGTTGTAGGATGTCATTTTTTTGTAGCACTCAACAAACAGTAAATACCTGCAAAGGACCAGCGCAAATTGGTTGTACGACGATACAACACCAGCATTAAGCACTCAGGCCTATACCATGTATTTTATTTGCAACGGATGCATTTACCACATATCCTCCTTTACCACAAATACCTTTACCACAAGGGTTAGTATAAATAAGGTAAGTTAAATATACATCTTACCTACTGGCGGACACCAGTAGGTAGCTAATGTTAGGACCTGGTTTTCACAGGAAAAGCGTTTCTTGTTTTGCTAGTAACTTTGGAGCAGTTTGATGAATTTTCACAACATTTTTGAAACTAGCTTGCCACTTTAAAACTATAAAATCTTTGTAACCTTTTGTTTTTTTAAAGGTTACAGGGACTTTATATTTAGTAAATAAAAATTTAAAAACCTTTGAAATTCACAAAAAAAACAAAGGTTACAGGGATGCTATAGTTAGATTCCGATTTTACACACACACACAAAGCCTTAGAAATACAGCAGTTATAGTTATTTCAAGTAACTATAACTTGTACCCTAAGGTAACTATAATTCGCACCCTCGCCTTGCACAGTTTTCTCATCAATAATTTCTCTGTAAATCTTGCAGTGATATTATCAATGAGTCATAGAAGATGTCATAAATTATGTAATATGTGGGATAATTAGCAGTGCATGGCGGGGGCATAGGTTATAGTTACCTTAGGGAACGGGTTATGGTTACTTGAGATAACTATAACTGCTGAATTTCTATGGTTTTCTGGGTGTAAATCTGAACCTAACCATAACGTCCCTGTAACCTTTGGGTTTTTTTGTGTGAATTTCTAAGTTTTTTTTTAAATTGTATTTCCCTGTGACGTATGTTATGATTTTTGTGAATCTTTTTCGGACGTATACCTCCTAACTCTCATTAAAAAACAAAAAAAAATATTGGGGATCTCTTGCAATCCCCTCTTTTTTTAATTACCTATACCACCCTGTGCCCCTGATCCCGAATAAAAAAAACCCTTACCACCCTGTACCCCCTACCTACCCCTGAAACCACAATATACCCTTACCTCCCAAGACCCCTATCCACCCCTAAAACCCTAAAAATGACTTTACCACCCTGCGCCATTACCCACCCCTAAATTCTAAAATACCTTTACTACACTATACACATAACCACCCCATAACCCTAAAAACATTCGTACCATCAAATACCCTTGCCCACTCCTAAAGCCCTAAAAATACCATTCCACCTAATACCCTTATCCTCCCTAAACCTTAAAAAGACAGCCTTGCTAACCAATTCCCCTGCCGGCCCCTAAACCCTAAAAATACCCTGGCCACCCTATACCCCAACCGACCCCTAAACCTTAAAAACACCCTTACAACCCAATGCCCTTACCTGCCCTAAACCCTATAAATATCCTTACCCACCCTATAACCCTAAAAATACCCATACCACCCTATACCCCTACTGGTGGAACCCGCAGTGTCTGGTTGCCCCCATACAGGCAGAACTACTACTCCGTTCAATGGCAGGTGATTACCCTCGATGAGCAACCTGTGCTCACCCTAAGGGTAGCTGGGTACTGAGCAGTCAGGCTTACTACAGAGACAATGTGTAAAGCAAAGGCGCAGCAGCAACACGCGAGAAATACACTGAGTATCACAAAAGAGACTTCACACAGGATGTATGTAAAAAAAATTATATTCAGCACACATATTCAATCATTATAAGGTGACCATTATATACTTTTGGGCATAAAATACATTCAGAAATATTACTAGCCGTATTAGGCCCACTCATATTGTTGTGATATCCCTATTGAAGAACCGGGTTTTAGAACCCAGGAGCGCCAGGGATAACGCTCGAAGTCTTCGGATTCCTCTGCCTCGGCAAACAGAGACACAGGACACTTCTTGATGACGTCAAAGACCAAAGTTTATTGGCTGCAACCAGGAACAGAGGTCTACGAAGCACAACACGGGTGGTTCGCTAGAGACTGCACAAATTAAATGAGCGGAGCATGGTCTTTTATGCCAAAAATCACATTCCAGGCTAGCATCGATTACATACAAACTAACCAATCACATGGTGACATTTCAAAAGTAGCGCATGACGACAATCCCACTTTCCGTTGTCCAGCCCACCAGAAATGACCAAGCACATTCCAATATCCTGTTTGATCAGGCCGGACAAACCCATCATAAAACCTCAACCCAAATAAGTGATTATGTCGTAAAGGAAGGAGCAGAAACAGATGAGAAGTAAGATAGAAGGGTGGGTGCAGTGTACTGTAAACTCAGCAATGTCCTGCTCTTCGATCTTTATCTGACCAGCTGCTTAACAAGGAACTGGCTCAGCGAGGTCCGCCTCGGGCAAGGGAGTCAGTTCGGCCAGGTCACTCAGGAGTCAGCTAAGGTGTACGTGTCCCACGGCCTATGTGAGGGCAATCGCACAAAATGGCTGCCGTACACAAAATGGAACTCGAGGGTTGAAACGAAATCCCTGAATACATAGTGTTCTCATTGATCGATTATGATGAATACACTCGTACACACCGCACTCGTGATTTGAGGTCCGCTGATACCAAAATCGTCTATATCCGACGACCTTTATTGAACGGGTTCGGAACCTATGAACCACGGACCCTCGAACTACGGAACCACAGACCCTCCTTTTGCCCTTACATAGGCAATAAACCCAAACCCATGTCAGTCTGAATCTAGGTCTATATTCATCAGATCATCGATATGTTGCTGTAGCATCATCCTAGTACTTAGTACCTCTCTCTGGACAGGTCTCCTCGCACACGAAGTAGCACAAAGGCCACAAATAGCAGGAACACATTGTACACAGAGACAGAACAGGAAAAGGATAGCTAAGACCATCCCAATGACCATCAGAATCTTCCATCCCCAAGTGGGTATCAATCCCCAAAACCATCCCCTCAACGACCAATCTCCCTTATCTATATGTACAGAGTCGGAGATCTTCTGTAGTCTGGAAATGGCCTGGCAGACTGACGGAGCGTTGTCTGGAATGAAAACGCAGCAGCTCGATTGAATCAGTTTACACACTCCACCTCGGTCTGCAAGTATGACATCAAGAGCAACTCTATTCTGAAGTGTCATAAGTCGATCCGACTGAAGCTCAGCAGTCAAGTTACTAAGAGCACCAACAGTTTAGACTATGGTGGACTCAACCACTCTCGTCAACTGGCGAATGTTCCTGCTGTTAGCCATCGGTACCCAGAACGGCAGAAAACCCTTAAAGAAATCTCCCAACTCTTGCCCTGCGGTATCTTCCTTACAGAAGACACCTCTAGCAACTCTGGTCTTATGGTAATATGCCGCAGCTGTAAAAGTGGGAGGCAACAGGAAAGAAACAAAACATGTGCCCGAAAAGTCAGGGGGCAACCATGTATACGCTTTGTCGTAGCAGATGAAATAGGTACCCTTAGCTGCTAAGAACGCTGGGGAAGTCTGAGACGCAAATACATAAGTCTCAGTGCAGACACTCTTCCCTAACTGAGCTTTCGGATTCTTGCCATTACCCTGCAGACAATAGCGACCCTGATGGGACACTATCCAAATCGGTGGAGAACTTTTTGCTCGCTGGTTAACACTCAGACTAACTCCATATCCAGTAACGTCCCAACCACTATATGGTTGTCTCTCATCTTTCGGAATAGTCTCATACGAGTTAGTCCCTTTAACCATGTTGACTATACCCCTGGCCAGAGCACTATTCTTTGGATTATCTTTCAGTGAACGTTGGGGATAGACACTATGAGCATAAATGAACATCGTTCTATATGCCCAAATAGAACCATTTAGGCTGAAAGGCAGAAACAAGTACGGAATACCTTTATCGGTCGTATGGGGCATTAGGCCACAAATCCAAACATTTGTCGTGTTCATAACTAGCTGGTGTTGGTGCAAAAGTTGAATAAAGGAATTGTTGGTGAATTCCAATCATCTGACTACTTCATGTTCGGGCAGAGGGTGAAAAGAATGAGAAGAAATAGTAGGAGGAGGTGTAGGTTGCACAGTGGGCATAAATGTCACTTTAAAAGAAAATGTCACATACCCAATTAATAATATCATTAAGCTCAGCAACATAAATAAACACAATATTAAAAATCTTTTTCGTTTCATTAGTTTGTAAATTTTGCTCTTAAAGCTTATTGTCTCAACAGGTCTCTCCTACTCGAAGAACTCCATCCTCAATAAATATGCTGCTCGCGGTGGTAGGGTGTTCTATGCTAAGGAATGCCTCTGTCAGCCCAGGGCAACTCCCTTAGGCCAACCAGAACCGTCGATCTATTGTCTCAGGCTTGCACTCCAAAGACTTGTCAACCGCGACCCTACAGCTGAACCCGGATGGTGGTTCGAAAAACAAAAATCAAAGTAGTTCTTCGGAGGAGAGTTAACCTGCAAACAGAAAAATCATAAAAACTTCATTTGTTTATTTGTCCAGCGACTCTCGGTCGCAAATTATAACGGTCTTTGCCAGGCAATGTTTGTTTGCGGAACAGGAGTTCAGGTTCAGTAGTGTTCAAACGATTCGAGGGAGGCACAGCTTCTTGAAGAATATCGTCACTTTCTTTCTCAGTGTTTGTTCCAATCAAACGGGCATCGCTGAACGGCAGAAAACGAGGCATGGTCTCAGTCTCAGAGTCTGGAAGTCCCTTCTGGACCCACCGGTCGTACGGCAAGGGCAACGGAGCCCGTTTACAGTGTACGCCGTGGATCCAATTTTTCTTGCCGTGCACTCGAACTGCGGAACGTGTAGATAACAAAACCAGGTGGGGTCCGGTCCAGCGGGGCTGCTCGTTCTTGCTCCGCTGAAAGTTCTTGACAAACACCCACGAGCCGGGTTCAATGGCGTGACCTGGATCTTCAGAAAGCTGTGGTAAACTGTCATGAACCCGTTGGTGTAAGACACGCAGTTTAGCCGTCAGTTCGTACAAATAATCAAGTAACACAGGATGTTCAATCTCACTAAACTTCGTCGGTCTTGGCACGCCCCAAATATTCGCCGGGCAGCCAAACACAACCTCATACGGACTCAAACCCATTTTGCGAATGCACAGTCATTCTCGTGGACAAAAGGGCTAGGGGCAAAGCATCAGGCCATTGCAAACCAGAGCTCGCTTGAATTTTGGCTAATTTTAATTTCAAGGTGCCATTGTAGCACTCGACTTAACCAGCTGATTGGGGGTGATTTGCAGCGTGGAATTTCTGCCTTATTCCTAATCCCTCACATACTCTCTTCATCACCTGACCCACAAATTCACTCCCATTGTCACTCCAGATCATTCTCGGCAATCCAAATCTAGGGAAAAACTCTTTGCTAAGGGCTTTCGCTGTGGAAAAGGAAGTATTGTCCTTCAAAGGGTAAGCTTCCACCCATCTAGAAAAAGAGCAAACAACCACTAACACATACTTCAGGTTGTTGCACCTTTCCATGTGGATGAAATCTAGCTGCAAAGCCTCGAACGGATACGTTGGAGGAGCAAAATGACCAGCCGGGGATGGAGTTCCCTTACCAGGATTGTACATCAAACACACCATACAGTTCTTAACCAAATTCTCTGCACATTTGGGAATTCCTGCATTCTGCGAAAACGGAGTCAACAACTTGCAAATCCCTTTCACGCTGATATGTGCCATTCCATGAGCCATTGTAACTACTGGAAGCACATACGCATCAGGTAACAACCATCTTTGATGCTCTGACAAATCAATCCAACAACCATTCGAATCCAATTTACCCTTACTCTCTCTCCATTCATTCAACTCTTTCTCTGTAGCTTCAGCTTGGATGGATTTCACACTCTCAATCGTATCTTCACACATGCTTCTATCTGGAACCCATCTCGCCGGACCTGCAACATACATTCGGCTCATCACATTTCTCGCAGTTTCTTTCACAACCTCATCTGCAAACGCATTTCCACGACCAACATCATCCGTAACTTTCTTATGCGCACTGCATTTCACAATCGCTACTTGCAATGGCAAAGTAAGTGATTCAAGGAGTTCATTCACCAACTGGCCATGCTGGATTTCCGTCCCATGCGAAGTCAGGAACCCACACTCTTGCCACAAACGTCCAAAACTATGAGCCACACCAAACGCATACTGGCTGTCAGTGTACACATTCACTCGTTTTCCTTTCGCCAACACACACGCTCTCGCTAATGCAATCAACTCTGCTGCTTGCGCTGAATTGTGTGTGATACGTGCAGCTTCAACAATCGTATGCAAAGTCGTAACAACATATGCCGCAGTCGTATTGCCATTCGGAAGCTTGAAGCACGAACCATCAACCCACAAAGTACCATCACACTCTGTAAGAGGAGTATCCCTAAGGTCTATCCTCCCTTTCGTCTCTTCCTCAGTTCTAAGGAAACAATCATGCTGTTCTTCAACATTATCTGTCTCAGCTGAAATCGGCAACAACGTGGCTAGGTTCAACGTGTTGCATCTTTTTATGTGCACATGACTCGCTAACCAGGTCAATTCGTAACCCGACAACCGAGCACTAGTTAAGTGCTGTGTCTTGGTACGATTCAACAAGGTATCCACTGCATGTGGAACCATCACAATCAGTGTATTGTCAATAACCAAACCAGCAGACTGTCGAATCGAAACAGCCGCTGCTGCTGTAGCTCTCAAACAACTCAGCAACGCTCTAGCTACCGGATCCAAAGTCGGCGAAAAATAAGCACATGGACGCTGCTTATCGCCAAACTGTTGAGTCAACACTGACAATGCACATCCCTCTCTCTCGTGGACATACAATGTGAAAGGCTTACTGTAGGCGGGGGTACCCAACACAGGAGCCGAACACAACGCATTGCATAATTCTGAAAAGCTCTCTCGACATTCGTCAGTCCAAGGAATAGGATTTGGAGTATCCTTAACAGTAAGAGCTATCAAAGGCTTCGCTAACAACGAGAAATTAGGGATCCACTGTCTACAGTACGACGTAATACCCCAAAACGCACGTACTTCTCTCTGTGTCGTAGGGACACTCATTTTCGCAGTAGCTTGAATTCTTTCTGGGGTCAGTTTCCTTCCCTCCTTCGATAAGAGGTGGCCTAAGTGGGTAACTTCTTGTCAACAATATTGCAACTTCGAAAGAGAAACTTTGTGATGAAAATCAGACAAGTGGCGTAACAACGACAAAGTAGCCTCTCTACAGATCTCTTCATTGTCAGCAGCAACTAACAAATCGTCAACATATTGAATAAGAGCAGCACCATCAGGTAAAACCAATAAATCAAGTTGCGTTTTCAAAGCTTGGCTACAGATCGATGGACTCTCACAGTAGCCTTGAGGAGCTCTCTTGAAGCGGAAGCTTCGTCCTCCTAAAGAGAATCCAAAAATATCTCTACTCTCCACGGCAATCGGGAAGCTGAAGAGAGCATTCTTCAAGTCAATCACCGAAAACCACGTGGCTCAACCACCGGGATCAAAGTTAACAAAGCGGTGATATCAGGTAGAACAGGAAATTGCGGAACAACGATCTTATTCACCTCGCGAAGATCGATCACAAACCTATATACAGGAGGCTGTGAAGAATCAGTCCTCTTCAGAACAGGCAAAACCGGACTATTGCACACATTACCTCTCGTTTCCTCGATCACACCCTTTTCAATCAGATCATAGATGATCGCCAAAAGTGCTCGCTCACCATCACTCGAGATACGATACTGTGGAATATGCGGTAACCTAGCATTCGCTTTCAGTGTCACAACATATGGCGGAATCTCCAAGAGGCCTACATCATGCGGACCAGTAGCCCAAAGAGAATCAGGGAGAGAAGACAATTCAGGTGGAAGTCGATCTTAGATATATACATCGGAGAGATCACTCTCTCACCCAATGTAAGATGTACTCCTGACGGAGAACAATGTAGCGTTGCATACAATCTTTTTAACAAGTCCAATCCCAACAAGTCTCACCACAACCGGTCGTCAAAATGAGGGGTGCTTCGAATTCAGGAGGTCCAACAGAAAGAGACAACGGACTAGAAATCGGATTCGTAACCGGGGTGCCAGAAAAACCTACTGAAACATTCTTTAAGCCAGACAAAGGTGCGCCAGGCAGTTTAGAGTGCATAATAGAACTCTTCACAGCACCAGTATCCAACAGAAAAGGCTCTGGCACACCTGATGTAATCACTTCAACATAAGGTCCACTCTGATCTACTGGAACTGAAACAACTCCCTCTCTTTGTCTATGGCTGTCCTAGCAATCATTACCATCCACTTCCTCACCTTCGACGTAGAAATCGTCTGTATAGTACTGAGCTGTCCTACCAGACGCACCCTGTCGCTGATCAAAACTATTCATAGAATTCTGTGGAGGCAAAGAACGTGCGTCCTGACCACGACCTCTACCGTTAGGCGCTTGTTGAGCACCTCGACCTCTCACACCAGAAGCACCATTTGTGCGCTGTAACAAAACCGGACAACTACTCTTGAAATGGCCCTCTTATTTGCAATACACACACTGATTAGGCCCATACGGAAAACGTTGTTGAGAAGAATCGTACCGTTGCGAGTTTTTCGAATATTGCTGATTCTGCTGATAATCGCGTTGATTATTAGTACGGGGCGGATAAGCTTGTTGTAGAAGAACTTTAGTCTTCAATTCCTTAGTCTTCTTATCCACTTTCTCTAATTCATCCTTGTTCCTATTTTCATAGTACTGGGCAGTAGCTAAAATCTGCGCTGACGTGGAAACGGCCCAAGCACTCTCAGAATCCTTCAGTCTATTGCACAATTCGGGAAGCAAATTATGAATAAATTTGTCGACGAACAATCTCTGACCACCTTCGGTAGCCATGTCCTGACCACTGTGGTCTACAAAGGTCTCTTCAAATCGCGTGAAAAAGTCGGACACAGTTTCATCTTTCTTCTGCTTGCACGCAGACAACTTGATCCAATTGACACGCACTTCAGGCATCAAAGTCTTCATATAAGTAATAATCCTATCAGGAAGTGCAGCAATCAAATCCTCAGGCTTAGTGCCACCTACTTGTCTATTATCGGCATCTCTAAGGTGAGCCCATGTGTCACCTAATTCATGTGCATGATCTGTGTGGCGAATCTTACCCCAAATAGGCTGTGGAACAACATTCCCAAACAACAAGTCTATGTCTGCCAAATTCATGATGCACGAACTCACAGTCTGAGTTAGCTCCTTATAGTACCCTGCTGGATTTTTGCGCGGATCAGGCAAAGACTGCTTAGTAGCTAAAACTTCAACACGCTTCCAAGGAACATGTACCCAGACACGTTGAAAGTGTACAACAACAGGTGGAGCAGCATTTGCATCAGCAGGTCTCCAAACTGGAGGAACCTCACGCATCGGATATTGATGCGCCTTTCTCCTTACTGACGAATCAGGCTCGAACAGTCGCTCAGAAGGAGATGCATTCCGTAATGACAACAATGTCGCTACTGCTTTTTCATTCTCGAGACCCACAACGGTCCCTTTTGCAAACTCGGAATGTATTAGGTACAACTCAGACGGAGCCTGTCCTACTTCCTCTATCCATTGTTCAAAAAGGAAAGCACACATCATATCAAAAACGTACCGTTGCTTTGGTGCTTCCCATTGATGGAAAACATCCATAATACCCTCAAGATCATACTGCGTGGGATACGTAATCCATTTACGCGCCATGAGATCCAACACTGTTCGTTCGTTAATTGTAGGCAATTGACTACGCGATTGTCTACGCTCGACAACAGGAGACATACCCAGTGAACCCAACAGAGGAGAAAAGAGACTAGTTACCGCATCAGTCATTCTCCATCGAACAGAAGGAGAAGGTGACAAAAGAAGAGGAGACGGAGCAGAATGAGAGGAAGCAAAAGTCGGAACAGGAGTAGCAGACGAAGGAGGTAGCAAAGTCGGTGGCCCTTGAGAAGGCTGCACCAAAGGAATAGTAGCCAACGGAAGAGGAGCTGGCTGTTGAGGAATCGCAGGTGGCAAAGCAACCGGGGGTTGCGCAACTACAACTGGTGGCGGTGGTGCCGTAGCATTCTGTGCATAAGGGGGTGGCAAACTCAATAGATGCGACATTAAAGGATCTTTCACAAGATCTTTCTTCTCTTCTTGCTCTTTAGGTGGCAAAGCTGGGTAGCACTTATCTACCGCTAACTTACGGATCCTAAGCATCTGTTCGCTATCTTGCTCTTCCTCATTATCCCTAAACTGTATAGCAGCTTGCACCATTAACAGACCTCGTTCTCGTTTATTCTTCTTCGCTAATTTAATTTCTTTCTGTTTGGCTTCTTTTCGCCATATGCGGAAAGAGTCAAACATTGCCGGCCGGGCTTTCTTCTTGAACAGTTTAACTTCGAGATTGTCTAAAATCTCTGTTTCAAAGCTACCATAACGGGGCCACTGTAGGACACCGTCTTTTCTCGTGTATTTAACCCAGATGTCATTATATCCGATGGGGCCCACACCATGTTTTACATAGAGCTCATAGGTCGGAGTTCCAATCGGAGGAACCGGACACGAATCCTCCAATCGGGAATCCCTAGAACAACCAAAACCAAATATCTTTCCAAGTCTGCTAAGACCAGGCATCTTCGCTCACTAGTTTAGCTTCAAACTTCAAGGGAAATCTTAAAACGATAGTCTCGTGAATACATAAGTCCCTCGGCTTTGGGGCCTGCAGGTACCAAATCAAAGCGATCCTCGAAGGGATAACAAAACAAACTAAGGACTGGGAGACGCTCCACTCATACTTAACTGAAATGTCAATGGCGTCACCAGAAGACCCGTCTATCGTCTCGCTCTACAAATCGTCTAATGGCTCCAAGACAGGGCGACAGTCAGAGCAGCAGTCCTTTGTAGCCGTCGGAAAGCTGGGAACCTTGCAGCAAAGACTTTCGGACCACCACGACAAACAGGGGTCGATGAAGTGGCAGGCCTTCCTCCAGAATTTCCACCCGAAGCTCCTCCCGATCTTCGGGCTTGGACCGGTACCACTGAAGTCGCCCCACATTGGGCGCCAACTGAAGAACCGGGTTTTAGAACCCAGCAGCGCCAAGGATAACGCTCGAAGTCTTCGGATTCCCCTGCCTCGGCAAACAGAGACACGGGACACTTCTTGATGATGTCAAAGACCAAAGTTTATTGGCTGCAACCAGGAACAGAGGTCTACGAAGCACAACACGGGTGGTTCGCTAGAGACTGCACAAATTCAATGAGCGGAGCATGGTCTTTTATGCCAAAAATCACATTCCAGGCTAGCATCGATTACATACAAACTAACCAATCACATGGTGACATTTCAAAAGTAGCGCATGACGACAATCCCACTTTCCGTTGTCCAGCCCACCAGAAATGACCAAGCACATTCCAATATCCTGTTTGATCAGGCCGGACAAACCCATCATAAAACCTCAACCCAAATCAGTGATTATGTCGTAAAGGAAGGAGCAGAAACAGATGAGAAGCAAGATAGAAGGGTGGGTGCAGTGTAATGTAAACTCAGCAATGTCCTGCTCTTTGATCTTTATCTGACCAGCTGCTTAACAAGGAACTGGCTCAGCGAGGTCAGCCTCGGGCAAGGGAGTCAGTTCGGCCAGGTCACTCAGGAGTCAGCTAAGATGTACGTGTCCCAAGGACTCGCTCGGCCGTAGTCATCGGCCTATGTGAGGGCAACCACAAAAAATGGCTGCCGTACACAAAATGGAACCCGAGGGTTCAAACGAAATTCTTGAATACATAGTGTTCTCATTGATTGATTATGACGAAAACACTCGTACAGACCGCACTCGTGATTTGCGGTCCGCTGATACCAAAATCGTCTATATCCGACGACCTTTATTGAACGGGTTCGGAACCTATGAACCACGGACCCTCGAACTACGGAACCACACTATTATGCACACTGTGGACAGTTCCTAATCTAAACTCCCCTCCCTCCCAATTGAGAAAGCACCTTACCACTACACGGTGCAACAGGTATTCACTAGTTCATACGGCACGCTCTTACACACACAAATATACTCAGCACCCTAATGCAGTGCCACTGGTACCCAGCAGGTCAATGGTTCACCCTCTGCAGACTCCGTGGCCCAAGCCCCCCTCCATTCTCCAGTTCACCCCAATTGTCCTATACACCAAGGTAGAAGATAACCAAACCTGCCTTCAGCCACTGGGCCGCACGCGGCTGAAGTCACACTTAGTCCTTTGGATGCAAGTGGGAATATGTAACAGTTTTAATTATGAGGTAGACGTAAATAAGGGAGAGGTTAGCAGCCACCATGGAAGTTTACCCACAGGTTTCAAAACACAAGGTAGTCATGCAGTCTCTTGACCCGCTTCCTAACTGTCTCTGAAGCGTTTCTTCAACCAAGGCAATCTCTCTCGCTACTATCTGGTGCCAAGACGTCTTTGGGAGGGGCAAGAAGTGAAGAGGGTTGTTGGTCTGCTGCGGTGAGGGTCAACAAGGGAACAATCAATGAAAGGAGAGTAACACTGAGGAGCCCTGATTGGTACACGATGATCTGGGTTGTGCCCAGGCAACCTGGGCACAGGACTTGGTGTGCGTTGGTACAAGTCGCACAAAGCACTTCAGATTTCAAACACAATGAGTTGCAAATTGCGTGCCTCCGAGGAACTAAGACACAATGACCGGTGCATGTGGAGATGGATTGCACCAGGCAGTTCTGGTCAGACACAGCGAAGAGATGCAATTCCGTACCTCTTTGGAAAGAAGGCACCATGTCCAATGCAAGATAATACAGCTAAACCAGACTAGTCCAGTCACACACACAGGCCCAAGTTCACCAGAGCCACATGAGGTAAATGAGGCACTACTCCGGGTACATCCCATCTTCCAAGGGTCGCACCTTCTAAATCGGACACCGCATGTAATGAGCATGCGGTTGGCGCATCGCATGAGAATGATGCGGAACGATCGACGAAACAGTCCACGCGAGGTCCTGCACCTGATGAATCCGCTCACCACCAACTAGATGCTTATAAGTGTCAGGGTCTCCCAGTAAGGGAACCACATGTCTGATATGCAGGTACGATTTCTGGGGCTTCGCCCTAGACAATCCGGTCTCCAGACACCAGTCTTAGTTCCATGCATGCACCACGCTATCAGTTGAGATCCAGTAGCCGAGGTGGGCACTTGAGGGCATCATCTACCTGTCACAGTTAGATGGTGTAGGTCCTTTGCAGAAGATCTTTGATGTCCTGAAGATCTCTGTGAGAGCATGAGGCCCGGGTCGGGCCCTTGGAGAGCACACTACAGGGCGCTACACTTCAGCAGGTCCTCGGCCCAGGCCAGCCTCTATTCGGACAGGTGTCCTCCATATGCACAACAGAGTCCTCTAACAATGTGCACCACGCAGTCCGGGTTCTCCAGTCCCACATCCCTACAAGCGTATCTTACCCTTTGCTGAAGGCTGGCACCCAAAGTTTTTCTGTCATGTGTCTATGAAGTTTGGGATGGTTTAGGGATTTTCCCTTTGAACCATTGATGTGTTCCCTAAATTGTTGGCCTGTCTGCCATGGGGCTGTGAAATGCAGATCTTACTCTTTAGTGGGACCATGATCCGGCCCTTTGAGGCTAAGTGCAATAACCTCTATCTTCAATCTGTCCCATTTGGCCCTCAAATGGCAGAAGTCTGCGGTTCCAGGGGATGCCCATAGTTTATGGCTGTCGATTGGGGAATGCACAGATGTGCTCCCCACCCCAGGTGTCCACTGGGGCCAGACACCTTGGTCCCAGAGACTCATGGAGCATAGAAATGTCCATATTCTATAAGTCAATGGATGTGTGTGGAGATCGCAATCGATTTTCGGGGTTAGTGCAACTATTTTGGTATGTGTGCTATGTCAGATTAATGCCTGCTCGCATTTATATGTCAATGGAAGTGGCCTAGCTCCTAAGTGGCTGCTAGGACTCTGACATGCAACAACGAAGAGTGGTATTCCTTTATAACATTTTAATCATGTATCACAGGAATTCAAGCGATCATTATTCATCAATCATTTGTTTTACATTTCATTCTACATTACATCAACGATGAAAACATAATAGATATAATCAAATACATTTCAAATGAATGACCCAATGCATTTCGGAACCTATTGTTCCTTCGTCAGGGGTTCTAATTTGAACAATTGGTTTTCAAGGACACACGAAAATGCCATACGATAAATCCGAGTGGCACACTCAGTGCTACGTCCCACGCCTACACAGTGCCGTACGCGCCCTGGGTATATGATGTACCTGTTTACAAGGCACACAGAGGTGTGGCACCTAGAACCCATCGTATATGCACCCCCAGCCCAATGCGGACGAGGCGGGTGCACACACCTTTCCTCTGCTGCACAAGGGGAAGGTGCCCAGATTCCTAGAGTTATGCAGAGAGCCAGCAAAGACTAAGAGGAAAAAGCAAAACATTTTGGGGCAATTTCCCCTGGGGAAGCCCTGTCCAACGCCTACCCACACTAAACCCTTAAATGTGTGTGTGTGTGTGTGTATATATACATACATATATACACACACATATACACATAAACTTACCTCAAATAGGCTTACCATGCATAAAAATGCATGCATAGTAAATGCATGTGTGGTAAGAGCTGCATTGAAAAGGCACTGCGCTGTAATGGTTGCATTGTAAAGGTTGTTTCCCATGCAAATTCAATAGTTAAGAAAGCAAAATTATGCACTCTTTTCTTGTAATTCCGAAGTGTGATGGAAACAAAGATTTTATATGATCCAAACAAATCAAGATACTTTACTTGTGAAACACAAAGTATAAATATTCACTGCAACCCAATTTCCACACATTATCGTTTGTGTGCAATGCAGTTTTATCAGTAAAACTGTGTGCCTATGGAACTTTAGTGGCCATTTCAGTGGAAAATGTGCTATATGTAAATGACAGTGAACTACCACACAATGCTTTAGCTACATTATAATATTGAGAGCGTTTATTTTTTGTTTGGAACAAAAACTGTTGTGGCCCCCCTATTGAGTTTTGGGCTAGCCGTTACCGGGTATTCCGGTCATCGCACACTGATCCCTTCTCTCTGTGGAACGTGACGAAACCGGAAGAGCAGCCATTTTGCCAGCTTAACGCTTTAGCAGTTGACGGGCAGAAGCCGTTTAATGTGCCCGCCACTGTGGCCGCACAGCCGATGTAGCGCTGGTGCACCAAAGAGGCAAGCCCGTCTGCGCCCGGAACGCATTCAGCACCAAGAATGCTGCCCAATTCAAACCACATACCCACCTGACATAGGATCACTTACTTCCATTTAATCAGTGTCACCACAATTGTGGTTTTTATCTTAATGCTGATCAATGGGCAGGCCTCATTTCTTGCAATAAATGCAGACTATCATTGATCCCATTTACTATAGATGGTGAGGCGGATGTGGTCTCCCCTAATGTGATGCAGGGTGGGTTGATCAACGTATGCTCTTTGACCAAGCACGCACCAAAACTTTGATCTGATCCTGGAATCATATGTAGATGTTCTTTTTATTAGGGAAACCTGGTTTAAAGACGGGTTTAACCCCGGCTTTGTACAGGCTCTTCCTCCAGTCTATTTGATTCACAGACAGGACCGGACTGAATCACGGGGAGGAGCTTTGGACCTTAATTTATCGCGACACAATTAAATGCTCCCTGTTTGAGATCCCTGATCTTAAAGGAGCAGAAAATGTAGGTTTTTGCTTCCAAATTGATGGCTTACTTTCATATTCTAGAGCACTGTTTTATCGACCACCTTGCCCAAATTTGGCATTTCTTGAATCATTGGGGGATAAATTATGGCCCCTAATTTTAAGATATTCAAATTTTACACTAGAAGGGGATGTTAAACTCAGCTTAGATTGTATAAAGGAACCTGAAGTTGGAAAATTCTTGTTTATTGAGACTCTGGGCCTTGAACAGATGGCGTGTGCCCCCACACCCTTTGCTGGACACATCCTTGATGGAATTTGCTCTAATCTATGTTCATTAACTGGCAACTCCCAGAGTCCGCTGCCTTGGTTACACTTAAATGTATTCCGTTTAGAATCACATGACCCCTTGTTAATCTGCCACGGCTGCCTACTTCTAGCTCCTCAAAGACATTATGCAAATTGAGCAACATGATAAAGGACCCAGATTTAGTTAATTGTGCATTAGGGTGTATACCCACCTTTTCAGGGATCATCTCTCAGGATAACCAGAGCTTTAACCATTGGATGATAACTCTTAGTGATATATTTGTCCCCCCTAATTTGTTGAAAATGAAATCGACAACCAAAGTATCAACCCCCCTGGTGTACTCAAAATCTAACTGAATGATATCTTCAGTGTAGACAATCTGAGCATTGAAAGGATACAATTCAGAAGACTTAACTCAGTTCAAAACAGCGTTGAAAGCATATCATAAACAAATTATTGTGGAGGAAAAAACATATTACACAAATCTAATTATATCTGCTGCATCAGATCAAAGATGTTTTTTAACATAGTGAAATCGTTCCCCCGTCCTGAAGTATTGAATCAAGATATCCCCCCTTCTCAAACATCATGTGACAATATTGCTATCTTTTTTAACAAAAAGTCCAGAAGTTACAAATAGACTTTAATATGGGATATGCTCTTCCCATAGACACGTCTTCTTTATCTCATAAGGCCCCATTTAATCCTCAAAACTTCCATACCATTAGCCTAGAAGAGTCACTCCAAGCCATCCTTTCCTGCAAGTCTGGGTTGTCCTTCGACGCTTGCCCGCCGGAAGTGCTCTACTCTATCATTGATGTTTTCAACCCGGTTATCAATTATATAATCAATCCTTTCCTGTTAACTGCAGATGTTCCCACTGATTGGAAAGTTGCTGCTGTAAAGCCCTTTCAAAAAAAGCAATTAAGGGATCCTACTACTCTCTCCAATCTTAGTAAGATCGCAGAGAAATTAGTCAATAGTCAATTGACCATGTTCTTTGAAAAGACCAACATTTTGCACCCTCACCAGTCTGGTTTTCAACGTAACTATTCCACTGAAACTGCTCTGCTAGAAATCACAGAGACCCTCCAATTTGCCTTGGATGTTGGGGAAAATGGTGTTCTGATCCTATTAGATCTATTTGCTGCATTTGATACAATCTCCCAAGATATTCTAGAGCATCGCCTGAAGGCGTGTGGCATTTCCAATGTAGGCTTGGCCTGTGTAAAGTCCTTTATTATTGATCGCAGGCAAGTGGTTATGCTTGGTAATAACTAGTCAACTGAAAAGCCACTCAAATCTGGTATTTCACAGGGATCCGCCCCCAGTCAGGTTTTATTCAATGTATAATTCAATACCTTACTTTACTTTCGTCAACAAGTGCTAGCAGTAGCTGGGAAGTGTTTCCAGCTGATTAAAGCTCTAAAAAAAAAAAAGTCACTTACTCCCTCTTACGGCGAGAAAATTAGTAGCCATTGTCTTTGTCACCTAGTGATTGGACTACTGTAATAGTATCTATGAAAGGAACAAAAGGACAACTCTGAAAAAACTACTGACGGACGGGTACTACATGCTGCAGATTGTCTGGTACTGAATTTACCTCTCCGATCCTCTGCGACAGCAGCCCTCAAATCACTACACTGGTTGCCTATTCATAAAAGAGTATTTTTTAAAATACTGCTTATTACCTTTAGAGCGAAAATAGCATTAGGTCCTAAATATCTAGCGGCCAGGTTAACTTCACATGTCATGTCGAGATCGCTTAAATCTTCTGCAAATCTTCTCATTCCGCCCCATTTCAGATGCAAAACCAAAGGTGGTAAATTGGTTGCCTGTCCTTGAAGCTAAAGCCTGGAACCTACTTTCTGACCATCTTAGACACACGTCCTTAGAACCCGCCTTTAGGAATCTGATGAAAACCTAGGTCTTTACAGCTCCGGACTCCGTATGCTTTTTACTAAACTGATCCCCAAATAGGTTCAAATTTGGCCTAGAGCAGGCATCTCTAAACTCCTCTGCAATAAGAGCTACTTATGCTTGATGAAAATCATGCTCAGATGGCAATATTATTAGTGTTGTATAGACAACATTACGTTTGTGGCCACCCCATGCAAGACTGCCCGTGGTGACTACCTTAGTGCACCAGTTAGGGTTGCCAGTAATGAAGAACAGTTTTATCAGCTTGGAACTTCGATATATTTTGGAACTTCTACCAGTTTTCTTCAAACTTGATCCCTTGAAAATACACAGTTTCATCTTGAATACTCACCTTTCAGTGTTGGTATGGTATGCATATGTTAATTCATCCAAGCAATTGCCTCTGATTTAGTAGGCTGGGCTCCACATAGGAGAGCTACTTGCAGGTAGCTGTAGCTCAGGAGCTAATTGTTGGAGATGCCTGGGCTAGAGCCTCCTTTGTTCTCCTTTTCGTATAGTGCCAAAATGCTCCTTGGAGCGATAGGGCGCTTTATACATTTTAAATAACAAAATGAAAAGCCTATCTCATGTCCATTAAAGTGAGGTGGGTTACAAAAATGTGTTCTAACAATTGAGTTGTGGCTCTAAAAAGTTTGGGACGCACTGCTGTAGGTGTTAAGGTGACATTTATGGCAGTATGTTTATGTCTTGTGCTGCTCTAGTGTGCTACATTAACCTTGGCATCAATCTGCATGGTGCCATGCTCTCTGAACTACAGTCACCATTGAAAGTTTCTTCATATGTTTTTGAAACCAATTCGAAGCTGTAAATTATCGTGGTCATATCACGGTACAGGAAACACATTTATTCTGCACATTCGTGTACAAGATATTTCAGTAATATGAGGGAGCTAAAGCAGAAGGATTTATGTGATCAAGTGACCATGCATTGTAAGGATGTGACCGTATGAAGGAACTTGTCCTTTAGCCTTGTTGTCTATGTGATCACAGAGCCGAGTCTCTTGAAATATCCATGTAAGGCAGTGGAGACTTTACTCAAACATAATATCAGTTGTCCATTAGTTATTTTTTCTCAGTATATTCAAACCCATTTTTTTTTATTTCCCTGATTGGCTGACCTCTATAATTCACAGGTCTTCTTTTTATTGCCTGGAATTACAGGAACAAAATATGTACTGTACAATAATTTCTGCAGAGTGCAATTATTTAAGCAAAATAGCCAAACGTGTTATAAATCTTGTAAAATGCCCTGTAATGCCAATTGCAGATTTTGGTGACATTTACAAACCACTCAACATTCTGGACTAGTATGTTGCCTGAAACCATGTAGTATTGTATCATTTATTGAGTGGGCCAAGACTTGCGTCTTGTCATGGGGGCACTGAGTGAGGTTTATACTATCTGACAGTTGAGGAGTCTGTATGTATCCAATATAATAAAAGAAATGCACGGATTTTCGCTCTGAGGCATTAAGCACAACCATGTATTTGAATGCACTTTTCTGACTGTGAGTGGCATTGCTTTTCTTCCCTGCACAATGGGGCAGTGGCTAGGCCTCGCCAGCTATTATTTTGTAATGAATGGCAAGAGAATTGGTATAAGCCAGTGACGTTTACACGTGAGAGCAGACCCTTGCCATAGCGTCCGTCTTGCAAGCCCTGAAACCAAAATTTCCAGTCAGCTGTGCTGAGGGGTCATGGCACAGATAGGGGTGAGGAGGACTCTGTCCAGTGCCAGCACGCTTGTATGGCAAGATCTGGGTTGGACAGTGTCAGTGGTTGGAAAAAAATAGTGCTTAACATTATAGTACAGTGTGGTTTACGTGGCAGTATCAGTTGAGAGATTAAAGTGGTAGTTAGTACATCAGGTATGGTATTTGGAAGAATAGAGTGTTACATTTAGTTTGGTAGAAGAGATCTACTCACCAAGATTACTCAAGAGGTAGTGAATGGAGCGAGGAGATAGGCCGCTAGGTTGATATGGGTCAACTGAGGGGCCTTGTGAAATGTCAGGTGAGGAAGAGTAAAAAGCCTCCAATTTTAATCTCCATGTTATTTAATAAAAACAGATTTAGAACATCTCTCCACATGTAGATAACATCAAAAATAATCTTCAGATACCTACATGCCATTACTTTTATGTGTGTCGCTATCAATGAGGACAGACTGCAAAAGAAAATACACTTAATAAGGCGTGTACTATTCTACAATCCCTAGATCCCCACCCCCCCCAAAAGAAAAAAACCTGTGCAAAGCCGTTCCCAAAATGTAAACTTGCGTTGTGCTGAATGTAGTTCTTTCTACTTCGAAGCGAGAAGAAAGCGACAGGAACGCGTAGTGGGAAGGGCACTGTGATGCAGAACAGCACTTTTATTCATTACAGCACTACTCTAATGTCATACGTGTGAGAACTGCTCAATTGATATCATGGCTCTGCAGCCTATAGAACATAAGAGCGCAAAACCACATTTAGACTTCAAAACATAGGCTTCCAAAATATACACCTTTTAAAAAAAATCCCTTAAAAAATATTGATCCTCTACTCCCACCGTCGAACACAATAGAGCCCTGATAACAAGGGCTGTAGTTAGACTATTTTTAAATGTGCCCGGTGTGGGATTTAAAGCATTTAACGCCACTCGGTGCATTGAAAGGATATATTTATCATTTCGGAACACTATATTTTAGCGTCTGTTTTTGCAAATTATATTTTTGAAGATTTTTTTTAATGTAACCCAGAAATGTCTTGCTTATTAATATTCCGCACATAAACCTGGCGTTATGCCCTTGCTCATGACACCACTCTGCAGTGATTTATAAATCATGTTTTCACTGCATTCCATTTTCCTACCTATTTTTGTACTGCCTTGTTTATGTGTACTCGCCTCTCTATGTGGTTGAAATGCGCCCTTTTCACACTGCACGCAACCTCCGTGTTGAAACAAGCACCTCCCAGCACCGTGTTCCTTATTTTAAACGGTGTGCTCAAACTCTACATAAGGTTGTTGGAAACACGGTCTTCCGACGGAGGAACGGCCGTTAGCATTCCGCCTCTTGGAGCATGAGCTCCACGGGTCCGTTTTTTCAAGAAACAGCCTTCTTTAAAACGTTCCTTCCACATTTTTTTCACGTGAGCTGTTTCGTTTTTACGATGTTTTATCTGCTCGTGATCTTTGGAAAGCACCAATCAGTTTCCTGGTTATTATTCCGGCGCACTCGCCGCGCTCTCTGGTTTACGCGGGCCGTTAAGTGTCCTCGAAACACGGAGCAGAGAAAAATCCGGAGCGGGTCTGCGTACTCGGAGCAGGTGCTCGCGCTCCGCAACAAAACCCTAATATATAGGTGCAGGGGGATGCAGAAACCCTTGATAATCCATTATAGGGGTGTCTGTGTAAAGCTGTGTCGAAACACTTACATAGACTGTATTACATAAACTTTTCACTATGCAAAACGTAGAAAATGGTCGTTGGCGCCGATTGTGCTGCTTGTCTAACACGGATTGATGCAAACGTGTCTTCCTTTATCCTGCGCTACTTCGACATTTTTTTCTGGGTAAGATTAAATAAAAATGTAAAACAAATTAAAACTTTACATTATTCAGTATTTAAATGAATACAGGTCTTAGCAAGTAAAACGACTGCTCCGTGAATAACTACACAAATGAAGCAACCGTTATATTTGCCCAATGGTTGCTTATCTATATATATAAAAACGAATGTATGTCTGTCTGTTTGTCCTTTATGCATTACTACACCATTCATCCGATCGGCATGAAACTTAAGTTGTTGAGTACACTCCTGCGAAGGTTTCTGGCCCTCATAATCTTTCCAATACTGAACGTTTACAGTTTCCGGTGCGACTCGCTTTTGCAATGACCATCAACAAAGCACAAGGACAATCACTGCAAGTGTGTGGACTAGATTTGGAGAATCCATGCTTCTCACATGGACAACTGTATGTGGCCAGCTCACGCGTCCGAAAACCTTCTTATTTATTCGTGTACGCACCAGACAGAGAAACAAAAAATACAGTGTATCCACAAGCACTCAAATAAATAAACAGAATTAAAACAACACTTTAAAAGGTTTTCCATGTTAAAATGAATATATTTCAATAAAAATGACACAATGTAAATTGAATGTTATCATAACAAGTTTCCTTATATTTCTTTTCATCTGAGATCGCAGCAACGCGCGTCGGGTAAGCTAGTTTTGTAATAAGAAAGGGAGTTCAGCTAACTGATTTAGCGTCACGCTCGGTTTTAACTTGTATATTTTAGAAGTGACGAAAAATGATTTGCTGCATTTTCTGCTCATGCTTTGAAAATCTTACTGTAATATTTCCTCGCACAAACAGTTTTGCGCCATTCCATTTCATGTAAGCAGGGAAATGGTGCTGAATAACATTTCTGTAGTTTTGCATTTATTTATTTATTTATTTATGCAACTTGTAGAGTGCGAACAAATGCCCAAGGGCGTCTCAGCGCTGTGGATGAAGCAGAATGATGGGGGAGGAGAAAGGAGTTATTGGTTGAAGAGCCAAGTCTTTATTTTTCTTCTGAAAATGGTTAGAGTGGGGGCAGACCTGACATCGGGTTCAAGAGAGTTCCAAAGTTTGGCCTATGATACATGGAAGCTGCGGTCGCATCAGGAAGCTGTCTGTAATCCAGCACACAACTTATTTTTGAAAACTGCAGTGGAGTTGTGCGTTGGTGTGCAGGGAACTTTGGGTCTGTTTGGAAATTGGTCATTTGGCTATTTCACAACAGCATTTGTTTGCGTACGTTCCCCAAATCCCCATGATTTTTTTCCCTGCACCTTCAGGACCACCTCTAGCACGTCACTGTTGAAATTCCAGCCTTTTTTTCTCCTTTGGCAGAACGCTTTTGGTACGGACTGCCAACATGAATGCCAGTGGAAGAGAAATAATGGCACAGGTCTTGGAAGGTGGAAAATCCCTTCGCATAGTCATAAAATTGCACAGCAACTGTTGGCTCGGCGTTGCTGCTTGTACAGCATGTGCATTAAAAGTCCCTAAACATGCCTGTAACTTGAATTCTAATTATGGTTGCTTGCCCTATCGTTGTTCATTCTGTTGTGTGATATCCTCCTGCTGCCTCGAGTTTTCATCGAAGCTGGTTTAACAAAAGGTACCACTGCCCGTCTTTAAAGAACAAGCATTGGCATAGCCAATTGATATCGCCTTTGGGTCCTTATAAGTGTTTAGCCGTGCAACAGTTAATGTTGTTGCAGTAAGGATATTGTGCTGCATAACTAAATACTTATAAGACCCCAAAGGCGACACCTATTGGTTATGCCAATGCTTGTTATTGACTTGGCGCAAAGCTGTCCTGGCTGTTTATTTTCATTCTGCACCAGTGGCGCCACAAATGGTACAATCTAAGCTCTCGACGCTCGTTCCTTATACCTCAAGTACGTCTCCTGGCATATTTGGCCCCCGCCCCCTCAATGGTTCAGAAATGTTGTGATGCAGCACCACCTTCCCGCGCCGTGCACCTCCATCCCCACTGCCCAGCCCCCTCTCTACTCCGTTCAGCAGCTAATTAGGTGTCTCTTTGATGCTGGTGTGACTTTCAGCGCTTTAGGAAGTCCATCCGTGCGGCCAACGGAGGCGAACCAAGTACAAAGAGAGCAGCTTGGGACGTCCAAGGGCCATGTTGAGGAAAACAGTATTTTTTAGCTGCCACATGGGTATCATGGAAAATAAGCAAATCAAGTAAATGCAACCATTTTATTGGGAATAATAAGGCGTGCGGATTCATTTAAAAAAAAACACCAAAAAAACCGAAAATGCAGTTTTTGCAGTGACTCTAACTTAAGCACTCACTCAAAGAACAGTAGCGATTTACTTGCGAAACCAGTTTAAAGTTTTGAAGAAGTGAAAGAGAGTAAGATGTATATTTACGGGGTGCAGACAAATAGAGATTCAGTAGATTGCGTAAATAGTACTATGTGGATAAAAGCACATTAGCAATAATGAATGAACACAGATCCACACATGAATAAAAAAACACAATTTGCAGTGTGTAAATGGAAGGATCAGAAGTAAATAAGCAGTTACTGTTTCATGTATTTCATTGGAAAATATGGTAATTCCTCTAAATAATAGTCTAGGGAATAAAAATCAGGCGAATGAGACATACATTATTTTTGTTTCACAGTTCTCTTTGAGACTTTTAAATGTATAACTCTCCATCCTAGTGTGTTGGCAGAAGAGATTTCTTGAAAAGGGGACAGTGCAGTCTTCTCTCTGGTCCGCGGTTCCGGTCGCGGGGCAGGGTTAGCAGCAATAACTTGTCAAAAGCTCCCGTGAAACACAAGTAATCACAGAGACGCGCTGAGGTAAAGCGTGCATGGTTTATTTGAAATTCTGCAGCGTAAACGGACCCCAAATCGTAACCAGCTTGCACACGAGATAACATAAATAATTATTTAGAAAAAAAAACATAGAACATGGGCAGCAGTGTCCGTCGGGCACTGGGGCAACACACGTGTCCAGTTCCCTGGAAAGTGCAGTTAAATAGTTAAACATTTGTCAATTGTTTGTGACTTTTACATTAAATATTATTTATTCGACCCATCCTTTTGAAAAAAATAAATAAAGAAAAGACTCCTGGTGTGTTTTGTTTCTAAAAGGGAGGGGCTCAGGAGGCTGAGGGGGAAATTAAAGAGGTGCAGGTGTGCAGGTCACCATTGAGGTGAGAGGGTAAATTGCTGGGGTGCAACCAGCAGAAATCGGGGGGGGTTCGTGGTTTGATTGTCAGAGCATCTTACAGTGGGGGAGCAGGGTGGCAGAGCTTTCATTGGGTCAGGAAATGTCATACACAGGGCAGAAAAAATCCCCTCAGCACGAGCTCCGTGGAGCGTGCTTGGACAAGCCCAGAAGTGATGCGTGCGCGAGAGAGGGGGAGCAGGAGGTGAGCCCGGGAGGGGTGCATGAGTGTGTGCACAGTCTGCTCTTTTTGGAAGCACTGTACTCGTGCTTGTGGCGTGCCCCTGCTCGCTCCCGCAAGCTGGACGCCCCCACAAGCACGAGAGTGTGCTTCCAAAAAGAGCAGAGTGACTGCTAAATGTCCTCCTATGCAGCGCATGCGCGCTACATAGCCAAGACCCAAAAAAGGTCACGTGACTTAACATCCTGTGACTACATTGGCTGACAGTTCATCAGAGTTACATTTTCTGTGATGCCACTTCCCCTTTTTCTTGAATTTTGTGGAAATTATTACACTGCTGTAAGGCAGAGGGGGTTATAATGTAATCGAATTCTATGCCTGGTTAATGGCAGAGCTACCCAGTCCTTTAAATGGATTGTGTGCTTGTCACACACATAAGTTGCAGATGTTGAAGATCTTTTGTTTCCATACTGTTTCTTAATATTTCCATAGTGAAGTGCCATAGCACCTCTGTTGAGCATGCGCAAATACAGTATGAGCACATATCACATGCATAATATATTTCCCCAAATATCGTAGCACTGGATTTAGAATAATACATTATCCTGTGTTGGAATATTTAAAGAAAAGTGCAGAACTGTCAGAAAAGTAAGGTACAGAACTACGTTTTTAGTCTTTTCTTTGTTCATTTACAATCATGCGAAGCGTTCAAGTTGACATAGGAAAACTAACCCTTCTCCCCTTTTGTCTATAACAGACTAGATCGTCCTCCTTCTCAACATTTTAAATGGTGGTATGACTTGAGCTTGGCCAGTTGGAAGCATTATTTTATAAGTCAATCAAATATTTTCACTTGTTTGTAGGTTTGGTACAGTAAAGCATACATCATCATACGCCTTATGCAGTATTTGTTTCTTGAAAGCATTCATCAGGAGGTAAACCATTGCAGTGAACATAATTCCTTTTGCTAAGGTTGTGGAAATGTACCCCCGTGAGGAAACACTGGTGCAGAATCACCCTCTTGTCCACGGGTCCGAAGACCAACAAAGGAGAGATGGGCACTGGAGTGAAGTAAAACAAACTACGTTTATTAATCACTCATGAGTGGGACCGCATCCGAGCAACACCCTAGAGTGTTGTGGGAGGAAGTTCCTTGAATACAAAAACGATCATCCTTATATACTGTTGTTGCAGTGTAATCGCATGGGAAGGAAAACTGGAAGAAACAAGTTTAAGCACAGAAATAGCTATAGGCAAACAAGGGCAGGTGGGTGACCAGGTGGTCAGCAGATGAGGAGGGGGAGTAAGAATGTTTATGGCAGCAATAAGCAATCATTTGATAACATCTGAGACCAAATGCACCAGCAACTGCCGCCCTCCAGTACGTACACCTGATTGACCATGCCAGAGAGGTCAGCTTAAAGTTGAGGACACAGGCTGGGTGAAAAAGCGAGCAGCAGAGAATAAAATGATATGACAGAAACAAAATGGACGCATCAGTAGAAATGGCTGCCGCTTATGCTAACACAGAAATTACACTCTTCCACAAGGTCCTCTACAGAGTCGACATCTGGCGGTTTCGTTTGATAGTTTTGGGTAAAAATCATATCCTCTTACTCATTCTAAAGTGGTCGGAGGACAGATGAAATCCAAGTTGTGTCACAGTGGGCCTGCTACACTGTCGAGTGGTTTCATGGTAGCACTCATGTGCGTCCATTCACTCAATTCTGTGCACCCTCTTTCGTTCTCGGCCACCACAGTTGATCAAATACAGCTATGTGGGTTATATAGATATAAGAGGTACCACCTTCACAGTATGCAGCAACATTCATCCTTATGAATATATTTAATCTTTAACATAAGCATATGGCATTAACTCTCTGGATGAACTCTATGCTCACCCTTTTTCTTTCGTTAGACACACTCTCACTTGCTGTAGCAGGGAATATGATCCGTGGGGATCACCACATTGATTTAGCAGAATTCATTCCTCCTGTGACAGCATTTCGTAAGGTATTCTTAAAAAACATTTTTTTTTTTACTTTTCTCTAGTATGGATAATGTATTCCAGTAAATGGTTGTCTTTTTGCATCCTTCATAAGAAAGATCAGAAAACCTTTCTGATACAGGATGGACTACAATGTAAATTCAGAGGTTTGCTGTCAATAAATAACAAGGACGCATAGCATAAATGCTTCCACTGCCACACACAAGCATGTTCCTTCTGCTTCAGTACAGAGTAATTTTACTCTGCACTTCCCTGGAACAATTTTCCAAAGGTCATGTTTTTACAAGGAGCTCCAGGATACAAGAATGGTGGCACCTCAATATTTGTTTTTATTCTTTCAAAAGTTGGCATTTGTTCAGGACCCCAAATGGATGTTGTGCCTTTTTTTAACAAACTCAAAGTTGATCCAAAACTTCAATAAAACTTGCAGCAAACTAATTAATACTCACATGTGTCACAAAGACACAGAAACAGTCATTAATATCTGCCTGAAGGCTCTGTGAACAGAGCTTTGTGTATTATTTCAATGTGCTTACTCTTGACAATAATAAACTGTATCATGTGAGTGGATTTAAATTGGAAACCAACAAGGTAAACATCTGATCGGAGCAGGTAACTTAAATTATCCCCTAATTAAGCAGTATAATTCAAGGGGGAGGTCCCTCCCCTTTAGTTATTGGCCAGGGTGGAGCCATAATGCCCAAGACAAAGAAGATGGCCCTACTCTGCCACAGTAAATAGCTAATCGGGAGTGCCCTCTCCCCTGGGTACTATTGCAATTGTAAATCAGTCTCCTAATGTATGGGGTGACATTTACAAAATTATTTCTTAGACTTTATGTTTTTCATGGGACTGTTTAGGAGGAAGGATGGACGAAGCTTACTTACCTGTTGGATTTGTTTTTGGTGAGAAGGCACTACGATTTTCCCATTGAAGTACACTGTAGTGAGTGCCTATTTTGAAGGGTCACAGAAAAGCACATAGAAAAAGGTGGTAACAGATTTCAGTCTCAAAATAAATCCTTTTTTGGTTACAAAACCAGCCCCAGTAACAAAACCAGCCCCCATGGGCAATAAACCCGCCCCCACCCTTCCGGCCCACCGGGAAAATATCCAGTGCCATACTCATTTTTGGAATTGTGGGGAATTTGAAAGTAAATAGGCTCTGTGAAACATGATCCTCTGCTGGGATTGATGAAAACATTTTTCTCTCCTGATTTTCTTGTGGCAATTATGGTAAGTGCTCCAGAAACTAAAAGGAGGACACCATTTTAATAAATTCACAAGTACATCCTCAGCCGTATAAGAAAAAAAGGCTGATATGCGGAGTAATACACATACTTCCAAATGTAGCGATAGTCTGTTAGTTGATTTCCCAGTGTTCTATTGTAGCTTCAGTTCCGATTTTTAATGATCAATTAAAGTGCTAACATTCTATATTCTTGACAAAAGTGAGGGACTCCTGAATGTTATTTTACTGAATTGGAGTTGTTGAAAGTCCTTCTCTTGGAGTAGGCTGAAGTAAGTAAGCATTGAGGTGATAATGCTGATATGAAATCAGCTGGTTAGAAAATAGGAAAAGAAGTATGGATTTTTTTTAGACATGTAGCACATAATGTGGCTTAAAGGGCTACAAATAGTATGAGAAATTCTTACCTAAATCCAGTATCCTCATTCCACATCGATTTTCTCAGACTATCCATCCTCCATGTCAATTAACAATGTTTTTTTGATTTTCCATTTAAGTGTATGACAGTGTATTGATAAAGAGCTGCAGGAAGCTATTTGCAGACTTATCACATATTTTAAAATAATATATTTGTGCTCCTGTTGGTAGGAAGATCCTTTAAATGACATTTAATTTTCCTTTTTATTTTTTTCCTCTTCCTTGTGTCAGTAGTTGCACCTCCCAGCATGATTTTTTCCTGGCTTATAATCATTTTATTGTGAGTTAAAAATAAGGAAAATATGTTTAAAAATATATATTATTTTATATAAATATGTTACTCAGTATACCATATAAATGGTTTCATTCAACGGTATTTAATGAAAACATATTTTAAAATAAATGTTACTGGAAATTAGACTGAATGTTGAGGCTAATGTTTTAAAACAGTCAAATCTGCCATGAACTACACACTTTTCACAGATGTCAGTGTATAATTTAAACAAATGGCCAGAAATGGCTTCAAGAGCTCATTTGTCTTCTCCAGCATCAAGTTTCCCAGTATCCGCACATTCTGTGAGTGAGGTAGTACACATACGCATGAACATTATAGTTCTTTATTAGAACCATGTGGTCCTCACAGGGCATAGTTATGGAAAGAGGTAGTAGTGATCAGTGGGTTTATGCTGTAATGAGGCTTGTCTTGCGTACCGGATATGAATCTTCTGGGTTATATCAAACGGCTAGGAGATTATACAAATGCAGCATTTTAGTAGTGTACGGTTCTCTGAGTTATAATGCTGGTACACCTCTTTCAGAACATTACTATGTGGGGAACCTGTATTGGCTAATGTTTGAATGTTTACATAAGTTCTGCTTACGAAACAAAAAAAACAGTGGACCCTCTTTTGGGTGCAGCAACACTCTCCCACTTTTACCACCAGAACCAGCATATGCAAAGTTGATAAACACTTCCTAGTTACTTCATAAGCTCTGATAGCCTCAATTTTCCACATTGGAACCCGAACTAAGCAAAATTTGCTTGAATACATCATAGCAACTTAAGCTCCTGCGCTGTCTTGCGATAAAGGGAAAGAGAAACAATGAACTATATATACTAGATATGGTGCATTTTTCTCTCTCCAGGTCTGGCACACTTTTGGCTGCCATCCACCAATTGGCACTCACTCCCTTTTACCAGAGTGCAGGGGTGTCCACAACGTCTAAAGTGCAGATTTTGTACCAGTATAAAACATGTCCTTTAAGACATTTGCCACTTTGTATATGTGTTGTACAATGTAGCACAAATGCAAAACTGGAAAACGAAGGAAACGTTTTGCCTTATTACGGCTGCCTCAAGCAGGCGTAAGGTTTTGGCTCAAATCCCCATCTATGAATGCTAGATAGAATTTTGCATCAAAATCCATGGAAGCCCCCATGTACCACCCCCTTAATATGAAGTAGCACATAGCAAACGTTGCTTTACTTTGGGGAATTTTCCAATGCAAATCTAGGTTTGCATTCAATACTAAATCCCACGTCAACTCTTCTCACCAGGTTTGTAATGTAAACCGGGCGCACAGCGTTAGTAGATCTGGGCCTGAACTACTTTTCTCATTTTACTCTTAAAAACAATTTGGTAAACTGACCACTGTGACAACCTTTCCTAGATGCTTTTTCACTAGCTAAGCAAAGCTTATATAGATAAATGAATGACACTCTCACATTTTGTGTAATTCTCTCTGGGATAAATTGTATTTCCCCTATGACGTTACAAGCAATTAAAACATCTACAATAGAGCTGTCATTGTTAATCTTTTTAGACAAACCGAGTCTCTCCTGAAAGATCTATTTTTGTAAGTTTCCAAATGTTTCAACTACTTCTGTCCATAATCAGTTGATCTCGCATAACCTCGTCCTGGAATGCTCCAACCTGACAAGTGATAGCAGCCCACTCATCAATGGTCACCTTGCATCCCTTCCTATCACCTTAGCTGTCTACACAGACCTGCCGTGTACACATGGAAGGAGAAGTTATGGGTGCCCCAGACTTCAGATAACATGTACCCTTCTTCTCCTGATACCTTCAACCGCATCACACTCCTTCTGACCTTTAAAGTATGCGATCTCTGATTGTCATCCTATAGCCTGTGAAAACAACCACATCTGTTGTGTATTTGAAATAACCCTACCTGCCTCGCCCAACACCTTTCTAGAGTTGCCAAACCCTTTCTGCCCTTTAATAATGTAAAACGACCTGGTGTCTATAGACCATGCCTGACGTGCTGAGGCTGACCCTTAGAGCGTGCGCTGCATGCACTCCTAGTAGCAACCGCTGCGCGTGCCTGCAGGTCATAGAATAATGGAGCTGCTGCTGCTGAGAAGGGTCCCTTGTCTCCTGCTCTGATTGGTGTAAACCTATGTGGAGGTGGTAGCTACCACCTTCCCTTTTCTTCCCATGAGTCTGTAAAAACTGAGGACGGCAGCTTCAGCCTTTCTCTCAGGTACCCCAGGTGTGCTGAGACCTGGTGAGCTATGGAAAAGAGGCTGCAGGCCCTCCTTCTTCCTAAGCACAGGGATATCCAGTGTCCTCTGTTGCAATGTCACAGCAGTGCACTAAGGCCTTTAGTTTTCACTCTTGGTTACCACTGGAAGATAGGGAATGGACTCTTTATGCTTTTAATCAGCCACTGCTCGAGAGTGTACAAAAGGGAGGGAACTCTACATTTGTGATGTCGTCAGGGGAGCTAGTCCCATAAGGTGCTGGTCACACCAGAAGATGGCCATCACACCACCACGCACCTTTCAACCTTTAGTGAATCCTGACTAAATGAATCATCCCATATTCCTCTTAAACACTGTTTAATGTGTAGCCAGTCTATCTGTCTGCTTTACAACTCAGATCAATAATTTGTGATTATGGCATCAACATTGTGGATCAATGCTCGTAGAGATAAATTGTTAAGCTGAGTACAGTAAATAAAATTAGAAAGTTGCCAATGGATGATGAATCTGTTCTTTCGTTGCTATGAATGACTGGAGCTCAGTTAACCTTCTTACGGCCTGTGATGCAGATGTTATTAATAGGTTCTCCTCGCTCACAGCACTATTTGTGTCTTTCCTCCATTCTTTTCTCCAGCCTGTAGAGCTGATGACTTGACCGCTGGTCTCCAACGTCAGCGAAAGCACAATGCGCCCTTCCCTTCTTCGATCTGGAGATTTGTAGGTCGCTCATGTCTATAAGGCGGAAGCATGGCTCATGGAATTCCCTCACAAGGCAAAGTTACCATTTCAGTGGATGAATACAGCTCCAACCCGACACAGGCATTTACCCACTACAACATTAACCAGAGCCGGTTCCAGCCTCCGCATGTGCACATGTAAGTACCGCCAAGTCATGGCAATATTTAAGAAAACATCTATTTAAATTCAGCCAATATCGTCTCTTTGTAAAATGTGGTAAATTGTTAAAAAACAATTGAAGCATATGATATTCACAGTTAACGATGACTCACACTTCAATAATAGTAAAAGAGGGAGATTTGATTTTCAGGTAATAGAGTGAAATTTTTGTGGGATTTGATTCTTCTAAAAAAATTTAAATAAAATCTTTCATTCCACAAAGCTGAAAATTCCATAGAAATGTCTGAATGCAATTGTGGTTAGTCAGGAAATAACAAAGATATTTTTTTAGAACATACTGCACCTTCATCTGCAACTTCTTTTACTTCAGAGATTTTGGAGTAGATTTTGTCTGTAGGGATTTACTGTATTATCTACTATCAGTATATTTTTTCCACCACGATATAGCACTGAGGTCCCTGGCTGATAACCATGTTTATGGAAGATGCAGGACTGTGAATTCAACTGTGTATAGGAGGAGGGGAAAACTCCAGGTTAATCAACTTTAAACCGTTTTAACACTAGACCACAGACACATTTTGGATGGAATTCTTTTAATATTATTCCTCGAATAGTTTTTGTGGCAGCTAGACTGCTGGGAGCCTGTGGGCTAAATTGAATGTCAGGCTCGGTTCTTAATGGTCAAATAAGCCTCTGTTTGACAAGAAATTAGGGATTTCTAAGGTTCTGACCAAATGCAATCTCAAACTGTGTATTGTACAAAATGTAAGTGCTATGCAAAATCCTTGTAGACGGACAGCGATTGTAGAGGTCTTACTTATTACTTTGGTTGAGCAATTTCCCTCCCAAAGGTTGTCTGGTAAATGAGAAGAAAATAAATCAAATAATTTGTGATGTCCATTGAAATAAAAGCAAATCTAATCAAAATGCACCAGCATGTATGTCTGAGAAAATGCGGATGCTAATTTAAATCATCTTATTCAGTCAGTGCATTTAATAAAGGGGTTGGCACCCTTCTTTCTATCGCCGTTGACTGGACCGGGGAACAGCCTCCTTTTATTAAGGATTTTTTCAACTCCAATGTGCTCTATTACCAGTGTTTGAAAGCAGTCTTGGCGACATAAAAATGCATATTGCATAGAACCTGTGTAAAGGCGTGTAGGGCATAAGTTCCAATATTGAACATCCTGAAGAAGGTTGACACCATGCTCCTTCATATGCGCCTTGAAAAGCTAAAACTCCCCAATATTTTGTCAGACTTGCGGGTTAATACGATACATTTTTAAACGTAAGCTGAAGTATCTGGTATCTTTTTTCTAAATGTATCCACGCATAAGTATAGCTCAACATGCTGAAGCAAAGGTCTCGCTTTGAATAATCTTCTTGATGTTTGTTTGTGTTCAGCAACCAAATAAACGCCCATTCTTCTGGTGCTGGATCTTTCATTTTTACAGTTTACAGAACTGTATGTAACATTTTTTTCTGGATTTAATATTTAAATTTCCTGTGTTTTTATTATTATTATTATCTGATTCTGAGGAGCAGTTTGCAATAAACTGTTTTTTTTTTTTTTTTTTGGTGTTGCCCTGATCAGCAGACCAGTAGTTTTGGGACTGTGCACTGGCAAAAGAGTAAAGCTGGAAAAGGCATGCACTAATGTTCCTGCATTGCCAAGGCTGCAGCCGCTAATGACTCTGTGACTAGAGATGTCTGAGTGGAGAGGCAGCATGGAGAACAGTAGTGAAGCCTGTACAGTGGTGCAGAGCCTAGAGAGAACCACTGAACACCCAGTGGAATGGGTGCACTCCGGAAAGTCTGCTTCTAGGGGCTGATTGCTTGCTTCTGCAGCTTCCTCAATCGACAGGTGTCTGTAGACACATGCATTGAGGGGGTTGGGGAGGAGAGCAAGGTAGTGGCATGAGCGTCAATTGGGTGACGGCATTGATGGTGCCTGCAGCATATGGAGGCCAGTAACCCAGCACAGCCAACACCACTGTAGCTCTGATCAGGAGTGGGCAGGTCCAAAATTTACTCTCTGAACCCCATGTGAGGTTTGTCTCAGTGACCCAACAGTTTTTCAGGGGCAGGGTGCTTGCCTGGTGCTGATTTTCATCATAGGAGATTGGCTGATAGGCTGCCAGCACTCGGCGCTGCTGCAGCAAGCATTATGTTTTCCAACTGCTTGTGTTTATCGTAGGATAACCCTCTCCAAGTGGGGTTCGAGTGATGGCAAATAGAACCTTCTCCCACTGTGATTCTACTTGCAAAGGGGAGAGGGTGAGCATCTTTTTATGAGCAGTGTAAAAGTTTTATACACACACACACACACAAAAATAAAGGTTAAAGTAACTTTATAGTTCGCTGTATTTGTCAGTGACAAAATTAACGGTTTGAACTAAAAAAAATACAGAAATTCACCAGTTATAGTTAGCATCAATAACTATAACTTGTGCCCCATCATGCTCTGCTTATGACCTCACATATTAGGTCGCTCATGACATGTTCTATGACTTAATTTATGACTCATTAATGACCTCATTGATGACATCATCCAAGCTTCTTTTGTACACAAAGCTCTATAAATGGGTATAGTATTAGATCTCTGACTGTAATTAAAATAGCTCTGAAGAATATGAGGCCCCATTAATGCCAGCACAGAAACGACTACCTTAGGCGTAGAAAGCATGGGTATGTGCCACTTTTCCCCTATACCATACACTTCACGGGTAAATAAATGGGAACCCCTCATTGCATAAAGTGTTTAATATCTATACAACTGTTCAGAGAAAGCCAAGTTCCTAAAAATACTGATCGTCTGTCCCAAAAGGAATGCCCTACTACGGACAGCATTTATCTGTATCAAACCCCTGACAGTCACCGAAACTACATTGAGTAATGCAGTTGATATTAATAGATAAGTGGGTTCTGTAAACACTATTGACTGTATGTAATGAGTTTTCCCTGTACCAGACTGTTTGCAGATGGTGAGACTCTCATGAGAAATACACTGCAGAGTAATAAAAAGTATTAACTAAGAACAGTGTACACTCTATGCAACACATGGCACAAAAGACATGATTCACTTAAAATAAGCAATGCCTCAAGGTGCTAAAGATTATACTACTGCAGCCTTCATACTGTGGTAAAAACTTAACAGATAGCCTATGGTCTGTAGAAAAACAAATGCATGTACATAGTTTCATACTTGGTGGACACAGCCTTCTATGTTAAGTATAAATTGTCATCCTTAGACTATTCTATTAACTCAATGTTGCTTACAATACTTAGTATGTGATGCACATTATCTTTGCCGTGCTGGAAACTTAAATTATTGGACCATAAACACGTGTATGGTACATAATGAGCACCAATCGTCAACTGTTACCTACACATAAAGTTACTCTTCAATATAAAGGATTATAACATGTTCAATACCTCTACACACCATTAGAAGCACATGCATTTCGAAAAACCGTCGCACCCAATAGCTGGACACACGCGATACAGAATTAGGTAGAAAATTAATATGGCAGTTACCCGCCACGAAGCGAACTATAAAACAAACCAGCACACTCGTAAATGAAGTCATAGAACGGGGCATGAGTGATGTACTATGTGAGGTCATAATCAGTGCATGGCTGGGGCACAAGTTATAATTATCTATGCTATAAGGCCACTTTAACCTTTGTTTTTTTTAGGTGAATTTCGACGTTTTTTATTAATCAAAAACAGATCTTTTTTCGCACCTAACTATAACGCTACTTTAACCTTTGGTTTTTCAATGAATATCTAGTTTTTTTATTTTTAACATAAAGTAATATTGTATTACCTTATGTAGAGGTTGGCCACAGGGCTTTACGTTTTTAAAGGGAAGGAAGGCCCAAGTGGCCACCCTCCCTGAGCCTAATTAAGCCCATTAGGCCCTGGGGACCTCTGGCCTTATGTTTATGATTTCCTAAGTGGATGCGGGGGCCTTATTGGACCTGGGCACTCCGAGCCTTATTGGGCTTCTGGGGACTCTACCACCCAGGATAATTTTTAAAAATGTAACTGGAGGGGGGGCGTGTGGTCCCCACTCCCGAGACTTATTCGTCCATGGGAGTTGCAAGGTCTTGTCCCGTACATATAATTTAAAATGGGAGGGGGGCTGCACAGTCTCCTCCCGAGCCTCTTTAGACCCTGGGGACCCCTTCCCCCAGGGCCATATACTTTTTTAGATAATGGAGAGGGGTCCATGCAATCCCCCGGGACCCTGAACACTTAAGGTAGGTGCCCCGGTGGACACACAGGGCACTAAACATTCAGTTGTTGCAGACCACGGGCGAGACATAAGGCCACCGTTGCCCCAACAAACTCCCCTCATGCAGCTGGAGCCAGCATTACTCCCTCCCGGAGGGAGCAACTCCTAATGCTGCTTGCTCTGGGCGGGAGCAATATTTGGATGCGATGGTTGTGACATACGGCATACCACCAAGCTAAATAGGACAATTTAGAAGAATCCTTCCAATTTTTTGATATTTGCTGAAAACATACAGCTATTAACAAATCAACGAGTGGTAGCTGAGATTGACTTGTTTTCCAGTCCAATGTTAAACTACCTAGAAAAATGTTTGTGGGGGAGAGGGGAAGTGTGGTATGAAATGCACTGTTGATTTGGTGCCAGACCTGTTTCCAAAATATAAGAACATGCGGACATGTGAACAACATATGATGTAGATCAGCGTCAGCCTGGGAACATGTCCAGAGAAACGCATACCTAACTATAGCTCCCCAGCGACAACTGCCGATCGGTATTTTATATATATAAATGTAACCCCTTTTCCGCAGTACAGTAAAAGCGTCTAAACCACTCCACAGCCTCAACACACTCTCACTGTCTCTACCATACTGGAGAGCAAGAGGAAGAGATCCATGGAGACTAACCTAAGGATCAGATGCAACAACATTAACGAAGTTGAGTCCCATATATTAAATATAGAGACAGTGAGAGTGTGTTGAGGCTGTGGAGTGATTTAGACGCTTTCACTGTAATATGGACAAGTAGGTCTGTGGACCACATGTCGTCTGAAGCTTTAGTCATCTGCCAGATTGCCCAGGGCTCTTCTTTGTCTCTAACTTTTAAGCTTCTAATTTTATAAACGCACAGATGACTCTCAAGTGATATCTAAGCTGACTTGTACCCTGGAACAAAATCTGCTGGGTAAAACATTTGTATTTGCAGGGTTGGATCATGGATGACTTCGAACCTGCTGAATTTAACTGCCCCAAGGCTTTCTTATGATGACACTTGTTTGAGCCAGTGGATAAACATGTACCACAGGAAGCTTTAGTATAATGCAATCTAAACCTTCTCTGCAGAATGTGTCCATTCTTGTAGGACTCCCACCTTGGCATTATAGGTTGCATGTTGTTTCTCAAATCGACTACTGCCTTGTATTACTGAAATTAGCATTCCAAAAGCTGCAAGGTCCGCAAATGTTTACTGCAATGACTGATATGATGAAAAGTAAGTGTGAACAGGAGGGGGGTGCGAATTCCCAAACTTGTGAGACTTGAAACATGCTCTTTGTCTTCTCAACCGTTGAGAAGCATGCAAAATTTGGGACAAAATGTCATCTTCAGTAGTCACCAGAGGCAATTGGAAAATGTTCCCTACTTCTGATATTTACTTCTAAGGGGAGTGGTGGACTGGTGCAATTTTGCAACACATTCTCGGACCTGCACCTGCCATGCCTCATGCCCCACCACTGTATCCCCTGGATCGTGATCTCCCTCAGGCCTGGAGGGCCGTTGCGGGCCCTGGGCAATCCCCCAGTGCGCCGCAAGGGTGGGGCCGAGTTTGGCGGCCCCTTGGGGCCGATTTTGTTACATGGCCGTTTTTGCAGCATAGCTGCAAAATCGGCCCTGTAACAAAATCGGCGGAGAAGCGGCCCTGGCACAGATCTTGGTCACCCCGCAACACCCCCCCCCCCTCCCACCCCCGGAAGGGGGGGGGGGGGCTGGCGGAGCATTTTGCAAGGGCCGGTTTTCGTTCCCAGTCTGGCCCTGATCTCCCTCACAGCATAAATGATGTCTCCAATAAAAGGATAACCTGTGCTTCACATGCAGGACATCCAGGAACTGTAAAACAACCAATTCGTTTGAGCAGTGTGTGGGTAAACTTCACCATATACTAGTTACCTGACTTCTTACAGCTTCCTTGGGAAAGATATCCTTTTCGGCCATCCGAAGTGAACACGTTATCCCACACTCCAAAACCTATTGTGTTTGCGAGTCTAAGTACTGACTGATTTTAAGGCTTTGCCAATTCTATACTAAAATATGTATGATCAAACCCAACAGCCAGAATTCTCAGTTTGGTGTTGGTCATCAGCTATTCAACCTGTGAGTTCAATGGATGCAAGTTGCTAACTAGGATAGTGTGCAATTCTCTACTTGCTACTTGTGAGATGTCAGGAAACAAAAAAATACACTTTGCTTCTCATTCATCTCACGTCTGTGTTTTTGTTTGTACGCACTCAGGTGCTCATTATGGGTTTGTTGAATACCCTGTAGGAAACCTGATTATTAGAAATTGTAAAGTTGCAATTTCTTCCTCTTTCTGATTTATTCCATGCTTCATGAAACTGACCTCTGTGCTGTTTTTGCACATGGTACACAGTTAGTTCCATCAAAATGAAGTCCCTTTTCTGTTTCCAGTGATGGAAGCACTTCGGTTGTGTTGTTTCTAAAGCGTCGCCTCTAGAAGTTGTAGGCAGTGTGCAGAGACTCACATTGCAGAAAGGTATTTTTTAAGATAAATAAAGCATCTGTTTGCCCAGGTTCGGTTTCTCAAATCTCTGGGGGCTACAATTCCACACATTTTGCCACCATAATTGTCTTCAAATGAGATCACGGTTTCCTCGGATGCCTCGCTTTGGATTTAGGTGATTGTCTCCTGACTGAGTCCTGACTCTGGGCTTTTAAGCGTGACTAAGCAGTTTGATTGCCTGACCGGGCAGAAGTTTTTCAATCTGACGGTTTACTTCTGCTCAGACTGTTCATTACTCTGGTCCCTAACCCGTGACATGGGATTGGAGAACTATTTAACAACAGATATGGCTGCGCCGAGAAACGGAAGGTCGTGTCTGACGCTTAAACGAATTGTGCCGAACACGGGCAAGAGTCATTGGGTCTGTAAGGCACCTGTCCCTGCTCAAGTGAAAGGTTGAGGAGGCACCGGGAATCTATGTTACACAGTCAGTCACAATAACTCATTAAAATATGCACCTGTAATATGTACCACCCCCCTTGGCAGTCTCAAATAGAACTTATAAACTAGAATGCACAGTTTAATTTTGAGACCGCCGCCACGAAACGGATGCCATTTCCATCCCTGTCTTTGTCAGATGTGCTTTTTAAAGTCCATAGAAGCTGTGCCTATGCTTGTTCCTTATTTCTGGCATATGTTTCATCGTTTTTATTTTTATTTTTATTTTTATTTTTATCACCTTTCATATTTTCATTGCTCTTGTCCTTTCCGATAGACTGCACCTCTGATACATTAAAGTCCATATTTAGCACACCCTTGGCGTCCCCTTTAGCAGCCATGGAGGAATCATTCATCTTTCCTGAGCACAAACCCTTATCAACATCGCTAGTTCCAAGGGTATTCAAACCTGGGTTAACAGTTGCCTTTAAAGCCGTTTGGCTAGTCTCTTTCTTATCCCCCAGGGTGCTTACCTCCGTTACCCCTACAGCCACCGCAGTAATAGTACCTGTATGTAGTTTCTTAGGCGCCAAAGCGGTCTTCCTGGATCTTGTCTGGCGTGAGGACATCGATTCGTGCCCCACTGCTGTTTCTGTCCGTTCTGCTGATTCCGCTAGTTCTTTTTCCCCAGCGCGTCCCTGCTGCCGTGTTCCTGGAAGAGCTCTCAGGTGTGTACTCTGAGTTGCCGCTCGGAACGCCCAGCTGAACGAAAAAGTAGAAGGCAGTGTAATGCGAGTGTAGCTCGCTGCACGGCTCTGGGAGCGAAGCAGGCTCCTGCCGTACTGCAGCAACTCCCACAACATTGAATCCGCCAACCGGCAACCGCCGACACCAGTCTCCAGCCGATCTTCTTGTTTCACGTGAGTACAGCTTGCCAAAGTTATATATCGCCAGCAAGCAATTTGATCTTCCTTCTCATTCCTCCCCTACTCCGCTCTCAGTACTCCGTCCTCCGTTAAGTCTTTTGTTGAAAATATCTCATTCCTTCGTTCTTTAGTCGTAGTTACAGGGAGCAAACCACACAAGCAGCGTCTTCACACGGCGGCGTTCAGCCCGCCATCTTGACTCCTCCCCTGTCTGCCTGTCAAACGACGCAGCAACACCACAGGAACAAGAACACGCCTTCCGCGCACCAACATTCTCAAGGTAAAATATCTGGAGTGGAACAGGCAAAGATGAATACGCAGGACATTATCCAGGATATTGGGCTAACTACTGAGAGGTCTCATGGTAAGAAAGGATCTGATAAAGTACCTATAGACAAGGGGACTATAAACTCTGCAACTAAGGAAATTAAGGGAACTAGTGAAACAAAGCTGGTTCAGAATAATATCGAGACTGATCTAACCAATAAACCGCCACAGATGTTACAAGATCTAGTGGGAGGCGCCGAGATTTCTGGTATTAGTAGTACCATATGTGAGAATGTTGATAAAAATAAGCCAAAAGAAAGGGAGCAGGAAGGAGAGATTGATCCGAGTCAGGAATCTGGAACTAAGACAGACGAAGATTCAAATGTTGAATATGAGGAACTATCAGAAGAAGAAGATGGGAATAATGAGACTTCTAAATTGATAATTAATAAAACTAATAAAAAATTGGTACCGAAGAAAGCTAAAAGAAAGGTCAAGACGAAGCAAAAACTCCTCCTATTAAAGGTAACAGGTAAAGATATGGTGGAAAATAAAAAAAGTCGCTTAATGGATGATAGTCCGTTGAGAAGGTGGATAGAAGCTAAAGGTGGAGTAAAAAATATGGCCTTAAGACTCTCAGGGGCCAGCCCGGATGAGCTCAATGGGCAACTGAACAAACATCAAGAGGATAAGTTAAGCAACAATACAAGCTTAAATGTGGACAGACCTACTGACCCCCTAACCAATGTTAATGGAAGTGCATTTCCTTTGAATCAAGAGGTCTCAAATAATACGATCTTAGTTTCTGAAGAGGAGAATAATGATTTAAATGTTGGGACACACCTAGAAACACATGCAGAGACCCCTGGAGCTTCCTTTATTTCTATTGATGCTCTAGATATCTCTACACTGCAAATTATATCAAATGAGCTTAAGAAATCAAGTATGGAATTTAATCGTGAGATGTTGGATTCAAATAGTGAGGAGATAAACGTACCCGAGGAAACTATTGTATCTAGTTTGAGAAAAACTCAGATACAATTAGATCAAACTGTTAAGAACTCTGAAAATAATGCAGGAGAAGTAGTGGAACTGGACTCTTCTGTTGCAGGGTCAATAGGCACACAATTAAATCTGCACGAACCAATACCTGGAGGATCTATATTGCAAGTTGGGAACTCCTCTCAGCCAAGTTCCATCCATACTTTCAATTCTATACCACCACAGGGCATATCAATGGAGGCAATTATGCAGACTTTGCTAGAGCAGAGGGCTGAGAGTCAACAACAATACCTCCAATTGAGAGAGGATAACACTAAAATTCAAGGAACTATGAGAGATATCTGCCAAAATCTAGGAGGAATCAGCAAAGAAATAGAAGACATTAAAACACGAATAGTGGAGGTGGAAGAAGATGTTAATCATGCCTCCTCAACTATTAAACTAAATACTTCTAGATTGACCTTACTGGAAACCAAAGTGGAAGATCTGGAAAATAGGGCCCGAAGACAAAATCTTAGATTATTTGGAATACCGGAAGGTATTGAGGGGTCAGACCCGAGAGCTTTTGTGGTCAAACTTTTCCAAAGGGCCTTTGTGGATCTCGCAGATTGGGATTGGGACTCCCAACTCCAAAGGGTACACAGACTACCGTTAGTTCAAAAGAACACAAATAGCAAGTTCCCAAGACCTTTTTTGATTTATTTTGGCAACTTTCTTTTGCGACAAGCAGTTGCACTAAAAGCTAAACCAAATAATCCGGTAACTGTTGATAACTTCACTTTTTTTGTGAAGTCTGATCTAACTAAAGTAACTATGGATAAACGGTGGGAGCTTCGGAAATTAATCGATGCCTTCAAAAATATAGGATGCCTGGCCTATTTACAAGAGCCTGCCCGCCTTAAAGTTATCCGGGATGGACAAGTGGTTTTTTTCACTGATCCTTTAACTGCGGAACAATGCTTGGAAAAATTCTCTTGTGATAATGAAAGAAGAAAGCAAAAAGAAAAAGAGAACTAGTGCTATACCTTTTTTGTTCTTTTCTTTCTTTGTCCTTTTCGTTATTTTCTAATCTCTAATACAAAAGAAGGCAGGTTAGATTCAGGCATATGTATGTACAATCTCTTCTCTTTTTCACTCTCTTTGTTTTCTTCCTCTAATATAGACTGATAGTTTGTGATACTCCGAAATATGAGTTGAATATAGTTACTAAAGGTACTAAAGGTACGATTCAATTTAGGTTTGAGCAACCACTCATGCATGCTTCTTCACAGAGCTGCCACTCCAGCGGCAGCAATGCTAGAGGGGAGCTCCCCCCCTAGAAACAGGGAGCTGCAAGGGAGGGGGTGGGGTTGCCACAAGGGCAAGGGTGGCAACGGAAGTCAGGGGTGGGGGGTGGTGATTAAAAGGAAAAATGTGTTTGCAAGTTTTGACGTTTTATTTTGGTTTAGAGAAGGTGACAATATAATGTTAAGGAAGATTAAAACAAAGAGGAATAGGAGTTTACTATATATGAATTTAATAATTAATAAATGCTTAAGTTAAGAATTTTATGTTGGAATGTAGATGGCCTAAACAATAAAAGTAAAAGGAATCTAGTAAAAGAAGAGATAAAAATGTATAATCCGAACATAGTGCTGTTGTCAGAAACTCATATAAAATATCAGGATAAAAAATGGCTTACACAATTAGGTTATGAATTGGTTATCTGTACTTCGTTGAATGAGACCATAAGGGGGGTTGCTATTTTGAAACAAAGAACACTGCAACTAGATACAATAAAGACTGCGACTGATAATAGAGGCAGATGGGCAATAGCACAGATTCAAGGGGCTGAAGCTAAATTAGTATTCTGTGTGGTTTATGGCCCAAATATTGATAAACCTAAAATTTATGAAGATCTAAGCATAGAATTACTAGAATGGGAAGGGGAAATTATTATTGCCGGAGATTTTAACTGTGTGATGAATTATAAAATGGATTCTACGGGGCCAAGGAATTTTAAAAGAATGCACAAAGTTAGAATGGCGATTCTAGAATTGGCTAGACTAAACAACATTAGAGACATATGGCGGTCTAAACACCCAAAGACGCCAGGTTATACCTATTATTCTGCCCCGCACAGATCATGCTCTAGGATCGACATGATTTGGGCTTCAGAAAATATTTTAGAAAAATGCACGATTGAAATCTGTCCCAAAGTAACATCGGATCACAATCCTCTCCTTATGGAAATTAACATTGACAATCAGAACGTAAAAGCAAGAAAATTTACCTTTCCTAGACACTTATTGAGTGACCCAACATTCATCACATCAATCAAAAATCATATACAAGAGTTTATTACGCTAAATATTAATACAGCGAGTATTAATACTGTATGGGACACTTGCAAGTGTAGTATCAGAGGCTGTGTCCAACAGTATGTATATAGGCTCAATACAGAAAATCGCAATCAGAATAAGGATATGACTTCTAAATTATTAGATTTGGAATCACAACTGGCGGATGCAACACTGCAATCAAAAAACAATATTGATCAGATTAGAACACAACTAGCAGGGATACAAGCTGGACTCAGGAAAAAGCTAAGGGAAAGATATGCGGTTAGACTACATAAATATAAATTAGATCAATATGAAGGGGGCGACCGTATCGGAAAAATATTAGCCTATAAAACAGCGGACAGGAAAGCGAAAACTAGAATAAAGGAAATAATGGGGTCAGATCTTGTGCTATACGGGCAGGAGGATCAAATCTTAACTCAATTTGTTAAATTCTACCAACACCTGTATACCCCAGAGGAGCTACCGAGCCAAATAAATATCGAAAAATATCTTGATCAACATTTGAACTCAACGCAAGAATTTAAACAAGAAACAATCCAACATCTAAACTCAAATATCTCTATGGAGGAGATTAAAATAGCTATTGATCACTTACCCTTAGGTAAGGCAGTTGGGGAAGATTGCATACCAGGGGAGATGTATAAGCTTTGTTATCAAGAGTTGGCTCCTTTATTACAAACAGTTATTAATTCTATTATTGTTTATAAACAAGCTCCTTCTTCATGGAAACTTGCAAAAATCATATTCTTTTTGAAAAAGGGGAAGCCAGAAAAAGAGTGTGGATCGTATCGGCCCATTTCTCTATTAAATTCGGATGTGAAAATCTTTGCTAAAATCTTAGCTAATCGACTAGCGCCCCATATGCCAGATATTGTTAACCCTCAACAGCATGGCTTTGTGATAGGTAGAGACACCACCATGCATGTTAACACTTCTATAACAGTCTTGGATGTAGCTGAAACTACTAACACCCCACTCGGTATGATAATGTTAGATGCGGAAAAGGCATTTGACCGAGTGGGGTGGGATTATTTATGGACAGTATTAAGAAAAATGGGTATAAAAGGTCCATACTTAGACTGGGTTATGTCAATCTATGATGAACCACGGGCGGTGATTAGTTACGGAGGCATGGATTCCAATAACTTTAAGATTTCTAGAGGTACTAGGCAGGGATGCCCCCTTTCACCATTATTATTTGCTTTATCTTTAGAACCTTTTTTAAATGCTTTAAATACCCAAACAAATATAGTACCTGCTCAACATGGGGACACAACCCTTAAATTAACAGCTTTTGCGGATGACATCGCAATATATACACCGGATGTGTGTAAAGCTATGCCAGCAATTATAGAAGAAGCACACAAGTTCGGGGAAATCTCAGGATATAAGTTAAATGTCAACAAAACCCAAATCATACTTAATTATACCCCGGCTGCATGTATTTATAAGACCAGTAAAGAAGCAGTATATTTAGGTATAAAGCTTATAGCTAAAGTGGAGAAAATTGTTGAAATGAATTATGGGGCATTTCTCAAAGAGACAGCTGCAAGTTTTAAAAAATGGCACAAGATACCTCTGAGTCTACTAGGGAGAGTAAACCTGATTAAAATGAAAATTTTACCTAAGTTACTCTACTTGTGTAGAGCTATACCGCTACTGCCAAATAAACTGTTTTTTAAGAAATTAGATGGGATCTGTAGCAGTTTTATTTGGGGGTACAAAAAGGCACGGAGGGCCATTAAATATCTGACATTACCTATCTCTAAAGGGGGACTTACTTTTCCGGATTTTAATTTTTATTTTTTGGCTTCTTTCTTTTTGCGCATTAGGAGTCTATTAAAGAATTCCCCTCCTTTATTTTTTCATCAATATATGTTGGGAACAGATGCCAACCAATTTTTACTACGGGTTCACGACCCTAATTACTTCAAAAGAGTAAAGTTTAAGACGGCTAAGCATGCTATCAGAATTTGGGATAAAATCTTGCACATTAGCAATTCCACATTTTACAACGCTGAGCTTAGACTATGGAACAATCCGGGCCTGCCTGGTATCTTCTCGGATGGTGTGGGAAATCGTTGGATGAGATTAGGTATAAGCACGCTAGGAGACTTGTACGATATTAATGGCTTGATGGATTTCGATAACTTAAAAACTACATATGGGCTCACTGACGATATGTTTTTTAAATATAGACAGATTAGAGATTTTTTTTGGAACAAATTGAAGATAATGGAAGTTGGCCAATCTGAAATTCTTGAAGGTATTTATTCAGGAAAAACTAAATCATTGATTAAATGGGGATATCAATGGCTCATTAAGGTGAAGGAGGAAAACACAACCCAAATTGCAGCTAAATGGTCTCGTAGACTAAACCAAAACATTAATTCAGTTCACATTGGTAATGCCCTATCTCATTTAAATGATATAGTTCATTCCTCTAATTTGAAAATGCAACTCTATAGGACTGTTACGGAGCTATACTATACGCCACAAAGGATATCTAGTTGGTCACAAGGTAACTCCTTGACAGATAAATCCAAGTGTGTTAAATGTGATACTGCTGCGGCTGGGATTGAACATATGTTCTTTTATTGTCCGGCACTCTCAAATTTTTGGAATCGTATATCCTATTATCTTCAATCTTACCAAATTAGTTCAATGGATTTCACGGCACAATGGGTTCTGTTAGATATTCAAGATATGAATTGTCCCAACAAAGATCTTTTAACGATTTTGATAGCATGTGCTAGATTAATCATAGCCAGGGTTTGGATCTCTAAAGAACCCCCCATGGTTGCTGACTGGTTAGCATTGGTATATGAAATTAGAACAATGGAGCTCTCCCTAGCAAAACTTAGAGGCCCTAAAGCTCTCTTGAAAAAAGAAAAGATATGGAGGGGATTTTTCGAGGGTTAAAAGCCATGATTAGGCCAATACTGATATTTTTTTCCTTTCCGCTTTTCTTCTTTCTTTCTTTAGAAGTAATGTGAAGTTTTGATTCAAGAAATACTGTTTTATGTTTATATTCCTCTATGTTTTGAATGAATTTATAATTGTATGTTAACTATGGAACTGATCTACTATGAACTTTGTCACTACTTGCAAACAATAAAAACGCTTAAAACAAAAAAAAAAAAAAAGAAGCTGTGCCTATGCATTGTCTCCTATGCCTGGGTAAGTGTCTTGGATTTGGTTGGTACTGTATTTGTCCTCGGCTGCAGTTGGTGGTCACTCTGAATCAATAAATAGATGAGTACATCCATACCGGGTGCCTGTTACAGAGGATATTGAGGTCACCCGCTCTCTGTGGGGTGCTGCAGGGACCAGATTGCTCTAGACTATAGTTACTGTTCACTTTGAATGAATGCATGAATTAAGGAATGATTCTATATGTCTACTGTGAGCCTAGCCTGTCTGTTACATAGGATACGGAGGTCACACGCCAAGTGATGACAACACAGGGATCACAGAGAATCCTAAAAAAGTATTTATAAAACCTAGTAACATTTAGGAAAAACAGGTTCAGGAATACAGTAAATAGAACGTTACACGCAATTTAATAAGTGGAATTGCAAAGAAACTACAAAATGCAAGAACACAGCACAGTGACGCCTGTACAGGGACTTCCAGAATCAGACAGAAGAAAGTCAAACTGGGCAGAATAAGATGTCCAAGTGTGCAACAGAAAACGAAATGCGAATTTAATAGAAATAACGTGGATGTGTGCTAGAGACACTGTGCAGCAACTGCAAGTGGCGGCTCCTTCTTCAAACAACATCATTAATGACCTGAAGTGCTGGCGGTGAGCCAGAACTCGTAAAATAAAACAGTTTCTGTGAAAACAGACGAGAAGCAAAGGAAAGGATACAAAAAACACCAGGGCAACAAAGATGCCATTCTTCACAGCATCATAGCAGCTGATGGGTTTACATAACTGGTATCGTTTAACACATAATTCCAGTAACCACGAGTCAGATTTGTGTCCTGTCATTTTTTTTTCCTAGTTTGGTTTTTGTTATAATATTTCATATATTTTAAGTGAGCTTCAAATTGGAGTTAGTTGTAAACTGGAATTAATACTTAGATGCGTAGTACCGAAGAGGAAGAAGTCAGCAATGCTGTAGATATGTAAACAAATGTACATACTTTTTTAATAAAAATGCTTGTGACCCGTAGGGTTCGTGCAGTCCTCGTGAATGTGGCTGTATTACATCAGTAGAGTTTACTGGGTAGCTTTGCTCGTGTATTTGAGAAGTGGCGCGTGAACTGCACATTCGTTAGGTGGATATGGACGGTTGCACAGGTTTGTGTTTTTCTGTGCTCCAGGGTGTGATCTCTGTCATCGGAGTGTGTTTCCATCCATGGGCACACATTACTTGGATGGTGGAATGTTGTTCCAGTGAGTTGCAGTTATTTTTTGTGTCTTCTGTTCAGGGCTGGACTGGAAACCAAAACCTTTCGAGGTTTGCAGCCCAAGGCAACCCCCCCCCCCACCGGAAAAGTCTGATGGAATAAATAGCCAGTCCAACATTGGTTCTATTGTGTGTCCGGTTCGTTATACAGAGTCCTCATTAACCTCTTCGATGCTCATGACGGCTCCCGGCCGTCATGAGTCACGGTGGGCGTGTGCTGATGACGGCCGGGAGCCGTCATGACCACACCCACAATTGGAATGTTCAGCACTGCAGCGGAATTCGTGCCGCAGTGATGAGGTTAATGCACTCTGCCTGGACTTTGAGGTATTTTGGGGGTTTCTAGTAGGGGATCTGCCCAACAGGAGCAACCCTGATCCCAGCCTGGGCAGTTACCCTTTCAGATACGTTCACTGAAGTATGGGGGTGAGGCTTGCTGCACCTTTGTCCTGTTGGTTAAGTCAATCAATCACTCAGGGTTGGTAAAGTGCAACTACTCATCTGTGAGGGGCTCAAATCGCTGGGGGGAGGAGGGGCGCCTCCGTTGAGGGCTGGGTTCATCCAAAAAGCCAGGTCTTGAGGTCCCTCCTGAACTGTGGCAGTGTAGTAAGTGGTTTTATACAGTTTTAAATCAGCCACACATTGGAAAAACGGAACCTATCTTGTTACTAGGGCTTGTTTGTAAACCTAATTATTGACTTTCACTTGAAGGTGCTGTTGCACTTGAACCCTGGTTCCGCTCTAACACTGTATTCTACAGGTGCTCCCCTCATGTTCCAATTTAATTGATTAATTCTGTTATGCAGTGGTTCCATACTACTGAAAAATGTTTCTGGTCATCTTAAGAGGAATCCAAAGTGCATTGCACTTGACCAGTTCTAGATACTACTGCGGGCCGTGCTTGTTTTTTGTTGTATTCTCACATGCACTTATATAGTGGTAAAGCACAGCCAGTTTATCCAAGCTGAACAAGCAGCCACACGTCCAGTGGAACTATGAACAAATGTGGATTAATATATTCACGAAAATTCAGTAGGCTGGTAAGTGGGAGAAGATGACGAACAATTCATTGACTATCTTCAAATTTGTACTGCATGCAGTGCTTAATTTGAGATGTGGTTCCTGTTGGTGCCACCAGCATTCGTTTTTGGGGACCAGCACTTATTTCTACTCATCAAACATTTTCAACTGCACAAGAGTGAGAACAACACTCTGATGGGGAAAAAAAAGGAGGAAGAGAAGGAAAAGCCGGCACCAAGGGAGAAAGCAGATCCTGCAAGAGCGAGGTCAAGGTGCGGGGAGTGTCTGGCAGTGGATTAAAGAGGCCTGAGGTCAGAATCGCAACTAGAGCCAAATTTCGGGGGCGGCTGAACCTTTATTCAGTAGGCAGAGTGGAGATGCAAGGGCTCTTAGAAGGGGTGAAACAACTAATTAACATTCAAATGGTCTTTTAAAGACCTGTGAAATGTTCGGGTGCGGCTCTGTGTGTGCCCGGGATCTGTCTTCTCCTGCCACACACGACGGGGGGGGGGGGGGTTGGAGGGGGGGCTGAAGCCCGGTGAGTTTAATGGGTGTTGCGCACCTGCCTGAGGTGATTTCAGGACTATGTAGTATGTAGCCTTTCTCTTCGGTGATCTGACAATCAATAGCCCCTGTCACTGACTTCTGAGCAGCACTTTGGGAACAAACAATCTCTAATTAACAAATTAAGCACTGATGTATGCTTGAACATATGGATTATGTCCACTTTGCACCCCAAAAGTAGGTGCACCAAGGGAAGTGCTTGGATGATCGGTTTGGCTCTAAGTGCATATTTCCTCATTGAAAACACGGTTTCTTTCACTCTTAAAGGGGGAATGTTCTCACTTCTGTTTTTTGTTGATTTGCCGAGTGAGCAAATTTTCAAAGAAAAAAGATGTTCCCTGTTTTTCTGTAAGAAAAATATGCATGTTGAGACAGTAGTGACCTCTTCTATTCACTGATAAAGACTCGTTTAAGCTCACTAGAAAGTGTCAAGCTGTGTGCATCATTGTGAGGCGGCCTTGTACTTTAATTCCTTCCTTTGCATCGGCACTTCGGATGTGCATTATATTTTTGTTCCTATTTTAGTTATGATTCTCTTTCAGGAGTGTTTCAGGTTATCCTAATAGAATATGATGATAGGTCTGGACTGTGTTGCAGAAGAGAAGGCTGTGCAGTCAGTGTGGCAGGGTGAATAATATTGACCCTCTTGTGTTTTTGTCACTCCTCCTTAGATTGATCGATCTTTCTGTCTGTCTGTCTGATGCGGCTGCACAGAGAGTAATTGGCTTTTTGTTACTTTTAGTGAGAGTTGGGCGGGGCCATGACTCGATCGAGTTGGAGGTTCAAATGGGTCACAATACCCACCCACTCACTGCATCAACATTCGAAATGAATAGTATATGATCTGCACATTAGTATATATAGTTTGCATTAGTACGTGTAGTGTGCATTTCTTTCAAAGAAAGGTGTTTTACTTAAACCAGGACTAAAGGGGATAGATATGTAAGTGCAAAGAGGTAAAATCCCAGTGCAGGGGTCTTGTGAGCATTAGCAGAGCTCTTCCCCTGTGTGAATCCATTGTAACATGCAGCCTGTGAGGAAGTAAAGCATGCTGTCTCCATGCCAGTTTCGCTGAACTGTGGGAACTGTGGTAACAACATTGAATTTTACCTTTGCACTGTAGTAGTAAATATTTGCACGTTACTTCTTAATTATAGCTGCTTTAAATAACATGTTTCATTGGTGCACGTTTATTTTCACAAAAAAACGGCCTAATTGTATATCTTACGTGGCACATTTAGGCAGCACTCAGAATGCCAGGTTGTGTGCACTGAGACATCGTTCGTAAAGTCTGAGTTAAGTGGTGATGGTCCATAATAGTACAGCCTTCACGTCACTGAGGCCGAATGCCCCTCCACATTACGCCCGTGTAAGTTCTGTATCATACGCTGTATGAAATATCTCCGGATGCAACAAGCAAAATCAAATATGAGCTGTTATTGATAATAAATCTGGTTGTTTTTTAAGTGACAAAACCCTGAGGTTGCTTCATAGCATTTATTTATCAACTCATTTTTGTTATCTTACATAATTAACAGTTAGCTTAGCTAACTGAAACCTTCGAGAGCGTGCCGGTCGTCTCAATATTTCCAATTTGCCCACAACATGTTACCTCTTCCTCACACCATTTTGCTCGTTTGTCCGCCTCATGGGAGCTGATGGCGTTTGTTTATCGATGCTCTGGGCAGCAAAGCCATTCTGCATAGACGGCTCAGCAAGATGATTCTCTGGCCTTTCTGACCACCCAGAAGGACACCGAAAACCAGTGTCGAGTAACTGCTAATCCGCTATTAACCTTAGAGGGGACAATTCATAAACCTTTTTTTGGACGTATACGTCTGACACTTCATTAATCCATAAGGTACTCATGCATAATGTATGTGCTGCCCTGCTGAACCTGCCCACTTAGGGAGGAAACCTCGGACTGCTCCGAACTTCTGTGTACCAATTCTGGTTTGAGGGAATCAGACTATTGACCCATTGTTACATTTACATAGAATGGTCTTCAGCTCTGCCAAGAGGAGTATATCTCTCACATAATTTTGTTGGCTGTGTGAGGTAACATTCTGCCTCCCTGGTAATTCTTGCACTGTGAAGCGTGAGGGTCTAGTTATTCTCTCAAAGGTGCACTGAAGCATCTCGCACTAACTCATAGATGTATTGTGTACAAAATCAAATTATTCTAAGGTTTTTTCACTGCTGCAAGATTTTTATGTTTTAGTCAGGACTCAAAATGCAATCCGGTTCTTTTGGCACTGCCAGTGCTTAGTTACAAGAACCTTGCACCACTGCTCTCTGTGCTTTTCCTGTCCTGTTGTGAGGGAGTCTTTGATTGCCGCAGCCCATGATGTGTTGGCATTTGTGAGAGAAGATGGGGCTGAGGCAGGTCATGTTGCCCTTGTACTTTGTGCTGCTGCTGGCCTCATGGAACATCAATCCTATTGAAGTTAAAATCCTGCCACAAAAGCCCAAGCTTTTTGGGGTTCGCGGAGTGGCCGCTTTATCACCAGCCTCATATCGCCCAACCAGTTATAATAAAACATGTATATATACATGTATGTGTGTGTACATACACATTCAGGTCAACCCTCTTCACCTGTTTGTCTGTTCAAAGTGGCATTCCCTTTTTTTCCATCCACCTCGGCATACAGCTGTTAGCTGAGTTATGCTATTGGGTCTCTTTAGTGTGAGTGAATGCATTGCGAAGGTGCACATGTGCCTAAAAATTGATTCTCTTCCGTATCCACGCTAGTCGGTCAATTGATGCTTTTATTTTAGCTTTCATATTATATATTTTATTTATTTTGTGATGGGTCATTTTTATGTAGTTGTTTGCTAACCTATGCACCAACCATTCACACACCAGTGTTTTTGCTGTTTATTACTTTCACACTTTTAGGGGCCTTTTACGATGTCGGTCGGAAGAAGTGGCAAAAACAGGACCGACCTACCTCCGGGCGGTGGTCCTGACTTCCGAATTACAATGCGACCGCTCCCATTTCTCTAAGGGAGCTTGTGTTACGGCAGTAAACTAGCTGTAACACAGGCTCCAATTGAGAAATGGGAGATGGCGTTAATCCCTGCACCCCGTGGCAGGCTCCTCAAGGTGCCTGCCACAAGCTGCAGGGATTAACAAGAGATCACCATAGGTGCACTCTCAGCCCCCAACCGGAGGCCGCAAGTGAAAGGGGGCCCTGCCTGGCGCCCACAAACACGCTTTCCGACAGGCTTTCCATGTCAGAAAGCCAGGCATGGGAAGACTGCTGGAAACCATCGTAATCCAGACAGCATAATACTCCACCCATATGGTTTATGGGCCGGTTCCGACTGCCGGGCAGGCTCTTAGAGCCCGTCGGAAGCCAGCTGGAATGCCCTGCCAGTTTCAATTCTGACTGGCTGTATTGTAATCAGCCGATCAGAATTGAAACCGATGTCGGTCGTAAAGCCTCCCACCTAAGGTCAGTGGCTTTACGAATGAAACCATAATAGGCCCCTTCCAGTGTTTACTGCATATATTTGCAAAACAAATAAAAATAAATCACAGGCCTATTGCCTTTGCCAATGCTTGATTACACATTGCTTGAATCTTACCAGGTAAGACGCTTATTAAGAGGTCTCCTGATTTTTAATTTGTTTTTGGATTTCACTGATTACTGTACAACCTACTGATCCACCTGTAAGCATGCTCTGCACTCTGTGCAGCTTCATATCCTGGCACCGGCCAAGTGTTTTATATGTGTTTTGAAACCCTGTTAGGAATTCAGGAGGAATGTTTGTTTGCTCATAATTGGAAGGCCTCCAATGTAAGTGACTACTACACGATGATTAAACGATGAGGAATTTTCTGTAAGCTGGTTTAATTTTCAGACCTATTTGATTTTGTTTTTAGAACTTTTGAACGTAAACATGTTAAATCCTTTGAGTGATTTCCCAAATTGTTACAGTAGTTGTATGCACAGTTTGGTATATCTTACTGTCATCTAATGTACGTGCAATAAAACATATATTGTATCTCAAATTGAAAGTGATGAAAGAAATTCTTCCTGCCCCGACCTAGAGGGTTATGGTAAATTCCTAGGGCCAGATGTACTAAGTTCCCACGCAGCGCAATTCAGGAGCCGTCAATGCTGCGCTGCATGAGAAGGAGAGAGCAGGAGAGCGCCACATTTACTGTAATAAGGCGCCCTACTCCCCTCTCCTTAGCGCTGGTATTGAAATTAGCAGCCGTGCGTTATGGAGACACCTTTGCGCCATGGTGCAAGTGTGTCTCCGTGAGTCTAGCATAGGTGTATGTGCGCTTTAAAGTGCGGCACACGTACAAAGTCCAAAAAGGAAAGAGAAATGAAAGCATTTCTCCTTTCGTGTGTCTACTTTAAAAGGACGCAGTTTTCTGATGCTAAACCCTGTCTACTTTGTTTAGTTAATTGGGTTTAGCATCAGGAACTTTGGGTGGTTGCATGGGGACGCCCATGCTCTGCCCCCTTGATGCTACGTAATGTAAAGCAGGGCTATGCACTGCTTTGGATCACTTTCATGTTATTTCCAGGGCTAAAAAAGTTTAGCACTGGAAAGTAAATCCCTATAAAGATTTTGCACCTATTTGCATTACTTTTGTGACTCAAACTCAGCGTAAAATTATGTTAATCTCCCCTCTAGTATTCTGAAGGGGTAATGGCTCAGTGGGTTAACCCCTTCCACGCGGGGCTAATTCCCCTGCAGTGCCGGGGGAGAGGGGCCGCGCGAGGTGCTCGTGACGAGCTCAGGTCGTCATGATGCACAGTGGAGCTGTGCTCATGATGAGCTCAGCTCATCATGACTCCGCCCTCTAAATGGAACGCACCGCACAGGAGGAGAATTAGCCCCGCATGGGCGTTCCACGGCTGTTATGACAAGCTCAGCTCGTCATGAGCACAGCCCCACTGTCCTTCATGAGCCTCGAAGAGGTTAATGGTCTTGTTGATATTATGCGTAACCTTAAGGAGACACATTTCGATCCTGGTTGGCTGAGCCTTTTATCCTTTTAAGTTGAAAAACATATGGCGTTATGTGAAGCAATACTATACATTAGTACAAAGGTGCAGTTTATTTTGTGGAGTATTCTTTATAATAGGCTTCCCTTATACATGAATATGTGCTTGATATTGGGGTCCTACAGATTCCTTTCCTGTTGCATCCCCTATAACAGAAAACAGTTTATGTCCCTTATTGCACATGGGATCTTATTGACCACCTCTCATTAGCGAACATCAGTCAAGCTTTTCCACAAACCTTTCAGTCACAGGCGCAGCCTAGCAGTATCAAAGGTAATGTTACATGTGTTCCTCCACTTACTGAGTATATGGTCAAAATATTGGCTCAGAAATATCGAGGTGCAGAAATATCGAGGGAACATAATGTGATACAAAAATATCATCATGCAGAAATATCAGTCATGAATATCGGTTCAATAATATTGTTGTTAATATCGTTTTCAATAATATAGTTGCAAAAATATATATTTTTTTATTATCTTTGTTGGTTAGTATATATATATATATATATATATATATATATATATCAATGTTATGTGTTATTGTTTGTATAATTGTTAATAAGCTTTAAATATTGTTTGTAATTTTAAGTGATTTATACTTTTTAATTCAATTGCTTATAGTAATTTATATTGTCGTAGCGGGTTGCCAGGTTTATAGGTGGGACATTAATTATAATGATTTAATAATTGATTCATTTATTATTAATTGAATTGATTAATAAATATGTAAATTGTGTAATAATTATATTTGCTGAGTTATATGTCAAGTCAAGTCAAGTCAAAGGATTTATATAGCGCACTACATACCCGGAGGGTTTCAAGGCGCTTAGGAAGGGGAGGAGAATTACTTGTCAAATATCCACGTTTTAAGTTGCTTTCTGAATGCTAGATGGTTCTGGGTAAGGCGAAGGTAACCGGGGAGAGAGTTCCATGTTTTAGCAGCCAGGTATGAAAAGGATCTGCCTCCCATGGTGGTCTTGTTGATGCGAGGTACAGTAGCGAGGGCTTGGCTGGAAGAACGTAGTTGGCGGGAGGGGGTGTAGAAGGACAGTCGTGAGTTGAGGCATTCTGGACCGATGTCGTAGAGTGATTTGTGTGCGTGGGTAAGCAGTCGGAAAGTGATCCTCTTATTGACGGGTAGCCAGTGGAGGTCTTTAAGGTGACCAGAGATGTGATCGTTGCGTGGGATGTCTAATATGAGTCTGGCTGAGGCGTTTTGGATTTGTTGGAGTTTCTTCTGGAGTTTTGCGGTAGTATCTGCGTAGAGGGTGTTTCCGTAGTCCAGTCGGCTCGTGACCAGAGCGTGGGTGACTATTTTCCTTGTTTCGGAGGGGATCCAGCGAAATGTTTTTCTGAGCATGCGAAGAATGTTGAAGCAGGAAGAGGATACGGCGCTGACTTGTCTGTTCATTGAGAGTGAAGAATCCAGGATGACGCCTAGGTTCCGTGCGTGGTCAGTTGGGATGGGTGCTTTTCCGAGGGCTTCCGGCCACCAGGAGTCGTCCCATGCAAAGGGGGATGTACCTAAGATGAGGACTTCTGTTTTGTTTGAGTTCAGTTTCAGACGGCTTTGTTTCATCCATTCGGCAACTTCTTTCATTCCTTCGTGTAGGTTGGTTTTGGCGGTGCTGGCGTCATTGGTGAGGGAAAGGATCAGTTGAGTGTCATCCGCGTACGAGATGATGTTGAGGTTGTGTTGGCGTGCGATGGCCGCGAGGGGGCTCATGTATACGTTGAAGAGGGTGGGACTGAGTGAGGATCCTTGTGGTACGCCGCAGATGACTTCAGAGGCCTCGGACTTGAATGGTGGAAGGCGGACTCTCTGGGTTCTTCCGGTGAGGAACGAGGTGATCCATTCAAGTGCTTTTCCTTGGATTCCGATGTTATTGAGGCGTTGTAAGAGGGTGCTGTGGCAGACTGTGTCGAATGCTGCAGAGAGGTCGAGGAGGATGAGGGCGACTGTGTCTCCATTGTCCAGTAGAGTTCAAATGTCGTCTGTTGCTGCGATGAGGGCGGTCTCAGTGCTGTGTTTTGCTCGAAAGCCAGATTGTGAGGGGTCGAGGGATTTGTTGGCTTCGAGGAAGGCGGCGAGCTGGTTGTTGACAGCTTTCTCGATGACTTTGGCCGGGAATGGAAGAAGCGAGATGGGGCGGTAATTTTTGAGTTCGGTGGGGTCCGCTGTGGGTTTTTTCAGAAGGGCGGTGAGTTCAGCGTGTTTCCAGTCTTCCGGGAAGGTGGCGGAGTTGAAGGAGCAGTTGATGACGTCTCGGAGGTGCGGTGCTATGACGGAGTCTGCTTTGTTGAAGATGTGGTGAGGACATGGGTCTGTGGGGGATCCTGAGTGGATGGAGTTCATCAGGCGGATGGTGTCCTCAGTGGAGATTGGGTTCCAGTCGTTAAGGGTGTTCACGGGGGGAAGATGATCAGCAGATGGTAGGGTGGGTTGGTTTCCGGGTTGGTTGTCAAAGCTGTTGTGGATGTCTGCAATCTTGTTGTGGAAAAATGAGGCTAGGGAGTCGCAGAGGGTTTGAGAGGGGGTGATGTCGTTGGAGTTGGCCAAGGGATTGGAAAATTCCTTGACGATGTTGAAAAGTTCCTTGCTGTTGTGAGCGTTGTTGTCGAGTCGATCCTTGAATGCTGTTTTCTTGGCTTTTCGGATTAGTTGGTGGTGAGTGCGGGTGGCTTTTTTGAAGGCGTCCTTGGTGCTAGTGGTTGGGTCTTTTTTCCAGGCCTTTTCAAGGGAGCGGCAGAGTTTCTTGGACTTCTTGAGATCATCGTTGAACCATGAGGCCTTCTTGCTGCCAGGTTTGTTTTGACGTTTTTTCAGTGGTGCTAAGGTGTCAGCGGTGTTGGATAACCATAGGGTGAGGTTAGCGGCGGCTTCGTTAGCGTTGGAAGAGGGGGCTGGGGTGTGTTGAAGGAGCGATGCGGAGATTTGGTCCGTGGTGATTTTGTTCCAGTTCCTTTGCAGGGTAGGTTGGAGGTGGATGCTGGGTTTTGGTTTGTTGTAGGTGAAGTGAACGCAGCTGTGGTCAGTCCAGAGGAGGTCCGTAGTGTGGCTGAAGGAGACATGGTTGCTGGATGTGAAGATGGGGTCGAGTGTGTGACCTGCGATGTGGGTGGGGGAAGAGACTAGTTGTTTAAGTCCGAGGTTGGCGAGGTTGTCCACGAGGGTGGCGGTGTTGCGGTCGTTGATCTTTTCGAGGTGAAAGTTGAGGTCTCCCAGAAGGATGTAGTCTTTGGAGGGGAGCGCGTGTGGGGTGATGAAGTCCGTGATGTCTTCACTGAATTTTGCGCGGGGACCTGGTGGTCTGTAGAGGAGGGTGCCTCTGAGTGTGGTCTTGGGGTCGATGTGGATCTGGAAGTGAAGGTGTTCGGAGTTAGCGAGGTTGGCGTCAGAGCTGGTTGAGATGCGGATTGATTTCTTATGGACGATAGCGATTCCTCCTCCTGTGTGGCTGGTGCGGTCCTTGCGTGTGATCTTATATTCTTCAGGGATGGCAATGGTGATGTCTGGTGCGGAGGAAGCATTCATCCATGTTTCCGTAAGGAAGGCGATGTCCGGAGAGATGGTGTCTAGTAGGTTCCATAGGTCAATGGCGTGCCTGTGGACTGATCGGGTGTTGAGAAGGATGCATTGTAGGTGGTTGGGGTCGGGAATCTGTGGTGTGGTCGTAGCGGAGATGTTGTCGGTGCCGCAGAATTTGCAGGAGAAGCAGGAGAAAGGTCCATGGGTTTGTCCAGGGGCGGCTTGGACGCAGTTGGGAGCGCGACCGGGGTTAAGGGCTAGGAGGGTTGCGGCATCGTAGGTAATGCGGGGGGGCTGGGAGGGACGGGGGCCAGGGGGTCTGGCACTGGGCGCGGTCCAGGCGCAGACGGGCGTAGACGGGCTTACCTTTGGCACGCCTTCGGCGCGGGTTGGGCGCGGTCGCTGCGCGTGGACGCTGCGCGCGGGAACTACTGTCATATATGGAGAGTGGAGGGGGAGGGGCGAGGGCGTCTCAGCTGGGAGGCGGGTCGGGCACACGAGGAGGACAATAAACAAACAAAATGGAGGCGGGGGGAGGAGCAGATCGGAGCGCTATTGGCAAACGCGCAGACAATGTTAAAACAGCCAAATTGAATCTCTATAGCGCTAATATGTTGGACCCTTGCTCATTGGACCATCAGGATTCAAGCAAACCGGGCCGAAGACGGCTGTAATGCCAGAAACCGGTCCCCGGGAGCTTGTTTCCTTCCCAGTGTAAGAATTGGCTTCTGTAGTTTGGTTTGCCCTGTTCCCATCATGCACTGGGACAGGAACAGACTAATTTGCATACAGCCAGGTTCTGAAACTGGGATGGTGCAGTGAGCTTAAAAACGGTGTTGGATCTAGCCCTGATCTCTTGACTGGGTGAGAGCTTTCTGCTTAATTCAGAGACTCTGTCCCTCACCACCCCTTGTTGTAAATATTTTTGTCCACCCTAAGCGTGGAAGGGTATTCTCAGATGTGAGACCCTTGCTCATTGCACCATCAGGATTCAAGCAAACCGGGCCGAAGACGGCTGTAATACCAGAAACCGGTCCCCGGGAGCTTGTTTCCTTCCCAGTGTAAGAATTGGCTTCTGTAGTTTGGGTTGCCCTGTTCCCATCATGCACTGGGACAGGAACAGACTAATTTGCATACAGCCAGGCTCTGAAACTGGGATGGTGCAGTGAGCTAAAAAACGGTGTTGGATCTAGCCCTGATCTCTTGACTGGGTGAGAGCTTTCTGCTTAATTCAGAGACTCTGTCCCTCACCACCCCTTGTTGTAAATATTTTTGTCCACCCTAAGCGTGGAAGGGTATTCTCAGATGTGAGACCCTTGCTCATTGCACCATCAGGGTTCAAGCAAACCGGGCCGAAGACGGCTGTAATGCCAGAAACCGGTCCCCGGGAGCTTGTTTCCTTCCCAGTGTAAGAATTGGCTTCTGTAGTTTGGTTTGCCCTGTTCCCATCATGCACTGGGACAGGAACAGACTAATTTGCATACAGCCAGGTTCTGAAACTGGGATGGTGCAGTGAGCTAAAAAACGGTGTTGGATCTAGCCCTGATCTCTTGACTGGGTGAGAGCTTTCTGCTTAATTCAGAGACTCTGTCCCTCACCACCCCTTGTTGTAAATATTTTTGTCCACCCTAAGCGTGGAAGGGTATTCTCAGATGTGAGACCCTTGCTCATTGCACCATCAGGATTCAAGCAAACCGGGCCGAAGACGGCTGTAATGCCAGAAACCGGTCCCCGGGAGCTTGTTTCCTTCCCAGTGTAAGAATTGGCTTCTGTAGTTTGGTTTGCCCTGTTCCCATCATGCACTGGGACAGGAACAGACTAATTTGCATACAGCCAGGTTCTGAAACTGGGATGGTGCAGTGAGCTAAAAAACGGTGTTGGATCTAGCCCTGATCTCTTGACTGGGTGAGAGCTTTCTGCTTAATTCAGAGACTCTGTCCCTCACCACCCCTTGTTGTAAATATTTTTGTCCACCCTAAGCGTGGAAGGGTATTCTCAGATGTGAGACCCTTGCTCATTGCACCATCAGGATTCAAGCAAACCGGGCCGAAGACGGCTGTAATGCCAGAAACCGGTCCCCGGGAGCTTGTTTCCTTCCCAGTGTAAGAATTGGCTTCTGTAGTTTGGTTTGCCCTGTTCCCATCATGCACTGGGACAGGAACAGACTAATTTGCATACAGCCAGGTTCTCAAACTGGGATGGTGCAGTGAGCTAAAAAACGGTGTTGGATCTAGCCCTGATCTCTTGACTGGGTGAGAGCTTTCTGCTTAATTCAGAGACTCTGTCCCTCACCACCCCTTGTTGTAAATATTTTTGTCCACCCTAAGCGTGGAAGGGTATTCTCAGATGTGAGACCCTTGCTCATTGCACCATCAGGATTCAAGCAAACCGGGCGAAGACGGCTGTAATGCCAGAAACCGGTCCCCGGGAGCTTGTTTCCTTCCCAGTGTAAGAATTGGCTTCTGTAGTTTGGTTTGCCCTGTTCCCATCATGCACTGGGACAGGAACAGACTAATTTGCATACAGCCAGGTTCTGAAACTGGGATGGTGCAGTGAGCTAAAAAACGGTGTTGGATCTAGCCCTGATCTCTTGACTGGGTGAGAGCTTTCTGCTTAATTCAGAGACTCTGTCCCTCACCACCCCTTGTTGTAAATATTTTTGTCCACCCTAAGCGTGGAAGGGTATTCTCAGATGTGAGACCCTTGCTCATTGCACCATCAGGGTTCAAGCAAACCGGGCCGAAGACGGCTGTAATGCCAGAAACCGGTCCCCGGGAGCTTGTTTCCTTCCCAGTGTAAGAATTGGCTTCTGTAGTTTGGTTTGCCCTGTACCCATCATGCACTGGGACAGGAACAGACTAATTTGCGTACAGCCAGGTTCTGAAACTGGGATGGTGCAGTGAGCTAAAAAACGGTGTTGGATCTAGCCCTGATCTCTTGACTGGGTGAGAGCTTTCTGCTTAATTCAGAGACTCTGTCCCTCACCACCCCTTGTTGTAAATATTTTTGTCCACCCTAAGCGTGGAAGGGTATTCTCAGATGTGAGACCCTTGCTCATTGCACCATCAGGATTCAAGCAAACCGGGCCGAAGACGGCTGTAATGCCAGAAACCGGTCCCCGGGAGCTTGTTTCCTTCCCAGTGTAAGAATTGGCTTCTGTAGTTTGGTTTGCCCTGTTCCCATCATGCACTGGGACAGGAACAGACTAATTTGCATACAGCCAGGTTCTGAAACTGGGATGGTGCAGTGAGCTAAAAAACGGTGTTGGATCTAGCCCTGATCTCTTGACTGGGTGAGAGCTTTCTGCTTAATTCAGAGACTCTGTCCCTCACCACCCCTTGTTGTAAATATGTTTGGTGCTGGCTGCTCGGTTTGTAGGGGTATAGGTTGGGAAGTTAATTTGAGTAATGATTAACAATTTATTATGTAAACTGTTTAATAATATTATTTTTAAAGTTATATATTAGGTATGGGCTGCTGGGTTTGTAGGGTATTGGAAGGGAAGTTAATAAGTAATGATTAATTAACAATTAATGATTAGTTTATTTTTAATTATTTAATTGATTAATAAATATGAGAATTGTGTAATAATTTAAGTTTTAAGTTATATATTAGGTGCAGGCTGTTAAGTTACTAAGGGGACATAGTGAGAATAAAATTAACTAATAATTAACAATATACATTAATTGACAATTATGTAAATTGTGTAATAATTGTATTTTGTAAATTATATGTTACTTGTGGACTGCTGGGTTTGTAGGGGAATAGGGTGGGTAGATAATTGTTTGTAATTGGCGATTAATTAAATTATTAATTCAAATTTAATGAAATATTTATTTTGTTTATTGTGCTACATTTATTTATTTTTGTTATATTTTAAGTGTGGGCTGGTAGGTGTTTGGGGTATAGTGTAAGTTTACTAAGTAAATAAAAGGCAATTCTTTAACCCGTTGACTGCGGCGCAAATTCTGCTGCGGCGCGGGTGAAATAATGAGGAGGCGTAGTTCGGACGGCCCCCGGCCATCCTCCGCACATGCCCACCGTGATGTGACTTTGGACGGCCGGGGGCCATCCGACTCATCGAACAGGTTAAGTTGATAATTATTATTTTGTTTACTATTCATGTTAATTGTTTAATGTATTTTTATATTTATATATATTTTTTGGGGTTGGATAATAAAGTTCATATCAAGAGTTTTATATTTGTTATAAATTAGTAGGGTTGTATTTCATATATATTATCTCTTTGAAGTGAAGTACTTTCCCTACTGCTGCACAGACTGGAGTGGAATTAATAATTGTTACCCCTCCAAAGTCCAACACTTTTCCTTCTGTTGCACAGACTGGGGTGAGAATAGCAATTTTTACCTCTCCGTAATTCAACGTTTTTCCTACTGTCACACACACTGGATTGGGAATTGTAAATGTTACCTCTCCGGAGTGAATGCTTTCCCTACTTTTGCATAGACTGGAGTCAGAATAGTATTTTTTACCTCTCCAAAACACTTTCTCTACTGTTGCACAGACTGGTTTGGGAATAGTAAATTTAACCACTCTGAAGTCCGCTTTTCCTACTGTTGAACAGACTAGAGTGGGAATAGTAACTTTTAGTGCTCCAGAGTCCAACGCTTTCCTTAATGTTGCACAGACCAGAGTAGTAAGAGTAAATGTATCCCCCCCCAAAGTCCAATGCTTTACCTTCTGTAGACTGGTATCGGAATAGTACATTTATCCCCCCCGAAGTCCAACACTTTCCCTACTGTTGCACAGACTGGAGTGGGAATAGTAAATGCAACCCCTCCGATGTTCAATGCTTTCCCTACTGTTGCACAGACTGGAGTGGGAGTAGTAGATTTTACCCCTCTGGAGTCCAACGCATTCCCTACTGTTGCACAGATTGAGTAGGTATAATATCTCTATTATTCCCAGACTTCATTTTTTTCTTTATATTTTTAAAATATATGTAATAATATTTGTTTAATGTTATATTACATGTATGTATATACATGTGCACATGTATATTTTATTTTGCATACTGTTTATAAATATTTAATATTTTGCATTAGATTTTATAATATATATATATATATATATATATATATATATATATATATATATATATATATATGCTTTTTACAGTAGTGAATAAAAAAAGCACCAACAATTAACATAGTATAAAAATATATTGATAATAATAGTGTTTTTATTATATACCTACATATAAATATACAGAAACATCTATGTTTGACTGAATGTTTATATAAGTACATATTTATATATAGTATTAAATGTTACTTACATTCATTTAATTTAGATTATATTTATTATGTACATAAAATATTTAGGATTTACTATTTTTATCTATATATGTGTGTGTAATTTTTATATATATATATATATATATATATATATATATATATTTAAAAAACAGTATTTTGTATGTTTTTATAACAATATTGGTGTGAAATGATATTAAAAAAATATAGTTTTGTACTTCTCTTTATAAGTATAGGGAAACTATATTTTTGACATATTTCTGTGTCACGATATTGTTGTGATCAATATTATGTAAAAAATCCCACTTACTGGCTACCACTTCAATGATGGAAACGTGCCCTCCCAAAGCCCCTCGACTCTTGATCGACTAAGTGAGCAGTTAAGGATTAGCTCAAAGAAGTTTGAATGAAGGTTGAAACTAGATACACTACAACATCAGAATTACAGTAACAATGAATAATGTGCAGCCAGAAGTCTTTTTTTGTATCGAAAGAGCAACAAGCTAATAACACCTGTACGTATATAAATATTTGTGCAGTAAAAAATAGTAACCAAACATGAAATCGCACAAGAAAATAAATTTGCAAATCAGGGCATCCTTGTTGCATGTAATATATACTGTGCATGAGCACCAATGTATTTAGAACACTGTGCTACTTGTAGTACAATTGAGAATGCTAAGAATATTGATAATGAAGCCAAAATGGTAACTCCTAAAACATTGCAAACTCGTGAGAGCCCCAGTGGCATCAACTGAATGGCCATATGTCCCTTCTGGGGAGGACTGATTCAGTACTGATGGGAGAAAGACAGCAGTCTAATTCTCAGTAGAAATTGTGGTATGAGCCCCAAGCCCAAGTTCACCTCCTAGTTCCATGAGGCGCCTCTCTTAGTTTCCTGGACCACACTATCAAGCACGTCAGCCAGGAGCTGGAGCTCTACTCCACAGGGCTTTTCCAAGGACCCAAGTTGTTGCTGGGGGACGCTTCTTCTGACACTGAGCTATTGATGGGCCCAGATAATGGCAAAGGGTCCCAGAGAGGTGGGAGATAGTCACGAAGTGAACAGTGGCACAGGGAGGAAATATGCTCTCCATGGAGCACCCCCACTCTGCTCACGTGCACTCTTAAATGGATGGTTTTTGGGGTATCTTCCTTCGGTGTCTCATGAGGAGTCAACAGACCTTCTAGGCACTCTGTGTCTCATTGCTCCTTTTGCTTACTAAAGACTTCCACAATGGAATGAAAACATGGGGCATTTGGCTGCTCCTGTGGTTTTACTTTGGCCACAGATCATTCTATCCACATTCTTGTGCTTCTCGTTCATACTAAAAAGAGGTTTCGGTCATCTAAAGGCAGCCCTAACAACAGGTGTACCCAGTAACGGCCCGTGGTGGGAGTGCTGCTGGGCGCTGACGTGAGGGGGGGCAGGATGGGGGGGAGGGGTAGTAAACGACTAATTACGGCCGATTAGGGGTAAGTAAACATATAAATAAATAAAATGAATGTCTTCCAAATTCAGTCCGAGGTAACAGAAGGAAAGGCAAGATGGCCTAAAACATGATACAAACATACTATGAATTGTGTTGCGCGCGCTGCATTGCCAAATGCGATGCAGCACGCGCAACGAAATTCATTATATTTATTTATATGTTTTCTTACCGCTAATCGGCCGAAATGCGTAGTTTACTACCCCCCACCCTGCCCCGCCCCCTCCCTACATAAGCGCCCAACAGCACTTCGACCACGGGCCGCTACTGGGTGTACCAAAGTAAAGGGTAATCAGTCTTTCGTGCAGGCTTGCAATGATGCTCATGATCAGTATGGCCAAGGCAACCTATATAGTATTTGTGAACGTTTAAATTCATAAAAGATAAACATAAGGAGGTTCATTCTACTCCAGGTCACTGGGTGCAATGTACAGGTCAGTAGACGTCTCCCCTGAGCACAGCTGCTGCAACTAAAAAACTAATGAGTCCTGCCACCACTCATGAACTGGGCAGAGACATCAGGGCTTGGGATTCATCTGTAAGAAAAGGATTGGGAAAGGACCTGAGTAGATCCCCACTCATAGGGAGAACCTTGGCTGTCCCTAGTGAACACTAGGGGGGTCATTAGGATGACGGGCGGACTTAGTCTGCCCGCCATCCTTTCGGTGAATGGGACCGCCCGCCTTATGGGGGGGGGGTCCCGTGGGGGGTATTTGGATGTGCATTTTTAGCATTGTGGCGGGCGGTGCTCTCAGCACCGCCCGCCACAATGCTAAAAATGCATTAATGCATTTGCATAAACAAAGCGGCAAGCACTGCGTGGTGCCTGCTGCTTTGTTTATGCAAATGCACGGGGTTACCACAGGTACCCCCCACCCCCGTGTGCACCCCCCACCTCTCCTTCACTCTGGGCGCCCCCAGAGTGAAGACCGCATGCCTCGATGCCACCACGGAAAGGCATCTAAATGAGCCCATACTAATATGGCTGGCGGTGTCTAATAGACACCACCACCATATTAATCCTTTTCCTCCCTGGCCGCAAGGTGACCAGGGCGGAAAAGCGGTGGACGGTCTTTCCGTCCGCCGCGGTCCCCACACCATACTAATATGGCGGGGGGGAATTTAGCTACCGCCAGCCTGGCGGGGGAAATCTGCCCTCAATCCTAATGGGCCCCTTGATTTCTAGTTTGGTGAGTGCCATGGAGTCTGGGGCTGCGGCAATTCAGCCAAAATAGGAAAATGTCAGTGTTCGTGCAGAAATAAAGTTTAAACGTTGTTGTAATGTTACTGCTATAGTTTGTCTGGGCTTTCATGCTTAAAATGCTGGTCACCATTTCTTCAGACCTTTATTCTGGTATCACAGATAGTATGTTTGTATCACTGATAGTATATTTGTATCATGTTTTAGGCCATCTTGCCTTTCCTTCTGTTACCTCGGACGGAATTTAAGAAGACATACGTAGCGAAAATCAAACAGTAGGACAAAGGCTAATCCCCTTTTAAAAAAAATATATATATATTATTTGGCAAGCAAGTCAAAAAAATATACAATACATATTCTTAAACATACACTTTTGAGTGATAACAGGGATATATCGTAAAATCAGCATATACATCTAATAATAAAGCATTGGCCCAAATTCTGAGATGAAAAAACAAAGAAAAGAGAAAAAACAAACCAAAAAAAAACATTCCAGCTTTGATCCGCAAAAGTTATAAATATAATGAAGGCAGGAGATACAGCTTATATCCCTTAGAAGTTATACAAAATTAATCCATATCTTTTTCATTTTAGCTACAGACTCTCGGCTTCTGCCCTTAGCAAGGGCCTTTTCCATAGTATATATTTCATGTAATAAATTCAACCACTCTATCATGCAAGGTGGATTTCGTGAAATCCAAGCTCTAGCTACCACCAATCTTGCACAGGACAAAGCTATGTTTAGCCAGCTTGTATTGTTATTCCCCATCGTATGTAGAGAAAATAGAACCATGGGTGCAGTGAGTGAAGTATCAATCAGTTGTTTTTGAAATAGAGCACTTTCTATTTCTGGCCAGTACTTTGCAAGCTTAGGGCATGAATAGATCATATGTATGAGATCTGCTGCCACCAGATCGCATTTAGGACGTTTAGTGCGGTTACTGTTTAAGTTGTTCTGTGACCATTTGGATATTTTTAATGGAGTGTAGTATATTTGGCTGACCGTCCTGTATAGCTGTAACTTTAAGCTAGAGGAATGAACTAATTTATTGATGTTAACGAAAACATTTGAGATGTTCTGTGGTGTCACATTAATTCCTAATTTCGACATCCACTTTTGTGACAATCTTGGGCAATCATCCGCGTTATACTGACTAAGACATTTATAGCCCATGCTAATTAGCGACTTCTTTTTCGTACTATACAAACAGCCCCAGATGTCCGAGCTGTTCACTTTTTTCAGCTTCATTTTCCGTATTAAGTAATCCTTAATTTGCATATATTTGTATGTCATTGCTCCTGGCAGATTATAAAGCAATTGTAAAGTTGAAAACTGAAGGAAGCCATCTGAGCCATATAAGTCGCCTAATATCTTAATTCCATAAATAGCCCAGTCCCTCCCTATCTTGTCGCTGAAGATAGCGGGTAGCCCTGGATTGTCCCAAAGTGGTAAGTCTGTATGTAAAAAAAAAGAAGTATCACAATGTTTCAAAATACCTACGGCATCTCTTGCTGTCTTAAATTTAACTTGTTTGAAAAAGTTAGGATCTTGTACTCTTGCTAAGAATTGATTTGAGTTTGTACCTAGCATAAACTGGTAAAAAAAGAAAAATTGGTTTTTGTCTAGCAAGCTCTTAAGCCGACCTAAAAATGATGCAAGAAAGTAAGACTTAAAATCCGGGAAGTCCAATCCCCCTTTTTGTAGTGGTAATTTTAGTATGGCCATCGACCTTCTTGGTTTTTTATAGCTCCAAATAAAACTGCTACAGATTACATCTAATTTCCGGACGGAAAAGATATAGAAATTTGGGCAAAATGTTCATTTTAATCAAATTGATTCGGCTCAAGACATTAAGTGGAATTTTATGCCATTTTTTAAGCAAAGTGGTCACTTCTTTTAGTAAAGGGTCGTAGTTTAATCTGTTTATTTCATTGATTTTGGAAGAGATTTTCACCCCCAAATACACGGCCGAATTACAGATTCCTGTAACTGCCTGATTAGTTTGGTAATTCATATTAGTTTGCATTTTATTAAGGTTTAACTTGTAACCTGAAATGTCGCCAAACTTTTTTGCTTCATCTGTTATTCCAATTAGTGCATCTGTTACATTTGTGGTATAGATAGCTAGGTCGTCTGCATATGCAGTTATTTTAAGAATTTTATGTTCATGTTTAACCGAAATTATCTTGTCTTGATTTTGCAAGGCATTGATAAAGGGTTCCATTGAGAGAGCGAAAAGCAGGGGTGAGAGTGGGCACCCCTGCCTAGTCCCCCTAGAAATTGCGAATGTTGGTGAAAGTAACCCGGCATAGCTAATTTTAGCATTGGGATCCCTATGTATGGCCTGTATGCTTCTAAGAAACCGGTCTTTAAAACCAAACTGAATTAGCACTTTCCACAAATAATCCCACCCCACTCGATCAAACGCTTTTTCTGCGTCCAAAAGTATCATGCCGAGTGGGATGAGATTAGTTGCTGCTACATCAAATGCCATGATCGCCATGTTGACATGGGTTGTGGTATCCCTTCCAACTACGAAACCATATTGTTGCTCATTAACTAAGTATGACATGAGAGGTGCCAATCGCATTTATAGTAGCTTGGAGTAAGCCTTAGCATCAGTGTTTATTAAAGAAATTGGTCTGTATGACCCGCATTCAGTCGGTGTTTTTTTTATTTTTTTAAAAACATGATTTTAGCCGTTTTCCAGGATTCCGGAGCCTTTCCTGTTGTACTAATAGAGTTCACAACTAAACAGAGGAGGGGTAGTATTTCTTCCGCACAAATTTTATACAGTTCAACTGGAAGTGTATCCTCCCCTGCCGCCCTGTTAGATGGGAGGGAAAACACTGCTGAATGTAGTTCTTCTGTAGTGTAATTCTCTTCCAAGTTATCCAGAATATCCTGATCTAAATATTGTTTTGCAGGGAGTTTATAATTTAAATAGGATTGGATCTGATCTCCTATATTCCCAGTCTCTGGAGTATATAATTTTTCATAGTATGAAGCAAATTGTTCCATTATTTGTATAGGCTGAGAATACAGAATATCATTAGGACCTTTTTATAGATTAGTGTTGATGCTCGGTCTTCAGCCACCTTGTAAGCCAAAAGCTTTCCTACTCGAACTCCACATTCATATTGAGAGAGTTTATATTTAAGTATCTTACAGCTGTTTTTTTCTCTAAGAGAGCTTTTGATATTTGAGCGTAAAATCAAAAGTTTATTTTCAAATAGCACGATATCTGACCTGCTCAGTACCTCGGCACTAAGACTGTCAGCTAGCTGTTTCTCAATATGTAAGATGTTGTCCGTCACTGTCTTTGTCTCCTTCTTTCTTATTGCGTTTTGTTTGAAAATATATTGCTGTGCTACTCCTCTAATAGAGGCCTTGCAGGCATCCCATACTGATAGAACATTAGCAGTATCCATATTATATGTAATAAACTCCTTTATGTGTTTTTTGACGGATGTTACAAAAACCTCGTCCGATAGTAGATATCTTGGAAAAGTGAAAGGGCGCACCTCTTTTACCCTTGGGGCTAACCCAAATGTGAAAATAATAGGATTATGATCAGAGGAGATTTTTGGCATAATCTGCATATGTCCTAAGCTCATTAATTCATCTGAAGCCCATGCCAAATCTATCCTGGAGCATAGTTTATGAGGAGACGAATAATATGTATATCCTGGTACACCTGGATATAGACTGCGCCATATGTCTCTTATATTATGTATTTTTGCTAATTCCAGTATTGCTGCTCTTGTTTTGCGCATACGTGAGGATAGCCCTTTCTTCGTTGCATCCTTTTGGTAGTTTAATGCACAATTAAAGTCTCCCATCAAAATAAGCTCGCCCTCCCATGATAGTAGTTCTATGTTCAGCCAATCAAATAAGTGTGGCTCATCTTTATTTGGCCCATATATAGCACAAAAAACATAAATACAATCTTCTATCCACATTTGCATAATTGCCCATCGCCCCCCCCCCCTTATCTGCCGCAGTTTTAATGACTTTTCCCCGCAATTGTCTTTTCTTTAATATTGCAACCCCTCTTATTGGTGCATTTAATGTTGTGCAAACCACTAGTTCATATCCCAATTGATTCAGAAATTTTTTGTCTTTAAAGCAAATATGTGTTTCAGTTATCATAACCAAATGTGCATCATACATTTTCAATTCTTGATAAACTAAATTTCTTTTAGTCTTATTATTCAGGCCTGGTACATTCCAAGCAAGACAGCTACAGTACGTCATTTTGAATATTAATTAAATCAGAAATTGCTGCCCCGTTCTTATCAGCATTTTATCTTCATTTTGTCTTGTCATGCCATTTTTAGTTTTCTCCCCCCAACCCCCGCTCCCTCCATCCCCAGTTCTGATCTGCCCCCCCGTACCAAAGGAAAACACCCCTCCTTTATACCTGCTGCCGTTGGTTGGGCAGCCTCTTGACGGTGCAGCCGTCCGCATGCCCCTCCCTTACTTCATTAAGTATGTCATTCCATACCCCCCTCCAAATGAAAACGATTTGTCAGTTTAGTCAAACCTTTTGAGATAATGTTCACGTGGACTCAGCACTCGTGAACCTTGTATCTTATGCATTAGTAATTTTTTCTAACACCATCTCTGCCTCCTTAACCTGGTTAAGAAAGTACGTATCACCAGTTTTAGTAACTTTTAAGCACACAGGTTCTTGGAGGAAAACCTGAGCCCCTGCTGCTTTAAAGGAGTCAATTAATTGACATAAGTTCCATCGTCTCTCCATGGTAGTCTTGCAAAGGTCTGACCTAACAAACTATAACTCAAGAAGTAGAAGAGCTACAACACAGAGTTGTGCAGATAGAAGAAACTTCGGTCAAAACTGAGCAGAAAAATTCTCGCCATGATGAAGAGATTCGGGCCTTACAACTTAAAATCGAGGACATGGAAAATAGACAAAGAAGACAAAATCTTAGACTTTTTGGGGTTCCAGAAGGCGCTTAAGGGGCAGACCCTCGGGCATACATAGTCAAGCTTTTCTAACGTGCATTTCCGGATCTCGCGGACTGGGATTGGGACTCTCAGTTACAAAGAGTTCACAGATTACCACTAGTTAATAGAAACAAAGGAAGCAAATTTCCTCGTCTGTTTTTGATTTATTTGGGAAATTTCCTATTGAGGCAGGCTGTTTCTCTAAAAGCAAAACCTAACTCCCCCATTGTCACAGAAGATGTGACTTTCTTTGTTAGGTCAGACCTTTGAAAGGCTAATCTCCAGTGTTAGTTTTTGTTTCTGAAATAAAATAGTTGAGGTCATTGACATACTACATTTTGTTGCACTGCATTAAATACCCTAAACAAAATTGCACGTAATAAAAAGGACAAATAATATAAACCATAACATGAATTAGAAAAAATATAGAACAAGTTAGTCTATATTATTGCATATAACGTTTGTCTGACTCTTGCAGCATTTTAATGTGGGATTACATCCAAGTATGAGAAAGCATTTGAAATTAGAAGCTTTCCTTTTGCTCCATTGGCAAATCTCATCAGATCTTACAACTTTGCCGTTGTGTCACATGCGGATGACACTGAAATTGTAGTGCACATTTCTTTTGATGCCGATGGAGTAGCTATCAAATTTGAGGAATGTCTACTTAACATTGTCATTTGGATGCAAGACACTTATTTAAAACTGAACTCTGGCAAGACAGAGGTAATCTTCTTTGGTTCTAATGCGTCCTTCTGGAATACATCCTAGTGGCCTTCTTCATTGGGTACCCTCGCTTGTCTGGTTCAGAAAGCAAAAAATCTTGGAGTGTGCTGCGATGGATACCTCTGCTTTTCACATCAAATAAATAAGTTCACATCTTCATGCTTTCACCTTCTCAAGGTTCGAAGGAAGATGTTCCCTTTCATTCCAGTAGATCTGCAGAAGATAGTCATTGTTGCATTAGTTCTATCAAGAATAGACTATTGCAATGTACTTTGCTTGGGCATATAAAAAAAGGTACTTCAGTCACTCCAGAATGCGGCTGCTTGCCTGATCTTTAGGATTCCTATGTTTTCTTCAATCTATAAGGGCATTTGTTACTAAGCCTGGGTGGAGTTTGGAGTTTCGCGAAGAGAAATAAAAACCCATGCCAAGCTACACGGAGTACCAAGAGCAGCGGAGTGGGTTACCTCATGTCATTTGCACGCGATTTTCATGGACGGGTGTTTGTCCCATGCTCTAAAATCAGTGTAAACGGCATCTCACACAGTGCAAAAGGGGGCTGCTTCTTTATGCTGCTCGAGTAGAAGTTCTAGTTGAGCGCAGCTTCCTCAACGCAAACGGAAGGTTTCTCAATGCGACCATCCGCAACCGCCCGTGTTGAGAAATTTCTCAGGGTGGTGGTCTAGCATTGGATTTTTCACACTTGTGCTCACCAACTTACTGTTGGCAAGCGCTAGCGAGGAAAAAAATCTGCATATGCTCCGCAGAGCTTTTCGGAACTCCACGGATTGCAGAGTGTGAAAAACTTAGCACATTCTGCAATCAAGGCTAAGTCCGCCGCCCAGGCTTATTTGTGACCTTCAATGGTTACCGGTGACCCAGCGGGTCAGATTTAAAGCCCTTTGCATTGTTCATAAGGCTTTGTATAGTTAAGGTCCTGCATAATTTCGGCAGTCATTTTCCTGGTATTTGCTGAACCACAATTTAAGATCCGGTATTGCTAAAGTATTAACTGTTCCCAAAATCAAGAAAGCTAATTGGGGAGGCAGAAACTTTTTTTTTTTGGCCTGTAGGTTGTGGAACTCCCTACCCTTTGCTTTGAGATCGCAGTCCAATATATCTTCTTTTCGAAAATTGTGAAGGACAGAGCTTTTCTCTGTTCATTATTAGTAGATTGATTACAGTCTTTTGGCAGGAATGCTTAGCGCTAAGACGCCTCAGCAATTACGCGCTTTTTAAAAATGATATTTACTTACTTTAACCATATAACAAACACCTGTGACTTCGAAGAACTGCTAAAACTAGGGCACATGGTCTACAGAGCCGGATGCAAGCCAGATTTTCATTGACTTTGTGGCTACGTTTGTGGGATGAGGAAGGGTCACGCTAACAGAGCCACTTAAACACTGGTGAGAGTACAATTATCAGCCAAATGGTATTTGTCCCTGTTTTCACATTAGTGTTGATTTACAGCATGGTGCAAATTGCTTTTGCTTGTAGTTTGTGCTCCTACCTACCAACAACTCTTAGGCAGTGGTAAGCACAAAAGCTAAATTGGAAACCAAAGCAAATAACTTGCACAATTGGAATGAATTTGATTTATGTGTGGTAAAACATTTTTTTCAGACATAATGCATAAATCAGTAAACGCCTAGTGAAATTTGCGGCAAGGATTATGTGCCTGGTTTTTGTATCATATTTTAAAGGAAGCCCTACCATCCTGAAGGTGGGTCATTATATTGTGAGATGAGGCAAGAAAAAACATGTGGGCTAATGGTAGCTAGAGCAGCTGAAACAACGAGTAGAGTAGGTGGTGGGTCCAGCAGTGTGCACTGGATCTGTCCACACATCTATGCGTGAAGGACAGACACGCAGGCACATAATCCACCTCAGAATCCACAACAAAACATCTTTATCGCGCAACCTGAGGGCTCTCATTAAAGAAGCAAGATACTGAAGTGGACATTTTCAGGTGTGGGGTTGGATCCGTCTTGTTTTCCTTGCTGGCAAAGTTGTATATGCAAAATTGTTTTAAAATATCGCTCTATCTCTGAAATTATGAAAGTTATTGATTTTGTGGGTGGGGGCATTGCTTCCTTTACATTCTGGATCACGTCCTTTTTGCTGCTTTGTGTTTTTCCTATTCCGTTGATTCCCCTATTTAGAATATGTTATTTAATGTGTTACGGCCTAAGTACCCTTCTCTGTCCCAAGTTCGCACCCGATTTGCACTGCAGAGATTTAGTGGCCAAAGAGTGCTGCTTCTAGTACCAAAAGACTCCACCCTCAAACCAACCGCCTACGTAATCTGGCCATTGGTTTTTTTTTTGCCTGCTGTGACACATTTTCACATTGTGAAAGTTCAGTTTATTCCACACCTTCCTCTACGGTTCCCAGCCGGAAGAGCAGGCTGAGCATTACAGGTTCCTTGAGAAACAAATGGCAGTGTTTGGAAGAACTTGTACCTTGCAGCTGTCACAGGTAGGACATTAATGGCTGCCGGAGCTTGTGCTGCTCTCAGCCAGTCACTTTAAGTATTCATCTAAATGAATTAAGAGCAGTCTTAGGACATTTTATCACTTCTGACTAGCCTAAGTAATGCAGTGTCCTGTAAATCTGCCTTTATTGGTCTTCCTGAAACTGATTATGCGCCTGCTGCGTGCCGTGTTGCTGGAGATGCTTGTGTTGAGGTTGTGCCCAGCGGTTGTGAGTGTATGTGGCAAATGTATTTTTAGCCAGGGGCATAGCTTGGTCAGTAAGATTGGGGGGGGGGGGGGTGGGGTATTAAGCGTCAGATTTTCTGACAATGAGGCTTACATATTCAACTCACTTTTTCTATACTGCTTTTCATGATAAAAATCAATAACATGTATTGGGAAAAAAATAAATGTTTCAATATATTATATGTCAAGCAGGATGCATGAGGGGGGCTTATGGGGCAGTGGAAAGGGAGAGGAATACGGATTGGTAAAAGTACTAAGAGAGAAAACACAATCTGTAAGATTAACCAATATTTTGAGGACTTTCAAAACAGAGTGTTTTGTTTGCCTTCTTGTCTGTGTGTATGTTAACATCCCTGTTGAAATCTCACCGACATCTCCCAAAACTGAAAGCATCTGTACTCAACTATTTATCAGAAAGTACATTTATTAGGGTGGTGTAAACCCCAAACCCCCTGCCCTATCACCCGCCCCCCCCAACCCCGAAGATACGCCCATGTGTTTTTGGATCAAGATTTTACGCTTGACAGAGCCGTGTTCCTTATTCTGCGTAGACTTCTTTGAGATAGAGGGTACTAGATCTCGGCCCTTTGCCATGAAAGAGCAGACTGTATGTACCCCCTCTCCTGCACTCGTGACACTGGTGTGGAACATTCCTCTGAAGCGAATTTATAATAATGTTGCCTTTGTAGTTTCTTGAATGCTTTGTTACTAGTTCTGCTTTCTGCTGTGTTTTTTTTTCTTGAAACTTCAGTGAGTGTGCTGACTAGAGTGAAACTGTGTTAAGTGTTTTGCTTCTGGAAAAAGGTACAAGCATTGGCAAAGCAAAAAGGACTAGGCTTGGCAAGTTGGTGCGATGGTTATCTATTGCCGCAAAAATGAAAACAAGAAAAATATAATGGCCCGACTGAACGTAATGGCCATAAGCCTCCAATAAAAAGTGAAAATAATAAAAAAAAAAGAGCCAATGGCTGACTCCTATCCTTATATTGTATCTAAGCTGGGCAGAAGCAAATTGTGCATAACATTTGAACAGACTAGCGTATAAGGAATGCTGACTCAAGCCGCGCTATGTATACATTTTTTTAATGATTTGTGGTTTACAAGACAGCGAAACCAATCTCTAGGCCAAAACAAAACCAATGGCCTTATCTTACATACATTTGGATATTTGGCCTTTGTTATACTTATTGATCCAAATGGTTTAGTGAAGCTCTTGAATGCCCATTCTTTCGCCACTTGAAATTTAGAGGAGGTGTTGACAAAGACAGTAGGAATGGCATTGACTACCATGCTTTTTGCATGGTCATTTCACCACAGAGGATGGACAAAAGCAGTTCCTCGGCTCAGAGCCTTGAAAATATATTAGGAAACGAATCCCACCCAGACTGCGGTGACTACTACACAGCGCCTGCAGTTACAAGGACAAGCAACTTCAATTGAAGTAACACCTCGAAGCAGAAAGGACAGCCATTGTTCAACATACCTGAATTGCTAAGGCCACATACTTACTAAGGAAGGCGGCTGGGTTTCTTAGTGAGTATCTTTATTTTTATCTTCACCTGCACACGGTTTTCACACACTTCACCTACATTGAGCAATTCCAACATCAGATGTCCCCCACATCATAAGTCCTGAAGAGACCCTATGTACATGTTAGGGTTGAAACGCCGTCGACAATTGAGAAAAGCGAACCAATATAACTGGCATTCTATCATTCTATGGTCGCTTTTTGTATATAATAAAGTTTATTTGAAACCTTGCACATATTGTTTCACAAATGTTTTCATATGCCTTGGTTCATAATTTCACTTGGGACACAGTACACAATTGTAAATATTTGTTGTAGAATTTTTCTAAAATAATATTGTTTTTCAATACAATCATTGGACAACCGTAATCAGTGCATTTGAGTCTCTTTCTGTCAGACATCCCATCCAATCCCTGCATATACATGCGACTTTCACTGTTTATGCTATTAATAAATATTAAGTATCTTTCCACAGGAACCACTGTTTTCTTAAAATACTTAAATCACCCTGGTTCCGTTGTGAGTAGGGTTCCCTTGTCTTCCTTTTCGACTTTTGCTTTGGCAAGGCTTGTTTTCTTATGACATGGTTTTTGCAAACCTTTATTGTTGCAAGAGGACCTCGCTAGTATAACAAACAATTGCTAGAAGCAAACCTATTTTGTTTGGTCTCAAGCAACACACATTGCCATTGTTGTCCCTGGCACTGGAGGCATCGACATTGTGAATGGATGTGGACGGATGTGCTGCTTGTGAAAGAGCAGAATGCTATAACTTGCAGTCAGTGCTTAAAATGGAAATTTAAAAGTGCAGGAAGTCCTGGTCCCAGAAGGTCGGGTTTCTCTTGAAAAGTGCCTGTGTAGCTGTTATGCTGCCTTTCAGTTTATTTTGGCGCAAAGTATTAATACAGAAGGAAGAGCACAGGCATCAATCACAAAGTGTGTTGAGGGAGGTGTTCAGCAACTCATGAACAGGCTTTAGAGGATAGCTTCTGCAGAAGAGGATTTAATGGAGCAGTCAGCCCTTTAAGGGGTGCCTCGGCAGTGATCCGGGCCCACAGTGGCCTGAGAGTGGTTGGTCACACAAAGACGATCTGAAGGGGAAGCGATTGGTCATATAATGCACATAGACAAAACTGGCCAGACATGGGAAAACGTGCGAGTGTAGCAGTGGAAACAATCACACCTTGGAGAATGAAAGATAAAATAGGTCACATGATTGTGGGACAGTATTATTTATTTGTTTATTTGTATGTGCCACAATAGACTCCTGAAGGATGAGGAGCTTCGTTACAATGCAACTGCAGCCTGGATCAGCAGAACAGAATAGTCTTAAGCAGCTTCCTGAATTGTAAATGGTTAGGGCATTGACGTAGATGTAGGGGGAGCTCATTCCAGTAGCAACGACCGATGTAGGAGAGGGCCTTTCCCCCTAGTCTTGCCCTCTTAATTCGGGGAACTTGTAACACATGTTTAGAACACAAGCGGAGGGATCTAGAATGACAGTAGCGCAAACATTTCTCAGCCAAATAGGAGAGGCCAATATTGAAAAACGCCTTGTGAATGCTACTGCAGATATTAAATTTTACCCTCTGGCCTATTGGGAGCCAGTGGAGCTGTGCAAGAAGAGGGTGAGAAGAAGTCCTGGAGGCACATTAAGAACTAGCTGTGCTGCCGTGTTCTGGACCACCTGTAGTCTGCTGATCGAGGTCTCACTAGCAGAGATCAGCAGACCATTACAGTAGTCCAACCAGCTTAGTATAAGTGCCTGAATCAGAGTCCTTCTGGTGGAATCCAGAAGAAGAGGAAATACTCTGCGAATAAGTCCTAGAGTGTGGAAACAGACACCAGCTGTCTGAGTAATGTGCTCTTTCAGGGTAAGGGCATGATCCAGGCGAATGCCTAGATTCTTAACAATGGATTTAGGATCAGGAGGGGTGTCAAAATCAGGCGGCCTCCACTCTGGAGACCACAATAAAAGGGCCTCTCCAAAGAGCAAAATCTCAGTTTTTCCGAAGTTACACTGGAGGAAATTACTCTTCATCCAGTGTGAGATATCTCATTCCCGAGCAGAACGTCAGCTGTACCACCAGTGTAAATTTGTCAAAAGGGAAAAGCAGCGGAGTATCATCGGCATATGACCCATGGGTCCTAAGGACGTTGGCCAAGGGAGCAACATAGATATTGAAAAGAGTGGGTCTCAAGCATGAGCCCAGAGGCACTCCCTTGGACAATTCCATAGGTGCCGAACGATATGGGCCAAGATTGACAGTCTGTGATGACCGGATAGGAAGCTCAACATCCATTGGAAGGCCGAGCTTCTTCAACCAATCTCCTACAGTCATCTGAGCAATATTTGGTGAGAAACCGCGTCGAACGCGGCAGATAGGTCCAACAGCACCAAAATCGTAGAGTGGCCCTTGTCTAGGGTCATCCTGATGTTATCGGTGACCAATAGCAGGGCTGATTCGGTACTGTACTTGGGCCTAAAGCCAGACTGGGAACGATCAAGACACCCAGTACGTTTGACATGGCTTGAGAGATGAGTGTTAATATGTCTCTCCAGAAGTTAACTTTGGAAGGGGAGCAACAAGATAGACCGGAGATTGGACAGGGGCCTTGGTGTTTTGGCGAATGGACATAACCTGTGCTGCTTTCCATTCTGACGGGACATTACCGTCTCTAAGTGAAAGGTTGTGGAGATGTTCAATTGAGGGGGAAAGCTGAGTGGCCAGAGAAGTGACGACTTTGGCTAGAATGGTTTTGTAGAGAAGGATGGTGCACCAAATAATAAGATTCAAGAGAGCTTCAAATTTGTCAAAAAAAGTCCTTTATTCTTTTCAATCTTTTAAAACCTCAGCCAACGCGTTTCGTTCCATTGGAAGGTCGTCAGGGCTGAAAAGAGTACAGATATGAAAACACACTAAGTATTCAAAGCGAAAGAAATACACATTACATACCACATCAATAAATACACCATTAATACACATATATCAAGATTTCAAGCAAATAAAAGATATACCATGAAAATGACCATGCAAACGAGAAGAAATTTTGACAAAATATATAAAACATATGAAACACAACACTTTTACTAATATATAAATGTTACATTCTATACAAATATAAGTGTCCGTCAGATGTACATTTTGCTCCATCTACAAACTAATAACATAGAACATGCATGGAACATGCCACAAATATCACACCACATATCTAAAAAAAATGAAATACAAAGTCAACAGAACACTATAAATAATCAATAAGAATATATACAATACAATAACATATTGTATAAGCATATGTCCAATCAGTACCAGAGAATTGGGGGTGTCATGGGGAGACCCGGATTTAATTCTGTGGATAAGAGTGGTAACCTCCGCTGAGGTCAACGGTTAGCCACGAATACGCTTGAAGGGAGTAAAACGACTGCTCTTTACTTTATGATGCAAACTCAATCACACTAAGGGATGCTTGCAGGATGGATCAACTATACATTAGATGTGGACTTCTGATGCCCTTTCTCCTCAGAGGCAAATTAGTTTCATGTCCTAAAACATAACAAAAAAAAAATATATATATATATATATATATATTCGAACACCGCTCCCGGCTATTCCTCGTCTCACGTTACGGCGAGCCTGTGTGGGTGCCGGACACCCTATTTTACGAAGCCAAGGTTCCCCCTCTCAGAAGAACGACACAGGCTACCTTTGGATGCTTCAAGTAGATTTATTTAGGGCACAGAATCAGCAGCTCCCTACCGACGCGTTTCGCCACTAAGGCTTAGTCACGGTTAGCGTGTACAATTTCAAAGTGCTATTTACATGGTGGAAATCAAGTGCATAGAGGTAGGACTACAGTTCATCTGTTCGGCCGATTTGGCCGCCATCCTTGAATGGTGTATTTCAACGTATATTGTCAAATTGTGTTCTGATACACTTTTGCAAAACTAGGTGCAATACAAAATAAATCTGGCCATCCAGTGCTCATAGTCAGTTATTTACAAGTGAAATCAACTTCCAGGGATTTACGCCTGTTGGCGAAGTATTCATCCTTTTGGGTGCCGTTTTGAAGCACTCCATTTAATGTGTACAAAACAATGATTGCCTACTTCAAACCAAAATAAATCTCGCCCCAGTGGGCTATTGAATTGTCCCAGATTTCACTGTAGTTGTGCAAGTGATGCCCCAGTGGGCTAAACAATTATGACAATTCCATTTTAGGTATAAAACCTGTTCTTGCTTGTAGTCAAATTCCCCTAAGTAAAAAGAAAATTAGTGATTTTAAAATCAATTATATCAAATTATTTACACATAAAAACAAGCGCAAAGAAATGTCAGATCAAGATATGTTCAATGATTCTAGAGGTGGACTGCTAATTCCTCACTACTATTCATCCCCACAGGGTGTAGTGTCTCGAAATCAATGATAAATTTTGATTCCAAGATCCTTAATTGTTGCAGCCTGTCACCCCCTCTTACATTCTCCTTAACTGCATCCAGTACTATGTATTTCAACAAGTTGTCATTCTGATTGTGGTGTGTGTTGAAATGGCGAGCAACTGGGTACTGTTCATTGGTGTTCCTTATTGCTCGCTTGTGCTCTAATATCCTAATCTTGGCTTTATGTTTTGTGCTCCCAATGTAGAATTTTCCACATGGGCAGATTAGGCAGTACACACAGTATTCGGTATTGCAGTTAAAAGGACCTTTGATGTTAAAAAATCTGGAACTGTTAGGCACTCTGATTTTGTTACAGTTATTGCTACCTTTGCAAGCTTTGCACTTCATACAGCATTCAAAGCCTGCAAAGTTCTTGTAATATACCGTTTTCTTATGTGTGACCATGTTTTTGCTTAACTCATCTTTTAAAGATTTTCCTTTTCTATAAGTAATCTGTGGATGTTCTTTCACATAATTACTTAGAAGTTTGTCTGATGTCAGGATTGGCCAATTTTTTGACAGTATATGTCTTACTTTGTAGGCTTGCCCTGAGTATGTCGTGATGAACCTGACTTTTTCTTCATCCTCATTCAGAGGTCTTTGTTTGGGGACTAGCAGATCTGTTCTGGCTACTCCATCTACCCTTGTAACCGCTTGGCGGATAGTTTTTTCGGAATAACCCCTTTCTTTGAAACGGTCAATCATGACCTTTTTCTCTGTTTCAAAGTCACTGTTGTTGCTATTGTTCCTTTTAGCTCTTAACAACTCCCCATAGGGGATACTCTGAATGAGAGTATATGGATGTGCACTTGTGGCAAACAGTAGGCTGTTCCCTGCAGTCTCTTTTCTGTGGAGGCTCGTGACAAGTTTGTTATTTCTGACCTCCACCTGTTCAGGTCTCCTTCCGAGTTAGGCGCTACTTGCAAGTGCGTGGCTTCATGCGGTGGAACCAAACCGCTCTATATCCAAACTGCGTTTCCCCCAGGGATCCCAGATCTTCCGGTCCAAAACAAAAGAAGCCGCAACTCCAGTCACTCAATTTGTATGAGGCAAGTTAATTTATTTCCAGATCCTCTGCAGCATTATTCACAGCGCAAAACCAACGCGTTTCGTTAGCTCCCCACTAACTTGATCATGGTTGTTCAACTACACATTAGATGTGGACTTCTGATGCCCTTTCTCCTCCGAGGCAAATTAGTTTCATGTCCTAAAACATAACAAAATATATATATATATATATATATATATATATATATATATATATATATATATATATATATATATATATATATATATATATATATATATATATGTTAAACATTGACAGCATGATGCATATAGACACAACACCCTTGATTGGCCTTATGATGACTTTGCAGGGTTCTCATTGGGACTCTGCTAGGAAGCACTGATGTTTACCTTGTTTCATGCCCTGGCTCACCCATTACATATTCATGCCTGAAGGAAAGGAGAATATGGGAAAATGTTGTAGAAGAATTCTGCCACAGTTTATTGGCAAAAAAAGATGGTGTTGAGGATGGATCAGATGAACAACCTCAAATATCTTTTAATAGCAAACAAGAAAATGCCTCAGTATTAGGCACTACCATGACACTGCTAATTTTGTGACAGCGATTAATTTAGTCGGGTAAAGTTATTTTCGCCAGCATTCTAGTGGAGCGGCTGCCTACTGATTTTTTGATAGATCCATGTAGAAAGTTATGACCATATCGGCTGACTTCCCCAGTTGTACATAGTGTGCAGTAGATCACATGCTTACACAAAAGGAAGATACCCATGAATTCTCCATTTAGTTTAGTGGCAGTCAGTGCTGCCATCTTATTCTCCCCATGCTTTCCATCCTCTCCCCCGTACTTCTCTCCTAATTTCCTAACCACTTTTGAATTATTTGTTGTAAGGTTCAGTGCATCTGGCTGGTTTTTAATTCCCATCCAGTGAATAGAAGCTGGAAGGGCCTTTTATGCTCACTGCACCTAGACCAAACCAGTTTCATCTGGTCAGTTTGTGGCCTACCATAAGCAACATATAAGCAATGAATGTAGACAAAGGGCTGCACACCTTGATATAAAGAGATGGGCTACCTGCCCATCCCCACATCATATGTTTTGCTGTGCTGAAGGAAGAAGGCCCGGCAACAGTACTTGATCGGCCAGAAGGTGTTCTGGATGGCAATAATGTGTATTTGTAAAGCGCACGTTCACCTAGAAGGGTATCTTGGCGCTGTTTATGGTTACCCAACAGTACTCATTTTATCAGCCACAGAAGGATGAAAGGCTAAGTGGACCCATCCGGACTCGAACCTGTGACCACAAGGACAAACACTGGCTCCTACAATGATGCATTATTCCACTAAGCCACCAGACCCCATATATGATAGTGAGTGCTCACCTGTTGCAAGTATCCATGGTGCTGCAGCACACCTGAAATTAAAAGGAACCTTGTCAAGATTTGTTGCCATCAAACATTTAGGGTTATTGTGAATATGATTGGTCAAATGCCTATGTACTGGTTAAAACAGGCCCTTTTAGGTTAGTCACTGTTCTCCCTTTACTTCGAGAACTAACGTGTGTAGTTGGAGGCTAGAAGCAGAGGCAGAATAGTTGGCTGCTCTGCTATGAGGGGTGATTTGAGGAGTAAGGACTGTACTCTCAGGACTTTACTTCAGCTGTACCTACAGGAAAAGGGCCTCATTGCCCTGTGAGAATCTGCCTTATTCCATCTGAGTTTAAATGTGAGGAGGTCTGAATCTTCATATATTTTGAGTCTGTGAGCTCTGCTTAGCCTCACCCGAGATGAAACAAATTAATTTATTATTTGTATAGCGCACCACTGCCTGAGGCCTTCTAGGCACTGCCTGCCGTAGAAGAAAACGGAGGGACACAGTACATACAAGGAGCCAGCCAAAAGAAAAACTATTGAATGAAAAGCATGTTTTCAGGCCTTTTCTGAAAGCATGAAGGCCTGTAATTGACTCAAGGGAGACAGGAAGAAAGTTCCATCTGTTTGCAGTGCAGTAGAAAAAAGCTTCTACCACCCTAATTAGCTCTTTTGACTTTGAATGCCATAACATTGCAAGCTGGAGAGCATCGCAAGGGTTTGGATGGCTGGTACAAGGCACATTTTTGTTTCAAATATTCCGGGCTGATGCTGCTAAGAGCTTTGAAAGCAATGCACAGAGATTTGAAGACTACCAGCTTACCAAGTGGTAGTCAGTGAAGCTGAGCCAGAAGGAGAGAAGCAGAATGATATTTTGGAAATCTTAGTACAATACGTGAGGCGGCATTCTGCATTACTTGCAACTTTTTAAAAAGTCTTTGCTGTAGGTTGACATAAAGCGCATTGCAATAATCAGGTTTTGAAAGTACAGGAGTGGTAACCACTATTTTCTGTAGATCTTGTGAAACATCTTCCTCAGAATTTTAATGATATGGTGATGTTTTTTCTCGAACGACAATTTATCATCAATGATATTGCCAACGTTTTTAGATTGGGAGACTGGTGTAGGCAAAGCCCCCAATTCCTGTGGCCTTCAAGTAGGGCAGAATGATAATAGTGCGAAGTCCAATGTCAATATGAGAGCCTGTGTGCTTCAGCTCTGTTGCAGCACCTGCATTGTCTGTAACTGTCAGCCACGGCATGCCTGCATTCCCCACACCTTGTGTGCGACCCTTTTCGTCAAGTAACGGACTACTTTTACACCGATGGCCTTGTGCGGTCTGCCACACCTGCACTATGTCTGCTCCTACGCCATTGATCACGTATTGCTCCTTTTTTCACTCCCCTGAAATGGTAAACTCGCCTTCCACAAGCGACTTTGATGCCCAAGTGAGACCTTCGTGCTGCACCACCAGACAGTTTCCGAGGCCTCATGTACCTCCGCGGCTACTTTTCTGATTCCTGAACTCTGACCGCCATATTTCACCGACCGTTCATCAGTGCTGTGCAGCCATGTCAGGGTAGCTTGAAGAGAAATCAAGGCAGGAAACTGAAACTGGTACAGAACTGTAAATATCCGGGACAATGAAAAACAGATGCTCTAGTTTGCTAAAGCCTCCTGTTAATATCATCTTTATTTCTTGTTAAATGCATGCACTCGTCATGCAGAGCACCAAAGTTAGAGTAACTAGATGCACCATCAGAAGGGTTGTTAATGTCATAACGTTTTTAAAGTCACTGAGCAAATTATCGTAATAAAAACGAAGTCATATATAAAAATAATAAAAATGAATTGGGAATTATATTTGTTAGTGATGCATGCACTGTCTTAGCTGTAGATTGTACACCAGACATCAAGCGTAATCCTCGACCCTTTGACCTTGCTACACCATGAAAGTTAAAATCTAAGGAAGAGGTACTTCGCAGTTCGAGGAGCTCGTAGTAGTACTTAGTTCCTATGTTTCCAAGGACAACAACGCAGGTTGCCTTATTGCCTTTACGTAAAGCAAGTACTGGTTGTGCAAATAGTGAGTACCACTGTGTAAGTATTGCCCTATAATAAACCCATAGACAAAGAATATTTTGCATGTAGTTTTGTTGCCCTAGGAAGTGGTCAGATTTACTATTCCCCCGCCTGATTTGAAAAAATAAAAATAAAACATAGATAGGCAAAAGATAACATTTGAAAATATCCAGCAATTTAAACTTGTAAATAAATAATATAATACATGATACATTATTATTATAATAAACATTAAATAAACAATTCAAATTGATACAATTAATGAATATTAACCATTAACGAATATTAAATTACTTAACACAATTAGACAAATACATTAATCAACTAATTAACAATTAATTAAAAATCAACAATTAAAATATCAGTACATTAATGTATCTAATGTATCTAATTATCAATTACATAAATGAAATACAGAGAATGATAAATTAGTAATAATTTACATATGAAAACTCTTCCCACCCATATCCCCTACAATCCCAACAACCTGCTACTACATTAACAATTTCTAATTAAATAAAAAAACTTATATTTCACATTAAAGCTTACAAAACTTACTAAAATAGATTAAATGATTTTAATAATTATAATATTAATGCAACTAAAAATTAATCAAACTCATAAAAAGTTATATTGTATACAATTATATTAAACAAAAATAATAATTATAACTGTAAAAAGGCGATGTTCTTAACTTCAGTATTAAATCCCACGATATTCTGACTGAAATATTTATGACCAGATATATTTTTGATTCATTATTTTGGTGGAATACCCTACCTGGGCAATAAAGGCGGGTCTTCAGACATCCATCACAATGTTAGTTTTAAATTAGTTCTGTCAGTGCAGTTCTTGGGAGTGTTGCTTAGGTATCATTAGCGTTTCTTACTTTAGTCTGTGGTGATTCCTGACCTATACGTTTCTGTCAGTGTTTAATTGAATGACAGTTTTTGTGTTTATGCAGTGCCTATGCAAACCTGGTGCAGGTCCCTCAGTACAGACTTGTTGAAATATTACATTTTTCATTGGGGGCACTGCCTCCACCTTGTCGATTTCTATGTTAGTTGAAGTTTGGGTTTACAGATTCAGTACCTTAATTCTAATTCCACATGTTGGCACTGCTGCCTAGCCTACTGGATCTGAAATGCAAAGAATTTTATCCAACTTCATGTAATGTGGTGTTGGATTTGTTCAGTGTTGGCCCACAGTGTCCCAGCTTGCAGTCTCTGGTCATCTAGTCGAAACCTCCTAGTCATTCCAAACCACCTTCAGCAGGTTCCACCATCCATTCTTTCAGTTTACATTGCCCCATGATTGAAACTAGCTTCCTCATGACATGTGCATTCATGTTACTCCCTGTACTCAAGACGGTATTCAAACTTATCTCTCTTTACTTGAATATCATAACAGCTGTCATACTCCGTGTAAACCTCCTCATTAAAATGTGTAACCCTACCCTCTCCATCAAAATTGAGTTCTGGAAATATAGGTAGTTTATGTATATATCATGTGTGTCTGATGGGAGCTTTATTTGAGCCGGTGGTTTCCGGTGCTCGACACTAGCATTAATTGTCAACACCAGCACTTATGACAGCTGCCACATGGTGATGCTGTTTTATCTAATTTAGAGATGAGCACAACAACAGTTATTTATTAATAGGATACTGATGACTAATACCTTCCTCCCAAGCCTTTCCTTTAGATTTGGGGGCCTTGAATAGTCTTTATTGTCACACTTGTAGGAGTGTGATGCTTAGTACTTGTGTTGGTACTGACATTGGCAGCGATGGGTGGTGTAAGCTGCAGTCTTGTCTAGGCGAGGCCACAGTCATTTTTTTCTTTTTTCTACAAAAAAACAGTGTCTGATCTTCTTGGCCAGCAAACCACACATGTTCTTAACACGTGTATTAAACTAACCTGATAATAGCTTATGGACAGTTATCATGTTACCAAGTGCAACTTTTTCAGAAAAAATTTCTATTTTGCTGAAATACTAAAAAGAAAATCTAAAACGTTAATATCTTGCTTGGCAGGGTTTGCATTTGTTGGTTTTTCAGTTGTGCTGTCAGTGTCACTTCATCACATTTCCATGTTTTTACTGGTTGTGTAGTATGGCCTAAGGACTGCTTTGCACGCATGTTATGTTACCATGGCTTATTAGAAGTTTAAACGCCATTTTACCTTTTTCAATTTTCCATGTTTTTACTGGTTGTGTAATATGGCCTAAGGACTGCTTTGCACGCATGTTATCTTAGCATGGCTTATTAGAAGTTTAAACGCCATTTTACCTTTTGCCGCTTTTGCACACAACACTGCATTGCTGTTTTTGTAAGTTATCCTTTGTGAAGAACACATGAGAAAGGGTTTTGTTTTTGACATATCTAGACTTACATCGTGCCCCTAGTCTGCACAGTGAGTGCTGAAGCCATCAAGTTTATCTAAACAGGGTTGCTGTTTTTCGACATGATCGAGTAACGTTTTCTAGACACAATAATTAGGCAGCTGTGAGCCACCTAAGATTCTGGCGCCTTTATTATTGCACACTTGCCATGATTTCACACACTTAGAAGATTTTCCGTTTCCAGGGATGCAGTGAGCTTTAGCTGATCCGGTTGTGATTTACTCTTACTGAGCGGAAAGGTAATGGGGTCTCCCAAACAAGCCTAAGAGACCTTCTTTAGTTTATAATACATAGTTCCTATATAAGGAGGGTGTTAAAACTAGGTGCTATAAGACTTGTTTTCACCATCATTGTAATATGATTTCTCCTTTTGTATTTAATGGAATTGTAATTATGCTGACCATATTATTTCTAATTATATGTCTGCTTATGCTGGCTAAGATATTGCACATCAGATCACGTCGTTAAAATACATATTTTAACCTTGCTGTGTCTCTTCTTTACTCCTGTTGTGGACTGGTATGAGAGTATAACAAAAGAGTGTTCTCACTTCCCACCATTCCTGCGTTTGTACTAAGTCGCATGCTCTAGGTTGTCTAATCATTAGTTACTGTGCTATAGGACGAAGAGCTAATGTGACACTGATGCTAGCTGGTTGGGGCTTTTCTAGGTACTGAGGTGAGTTTCTGGTACACCACAATTCACTGTTGTCCTAGGTCTCTGTGCACAGTTCTGTGTATGAGCAGGATCCTTGTAACAGTTGAGCATCTTTTTGTCATAAAGTAGAATCTAATCTCGACTTTGCAGTGCACATGCCAATTTAGTGCACTCTTGCGCAAAAAACAGGCTGGGTTAGACAGTGCATGGCAACCCTACATTTATATTCATGTGACAGTTTCTGGTTTGTTTGTGATTAGTTTCCTTGCCACAAGGCAGGTCTAACTTGTAGGCTTGTTTTTTTCTTCTTAATTTGTTACTTCAGATGGAAAATATGCCTGAAATAATGCTGTCTGGAATATAATACATGATTTTTCTCGGGTTTTGGATCTGGAAACTCCTCCAGCTGAAGCGCCCTCGCCCCTCCCCCCCACCATCCATTTATGGCCAATGCCCCCACGCGCAGCGTCCACGCGCTACGTACACGCCGAAGGTGCGCCAAAGGTAAGCCTGTCTACGCCCGTCCGCGCCTGGACCGCGCCCAGCGCCAGACCCCCTGCCCCTCGCGCTGCCCAGCCCTCCCGCATCACCTACGATGCCACCACCCTCCTAGCCCTTAACCCTGGTCGCGCCCCCAACTGCGTCCAAGCCGCTCCTGGACACACCCATGGCCCTTTCTCCTGCTACTCCTGCAAATTCAGCGGCACCGACAACATTTCTGCTACGACCACACCACAGATTCCCAACCCCAACCACCTACAATGCATCCTTCTCAACACCCGATCGGTCCACAGGCATGCCATTGACCTATGGAATCTACTAGACACCATTTCTCCGGACATCGCCTTCCTTACGGAAACATGGATGAATGCTTCCTCCGCCCCAGACATCACCATTGCCATCCCTGAAAACTATAAGATCACCCGCAAAGACCGTACCAGCCACACAGGAGGAGGAATCGCTATCGTCCACAAGAAATCTATCCGCATCTCAACCAGCTCTGACGTCAATCTCACCGACTCCGAACATCTTCACTTCCAGATCCACATCGACCCCAAAACAACACTCAGAGGCACTCTCCTCTACAGACCTCCAGGACCTCGCGCAAAATTCAGTGAAGACATCACGGACTTCATCACCCCACACGCGCTCCCCTCCAAAGATTACATCCTTCTGGGAGACCTCAACTTTCACCTTGAAAAGACCAACGACCGCAACACCACCACCCTCTTGGACAACCTCACCAACCTCGGACTTAAACAACTAGTCACTTCCCCCACCCACATCGCAGGTCACACACTCGACCCCATCTTCACATCCAGCAATCATGTCTCCTTCAGCCACACTACGGATCTCCTCTGGACCGACCACAGCTGCGTTCACTTCATCTACAACAAGCCGAAACCCTTCAACCACTCCCAACCTACCCTGCAAAGAAACTGGAACAAAATCACCACAGACCAAATCTCCGCATCGCTCCTTCGAAACTCCCCAGCCCTCTCTTCTAACGCCAACGAAGCCGCCGCCAACCTCACCCTATGGTTATCCAACACCGCTGACACCTTAGCTCCACTGAAAAAACATCAAAGCAAACCTGGCAGCTAGAAAGCCTCATGGTTCAACGATGATCTCAAGAAGTCCAAGAAACTCTGCCGCTCCCTTGAAAAGGCCTGGAAAAAAGACCCAACCACCAGCACCAAGGACGCCTTCAAAAGCGCCACCCGCACTCACCACCAACTGATCCGAAAAGCCAAGAAAACAGCATTCAAGGATCGACTCGACAACAACGCCCACAACAGCAAGGAACTTTTCAACATCGTCAAGGAATTTTCCAATCCCTCGGCCAACTCCAACGACATCACCCCCTCTCAAACCCTCTGCGACTCCCTAGCCTCTTTATTCCACAACAAGATTGCAGACATCCACAACAGCTTTGACAACCAACCCGGAAACCAACCCACCCTACCATCTGCTGACCATCTTCCCCCCGTGAACACCCTCAACGCTTGGAACCCAATCTCCACTGATGACACCATCCGCCTGATGAATTCCATCCACTCAGGATCCCCCACAGACCCATGCCCTCACCACATCTTCAACAAAGCAGACTCCGTCATAGCACCGCACCTCCGAAACGTCATCAACTGCTCCTTCAACTCTGCTACCTTCCCAGAAGACTGGAAACACGCTGAACTCACCGCCCTTCTGAAAAAACCAACAGCGGACCCCACCGAACTCAAAAATTACCGCCCCATCTCGCTTCTTCCATTCCCGGCCAACCAGCTCGCCGCTTTCCTCGAAGCCAACAAATCCCTCGACCCCTCACAATCTGGCTTCCGAGCAAAACACAGCACTGAGACCGCCCTCATCGCAGCAACAGACGACATTCGAACTCTACTGGACAATGGAGACACAGTCGCCCTCATCCTCCTCGACCTCTCTGCAGCATTCGATACAGTCTGCCACAGCACCCTTCTACAACGCCTCAATAACATCGGAATCCAAAGAAAAGCACTTGAATGGATCACCTCGTTCCTCACCGGAAGAACCCAGAGAGTCCGCCTTCCTCCATTCAAGTCCGAGGCCTCTGAAGTCATCTGCGGCGTACCTCAAGGATACTCACTCAGTCCCACCCTCTTCAACGTATACATGAGCCCCCTCGCGGCCATCGCACGCCAACACAACCTCAACATCATCTCCTACGCGGACGACACTCAACTAATCCTCTCTCTCACCAATGACCCCAGCACCGCCAAAACTAACCTACACGATGGAATGAAAGAAGTTGCCGAATGGATGAAACAAAGCCGTCTGAAACTGAACTCAGACAAAACAGAAGTCCTCATCTTAGGTACTTCCCCCTCTGCATGGGACGACTCCTGGTGGCCGGAAGCCCTCGGAAAAGCACCCATCCCGACAGACCACGCACGGAACCTTGGCGTCATCCTGGATTCTTCACTCTCAATGAACAGACAAGTCAGCGCCGTATCCTCTTCCTGCTTCAACATTCTTCGCATGCTCAGAAAAACATTTCGCTGGATCCCCTCCGAAACCAGGAAAACAGTCACCCACGCTCTGGTCACGAGCCGACTGGACTACGGAAACACCCTCTACGCGGGTACTACCGCAAAACTCCAGAAGAAACTCCAACGAATCCAAAACGCATCAGCCAGGCTCATATTAGACATCCCACGCAACGAACACATCTCTGGTCACCTTAAAGACCTCCACTGGCTACCCGTCAATAAGAGGATCACTTTCCGACTGCTTACCCACGCACACAAATCACTCTACGACATCGGACCAGATTGCCTCAACTCTCGACTGTCCTTCTACACCCCCTCCCGCCAACTTCGGTCTTCCAGCCAAGCCCTCGCCACTGTACCTCGCATCAACAAGACCACCATGGGAGGCAGATCCTTTTCATACCTGGCTGCTAAAACATGGAACTCACTCCCCGCTTACCTTCGCCTCACCCAGAACCACCTAGCGTTCAGAAAGCAGCTTAAAACGTGGATATTTGACAAATAATCCTCCTCCCCTTCCTAAGCGCCTTGAAACCCTCTGGGTATGTAGTGCGCTATACAAATTTTATGACTTGACTTGACTTGACTATTTTGCATCTAGCATTCTGCTCAACATTTACCATCAGATACTATAAGAAAGCGACAATAATACTGATCTATTATACAGCCTATTCCACATATTAGCTTTACAAACAAATCATTATGGCTCTTTGCACTATTAGTGGTGGCCATTGAACTGCTGACATTCACAAGTTCCGGGACAGATTAACCAATATGTTATACCTACGGTTAATTGTGTCAAACTATTATATATGTTTTTGTAGCATGATAGGTCTCATATTGTGTTTCTTATCTGTCCTGGGAACAGACAGAATCATCAGGCTATTGTTTCAGTCACAGAAAAACATTTTAGTCCTTTGTTTGATGGCTTGAAACAGAAGTGAGAGTTATTTACCTCAAAGGAAAGGTATCTCTGCAGCTAAATCCACAAGAGTTGTTTATGTCGACTTACTGTTGCACAAACCTGTCGATCACACATATCACACAACTCGCAGTGTAAGTAAAAAATATATTTAATGCCTCATTGTAGCCATTCTTTGCACTATGGTTGGAATCTTTGTCCACTTACATTTTGTCCCTTTGCTGGGTCCTCTAATCCACTGTCTTCTCACTCCCAGTAGACCTCGCGGCTGTCTGCACCTGTAGACGTCTGCGATGTGAGGGAGCCCAGGGACTCGGTCACCAGGGGAGCAAAATGGCTGCAGGCAAAAGCACATGTTCATGTTACCCAGTGACGGGAGGTACAAAATGGCTGCAGGCAAAACCACATATAACTTGGGCACCGGAGGGGCATGGTGTCTACAAGGAGAAGCTTGTGTTAGACAGGAACATACTGCATAACAAGCATCATGTCAAGTTTTAACATTGTAGATGCAAACTCGAAAGGAAGTAAAGTAATTTTTCAGAACGTATGGGGGTGTGAAAGGGTGGGGGGTTAAGAGAGTCTGCATTGTTTTGTTGGCTGATAATCTAACTTGAAAGATTAAATTCGTTAAAAGCAAAAGTGTTCTAAACGGCCCTTTTATGTACATTTTTATTGAGATTTTATAAAATGAAACAATAAATATTTAATATGCATACCGGAACATGTTGAGAATGAGGGAAAGAGGCAATATCAATAGCTACAAAATAAGACTTGAGTAGTTTCCCGTATAGCATAATATGAATACGTGTAGTTTACGGGCAAAACGGTTTTTTGAAGCTACATTACCTATAAAATAATTCAACAAATTAAACAGGCCGTTTTTAATGCACCAATAATCGGGCAAATTGTTTTAACTTTGGTTTTGTGCAAAAGCAGCTGTAAATAAGTGCCTTAACTAGGGCTGCCTTCTAGGAATCCCTCCCAGATGCATCATCATGAGTTAGAACAATAATAGTGAACTTCTCAGCACATCCACTGTGACCCTGGGCAAAGATCTGTTTATTTCTCGACCGTGCATGGAGAGACCCTCAGATAAGTGTGGGATTTCTTCACTGTTAAGTACCTTTTGCTCCATATTTTGTCTGTTGGATGATGGTTCTTTTAATACATGTTCATAATAAGGACCCACATTATTTTATTTAAGCACGGGTTGGGCTTCCAGAAGAATGTATGTGCAGTACCAAATTTGTACTGGTAATCAAGAAAGGTCCACCTCCGAAAAGGTTAGTGTGTACCCTGTTGTTGTTGGAATACACAGAATGTGTTAAAATACCCCTCACACACCAAAAGGGCCCTTGGTGTCATGCTTCATCATCGGGGTCTTCCCGCCCGGCTGCCGGACGGGGCAGTGCTGCGACAAGCGACTACGCTGGAGCACCTATTAAATGCGGGTGCTATGTGAGTGAATAGGAGTGAGTGTCAGTAGGGTCAGGGGTGATAGAGAAAAGTGATGTTAAAAAATACCTGGCCTGGTGAAAGAAAAACTATTTAATAAACACTGGCTGGTATTGTTAAAAAATGTGATTTCGGAAAGGTTAAGCAGATTAATGGGCTTACTTTCCTGTGCGGGTCAACATGTTTCGGGGCGCCATGCCCCTTCGTCAGGACCGGGGTCAGATCCCCCTGTCACTCACTAATGTCGTTCCACAATTCGTGTATGTACAATATGGTGTAGTAGTCTTGATCAATGTGCATAGATATATATTTTATATTAATACACTGCCCTTGCTAATACTGAAATACTGTGGTAGTATGCTTGGCAAGGAGGGGTTCAATGCCCCATGAGCCAACTCTGGACAAAAGGGTATTTGAGGGTCCAGTCAACCCCCAGCCTTGTGGTGCTTCCTCCTCCGTCCGTGGCTTCCGTGATTATCTCAATGAGCCCGTCGGCCAGCGGAACCTTCAACATGATCCCAGACAGATGGCGTTTCCCGTATCGGGATTACGATGATTATGATGTTGGTTTCCGAAAGGCTTTCCTTGTCAGGCTTTCCAACATAGAAAGCCTGTCGGAAAGTGACTTTGTTGGCCCCTAGCAGGGACCCCCTTCTTCAGCGGCCTCCAGTTGGGTGCTAAAGGGGCACCTATGGTGCCTTGAGGTGCTTGCCTCATGGTGCAGGGATTTGCATTGACTCCTATTTCCCTATGGGCGCTTGTGCTGTGGCCTTTTGTAATAGCGCACTGTGGATTCATACTTGACCGATTGCTTACTTCTGAAGTATTGATCCAGAAATGTAATTGCTTATGACAATGTTTCTAAGGATTAATATGTACTGTTTGCTCCTGGCTGCAGAGATTTTCCAAGATACTGGATTAAAATACCACATGTCACACAACCACTTATGGATTTCACTCAAGCTCTTAAATGGCTAATAAATGGCATACCTATACCTCCTACCACCTTTAAGATCTTAATGTGTTTACACCTTTTTACCTGCTGGAAATAATTTTCTTTCCACCTTTGGAAAAAAGAACCTTTAACCCGTTGCGTGCTAATGACGAGCTCAGCTCGTCATGAGGCACGGTTGAGCTGCACTCATTACGAGCTGAGCTCGCCACGGCCGTTGGAACGTTCGCACGCGGGGATAATTTCCCCGCTGTGCTGAACGTTCGAAAAACGGGTGTGGTTGTGACAAGCGAGTGCAGCTCCGCTGTGCCTCATGATGAGCTGAGCTCGTCACCAGCATGGCGGCACCGCGTGCGGCCTCCCTCCCCCCGCACAGGAGGTGAAAATCTCCCGCAGGGAAGGGGTTAATGAGTTTTGATTTCAAGTTTTCATCTTTATGTACAAGGCACTTAGAACTATTTGTCAGTAATTACTTTTAATTAAATTTTATCCTTTCTTCCCCTGTAGTTTTGAACAAGTTACAAATCACTTTTTGTCTTCCTTTCTGAAACAGGCCACTTGGGCCCAAGGAATTATTTGACAAGTGAGAGACTTTGTCAGAAAAACATTATGATCTCTTCTTTCTGGTATTCCTGTGTGACCCGCAGTGATGTGCACCCCGTTATTTAAGAGCCCCCAGAGGGGTTTCAAAGCTATTGTGGTTTTTTTTCCAAACAGGCTTTGATTCCCTCTATCAAGCAGGTGCTTTTGTGGTCTGTAAACTTGGTAAAACCTGTCTCACTTTACTTCTACTCTATTCATGTCATATAATGAGTCATTAAACTCATAAAGTATATATAGTGGCATCAACAGAAGACATTAATCACTTAAACTATTAATGCGAGACAGCGCAAATAAGAACGTCGTAGTATGCACTTTTTGGGAAATCATTTGATTCAAGTGGTCCCTAATTTTTAGTCATATGGGTGGGCAAATGTTTAGAGTTATTTCTATGTTTTTATGCTATTTCCAGCTGTTCAGCAACATTCCAGTCCTAAATATTCATGCACACAGACGTACAACTGTCTCAGAATTAAACGTCTTCTCAGATATATTCACTTGGTGCATCTTCTTTGTAAAGCAAACGGCAAGTGTGATGAATATCGTTGCTTACCGGTACAAATGTCTTGCACCATCTTGAAGGACATTTGTTTTGAAGAGGATTGTGCTTTTGAAGTTTGAATTCGAGTGCAACTTGTAATGAATTCGTGGCTTATTGTTGCGGTGCCAGCATCGTTTCTAGTTAAGGGTCCCTGGTGGCTTAATTATGCGAGAATGCTGTACCCTGTAATAGTTTTAGTGAGCTCAAAACATTTCTTACAGCTCACCTGTGGTACTTTCTGTAGCTTCGTAAGTGCTTCTTGTCTTTTAACATTCTCGATGTTCAATGTACATAGGCAAAAGCCAGATCGAGCTCTGTTTTCGTAGTCTTTCTTCATTCTTAATTTTTTTTAACGATTTTTTAGTTAGGTTAATTTTGTATTTGTTACTGTGTGTTCCTGTAGCTCCTTCAAATATATCTTCCGGTGTCTATTAATTATCGGACTATGTTTGAAATGTATGACTTAAATAATGCATTTGCAGTTATTTGCGTGATGAGTTCAGCTCCTGTTGCCTATTCGCGTATTCAGTCTGTAGGGGACAAAAGAGCGAGAGTAAATCACTGGAATAATGTAACTTTTGTGGCTCCCTCATTTAGAAGGATTAAGATAAAACAAATGAGGGGGGCGTGGCTTGGATGGCAAGGAGGCAGCAGACCTAAGTCCGGAGCTCCCGACCCCCCAAGTCAAAGAACGGCGAGCAAAAGAAGCAAAAGCCAACGAGCACTAAAAAAAAACAGAAGGAGAGGTGTATGAACAGAAGGGGCACCCGCCACGGGCATTCATAACCTTCAGCGTCCGCTGGGAAGGCAGATCTAGCCGAGGAAGAAACTGGAAAGACGAGTGAATATGAGGCGCAAGATGGCGGCAAGCTCCTGAGAGAGGACCCGAGACCACAACAGACCGCAAGCCTCCAAGTAAGAGCAACCTGGTGCGGACGCCGGAAAATAAGCAGCGCGCTGTTCTTTCCATGCAGCAGCCCCCCCCCCGATCCTAAAAAGCCACCTAACCAACATCAACTCAAGCGCAGGGGGAAGAGGGGGCACAGCGCGAACAACAGGAGCAGCCATATTGGTCAGGACTGAAGCTGGGGGCGGCCATTTTAGTGCAGGTGGAAGGAGCGAAACGCCGACCAACGCCGAGCAGCGCTAAATAGCCACAGAGAGAAGCGCACAGAAGCGGAAGCCCCCCCCCCCCAGGCAAAATCCTTGAAGACCGAACCAACATCAGTGCAAGCGCAGAGAGGAAGGGGGAACAACGCGAACATCAGGAGGCAGCCATATTGGTCAGGACTGAAGCCGGGGGCGGCCATTTTAGTGCAGGCGGAAGGAGCGAAACGCCGACCAACGCCGAGCAGCGCTAAATAGCCACAGAGAGAAGCGCACAGAAGCGGAAGCTCCCCCCCCACCCCCCCAGGCAAAATCCTTAAAGACCGAACCAACATCAGTGCAAGCGCAGAGAGGAAGGGGGAACAACGCAAACATCAGGAAGCGGCCATATTGGTTAGGACTGAAGCGGTGGGCGGCCATTTTGGTACAGGCGGGAGGAGCGGAAGGAGCTGAACGCCGACCAGCGCGAAAGAGCCACAGAAAATACGTGCACAGGAGCAGCCCCCCCCCTTGGCGGAACGCTAAAAGACAGAGCCAAGAGCAACACAAACGCAGGGGGAGAAAGGGGGCACTACGCGAACAACAGGAGGCGGCCATATTGGCTAGGATAGAGCTGCGGGAGACCATCTTGGTTCAGGTGGAAGGAGAGGAACGCCGACCGGCGCGGAAGAGCCATAGACAGAAGCGCGCCTCAGCGCACTGAACCCGCCCCAACGGGGGGAGCACGCCGTACCGAGAAAGACTCCGGAAGGCGGAATACAAAGCGCAGCGCGATACGGCGAGCAAGGAGAGCCAAGAAGTCCACCTAACCGTCCGAGAGACTGAGCACAAGGAAGAAGCCACTACACCGTAGTAAGGAGTAAGCAACCGTCCAGAAAAAACCCCACAGATAACTTGGCACCAACTGCAGTGGCCAGAACAGCGCACCAACCGCCAACAAACATAAGGTCGAAGCCGGCAAGCACCTCCAGTAGCTCAAGAGAGCAAGGAATAAAAAGGGCGACACCGCAGGAGGCTGGCGGAGTCCAGGACCAAGACCAGAGTGGTCAAGTGGCCACCCCGATTCAGGGACTGTAACTTAACCACCGTGCCTATCCCAAGCAAGAAAGAGGACAGAAGACTAAAAAAAGGACCCACAAAACAACAACCAACAGAAGTGAGACCTCAAACACACCAGGTCAGAAGAGGTTTCGACGTAATGGCAGGGAAAGAAGGCAACCAAATCACAAATGTCCAAAAGAAGAACAAAAACGACCTAACTGCATCACCCGCGAAAGAACGCGGAGATCAGGGCAGCGAGACAACCACTCTGGATACACTATTAAGGAAGATAACAGAGGGAAATGACCTAGCAAAAGCAACAAAAAAAAGAGTGGACAACATCCAAATGGAACTAATAGCAATAAGAGCCGAGCAAAGTAAAGCCAACGGCAGAATAGATGAGGCAGAGAAAAGAATTAGCCAGCTAGAAGACCGCGCAAATATAACACACAAGGACCTAGGCTTAGTCATAAAGAGAACAACAGCTCTACAGAGATCCATGGCAGAGCAGGATGACAGAAGCCGCAAGGGGAACATAAGACTACTGGGTATACCCGAGGAAGAAGGCGATACCCCGGGAGCGTGCGCCCTGATGCTGGAAGGCATGATCCCCAAACTGACAGGTCTCACTTTCGACAAACCGCTCGAGCTCGTCAAAGCATACCGCATCCCAGCAAAGAAACAAACAAACAGCAACACCCCCAGACCAATCATATGCAAACCACTACGAGACAATCACACAGATGCAATATTCGCTGTGGCCAGGAAGGGCAAGCCAATGGCGATAAACGGAAAGAAGGTAACAATCACACAGGATTTCTCCATGCTAACGGTGGAGGTGAGGAAAGGCTTCCTAGCCCAGCGGGATACCCTGCGGAAAAACAACATCACCTTCTCCTTCGCTGGCCCCTCAAAACTGAGAATCACAGACAGACACGGGAGCAAAACCTTCGATGACCCCAACGAGCTACACAGGTACCTACAAGGGCCGGCCCCAGAAGAAATGGAGCACCAAAGCCCAGGAGCAAAGAGGAGAGCCTCCACAGACGGGGCAGAAGAAGAGGACATATGACAAGAACAGAGAGCCTGCGTCTAAAATACCCCTGAACCTTGAACTCAAGCGACCACATCCACCTCGATCTTGCACACACAAACCAACGTATCTACCTCAGCGTCGGTAACGACAGGAAGCGACAAAGGAAGACCTAACAACAGGCACATCCTCCCCCCCGCTTCCGCAATGGGATGTACAAGCCTATCCCACACGTCAACTCCAGGCACAGGAATAAGTACCCCACACCGCCGGAAGAGACAATGTAAGGTCTGGGGGGGAGGGGGAGTGTAAGGTGTCCTGCCGTCGCACACCCGGTTCTGAACCTACATGATAAGAACATAAAGCCCACACCTAAGAACCACTGAACTTTGAACCACTGAACTTTGATCCCAAGCGAACTTATCTACCTTGAACATGCACACACAAACCAACGTATCTACCTCAACGTCGGCAACGACAAGAGCGACAAAGAAGGACCAACAACCGGCATATCCTTCCTTTGTTTCCGCAGGGGGCTGTACATGCTTACTTTCTCCATCCATACTCAAGGCGTGGCAATCAGCCCTCACACCGGCGGAAGAGACAATGCTAGACTTGGGGGGGGGGGGGAGTGTGAGGACCCTTGCTGTCGCACACCTGTTTTTCTACAGGCGGGGGGAGGGGGGAGGGGTGGGCGGGGGGAGGTCAGATGAGGCGGGACAGGTGGACATGAAGGCTAACGAGATAACAGACATTTGTGCAACGTATAATTCCTTTTTCTTTCTTTGCTATACCCATTCCTTACTTCTAACCCCTTCCCGCTCATTCAAACCCCTGGGGGGGGCACTCAGGTTTCACAACGGAACGAGGACTGGCCTCTTGGAATCAGGTCAGGAAGAAGATAGAAGCACCAGCGGAAACAAAAAACCCCCATGACAGACCAAACAACAGTCAGCCTAGCCACGAACCTAAAGGTGGTATCCATGAACGTTAAAGGCCTGAACCATCCAATCAAACGCAGGAAAATACTAGAACACCTGGCAAAACTTAAAGGGGACATATACACGCTACAAGAGACCAAGCTCTCAGAGGAAGAAGCTAAACTACTCAAGGCAAGATGGATAGGAGACATCCTATGCTCGCCAGCAAAGGGGAAGAAACGAGGTGTAATACCTATCCTAAGCAAGAAAGCCAATCTCACCATCCAAAAGACAAACACGGATGGAGACGGTCGCCTGCTGATAGCAAGCGTCCAGAGAGGAAACAACCGATTACACGTGGCGAACATTTATGGACCAAACTCTGAAGACAAAGAGTTCTGGCAAATGGTGGATAGCAAGCTCAGCGACCTACCGCAGGAAGACCTTCTGATCGCAGCAGGTGACATGAACAAGACGATGGACCAGGCTACGGATAGACACCCGAGCAGGCCAAGCCACAACTCCCCAAGCAGCAATACCCTCAAAGACCTATGCATCAAGCACCACCTAGCAGACCCATGGAGGCTACAACACCCTTCAGCGCGTGAATACACCTTCTACTCGCACCCACACAATTCTTACAGCAGGATCGATTATATATTGATGTCCAACAACCACACACATCTAATCGACAACACGGAGATAGCCCCAATAACCATCTCTGATCACGCGCATATATCTCTCGCCCTGAATGGCAAACACAACGACAGCCTGACTAGAAGATGGAGACTGAACAATGACATCCTACAGAACAAAGAGAATGTAAAAGAAATAGAGGAGGCACTAAAGGACTATCTTGAAGACAACGACAACGGCGAGGTAGGGAAAAGCACCATCTGGGATGCACTCAAAGCGACACTAAGAGGCAAACTAATAAACATCAAATCAAGAATGAACAGAAGCAGGAACAAGAAAATCTCAGAGATAGAAGGCGAAATAGCAGCACTGGAAAGAGGCCACTGCGCAAACATAACAGACAAGAACACACTTACCACGCTCACAAAAAAAAAATACGAACTGAACAGAATCCTGAGCGAATGAGCAGGTTCGTGGCTAACAAAATTCAAATCTGTGAATCTATGCAGGGCCAACAAAGCAGGGAAACAGCTGGCGTCCTACCTCAAAGCGAAGCAAAGGCAACACACAATAGCAGCAATAACAGATAAAACAAACAAATCGCAAACAACAAACAAAGGAATACTAGAGGTCTTCAGACAGTTCTACCAAGAACTATATACCGAGGATAAGAACCTGAGCAAAGACGGAGGCTGCGCTCTCCTAAAAGATATCAACCTGCTGGAACTCAAAGAGGAGGAGAGAACACCCCTAGAAGCAGACATAACGGAAGAAGAGATTGAAGCGGCAATCAGCCAACTAAAACGGAACAAAGCGCCAGGGCCGGACGGATACTCCACCGTATTCTACAAAACCTTCTGCCAAAAAATAAAAAAAATACTATCGGAAACATATTCCGCCTGCATACACAATGGCGAGATGACAAACACCATGCGGGAGGCCAACATTACAATAATACCCAAGGAAGGGAAAGACCCTCAATACCCGCAAAACTACAGGCCCATCTCGCTCATAAATGTCGACTGCAAAATATATGCGAAAGTGCTGGCAAACAGATTGAACAGAGTCCTACCGGACATCATCCACAACTCACAAGTGGGATACATCAAACACAGACTTTCGCAAGATAACACAAGGCTGCTATGCCACCTAATCAACCACACAACACAAAGCAATGAGCAAGCAGTCATGATAGCACTGGATGCGGAGAAGGCCTTTGACAGGGTCTCGTGGCCCTTCCTCAGGAACTGCATGGCAAAGTTCGGCCTAGGGGAAAAATACATAGCAATGGTGATGGCCCTATACAACAAACCCAGAGCAAAAATAGTGGTGAATGGAAGCACATCTGAAACACTCTTATTAGGAAGAGGAACTAGGCAGGGATGCCCACTGTCACCGGGCCTCTTCCTACTGGCACTTGAACCACTACTAGCAAAAATAAGAGACAATGAGGGAATCACCGGTGTTACGATCAGAGAGAAAACAGTGAAACTGGCAGCATACGCAGACGACATCCTCATCACAACCACAAACCCATCAACGTGGATCACAGCACTCATGGACACAATAGGAGAATACGCAGAGGCATCCGGGTACAAACTCAACAAGGACAAATCGGAATGCAAACCAATGAACATCCATACCACAAGATCAGTACTCGGGGACTCAGGCCTAGCCTGGCAAACAAAACCACTCAAGTACCTTGGACTACAGTTTGGAAGAGACCTAACATCCACAATACAACACAACGAGGACTCATTGCTAAAAAAAGTAAAAGAAAGACTAGAGCTGTGGTCGCCAAAATACATCAGCTGGTGGGGAAGGATAGAGACGATAAAAATGATGATAACACCTGCAATAAACTACACGCTAAACATGCTGCCGATCCCAATGACAGAGAGCTTCCACAAAAGACTGGACAGCATGATAAACACCTTCCTATGGAGAAACAAAAAACCAAGAATCGGCCTACCCAAACTGAGACTAGCGAAAGAACTTGGAGGCCTCAACCTGGCAAACTTTAAAATCTACCAAACAGCATGCCTGGCGAAACAAGGGATGGCATGGATCGACGAAACGCAACAGTATAAGCCAGTCTGGCTAGAGCTGGAGAAAGAGCTCCTTGGAGGCCTGCACCCGATAGCGATACTAACGGCAAACAAACACCCCCTAGGGTCGAACATAATACTGAAGCATACCAGAGAAGCGCTAATGAAAATAGACAGGCGAATGATACCGAAGCTGAGAGGTACAACATGGGAATCCATCTGGTTCAATACAAAAATAACATATCAAGGGTCAACAATGAACAATGACACATGGATCAAGAAGGGAATCAGCCTCCCCAAACAGATGGAAAATAAGGGGAAACAGCTGACCTTTTCAAACATACAACAACTATATGACCTCCCCAACAGAGAGCTATACACCTTTCTAAAGATCAGAACTGCTATAACTAGAGCTAACCTACATAGAGCGGAGCCAGGCATCGTCAAATACGTGGGAACCCTGAACTCGGCAGGCCACCAAACTGCGAAGATCTATAAATTACTTAGCCCCACCACCCTGTCTCTAAACAAGAAAACGACAAACTCATGGGAGACACTTCTAGGCAGACAGCTAAACGAAAAAGAACAGGCACAAATGTGGTGCACAGCTACAAAAAACAAAATAACCCCACAGCTGGCGCAAACGAAATACTGGCTCCTCCACAGAGCCTACTGGACCCCCTCCAGGCTCCATAAAGCCGGCATTGCAGAATAAAGTGACTGCTGGAATTGTCAGAAGGAGGAAGGCACCCTCGAACATCTCATCTTTGGATGCGTGAAAGTCAAGAAGCTCTGGGCCCAGATAAACGCATTCATAAACGACATGCTCAAAACAGACTTAACAATCAGCTATGCTAGCTTGGCGACAGGGCATTTAACAACGAACCTAAACAACAGAGAAGAGAGAGACCTACTAGACCTGCTGCTCACAGCGGCCCTAAAGATAATCCTAACGAACTGGAAGAATACGGCGAAAGCAAACTTCAAAACATGGATCAACTGGGTCACCTTCCTAAGAGGAGCAGACAACATTACAGGCAACTTCTCGAAGGAACACACCCCCAAGGAGCTCATGTGGGAACCACTCGACAAACACTTAAAGACAACACAATGACCACCCCCCCTCTTTCTTTTCTTTTTCTCTCTCCTCGACAAACGAAGAAATATAGATAACACAAATGTACTGTATACAACTGCCAATGTATATGCCACTTATATTTTTCAATAAAAAACTTTATAAAAAAAAAAAAAGATAAAACAAATGAAATAGTTATTTTCGGTAGCAGCTTCTTTTGAAAAACACAACACGTACACCTTTCTTGTAATGAATGCTCTTACTGAATGGATTTAATGGATACCTAAGCATAATGCTCCTCCCTCATATTACACACACGATATACCAAACATAAACATTGTTACGCTTTGCATGTGGACCCTCAGCTTTCACTGTTTTACTGGAATAATATATTCTGTGGTGCTGTATCTCAACTCTCTGCTCATTTCTTACATACCTGTCCAATTATTTGCTGACGATTTCCATTTATGAGATATCTGATGCCCCATGCTACTTTTCTAATACTTTTTTCATCTGTTTGTTTTTAAGTCTGGATTTTGACAGTGTAGCTGTCAAACAAACGCATTTCCTAAAAAATAGTTAAGAGTGGGCTTTGAGTCCACCCCTTTTCAACCACTGGCTTTTTTTGACCTGCCTCTCCAAGTGACTCGATTGACACTGGGGTCATCTTATCTTGGCTCACCCAAGAGGAACTCTTTCAGCTGATGCTATTGTCTCCTACGGTGTGTCTATCCACCTTGTCAGGAGTGTTTGCAATGAAGTTCATAAGACTGTTTTACAACTGCACCCCATTCTGTTCTCGTTCCTTCCACGTTTGCCTCTTTTGTCCGCATGTGCATGCTTCCTGACACCTCTCCCTGTTTCCTAAGTGAGTAACTCTTCTAACCCCCCCCCTTAAATCCTCACTTCTTCCTCACCCTTTTCACCCTGGGTGTCACTCCTTATTGTTTCTGACTGTACCTCCCTCTCATTCCTCCCTCCCTCCATTTCCTGTGTATCGCTTTTTGTTCCATCATCCATTCATTCATTTTGTTGTCCTTTTCCCACATCCCTTTTCTCTGTGTTGCTACTCATTCCTTGCTCCCATCTCTCAGTGGCCTCAGAAATTAAAGATAATCTGCAATGAGGGCGTATTTGCCTTCATTACATTAATGTTTTATCTTTGTAAAATGAACATCTGGTGGCAAAAGAAAGTGCATTATAGGGCCTCTGCTGTTACAAAATAGAGAAAGAAACAAAGTTTTATGAAGGCTGTATTACTGTCTCACTTTCATTTCAGATATAAACAATAACAATTCTGTAATAAATGCAAGCTTTAGTGTACTGACACTGTTTCAAAACTCATTAATTCAGAGCTACTGGTTTTTAGCAATGATTGTTTAATAAATTATCACCTTCTATATTTTCATTAATTGGTACTTTATAAATTAATTATAAGTTGTACTGAGATAACAGTAATTGTTTAACCATTTGATGTTGTGTAAACCGACTCTCTGGCTCAGCTCTACGAGGTTTGCTTTCTCACCCACGAGTATTACAAGTGAACTTACTTCAATGCTTGCATGTGAAAGGCAGGTTTTTATAGCCTTGCAAAACTCTACCCAATGCATAGCAGAAGCGACGTCAGTGCTTTTGGGTTACAAACAGTCCCTAAATAGAGATCCAGTGACACTGTGGTGATCAGTAACAAAATTTTTTCGTTCGCTTCAAACACACACAAGATGTGCTAAGGAAAAGATACTTTAAAGAAAAAGCTTGTTTATTTCAACCAGTGCTCCCTGTTACTGAACTCATCTACAATAACCACACATAACATGATTAAAACAGCACAAATGCATGTTGTGAAAAACTAAAATAAAATTAACATTTCTAAAATGGTTAAACTGCCATCTAAAAACCTAACACCCTAAAATCTACTTCTATGCGGTAAGCTAGGAGAGAGTCTACATTTTCTCAGAGGGAATGAATGCGCTGCCTACCTTATTTGCTGAAAAGCACTGTAAAGGCAAGCATGCTTTCAGCATCAAATCCCTCCTGACTCAGCCTCAATATCAGCTTTCAGTAGAAAGTGTGATACAGGCGCAGCATCTCTGGCAGGCAGGATCATTTTCTGATCTGGCAGTATCTTGCTTGTGATAATCTGAGGCGAAAGACCTCTCTTGACAGGTGGTCAAGTGGCAGTCCTTTTATATTGTATCTTATCTGAGAAGGAATTTTCAACTTCACCTTAGGAATGTTTGATATAATCAATGAGCATCAAGATGCTGGTCTAAGATGCATTCCTTTAAACTTATGAGGTAAAAGTATGACAATTTTGACTATGCTGTTTTGGCTATTGTTCATATTTTTTTTATGTTTGAAAGCTTTATTAAAAGAAAAACAGATATTACAATAAGGTGACATCGGCAGAATATGAGAAAAGGATATATGATGGGATAAATTAAACAGAAGCAACCAATATCACAATGAAAAACAAAGCATTTTGAATTATGTGACGGGGAGGAGGGGGGGAGGGGGTGGGATGGAAAGAAAACATGGTATTATCATAGAGAATGAATAAATAAAAATAGAAAATACACTGGATGTCAATCAGAAAGTACAGTAGAAAACATCATATTTAGCAATTACTTGAATGAAGAACGTGTAGCAAAGGAGACAAGTATAAAGCTAAAAAAAATCACAATAGCAAAATTGAAAAATATCATAAACTACAGGCAAGAGCATATGTGTTCAGGGGGGTTTGAAATTATCCGAGGAAAGTGGAGAATAAATCTGTTTGGCAGATTGATCTAAGTATAAAGTAAGAGGTAACCAGTAAAGTTCAACATTTCGGGAGGGTTTGCAGGAGGAAGCAAAGGCAACATCAAGTCTGTGTGATTGACATACAAAATTCCACCAACAATTTAGAGACAAAGTGTTCAAGGATTTCCAATTAGAGACAATATGCTGTAATGCAAGGGCTAGCATAAGATCAAAAAGACCGTGAGAATGTGGAGGGAGATCTAAGTCTTCTGAAAGGCTACCAAGAAATACAAAAGAGGTGGAGAAGTGAATAGAGATGTTAAAAATACGAGAAAGGCGAGAGCATATCTGAGACCAAAAAATACGAGTTGAAGGGCAGAAAAAGAAGAGGTGTAAAAGATCTGCAGAGGGAGCATTACAGGTCCAACAATTAGATACAGAATTGGGTTGAAAGCGAGAAATAGAAAGAGGAGAAAGGTATAGTCTGTGGTAGAAGAAAAATAGGGATTGAGTAAGAGAGGCAGTACGGGAAATCTTCAAGGATCTGGCCCATATTTTGTCCCAAAGAGAAGTTGGCCATGAAGAATGTAAATCTGTTTCCCAAGACAATTCCAATTTTGATTTGAGACGGTCCGGATCGGGGGCTGAGAAGTACCGATAAATAATGGAAGCTTTAGGAATAGTAGAAAGGACGGTTAGTAGGGAGGAAGACGAAGCGGATAGGCTTTCAGAAGGAAGAGAATAATAACGATCTAGAATGGTTTCCATAAGGATGAGGAATTTATTTGCAAAAGAAGGAGGGCAGTGGAATTGAGATCGAAATTTAGGAAATGAGCAGGGGGATGAACCATCAAAAAGATGATGTACCCAGATGATACCTTTCGCTCTCCATGAGGGCCATGCAATAGGTCTGTTATTTATTAATATGAGTGAATTGTACCATATAGGCAATAGTAGGAAGGATTCCTGAGATACCGAGGTAGGGGAGACTAAAGGTCGTAGAAGAGAAGAAGTATGTTTGAATAAAAGGGGATTAAGGCATGGGGCTTTAGAAGTGAAGCGAATTACCTCTTGTAAAGAGTATGGAAGCAATAACTCCTGTTCAACAGAAAGCCAGAGGGGAGAAAAAGGGGAGGATTCCTGAGATAACCAGCGGGAGGCCTGTCGAAGTGAGAAGGACTTGTGGTAAAGGCGAAAGTCTGGAAAGTTGGTTCCACCATTAAGTTTAGATTTACGTAGGTGTAAAAGAGATATGCGAGCTTTTTTCTGCTTCCAAAGAAATTTGGACAACACAGAGTCAATGCAACGGAAATATGAGGTTGGGATGCGAAGTGGAAGCGTGGATAATAAGTAGATCAAAATGGGGGCAATCATCATCCTGATGGAGTCAAGACGGCCCCACCAGGAAAGAAATAGTGGGTTCCAAGAAGTGAGTAGTGAGTCTATTCTAGAGATGACTGCATTCATGTTGAGTTGAATAGAAGAAGAAATAGAGCTAGAAAAAAGAACACCAAGATATTTAATTTTCGTAGAATTCCAAGCAAAGCCAGTGGCTGTGGAAAAGTGGGGAAGGCAAAATTTGGTTAAGGGAAGGATCTCTGTTTTGTCAGAATTTATTTTGTAACCCGAGACCAAAGAAAATTTCTCAAATTCATTTAATAAAGAGGGGACAGAGGTGGTCGGGTCTGAAATAAATAAAAGGATATCATCAGCATATGCAGACAATTTAAGATGTTGTTTACCATACGGGAAACCAGAGATGGAGGGATTATTACGTATGGAAGTAAGGAAGGGTTCAAGCGCCAAAATAAATAAAAGAGGTGATAAAGGACAGCCCTGACGAACTCCACGTTGGAGTGTGAATGGGGAAGTGAGTTGACCATTGACGAGAACAGAGGCTTTGGGCATAGAATATATCAAAGAAATATAAGATATAAATTTAGGATTGAAGCCATGCCATTTTAAGGAGGCCATGAGAAAGGACCAGTCAACCCGATCAAAGGCTTTCTCAGCGTCTACTGAAATGGCTGCAAGGGGAATTGATAGTGAAGGGGCCTTACTTAAAACATTAAGGAAGAGTCTAGAGTTATCCGATGTTAGGCGGCCCTTAACAAAGCCACATTGCTCTTTCCCTATAAGATGTGGTAGGAGCGGGTCAAGGCGAAGAGCTAGTAATTTTGCAAAAATTTTATAGTCCACATTAACTAAAGATATAGGTCGATAATTTTTACAAAACTTATGGTCTCTACCATCTTTAGGGATAAGGCATATGGTAGCATCCTGAAATGAGCCTTGGGCTGATCCAGTAGAACAAAAAGACTGAAAAAGAGATAGAAGTTTAGGTAAGAGGAGGTCTGAAAAATGTAGGTAAAATTCAACTGGAAAGCCGTCGGGTCCTGGAGTCTTGCCTTTAGTGAGGGAGGATAGAGCAGAGGATAACTCCGAAATAGTGAGATCAGAATCAATGGCCGAAAAATTAAGGTGGGAGGTATCTGGTTGAGGTATGTTATCAAAATAAGATTGAATAAGCTCTGGGGTGGGGGGGTTTTCTGGAGTATATAAAGTTTCATAAAAAGAGTGAAATTGTTCTAAAATTTCCGCGTCTGTATGAAGAAGAGTATTAGAGGGGGAATAGATAGAGTCAATATTAGTTCGTTCTTTACGTGATTTTAAATAGTTAGCCAATAATTTACCTGATTTATTGCGACCTCCATAGTATCGTGCGCTGCTCCGGAGGAGAAAAGAGGAGGCAGAGTCTGTAGTAAGCTTGGTAAAAGCAATCTTAGCTTTAAGTAGTTCAGGAGACATAATCTTAGTAGAGGAAGTATAGAATTGATGTTCCAGCGACTTAATGTGTGCAAGGGTAACTTTACGTTTTTGAAGGAATTTTTTCTTCTTTCTAGAGACAAAATCAATAATAAAACCTCGGGCTGTGGCCTTAAAAGAGTCCCAAAGAATATGAGGGGGGGTATCAGGTGTATAGTTGAGGTGAAAAAATTCAGAGGCGAAAGAGCGAAAAGAGGAAGAAAAAAGAGGATCAGCAAGAAGAGAAGGGTTAAAACGCCAGCGAGAAGATTTAGGAGTAGGAGGAAGAAGGTCAAAAACAGTGATAATAGGAGCATGGTCAGAGATAACTATAGATTAAATAGAGGAGGATATAAGGTGTTGAGATAGAGATGAAGATAGAAAAATGTAGTCCAGACGGGAGAAAGAAGCATGAGGAGGAGAGAAAAAGGAAAAATCCATAACATCTGGGTGAGTAAGTCTCCATGAGTCCACAAGATGAGTTTGAGTGATAGTGTCAAGGAATTGCTTATGTGGTTTGTGAGAGGAAAAGCGAACAGAGGATCTACGGTCTAGAAATGGGTCAACGATCTTATTACAGTCTCCACCTTTATATTGAACACATTTTGCTGTAATGGAGGGCCAAAAAGAGGAGTCAAAACATGTAGGACCATAAACATTGAATACCGCAAGTGGGATATTATTAATGATTAGTTTAGCTAAAACCCAGCGCCCCTCATCATCCTTTTCTTCTAGAACTACTTTACACTGAAGGCGTTTATGAATCAATATAGCTACCCCATTCTTTTTTTGAGAAGCAGGAGAAAATAAGACAGTTCCAACCCACAATCGCTTTAGTTTTAAGGATTCAATATCTGAGAGGTGGGTTTCTTGAATAAGAACAATATCTGGATTGTGAGAGGAGAGGTGGGAGAGTACTCTTTGCCTTTTGATAGGGTGATTAAATCCTTTCACATTCCATGAAACAACTTTGAAGGTGAAAGCTTATTAAACTGATCAAAATCGAAAAATGCAAAAACATACTGTACATTTAGTAATTCAAACTGTAGAGAGATAATAACCATAAAGCTCGTCAAAAAGGTAGAAGGAAGAACAGGTAGAGAATGAAGAAGAAAAAGAAAAAGGGAAGGGGAGAGGGGTAGGAACAGGGAAAGTTGATCAGGGAAGGAGGAAGAAGGAAGAAAAGAGAGAAGGCATAAACTCTGACAAAACAGAGGTGATGACATTCGGGAGGTTGGACCCCATTTGGTCCGCCCACTGGTGGCCTTCAGAGCTAGGAGATCCACCTCAACCTGTCTCCAAGGTTCGCAACCTTGGAGTCATATTTGATGATAAATTGACATTTCAGCATCATGTCAATTCAGTGGTCTCCTCATCTTTTTATGTTTTAAAAAGAATTAAAAAACTGCTCCCTTACCTTCCATCATCAGCCGGCAAAACCTTGGTTAGCACCTTGGTTTTTTCAAAAACCGATTATTGTAATGCCCTTCTGCTGAACGCTCAGAAAAAAGTTATCAATCAACTTCAATTAGTCCAGAACGCTTCGGCCAGAGTCCTTTTAAACATCCCCAAATCCAAATCCATCTCCTCTCACATCCGTCAATTGCACTGGCTTCCGGTCAGGAACCGAATAATGTTCAAAGCCTTGTGCATCACTTACAAGGCAGTCAATGAAGTGGGCCCACAGTTCCTCAGAGCAGCTCTCTGCCCGCTTGATCATCCCAGAACTCTCCGTTCTTCAACTGCGCATATGCTGAAAGTCCCGCGAACAAAAAAGGTCAACTGGGGTGACAGGTGTTTCACTATCTCTTCATCCAAACTCTGGAACACACTGCCCCTCCACATTAAAACCGCACCAACTCTCCTTAGTTTCAGGAAGAAACTAAAAACCTGGCTCTTCCCAGCATAATGTATCACCTCAGCGATGGTTCTGTACTCTAGCGCCGAGACACCCCCGGGTATTTGCGCGCTCTAAAAATGGCCCAAACATAAACATAAACATAAACATAAACAGAAGACAGTACAAATCCAAAAGGATGACTGTATTGAACATACCTGGAAGGGGAAGTATACACAAAGGGAAGGTGGGGAGGTGGTAATGCGTTACAAGACGGACGGACCAGGATCAGGAGCAGAACCACATCGAGACCGCACAAAAGGAACATAGGATGGGACAAAATGGTGAAAGGAGTATCCGATACATATCCATCTGGGGAAAAAAAAGGAAAAATTGTTAACATATAGAACATGTGACGTAAAGTATAGGTCCAGAGGTTAGAAAAAGAAAGTAGATATATATAGGATACGCAAGAGAAAGATATTCACAGAGAAGATACGCAAAATGAGAAGGTAAGAAACTGAGATAAGGAGTATGGAGAAGTACATGAAGTCAGAGACAAGCTACTAGAAGAACAAGACATGCAGACAATAAAAAGTCAAATTTCAGCCACTGTTCGAAGCAGAGGAGGAGGCGTCCATCCCTTCTTCACTTTGTAGAAGAAGAAAGTTCCTTAATTCTCCAGGTTCCTGAAATGACCAAGTCTTATTCCGATAGGTGACTCTGAGAGTACAAGGGTGAAACAAGCCATATCTTGCTCCCAGGGAGCGTAGAGAAGGACGCATAGCCAGAAATTCTTTACGTCTGGAGGCAGTGACATTAGAGACATCTTGACCTTGCCAAGTCACTTGTTTTTTATTCCTCGCAGCTGAGAGAATCAATAGGAGATCCGTGTATTTCAAAAATAGGATGATGACTCCACGAGGTTTCGAAGAGGAATCCATTCTGGCGCCTAGTCTATGAGCTCTTTGTATACTAATGGAGGTAGAAGGTGGCAGGTCCAGAAGTTTCGGCAGGAAAGTGGTAAAGAAAGACACTGGATTGTCACCCTCAAGATTTTCCGGCAAATTGTAAATACGGAGGTTGTTCCTCCTATTGCGATTTTCCAAATATTCTGTGTGTTTTTGCAGTGAGAGGACAGTCTTTTCTAAGGTAGCTATACGTTGTGTGTTGGACTGAATCTCAGGGAGGTGTTGTTCAACAGTAGAAAGTCGGGCATCCATATTCTCCCACTTGTCCTTTAAAAGCTGCATATCCGTACTTGTTTTTTCAATAAATGGACGCAGAGCTCGCAGCTCCTCCAGAATTTGGTCAGTAGGAGAAGTTGAAGGATTGTCTTCTGGCGTAGGAGAATTTTGCTTAAGGCGTTTGCCCGCTGGAGCAGGTGGGGAAGACTTACTGGCATTTGCATGAGCCAATGATGATTTTTGAGAAGTCATTTTTGTAGAGGAATTGGCTTTATTTGTACCAGATGAAGAAGCCACCGAAGTACTCACCGAGGCGGAAAGACAAATTGAGGTTTACGTAGTCTGACCATAGAAATGAGTTCTTGTGCCACTAAGTAATCTCAATTCCCTGAGAGGCAACTAAAGGTGCGGTTGAAATGTTCCAGAAATACCTCCGGAGAGAGGGTGAAGCACCATAAAGTACAAAATACTCCGAAAAATAGATGTCGATGAGAAAACGATGGTATCTCCTAAGGAAGTGCTTGTAACTTATATGAGAGAGCGTCAGGGAATTAGAGCGAAAAAAAAATATTTAGTGACTACAAAAGAGAGGGTGACTAAAATGGGAGCATGTGGAAGTGCATCATGAAATAACTGAGGCGCATGAAAAATGACCAGAAAGTCTCAGAGAAAATTGTTAGTAGAGCGCCATGAGGAAGAGCTTATAGGAGAAAAAGTATTTCAGGGCTTTGAGCATGTTAAGATATGAAAAACACAGCTGTCAGGGGTGAAGCGCTGTGAAAAGTACGTGTTGGCCGTGTCTTCCAATGTAGAATAACAGAAGAGAAAAACGTAGCAAAAGAGTCTTTCACATTATAGGTATTGCTCACCCCTGAAATCAGCGTTGTGAGGGTCGTTGGTGTCCGGTGACACGTCGTGGAGCGGTAAAGCCTGGCAGCAGAGGCTCCGAGATTCGGGAGATCCTCAAAATGGTGGCTCCGTGAGGGGCTGTGAAAACATCGCGAAGAGGAGCGAAAACGGCACCACAAGCGCTGTAAAGCCGCTCCGCCGACTCCGCCAACGTTCCGCAAGCCAAATCCAGCGACGGGGCTCAGGAGCGGTCCCGTTTACATCGGGGAAACACGCCGTGAGGTGATCGATGCGGCGGAGCTCCGTATCTAGCCGGCCATCTTGCGCGGCATCCAAGCCACGCCCCCCTATTGTTCATATTCTAAATTGAGATCACAAGGTACTTGTTCCCTACTAATATCGCATCAGGTGTTTTGTTTATGTCTCTATCTAAATAATGTTACCCTCACAGTTCTTGGAAAGATAAGGATAGATGACATCTCAAAAATACATATTTTGATAATTCTGCAAAAATACAGAAAATTGAGTTGCGGCCTCCTTTAAATGGAGTCTGGCCTATGTCTTTATGTCACTGACTTTGTGGATTTACTGATTGTATATTATTTTACTTGTTCTACAGCACTCTGCAGATCACTGGTCTAGCCAGCCCTTTTCAGAACAGTACTAACTAAATGAAATACTGAACATACTTTAGAGCAGTTAAGAAAAGTAAACCATACATATATAACAAATAAGGTAATGTTACTTTGTGGCTGGTTAGACAAATATCAAAGTAAAAAAACAAAAGCAGATGTTTCTCTGGCTTACCTCTGGTGAACAACATTTGTTCAGCATAGTTTGACATGTTCATGATAGGCTTTCCTTAGTACACAAAATCGTAATACATAACATAATGTGTAATGCACCTTATAGATGGTGGCATTATTAACTGTGAAGTATCAGCAAACCGTTTGTAAATCAGTTGTGCAATATTCAAAATCGTGCGAGAGAAAATAGTGCGACTGCCAAAACTTGTTTATCCTACGTTTTTATTAGTGCAAACTTACATTTTTTAATGTAAGTTATGGAAACCTGTAGTGAATACACTACTTCTATTGAATTAAAAAATAGCAGTGCTGTGCCCTTGGCGAATTCAGGAATGACTTCTTTAAATGAGATTATTTAGGATGCGTCCGTGCATAAAGGAGTAATGTAAAGTTCAACAAGGTCCCAATGGTGTCTAATGTTCAGAAGTCCATTTGGTGAATAACTGGTTTACACCCATAATATAATAGTGCTTTCATTCCTAGTGTTGACACAACAATGACATATGTGCTTGGTTAATTACAAATAGAGCATTCTTCAATGATACAATCCACAGGATGTACTTTGAATAAATGGATTACTTACTGCGCAAGTCTACTGCTAGGACTGACATCTCAACTTCAAAATGCCAATCTAGTGTTTGTATATATGTATCATGAGCCAGTTGAGAAATTATGTCCAGTCAGCTCCTGCTCATGAATTATATTTTTATATTAACACCAGATTAGTTGCAACTGTGTGAATACACTTGTATCATTTTATTTATTTATTTGAGGAGTTTTATCAAGCCTGAACATGACTGTTTAGGGTATCAGAGCGCTGAACAAATAGCCGACAAGTTATACATATAAATAAGAACAGAAAAACTGCAAAGTAACCATCTGTTAGGTAGATTTATGATCAAAATTATCACCATGAAAATCATCCAGATGTATTTTTCAGGGTTGTTAATTGAGACATTTGGTCATCAGGGGCCTTTTCATTTCTTTTTTGAAGGAGGTCGTTAAGGGGGTTGGTCATGATTATGAGTGTCAGTGCATTTCCATATTCTAGGGACTAAGCCAGTGAATGAGCAGTTGTAAGTTTTCTCTTAGTTCAGCTTCTGTGGTTTCAGTATTAGGGAGTTGGTGCTTCTTAAGGAGCAATTGTCCTCAACAGTTTTAGTTTATTGGGCAGATTAATGGGAGTGTAGTGGTGAAGGACCTCGTGTGCCATTTAGGCTATTTTCAGCTGGATCCTTGCTTCGAACGTGAACCTATTTAGAAGTTTTAGGTCTGGAATGATGTGATCAAATTTTATGGATCCCGTGACTAGTCTAGCTGCTAAGTTCAGCATGGCTCTTAGTGGCGCTAGCCTTGCTTCGGGAAGGCCTGCAAGACTTGCACACCTGTTATCTAATTGGGAAATAACTACGGATTGGACTGCCAAATAAAAGTCAATTTAAAAAGCATAGTAAAGATTATTACAATCTGTATGAGATGCAATTGATTACTTTTTTTTACAATTCTAAAACTCAGTCGAGTACCTGAACCGCCTATAATATTAAAATGATGGCACATTATGGTGGCAAACCGCTCAACCTTAAGTGTGGCATTATACTCTTTTTATTATCATTAGTTTTTTTTTATTATGAGGTACTCCCTTAAGTTAGGAGGTCATCAGTAAAGATTAGAAGAATTAAAAACAACCAGAACATCCCCTTCGATAAGATTAAAAAAATACATTTAAGGAGTAATGCTTTTCTTTTGAGTTAAAGAAGTAGTAGCCCGTGGAAGGCACCTTTTCAAATATTATAAGGTCTAGCATAAAGAAATCGAAAGTAATTTATTGAAAGCAGTTTATTATAATTCTGTAGAATTTGCTAATGAATGGTACGTATCACTTGGTTAGGTAAATGGTTTTAGGACTATTTTTAAATGGAAGTAAACTGATTTAATGATGATGCTAGTTACCCTTATGCCTAAATAACTGATATTGTAACTTACCTTAACCTCATCTATGCTCATGACGAGCTCAGCTCGTCATGAGACACAGTGCAGCTGCACTCATGACGAGCTGAGCTCGTCACGGCCGTTGGAACGTTGCACGTGGGGATAATTACCCCGCAGCGAAGGGGTTAATGATATCTCTTTTATTGACCTCCTAAGAATAAAAGCCTTAATCTAACTGCTGGGATTTGAAATTGAAACCTGCAGGTTTAACATGCGTTGCTGTGATGACCGGTTAACCCACTGAACTATCTTGTTGAGCTGGATATACCTGAAAGGAAAACTATTGATCTAGCCAAGATAAAAAGAGAAATTCCCTCAGTAACTGCAAATGCTGGAGTTACCTTGGAGGAGAGGTGCTGTAAAATTGACAGTTGAGTGACTCCAGTTGCGAGTGGGTGTTGGTATTGCCTACCAAAGAAAATGTGTGCTTGGAAGAAATGCACCTATTTCACCTCTCCAGTTGCATTATATTACCAGCACACTTTAAAAAATAAAAAGGACAACGGCTGAGGGTTCGAGATCTTGAATACCAGTGTTCACTTGGCGTGCTCTGAATTTGTTATGTAATGTTCTTGTGTGGAAGTTGTGAGGGGAAGGTGAGCTATTGGAAGGCAAATCCTAAAAATGAGTGAAGGATGGGCTCTGGCGACTGTAAGACTAGAAGAAGCACAAGCATAGGTTGACGGATGGTGCATGATTATGCCTTGCTATCACCATTGTTTTCATGTAATCTATAGTTTATATTGATTGATAGACCTCCATCTGTGATTAGAAGATATTTCCATAATATGAGAGCAGGCAGGAAGTGGGATCACATAAAGAATACTGTGAATTAGGACTTCAGTCAAGTACTGTGCTGCTGCACACATTTGCCAAGGGCACTTTACTCCTAGCAAATTAAACATCACATATTGTGAGGTGGGACCCTGTTCACCACAGTGTAGTTTGATATGTTTGGGGCGTTTCTCATGTCACAACAATAAGGGGGAGAGGAGACAAGGAGCTAAATGTAGGTCCAGTGATTCGTGCTCCTGAAAATTTGAATCAAGTTCTGCGAGAGTCACAGTTCCTGTAAGAAAGACGTAGAGTGTGGAAAGAAAGATTGTAGTTGTTCTCAAATTATAGTGTTTGGGAACAGTGTGTACTGGTCTTGGTGCCTTCACACACCCCGAAGGATGTCATGCTTAATCACTGGACAGTGCACCTCATCGGGCAGGCGCTGCAATGCCCTACGCGTCCCCTGAAGGGTCACTTTGTCATAGATCTTTTAAGAGATAAAGCCTTAAGGCTGCGTGTGGGTCTGGGTGACAGTGGTGTCCTAGTGTGAAGTTAAAAGATGACTGAAGGGGTAGCCGGAGAATTTAATATTAAATAATCACTCTGTCATCAGTAAAAAAACAAAAGCTTGTGCTGCTTGAGGGAGATCTTGGCCCTCTGTAGCTAGACAGATAACATACCCTTAATGGGCATGCCGAAGGTCAACATGCTTCATGCAGTAACAGTTTCAGGAGGAGATCCCAAGCGCTTCTTCAGGACCAAGGTAAATGTGCAGTGAGTGATAGTGTAGTGGCATTTCAAAATGGATGTAGTGCCACTAATCAGGAGAAAGCAGACAAAAAATAATAAGATGTGGGACCCTATTAGAAGGGTAACATTAAAACAAGGCCTGGGTCCCCCATTGGTCAACCATGTGCATGTGGTATCTATCATCTACAGTTATTGTACAGTAAGTGATTCCAGTCGTGGTCTACAGAAATATAGTAGTATAGAGCTCAAAGCCACCTGGAGTGACTCAAGGGCTTCAAGGGGTGGAGCATCGCCTCTTGTACTTTACCACTTAATTCATGATGATGCCTCTGCTCACTGTGGCGTTTCTCTGCGTTTGCAGTGGCCAACAACATTCTGAAGTGCCCTTAATGTGGCATGTTAGTGCAGTATAGAACTCCACAAGGAAGTGAAATGGTGATACAAAGACATTCACAAGAGCAATAGGTTTATATGCATACTAAAAATTCATATATTTAAAGTGCAGGTTTCAATTTGTATCTCTGAAATACCAAAATAAGTAAAATTGTATGAATTGCACACATAAACATGAGACTGTGATTTCTCAGCCTTAACAAATGGCATGCCCATTGAGAAAAATTAAAATTATTGTTAAGCTCAAAACTACGGAAAGAAAAGAAAAGTAGCCCCACTAGTATGTTCATATACTAAAAATTAAGAAAGTGTAGCAGAATGTAGTCCAGACAGTAATTTTATGTGTCAAAGACAGCCCTCCATATTCTGCTCCATAAACATAAAAATACATTTGAACTATAGTTAACATTAAAATAACAGTGTACTTGGTTTGTTAGAGACATTTTAGAGCATTCCAAAAGCGTCAATATTAATTATTCTGCATACTTTTCTTCTGAGATATATGTACAGAGGATGGGCATGTTGTGTGATCCTTAACCATGTATATTCTTATATCTGTCAAATGGTTGGTCTAAGGACAGATATAAACATCTAGGCCCAAATTTACACAGAAATCACACCAAGTAGCACAGCAACTTAAGTTGCTGTGCTGTGTTGTGCGAACAGAGAACAGATCAGCACAATATCTACTGAGGTGTGGCACTGTTCTGCTTGTGAGAAGTTAGCCTGGCATATGATGTCCACTAGTTCTAGTGGGCTCCTTGCACCAGTCTAATCGACCCTTATTGATGGTGGTTGTCAAGTCAACCTTATAGAAAGCTATCCTAGTGGTAGCATGAACCAGCAGTCTTCAGGCTAAGACTTCAGCAGGCTAGTTAAGCAAGTTGTTTTACCATATATGATCCCTTGAATACCAAATGAAAGGACACCACACAAGGTATATATCAAATATATATTTAGTTAATCTAAACACAACCCCTATGCACTCTTTATGAGGTCAGAGGTAAAAATACAATACAAGTCACACTGTTAATATACAATAAGTTGCACAGTATACCTTATGCCCCAGGGGCCTCACAAACCATATACTAAGAAAGTGGTATAAGTACCACATGAGAGTTAGAAAGCAGGCCTAGGGCCTGTAGAATCGCAGGGGCTACACTAAACAACCAAAGGTTAGGAAGTAGGAGACCCGCGGGAGCCGCGTGCAGTGTCTAAACACAGGAGCGGGTTCCCATTGACTTTCCATGGAGCTCGTAAAAGTTACAAAGTTACAGTTTAGGGACACTTCCGGATGGACTAGGATGGAAACCTTTTAAACTAGGACACTTCGAGAGTCAAGACCCACGGGAGCACCGGAGTACTCGTGTTACTTCACCCAGGGAAGCCGGGTGCATAGGTGTCTTTTCGTGTTGGGTGTCGTAGTCGTTTTCTATGGAGAGCTGCAAAGAAATGCTGCAGGCGACCAGAGGAAAAGTGTCCAGGTGGATCCAAGGGTGGATCAGAGATGTGAAGAACCAGAAAGCAGAGGGGACAAAGTCTGGGTCACCAGCCAGTGACCAGGAAGGCACCAGGAAGGAACCAGGCGATGTCGGGTGCTTTAAGGTGAAGAAGGTGAGTTTGTCTCTTCAGCTGTGAGGTCCTGGAGGCATCGACGATGACCAGGAGCTGGATTCGATCTGTCCCACAATGAATCTAGATGACTGCGGCATCGGTATCTGGATCAGACCCAACAAGCCTTGGCAACCGCAACCCACGCAGGATGTCGAGATTGGCTCTGTTGCAGACCAGCAAGGTCTGTGGTGCTTCTCCTTTTTAGGGAAGCTGGAGCAAGCCTGGAGCAACCAGGAAATCCAGTTAGATTCAAGATGGGGGGCTCACTAGCCAACGGGCAAGGAACCGGGAAGACGAATCGAGTACAATTGTAAAGGCTGGGCCCACGGGACACTTGCGGGGTGTGGGGGCCTGACCTTCGGTGCAAATGGTGCTCGGGCTGGGGCTTCTTGTACCCCAATGCACAACTTACTGAGGCTTCAGGAAAGGAGTGCAGGTAGCAAAAGGCAGGATGTCCAAGATGACCGGTCCCACGTCTCTTGTGTCCGCCACGGGTCTCAGCTTTGCTTTGGATGTGGGTTGGGGTCAGAGAAGTCTGGAAGTCCAGTTCTTGAGTCGCAGAGTCTTTGGGTTCCGATGGTAGCCTTGAAACTGCAGATAGGAAAAGTTGCTGTTGGTGCCTGTTTGCACAGGGTGGTCACTCCTTGATCACAAGAGAGATGTTTTCCATCTTCCAGTCACAATGGAATGTCGAAGGTCCAAGATATGTCTTTTAAAGATCCGTCCAGGATAATCTAAACTCCTGGGGACACAGCTCCTATACTTGTACTAAGAAAGGGGGCTGGATTACCTGACTGGGTCCCTCCTATGGGTGGACCTGAGAAGGGGGTGGTTACACATCTTTCCCTTTGTCCAGTTTCGCCCCAGAGCTGGGGCTGGAGTGCATGAATCATTGGTAAACCGTCTGTTTTTAACCTTTGATTCTGCATTAAAATAACTAACTATGGGATGCATATTCTTAAGAATCTTTGCATGTTAGTTGTGTGAAGTCGCAGAAAATGTCTGTGTGAGGAGTTGAAGGGACGTCTGAATGGTTGGTTGCATCAGCTTTTTTCAAAATCGACACTTTAGTCATAAATATACAGGTTGCAGTTTTGATTACATGTAAATGCCCCAATGTGCATCCCCTTTCCTTAAATGTTTTTATTAACTCTCTTGCTGATAAGATATCCCAGCCTCTAATGTGTTTGCCACAGGCATTCACATGCTGTCATCCATTGGCTATTCGCTAAGACTATTATGTTTCGGAGGCTGATTAATTTAGTACCATTAAGTTGCATGATCACATCTAGCAGTGAACATCAAAAATAATTTGTTTTGTAGTGTGCTGTGTATAAATAGTATCATTATTAGTTTTATGGGGTCTAATTCTAGAAAGGAACAATTTAGTATGTCTGCTACATAATTTGAATAAATATAAAAACATTTTTTATTCTGTTTGCTTAATATTGTATATTTACAAATGCATGATACTGACCCCTTCTGAGGTTCTCAACTTAATGCCTGTCTCTGCCTTATTCTCTAATGATGTGGAATAGGATCAGTGATCCTGTAATGCAGCATTGTTTTCGAGGTAGTTGTGTTAAAGCATCTTCTGAAATAAGTCCCTTTTTTAGAGGTTGATGATTCATGGATGTTTTACAAAAGTAACGTAAACTCTTTGTATGCTCTTTTGCAGTCAGGATTTGCAGATGTACTGGTGTTGTAGAACATTTCCCCACCAACAAACTAATTGAGTATTTTCTTTACACTGGAATATAACTGGATGATCTCTCTTTTGTTTGAAATATCTTATCGACTCCTGGTGCTATTTCAAAATGTGAGCAGAGTTCTTCATTAGCTCTGTCATTCTCCATATCTTTACAATATATATTTACTTATTAGTGTATTTGTTGGTATCTACATAAGGCTAACCTGTCTGGGGACCAATGGATCATTGCTTCTTTCTTCGTGAGGGATAGTTGTGGTGTTACACAGTTATGTTAGTGTTGGAAAGTGGATTATTGGTAGGGGCAAATGTAGGTCTGCCACTGGCAATAAGGCCTCTAACACATGATAGGACTCAGCATAGGTCTTGAAAAAAATTCCCATGCTCAACCCTTAGTAGCTTGGCTGTGAGCAGGCAGGCTTAACTTCAAAGTCAAGTATGTAAAGCATTTAAAAGCAACAATTCAGTAAATAATTAATACACAGCACATAATAAGAATCCAACACCAATTTATAATAGAAAATATTTTTATCTTTTAAATGACACCACAACGACAAAAATCCAATGTAGGGAACTGGAGATATGAATTTTCAAAGATTTAGCATTATGTAGCACTTAGAAACATATAGCACCTTATTGGGATATCTGGTCGCGATAGACCGGCTCAAAGTCAAAGTTTCAGGCCGACCGTGATGGAGCCCTGAGCGGCTTCAGACTTAGAATCTTTTCTGGAGCTTTTCATCCTGGTGTCCCTTGAAGCTCTCAGCCAGTCCGGATTCGGTGAGGGTTCGCCATATAGCCTTGCAATGAACTCCCTGTCAACCTTATGGAAGTCCGACCTCCGGAGCGTTCCAGCGGGGCAAACACAATGTCCAGGCCGACATGCGGTTGAAGGCAGCTGGGTGGCTTTCGCGGTTGCTCCCAGTCACCTTTTCTTCGTTCAGACTTAGAAACTTTTACTGAGCTTTTTCTCGCGGGGTCCCTCGATGCTCTTCGCCCGGCCGGATCGGGGAAGGGTTCTCCGGCCTTCGGTTTCTTCCACTCCCGGTCAAACTCTGGAAGTAGGACCTAAGGAGCTATTAGTGGGACTAACCTGAATATCTTGGCCGGCTCGCAGTTGAAGGCAGGCGGCTTGACTGGCCAGGTTGAATCGGTCCCCTTATGGAGCTTTTTTTCAAAGTTGCTCCAAAGTTCACCAAACTTCTGGAACTTCTTCCTGAAGTTCCTCTAGGGGTCCCAAAGTGTCTCAAACCCACTCCAAGGATCTGGAAGCTCCAACTTGGTCCTTGAAAGTTGAGGACTTCAGTTCCCAGAATCCACTTGAACAAAACCATTACAAATCTGCTGGTGTTCTCCAGATTGAGGATCCTTGGTGGTGATGGTTCAGGTAAGCTCTGTTAACCTGTAGCTTGCAGGGAGTCCACTCTTCAATTATTTTGCAGCAAGGTAATCCATAGGGCTGTAGTTTCAGATAGTGCAGTCTTTAGTGGACAGGCCTTAGAACTTTGCACCCCAACTTCTCAGCATGGCAACACCTTGCTTCCTTAAGTTTCAAGCAGCAGATCTGCGAGACTCTGCTTCTCTCAGATACTTATTCCAAGTTCTCTGGGTCAAGCAGGAGGTCACTGTTGACCAATGGGAGCAGTGCAAACCCCCAAGAATATGACCACATCCTATAGAGTGTAGCATGTATTTGTCCCAGAGTGCACCAAATCCTCCAAATTCATAATGGCTGATATTCCAGCAGGGAGGTAAGAGCTGGCTAAACACACCCATAGGATGGCTACTTTTCATAAACTCGCCCCCTTGCATCTGTGCATCCCTTCCATAAGCCTAGCTCTGGCTGAAGTGTAAAGTTTAGAGTTGTAAATGACACTAAGGCCTCCTCTCTTTGAAGACTATGGTTTAAGACTCCTCCCCCTGCGCTGGCATTCCTGTGTAGCAGCACACTGCCCTCCCAGCAGCGCTGGTTAACCCCAGGGGCTCTTTATCACCTCTTCAAGGCAGCCTGGCTAATCCACTTAACTGACCAAACAGGACAGACCACTGGAAGGCTGAATCTTGATTTACAAACAAGAAAGTCTTATAACTTCTTGTATGTACACGTTAGGAGAAATTCAACCATATAATATTCTGGTGTCTATTAATACCATTCGGGGAAGTCTTTGAATGGTACTTCCAGCCCTCTCCTATCAAGAGTTATTAGTTAATAAATTCCTGCTATGTCAACCTATGTGGTAGGGAATTTGCAATGGGAAATATGGCTGGGCCCACGGGACACTTGCGGGGTGTGGGGGCCTGACCTTCGGTGCAAATGGTGCTCGGGCTGGGGCTTCTTGTACCCCAATGCACAACTTACTGAGGCTTCAGGAAAGGAGTGCAGGTAGCAAAAGGCAGGATGTCCAAGATGACCGGTCCCACGTCTCTTGTGTCCGCCACGGGTCTCAGCTTTGCTTTGGATGTGGGTTGGGGTCAGAGAAGTCTGGAAGTCCAGTTCTTGAGTCGCAGAGTCTTTGGGTTCCGATGGTAGCCTTGAAACTGCAGATAGGAAAAGTTGCTGTTGGTGCCTGTTTGCACAGGGTGGTCACTCCTTGATCACAAGAGAGATGTTTTCCATCTTCCAGTCACAATGGAATGTCGAAGGTCCAAGATATGTCTTTTAAAGATCCGTCCAGGATAATCTAAACTCCTGGGGACACAGCTCCTATACTTGTACTAAGAGAGGGGGCTGGATTACCTGACTGGGTCCCTCCTATGGGTGGACCTGAGAAGGGGGTGGTTACACATCTTTCCCTTTGTCCAGTTTCGCCCCAGAGCTGGGGCTGGAGTGCATGAATCATTGGTAAACCGTCTGTTTTTAACCTTTGATTCTGCATTAAAATAACTAACTATGGGATGCATATTCTTAAGAATCTTTGCATGTTAGTTGTGTGAAGTCGCAGAAAATGTCTGTGTGAGGAGTTGAAGGGACGTCTGAATGGTTGGTTGCATCAGCTTTTTTCAAAATCGACACTTTAGTCATAAATATACAGGTTGCAGTTTTGATTACATGTAAATGCCCCAATGTGCATCCCCTTTCCTTAAATGTTTTTATTAACTCTCTTGCTGATAAGATATCCCAGCCTCTAATGTGTTTGCCACAGGCATTCACATGCTGTCATCCATTGGCTATTCGCTAAGACTATTATGTTTCGGAGGCTGATTAATTTAGTACCATTAAGTTGCATGGTCACATCTAGCAGTGAACATCAAAAATAATTTGTTTTGTAGTGTGCTGTGTATAAATAGTATCATTATTAGTTTTATGGGGTCTAATTCTAGAAAGGAACAATTTAGTATGTCTGCTACATAATTTGAATAAATATAAAAACATTTTTTATTCTGTTTGCTTAATATTGTATATTTACAAATGCATGATACTGACCCCTTCTGGGGTTCTCAACTTAATGCCTGTCTCTGCCTTATTCTCTAATGATGTGGAATAGGATCAGTGATCCTGTAATGCAGCATTGTTTTCGAGGTAGTTGTGTTAAAGCATCTTCTGAAATAAGTCCCTTTTTTAGAGGTTGATGATTCATGGATGTTTTACAAAAGTAACGTAAACTCTTTGTATGCTCTTTTGCAGTCAGGATTTGCAGATGTACTGGTGTTGTAGAACATTTCCCCACCAACAAACTAATTGAGTATTTTCTTTACACTGGAACATAACTGGATGATCTCTCTTTTGTTTGAAATATCTTATCGACTCCTGGTGCTATTTCAAAATGTGAGCAGAGTTCTTCATTAGCTCTGTCATTCTCCATATCTTTACAATATATATTTACTTATTAGTGTATTTGTTGGTATCTACATAAGGCTAACCTGTCTGGGGACCAATGGATCATTGCTTCTTTCTTCGTGAGGGATAGTTGTGGTGTTACACAGTTATGTTAGTGTTGGAAAGTGGATTATTGGTAGGGGCAAATGTAGGTCTGCCACTGGCAATAAGGCCTCTAACACATGATAGGATTCAGCATAGGTCTTGAAAAAAATTCCCATGCTCAACCCTTAGTAGCTTGGCTGTGAGCAGGCAGGCTTAACTTCAAAGTCAAGTATGTAAAGCATTTAAAAGCAACAATTCAGTAAATAATTAATACACAGCACATAATAAGAATCCAACACCAATTTATAATAGAAAATATTTTTATCTTTTAAATGACACCACAACGACAAAAATCCAATGTAGGGAACTGGAGATATGAATTTTCAAAGATTTAGCATTATGTAGCACTTAGAAACATATAGCACCTTATTGGGATATCTGGTCGCGATAGACCGGCTCAAAGTCAAAGTTTCAGGCCGACCGTGATGGAGCCCTGAGCGGCTTCAGACTTAGAATCTTTTCTGGAGCTTTTCATCCTGGTGTCCCTTGAAGCTCTCAGCCAGTCCGGATTCGGTGAGGGTTCGCCATATAGCCTTGCAATGAACTCCCTGTCAACCTTATGGAAGTCCGACCTCCGGAGCGTTCCAGCGGGGCAAACACAATGTCCAGGCCGACATGCGGTTGAAGGCAGCTGGGTGGCTTTCGCGGTTGCTCCCAGTCACCTTTTCTTCGTTCAGACTTAGAAACTTTTACTGAGCTTTTTCTCGCGGGGTCCCTCGATGCTCTTCGCCCGGCCGGATCGGGGAAGGGTTCTCCGGCCTTCGGTTTCTTCCACTCCCGGTCAAACTCTGGAAGTAGGACCTAAGGAGCTATTAGTGGGACTAACCTGAATAGCTTGGCCGGCTCGCAGTTGAAGGCAGGCGGCTTGACTGGCCAGGTTGAATCGGTCCCCTTATGGAGCTTTTTTTCAAAGTTGCTCCAAAGTTCACCAAACTTCTGGAACTTCTTCCTGAAGTTCCTCTAGGGGTCCCAAAGTGTCTCAAACCCACTCCAAGGATCTGGAAGCTCCAACTTGGTCCTTGAAAGTTGAGGACTTCAGTTCCCAGAATCCACTTGAACAAAACCATTACAAATCTGCTGGTGTTCTCCAGATTGAGGATCCTTGGTGGTGATGGTTCAGGTAAGCTCTGTTAACCTGTAGCTTGCAGGGAGTCCACTCTTCAATTATTTTGCAGCAAGGTAATCCATAGGGCTGTAGTTTCAGATAGTGCAGTCTTTAGTGGACAGGCCTTAGAACTTTGCACCCCAACTTCTCAGCATGGCAACACCTTGCTTCCTTAAGTTTCAAGCAGCAGATCTGCGAGACTCTGCTTCTCTCAGATACTTATTCCAAGTTCTCTGGGTCAAGCAGGAGGTCACTGCTGACCAATGGGAGCAGTGCAAACCCCCAAGAATATGACCACATCCTATAGAGTGTAGCATGTATTTGTCCCAGAGTGCACCAAATCCTCCAAATTCATAATGGCTGATATTCCAGCAGGGAGGTAAGAGCTGGCTAAACACACCCATAGGATGGCTACTTTTCATAAACTCGCCCCCTTGCATCTGTGCATCCCTTCCATAAGCCTAGCTCTGGCTGAAGTGTAAAGTTTAGAGTTGTAAATGACACTAAGGCCTCCTCTCTTTGAAGACTATGGTTTAAGACTCCTCCCCCTGCGCTGGCATTCCTGTGTAGCAGCACACTGCCCTCCCAGCAGCGCTGGTTAACCCCAGGGGCTCTTTATCACCTCTTCAAGGCAGCCTGGCTAATCCACTTAACTGACCAAACAGGACAGACCACTGGAAGGCTGAATCTTGATTTACAAACAAGAAAGTCTTATAACTTCTTGTATGTACACGTTAGGAGAAATTCAACCATATAATATTCTGGAGTCTATTAATACCATTCGGGGAAGTCTTTGAATGGTACTTCCAGCCCTCTCCTATCAAGAGTTATTAGTTAATAAATTCCTGCTATGTCAACCTATGTGGTAGGGAATTTGCAATGGGAAATATGACTTGGGCAATTTTTCCAGCACCAGGACTCACAAAAACATATTTTATAAGAACTTTGCTTATATCTAAAGGACCCCCACCCCATATGACAACTAGGGGAGACTTTAGGGGTTCTGAATCTGTAGAAATATTGCAGATCCTCCCTCCACATGGCTCCTAGTATCAAATTCGAATTTGTGCAGCTCTTTATCACAATATGGGGAGTGAAATGTAAAATTTCACTTAAACTCATGTTATAAGGGTCTACCTTATAAATACCTGACCCCCACCCCTGGGACACCTAGGGGAGACCCTGGGTGTTCCTAATATGCCAGAACATTGTAGGTTATTCATTTTTAAGTGCCCAAAACCCCAAAGTCGAGTTTGAGCACAATTTACTTTTTAAAAGCAGTCAGGCTTCAGCAGTGCACACATGCAATTGCAGAAAAGCTGCTGACCTCCGAACTGCCATGCCCTATTGTGGGCTAGGGACTTATAGGTAGTTTTAACCCCCCTGCCCTAATATTTTAATAGGGTCTGATAGGGTAGGTCATGCCAACCACAGGGTTACCCCAACCCTTAGTGTACCTTAGTGTATGTAGGTGTTTTCACTGTATTCTAAATGTCTCTCTTTCAACATAGCACTGGTCCAGGGCCTGGTTAGGCAAAGCCCATTGTCAGTCAGAATCAGTTACCACCATTGCCATTCAGCAAAACGTTGGGGGGGGGTGTCCAGGGCACAGGATAACTTTGCAACAGTTAGGTTCTGTATATTAACTGGCGATGAAGGGCTGTCATATTTGCTGTTGGTGGATTGAAGACTGGTTATCCTTGGCAGATGCACTAAAGGTAGTGTGTTCAACTGTTTTCTGAACAAGATCTGCCCAATTAATTTACATTTTGCATTTCTTAACTTTGGGACAGATTTAGAATTGAGCAGACAAGTTACTTCATCACAATGTGACAGATGTCATGTCCTACTTGTTTCAAGTGCATGATATGGTTTGACAGTTGTAATAAGGCTGATGGATATCCGTCCTGTTGTGACAGGATAAACCATCCGCCAGACTTTATCAAATGCTCCATCATGTATCTCGCTGACTAAGTGCCTGGTTTAAAGTCCTGTGGCAAATATTGCTATTTGTGCTCTTTGAATATAATAATCAATACACAGTTGTCAGAAATGTGGTGATTAGTTTAGAGGGTGTAGAAGCCACACAAGGATATCAAACACAGTCCTTGCCAGGCTTAACTTAGAAGCAATGTTTAAAATAGTTATGCAGCACACAAACAGCAATACAATGCACAACACAAGAGAAATTCCAAACCAATATAGAACATTTTGATAAATAAAATGATAACAGAATGACAAAAATCTAATCATTAGACCCAGAGATTTTGAATTTTAAGGTTTTTAATTAGAATGGCTCCTAAAAGCACAAAGTGCCACTCATGCCCGTCTGTCACCGTAGACAGGGAGAAGTCACAAGTTCAGGCTGACCACCATGGGCAACGGGTGGGGTAAGGGGACCAAGTTAGTCCGCTGAAGAGTTGCCATTTAAAGTCCGGCACAGTGAGCTCAGTTCGTGTTGGAATAGGTCACAATTAGGTGGTGGCTTTTGCTACACAGAGCAGCTCAAGGGTGCAGCGGTTCAGTGATGTAGTGTGAAGAGTCAGTTGTCACCAGAGCTTCACCATGGTGGTCACCGTGGGCTGTTGTCACTGTAGCACGAACTGAAGGTTTTGCGTTGCTGGTCATCATGGACATTTGCTGTTGGCATGAAGAGCAGGTCTCGCTGAAAGTTTGCTTTGGGAGTTGTCGCAGGTGGCAGAGTCTTGATGCAAATAGGCCATTTGCAGTCCCAAAGAGCTCAACTTCAGGATTGTCACCTTTTTTATTCTTGGAGGAGCTTCCATGGATGGCTACCTTGCTGCAAGGAGATTTTGATTTTCAGTTTTCACAGCTGATATTGATGCATTCAGTGATACTGCCAATACACTGGATTCGACGTAGGCAGAAGTGTATCTCAGCAGGATTGCACCACAGCTTTCATGCAGAAAGTGGTCAGTTAACATTCTTGAGGTGTAGGCTGATAAACTCGCAACAAGTTCTTACTGGTGCTCAAAGAAAAGCTAGGAAGAGGACATGTACATATTTCCCTCTTAAGTAAACTATACATTAGTACATTAATTTTTTCGTGATTAATTTTGGTTAAAGTGAACACTTTTCCTTCCAGCTGCTGCAAATTAATACCACATCTTTTATGGAGATGCAAATAAGTCCATTAGCATAGGAACGTGTTTTAAAGTGCGTGATGTTGCTTCATCTGAAGCTAGTCCAAAATCATGTTTTTGTTTCATTTATTACATTCACACAATTGTGATTTCCATCACCATTACCGTGTTTTACATGAGATTTGCAGGGCCCTACAAACATTGCCTTTGGAATAGCCATTAAATGCATTCCTGATAGAACTCTTGCTTGTTACCAAAAATAGCATTATATTTATTTGTCTGAAAGAACAAAAAAACTGGTTTTAGGCATGCCTACTTTTTTGTACAGAGTTCATTTGCTTATGTTTTGGTCATAGTACAAAAAAGAGTTATTTATAGTGTGTTTCACACTAACCTGACTAAATGATGCATTTCAAAGCCTGATCTAAAATATATGTATTTGCTTTTATTGTAACCAGCCTATATATCCTGCTTTTCCTTTATTTGTTTTTTTCTTTTTATGCCTCGTGTGTAGGTGTGTCCCAACATTGTGCGTAACTGTTTAAATGGTAATGAGTGTTGACTCTGTACCCCCAGGAGCACTTCCTCGGTACGAAGTTATTGGGGTGGTATACAGTTAACTGCCATAGTATGCGCCCATACTGTCACATAGAGTTCTTTTGTGAGCTAGGGTTAATGCTCCTCTTTTGCTAACGGTTTGACTAGTACTTGAAGAGAAGAGATTTTGTCCAAGTATTCCTAGACATGCAGTAGTTATGCTTCTTCAAAATCTCACATCCCCTTAGATAAAGGCACTTATTATCTGACGCTTGGTCAAGAGGGACACAGGTAATGACTGGCTGGTAATACAACTAACGTTTCTAACTATGTGTGAACCAGCTTCATGGTCACGATATGTCACACCGAAACCTGTCCTGTTGGTCTATCAGCTGTGATCTCCCAAAGAAGCCCGAGTTGAGCTGTTTCATAGTGGCAAATTGTTATATGGTTAATTACACGTATTATGTTCAATCGAAGGTTAGTACGCCATCCTGAGAGAATTCATTATATTTTATTGTGCAATTACTTAAAATAATTGCAATTTACTAATTAGTACAATCTCAATGTAAAAAGATAAAGGGGCATATGTATCAAGCCCTTTCCCGTTTGCAAACTGGCCGATTCTTAGAATTGGTCCATTTGTGAACGGGAAAAGGACTTTTGGGATGTATCATCCCAAAAGGGAATTGTAAAATAGGGAATCGCAAAATTTGCGATTCCCTATTTTGTGATTGCATTTAAGAAATCGCAATTTGCGATTCCTTACATGTGATGCAAGAAGCACCCAAGTTGTGCATTTAGGCTTAAGAAATAGCAAATTACCACCAACTTCAAGTTGGTGTTAATTTGCGATTTCTTTGAAAAATTCACTTTTTTGCATTTTTAAAAGTGCCATGTGGCACACAGCAGATAACATTGACCTGGTAGCAACTTCCCTTGATGGAGCCATAACATCTGCACTTAACAAAATTGCCCCCCTCACTAAAGTTAAATTTAAGCCTAGAACCACACCTTGATTTACGGAACAACTGAAGGAAATAAAGCTCTCGTAGGACAGTGGAGAGGAAATGGAGAAAAAACAAAAGCCAGTCTGACCGTGGAAAATATAGAAGTATTCACCGGAGTTATTTGGAGAACATCAAACTAGCAAAAAAATAGTTCCTCTTAAACCAGATGGAAAAAGCAGCGAATTCTTACAAGAAGCTTTATTACATCTTAAAAGAGTTTACGTCGCTTCCACCACAGACATCTATTCCCGCCTCACATAACAGGGTGGATTCCCATTCTGAATACTTTGATGACAAAATTAACGCAATTCATAGCTCCTTTCCACTCCAAGAGAACATTAACATCTCACAAAGGCATCTCCCAGTTCTTACCATTTCCCCTCCCATTTTGGAAGAATTCTCTCTATGTAAGTTGAAAGATGTGATAAGAGCTATGGAAAAAATGTAATCAGGATCACCTGTAGACCCCATACCACCGCGTTTCCTCCCAATCAATGCACCTGTATTTTTGTATTTTTGGATCACCTCATCGATCTATTTAATAGCTCACTATCGCAAGCAGTTGTTCCTAAGATATGGAAGGCAACCAGTGTGAGGCTTATCCTAAAAAAATCCACTGCAGACCCTAATTTCCCAATAAACTATCGTCCTATCTTGTTCCTCCCATATTTTGGGAAGATGCTTGAGTTATTGGTTAGTAGACAGCTTGTCACTCATCTGGAAAGCCACGGTCTACTGAACTCGTCTCAATCCAGTTTTAGGGCCGCCCACAGTACTGAAACTGCGCTTGTCAAAGTTACAGACATCATCAGGTTAGCATTGGACAGAGGCCAATCATCTATTCTCGTCCTGCTAGACCTATCCGCTGCCTTCAACACCATCTCCCACAGCATTTTAGATCTAAGACTCTGGGATATTGGTGTCTGTGGGAAAGCCCTTAAATGGCTGAAGAGCGATGTAACTGATCGAGTCACAGCTATCCAGATGGATGACATTGTTTCCAACAACAGGCCAGTAAGGATGGGAGGGCCACAAGGCTCTATTTTGAGCCAGATGCTTTTCAATCTTTACGCAATTCCTCTGGCAAGGTGATCAGATCCTACAGCTTTGATGTAGTGTCATATGCCGATGATACTCAGATTCTGATCACCTTGGTCGCAGATCCAGCTGACACTAAGTTACGTTTTAAAAACTGCATGACCCATATCCACAGGTGGATTACTCTACATCATCTACAACTAAACAGAGCAAAATCTGAAATAGTCCTCTTTGGCAAAGCTCATGAACACTGTTCAAATGACTGGTGGCCTCAAACCCTGGGACTTTGCCTAGTGCCAAAACAATCAGTTCGGAATTTAGGCATCCCCATAGACAATCAAATATCTATGAAAGATCAGGTCAACCACCTGATTGGCTCCTGTTTTGGCAATATGCAAAGTTTTTAAGTGGCTCCCGATGGAAGCCAGGAAGCCACTAGTCCAAGGCTTGATCATTAACCTTATGGATTACGGTAATGCTGTGCTGTCCTCAATAAATGAAGATCTTACTAGACTCCAGATTGGTGTTGAATCTCCCTCCAAGAGCCCCTTCAGCTTCCAGATTGAGACTTCTTCACTTGCTTCCCGTCAGGAAACGGATGAATTCCAAGATTCTTTGCCTATCCCACAAGAATTTACATGGCAAGGTTCCCGGATACTGGAAAAAGAAACTCATCTGGTACCACCTGTGCAGGACTCTAAGATCCAGCAGCAAATTTCTTCTAACACCTATCAAAATTCGTGCCACGAGAATGGGGGGGAGATCTTTTTCTTTTCTCACACCCGCCTTCTGGAATAATTTACACTTATACTCAAGCGTCACCTCAGATCACAACTGAGGCAGGCAGGTCGCTCCCCACACTGCTGCACGGCTCTGCCTGCATTGTTTTTGCCTAATCTTGTATCTTTCCCCTGTGCCTAACTTGCTTTCTTGCCCAGGCTTGTTTTTATTCCTCTGTGCCCGTACTTACTTTCTTGCCCAGACTTGTTTTTATTCCTCTGTCCCTGTACTTGCTTTCTTGCCCAGACTTGTTTTTCCTTCCCGTGCCAGTTCCCCCGCGGCCCCTGCCTGTTTTATCCCGCTGCTGCGTCCCTGTGCCCCCCTGCAATCCCATTCGCCGCCCCGCCTCCCAGCTGTTCCTCCCTCCCACATTCCCTCATATGTAGGCCGCGCTCAGCGGGCGTGCCGCTGGCGCGCTGAAGGCACACCTAAGGCAAGCACGTCTACGCCCGTGCGCGCCTGTACCGTGCCCAACGCCAAGACCCCTGGACCCCACAAATTCCATGACGCCCGACACCGCTACGATGCCAGAACCCTCCACATACCCAACACCGGATGATCATACACCTGCTTCCTGGCCACCCGAAGCGCACCTACGGAGCTTTCACCTGCTGAAACTGCAGCTTCACAATCATCCGCCCCACCATGCTGCCGACCAGGAAAAACCCAACCTCCTCAGATGCAACCTTCTCAACACCTGCTCTGGCCGCAAACACGCCATTGAACTCTGGGACCTACTCAACTCAACCTCCCCAGACGTCGCCTTCCTGATGGAGACCTCGGCACCCGACATAGCCGTCCCGGAAAGCTACAAGATCACCTGCAGGGACCGCACCAACGGAGCAGTAGGAGGAATTGTCATCGTCCACAGGAACACTCTCAGAGTCTCGACCAACACCGACGACACCCTCAGCACCACCGAACACCTGCACTTCCAGATCCACACCGACCCCACCACCACGCTCAGAGGAACCCTCATCTACAGACCCCCCGGACCCGAACCACAGTTCAGCGACTCCATCGCTGACTTCGTTAGCACACACGCCCTTGCCTCCATGGACTCCATCCTCCTCGGGGACCTGAACTTCCACCTCGAGAACAACAACGACACCAACTCCACCACCCTGATCGACAACCTAGCCAACCTCTGACTCGGACAAGTCATCACAACACCCACCAACTCCGCCGGTCACAAGCTTGACCCCATCTTCTCCGCAAGCCCCCACGTCTCCTTTAACTACACCACGAACTCCACTGGATCGACCTCACTGCATCCACTTCACCTTCAAGAAACCCATCACGCAGCACCGCACCCAACAGATGTCTCGCCGCTGCTGGAGCAAAGTCACCAAAGACCAGCTAACCACCTCTTTCGCCCAGAGCCCACCGGCTGATCCCCCCCCGACACCGCCGCCCGCGACCTCAGACAGTGGATCAACGAATGCGCCAACACCCTTGCCCCGATCAAGAAACCCTCCAACAGTCACACCAACAAGAAAGCCAGCTGGTTCACTGAAGACCTCCGGGCCTCCAAGCAAACCTGCCTAAAGCTTGAGAAGATCTGGCTCCGTGAACAAACACCGGGCAGCCACGCAGCCCACAAGAACACCACCCGCAGACACCATCACCTCATCAGATCCGCCAAAAGGGCCTCCTTCAAAGACCGCCTAGACAACAACACGCACAACAGCAAAGAGCTCTTCAACATCGTGAAGGAACTCTCCAACCCCAACTCCAACGACATCCCACCCTCGCAAGACCTGTGCGACTCGCTGGCCACCTTCTTCCACCGCAAAATCGGAGACATCCACGATAGCTTCAACGCCATGACCACCCGACAACCACTGAGACCTCTGCCCCCATGACCACCATCCACACCAACCACCTGCTCTCCTGGACCAACATCAACAACGACGACACCATCAAGATCATGAACACCATCCACTCCGGATCTCCGTCAGACCCATGCCCACACGACATCTTCAACAAAGCCAGCACAGCCATCGCACCCCATCTCCGGAAAGGTATCAACACCTCCTTCGAGACAGCACAGATTTGGAAGCACGCCGAGATCAAAGCCTTACTCAAGAAACCCAAGGCAGACCCCAAGGACCTCAAGAACTTCCGGCCCATCTCCCTGCTCCCGTTCCCGTCAAAGGTCATCGAGAAGACCGTCAACGAACAACTGACCCGCTAACTCGAAGAGAACAACATCCTGGACCCTTCCCAGTCCGGGTTCCGCAGCAACCACAGCACTGAGACTGCACTCATCGCCGCCACCAATGACATCAAGTCCCTGCTGGACAACGGAGAAATGGCAGCCCTCATCCTCCTGGACCTGTCAGCCGCCTTCGACACGGTCTGCCACCACACACTACGACACGCCTCCACAAAGCCGGGATCCAAGAGAAGGCCCTGGACTGAACCACTTCCTTCCTCTCGGGCAGAACACAGAGCGTCCGCCTTCCCCCCTTCTGCTTCGAAGCCACCAAGATCATCTGCGGTGTACCCCAGGGCTCATCCCTCAGCCCAACTCTGTTTAACATTTACATGGAACTGCTCGCCCATGTTGCCCGTCGGCACAACCTCAACATCATCTCCTATGCCGATGACACCTGGCTGATCCTCTCCCTCATCAAGAACCCCACACCGCCAGAACCAACCTTCACGAAGGAATGAAGGCCGTCGCTGAATGGATGAGGAACAGCCGACTGAAGCTGAACTCGGACATGAAGGAGGTCCTCATCCTTGGATCCACCCCTTTGGCCTGGGACGACTCCTGGTGGCTGACCGCACTGGCAACCGCCCCAACACCCACCGACCACGCACGCAACCTAGGGGTCATCCTCGACTCCACCCTCTCCATGACTAAACAGGTCAATGCCATCTCCTCCTCCTGCTTCAACACCCTCCGCATGCTCCGCAGGATCTACAAGTGGATTCCCACTGAAACGAGAAGAACAGTCACCCAGGTCCTCGTCAGCAGAAGGTTGGACTATGGAAACGCCCTCTATGCAGGAGCCTCGGCCAAACTTCTGAGACAGCTCCAATGCATCCAGAACACCTCTGCACGCCTAATCCTCGACATCCCTCGCTGCAGCCACATCACACCCCACCTGAGAGACCTGCACTGGCTCCCGGTCAATAAAAGGATAACCTTCAAGCTCCTCACCCACGCACATAAGGCTCTCCACAACACCGGACCAACGTACCTCAACAGCCGACTCAGCTTCTACACCCCCACCCGCCAGCTCCGCTCCGCCGACCTCGCCACAGTCCCCCGCTTCCGAAGAGCGACCTCCGGTGTCAGAGCATTCTCCCACCTCGCCGCCAAGACCTGGAACACCCTCCCCATCCACCTAGGGCAGACCCAAGACCTGCTGACCTTCAGAAAACTCCTCAAGACCTGGCTTTTCGAGCAGTAGCAGCATCCCCAACCCCAGCGCCTTGAGACCCTCACGAGTGAGTAGTGCGCTTTACAAATGATATGATTGATTGATTTTCGCAGGGAACTAAAAACCTGGCTGTTCAATTCCTACCTGCGTCTGTCTAAACCAATCCCCTGAGCCTCCGCAAAGCGCCATGAGACTTTCGGATGATATGTTGCGCTAAATAAATATTCCTGATTTAATTTGATTTGGGTCTGCTAAGTCAATTGGAGCGATGTTCAAATTCGCTTGATGAGGTGCGGGGACTCTCTCATGAGGTTGTCCCTAATTCACTGTATGTCCTTGATTATTACTACTCTACAACTTGCTGGTATTTAAAGTGCCAAGTCTATGTGCAGTAAGGCGTTATATAATAAAAGTTGCCTGATAACGGGAGTGTGTTCATTAAAGGAGCTAAGATGTGTGGTCCTCACTTGAGCGGGGTGCAAAGTTTTAGAGTAAAGTGCTGCATGTCCCTTCTGCACTATTACAATGTTGCTATCAGTCCTTGTTCAGTTGTATATTGCCGACTATACTCCCTCTGATGGATGTGCAAATTAGCAAAATAACGTGCAGGGTCACTCAGTCCGAGAACAGTCTGTGTTAATTATCAGGGAGTGACCCACTCGGGCCTGGTAATCAACTGGTCCAAGTCCTCACTGTACACGCTGTGTGGTGACACTCCGCGCCTTCCCCGTGGGTGCTCAATACAGATTGCCCAGCAGGGTTTTCGGTACTTGGGCATTTACGTGTCGCAGGACTCCCGAGCCCGATACTCACATAACTTGCTTCCGCCTCTGGCGCGGTTGCGCCGAGACGTCGAGGGCTGGAAAAAACTACCGATCTCCCTGATGGGCAGGGCTGCGCTGTTTAAAATGATGGCGTTGCCACGCTTCCTTTATGCCCTACAGAATACCCAGGACCCTGTACCGGCCAAATACTTCGGGGAGATCGAATCCTTGCAGCGAGCGTTGTTATGGGACGGTAGACCACGGATCTCGCTGGTCAAGCTGACCATACCGTGTTATGATGGGGGCATTGCTTTGCCCGATATACGGCGTTACTACTGGGCGTCTCAACTCGCGGCAATCAACCATGGCCTCTATGGCCCAGCGACCAGCCCGGGCTATGCCATGGATCGGTGGCTCATGAGTGATGGAAATTACTATAGAGCGCTATACTCCAGGTCTCTGGATCGGAAGTTAACGGGTCCCACTAAGACGGCGATACACTTATGGCGGGCAGTCACTAAAACCTTGGGCTGGCAGGACAATATTACCATGGCCACTCCACTGTACGACTCAGACATATTGGGAAAACTGTGGCATACCAAGGGCTTTGACAGGTGGGACATTATTGGTATATCTAAGGTTGGGGACATGGTGGCTGGGGGAAGGATTAAGTCATTTGAGGCACTACAGTCCAAGTTCCAACTAGGGGCGACGGAATACTTCCGATATGCCCAGCTTAGGCATGCCCTCTCTTCCCACATTTCGGAGGGGGAGACGATACCTGAGTCATCTCCCCTGGAGGATCGGGTGCTGGACGGTCATATGCCGGATAGCGCTATTTCCCTGACATACAAGAAGCTCATTAATGTGCGTGCTGACCTACTGGCGCGATTGAGGGAGCTCTGGGTGAACGATGGCATAGAGGTGGACGATGAGGAGTGGCAATCGGCGGTCTCCTCCCCTAGGGAGGTGGCCATATCGGCGCGGCTCCGCCTTGTCCAGCTGAAGATATTGCATAGAGTGTACGTCACGGGCCCCAGACTTATACATATGGGGCTCTCACTGGATGGTATGTGCCGGAGAGGATGTGGTATGACTGCGACCTTCATGCACATTATATGGGAATGCCCTGAGGTCACTCGATATTGGGCACGTGTGCATGACGTGATGAAGGAGGTGACTGGTGTGGCTCTACCAGCGGAGGCCCGGCGATGCCTCCTCAACATTTGGGGCCCGAATGACTACAGTGTTGCCCAGACCCGTTGGGTCACCCTGGGCAACATGGTGGCCAAGAGAGACATCGCTCAGAAGTGGGGTGCGCTTGTTCCTCCCTCGCTCAGTTTGTGGGAAACCAACATGGACTGGTGCATGCTGCGTGAGAAGACAGTGTACGTGGCCAGGGGCAAACCCAGAATGTGGAGGTCTGTGTGGGGAGCTTGGAACTCGTACCGAGGTGATATTTGTGCACCCCCAGTGGAGATGGACTCTGATGTCCAGCTGTCCCCGTAGTGCCCCCTTACCCGTGGTTCCATGCTGTTTATCCTGCTGTGACACTCCCCACACGACTTACTGTTGCTAATAGTATTGTGAGCTGCTTAGGGTGTGTAGCCCTTGACCTCTCCCCGCGATGCAAACCCACTGTCTAAGATTCGTCCTCAGCCTATTTTCTTCTTTCTTTCCTTTTTCTTTCTTGTTTCTCATACTTCTTTTCCTAGCCTGCGTGGCTTTCTTTTTCCATGGTTTATTTATTCTTGCGTTTTGTTCTATTTGAAAATTAAACCTGATTGCTTCTGCAAACAGTTTGGTACACGAATTTACCTGCTACCTCAATGCTGCCTGGCCTCCGGGATGTATGGCTGAATAGCGGTGTATTTTTTATACAAATAAAGGTTTTCCAAAATGAAATAAATAAATAAATAAATAAAAATTATCAGGGAGTGTTCATCAGCATCTACCAACTGTCAGGGGCAGGTTCATCTTTCTTATCTTGCTTGTATTCACTCAGCAGAGTTCTTACTTCTAGCATAAATTTGACGAATTTGGCCAAATCTGAGGTGGCAGTGCTGGAGATAAAAGCTGATGTTGCCTCTGCACAGGACTGTATTCCTATGGACAGAAAGATTCATTTTAATAGTTTGCGTCGTTGTAGGAGAGATGGCCAACATCATTTGAGGTGCAGCAGGGGCTCCTCTTTATTATTGCAAAGTCTGAATTTGATGTGTGCTAGTGAGTTCCACCCTGGATTTAACTCTTTTGTCAGTAGAGGCACCAGAGCATGGTTTAGATATGGCTATATTTTGTGCATCTCATATGATGCGATAAGTGCTGACTGCATTTTGTTGTCCTTGTATCTGGCTATATCTGCTTCCCCAATAACTGGTGGATTTGTTTATTTAGTGCATTCTTCATGGCCATGCAACTTATGCCATTTGTTGCCCAGTTTTCGGTTGCCAGGTTTAGAGATGTCACCACATTTTGAATATAGCTGTTCCAGGGGCTGTTCTTTTCTTCATAGATTGATTTAAGCACTGCCTTCATGGGTCCTGCTGTTGCTTTCTGGCCTGATACTAATATTTCGCCTTACTGTCCGGACAGTAGAATATTGGCTGTGTTGCACATGTATTTTGGTAGTCTGAAGATACACTTGTAGACCTGGAACTGGGCTTTCTCCAGCACAGCATTTACTTGAGCTGGAAATGCTTGTTGTGTGTACTCTGCTATCGTCAATAGCTTTGCTTTTAGGACTCTACTGATCGGTACCATAGTTGGGTGACAGCTTCCCATCAAGATTGCACAGAGCATAGGTTGTCATTTGGGCATTTTTTTAAATCTTATGGTGGTGAATTAACAGCTTTCCTGGTTCGCTAATCCATGTCCCAAGGTAGGTGTTGTTTCTTGAAGTTGCTATGGTCCAGGGTCCCAATCTATATCTGTGGGAGGCCTTTTTTGCATATTAGCCAAAGATCACAACTTAGAACTTGTTTGGGCGTTAGCCAATAGGTTGTTGCATTGGTTGTAAATTTATAAGGCATCTCACTCCTTCCATAGACCTGCTTTTATATTTTCAGCCCTATGTTTAGGGCTCTTTGCAGATCGTTGCCCAAGTCGGCCGTATATGCACGTTATTTTGCTAATTTGCACATCCATCAGAGGGGGTATAGTCGGCAATATACAACTGAACAAGGACTGATTGCAAGGACACGGACCTGTTTTCAGTCCCCCGTCTGTGTGGAAGTTTTAGGAGTCCGTATCGTGCGCCAATTCTATTTTTACCCAGGAACTGCTACAAAGTGAGATGATGGCGTTCAGGACGTTGTCTGGGATCTTCCAGGTTTTGGGTTTCCTCCATAGCTTGATACGAGTGACCTTATTGAACGCAGTGGAGTAGTCTACAAAGCATGAAAACATCGGCATCCTTTTTTTCTGCTCTCTTGTTGTGTTAAGTAGGATAGAGCAACTGTATTATCAATTGTTGTTTGAATATCTTTATTCGGTAAAAATTGTTCACCATAAAAGAGTACATATACACAATAAAAGTACATTTCCCCCTCTAGAACAAGATAAAATATGGCAGTATAATTAATATAGACCTTAGCCAAAACAACCTCATCAGTTCACTATGTTAAGTAGGAAAGCCATCAATTACATACAGTCAATCAGTTGGTAGCCTAGAGTGCAGCTTCAATATCCTTGAGCGCGTCAGCCATGCACTGCTCAAAAATTTTGCCACCCCGCATATCATGGCAGTGGATGATGAGTCAGTAGAAAGTACACGTAAGGCCAGTCTGTGACACTTCAGCCCCAACTCCCTGCTTACAGGTTTCAGCCAGATCTTCCGTGCCACTTTGTAGTCGGGGCAGGCAAAAAGTAGGTGGGCCACAGACTCCTTAGGTGCTGCACAACCAGGGCACGAACGTGAAGGGCCACCAGAGTTGGACCACCTCGCGGTGAATTCATGCACCGGGAGGGTCCCGTATCTTAGTTTTAAATATAACGCTCTCTCTAGTGGCTTGGTTATAAGATCAAAAAGGGATTCCAACTTTTTAGCCCATTTGAACTCTAAAACCGTTCAGTGAGTGAACCCCCAACCCCACCACGTATTGCCTCGCCCTGCACCCAATTATTATCAATTGTTGATCTGTACTTGCAAAATCTAGTTTGGTAAAAGGGTAGTAGCTCTTCTTCCTCAATCTATCTGGATAGTTCTGATAGTAATGTACTTATGTTCACTTCTCTTTCAATGTCCAGAAGAGCAATTAATCTATAGTTTTTGGGGTCAGTATTTTCGCCTTTCTTGAATAATGCCGTAACAAAGAGCTTCACCATGAGTCCTGGACATCCACTTGCTGCCTGCATCTTTTGAACAGTGCGGAGAGAATCCCTACCCAATATGCTGGATCCTCCTTAAACATTCCACCAGGGACTCCATTGGGGTCCCTTGCCTCATCCTTATTTATGATTTTCATATCTGTCTGCTTGTCCCGTGTTTTACATCCTTTGTCCTCAGTAGGCTCACTGCACTTTCCTTGGTTGCCATGTCAACCTAGGGTGGTGTGGAGTGCAAAAAAACGATGGATTTGGGCCCAGATCTTTTGACTGGGTTGAATGTGTGACATTGATCCACATTCGGTCCATCACCTGTTTTGTTTGCAATGTCAACTAACAGCCCATTCCTTTTTCCTCCTGGTGTTCAACCTGGATTTTCTGTGTGTATATTTGCTACATGGCTTAATCATGCTTCCGTGGTCACAGATTTATGATGGCCAGTTTTATCCCTTTCCATGCGGTTGAAATATTCCCAGAATTGTTGCTGTTTATTTCTTTTGGACAAATCATAGACGGTATCCCGAGATTACATTGACGATGTAATGGATTCTCAGTGTGGATACAGAGTGGGCCGAGCTGTGCTGTGGATGTAAAGCGGACTGCTCTATTTTGTCATAGAATAAATACTTATCAACACCCTACACCTCATGGTGGATTAACACATGACACTGTCTGTCCTAATGTTCACAACCCTACTGTGTTCTATAAATTCATTGCTAAAATGGCATAATTATGCATAATTAGACATTACATTTTCACTTCTTCCCAAGTATTTAAAATGTTGCCTTAAAACTGATTAAGCAATGCAAACTAGACTGCATGACTTTGAGATTAAGTATGTCTGGAGGCAAGAACCTGGTTGCACATTCCTCTCAGGTAAATACCGTCATTATTTGAGTATATATTACTTTCATTGTGTCTGCTATTCTGAGATATGGGTTGGAAGGTATTGGCCCAGAGCACTTATGATACCTGCACACATCGAAGTTACAAGTCTCTCCTTAAGAACTAATTTGTGAAATTAAATTAAGTTTTGTTAACCCAAACAGCTTTTTTGAGTATTGGAGAATGCTTTTATCTCCATGTGGACACAGTAAGACTTATGTTCATTTACATTTTATCACACAGTGCTTGTGTGTGTACATTGAGGGAGCTACGAAAACACACACACAACTCACCTCCGTTGTGGCTCAGCAAAACAGTGGTGCCAACTCCAAAAATGCCAAACTATGTGTAGTTCTTTATTTGTGACAACAGAAGATTGTGTAATTGATTCAGTTTTTGATAATTTATCTGACTTTGGTAAATTGTCTTTTGCAAAGCAATTTGTCATAAAATGAGGTAACGTACTAAAGTTATGTAAGCCCAGACATCAGTAAATATTTTAAATGTAGCAAGATATCTCGCAGTAACAACTTTCATTGATGATTAGAAAACATGTAATTACATTTGTTTGCAGACTTACAAGCTATCATTAAATTGTTTGGTTCTAATTGACATGTTCATCTATCCATATCTGAAAACTGAACTTTCTTAAAATGTCACTTTTGCCAACATGTTCTCTTATACATTTGTCTCTTTTCTTTTAATTGTCCCCAAGTAGGTTTATTTACAAAGTGTAGCACATTAACTAACATTTCAATGAAGCACTTATGCATTATGCTTCCTAAAGGTCATACTGTTAGGTCCCTGCCTTTAAAAAGACATTGATGGTTCCTTGTTTGCATGTTATCTCTTATCTGCTATGGCCTGCTGATATGTTCTTCTTCTTAATGTTTTTATGTACAATATTGGATCACTTCAACTGCTTATTATTACCTATCTTATTTTGTAGATTCCAGTTTTTTCAAAGAATTGACTTAAAATATTATCCAAAACTTTTTTTACTTCTTATGTTTCAAGAACATATTGCAGTTTTCCAAGCTTCAGTAGATACCCCCCTACCTGCTTTAGTGGTACCTTTTGTTTATTCTCATTGAATTTGGTCACTAAAGTTTCAGAAATCGGTTCTCAACTGTTTCTTATATATTTTGCTTTCTATTTATTTGTTTGCCTATGGCTTCTTATATAATGAACCCCCCCCCCCCATTTTCTAGAGTTTCTTCTGTATAGTACAACATTCACAAATCATTTAGTGTTTCAGTTTTATGCGTTTTTAATGAACTGATGATACTTGCAGTGCACTAGCCATGCTAGACAAAAAGAAAGCATGTGCAAAACATGAGTAGTGGTCTAGCAAGAGATTTGCCATTGTTTACATAAGTGGGATAGACTGATAAAAAATTTAATGTTGGAGGGCCTTTATGAAGAGTAACGGGGGTTCACCCTCATTGTTGGATGAAGTGCTGTACAAGAGGTGTGTTTAGAGAGCTTTCTAAAGTCATGATGTGAAGGAGAGAGCCTGGTGTTTGGAAGGATGTAATTGTAGTTCCTTAGTTTATAGTTTGAGAAAGTTCTTTCTGGCATTTTTTGTTGTTGCATCAATTGATTTCAAGTCTGGCAGTGTGTGGACATCATGAAATACGTACTAAATTTTCCACATAGGTTGTTTCATAGGTAATGCAAGCATGTCCACCAAGATGCCACGGTGCTGTTTAATCTATATACGACTCCTTTAATCGAGCTAATAACATCATTTAACATCAACATAGTATCATACGCGAATGATACTCAGCTCATCCTAGTATTAGACAGCAAGTCCAAAAGAGCAGAGGAGAATCTTGGAAATTGCCTACTGCAACCTTCAATTGGATGAAGGCTAACCATCTAAAATGCAATACGGGCAAACCGAAATTCTCCCTGTGGGTTCCCAAAATCTGTTTTCCCCTCAGATGTGGTGGCCCCCAAATGAGGAAATTCCGCCAAAAACAGTAGTATCTGCACGCAATCTGGGAGTCAGATTCGATGAAAAACTCTCTTTTAAACAGCAAGTGGTAGCAGTGGCAGGATCATGCTTTAACATCGTTCGTGGACTTCGAAAGTTTTTAAACTTTCTCCCTTTGGAAGCAAGGAAGGCAGTTGCAGTGGCATTAATTTCATCACGTTTGGACTACTGCAATAGCATATATGCAGGAGTGAATAGAGCTACCCTGCATAAGCTGGAGGTTGTCCAAAATGCTGCTGCACGCCTGGTGCTAAATCTGCCTAGGAGGTCCTCTGCCTCCGCTGCCCTAAAACAGCTACACTGGCTCCCCATACATAAGCGAGTGCTTTTTAAGATAGTGGTAATTACCTTTAGAGCGTACCACAAAAAAGGGCCTAAATATCTGCTCCCACGGTTCAAGCCGTACATACCAGCTCGGAACCTGAGGTCATCAGATATGTGTCTCCTGACAGTCCCCAGATTCAGATTGGCCACTAAAGGAGGAAAGTCCTTGGCCGTTCTAGGTACTAAGGCCTGGAATAAACTCCCACAAAGCCTACGGCAAATTCCCACTGAGAGTGAATTTAGGAAAGCCCTGAAGACCTGGATTTTTAATTTACCAGATACGGTTAGCAAACTGCTAGTTTAGGCTCTAAATGATACTCGGGTAATATGATGTAAGTAGTTTTCCGGCCTACCATCTTGGCTACGGACTACAGCGCCAAGATGCTCCTTGGAGCGATAGAATGCGCTTTATAAAAGCTGTTTTACATTTACATTTACTTTTGCAGCCCTTACATCTGGATAGCAGTATGCAAGACACTACAGCAGAGTTGTTCCTGATTGGCCTTCACTTTATTTAGTAAGCAGCAATCAGAATGGATCTGAGTACACACTCAAGATCAGAAGGTGAATGGGAGCACATTTCTTCACATCCCAGCAGAGTTCACTTCTTTACATTATGGTGAATGCTGTTCACAATTAGCACTTACTTGACTATTAGTAGTAGTATTTCGCCAACATTGGTGCAGGTAGTGCTGGTTATCTCTATGCCCATCTCTGGATTTTACCCTTCATCAGTAGAAATTAAAACAACATTTTATCAGGGGTTGCTGAAAATGCTGCCGCAGTCCTATCAGGTAACAGTACCTCTCACGGGTGCACAGATGCATCTCCAAAAGCTTGTGAGCTCACTGGCTCAAGGAAGCCTTTTTAAATAGAAGGGAGATTGGAACGCACTTCCTCACATTCCAGCAGAGTTCGCCCCTTTGGATTACGGTGAATGCAGTTCACAATTAGTGCTTACTTGAATATTAGCAGTAGTATTTCACAAAAGTTGCTGCAGGTAGTGTTGTTTATCTCTAGACACGTGTTTCTGGATTTTATCCTTCATCAGTAGAGATCAAAAACAAATTGTATCAAGGATTGCTGCTGAGAATGCTTACACTGTCCTTTCAAGTCTTAGTACCTCTCACAGGTGCACAGGTGTATCTCCAAATGGTTGTCAGCTTACTGGCTGAAGGGAGCCTTTTTAAACAGAAGGGGAATGGGAGCACACTGCTTCACTTCCCAGCAGAGTTCAACGAGTTAATTGGGGCCAGTTATAGCGCGGGGACACACTAGTTAGTGTAAACAGGCACTCTATAAATGTAATAATAATAATATTAATAATACAGTTCACAATTAGTGCTTACATGATTATTAGTAGTAATATTTCACCATTGTTGGTGCAGGTAGTGCTGTTAATCTCTAGACATCTGTTTCTAGATTGTATCCTTTATCAGTAGACACAGGTTCAGCCATGCTTTAGATTTAGGTATTGTCAGCAGTCCCATACAGATGAAACATTATATCACATGAGCCCATTTTTGCTATGTAATGACAAAACATAACTATAAAAAATCATACATAATGAATTTCTTCTGCTAGGTGTCCAGTGTGTGGATACCTAGATGCAGAGGGTCCTCCAATTTTCTTCTCCTGCCCTAAAGTAGACTGTGCTAGAACAGGTATTACTAATTACAAACTCTGAATGTCCATTTGAATGAAGCTCAGACCTCGCAGATGCTGAACAGTATTTGATATTACAGAGTGACTAATATTTTGCATATTCTTTTTTATGAATTTGGAATCTGACTACGTCTTCATTTTTTTTTTACATTGACCAGAAGGGGGTATTAGGTTGAGGCTGTCTCAGTCTAAAAAAGGCTTCAGTTTTTCTGTGAGTCCTAATAAGGGTGAAATAATTTGGATTTGGGTTGTTGCAAATTTATATATTTCCCCTTTAATGCCACGTTTCTATTTTCTGTTCATCTTTTTTCTCTTTGCATTTCTCTTTTGTTTATCGATTTATTACATGATGAATTGTACTATGTTTCTTTTGTCTTTTTTCTTTGGTTAGACCTGATTTAAAATGAGCTATTTGTACAAAGTGCTTTTCTTATTTCTTTTTATGATGCTGTTTATAATTTTACTCATTTAAATTGTGTTTTTTTATTATTTCATTGCATGCGGTTAGGTTGTGCTGTTTAATTTTTAACCCAGTATTGGTTGCTATTTAAGGGTAACAAATATATCTCTTGGATTAGTCCAGAAATTATGATAACTGTTTGACTGACTGTCCATTGCAGGCACAAGAATGTCCCTACATTTGGTCTATAAGATAAATTATGAGGAATTGATTACGTTTGAAAGTTTTATACTAGGTACTTAGAAAATACGTAACATTAAAAAATCTGAAATGTTGCATTCTTGTGAGAGCATAATGTGTTCCATGCTGCCTATCATCTTGGGAGTTACATTTAATAAACAATACACAATCTCCTATATTGACAACACTTGAGACATAATTTTTGACATTTTAAAAATGGATAACCAAACCCATGCTAATGAAATGCAGAAGAAAATGTAGTCTTGTCTTCTAAGAAGAGATTAGATACTTCACCAAAAGCATGTGATCCATGGTAACCACGAAGGATCCTATTCACAAAGGTAAATTACTTCTTAAACGTATGTTTATGAAGGAAATTTACCTTTTTAACATCTGCTATCAATTCACAAAAATATCCCTGGCAGGCAAACACCATTACATGAAACGAGATCTCCACCACAAGTGTGGAATTCTCTGTACCTGTAAATTCAACTCAAGCAATGGAAAAGTATGTGCTGCTAAGCATTGATAACTATAATGTTTGTGAGTGGGATGTATGACGGAACCCTGCATGTATTTCCTACGCATGCCTTTTCTCTGCAGTCAGTACCATGCCTGCGATGTTATAATGTATTCCTTTACAGCTCAAGTCATCACAACGACTTGCCTTAGGGGGCGCTGGAGTATAAATTACTATTCCAACTCTGGTCAGTGTATCAGTAGGGAATATGTTAGACTTAAAATCCAACACCAGTCCAGCAACGCGCCCCTTAAAGCAAGTCATTGTAACGACTTGCGTGGTAAAGGAATGCAAAGTAATGTCGCAGTCAGGGTAGTGACTGCGGAGTAAAGGCAGGTCGTGGTTTTGTATGCGGGGTAAAGGATGTTTCTCTTGTGAGTGTCCACAACCTGTATGTTAGTCTACTTTCACAAACTCTTCGAATTCCCTTCGGCACCATGGATAGGGTTTTTGCTGTAGTCAGGAGCTGGCATAGATCCCTTTCCAGGGGAGAATGGAGATGAATCACTCCCAGATTTTATGGGGGCTATAGGGAAGGAAAACTGTTTTCCCGTGTAAGAAAGAAGAACTGCTTTGCACAGTGGATAGTATTCACCTCTGTGCAGCGCACTCTGCCTTTTACAACCCTTCATAGTGGTAATATGATCCCACTGGAAATGTCAAACAACCTTCCAAGATGTGCACATAGACACCTGCACCTGCTTTTTTGTCCAGGAATACTTCAGGTAATACCTGAATTCCAGGAAGCTTGAAAAATATGTGAAAAATGTGTGCAGGTTGAGATCTCTGACAATGTTCTTTCTTCGGGCTCTAAGTGGTCCTGTGCAGGTAAATTCTATCTGCATGCCATATAAAGAAAGTTGTAAAAAAATGCATCTTTGTGCAGTGTAAGAGTGTGCTGTTTACGTAGTGCTGCATTATACATCCCATTACATGGTACCCATGATCCACGCATAGGCTTGCTCCACCCACTAAACAAGTTTGTTTGTCATTTTTGAGAAGCTGCTGTAATGCTGATGTAAAATTGTCTCATTTTGGGGTCAGAGCCAAGCACATGCTTCTATTTCAAATCTAGTAGCTAAAATACATGAACAATTAAACATCAAGCATTAAGAGTGTTTTATTTGTGTTATAAAACACTGTGGCATAATATGAGCTCTATCAACAGGTCATATCTTCAAATCCCGGCCAGGACGATTTAGCCTTCTTTTCTCTAAGAGGGAATATTAATACTGCTTTTGTTATTATTTTTAATATTATTATTAGTTGTAGGAATAGTAGAGGTAGTAGTATTTATAAAACATCTTCATTGTAATGTACAGTAGAAAAAACACATTCTCCGTGATCATTTATACATAACCCTGGACTAACATCATATGTTCCTTGATATGTGAATCAAAGTGATATAACCATAGTGGTGTTTCTTTTGAGCACAACACACATCCCAAACAATTAAATTCCCCAGGACATTCATCAAAGAAATGAAAGCACCCCGTTTGAATGCCACTTGTGGCTTGGGATCTGTCCTACAAGGAATGGAAGGACAAGCACAGCGTCTCTCACTAAGAGTACAAGTGTCAATGGCTACCATTGCAGCTTGACCGAAGACATCTATGGCAGCTTGCAAATGTAAGCAGACCAAGACGAAGGGCGTGTAGCAACTACAAACCTAGAATTGCACTATTAGGAAGGTTAGGGTGAGAGCATCCATGAGTACTAAGGTAAGCTGAATATTTTAGGTTTGCTGAAACCCGTTTACGCTCTGGTGTCTTCTAAGGACACATGTCCTTATTTGTTGCTTATTTTGTTATGATCTTTTCAGTAGCAGCTGGTACAGTATCTCATTTTGGATAAGCCAAATTTCTAAAATCAAAGGGTCTAGTTTTGCTAATGTTTTAAGTGAAAATATTGGTTCAATTCTTTACTATTCTGGATATATTAATTTGGAGTTAGATTTAGTTTCAGTTTTTGCACTTCACCTTACAGTTGTGATGGTCACTTTACTCCTTTTCATTTCATAATTCCATGGAACAAATGTGCTCCCAGGAATTTTGATTCTTTTAGATTGAGGGTAAGGAAAATGTCTATAATTTGGAAAAGAGTAGTGATTTTCACAGAACCAGTTCCCGATTGATCAGGGAGTAATCGCTGTCTTAGATTTTTCTTCCTCTCTTAAGTGGCAAGTCCAATGCTTGATTGACAATGATTTGCTGCAGGGCTAAAACTATTATTCCCTCACTACCAATTACGAATTCATTATATTTTTCTGTGAATATAAATCATTTTTGTTAAAATTATGCTGATCCAGTATGACCACCATGCTCAGAACTTTTCTTTAACTGGTTCATTCTACATCGTTGCCCTGGTTCAGAAATGCATTCACTTTTTAGCATTTTCAGCATTTTCTTTCTCCGTAGGTTTAGAAATCTACTGTTAGTTAAGATTCTCTGATTCACCAAAAGTAGTAACTAATCGAGCATTGATTACAATATTGTTAATCCCTTGTAATCGTAGGGAGTCTTTCCTCCCCACCTCAATAAGCATAAAAGCTATGGCTCCATTGCTTGTTGATTCTTAAAATGTGCTCTGTTCTTTTTACCATTTTTTGGCATTTGCCCCTCAGGCTCTAGATTACCCTGTCTGACCAAGCATGCCTTACGCCCATGAAATCCCTACATTTCTTTGGTGTACGTTTTGTTTCGTCACTTCCCGTTCTATTCTTCCAGTGGTCTACCTGCAGTATTCTGTACAGATATGTTATTTCATGGCTTATCTGGTCCTTGCCGTAATTCATACAGTTATTGGTTCCACACGTTATCAGTTGCTTAGTTAACAAAATAGTTTGATCTGAATTTTGTTGAACTTTGTGCCTGATTTGTACGTGATATTGTATTGTTTTAAGGAATTGCACAAAGGTCTACATCCTTGCCTCCTGAACTCCTGGCACCATAGACTGGAGTGTTATTTAGATAATTCATGATGCCAGTGATCGAAGTGCATTAAAACAGTTTAGGATATGTGATGCTATGCACAAATGGGGTTGGGGTGAGTGTGGGCAGGGGCTGGGTAAGTAGCTTGGCTAAAAAAAACGAAATATTCTGTAACTTTGTTCGGTTTTTCTTCTTCAGGTACCTACATGTAAAATATAGTACAGCTTAAATGAAAAATAAATGCAATTTAAGTTAATCAGTGGGTACTCCAATATTATACATTATGAAACCTCTATTAGTTAATGCACTGCAGGGGCTTTATCTATAACCAAAGAGCGACAGAAGTGAATCCTGGTTGGTGCAGTGGAGAATAGTGGCTTGTGTATGTTTAGTGCTATGATGTCCCAATCTGTGACAGAAAGCACTGTAAATAATTATTTTAAAACTGCAATACACACAGGATAAGACAATAAAAATTTCCTAAAAGGTTTAAGATAGAAAAGTGCTTCCAACATACAGTTTTTAGTAACACCTAGGGGTCGATTAGGATGGCGGGTGGACTTTAGTCCGCCCGCCACCCTAGCAGTGCTTGGGCCAGCCGCCAGTGGTGCGGCGGTCCCACACCTGCAAGTAGGATGCCACCGTGGAGGTGGTATCCTCCATTCCCAGCATTGTGGCGGGTGGTGCTAACAGCACCGCCCGACACAATGCTGGGAAAGCACTGTGTGCATTATCATGCACAAGGTGACAGGCACCGCGCGGTGCCTGCCACCTTGTCCATGACAATGTGTGCACCCCCACCACCTAATAGCCTGGGGGCCCGCAACGGGCCCCCGTACCCACAATCTGAATGCCTTTCTGTGGCAGCATTAAGGGCAGCTCCCCGCTGCCTTCCTAATATGGACCGCCACAATATCAGGCCCCTTTTCTGCCCGGTCACCTGTGTGGCGGGTGGGGTGTGTTGTAGGGCGGAACGCCACCGCCATGCTGGCAGCAGCGATCCGCCCTACATCCTAATCGACCCCCTAGTTTGTAGGTGGTGCAATTTCTTTATAACCATCCTTGAAAAGCACACACCTCACAGCAGCTCAGCTGGTAACTCCCTTGCAAAGCACTCTAAAAGAATACATCTGTGTCATCAGGACATTTCAACCGATTCCATCAATTAAAGCCAATATCGTCTTTCAGCACCCATTACATTTGTAGATTAACCAGCTGTGCACATTTACATCAGGCAAGCAGGCACCCTGGCACGAAGGTTTGTTTAACTGCCTGCCCCTCACTTGGTTTTCTCACCAAAGGCAACTCCCTGCCTTACACTTCAGCTGTAGTATTTCAACAGTTGGAATTATCCGACTCCAGGCTGTTGCCTTTTCACAAAAAGTATGGTAACAGTTTTTCTTACATTTAAAAAGTATGGGCATGCATGCCGTGCACCTCAAATTCTGCCCACTTCAAACACTGCATGGTGCCCAAGCCCCGTGAAACTGGTCAGCTTCCAAAAAGGATGCAATTGGATTTTTCCTGTTGGGCTGATTTCATAGTACTTCCAAAAGTCACTCCTGATTGGTCTGCAGATAGACTACCAAGTTTGTGTGATGTATCTTTATACAGTGAACAGTGGATGCTTCAAAGGATGCAATTGGATTTTTCCTGTTGGGCTGATTTCATAGTACTTCCAAAAGTCACTCCTGATTGGTCTGCAGATAGACTACCAAGTTTGTGTGATGTATCTTTATACAGTGAACAGTGGATGCTTCTATCATTTGTAGTTGGGTTCATCTAAGCACCTTGTATTCACATTTTTTTCAAATGTATTCTTTAGTTGGAAAATTGTAAATCTGTTCAGTAGGATGTGCCACAGTATGTTATCTATAAAGGATACAGTAACACTGTAGTTTGGTGCAACAGTATTAATGGCTGTATTCAATCACCATAATTTAATTAGATCACTCTTGAATATTAAACAAAATGTTGGCTTGAAAAGGGGTTGCTAAAGGTGAAAAGAAATGATAATGCCATTCAAAGGAAGGCGGATGTATTTAATTCACCTCACCTTCTTGACAAAACTAAAAAATTGTAGGCAGATATAAGAACTTGCATTTTCTTTGTAAGAATCAGGACTTTTATACTGTGAGTTAAATCATCTAGAGTAGCTTTGTACTGGATGTAGTCCAACATGCAGTTCAATGCAAGCACTCAAATGTGGGTGAACGGATACATCCACTGGAGGCCACTACTAACAGAGGGTAGGGTGAGCACTGGGGCGGGTTAATAATAATAATTTTTAAAACTTGCCTCATGCTACCCCCTACTGCGTCACGTCGCTCCTGCTGGCCTCTACCTGGGTCCCAGCAGCCCCTGAGACAGACTCCCAGCCAATCACCGTGCTGCAGAGCAGTGCTGGGATTGGCCCGAGCAGCTGAAGGAAGTCATGCTGGAGAAACCTAAGTGAGCATGTGTGTGTTGGTTAGCCTGAAATGGCTGGCCAAACACACTTGTGTACTTAGGGAGTGCACAAACACTTCTCCTTCCACCTCCCATGCCCACCCCTTCATGCACAAGCTGGCTCAGAGCCGGCAAATGAAAGAATAAAACAATGCTGGAGCTCTGCACCAGGCAGTGGCGGCAACGCTCCTCCGCCATTGAGGAGTAGCCGCCACTGAATACATCCAAATATTTCATAGCATTAAGTAAAAAGTAAATACTACAGTAGGCATAGCTTAAGCACATCTCAAGCCCTTGGCTGACAGAGACTGTTCGAAGAAACCAAGTGGTTGATCGGGGTTGATGCAAAGCCCACTGCTTGCATATTGTAAATAGATCTTTTTGACATCTATGATGTCCAAACACAGTCCTAAAATGTATATATCATAACATTGGGAGCTGTAATTAGAATATTCTAAATGAATAAATAACATAAGCTACCTCAGTTGGTACTGTTTTTTTGACGTCTTTCTTCATTTCATCTTAATTCTCAAGAAGTGTGGTTTGCTTCAAAACTCTAGTTTACGTTTCGGAATTAAAATAAGATGGCTCTACTTTTTCATTTAAAGCTTGTCTTTATCACACTGGGTACTAGGTGCTGTGTGGTAATTTCCCAGTATAAAATTGGTAACCGAACATAAACTGGTAATATTTTTAAGACCGTTTCCCACCCTGCAGAGTTACAAATGTGACGTGCCGGAAGAAGTAGGCTTTTACAGGGTGTAAAATGGGTGGGACTGGCGCCTCATATTTCATATTTAAAGTAGGTGTACTGTAATGGGGTTCTCACAATAACAATGTTTATTCTCTAGCCTGCAAATCTGTAAATTGTACCGATTTCCATTGCATATTATTTGGAATGTCATGAATGTTGGAAAATGCATAAATTATTGTGAAATGCATATAGTGAAAATGTGTTAATTTTTCGTGAGATGGGCCCTAAAATAGTGGATGTGCATTATGGGGATTGGGAGTGAGACATTATTATGTACATACTATTGCAGCCTAGTTAATACATTTGTTAGGCCTCATAATTTTTTTATTTCACACTCTATGTAGGTTGCTGTTAGACATGTTTTTTAATGCTTCCTTAAATTGGAAGCTTCAAAAATAGCACGAGTCCTCGTTTTATAGTTGTGCATCCACGATTGCTAATTTTCTTCACCATGGGATCCTTTTTATGTCCCAGTGTGCTCTGTTTTCTAAGATTAAACTCCAAATGTGTCGCTATGCATGAAGCAGCACTGTCGCTGCAATATTAGTGTCATGGGATATTGGAAGATCTCTGAGTGTTATTGCTTTAGTCATGGAATTAGACTGTTGAGGTAGTAAGGTGTAAAACAGCTACCTGTTGCATAAAGGGAAAGTTAATGATACTCGGGGCAACGCTCCCTGTGCATATTTAAACATTTTGAAGGGGGAACACGGTATGCCAAGTTCTGAATTGTAGCCAGTGATTCAATCTGTGTTCATGGGAAAAGGTCGATCAAGGTAATCCTAACTCCAGAGTAAATTGTCTAGCAGCCACACAATTAAACATTTTGAAATGTGGAGGAAGGTAATGCTATCCTCAGAAATATAATCTTTCCTTCACATTAGGATTCCACGTCGTCGGATTACAAATCTTGTCCATCAGTGCACTTTCCAGCAGGCCGCATCACTCACATGGTGCGACTCTGCCTCCGCGTGTCACTCGGTGTCAGCATCCTTCTCTTGGACACAGGGTAAAGAGAGCTTCTCACACTGAGAACAGTACACTGAGGCTGGGTTGAAATCCTTTCTGAGAGTACTTTTCCAGCGTATGTGAAGAGGCTCTCCTGAAACATTGTGGTCTTTGCAACCACCCAATGGATGACAAGCAGCGCCAGAAACCAGACTTATCACATCTACTGCATTTTTCAAAAAGGAAGTAAAGGCGATTCTCATGGAAAAATTCACATGATATCATCACCCAAGGACACCATGACTTCTCCACTACCCCTTCTGGTAGCTCTTTTAGTGTATGGATGCAAACAGACAACTTACGTTGCACAGATGCTCTCTCGACTCACACCCTTCTCTTTGTTTTATTTTGCACAATGTGTTACTCATATCTGATCTACCTCATTTGTTTGCTGTCTGTTTGCAATTATGTACACATATATTAGCATTCAACCTCTCTTTTGTTATATAATTTTTCATCACTGCCTGTAAATCGCTCTGATATCCGAAAGGGTCTAGTTTGCGCTCTATAAAACTTTCAAAATAAATCCCGCCCGACATACCCCTGTACCACAGAAGAAGGCGTATGCCGAAACGCGTCTGGTGCGTTTGAAAGTCAGAATAAAACCTAAGACTTTCCCCCCGTGAGTGCTGTGTCTCTTTGAAAAGGGCGAGGGGATGAGGAGCGCTATATATATATATATATATATATATATATATTACCTACTGGCGGTCGCAAGTAGGTATATATAGTTAGGACCTAGTTACCATAGGAAATCCCCAACATTTTATTGGGAATAACTTTGGCACCAATTGAGGAATCTGCGTGTAATTTTCCTTAAAATTGTTTCGCTCCGCTCCTCCCCTGAAAGTTTCGGGGGGATTCGTCAAGCGGGGGCCGAGAAAAAAGTGGGGTCCCAAAACGGGTTTTCCCCATGTTAATTTCCATAGGGACCTTTAGACTCGGCTACAGCCCGAACGGCTGAATGGAATTACACCAAACGTGGCAAAGTGGTAGGGCCTGGTATGCAGATGTGCCTTTGCTATGTTTGGTAAAAATCCCTCCAGTAGTTCTTGAGAAAATTGAATTTGAAAATTTTCAAATGGCATTTTCTAAGGGACCTTTAGACACGGCTACAGCCCGAACGGCTGAACTGAATTACACCAAACTTGGCAAAATGGTGGGGACAGGTATGCAGTAGTGCCTTTTCTATATTTGGTGAAAATCCCTCCAGTAGATGTTGAGAAAATTGAATTTGAGCAAATTATATATCTATATGCGCTCAACATTCTATTGGGAATAACTTTGGCGCCGATTGAGGAATCTGTGTGTAATTTTCCAGAATTTTGGCCAGCTCCGCTCCTTCCCTGAAAGTTTCGGGGGGATTCGTAAAGCGGGGGCCCAAAGGAGGGTCCCAAAACGTGTTTTCCCCATGTTAATTTCCATAGGGACCTTTAGACACGGCTACAGCCCGAACGGCTGAACGGAATTACACCAAACTTGGCAAAATGGTAGGGACAGGTATGCAGAAGTGCCTTTTCTATATTTGGTGAAAATCCCTCCAGTAGTTGTTGAGAAAATTGAATTTGAGCAAATTATATATCTATATGCGCTCACTGTACGCGCACCTTAAGCGTACGGTACGCGTACCGTACGCGTACGTGCGCGTACCTTTACGTGCGCGAGCGAGTTTCTGATTGGCTGGCAGTCGACTGTCAACATTCCAAACTGTCCAAACCAGGAAGTGTTGGCCACCATCTTGTTTTTCAGGAGAACTGAGGCACAAGAGAGCCCAAAACAAGAGTGGAAAACACGAAAAGAGGGCAGGGTAGAGACCCCCCCTACCCTCTAGCCCGTCTCAGGGGGTCCCAAAAGGACCCCCAAGGGCAAAAAAAAAAAAATCATTGCGGGGTACGCACACCGTACGCGTATGGTACGCGTAATGTGCGCGTACCCCGCGATTAAAAAAAAAATACTTTTTTTTTTGCACTTGGTGGTCCTTCTGGGACCCCCTGAGAAGGGCTAGGGGGTCAGGGGGTCTCAACCCTGCCCCCTTTTCGCGTTTTCCACTCTTGTTTTGTGCTCTCTTGTGCCTCACTTCTCCTGAGAAACAAGATGGCTGCTCAGGTGGTACCAGAAGGATAATAACATATATGAACGTTATCTGCTAATAGAATTAGCATTTACAAAACCTTTGAAATTTATTGAAAAAATATATAGGTTTCACGCCTGATCTAGTTAGGAAGTAGCATTTAAAAAACCTTGCAAATTCACTGAAAAAACCATAGGTTTCAAGCCTTATATAGTTAGTGTGTACAGAGATGTTACACTGTACGTATCTCGGTAACAGTTAAAAATGACCAGTGAGGCAACGTCCAAGTTTAAAGGCGTCTTAATTAGCCATATTCAAAACTGGGTTCAATAATACAATAGCAGCCAGAAATATCTAGAATCGACAGAATTAAAAGAGACAAGATTGGTAACTATTCCCTGTGCTGTCTACCAGTTGGCAACTTCTCAGAAGTCACAGTTGCCAGAGAAACAGTTTCAAGGTTAGTAAAATCTTTAAAGTTGGAACATACCTTTCAAAATGGTTCAATTTACATACCGTCGCTCTCTTAGAGAGATCCCTTAATACAGGATGTGAGCCTAATATAATGGGAACCGTGTTGCACCTGGGGGACAAGTGTAAAAATCAGTTAAAAAAAAGGGGAAGAGCATCATGTGACAATATAAATCAGCAATATCTCACAGGAGCCAGCTGACCACTGTCAACGTTAGCAGTAATCTTGTGAGCTGAAGCAAACCTTTCAAAACGGTTGAGATTGTGTCCCGTAGCGCTCTTAAGGAGATCCCTTAATACAGGATGTGAGCCTAATACCGTGAGTACCGTGTTGCACCTGGTGGACAAGTATACAGATCTATTTAGGAGCGATCATCATGTTACATCATAAAAGTACTATGACATCGCCATCATGTGATTATATAGATCAACACAAAAGTCCTAATAGCCTATGTAGAGACCTTAGCCATTAGATATCCTCTCCACGCAGTAAAGGACAGAATCAATAAAGGGTATATATCAACTTACCCCAAACTATTTCATATAAGGCGGGCGTCCCCATTCAGGTCAACTTGATGGATGTCAGTCCAAATGGCAACTCAATACCAGCCTAAAAGTAAATATGTTGAGGTAAGACCAAAATGACACGGGATAGAAAACATGCTACTATTACACAGTGAATAGCTGAGTAGATGGACTTGCATGTAGTCAGTGCCCCCTATAGTCAGTGCCCCCTATTCTGTCAGAACTTACATGAGAAAACATTCAAAAACCATCATCTAATAAGCTATGTTAATCACCATAGTGCGTTTGTGTATTAGCAAGCCACACGCTATCTATCTGTAATGAGTTGTGGTCTAAATTTTATTTTGAAATTATGTGTGCCATATGTCAAATTACGATTCAGAAAAGGGGGTGGTGATGAACAGAGTGTCTGAATTAAGCAGACCACTCTTACCCAGTCCAAAGATCAGGGTTTGATCCATCACCGTTATTTATCTCACTGCACCATCCCAGCTCAGAACCTGGCTATATGCAAATCAGTCTGTCCCTGGCCCAGTGCATCATGGGAACAGGGCAGACTAAACTACCAAGCCAATTCTTCACCAGAAAGGAGACAAGCTACTGGGGACCGGTTTCTGGCATTTCAGCCGTCTTCGGCCCGGCTTGCTTGAATCCTGATGGTGCAGTGAGAAAGGGACTCATGTCTGAGTATACCCTGCCACACCTATAGTGGCCAAAAACGATTCAGAAAAGGGGGTGGTGATGAACAGAGTGTCTGAATTAAGCAGACCACTCTTACCCAGTCCAAAGATCAGGGCTTGATCCATCACTGTTATTTATCTCACTGCACCATCCCAGCTCAAAACCTGGCTATATGCAAATCAGTCTGTCCCTGGCCCAGTGCATCATGGGAACAGGGCAGACTAAACTACCAAGCCAATTCTTCACCAGAAAGGAGACAAGCTACCGGGGACCGGTTTCTGGCATTTCAGCCGTCTTCGGCCCGGCTTGCTTGAATCCTGATGGTGCAGTGAGAAAGGGACTCATGTCTGAGTATACCCTGCCACACCTATAGTGGCCAAAAACGATTCAGAAAAGCGGGTGGTGATTAACAGAGTGTCTGAATTAAGCAGACCACTCTTACCCAGTCCAAAGATCAGGGCTTGATCCATCACCGTTATTTATCTCACTGCACCATCCCAGCTCAGAACCTGGCTATATGCAAATCAGTCTGTCCCTGGCCCAGTGCATCATGGGAACAGGGCAGACTAAACTACCAAGCCAATTCTTCACCAGAAAGGAGACAAGCTACCGGGGACCGGTTTCTGGCATTTCAGCCGTCTTCGGCCCGGCTTGCTTGAATCCTGATGGTGCAGTGAGAAAGGGACTCATGTCTGAGTATACCCTGCCACACCTATAGTGGCCAAAAACGATTCAGAAAAGGGGGTGGTGATGAACAGAGTGTCTGAATTAAGCAGACCACTCTTACCCAGTCCAAAGATCAGGGCTTGATCCATCACCGTTATTTATCTCACTGCACCATCCCAGCTCAGAACCTGGCTATATGCAAATCAGTCTGTCCCTGGCCCAGTGCATCATGGGAACAGGGCAGACTAAACTACCAAGCCAATTCTTCACCAGAAAGGAGACAAGCTACTGGGGACCGGTTTCTGGCATTTCAGCCGTCTTCGGCCCGGCTTGCTTGAATCCTGATGGTGCAGTGAGAAAGGGACTCATGTCTGAGTATACCCTGCCACACCTATAGTGGCCAAAAACGATTCAGAAAAGGGGGTGGTGATGAACAGAGTGTCTGAATTAAGCAGACCACTCTTACCCAGTCCAAAGATCAGGGCTTGATCCATCACCGTTATTTATCTCACTGCACCATCCCAGCTCAGAACCTGGCTACATGCAAATCAGTCTGTCCCTGGCCCAGTGCATCATGGGAACAGGGCAGACTAAACTACCAAGCCAATTCTTCACCAGAAAGGAGACAAGCTACCGGGGACCGGTTTCTGGCATTTCAGCCGTCTTCGGGCCGGCTTGCTTGAATCCTGATGGTGCAGTGAGAAAGGGACTCATGTCTGAAATGCCAGAAACCGGTCCCCGGTAGCTTGTTTCCTTCCCAGTGAAAGAATTGGCTTGGTAGTTTGGTTTGCCCTGTTCCCATGATACACTGGGCCAGGGACAGACTAATTTGCATATAGCCAGGTTCTGAGCTGGGATGGTGCAGTGAGCAAAAAAACGGTGTTGGATTAAGCCCTGATCTCTTGACTGGGTGAGAGTATTCTGCTTAATTCAGAAACTCTGTCCATCACCACCCCCTGTTGTTTAATTATTTTGTCCACCATAAGCGTGGAAGGGTATACTCAGACGTGAGTCCCTAGCTCATTGCACCATCAGGATTCAAGCAAGCCGGGCCGAAGACGGCTGAAATGCCAGAAACCGGTCCCCGGTAGCTTGTTTCCTTCCCAGTGAAAGAATTGGCTTGGTAGTTTGGTTTGCCCTGTTCCCATGATACACTGGGCCAGGGACAGACTAATTTGCATATAGCCAGGTTCTGAGCTGGGATGGTGCAGTGAGCTAAAAAACGGTGTTGGATTAAGCCCTGATCTCTTGACTGGGTGAGAGTATTCTGCTTAATTCAGAAACTCTGTCCATCACCACCCCCTGTTGTTTAATTATTTTGTCCACCATAAGCGTGGAAGGGTATACTCAGACGTGAGTCCCTAGCTCATTGCACCATCAGGATTCAAGCAAGCCGGGCCGAAGACGGCTGAAATGCCAGAAACCGGTCCCCGGTAGCTTGTTTCCTTCCCAGTGAAAGAATTGGCTTGGTAGTTTGGTTTGCCCTGTTCCCATGATACACTGGGCCAGGGACAGACTAATTTGCATATAGCCAGGTTCTGAGCTGGGATGGTGCAGTGAGCTAAAAAACGGTGTTGGATTAAGCCCTGATCTCTTGACTGGGTGAGAGTATTCTGCTTAATTCAGAAACTCTGTCCATCACCACCCCCTGTTGTTTAATTATTTTGTCCACCATAAGCGTGGAAGGGTATACTCAGACGTGAGTCCCTAGCTCATTGCACCATCAGGATTCAAGCAAGCCGGGCCGAAGATGGCTGAAATGCCAGAAACCGGTCCCCGGTAGCTTGTTTCCTTCCCAGTGAAAGAATTGGCTTGGTAGATTGGTTTGCCCTGTTCCCATGATACACTGGGCCAGGGACAGACTAATTTGCATATAGCCAGGTTCTGAGCTGGGATGGTGCAGTGAGCTAAAAAACGGTGTTGGATTAAGCCCTGATCTCTTGACTGGGTGAGAGTATTCTGCTTAATTCAGAAACTCTGTCCATCACCACCCCCTGTTGTTTAATTATTTTGTCCACCATAAGCGTGGAAGGGTATACTCAGACGTGAGTCCCTAGCTCATTGCACCATCAGGATTCAAGCAAGCCGGGCCGAAGACGGCTGAAATGCCAGAAACCGGTCCCCGGTAGCTTGTTTCCATCCCAGTGAAAGAATTGGCTTGGTAGTTTGGTTTGCCCTGTTCCCATGATACACTGGGCCAGGGACAGACTAATTTGCATATAGCCAGGTTCTGAGCTGGGATGGTGCAGTGAGCTAAAAAACGGTGTTGGATTAAGCCCTGATCTCTTGACTGGGTGAGAGTATTCTGCTTAATTCAGAAACTCTGTCCATCACCACCTCCTGTTGTTTAATTATTTTGTCCACCATAAGCGTGGAAGGGTATACTCAGAAGTGAGTCCCTAGCTCATTGCACCATCAGGATTCAAGCAAGCCGGGCCGAAGACGGCTGAAATGCCAGAAACCGGTCCCCGGTAGCTTGTTTCCTTCCCAGTGAAAGAATTGGCTTGGTAGTTTGGTTTGCCCTGTTCCCATGATACACTGGGCCAGGGACAGACTAATTTGCATATAGCCAGGTTCTGAGCTGGGATGGTGCAGTGAGCTAAAAAACGGTGTTGGATTAAGCCCTGATCTCTTGACTGGGTGAGAGTATTCTGCTTAATTCAGAAACTCTGTCCATCACCACCCCCTGTTGTTTAATTATTTTGTCCACCATAAGTGTGGAAGGGTATACTCAGACGTGAGTCCCTAGCTCATTGCACCATCAGGATTCAAGCAAGCCGGGCCGAAGACGGCTGAAATGCCAGAAACCGGTCCCCGGTAGCTTGTTTCCTTCCCAGTGAAAGAATTGGCTTGGTAGTTTGGTTTGCCCTGTTCCCATGATACACTGGGCCAGGGACAGACTAATTTGCATATAGCCAGGTTCTGAGCTGGGATGGTGCAGTGAGCTAAAAAACAGTGTTGGATTAAGCCCTGATCTCTTGACTGGGTGAGAGTATTCTGCTTAATTCAGAAACTCTGTCCATCACCACCCCCTGTTGTTTAATTATTTTGTCCACCATAAGCGTGGAAGGGTATACTCAGACGTGAGTCCCTAGCTCATTGCACCATCAGGATTCAAGCAAGCCGGGCCGAAGACGGCTGAAATGCCAGAAACCGGTCCCCGGTAGCTTGTTTCCTTCCCAGTGAAAGAATTGGCTTGGTAGTTTGGTTTGCCCTGTTCCCATGATACACTGGGCCAGGGACAGACTCATTTGCATATAGCCAGGTTCTGAGCTGGGATGGTGCAGTGAGCTAAAAAACGGTGTTGGATTAAGCCCTGATCTCTTGACTGGGTGAGAGTATTCTGCTTAATTCAGAAACTCTGTCCATCACCACCCCCTGTTGTTTAATTATTTTGTCCACCATAAGCGTGGAAGGGTATACTCAGACGTGAGTCCCTAGCTCATTGCACCATCAGGATTCAAGCAAGCCAGGTCGAAGACGGCTGAAATGCCAGAAACCGGTCCCCGGTAGCTTGTTTCCTTCCCAGTGAAAGAATTGGCTTGGTAGTTTGGTTTGCCCTGTTCCCATGATACACTGGGCCAGGGACAGACTAATTTGCATATAGCCAGGTTCTGAGCTGGGATGGTGCAGAGAGCTAAAAAACGGTGTTGGATTAAGCCCTGATCTCTTGACTGGGTGAGAGTATTCTGCTTAATTCAGAAACTCTGTCCATCACCACCCCCTGTTGTTTAATTATTTTGTCCACCATAAGCGTGGAAGGGTATACTCAGACGTGAGTCCCTAGCTCATTGCACCATCAGGATTCAGGCAAGCCGGGCCGAAGACGGCTGAAATGCCAGAAACCGGTCCCCGGTAGCTTGTTTCCTTCCCAGTGAAAGAATTGGCTTGGTAGATTGGTTTGCCCTGTTCCCATGATACACTGGGCCAGGGACAGACTAATTTGCATATAGCCAGGTTCTGAGCTGGGATGGTGCAGTGAGCTAAAAAACGGTGTTGGATTAAGCCCTGATCTCTTGACTGGGTGAGAGTATTCTGCTTAATTCAGAAACTCTGTCCATCACCACCCCCTGTTGTTTAATTATTTTGTCCACCATAAGCGTGGAAGGGTATACTCAGACGTGAGTCCCTAGCTCATTGCACCATCAGGATTCAAGCAAGCCGGGCCGAAGACGGCTGAAATGCCAGAAACCGGTCCCCGGTAGCTTGTTTCCTTCCCAGTGAAAGAATTGGCTTGGTAGTTTGGTTTGCCCTGTTCCCATGATACACTGGGCCAGGGACAGACTAATTTGCATATAGCCAGGTTCTGAGCTGGGATGGTGCAGTGAGCTAAAAAACGGTGTTGGATTAAGCCCTGATCTCTTGACTGGGTGAGAGTATTCTGCTTAATTCAGAAACTCTGTCCATCACCACCCCCTGTTGTTTAATTATTTTGTCCACCATAAGCGTGGAAGGGTATACTCAGACGTGAGTCCCTAGCTCATTGCACCATCAGGATTCAGGCAAGCCGGGCCGAAGACGGCTGAAATGCCAGAAACCGGTCCCCGGTAGCTTGTTTCCTTCCCAGTGAAAGAATTGGCTTGGTAGTTTGGTTTGCCCTGTTCCCATGATACACTGGGCCAGGGACAGACTCATTTGCATATAGCCAGGTTCTGAGCTGGGATGGTGCAGTGAGCTAAAAAACGGTGTTGGATTAAGCCCTGATGTCTTGACTGGGTGAGAGTATTCTGCTTAATTCAGAAACTCTGTCCATCACCACCCCCTGTTGTTTAATTATTTTGTCCACCATAAGCGTGGAAGGGTATACTCAGACGTGAGTCCCTAGCTCATTGCACCATCAGGATTCAAGCAAGCCGGGCCGAAGACGGCTGAAATGCCAGAAACCGGTCCCCGGTAGCTTGTTTCCTTCCCAGTGAAAGAATTGGCTTGGTAGTTTGGTTTGCCCTGTTCCCATGATACACTGGGCCAGGGACAGACTAATTTGCATATAGCCAGGTTCTGAGCTGGGATGGTGCAGTGAGCTAAAAAACGGTGTTGGATTAAGCCCTGATCTCTTGACTGGGTGAGAGTATTCTGCTTAATTCAGAAACTCTGTCCATCACCACCCCCTGTTGTTTAATTATTTTGTCCACCATAAGCGTGGAAGGGTATACTCAGACGTGAGTCCCTAGCTCATTGCACCATCAGGATTCAGGCAAGCCGGGCCGAAGACGGCTGAAATGCCAGAAACCGGTCCCCGGTAGCTTGTTTCCTTCCCAGTGAAAGAATTGGCTTGGTAGTTTGGTTTGCCCTGTTCCCATGATACACTGGGCCAGGGACAGACTCATTTGCATATAGCCAGGTTCTGAGCTGGGATGGTGCAGTGAGCTAAAAAACGGTGTTGGATTAAGCCCTGATCTCTTGACTGGGTGAGAGTATTCTGCTTAATTCAGAAACTCTGTCCATCACCACCCCCTGTTGTTTAATTATTTTGTCCACCATAAGCGTGGAAGGGTATACTCAGACGTGAGTCCCTAGCTCATTGCACCATCAGGATTCAAGCAAGCCGGGCCGAAGACGGCTGAAATGCCAGAAACCGGTCCCCGGTAGCTTGTTTCCTTCCCAGTGAAAGAATTGGCTTGGTAGTTTGGTTTGCCCTGTTCCTATGATACACTGGGCCAGGGACAGACTAATTTGCATATAGCCAGGTTCTGAGCTGGGATGGTGCAGTGAGCTAAAAAACGGTGTTGGATTAAGCCCTGATCTCTTGACTGGGTGAGAGTATTCTGCTTAATTCAGAAACTCTGTCCATCACCACCCCCTGTTGTTTAATTATTTTGTCCACCATAAGCGTGGAAGGGTATACTCAGACGTGAGTCCCTAGCTCATTGCACCATCAGGATTCAGGCAAGCCGGGCCGAAGACGGCTGAAATGCCAGAAACCGGTCCCCGGTAGCTTGTTTCCTTCCCAGTGAAAGAATTGGCTTGGTAGTTTGGTTTGCCCTGTTCCCATGATACACTGGGCCAGGGACAGACTCATTTGCATATAGCCAGGTTCTGAGCTGGGATGGTGCAGTGAGCTAAAAAACGGTGTTGGATTAAGCCCTGATCTCTTGACTGGGTGAGAGTATTCTGCTTAATTCAGAAACTCTGTCCATCACCACCCCCTGTTGTTTAATTATATGTCAAATTACGACACAGTGACGAATTGTTAAGACCCATGTAGTATAGGTCTCCCTCCTACTGCATGAGGAACAGAAGACCCTGCAATGGCGTCAGTGTGGAAGATCTACAGATAGTCATGAATCAAAAGCACTCCCACACAGTAGTATCAATAAGGCGACAAGTTAATAAGCCAAAACGTGTTAACAGTCTACCTCCCACTGCGTAAGGAGCAAAAAAACCTGCATTGGAGGCCAAAACCAGACGCTCAAAGCAAGCGCTGTCCCACTGTCCCTACCGGCCACAGAGGCGAAACGATCAACAATCAACGTAATTGAGCACTTCATCAAGCCAGGCATAGTGATACAGGCGGGCGCTGCGGAACGAAAACAGCAAGACCGCAGTGCAAACAAAACAAATCGTGATTGTTTTAAATAGAGCAGCGTAAACCTGACAACCCGGAACAGTGATGTCACGTGAGCCGGATATTCCAATGCACGTCATCATGGTAACTCCAGTACGGTGGCCATTTTATAAGAGTAAATTAGTGAAGGATAAATATTGAAGTAAAATAAAACCAAACGAGTTTGTCACTCAAAGTCCAATAACATTCAAGGGTGGAATATTGCCTGCACTACCATTGCCATCACCAATCTGGAAGCCAATATAGACAACTACCGTATCTAATAACCTAAAACACGTGTGTTTAACTTCCGACCTCGAAGAGCATCAAAAACGAAGTACTACTGTCATGGGACCCGGGCATAATAAGCCGTGTCATATGGGTTACTCAACCTGAGCGGTCATTTTGTTGTGGTCAAGGAGTACAAGTCGGCGATTCTGAAAAAAGGCAAGGCAACCTAACGGAATTATATTCAAATACAAATATCAGTAAGCGCTTCTATATAATTGGTCAGTAGAGTAGTTATGAAGCATTATAAGATATTCTGTGGGATTAAAAAAGGTGCTCAACAAGGACCTGGCACGATGAAGTCGGCACAATCCTAGGTGCGTGAACGTCTTTTAGTATGATGTGAGAGGAGTTCAGTGTTCGGGATAAGTATAAAAGACAAGGAACTACAAGGTGTAAAAGCTTACTCCCAAGGAAGATAGTAATATCATCTCGAGGCAAAGTCTAAGTGGTAGAGGAGAGAAGGCAGCAGCCACGTCTATACACATGATAGTGTCCATCCGATCTAAGAGAGAGGATACAACATATTAATGTTTGCAAGAGAGTCCAAGAGTTTCAGCATGGCAACGGTTTTACAAAAAATAATGCATTTCATCATCATTACTATGCCCTAGCTCAACACAGCGTAACCTACAGATCCATCCCGCTTCTTTTTTCCTTAGGGCCAATTCCCTATTTCCACCCCTTGGGTTTACCGGGATGTGATCTATCCCAATGAACCATAGCTCCTCATTCTCTGTGTGGTTTTCCTTCATATGGAAGGAAGGGATATTTGAGATCCCCATTGTGACGCTCTCGTACATGTTCTTGCTCTCTGATCTTCAGGGCTCTTTTTGTACTGCCCACGTAAATCTTATCACAAGGGCAGCCCAAAATGTAGATCACATATTTCGAATTACAATTAATCAAATGATTAATTTCATATCTGCAGTTGGCATTATAACAGAAACTTTTGTTGTATTCCTGCCTATCTTGCAGACACTACACTCGTTACATGTGTAGAAACCTGTCATTGCTGACGTGAGCCATGTCTGACGCTTAGGGGTGGTCACATAGCTTGGGCACAATATGTTTCGTAAATTTTGTCCCCTCCTGTATGTTACATTTGGTTTGGCAGTCAGTATCTCACCTAAGCTGGGTATTTCAGCTATTAAGTGCCAGTGCTTTCTGAGTACAATATAGACCCTGCTGCTTCATTCATTATATTGTGTATTGAAGGCAACAGGGGAACTCTTGGTCCTGTCCTTCTGTTTGTCTTGAGGGTTTCTTGTCTTGGGACTTTCATCACTCTGTTGTGTGCTTTGTTAAGAGTGACCTCTGGGTACCCTCTCTAACGGAATCGCTTCTCTGTCACTTTCAGGTTGATTTGAAATGTCTCCTCTGTGCTACAGTTCTGTCTCATACAGATCATTTCCCCATAGGGGATATTATTGATCACATGTCGGGGATGGGCGCTTTGGAAATGTAATGTGCTATTGCAAGCAGTACTCTTTCTATGTGTGCGACTGTGGATTCGACTGTCTTGTACGAAGAAAGTGACGTCCAGGAAATCAATCTCCTCCCTGCTTTGGTTGATGGTAAACTTAACGTTAAAAGGATTATCATTCAAGTAGGCATGGTAATCCACAAGTTCAGGGGCAGGTGCATCCCATAACATGATCACATCATCGATGTACCTGCCCCAGTAGATCACATGCTCCATCCATCTCGCCCCATGTCGGCATGTATGCATTCCCCAGGCACCCATGGCCCCAGCCGGTTCTCTGCATAGTGCAGGATCCCGGCATTGCCCCCACCCGGAGGGAGCAGTTATATATGCTGCTCTCTCCAGGTGGAAGCAACATCTTAGTTTGCTTCTCTGCCTGCTTCTGTGCAGATGGCAAAACAGAATTCCCATTTGGCGTAGATTAAAAAATGCTCCCACCAGACAGGAGTAAACCAGTTTCCCTGTCCATGCCGATGTGGGCAGGGAAACCACTGTTTCGGGTTTGGGCTCCACAGGACACATCAAGTGAGCTGGCCCCTGGGTTTGGGGTCCCCGGGGCAAGTGCAACACGTGGCCCCCCTACCTTTTTTTCAAAACGGCTCAGTGATGGGGGACTGCAGGCCTCCGTTCCATTACAAAATGCACCTTAGGCCCCTATTTTTTAAAACATTTGTTTTGTGATCCCTGTGCCATTTTTATTTTCAATTTTGGGCCAAGGCAGGAAAGAAGGTTCCTCTACCCTGCCCCTTATATTACTTGTTTTTAAGTCCACGACAGGGAACTAAATCCTCAAGTCCTTTAAGGGCTGCCAGCAACCTTTTCTCATATTGCTTGCAGCCAATCAGAGTGCTTGCTCCTACAGGAGTCTTACTCCAGAGGGAGCAAGATGGCACAAGAGAAGAAAAAGCTCCCTGGGCCAATCAGAGTGCTCTATTTTTTTAACTGGAGCTCCTGCAAGACTCACTACAGCCTGGAAGGCTACTCACCAACCCATGCAGCCACTTATACACAAAGTGAGACACTGATACAGATATTTAAATATTTAAACATTACTCGCTAATACATGTATTCACTAAGATACACCTAATAAGTCAATTATACAATCAATTTTACAAACAAAAATCCATTTAGACACGTATTTACCCATTTATTCTTCCATCGACCTTTAGATATACATATGTAAAAATATTTATTTTTCAGAAAGACACACATTCACGGGATGATGTCATCAGTGATGTCATTTGAGATGTCATCAGTGATGTCATGATTGATGTCACTGACCATGTCATGAGTGATGTAATATGTGACGTCATCAGCAGTGGATTGCGGGCGCGCGAGTTATAGTTAGCTGAGCTAACTATAACGGGAGAATTTCAATGGTTTTGTATGAGTGAAATGTCCAGCTAACCATAACATGCGAAAAACCTGTGGTTTTTTCAGTGAATTTCTAAGGTTTTTTAAATGCTAATTCCTAACTATAACGTGGCTGAAACCTATGGTTTTTTCAGTGAATTTCTAAGGTTTTTTTAAATGCTAATTCCTAACTATAACGTGGCCGAAACCTATGTTTTTTTCAGTGAATTTCAAAGGTTTTGTAAATTGTAATCTTTAAATGTATTAATTGTTATATATTTTTTATACTGATTTACTACATTGTTTTAAACTATTTATTTTTAGATATTTCATTTTTTAAATTACATTAAATATTTGTTTTATACATTGAAAAAAACGCGTTTAAAAATCAAGTGAGCTGGCCCCTGGGTTTGGGGTCCCCGGGGCAAGTGCAACACGTGGCCCCCCTACCTTTTTTTCAAAACGGCTCAGTGATGGGGGACTGCAGGCCTCCGTTCCATTACAAAATGCACCTTAGGCCCCTATTTTTTAAAACATTTGTTTTGTGATCCCTGTGCCATTTTTATTTTCAATTTTGGGCCAAGGCAGGAAAGAAGGTTCCTCTACCCTGCCCCTTATATTACTTGTTTTTAAGTCCACGACAGGGAACTAAATCCTCAAGTCCTTTAAGGGCTGCCAGCAACCTTTTCTCATATTGCTTGCAGCCAATCAGAGTGCTTGCTCCTACAGGAGTCTTACTCCAGAGGGAGCAAGATGGCACAAGAGAAGAAAAAGCTCCCTGGGCCAATCAGAGTGCTCTATTTTTTTAACTGGAGCTCCTGCAAGACTCACTACAGCCTGGAAGGCTACTCACCAACCCATGCAGCCACTTATACACAAAGTGAGACACTGATACAGATATTTAAATATTTAAACATTACTCGCTAATACATGTATTCACTAAGATACACCTAATAAGTCAATTATACAATCAATTTTACAAACAAAAATCCATTTAGACACGTATTTACCCATTTATTCTTCCATCGACCTTTAGATATACATATGTAAAAATATTTATTTTTCAGAAAGACACACATTCACGGGATGATGTCATCAGTGATGTCATTTGAGATGTCATCAGTGATGTCATGATTGATGTCACTGACCATGTCATGAGTGATGTAATATGTGACGTCATCAGCAGTGGATTGCGGGCGCGCGAGTTATAGTTAGCTGAGCTAACTATAACGGGAGAATTTCAATGGTTTTGTATGAGTGAAATGTCCAGCTAACCATAACATGCGAAAAACCTGTGGTTTTTTCAGTGAATTTCTAAGGTTTTTTAAATGCTAATTCCTAACTATAACGTGGCTGAAACCTATGGTTTTTTCAGTGAATTTCTAAGGTTTTTTTAAATGCTAATTCCTAACTATAACGTGGCCGAAACCTATGTTTTTTTCAGTGAATTTCAAAGGTTTTGTAAATTGTAATCTTTAAATGTATTAATTGTTATATATTTTTTATACTGATTTACTACATTGTTTTAAACTATTTATTTTTAGATATTTCATTTTTTAAATTACATTAAATATTTGTTTTATACATTGAAAAAAACGCGTTTAAAAATATTGAAATTGTAATATGTTTATTTTATTTTATATTTTTTTCAATTTATATATATTTTATATAGCAGGCAATGAAATCCTATGGAAGAAAATTCAAGTTAGTGGTAAGTACGGTTAAAATTACTTTTCAGGATCAGTACTGGGCTGAAAGATGCAGCACTGAGGTCTCTCCGGATAACAGGTGAGTAAATCGGAATTCGTAGTTCGGCTAATTTTAGAGGAATCTTTTAACGTTCCAAACAGTCAATGTTATCCTATGGAAGTAAATTCACTTAGCAGGTAAGTAGTGTTATCATTACTTTTTCTTAATCAGTGGTGGATCCTGGAGCCAGCACTGGTGCATCTCCTGTAAACAGTCGAAAGAATGCATTCAAGTCATACAAGCGATTTTTAAGGAATATTTTTAATTTGTGAAAATAGACACTTAGAAACTTTTCTGGTGAAAACCAGAAAATGGATTCCTATGGAAGGAAATGCAAGTTACTGGTAAGTACGGGTAGAATTACTTTTCAGGGTCAGTACTGGGCTAAAAGATGCAGCACTGGGTCCTCTCCTGATAACAGGTGAGTAAATCGGAATTCATTGCTCGGATGATTTTAGTTGAATATTTTAAAGTTCCAAAACACCACACTTAAAAGAATTTCTAAGTGAAACCAGTCAATGTTAGCCTATGGAACGATATTTAAGTTACTGGTAAGTATGGTTAGAATTACTTTTGAGGATCAGTACTGGGCTTAAAGATGCAGCACTGAGGTCTCTCCTGATAACAGGTGAGTAAATCGGAATTTGTACTACATCCAGTAAGCGCCACAGAGCTGCCTAGCAGAAAGATGTAAAAAGGAGCATGGCATGCACCACCTCTCTGCAACACAGCTCCTGGAAGCACCTGGTGGACTACTTGGCCCCCATGGTCCCTCAGGTTTGAAGTTGAATTTTTTCCCCAACTTGAACCGCGCCACATGGCGTGTTTGCACACATCACGTCAGGCCCCATCCCCTCCCTTCTCCACTGTGTAAAAGCGCCCTGTCACCGTTCTAAGTTGAGAGATTAAGTCCCCTTCAATCCTAAGGATCCCTAGGGTCAAAGTAGCCCACTAGGTACCTCCAGTAAGCACCACAGAGCTGCGTTGCAGAGAGGTGTAAAAAGGGGCGTGGCCTCTGAACACCTGTCTGCAACGCAGCTCCCTGGCGCATACTGGAGATACCTGTTGGCCTATTTGGCACTCAGGGACCCTCAGTATTGAAAGAGAATTAATTCCCCATCTTAAAACGCACCACAGGCGCATTTGCACACTGATGAAGGAAGAGGGGGTTGCCTGAGGTGACATGTCTGCAAACACGCCTTGTGGCGCGTTTTAAGTTAGAGAATTAATTCCTCTTCATTCCTGAGGTCCCCTGTGGGCCAACTAGCCCACCAGGTACCTCCAGTATGTGCCAGGGAGCTTCTTTGCAGAGAGGTGTTCAGAGGCCACGCCACTTTTTACAACACTCTGCAACGCACCTCCGTGGCGCTTACTGGAGATACCTGGTGGGCTAGTTGGCCCCTAGGGGACCTCTGGATTGAAGAGAAATTAATTCCCCAACTTAAAACGCGCCACAGGGCATGTTTGAACAAACATCACATCAAGCCCCGCCCCCTACCTTCATCACTGTGCAAACGCTCCCTGTGGGGCATTCTAAGTTGGGGGGGTTAAGTCCCCTTGAATACTGTGGGTCCAGGGGGCTGCGTTGCAGAGAGGTGTAAAAAGGGGCGAGGACTCTTTACACGTCTCTGCAACGCAGCCCCCTGGTGCATACTGGAGGTTCCTGGTGGGCTAGTTGGTCCCCAGGGACCCCCAGTATTCAAGGGGAATTAGTTCCCCCTCTGCAAACGCGCCAGTAAGCATTATTATTTTAGTAGGTGTGCTCATACCACCCGGTACACCCATATTTGTTTTTGGGCCCCTGCCAGCTCTCCTAGCAGTAGCCGGCCTCCTTTTTGTTTTTTGGGGGGCTGCAGTGCCCACCCAGGACTCCACCCCTTCCTCCCAAAAATAGCTCACGGGAGCCAGGCTACAGTACACTCCCACACTTGGGAACATACATGTTTTCAATTCCTTGCTTGCGGGCATAGTAAAAAAAAAGAAAATGCTTACTCCCACCTGGCGGGAGGCATTTGAGCCCGAGGGAACGGGGTCCCTCCGGCCAAAATAGGGCTTATGGAGAAGGGCTGCACAACCTAACCCATAAAATAAAATGACACATGGGCCCGGGGCCATAGTATGCCCCCTCTCCCCATCCTAAATATTGCCAGGCCAAAATAGGCTCAGGGAGGGAGCCTGCATGCACATTGGCATGTGCTTGCATTGAGGATGAGCCTGCAAGGGTGAGCTTGTTCAATGTGCTGATTAATGGTCTAAGAATAGCACTATCATTGTTAAAGCATTTTTTGTGTTGTTGCCAGCACTGAAAATATGAAATGCTGTGTTTCACTTTTTATTTTTATTAGGTAAGTTAAATACCCTGTAAATGTATGCAACACTGTGAATTATGGCAAATAATTCACGGTTAGTCCTCTTTTCTGTGAAATATGAGCTTTAAAACCATTGACAAATATAGGCTCATCTAAGTCCTGTGTGACTACTTCAGGAGCTCTTGCAGCAACCATGTGTTCCTATGGAAGCCAGCTTGAACCCCAGTTCCCCTAATGTACACCTGCAAGAGAAAAAAAAAGGAAGAATGTTTTTGGGAGGAGCGGGGGTGGAGTACTTGGGCGGCTGACTGCCTGTCGGGGTTGAATGCAGAAACCGAAGGCTGCAAAGGTAGGAGGTTGGGTGCAGGGCTTTTACACATGGTGCAGGACCTGGCCTCACGATCCCACGCTACACACAACTTTTGGTGATGTAACATGTGAGGTCATAAGCTGCACAAATGTTATAGTTTTCCAGTTTCACTGGTATTACACTAGACTGCTGCACACCTCTGTGTGGACATTCAAATGTGATCCCAAATAACCTGACCTCTTGCTAAAGGACCCTCATGAGGTGTGCTTTGACAGAGGTATAGCACACGTGGAGGTTTATTGCATTGCATGTAAGAACAAAATGCTTGTAAATGTGTCTTGTGTGCAGTATCAGCAAGAAAGAATCAAAGAGTGACTTATAAGTGTAATATTTTATTTGGGGTTTGTCCAACAGGCCCTTGTATATTAAATGTATATAAATGCATCCTGTTTAGATATCCTGAAAATCTGGCATGAATCAACATTTCATGTAACATGAAGTAAACTCTTGCTATTTCCAAACAGGCATATAACCACCAGCAAGAATCAAGAATCTTCAGGTCTTGTGAAAGGGGCAGTGACCCCTTGAGGTTGGTCTTTTGGTTGTATCATGTGGCTTGAAGCATGTAAGAGTGTGCTGAACATCGACTTGCTGCAGCGTAAATCATGGGTAAAGAGCATTCTAAATATTTGGCATCATTATCAGAGGCACAACATGTTCCTCAATATATGCAATGGGTAGAAGGAACTAGTTGGCATGTTAAAGAGAAGAATTATTGCTCTAGTAATAATTATAATAGTTTATTTTTAAATATTTAATATCACAGTTTCCCATTTCTTAGTATAGTAAACAAGTGTTTTCATTTAACCCTGGGCGTCGGACTATGCTACGCAAGCCGAGCGTGCGTAGTTCACGCTACTACGGGCTACGTGAATTGCACGTATCACATTCGGTGCGGCATTTTTTACTTGTTCGCGGTCCTCAACGTCAATTTCGCGACTGCGAGCGAGCAAAATCAACATCCTGGCTAGACTTTTTCCTCGTTTGCGATCAGCAACATCAAGTTGCCGATCATGAGCGTGGAAAATAAACCTCCAGGTGAGATTCTCAACACGGGGAGATCAGGTTTCTCATTGTGAGTGGTCGCGTATGCTTGCGACCACTCACAATGAGAAACTATCAGTCCACGTTGAGAAAGCTGCTGCTTGAGTACAAATCTACTCGAGCGGCAGAAAACCACTGCTTGCACTGTGCAAGATGCCGTTTGAAATGATTACACAGTGCGGACAAGCTTCCGGCACTGCAATCAGTGCGAAAAGCATTTTCCCTACTGCACTACGCAGTTCTTGTAGCTACGCGTACCTTGCGTAGTGCGAAGTGCACTCGCATAGCTATGCGTAGCGCCACTACGCAAACTACGCCCAGGTTATTTTCATTACCTAATAAAATGATACCTGGGAGTGAGGGAGTACTACAGTTTTTTTTATATTATGTGTTTAGAGCAATGCACTGAGATACCTGAAGAAGTGTAATGTACCACACCACAGCTGAGCTGAGCTATTTGGACACAGATTGGGTTTACAATTAGTGATAGCTGTGAAGTTCCTATAATTTTATTCTCCTCATGTTTGGAGTCAGCCGTTCATTTGATAGTGGAGAAAGAGGGTATTCCCTAATTCCTTCCCAGATTCTAGGTCTGTAGTACCCGCTTGTCCTTCTGCAATTTGTTCTAAAGTCCTTTAGTGATTCCAAGGTGAAAGAATTTGTAAGTAGAGCAAACAAAATGCAAAACAAAATATTAGTGTCTCTTTTGCTTTTTCTACTTCCAATGGTAGTTACATGAGTACCTTTAAAATAGGTGTCTCAAGTTATTAATTGCCACTAGTGAATGTCTTTTTTGATGGTAAGACAGGCCTTTCGCGGTTAAAAACTCTTAATCCATCATCTGCTAGAATTCCTGTGCAGGGAGCAGAAATATGTCCTTTGGAAGAAACCTTTCTCCTTTTCTGACCACTTCAATAAACTTTGTGAAAATGAAGAACCCCATAATGAGCAAAACCGTGAATAAAGTGAAAATGACAAGTTCTGAAATGCTCACAGCCAGACGGTCACTGTTGCGAGGCCAATGTATTATGTTGGGAGTTCGATCTTGCTGTCAAGCAATAATGGCCGCTCTTGACACCGACCACACCAAGTTAAACATTGGGCTTGCAAAATTTGTCCATAAAGTGTTAAATCTTCTCGAATCCACTCTCCAACCTAAATGTCTTCCCAGCATAGCAGAGCGGTCGACTTAAAGAGTTACAACCTCCAAAACAGAGACCATAAGAAACCTGAATTTATGTACTGTATCAGAACATTATCAGATCCTATTGGCCCTCGAATTTTAAACTATTTCAATTTAATTGTTTTAAAGCTTTTATCACAGTCATTTTTATTAATCTTTGTCATGTCATAAATTGTAAATTTTTAACCAATCAATAAAGAATTATACACACAAGTTCTGAAATTAGTGATCGCTCTGGATCAGTTAAACACAATAAAAAAATAGATATTTTGTGGTTGACACCTGAGGGTACTGGCAACCATGGCATTCTGTTTTGATTGTGGTCCTGAGTGTAATAAATAAAATGGGAAGGGGTTTAAAATCATGATCGGGTGTAAGTGAGGGCTGAGTGTTATGTTTGCGGATCTGTTTTATGGTTGGGGTGTTAGGCACTTTAGTGATTTGGCAGCTCTTGTCTTTTTACCTTTATTGTTAATGAAATGTGGAATACATTTCTTACCATACCATCCAAATATAGCATTCTTTTCTTTCACAAATAACTGTTGACACGATTTCAGACACTGTAAACATGGAAAAAGGCTGCTCAGTTGAACGCCTTGTCTGATAGTTAAGACACCGAATCCTGTAGGCAAAAAGCGTGAGCATAACTTTGCTTCCATGGTTTGACATGGAGCTCACCCCATCTGGGTGCCTCAAAAATCTCTTGCAAGCTCTTGCAGCTGTCTTCACCTTTTGTCCCACAAGCTTCTTCCACTTCAGCTTGTGTATACTCCGCCTCATGACATAATGCCTTAGAAAAGTTAATTGCAATGGTTTTGCTTGATTTGAAGGAGTTGCAGAGGTGCGCATGTTTTAAACCGATATTCCCCTGAACATAGTCCAAATTCACATATGTATCTTTTGTCATATAGTTGTGCATTTACTCACTTGCAGCTGATTAGTTAATGATGTGTGTTATTGCAATGCTGATTCAATTTTTTTTCGTCGCATAAATTCGATGATATGTCTGAAGGTGTTTTTCTTGGGTTTTATTAAGTTTGCTCCTTCAATAATTATAGTTCTAAAAAAACACAAATAATCAGGCTTCATCTTCAGTTAAATACTTGCCCTGTGGTTTGCCATTTGGTTGAATACCATTTGGTTGTTTTTGACATGTGTACAGGTTAGTAACAATGCTTGCATCATTGAGGGTAATGATGTGCATGACGGTGATTTGCACATCTCGTAGATAGCACACATTCTAATTTCTTGTGATTGGGCCACATAGTCACATCAATTAAATGTCACTTTGTTATACTTAGCTTGTGTGACCTCCCTGCTGCTCAGCTGGTGTGGGTATTGGAATGCCTGATGTCATCATAGAATCTTGGGTGCCTGGCTGCTGTGTGGAGAGGCAGTTGATGGCAGGCAGGCTGAGTGGCAGGGAGGCCACTCCTGGTGGGGTTATTATCTTATACTCAAATTTTACAACACACTTCAGATATTCTTTTGTTTGCCCCCTGTGGAAGGTGTCATAATGAATCAAGAAAATTTAGAAAGGCTCACTCAGGTCTATGATGCACCAGCAGAAAGCCGTGATCACAGATGTACATGTTAAAGGAGAAATACAGGTCTAAGCTGTCCTTGGTAGCAGAGTAAAAAAGAGCAGAGATATAGTCCGGCCGCAAGGGGGTTGGGGGTAAGTAGATAAGAGCTTTAGCAGAATAGAGGAATATTATTAGGCACAGTAGAAATGGAAGGTCACAGGCGTGCATTGCGAGAAGAGATATCTGAGAAAATATATAGAAAGGGCAGCACAAAGGCACAGTATAGGTGGAAGGCAAACAGCAGATGTGTAGGGAGTAAAGCATTGTTGGGCTTCAAGTATGAGACAAGCCAAGGACACTGGTAGTGTAGCGGTGATGTGGAAGTGGAACTAATGATTACATGTGCACCTGAGTCGTATTTAGTAAACATGTGACTGGCTGTTTTTGCAGAAGTATATATAACCTTTTGACAATAATATGGTGCTTGAGCAGATGTACATTTAATATTCAAATGTATGACATATTCATGGTTACACGAATATCAAATACTGTCCGTCACATTGTAAGTTGAAGCTAAGATTCCAGTTCCAAGGAGCTGACTGACCTTAAGCACGCGCACTTGATTTTTAAATAAACTCTACTATATTGCCCTTTTGACCGGCAACAAAGGACTGTGGCCTATAATACGTTTTAGTATAGGCGGTGACGGGTAATGTTCATAAAGAACTGATGAAATATTACATATAGCTTGAGTCAAAATAAAAGATATTATTTTTATTGTACAGGGAATATACTTGATAAAAGATTTTCGTTGTATGTTTTAACCTGATAAAATCAAAGGTATATAAATCCCCACATACTGATGTACTACATATACAATGTACCAGAGGGTGGCGGACACAACCTAGTGCAAGGAGGAGTGCAATATTGCAAATAATGCCATTAACACATAATGTGTTGGCCAATTCAGTAACTTACTCAGCTGTCTCACACTTCCTAGTATGAAAGCTTCTGTTTATGTACATATAGAGAATCCTGCTTGACTGTCCCATGTGCAATCTTTCCAAAAATGTTGCTGAATTGCTTTAAGGTCATGGTTTCTCATCTAATCTGTTGGCCATCTAACGCTTTGCCACCCCATAGGGTTTGGGCAATGTAGTAAAATATTCAAGGCCTTATTTTAAAAGACAGTCTCCTATCTGCACCTCAGAGTTTCTCCCTTACTTTGGGTGCAAATATACAACTTCTTTTCAGAAGTCTCAATATGTTAATCATTTAGGTTTGGAAAGTTTTGCCCGCTGCAGATTTCAAGTCTCAAAATGTTCACCAACTACACGTGGAAATGTGTGCCAGCTGCAGATTTCCAAGAGCAATTCAGAAAAACCTCTTTCAGTCTTTTCAGTCTTTCTTTTTTACCTATTTGTTGGCATTTCTGCTGTTATAATTGTGCATGCTCAATGATGGCTGCTGCAATGCTATTGTTTTTGTACAGTTGCACTTTTTTTCTTCACCAGGACCAATCTTTTCCTCATGGTGAAGTCTCCTCACATGTAACCTTGCTACTTTTGGAAGTGTTACCTTTCCCTACCCTCCATTAAAGGGTTATACTCCAGGCCTCTGTAGTACTGAATTATTGACCTTGTCCATGGCTGTAGGGGTTCGGAGATGAGAATGCCCACAAACCTATGGTTTTGTGTGTGATGTGGGTGTTCCCAAACTTTCATGGAGAGCCATGTCCTACACTGTCTATTTCCCATTTCTTGAGTGTAATTCATAACTATTAAGTATTATGTGACTGTGGTGCAATGTTGTGTATGTTTAGAAATATACATGAATGCAAGGTAACATTTTGTGAATACTTGGCAGATGGAAATTCATCTACTTGCATGTGTAAGTGAGATCTAAGCTTTAATCGTGATGCAGCAGATCCACTTGTATCTCAATGTTCTTGTGTAGTCGTTATACTCCACTGGTAGTATGGGCAGCTGATTGTTTACTGAAAGGATGTTAACGGAGCTAGCATCAGTAATGCTTTACAAATTAAAGTGAAACTAATTCGACTCCACAGAAACGACAGAGAGGATAATGTCCAAACCATGAAGGTTTTGTTAACACATTAGTCCGAGTACGAAGCCATCAAGTAGTTAGTCAGTTTATCCAAAAAAGCATACATATCAATATGGTGATGAAATCTAAAAAGATGGAAAACCGGGCAAGGTAACGCGCACAGAATATGAACTAGATTGGTTCCATAAAGCAATTTCCCTATTCTCTATTAAGCACTGAAAGTGGCGAGGGGAAGTTCAAGAAGGTGTGAGCATCAGATGAACCAAGTTAAGGTACTAAGGGAAAGAGAGGGCTATTCAAGCATAAAGCTCAACAACTGAGGCAGGGGGAATCAGCAGAAATGATAAAGCTATTCTCTCAGCGCAGTCAGGACGGGGTTTGCTGAAAGCTAAGAAACACATAATTAATAAGTAATCGAAAGTTCTGGAAGATTCTTCTCCACAGTTCCCACCAAACGGCCCAATATTACAAAATGTCTTCAAATGTTGTAGAAAAGTTTTGTACACCCCTAGATCAGCCTGGAAATATGGGCCCCAACATCGATGCATTTATGCAAATATTAGCTGATGGGTGCAGAACTTTGAGTTAAATAGTGTTCCTTTAGGTTTGTGGCATTTTCACTGTAAAAAATGGTGGTGCCATCTCACCAAAATGTGGCCAAAGTGGTATCACAAGCCCTTTGAACTAATGTAGAGTAAACTACCATCCCATGATATTTGGAAACAATGGGTCAGGGTCCAATTTTAAAATTGGTTGTTGAAAACTTGAGGCAGCTACTGGTCCGCCATGGCCGCTGAAGGTACGAGCGGTGGGGCCAGGTGAGGTGGGATTTCGAGGGATGGCCACGAGAGAAAAATAATTATTTATTTATTTTTCCATTGTGTCGTCTCTCAAAATCCCCCCTCACCTGGCCTCACTACTCTTACCTGCACCAGCCCCGGCTGCTACTGGCGGCTAAATAGTAATTAGCAATGGACAAAGGGGCTCATGCATCAAACTCCCGTTTTGCGTTTCCAAATTTGCGAATTTTACCGAATCGCAAATATGGATTCGCAAAACGGGATGCATCATAGAAAGTGCAAAATATTTCCGATTCGGTAAAAATCGCAATTTTTACCGAATCGCAAATATTATGTGACTTCAAAATTGCGAATTCGCTATTCGCCAAAAGGCCCATAGGAATCAATGGAAATTGCGAGTGGCACTTAGAAAATTTCATGGGTGCAGGGGGGGGTCCAAAGGACCCCCCCCTGCACCCCTGAAATGTATTTTTAAATGGATGTTTCACACACACATGTCCTAAGGACATGGGTGTCTGTAACATGACATTGTTTAAAATGTAAATTAGTACATTTTAAACATTTTTCGCAATTTACCACGAGGTTCAACCTCGTGGTAATTTGCACTTCCAAACCTTGTTCTCGCAATTTGATTTCAGAATGATGCATTGCATTTAAGGAATCGCAAATTTGCGATTCCTTAAATGCAATCGCATTCTGGAAAGTCGCAAAATCAGCGAATTTCATTCAAAAATAATGATGCATCTGAAAAAGCACTTTTGCATTCGCAAACGGCCGATTTTAAGGAATCGCACCGTTTGCGAATGCAAAAGTGCTTGATGCATGTGGGCCTAAATTCAGTATCAGGTCTATCTTCTATTGCATACTATAATCATATCTGACTATCTAATTCTGTTTTCTCATCTATAAATCTATTACTGCCTCTCTTCTAGTTAAAAATATTTCTCAGAGGATTCTTCATATTCCTCTATATATCAACACAGTTCTTTAATGCATTTTGTATCTAAAATCTATAAGCGTGGCATGCATATTCATGTGTAATCTTATTTTGAAACAACTTACTTTTTGCTTAACGGTTTGGCTTTGACCCTGGCTATTTAATCCTTCTTTTTCTTTAATTTTCTACATCAAGATTGTCATCACAATATTTCTTCTCCTGCTGTTGTACTTGGCTTATATGCCTCATTCCACTGGTGCATCGTTCCACTACGCTGACTATTGTTACCCTTTGGGAGTCTCATGTCCTGCTAGATGATAATGTCAAATTTTGTCCAAAGGAATTTAGTAAGCATTCTGCATCAAAGTCATGCTAGTGTCTTTCCATTCTAAAATCCAGTAGCAGCTGGTACAGAACGGGTGTTTATGGGGGGCAGGTTCAGGTAGCGTAGGAGGAGGGAATTAAAAAACTCTTACAGGGATGCGGCTGCCACCTTTCCTCTGTCCTCTTCTCCCAGGGCAGCAGGAAGCACACAGCCTCCCATAATCCAATGATCAATCATAACAGTGCCTTACAGCAGCGTTGTGATTGGTCTGAAACGCTGCCTTACAGCAGCATTGTGATTGGTCTCAGGGCCATAGTTTGGCACTCAGACAGGAGCTGGGAGGCTGGGCATGTTCTCCACCCTAGACGTAATGTAGCCTCGTTGGAGAACATGCAAAGTGCACATGACATTTTGGCTGGTCCGAGATTGCTAGGCAAAATGTCAGGCGCACTTAGAAAGTACCTACCACTCCTCCCCTAGGCTCCAAACAGCCCAACCCGCCCCCAACCAACTGAGCCAGTTTGCCAGTTTGCTTAAACAAGATGATAATAACTTTAAGTTATCATTTTATTTTTCCGTTTTCAATTGCTCAGTGGGGCGATGCTCCTCTGCCTTAGAGGAGGAGCCGCCACTAGTGAAATGCTCTCATAAAATATATTTTCTTAAACATATTGTTTTGCATTGAGTGTTCTTGTATTACTCTTTCCAAATAAATGCTGTGTAGCAGTGATGAGTGACGTTGCACTCATCATACTTCCTCCTCTTACACTACTTGAACCTTCAATGTATTGTGTGGCTGTGTGGTGCCGCTTGTCTGGTTTTTATTTCAAGCAGCCCATCTGCAGCTTGGCTCACAAGTTATGTTTCTCTGTCACAGATTGCTACTTTAGAATGTCTTTTTTCTGGGTTTTCCCTGCCGCCTTTAGCTTGTCCTTGTCCTCATTGCACTACTACAACGAAAGAAACAGCAGTGCATATCCAGGTGGGTAGTTTCATATAGTAGTGATCACTGATTAAAGTTCAGTTCTATCTGTCAGGCAGCAGCCTTTTGGTCTCTTAGAAGGCTTCTCTTTCTAACTCGTTTCAAAAAAGAGAGGGATCGAGTGAAGGAACGAGGCAGAAGCAGACAAACAGCGCTAACCCGAACATATCCAGTTCAGGAGTAGACCAACGACTTTGTATGCCCGTTCTAAGAACGTTTTAAAAACATCTGAGATATACGACAAGTGGGCAATCGCCTGATAAACAAAAAACCAAGGAACCCCATAAAAAGGAGCTCCCTTTACAGGAGAGAGAAGGCTCCAAGATCTTCATCTGTAGTAGCAAAAAGTGATACTTCAAATAGACCCCATCTAGGAACGTTTCCTACACGGTCCCGAGGATACGGTGTATCCATCCGTTCCTCGAAACCCCAGAAATAAGAAGTCCTGAGGAAGGTGCCACGATATCAAGTGTTAAGCACCGAAACGCGACAACGCACTGTTTGGTTTAAAAGAATCCAGATAGGGCCGAGAAAAAACTTTAGATGGGTATCACATTTTTCCACTAAAGCTTCAGAGTAACCAAATTATCTACGGCCACTGGATCTAGTGTAATACAGTGGCAGAGATATCAAGTGGGCCACTTACACATGAGGGGTTTGTTGTGATTATGTTTCGTCTGTTGTTTATTATGAACACATTTTGATTGTTTTTCCATTTATCGTGTACTGTAATATTGTGTTTGTGTAATACTGTTGAATAATCATTTTTATCCCTCCAAGACACCTAATCTTGGATTTTAATTGTTTTGGAAGAATTGTATGAATTTATCTTGTTTTTATTGTTTAATTTAATGTAATTTTAATAAATCTAGATTGTAAACAAGACTATTTCTTTGTGGAAACCTATTTTTTATGTTTGTCCGAATACCCATGGCATATTGTGACCTTTCCTTTTACAACAAGAAAGGCAAACAGTGATTAATGGACTAGTTGACTCCAGGGATTTCCCCTTTTGACTAACCTTCTCTTTCTAACTCACCTCTTTTCATGGTGTACCTTAGGGCTCTGTACTAGAAATTCTCCTGTTCTCTGGCAATGTCATCTACCTGGGTTGCCAGAAGGCCTTATCTCTTGGCTACAAATCATCTAGTATGAAGCACACAGGTATATCTCAGGACTGACTAGAAGAATGTCTGTATCTTTTTACCTGTAGAAGCTGCCTGGGATACCACTCCATTATCAAGGTGTTTTTATGTCTGTCTGTCATAAGGTTTAGAGTCATATGTGCAAAAGCCCATGCTTTCTCCTTATGTATGCCTCCCCATTACTACTCAAATTTCTACTTTGCATGTTAAAATTATCTCTAAACATGAGTCACATATTTATCTCATGAGGATTGTGCCAAGTCATGAAAAGAATCAGGGTATAAATTGAGAGCCCACAGCACCACTCAGCAGTCAGTCTACCACTACAATTATTGCGGATATTCATCACAGGGATAGGTTTTTATCTTCCTGTAAAGAAATTCATTGGACATTACCAGACATTGCATGTAGTCCATATAGGAAATCTTTCGAATTAATAGATATTGTTATTACAAAAACAATACTATCGTTCACCTTTTTTTAATTTAAATGCTAGTGTGTGATAGGTCTTTTAGCTGTTGATAAAAGGTTGTTACAATCATCAGGTTTTCCTGGTTAAGGATCAGGGGCCTGATGTACAAAGGACCTGTTGCAAATAGTTGTAGCAATGTTTGCACCGACCACTAACTCCGTCACTGGTTTTTGCAATGTATCCTATGTACTAATGGGTCATGTTGCAAAATATTGAGGTCTTATGGGTTGCAGAACAACTTGACTAATAAAAATTATTCAGGCGGATCACCATGTGCAACCCTCAAGTTTGGTCACAAACGCAGGCAAGATAGCCTACCAGAAACAGCAGACCAATATCCCTGCATTTACATTCTTAATCAGGATTTTTATTTTAAGTAGTCTGTGTTTCATATTGGATTCAGTACTGATTTTGGAACCTTCTCAGGTCTGGTGGGTGGAGGCCGTGGTCCCATTTACCACTGTATGCTTCCAGAGCTTAATTTATAAAACAATATGTGCCAGGCCCAAACATTTGCTCTAAAGCTGTTGCACGGCAGAAGGGTGGGTGGTAAATGGAAAGGCTGTGTAGTCTTGATTCCCCCTCGTGTATCTTCAATCTATCCTCAAACACTCTCTGCCCCTCTAGCTCACTATTATATGTTATTTTTTGTCTCTGCGTTCTCCCTTTGTCCCTGTTTTCGTTTTTTAGGGCTCGCCTGCTGATGCGCTTGTTCTTTATTCCCCCCCCCCCCGTCCCCCCCCCCCCCAGCCCCCCTTTTTTACTATTCTCTCTCTCTCTCTCTTGTTCAGGGTTAAAGTCTGATGAGGAAAAATAATTGCCAGTGGGCCCCACCTGCCTTGTGACTATATAATGGCTTTCTAGATCTTGCCCTAAATGATGTTTCCCAGTGAATAATGAGCAATTGCGGGTTCCCAGTTTGTAGTATGCCTGGACTATTTTACCAGGAATCACATGCCTCAGTTTCTGAGAGAATGACCTGTTTGGTATGGAAAAATTCATGGGGGTGTGATGCAGCATTTTTCAGGTACAATAAAAAAGACGTTCGGACTCAAACATAGTATTATAGATTCGGTTATCGTCTGTTTGCATTTGCACATACTACATATATGCATTGGAAAAAGTGAATCAATTTACTGGCTTAGTGCAAAAGACCAATTTAAGCTAACAGTGCCTACTAGACATAAAATAAAGTTGCAAGGTTTATTAGGAATCAACTAAATGGTTCTGCCTTGCAATTCCTCAGCTATCCAAAAAAACAGTTTTGCTCGCTAAAGTTAAAAGTGTCTTGCTAACTATAGAAATATTATTTTCTCAGAATGGTGCTGAAGCAGATGATAAAAAACGTTATTTCCATTTTAAATAAAGTAATTGACAGTGAAACCAAACCTATATTTTAAATCCTTGTTTTTCTTTAACACAATAAAATCTGCCACATCATACCACCTACTTAAATTCAACTGAGTGAGGACTACAGTTCCCACAGTGGATGCAGTTTTTAAATAAAATTCCATAACTGGAAACTCGGTGATGCAGGGACTTGGAGTCGTGTTTTAACCACTTGTGTACATTTTATGTGGGGGCCCCAACAAATCAAGTGCCCATCAACCTGTCATGGGTCCCTATTAAGTCCAAGATCAATGAATACCTGCGTGAATAAAGGAATCTCAGAGGCCGATCATCACATTGTGCATGGGTGGGGCCTGATGATTTTCCATTAAGCCACAGCATTTTTGGTCCCGTGGATGCTCCGGAAGCACCTATATTTTAGAAACAAGACGAAAATAAGCATTTTCAATGCAATAGGTCTCGCATTTGCAAGAATTTGAGCTACTGGCATTGTAAATGACAATGCCTTTATTTGTGTGCAAGTGGTGCATAAACACACGCTTTGCACTTAAAGTTGTTGCTTACGAGAAGCAAGGTTGGCAGTAACTGCACCTCTTTTATCGCCAGCCTTGCTTCTCGTAAACAAAGACTATAATTACAAAGTGCGTGTTTACGCACTTTACGCACTGCTTGCAAGTTCTCAAAACACATAAATAAAAGCCATTGTCATTCACAATGTCAATATCTCAAACTCTCGCAAATGCGAGACCTACTGCATTACAAATGCTTGTTTTAATTACATCGAAGGCTGACCTAGGTCGGGTCCTGCCGGTGCTCGGAACCGGCAGTTCATAAAAGGAGGTGTCTATTGGGCTCTCCATTGTTGCTTTCACCTTCAGGATGAAAAACTGTTTTACTCTGCAATAGTTCAACTCTTCACTGATTTAGTGTAACTTCAAATAGACATGTTATAGTACTCTCAGTCTCATCATTTCAGAATTTCAGCATTTTAAATTTTCTATACAACGAAGCCATAGTTGTTGCTTTTTTATCTTATGTAACTAACAGCCATTGGCAAAGCCAATAGTCCTGGCTATAGGTTTAATGTTACTTGTTGTATTATATATTTAGATGCAATGACAGAAACAGCATATTGCCAGTTGGGCGGTACACTATGCTAAGCACAGATTTTTAGTTGATGTGTTTAAAGCCATGCCCTAATTACATCGGCCATGCCCCTTTGAGAGACACCCCCTCCCCCAGTTTTTTCATCCGTCTTAAAGCCTTGGTGGAGGCGATACTTCAAAAAATTTAATTACAGACCAACCTGAAGCTGAACTACAAGTAGTGCAGACACAAAGAAGACATCTTTAGGGAAAACACCTTCTTGATTACAACATTATACAGCCATACACGGTGGCCTGCACAGATTGTGGGATCTACCAATACTCAACGAGCAGATATCGATCACTACAATGATTCTAAAAAAAGTACTAACTCAGCATTTCCATATATGCACATGCATATATACCGCTACACACTTAAAGGTTAGTAGGTATCATATAATTACCATAAAGTGCAGGCACTTTCGAAAATCCTAATAGTAGCAGCAACGTTTTACCCTGTTCAACAGACCAGATAACTTGGAGCATGGAAGGATAAAGGTGGGAAAGGCCCCAACGGGATTCAAACACTTTAAGCGAAGAAGCCTAGGCAGGCATGCGCTGTGCTGTGCCCAATGAGATGACTTAACCTACTACACCCAAGCACTGAAGCCAAACACAAGAGGAGTAAGTGGGTTGTGAGAAGAAGCCAGTAGGCTAGCAGAAGCAAAGGAGGAAAGGTGTGGAACGTTACCAGGAGGTGATTAACAACCCCAAAAACACTCAACTGCTAAACACTCTTTTGGTCAAGTGGAGAGAAGACGCCACTTAGAATCCAGACAGCGTTCCTCTACTTGGACAGATCATTTTCGGAGATCGACTAATGTCAAAAAGCGTAAAGTTTTTCCACTGCAGAGATTGTAAATGCTTAACAACGCATAGACTGCAGTGCCATAACTATTCCAACCCTAGCAAAGACTTACGAGATTAGCTTGTGTGTGTGTATAGTGAATAAATACTTCTGGGCAGGCCTACACCGACAGAGGGCAGAATAATAAAAGTGAAAAAGCCTACAACAAATTATTCTTCGGCACTATGTTTAACATTTCAATAGCTGTACATAGTTGTGAAACCAAAGACCCCTCTAGCAATGCAGTCTGCGGCAGAGCAAATCAGTGGGATAAGAGTATAGGACAAGCACAGACCCCACAGAATGTAAACCGGCTCTTTGAGTGAAAGGTCTCCACACCGTCCCTTTTCTTTCCTGCTCCCTTGCAATGCAGGAGTTATCGCATCATAAATGGATCGCAGCATCCGCGCTCCAGCTATACTCATCTTAAATTAACACACGGATGGTGCGATTGGACCAAAAGTAAAGAAATTGAAAAAACATGTTTTTTTCTATTTCTTCACTTTTGAACCAATCGTGCTACCCGTGCTTTAGCTCAAGATGTTTAAAGCTGAAGCGCGGTGCCATGATTGCAACCTAAGTGAACAAATGGGGAAAAAAATTGCGGCCTAGAGCTTTTTTTTCTATTTATTTACTTTTGTTACAACGACTGAACCCGCAATTTTGTGTTAAACATCTTAAGCTAAAGCACGACTGCCGCGCTTGCTTCAAAAGTAAAGAAAGAAAGAAGGAATAAAATGATGTTTTTTTCTGTTGCTTTATTTTTAAAGCAATCACTGCACCTGCAATTTAGCATAACATGTTAAAAGCTAAAGCGCGGGTACTGCCATTATAACAAAAGTTAATATTAAGAAAAAAAATCATGTGGCTGCGTTTGGCACCACAAATAAGAAAAGAAAGATGCAGCCAGCGCGCCGCGCCAGTTAAATGAAAAATAAAGTGTTGTGGGAGAGCGTGTACTACCTGCAACAGCAGGCAGGAAAAAAAAATTAACAAAATAGTGCTCATGCGAGCAGTGGCGGCCGGTGACATTTGAAAGTGGTGAGCCGTAAAATTAGTGGTGGAGCTCACTGCAGCGAGCGTGGTGAGCGACCTGAACAACCAAAGGGTCGTTCAGGGGTTTTCCCCCTGAGAAAATTATGAAAAATGAGTGGGCAAATGGTGCATTTTCAAGCCAGTGCCTACGTGAGATAACGTTGCATTCAAGATGGCCCAACAGAGTCAAATGCCTACTTTTTCCACATAGAATATCACTACTGCCAGTGCTTCCTGCAATCACTGGCATAACTGCGACCACCCTTCAGTATTACCACAGCTCCCTCCAGCATCACTTCATGTATCTTTACCGTCAGTGTTAACGCCTGCAGTGCCATCGTGGCTGCCAAAAGCATCAAGTTCACACCCCACTGAAAATGGTCTCACTGCCAGTTCCGTGCCGACTGCCATTACTGTTGCATAAAATGTCACAGCATCTCTGCCAGTGCTGCTGATACTCCCACCAGCAGGCATTATTTCTTCCATAATGCCAGCTGAAGCTGTGCTTTCTTCACCCAGTGCCCCAGCCATCATGGACACTTTGATCATTGGCTATGGGTACCAATGCCTCTGCCACCATCAGCACAGGCAGCATTGGCATCCCGATGGAACTGAGGTCTTCTCCATCATTCATGCCAGGTCACCATCAACTGCTCTGCTGGTGACACTGGCCCTGCCTCTGTTAGGCTCACCATTACACGGGCCCTCTTAAACCTGCACTATCATTCACAATCCCACTGACCTGAACACAAATGTCATTGCCGCCATAATCAATGGTAATGGCACAATTATTCATGGCACAAGCCCAATGTTTTCCGGTGGCCTCATCTTCACTGACGACCGATCATTTAAGTGTCATCACTAAAACCACCTTCACCCAGACCTGCACTGATGTCCAAATCCTCTCCAAACAGTGAAATTGGTACGATTGCTATTCCAGTGGTGATATATTCCATCCCATTCATCAACTGGTTACCAATCCATGGTCACAGATGTAACTCATGATAGGCAGGAGCACCTGCCTTTGACAATCGTGCTATGCGAAAGCACCTAACATTTGCAATTGTGGTGGGCAACAGCACCTGATAGGGAACATCACCTGCCACATGATAGGTAACAGCACCTTCCATTTACACTGTTGATAAGCAACAGCAACAGCCATTGACACCCATGATAGGCAGCAGCACCTGCCATTGACACTCTTGATAGGTAACAGCACCTTCCATTGTCACTCATACTGTATCTGTGGTAGGACTCGTGCACAAAGATCAGCATCACAAGCATCATCCTATCCGTCTACAACAAACACGATTTATTTGGTGGCCTAATATTGCATTTTTAATTCTTCACATACCCTAAGATGTGTATTAAAATCATTAAAAAAAAGAATATTCTGCCAACCATGCCCCAACAGAATCCTCCCTCCTCAAGCCACTCCCAAAATTATTGCAGCTCTCACCCATAATAACCACCTGTGGTGTCCCCAATAATGGGTTGCACTTATACTCAAAGGGATGTTCTGTTATCACTGCCAGTATGCCCAGCTGGTTCGCAGTGACCCACGCGTCCATCATGCATTCACTGCTGTAATTACTTCTATTTGCCATTACATGGCCAAACAAAAAAAACACCAATGCTCCTGTTGCCAGCATTTTTCCAAACATGACCTGCTCATACACCAGATGCCTGCACTGAATCTCAAATTATTTCCTGCAACACCACCTGTTGGGGGTCCCACTCACTTATGCTCTTAGAGGTCACTCACTGCTCCAATGTTCATCAATATTCTTACTGCCTCCTGTATGATCAGTGCAGGCTTTTGAGCAGTAATCATATCTACAGTCAATCACTGCCTTCACTGTTATCGTTATTATAACCTGCACAACCAATGTGGCTGCCACTGATTGTAAAACACATTCAATACAGCTGTAAATGCAACCACACTACATCAATAATAAAAAAAAACCTGGAACGGTAATCCACCAGTGTCGAACTCTGACTGCCACATCTACCATTTAATTCCTATCCCTGCAAGCATATTGCATTCTACTTTTACTGCCCACGTCATTACAGAGTATCTCTCTACCTGTTCCACATTTGCCATCAACAGTGCCAGACAGCATTGGCAGCAGAACACCACCAGCAGAAATGTACTCCAACAGCCCTTCACCAACACCCATCATAGTCCGTGACAAGTAGTGACCCACAACACTTGGGCCCCCCGCCGCCACATTGAATGCCATCTGCACATCTGATTTAGTCGCAAAATGTATTACATGGTGGCTGCCCACCTGGGACGACTGCTGAAATCCGGAAACACCCCATTGCAATGCTTCAGGCATAGAATGGATTATTTTTTTATTTGAAAAAATATTACCAGAATGATATTAAAAAGCAAACAGGTCGCCTAAAACACAGGAGTGGTTTATTCCAGCTTGTAGGACAGCCAAGGAAGCACTCTTGGCTGCTATAAAACAAGGAGACACAGTTAATATCAGGGAATCCTGAGCTCTTTAGAGGGAAGATTTAAGATATAACAAATTAGACAGGGAAGATTTTCTTGAGGCTGCTGAAAGCGAAGATTCAAAGTCCTTTTGGCAAATCTTCAGCCAGGGTGGAAAACAGCCAGCCAAGACTGACGAGGTACATCTGCAGCTGAGCAGTGGAGGCCCACGCGATAATGTGATCAGGGGCCCGATTGTCACGAGTAGAAGCGCTACTTTAAAAAATGCTCGCCTGGGCCTTACCTGTCACCTGAGCTGCTGGTGAACTGCTGTGCTCAGTGGCAAAGTTCCGGCTCCTTCCTTCCAGAAAGTTCCACTGTGACCAGTACCAGAGAGTGCAGACACACGCGGGAAGGGTCGAGTCTGTGCAAAAGAGTGACTCGGATCCTCGGCTTCCCGCCTGCCACACCCCTTTCCCAACTCGTTACAGGGTGGGGTGGGCCCCACCACGCCCTGTAATGAGTTGGGAAAGCTCTCCACTCTCTGATTGACATGGAGGGTTAGCGATACCGGGCTAGGATTTAAAACGCCCGGAGCTAACTTTGCCTCCACGCCATCAGGGGGTGGAGACTGGGCCCTGAAGATAGGTCTTTGCCGAGCTGATGACATCACAGCCTTCAGGGCTGTGAGGTTCTCAGCCGGCAAACAGTTAGGCTTCTTTGGGCCCGCAAGGGGGAGCATGCATGCAAGAAAGAGTCACGTGACATGCCACCAGCGAGGAACAGTTGCTGTCACGGCGCTGGCAGCAATAATATGTAGATTATCATCGCAGTACTGGAACATTGAAGTACACACATACCGTTTTTAAATTAAAATATGGTGAGCATAGAGCGGGGGCCGAGCCCCGACACCCTCGGGAAGAAACCGCCACTGCATGCGAGGCTGGATTTACAAAGTACTGAGTAACAACAGATGTAACAAGGGGAGTCCTAATGGGACGTTACAAGAAGAGAAAATGCGGTACTTAAGAGGGACTACTAAGCCTATTGACTAATGAAAAGCCACCATTTGTACAGGACAGTGACCGGAGCTAATTAAAAAGATGGGCGGAGCTTCAAGTCCATACCTCAGAACAGCATTCCTCAAAGAGACAGTGCAGCGCAAGTGATGCCTAGGCAAGACCTAAAAATGTAATTCTTTTAATGTTGATTAAATGTTATGTGCTACTTGTTTTGAAATGATGGCTGTTGAAATGACTGCAAACTCGAAGTAGTGTACAGTACGCAAGGAACTTGAGGCCTAATAGTAAAGCAAACAACTACTGAATATTTTAGATCCTACACACATGTTATGCCGATTGGGAATAGATCAGAAAACTTGCGTGCACCTGTTTTTATTTCTTACAGTTGTGAGGTTTGTAACAAGTGTCTGCTTCTGCACTTTGGCCTGCCTCCAGGTTTTCGCTACAGCTGCACACTTCTTTTCCCCGTAGTGTGTGTTCTAAATGATTCTATTTTCGCATTATTTACTCTGTCTGCAGTTTCAGCGTGAGAGACGTTGTTGGAGAATTTAACGGTTAAGTAGAGATCTATATATATATATTCCCCGGTGGTTTCCATGCTATGCCTTTTTAGATTGTAACTGGCTCTGTTTAACTGTCACGGGATATGTTTTGTCTGCCCTAGGGTCGACCCCATCCCATATGACACGCCGAAGCCTGCGGGCCACACACGCTTTGTCTGCATCTCGGACACGCACTCCCGGACAGATGGCATGCAGATGCCGTACGGCGACGTCCTGCTGCACACCGGCGACTTCACCGAGCTGGGCCTGCCCTCCGAGGTTAAGAAGTTTAATGACTGGTTAGGTAAGTGATTGCTGCGCTGCGCTGACCCCAATTAACCTTTTATGCGGTCCAAGTGTCATTCCAGGCCTCCTAATTGAATTTAAGCGCGCGGAAACCGTGGCTCGCTGCCGCTCGTGTAATGCCCTTCCCCTTGTTTAAATATCGGTCTATTAATATAAGGGGACATACGAAGTGTTCGAGTGACGGCGCCGCGCGTGATCTTGCGGTCACGGGGCTGTTTATTCCAGAGAGGAATTCTTAACGTGCACTGCCTCCACTAACAGGTAACTGCACGAGCATGCTGCTAGCCTTTGCTCACTCGCACTAAAGAACGATTCTTTTATGTTATTTTTGGTGTGTTTTATTGCACTGTCCTGTTTTATTGTTTGTTTAATTGTAATCTGATTACATGTTGTGGAAGTCTATTTCCACATCGGCGGTCGAAGTGCATAAAAACTGTGATGCTGCATGCAATGGTGGAGGGTTCAGTGAGCGTGGGGGCGGGGTCAAAGGTGTGCAAAAAAAACCCAAAAAATGGTAAGTGTTTTTGGTCTTTTACCATCAGGTATCTACATGTGAAATAATGCGCAGCTTAAAAGAAAAATACATTTTATAAAGTTTTTTTTCAGTGGGACATGCACATAGTACATTATGAAACCTCCAGTAGTTAATGGACGGCAGAGGTCTGTATATAACCAGCGAGCCACAGAATTAAACCTTGGTAGGTACAGAGAATAGTGACTTGGGTATTTTTTGTGCTTTGAAGTCACAGACTGTGACAGAAAGCATTGTGAATATGTAAGTCATTATTGTAGACTTGTGTTACACACAGTAAAAAATAGACTGCTACAAAATGAACAAAAAGGTTTAAGATAAAAGGTGCTTCCAAAAATGTGATTTACGTAATACCCAGACTGTACTTAATGCAATTTTTGTTTTTACATAATTGTCACTTTAACACCTCTAAGTGCTATATAAATGGAATTGTAATTAACAGTAAGCACTTCACAGATGAATTGTTAAATCTTTGCACTACCACTCAAAAACAATAAGTCTTGGTCATCACAAAGCTTCCAGTGATTCGAATATTTAAAGACAGCACTATTTCCCAAGCATTTTTTGCATTTGCAGTTTACCCTTTACATTTGCAGATTAACTCTTGTGCACATTTCCATTTCTTTCATCAAGCAGGCTCCCTGGCAGGAAGGTTTGTTTAGTGGTCTGCCCCAGCTTTGGTTTCACAGCACTAGAGACTCACTGAATGATCCTTCAGCTGAAGCATTTAAAACTATTGACATTACCCGTCTCAGGATGGTTGTCTTTCTACAAAAAGTTAGGGAACAGTTTTTCATAAATCAAAAAGTATGGATACGTAATGCTCCTCCGATCCCATCCACTTCGACCACCACTTTGAAGCACAAACTATGTATGCTTCATGCGATTCGGCACACTGGATAGTAGTAGCATGATGCAAACATGCCCCCTTACCTCATCATGTTCCTCTGCTGCGTTCATAATAGCGGCGTCTACCTTCCTTTTGGATGAAAGCATGAGCTCTGATGATGCACGAATACGTATTGTTCTATTTCCCGTTTTACGCTCTCTCCTCTGCTGGTTGTGTTTAAACTTCATTGTTATATTGTAATGAGAAGGCGATCTCTCCTATTGTTTTTAAAAATATATATTTTTTGTCATACACATACAGTGGGGCCTTAGTTGCGCCCATATACATGGTCAGCATCGTAAAGTGGACCACTGTAGGCAAAGGTCCCTGTCAGGGCAGACCATAATAGTGAGCAAATCAAAATAAGTACTCAGAATAACATGGCATAGAACTGTACATCTTAATTGCTCTTATCATAGATGGTCCACACGAACACTCATCGTTCAATTACGAAGAAAAATCCAGGGTAGAGTTAACTAGGAGTGCTTTCTAATAAAATCATCCTATCTGCCCTCCCTCACCTACGATGTTAATGAACCCCTGCTCTCCCGAGGTAGCCAATAAAGGTTAGGCAATCTTCCGTGCCTCCCCCCCACGGTCGACCGTGCCGGGCACTCTCCCCTGTTGGCCTTCACATGTCAAGAAGGCAGTGAGGGCAACAGCCAGTAGAAAGGCTATGTCTTCTTTTAACCCCAGTGAGGTGCCGACCCCAGATAACTAAGGCAGCTCATTAGTGGATCTCCTAGGCAGAGCCATCGTCGTCACCCTCCATCTCGCCCCCCAGTAGATCAGGCTGTATCATGTTCCATGCTGAAGCAAACTCCATAGGACTCCTGCTAACGCGCCTTCGGGAGCAATGCAGCTTGTTCCCATGACGCCTAGCACAGCAAATCCGCCCTCCCCTTCAACTTGGGGACCAGTAGGATGTTTCCAGTGCAATGTGATTCTGCACTTACCAAGCACCAGGGCGAGGTCACTGAACAGGGTAGTGATATTGTGCTTAGCAGGTCAGGGATAAAGGCCCAGCAGACAGAACCGGGGCCTAGGGCACTCTTTTGTTGTTTATTGTGAAACTCACCAACACACAATTAATGGGCAGGGTGGTGCTACCCAGAAACATAAAGTTATTAATATATAAACATATAAAATTCAAAGGAAAATTCCATTTTAGAAATGAGCAGACAAGGGAGATTTTAAATAAAATGAAAGTAGCAAATTAAGCAGTTTTTATATTGCCTGTGAAATTCCACTTTCATACATGAGGCATTTTGAATCAAAATACTGAACAAGCATTGACCATGTAAGTCCTAATACATGCACTCTATTACTCATCTTTGGACCCATGCATCCTTACATCCATCCACTGACCTATTCCTGCTTTTACCTTTTTGACACAACCACAATACAACACACACAAACTCAACAGCATATGCAAGATATATGAAAAAATACAAGAAGGACAAAAAAAACATGCTGTAGTCTAAACATGTTGGGCATAGGCTGGCAATAAAGACATTAAACTTAGTAGCGGTGTCCTCCTTGCTGAGGTATTGTAAATAGTATATATATTTGTTCTATAGATCCAGCATGGCCACCACATTTAAAACCAACTCATTGGCGGTCTTGGATTGGTAAAACAGTGATGCATTCCATAATGACTCCTGGTTTAGAGGAAGGGGCCACGTGGAAGGCGACACACTGCAGATGAAATGAGCAGCAAGCCAGCAATCCATTAGCAGTGCCTGGACAGCTGTAGTATCCTCTTACAAAACTAATTAAAATAAAAAGAGAAGCAAGGAAATGAAAGGAGGGATATACAAGGAAAAGATTGGTAACTAAAGGACTAGCCAACCAGCCCTGACCCAGAAACATATTTTGTTTCAGGTGGATGTACACTTGATCAGAAAATAGTGCCATTCACAGGGCAGAAGAGCCAGTGACTGATGTTGAATTAACCATTCCCCATTGCAGTAAGATGCCATGAGTGGAAGCAGAGTGTAACTAGACAGGTCAAAGGCAGAAGACATCTGACCCAAAGGCCCTCTGTGTATCAATATTGAAATGTACATTTATATGTCCATATAGGTGGATATTCTAGTTATAACTATTACTGTGTAAATTGTCTACCCCTAGGGTTTGTCAGAGGTGGTAATCAGCACCAAAGTTCCTCCCTACAAAGGTAATCTGTGACATTTCATGTAACAAAATACCTATCTGTATGTAGGCTTTAATACAGAGAAATATCAATCCATCCATAAATGCTTATTGACTTTGATACATGGTTTTCTAAAACAATATGTCTGGTCTACTGCTTTTATCATAACTTTTCATAACAAATCAGTCATTTGGCATCAGAAATATGTTTTCCTAGTGAATCAATCAGGACTCTAGCTTTTATCCTTGGCTTTTCATCATAGCCAACTGAGGCCTCAAGTACTGAGCTTCAGCTTTGCTAAACGGCCTACAGGCTTTAGCATAGTACAACAACAGACTATCCTTAAAAGTCTGCAAAACCTGCAAATGTTGTCATTGACTTCTCACTGTAACAACCTCAGGACTACTGTACTGAGCAGAAGATTTCCCTCAAGGCAACCATCAGGCATACAGTCATAAAATTGCAAATATATAGAAAATTACAGTTGGCAAAGTAAAATACTATCCCTCCTGACAGGGTATAACAAGGATTCTCACACTGCAAATCCTTTATATCCATAGTGTGTCAGAGGAACTAACTAAAGCCAAAACCCTTGCTATTAAGGTAATCTGTGAGATTCCATATAGCAAAAAAACCTATGGGTACCCGTTTATTCATAGTAATAACAATCCACCCATAAATGCCAATTGACTTTAACATATGCTTTTATCAGTCAGTATGTTAGGCCTACTACCTTTGTCATAACTTTTTATAATAATAAAAATCTTTTAATAATCAGATCTATAGCCATCATCTTTGGCCTGTCACCTTAACCAATTCAAGAAGGGTATACTGAGCACATGCTTTCCACATGCAAGCAGACATTTATTTATTTGAATTTTTTTTCTAGCGCTGGCTAGTCCCGGAGGTATCAGAGCGCTTTACATGAGATAGGACATTGTTTCAGAATGTTGTTACATAGTTACATCAGTTACAGTTGCAATTACCAGTATATGCTTAGGAAAAAAACGTGAGCTTACTCAAAAACATAAGACAGTAGCGAATAGCATATCCAAGACACACGTCATATGAGGAATGGAAGGAAGTGGGGGAAAGGTAGACAGGGGAGAGGAAAGCAGACCTAGTCAGGTAGATCTGAAGGGGGAAAGTACTCCTAGGGGAACAAGGCAGTTGAGGAGAGAGACGGATAAAACTGTGAAGAACCGTGAAAAACAATGTCCGATGTCCAGCTGGGTAGGTGACGGCCAAGGGGGTGACCCAGAGACAGACTTCGCAATAGCTGCACAGGACAGCTCCACCGGGCAGCAGCCGAGGGTACTTGGGCTCTGCGGAAAGAACAAACAGTTTTAGTTTCAGCCCGTGGTATAGTTCAATAGAAGGCAGGTGCAGGCAGCATCTCTGGATCGGACGCCGTGAAATGCGAGTACAGTGCAACAGTCCATAAACAAATGGTGCCCCTGGTGTTCCATACGGAGTAAGCCTGTGGCTCTTCACATCAATGTGGGAGTTGTAGCTCATTGTGGTAAAGGACCACAGTGGTGACAGAGGCTAAGGATAGAATGAGTGTTGAGAGAGCACAATTGCTTACAGGTGACCATTCACTAGAGAGCAAGCAGTTGGAATTCTACTCCTCACAATGCTATACACCACTCTACACTACTTCACTCTACTCCACTCAACGCCACTTTATACCACTCCACTTTGCCCATTCTCCGTATGCCATGAAACTCTAAGCCACTCCATTCCACTCTACGCCACTTGACTTCATGCTACCGTCCGCGGCTTTGCGAATGCTTTTTTTATTACGTATGAAAGCACTTCCAAATATGTGAGTTAAAACTACCAGTTGTACAAAAATAACAATTTAAATAATTCACAATACAGTGCTATAATATGCATATTAGTGTCAAAGCTTCCATGGTAAAGAATAGTAGATGTTGTAGCGCCCAGGATAATGTGCTGCATGGCTAAATACGTATGAGGTCCCAAAGGCGAGACCTATTGGCTATGACAATGCTGGTTTTAATTTGATGACATTATGTCTGGTGGCAGCTGCATTGTCAAGCCAGACCTAAAAACGATGCGCTCCCACATGCATCAATTAGGCGTACAGGACCTGGAGCGAATTAATCTTGCCATGACTCTGTGGTGATACAATCTGCTCGGGGTGAAATGTCGAGTGAGTTGTCTTGTCTGATGGCTGTGAAATTATGTCTGTGAAGATTGGCTTTTTAACCTAAGCTGGGACTTGAGCCCAGGAAGGAATTATGGATGTTCTGAAGCTCTTGCCAGCATGTTAGTAAGGTTTTTGTGGTATGCATTAATGTCCGCACAGGGAAGCACATTTTTTGGTTCTATATTTTGTAGTAATGTGAAGGTCCAGTTTAATGTAAATGTTGGAAATGTTGCCATTTGTGCAGTTTTTTGAGAATACAAGGTCTGACTCACAGTGATTTGCCCAGGGTCCGATTACATGATTCGGTCTGATTATGACTTGAGTTATGTATTTGTGTTATGTTTCTTAGTCTGTGCAGCACAGACATGCAAATGTAAGATCTCTATATGTGCCACTCAAAATAGCAATGAAGGAATACAATATCTGTTAACAAGACTGTTGAGTACTCGGGAGCAATGTCATTTTTCAACATAATAGAGTTCCACTGGCAGACCACATCTCCACCCTCTGCATAGTTTTCAGTGCACAACAATGAGATATATTTTTATTCATAATTATTTAGCTAATTGCATTTTAGAGAAGAAATGTATCGGAGCACCATCCTACAAAACTTTCACAGAGGCACTGTGTTTTTAGTGAGAGAATCGAGCAATGGTTAATCTTTTTGTTTTTATATTTTGAAATCAGAGGCTTCTCTTCATTGTCTGAAGAGAGTGTCATCTGAAGCAGCACTAATCACAAGTAATAGTTCTCCGTGTACTCGGTTTTGTGCAATGGTGTCCCACCAATGAGATAAGAATGCTATTTACATACAAAGTAAAAGCATTTCCACTACATTGGTACTTTCGTTACTTTTTTCCCTTACAAATAGATGCCATTACGTGGTCCCTCTCAAGTTAATGTGCCATAAGGAGGTGTAGCTCTTACGCATGTTATTTAATTACTACCATCACCTGTACATACACCACACATGCTTACTAGGTCTTTCTTTAACTTAAAAAAAAGAAGTCTTGAGGGAAGGAGTGTCTGGCAGAGAAGTGACTTTCAAACTTGGAGGATTAGACCTAGGGAAAGGCAAAAAGGCATACATTTGAGGTGGACATATTTGCAAAATGATTTTGTATGATAAGCTGTTTTTGAATTCCAAGGTTGAAAACTTAATAAGGAGCCTCTATTGTATGGGTAATCAGTGCACCTTCAGTAATCTCTGAGTGGCTTGGTCTGATTTAATTAAGAAACAAGAATGTTCGCTGCAATGTGTTGGTCTTGTACTTTACCGCTCGGACCATGCTGTGTATGCCTCTTAGTGAGCGCTGCAATACTCGAGTTTAGCTTGAAGCTGTACAAAGCTCCACCATAGGATTAAAGTCTTCCACCAAAGCATCAGGTGAAGGAGAAGGGAGCGGTTGGCAACCACAGGGTTATCAGAACTCTTGAAAGATAGTGTTGTCAAAAGGTCACGCATTCTGAACTCTGGTAGTAAACCAAATATCAGGTCTATGGACGGGTGGAGACAGATGATCAGCAGAAATGATGGATCGGATGCTCTTCAAGAAAATCCTTATGTGCACTGAATTCTCCAAAGGGCATTTAGTGTTCAGAAAACATAAATGATTTGAGTCCATGATTATCTTAAAATCACTGCAGTTTATTGCTGGCAATTTACATTTCATTAAAGCATGAAGATACTGCAGGCACTAAAAAGTTATTTAGAAACAAATTCTACTTAAGTCCAACTCATGCACATTTTTCAGTACATTCTGGTAAATGACAAGGATCTCAATGGGGATATCCAAAAAATCTGGCATGGATCCGGCCCTCCAGGACCGGTTTGGAGACCCCTGGTCTAAATTGCCCTCCTTCTGTAAACTAGCCAAATCTTGCCTGGTCCCCAAAAACATGGTTTCTTTACTGAGTCAACATTCCGGTTTCCTACAGCTCCAAGAACACTTTGGGCATAGGTTGCTCTTTATCAAAAAGTATACAAATATAAAACAACTTGAGCCTCAAGTTCTTCGGAAGCACTGTACTGAATGTGGTGCTATAAGGCTAAAAACACCTACATCGAACTTTATCGTATTTATGTTCTGAGCTCTTTTTTTAAAAGGGAATGGTGAAATGTTTGTAGGGAATACCAAAGGCACTTCTTGGGGTCTCTGAATGTAGCACCAGTACTTTCCCAAGAGCACATTGGAAATAAAAAGGTGATAGCAAGACAAATTACTTTACTGTTTTAAGGGCCAAGTCAAGAATACATTTGTAGAATGGTGTCTTCCAGTTATTTTTCCTTTTCTCCCATGGAAAAGATTTAATATTCCAGTAAAACCTTCAGCTGAAAAAAATAACTGAAATAATTTTCACTTCTAATTTTTTTTAGCTTTATGAGCTAAAATAAAATCCATAATATTTCAATTCTTTTCAAAGAAGAGATGATAAAGTTATATTTTAGTTTGCTAGAAAACTGAAGAGGAAAAGATGTACAGTTCCGTAAGCAGTTAGCTCAATATAGCATGGCTCTCTTTGGCCATGTTGCCAGGCATAATTAAATGGATAGGAAAAGGCAGATGTACCGTGAAAAAAACTCACAACTAGAAATTAGTTAACTTCAATCATATATATAATTAGTAAACATGTCTACTTTTTGTTGTTAGGTGTAGCAGATGGCCAGGTCTCAATATATCCATAAATAGTTCTATGTTATTTTTTGTGTAAAAAGGAATTGAATGCACACTCCTGTATGCAATACAGTCTTAATGCTGAAATGTAAATGTAAATGTATAGGCATTTATATAGCGCACTACTTACCCGTAGGGTCCCAAGGCGCTTCGACCGCTGCGAAACCCTTCCTGGCTTCCCTGAGAGATGGTCCCTTAATGGGTATCTCCAGGGTGAGACCAGGCATCCCCGGCGGTCTGGTGGGGCCGTTAGTGAAGATGAGGCAAGCTAATGCCCAGAGTTGCCGAGTGTGATCGCTGATCAGAGTGGGCACCGAGGCGAGAGAATTATCGAGTCCGCTGACCCTGGTCCAGAAACCTGCCGCGCCGGGAATCGAACCCTGGTCCCGGGCCGTCCTCTGCTCTCGGGTCTGCCGCCTCTAACCAGTGAGCCACACTACTTCACTGAAACATATACAGACTGTGGATGATGTTGTTCACTATTATGTATGATGTTGTGCAGCATTCTGCTAATTGCCATCATTGATGTGCAATTGGTATTCGAGCAGCTAAGCCTTATATTTCTCAAGATGTAAATATCACCGCTTCTCGTAGAAAGCAGAATTTAGCATCTAGGCTGCTTATCTACTGTCGTTTGATGAAAGAATGTCATATGCCCTTTTCACCTTTTGCCCACACCCCTTACATGTACCCCAAGGTCATCTCAGCTTTAGGGTTTTAGCAAGTGTCAGATAAAATACAACTGATATGTGGGTTGTACTGTTTCATCCAAGAAAGCCAAAGTGTGCAAAGCTTTCCTCCAGCCATCGAGGTAAGCAGCATAGTCTTCAACAGCCGGCTCCAATACCCCTACCCCAATGGTGTGCAACCGCACAGCCACAGAATACAAAAAGAATGTGCATTAAACACACATGCACACCAGCCGGAGTGATCCACCCCTTATGCAAAGACCTTGTCAAATTAACAGTTACTACTCTGTTATCTCAGTGATGCTCATGTTCACCTGCAACCAACTCGGACACTGAGCCTAAAAACAGTCACCATCTTCCACAACAATCTAGATTACTTCTTCATCACTATAATATAACTAACACCTTCTTCATCCTGGACAGCTACGTTCCTCCTAGATGAATGCAGCACACTTGACTGACCTGTCATACACTCATGGTGGCATGGCCATCATCCACAGAAACACCTCATTATACAAAGCACTTGTATAACATCTACTACCACTTTTCAAAGCCATTGCTACCACTTAACATTTTTTTAGACAATCAACATATATTTCTTTATTATGGTCTAGACCAGAACTCCAGGGGCTCTGTTCTTGTATCTCCCAGCAAACAAATATTCTACATAATATAATGAGGAACCTCTGTACCTGGGACTGTGAGGATTGTTGCTCCATTATGTAATGAAATCATTCACAAAAATACACATGGAAAGCCATCCAGATGCACACTGCAATACGTTCTCTGCAAGTAATGTTTACATAAACCTTTTTTGGCTAATTACTTTATAACTCTATTAAACCCTTTTTACAAGATGTATAAAATCATGGTCTCATTCTGTATTCAAATTCTCAGATACACAACAATCTCACACTTAAATGTCTGACACTTTTCTTGGAGATTTAAATCTTCTGGGTTAATAATGTAAATTCTATGAATATGAATACTTTCTTCCAAATATCACTTGCTTGCATAAAAATCACCTCAGATAAAACTAGATCCACTGACTCTAAAGCTAACACACATTTATTTCCTCATCATTTCCTCCCTCCCTGCTCTTAACTAGTTGTATGAAGTTCTGTAAAAAAACTATTTCACCGACTGTCATTACAGAGAAACCATTTCATATAAACTGTTTAATAGATTCTTTTAGATGAATCCCATTTACCATTTTATATAAACTAATCATAGAATGCCTGTTTTCCAAAATTGCCTTTTGAGTGTTATTTAAAAAAAAACTGAATTCCACTAATCTTGAAAACACATTAACTCTTTTGGTTCCTTCATAAGGTTTGCATTTATACCTGTATCCCCTCTTATATATGTATATTCACTGAAAAAACCCAAAGGTTAATGTGATGTTACAAGAGGTAAGACCTTAGCTTACATACCACTGTGATGTTATAGCTGAATGACAGTCTCACAAGAACTACAGTTTAAAAACTGAGAAACCACTGAAATTCGACGGTATTGGTTCAGTGAGTTTACTACACTTTGAACCTTTGTCATGCACTCCTTATGATTGTACATATTACGTCACACTACAACACTGATGACATCTCACATTTCTGTTTTTTCTTGTAAGTTATGGTCATATTTCTATAACTATTTGTAATGTCACCTTAACCTTTGGTTTTTCCAGTTAATTTCTAGGGTTGTTTGGATCATAATCTAATGTAGGATGTGTAACTCTTTGTGAGAGATAGCCCCACTGCAGACTACACATAGACATATGCAGTAGAGCTTTGTGCAAAAGGCCTTGTTTCTGACCAGACCAACTTTGTGAACTCATCCGAGCTGATCCTGTTTACACAACACCTCTGTTTGTTTGTCAAAGATCGGATATACAGTTTCTCCTTGGGATATGTTTTTGTGTGGTATTTTGACATTTTTAAAGAAAATGGAATTTTGAACTACTGTTGTTTTAACTTTGTATTTTGTAAGTATATATATTTTCTAACAACACTTTTTTATTTTTTTTATTTTGCCACATCCTTGTGTTTGTGAGATGTTGATCTACCATGGCTTAGCAAATATTCTTTTATTTAGTTCTCCAGAGCCCACAACTTTGAGGCAGTGCCTGCAGTATACAGAAAAATGCTGCATATTGTCATGTCATCACCTCCAACATTATATTTGCTTGCATGTCTGTGCAATAATGAGGCAGTGGTGCCCAAGATTTGCAATAAAGGGGAGAACAGAGCAGCCTTCCATCCATCCGTCGCAGAGTTTATAAGGGGGGATTGAAGTTAAAACAGAGGATCTCTTCTGGCTGAGGAGGGAACTTGGTTGAAGGCAGTAAGTGATAGTGTAACATCTCACTATGTAACGTAAAATACAAATTATCACCAGGTTTATTGTTTGATATTAAAGCTGTTGTTCCCCCCAGAGCGCTAAACAAAACTGCACTCTTCAAACTACATATTTACACTTCATGCCACGTAATTACACTCCACATATATCCACCCAGCTCCAAAATACATAATTACACTGAACAAAACTCAACTTTGCAAGGTGCCCTTTATTTACACACCACATAATTCCACACCAAAATAACCTCCTGTGCCAATGACACCTAGATTATTTTCACATTTGACAAAAGGGTGTCAGTTGAACAAAAGGATATAAAACCATGCCTCTCAGACGATTTCTATTGGATGAGTTTCTTCCAATTAAAGGGTAATCCCAAGAAGACGAAGGTGCTCAATGTGGGGCCTAATTTTGACCCCAAGTTGGAAGTGTTCTGGTCAGAGGGAACACCTCCACCCAATAGGCATATGGAAAAAGTCAATAACCTGGGTGTGAAAATTGTTAACCAATTGTCTTTCCATAATCAAATTAATTCTGTGATTGTCAAATGTTTGGCATACTATGCATGCTCAAGAAATTCTTACACTTTTGTCTGTCTCAATACGGATAAAGTGGTCTTGACAATAGTCATGTCCAGGCTGGACTATGCCAAAGCCCTTTTCGGTGGTCTCCTGCAATATCTGTTGAGGAAACATTAAACTGTACAGAATTCTGCTGCTGGGTTTGTACATAGTTTACCTAGAAGAAGTATTGCCCGGCGTTAGCCGCCTCTCATACCACTCGAAATTATCAAACAAAGAGGCAAGCGCTGGAGACTGGAAGGCAGGAAACAGGAGTTTATTCCGACGGAGCAGAACACGTCAAATCAGACAACAGGGTATCTTCTCGAGGTGCTCTAACCGCATCTCTGAGGCCTGGCCTCTTATACACAGGTTTATGGTCTTTATTACAGTTTTTTTACACGTGGCACATTCCTGCAAATACTTTGAAGTATGGAAAGACATCCTCGGAATCCCCGCTTCAAACCCGTTCCCACACACATTTACAGTAGAAGTCCCCACCCCGATCTTAGTAGGTGATGACTGTCGCGCAGCTGGACATTCCGCCGGTTCCCGGAATGTGTGCGGTTGATCGGATCTCATGGGGTGGGGGCTTTGATCAGTTGTAGATCCTTTGAAGTGGGAAGCTTCCTACTGTAGGGGGCAATAAACTGCATCCGCAGGCCCAAGTGGTGGGCTGGGATCGGGCCTGGACAATCGGGTACAGAGGAAGGGGGTTTATCAAAGGATGTGTGATTATGAATGGGATGAAGGGAGGTGTTTAGCTGGGTACGGGATGTGGCTCCGGGGCAGGGTCGCGCTGAAGGGGAGGTTTATGGCCCAAGCATGTGAGAGCGGGGGCTATCAGCGTGCGGGGGATGCTTGCGAGGTCAGAGGGAGAGAGAGAGAGACGCGCTGGCTATCGGCAGTGGGCAGAGAGGCCATGGCATTCAAAATGGCTGCTACTTACGCGCACATATGAGCCTGAAAAGGGACAAGATGTTGATGTCGCTAACTAGATTTCAACAGCACATTTCTCCTCATCTATGGAATTTGCACTGGCTTCCTGTGCACAAGTGGATTCTTTTTAAGACCTCCCTCCTTGTGCACGGAGCGCTTTACCACTCGGCACCAGAATATTCCTGTGCAAGGATTTCCTTCTACAGGCCTTTGAGAAAGCTTCGTTCCTCCATCATTTACTTGGCCACGTATTTGAGTGTCTACTGTGTTAGAGTTGGTGTGTGGTCTTTCTCTCTTTTGGGGCCAGTGGGTTGGAACAACCTCCCTTTAGAACTTAGGTGTACAGAGGATGAAAAATGTTTTAGTAAAATGCTTTGAACCTCCTCCATGATCAGTAGACAGCTGTTTTGCTCTCTGTCTTGCCCTTACTGGTCTGTTAATGCCAGGACTCTCTCTTGAGTAGTTGTGCTTTATAAATCCCATTTAACATAACATAACATGCCTCACAATTCAACACAATGTCACACATACAATGTAACACTACGCAATTACATACCACACAACATAATTACACTCCACATCACATAATTACACTCCACATGAATCTACTCCATGCCACACAGCAACACTCCAAATAAATACATTCCACACCATGACTCATTATTCCGCTAAACATAATTTCACTCCCTGCCATACAATTTCTCACAATACAATTCAAGTCCACACAATTCCATTCCATCCCACAAAATTCCAATGCACACCACATAATTCCACTATGCATCATAAACATCCAATCTCCACCACACAATTCAACATCATGCCTAAATTTCAACACCACAGCACATATTCCTACTCAATACATACTACTCCCCAACACACAATACCACTACACATAGGTCCACTACACTTAATACCACATAATTACTAGCCAAATAATTTTAATGCACACACACATACTGATCCAGCATTTCTCATATTAGTTCGCTTCAGGTCTTTCAGCACAGTTTCTTTCCCATGACTTAAAAAATACAAACCACAAATACACACTGTCACCCTCTTCATTCAGTGTTTCCTACGTGCACAAGCGCAGCTGCTTTGTGCATCTATAACCTTCACTCCCCTTCATCCTCTCTTTCTCGCGCACTATCTAGTACTCTATCTAGAGTTCATTCACCACTCCATACACAAACTACCTATCAGACTCAATCTTGCTTTATCTATTTTATACAGTTGTCCCTCCTATCTATTCACCATTCCACATATTTCCAATACAGAAATACACTGCACACCACACAATTCCACCCCACACAATTCCTCAACTAACAATTCCCATTCAAGCCACACACTTCCACTACAAACAACAAAAATATAATTTACAACAAAAATAGCTCTAAGTTTCACAAATGTGAGACCGATTGCATTGCAAATGCTTGTCAGTAAATTACAAGGGTTTAAAAAAAAACAGATCTTTTTCTCACATCTAACTATAACGTTACTTTAACCTTTTTTTTTAGGTCTCGCCTGTCGATGCGCATGCGCATCGAGCTTGCGAGACTATGGGGGCTTATCCACTCTTGAACCAACTTGCAAGGAATCGTGGCGATTCCTTGCAGTGCACGAGAAATTTAAGCTCAATGCGCATGCGCATTGAGCTTAAAAGCGCATGCACATGCCCCCAGCCGCCTGCCTTGCCTACTCTCTGTGTCACAGCCTCCCCCAGCTCCGCCCCCTCACTTCTTGATTGCACGGCCGCTAGGCCGTGCCTCCCCTACTCTCCTCCCCCCTCCTCCTCCTACTCTCCTCCCCCCTCCTCCTCCTACTCTCCTCCCCTGCCTGCCGTGTCGCACCTCTCCCCGCTCCGCCCCCTCCCCTGCCCACCGTGTCGCATTTCTCCTCCCCCCTCCCCTTATCTTCCTTCCCTCCGTCTTGTTCTGTTTTCTTGTTTTTCTGGAGGACCACATCAACTGGAATAATCTGATTTTAATTACGTATTTGCCATTATAGTCGGTATCCCAAAAATAGTTATCATCCGAATCATTAAATTTATCGACAGCATTTTGAGACGATGGCGTTGTAATATTCACCCCTCTAATATGTGGTCCAAGAAGAGAAGAGCACTCGATCAAAAGTGAAGAATCTACATCACCCACAGGGTGTTCGTGTTGGAATTATGGCTACAGCTGTGCATTGTCTGCAGACTTATAGTTTAGCTGGCCGTCTGCTGCCACTCTCTGGATATACCTCCCTCCGTTTGTTAAACACTGCAGAAACGCGCCCTTCCTTATGCGCATACCCTGGATGCAGCGAGCAGGCTTGTGTTGCAGCGGCCGCGGCTCTTTTGGTGTCCTTAGTATGTCATGGCGCTGCCACACATGTGGATCACATTGAGCAGCTCCCTTGAGTGAGGCCAGTTGAATTAGCAACCAGTTACTACTGTGTACTCGTGTTGCTTCTCTTGCAACATGCCCCTGCCCTAGACTAATTCCTGGAACCGCCGCAGCCCAAGCACACTTGATTGCTAGGCCGTGCCTCCCATACTCTCCTCCCCCCTCCTCCTCCTACTCTCCTGCCCCCTCCTCCTCCTACTCTCCTCCCCTGCCTGCCGTGTCGCACCTCTCCCCGCTCCGCCCCCTCCCCTGCCCGCCGTGTCACATTTCTCCTCCCCCCTCCCCTTATCTTCCTTCCCTCCGTCTTGTTCTGTTTTCTTGTTTTTCTGCAGGACCACATCAACTGGAATAATCTGTTTTTAAATACGTATTTGCCATTATAGTCGGTATCCCAAAAATAGTTATCATCCGAATCATTAAATTTATCGACAGCATTTTGAGACGATGGCGTTGTAATATTCACCCCTCTAATATGTGGTCCAAGAAGAGAAGAGCACTCGATCAAAAGTGAAGAATCTACATCACCCACAGGGTGTTCGTGTTGGAATTATGGCTACAGCTGTGCATTGTCTGCAGACTTATAGTTTAGCTGGCCGTCTGCTGCCACTCTCCGGATATACCTCCCTCCGTTTGTTAAACACTGCAGAAACGCGCCCTTCCTTATGCGCATACCCTGGCTGCAGCGAGCAGGCTTGTGTTGCAGCGGCCGCGGCTCTTTTGGTGTCCTTAGTATGTCATGGCGCTGCCACACATGTGGATCACATTGAGCAGCTCCCTTGAGTGAGGCCAGTTGAATTAGCAACCAGTTCCTGCTGTGTACTCGTGTTGCTTCTCTTGCAACATGCCCCTGCCCTAGACTAATTCCTGGAACCGCCGCAGCCCAAGCACACTCCACCTGTTGTTCATTAACCAGGAGCGCATTGGCGCGCCTCCTCCGACTCTGCCGTTGTATCGCGACCGTCCGTGATAACTATTAGTGAATTTTGCTGCGACTGGAAGCGTGCGCGCGGCTTCTCTGCTTGACAATACGGAGCGTGCTTCCACGTGGTTGGAAACCAGTGTTTTTACAGTGGCTTCACCAGTGACATCGCTGTTGCCAAGCAACTCTTCCCCTCCCCCACCGCTGCGCAGCACGCCGGCTTGCGCTGCTGCGTAGTAGTTCTTCAAAAGGATGGCGAGCCGGCCTACCACGTGCACCTTTCTTCTAGTCTGGCAACATTCGAGACCCTCGCTGTGTGGGGTCATAGTGTGCCCCGAGGGCAGCTTTATTGACGTGTCTGTTGAACTCCCTGGCGACGTTAGCGCGGAGCCCGTACAGAAATCTGTCTTTCATGAGTGAAAAATATGAGGGGATTAAGACACGTTCGAGCCATGGGTTACAGTTAGACGGTGAGTCGCGGGTTTCTCACAATCAGCTGTTCTGAGCTGTCAGTCTCTCTCTGGCATCCTGATGTTGCACTCCCCAGCTTCACACCATGGGTGCGTTAACAAGAGTGTTTTGTTTGGCAGTGGCCATAGCAGCCCAGGGCCCTTTGATATGTTTATTTACTTGGGAAGGGTGAAACTTTTTTTAAAACATTTTTTTTTATTAGCCACAAGGTACAAAGGTATATAGAAGCACTAACACATCATAATTCCATATTTAACATCACTCATTTCATTACCAACAAATAACAATTTACTTTATAAAACACAGACCTTAATATCCAATTTCATATGATGATATACAATAATATTAGAAAAAGGGACAGAAAAGATAAAGATAAGACCCCCCCCCCTCCCTTATTAAAGCAGCTCATACTCGTGGCGAATGCTCCTCGTGTCTTTTTTAGGTCTCGCCTGTCGATGCGAATACATCTAAGTCACGTAAAGACAACACACATTGCATTACAAATGCTATAGGTGTCACATTTGCGAAAGTTAAAACTATTGACATTGTAACTGACAAAGCTATTACTTTTGCTATTTTCAAAACCAACACATAAATAAAAAAAGTGTCCTTTACAATACCAATTGCTCAAACTTTCCTAATGCGAGACCTATTGCATTTCCAATGCTTGTTTTTTTAGCAAACATGTAAAGTTTATTTTGTTGATTAATTAAAACCATTACAAACAGCAAAGAGTAAATTCAGTTTACAACCTGATTTGAGAAAAGCAATATAAACACAGAACCAGATTATCCAGCGCTCATATACATACTTAGTTCAGCTGTAGTAGGATGATCAATGAACAATTTAGCAGCGAAAGTGAAATAAAGTGCAACGAGTTGACAATGAACGATTTAGCAGCAAAAGTTAAATAAAATGCAATGTGCACTCTAGTTTCATATCAAATACTTTAGATGCTAATCAAAGAATTCTGATAAAACCATTTTAAACTTAGAATAACATTAATATACTATCTCCCCAACTGAATTGCCGTACTTTAAGGCAACAAATTAAAAAAATTGTATGCTAACAGCAAATATTATCTATAAAATGAAGTAATACATTTATAACAATTAAAATTAAAAATTTCTATAAAATTTCCTTGTGATACCTAAAAGCATTTGCTATTATAGAGTCATTGACATTTTAGATAGCATTCATTACATGGATTCCATCGGTTGTAGTGTCTTCCTTACATAATTTTGTTTCCACTATAAGGATATATTTAACAAACTGGGTGTAATACCTCTTAGACATACAATGATTGCAGTTCTGCACGTTCTTACTCCCATTTCCTTAAAAAGCGGTTTTAAAAGCATCTTTCGTTCAACAAGCAATCTTGGGCACAAAGTTACAATATGCTGTAGAGTTTCTTCGTTCTTACCACATAATCTACAGACATTAGAGGGCCAATTTTTTTCCCATTTTGGGATTCCATCTTTGGTTGGGTATCTCCCAAACTGTAGCAGCATGAATTTATTTTTAATATAAGGTCTTAAATAAAATTTCAAATTAGGCTGGGGATACAAATTGTTAAAAGAGTTTGCTATTGTCCAAAGATGTTTCTTTTTCCCCTTAAATCTTCTTTATCCCTTATACAAGACAAAAGTGCTGCTGATTGATTGATTGTTTTTTTAAAGACCATTTTACACCTTGTTTCGTCCTCTAAGTTCGGGCAATCAAAGGCAAGAAAACATTTGTTTAAATAAGATCGCCATCTTCCCGAAAAGGCCCCTCTTTAAATCTCAAGCCAACAAAGGTTGGCCAGCGAGCTTTCCTCTGATCTGGATAATAACAGTAAAGATTTTAAAAATGTAGATTGCCTAACGAGACACTGTTTCTTCAATCCAAATTCCAGTCTGAAATTCGCTCGACTGATGTTTTTTGGGATTCTAAATACCGATTTATATGATCTTATTTCAATATCATCTAAAAGTTTCGCATCTTTGCCCCGAAAAATAATAGAACCATAGTCCAATGAAGGAATTAACTTCACTTTCATGGCCTTCATCAAATGGTCATGATTTGGGCATAGTAACTTATCTCTCAATTGTCTAAAGGCAAATGTAAGAGATGAGCCTTTAGCTTCTAGGTTGTTAAAATGTTTCCTGAAAGATAAATTATGATCAAATGGAATACCCAAATATTTATAGGTTTTTACACAGCCAACAACCATACCGTTGATATTCCATTCTTTAACACCTAGTTTACCTATTCTTATGGTCATTATTTTTGTTTTTTTAATATTTATTTTTAGACCATTCCTTGTGACATAGACATTAAAAGAGTCTATGAATCTTTTAAGGCCAATAACTGTCTGACTTAATAAAATAGTATTGTCAGCGTATTGTAAATATTTAATCTCTTGGCCCATCACAAAGGTGGAATGAGCATTAATATCTTTAAAATGGGCAGGGAGATCAGACATAAAAAGATTAAAAAGGCATGGGGCCAAAACACAACCTTGTTTCAAGCCGATGTTTGTTTCCAGGCGTCGGGTTAAATGACTACCGTCGCCTACTTTAATCTGGACCCAAGTACTCCCTTTCTGAAGCCAGTTTGTAAATTTGGTATCAGTTTTTCTTTTGAGGCCCATAATTCCAATTCCTCTAGCTAGCAGGTTGCGAATATTTTAGCATCAACATCAGTTAGGGCTATTAATCTATAACTTGCTGGATTATCTTGAGGGCCGCTTTTGTAGATTGGTTGAACGATACTACCCTGCCAGGAGTCTGGAATTTTACTGGTTCTAAGTACATCATTAAACAGCAGGGTAAGAACCTCTGGCCAATCCTTCAAGGCAGCTTTAAATATGGCATTTAGCATTCCGTTAGGGCCAGGCGCACCATTTGATCGAATCCTATGTACCACTTTTTTTACTTTATCAACTGTCCATGGCTCAATAACCGGGATATTTGTCGGGGGTTGCCCAGATATTACGGTGATCTCTGGACATTTATTACCCATAAGAATAGATTTGTCTTGAACAAACTGAGGGCCTAATTGAGCCATTTTAGAGTTATTTAGAAAAGATACCCAAGTTGATTTATCAATATTTGCGCTGTTGCTTCTATTGTTTCCATTTTCTAAATTATTAATTAAACTCCAAAAGAGCCCAGGGTCTTTCGATTTGCAGGCGTGTTGTAATTTGGACCAAATTGTTTCATAATAGACTTGTTTGGACTTCCAAATTTCATTCCTGTAAATCTTTTTTAATTGTCTAATTTGTTGAGCGACCACAGCACAAATGGACCCTTTCGCTTTCCTATATAGTGATCTTATCATTTTATTGAGTTTTCTTTTAAGATATTTTACACAAGGGGAAAGCCATCCTGGGTTCTTTTGAGATAACGTCTTACCACCTGTAGATTTTAATTTAGAAAAATTTGACAAAAGTGCAGTACATAAACAAGGCCAAAGGTCTACTGAATTTTGTCCCTCAAGTATCGCATCTTGTAAATCAGCAATTAGGCCAGCTAGAAAGTCCAAGATATCCTTTTTAATTTTATCATTCCATATGAGCCTTTTTAAATTAAAAGCGGAAGTTGATGTTCTAATTGTTTTTGACTCGGGCAGAAAATTGAATGCTAAAGCAAGAGTAATAACTTGTGGGTTGTGGTCACTCTCGATCCTTGGTACAACTTGATAACTTTGGACTGCCTTTACAAGATTTTCGGAAATTATGCTGTAGTCTATTATCGAAGGACTAACACTTTTCCTAAATGTAGGAGTATTATCAGCATCTTTGAGAATATTTAAATTATATTTTCTTTAACCTTTGTTTTTTTCATTGAATTTCTAGTTTTTTTTAGCATAAAGTAATACTTAATTACCATGCATAAATGCAACAACCCTGTTTGTTTTTAAATTAAGGGGGGAGAGGCCACATGGCCTCTTTGCTGAGCCTCTTTTTGCCCCGGGGACCCCATCCCGCAGGGCTGTGTATTTGTTAAGGGGGGTGGGGGGGGGGCTGCGTGGCCGCCTCTCAGAACTGTTAGGGTCCCCTCCCCCTGTGGCCACCTCCCTATGACTTGTTAGCCCCTGGTGACCCTATCCGCCCAGTGCCACTCTTCTAAATGAAATATAGGGTGGTGCAGGAGCCCCCCCTCCCATCTGGGGCTAATTTTGGACCTGGGCACCCCATCCACTGGGTCCGGCTTTCTTTTCAAGTGGGAGTGGCGGTATGTGACCCCCCTCCCTGGTCAATTGCGGCCCAGGTCTCATGTTATGTTGATTTGATTGATTTGATTGTCGGATTTGTAGAGCGCTCGAATGCCCGAGGGTGTCTTGGCGCTAAAAAAAGACTATGCCTGCAGAAGTGGTAAGAGCCGTGCGAAAACAGGGAAATGGGCTATGCTGAGAAAAGCCAGGTCTTTAAGGTTCTTTCGAAAAGACAACAGTGATGGGGTGTTTTTTATTTCTATAGGTAACTTGTTCCAAGTTTTAGCTGTGTTCAGTAGGAACCCCCTCCTCCCCCCATCTTAGTTGTTTAAATCTAGGAGTTTTGAGAAGCTTGGCACTGCTTGACCTAAGAGTCCTAGGCTGCTCGTAATGTAGGAGGTTGGTTTTGAGAAAGTGAGGGCCTGATCCATGCAAGGCTTCATAAGCCAGGCAAGCTGACTTGAATTGAATTCTTTTTTCCATGAGTAGCCAGTGGAGACTTCTCATTTTAAGTACCACCGGTTCGAACCTTGGAATATCCAATACTAGCCTGGCTGCTGTGTTCTGGAGTCGCTGAAGTTTTAGTAATAACTGTTTATGAAGCCCTACATGCAGGGCATTCCCATATTCCATTTGGATAGTGCCAGCATAGTTAAGAGGGTTTTGCAGGAATCAGAAGGGATATATGGCAACAGTCTCCTAATCATCTTCAATGTGTACCATACAGAGGAGGCAAGTTTATTAATTTGAGCCTTAAAAGTAAGTTTGGAGTCAAACGTGAACCCCATGTTTCTTACGTGGTCCACAGGTGTCTGACAGCTGCCAAGACTGTCGGGCCACCAATTGAGTGACCAGATGTTAGGTTCGGCTCCCTGCAGCAAGAACTCTGACTTGTCACCATTCAATTTTAAGCAGTTTGCATACATCCAGTGACTAACCCGATCCATGCAGTGCCTAAATCTGTCCGCTGTCTCGGTTGTGATGTTTGATATAGCCACCACTATTTGGGTGTCATCAGCGAAGGATACTGGTAGGAAGCCACAGTTTCTGATGATGTTTGCTGATGGGGCATCATATATGTTAAAGAGGGTGGGGCCTAATGACGAGCCCTGTGCAACCCCCCAGGGGGAGTTGAAGGATTTTGATGAGACTTCTTCAAGCTGGACCATGAAGGATCTTTTTCCCAGAAAAGAGGCCAGTAATGCGATTGCTGATGTATGCAGGCCTATTTCCTCAAGACGGGTCAGGAGTATACCATGGTTGACTGTATCAAAGGCTGCCGAGAGGTCTAACAATATTAGGGCAGCCTTCCCACCTGCATCCAGTATACTCCTAATTTACTCCCCTGCCATAATCAGAGCGGTTTCGGTTCCATGTTCCTCCCGGAACCCGTATTGTGAAATATCTAAAACATTGGAGTCCCTAACGAACCCGGAAAGTTAAGAGTTCAGGTGTTTATCTAAAATTTTGGCCGGGAATGGGATTCTCGAGATTGGCTATAATTAGCTGAGATTGAAAGGTCAAGGTTAGGCTTTTTTAGGAGAGGTAAGACAGAGGCCGCTTTCCAAGCTTTCGGGAAACAATTGAACTGTATTATTTTGGCAAAGAGCAGCTGAAGTTGATTGCTGAGCATCTCAGGAAACATATGCAAGACCTTAGGGGGACAAGGGTCCATGGGGCCCCCTGACTTGGTTGATAATATGAGATGATAAATCTGTTCTGCTGATGGGGCTGGGAACTGGAAGTCTGGGGAACTTGACTCTGAGTGCTTTCCTGGGTTAGACTGGGAATTTCCTATTGCATGGGAGTCGCAGTAAGGGGTAGAGAATGATTCGTAAATGAGTCTCACTTTGTCAGTGAAAAAAAGCCCTAATTTGTTACAAAGATCTAAACTGCCTTCTATCTGTTTAGCAGCTGGCTCAGTGAGTTTTCTAACAGTGGCAAAGAGTTCCTTACTTGAGTTTTTGGCCTCATTGATTTTCTTTACGAAAAAAGCTGATTTCTCTTCAGCTATCAGTTTCTTATAGGTAGCTAGTGATTTGCAGTAAACTTCTTTCTCCTTATCGTCATAGTTAACCCTCCATCTCCTTTCGGCCCGCTTACATGTCCGTTATTGCAATTTTATTTCTCTGAGAACCAAGGCTCAGAGGTGTTTTTCCTCTTGCGGTTTTTCTTTTTAATAGATGTTTAGAGGGAGAGGGCATCAATGTGTAGCATTATGGTTAGGGGAAGAGGGCCACGTGGCTCCCCTCTCCGGCCGGTCCAATTTTTGCCCGGGGTACCCCACACCCCGGGCCTGGACATTTTTCAGAGGGAGAGAGACACACCATCTCCCTCCCCGGTCGGATGTTGGCCCTGGGTACCCCTTCCCCGTGGCTTGCACTGTGAAAGGTGGGTGCCCACCCAGGGCACCTACCATACTGTTGGGGGCAATGGGGCAAGCCCCAAGGCCTTAGCTGGGTCCCCACATACAGCGGGGGGCAATCTTTTAATCTGTTTCCCCGTCCGCTTTACTGTTGGCAGGTAAACAGACCAAATGTCCCCTCCCAGCGGGCGAGGACTTGGTCATTGCTCCCGCTTTGCGGGAGATTTGAAAATGCTCCTGCCAAGCAAGAGCAAACACAGGTTTCCCTGCCACCCCTGGGGCGGTCAAAGAAACCGCTATGTACAGAGGCTAGGCTCCCAGGACATAGCATCAAAGCCAGCCCTCAGGGAGGGGGTCCCCGGGGTCCTTAATGGCTCAGGGAATGGAGCCGCATGGCGTCTTCCCCATTTTCTTACATCTCAGCTCTGTAGGTGGGATCCCCTGGGCCTCTCAAGGCCACGCTGCTTCTCTGCCCATACAAACATGTCAGCCCTGGCATCCTCAGACCCTTTGAAGTCTCAAGGGTGGCCGTGCAGTCCTCCTCCCCATATAAACACATTTTGGCCATGGGGGGTGGGCTCCTCAGAGCCTTTGGAGGCTCGGGGAGGGGAGCCAAGCAGCCTCACTCCCCTTCATGAAACCAACCCCTGGGTTAGGCTCACTGGGGCATAAATTATTTAGATGCGGCCCGGCATCATTTTTTTTCTACTCTATCTCACGAGCGCCGCACAGGATCGTGACTTTTAATGTCATTTTGTTTTCTTTTTCGGCCCCAGTGGGTGAGGGATTTCCCACCCAGGGGACCTAGGGGATCAGGGTATCCCTACCCTGGCCCCGTATAGCTTTATTTTTTCACTAGCAGCCCGTCCCAATGTTGTCCGGGTATGAATTGCTGCCGGCCAGTAGTATATTGTTTTGTAGGATTTCGTTTAGATAGCATTTCTTATCTGTGACAGGCCTGTGAAACGCTCCGATTTAAAGTGCACTGCTGATGCACTTAAGAGTGCGCGTTCAGTAGTGTGTGAACTCGAGTTTCCCTACTTTATTTTTCCATGCAATATTATATAGTGCGAACTCAACAACATGACATGAGCACAATTTACATTACAGAAGAACACATTCATTTGTGGTAGGCACGGGGAGACCAAGCGATTTGCCTGGAATCACACGATGTTGAGCTGATGCAGAGATTAGAACGTAGCTCCCCAGCTCTAAAGTTCGCAATTCTAGAACTTGTGGCGGGAGGTGCGTCTAAAAGTGTATGTCGGTGCTGGCCATCAATGAGAGAGACCTGTGCATTTTTCACATGGGTGGTGAAAAAATATGAGTATGTTGCTGGAGATGTGGGCCGCCGTGCCACCAATGTATTTACCGGCTGAGGTTAAACACCCATTATTCCGCAACTTTCTTTCTGCATACCATCACTCCGCAAACTTTCATTACAAAAGTACCATGACTCTGCAATGCCATTATAACGCATGGCATTACATTTTATATGCTTTTACCACGCATACATTTACAACGAAATTCGTTGTAAATGCATGAATGGTAAAGCATGTTTTTTTTAATGTTTGGATAAGGTAAGTATGGGTATAGGGGTATATGTTTTGGGGTACTGAGGTATATGTTTTGGGGTATTTTAAGGGTTCAGATATAGTTTTGGGTTATGTGGTACAGGGGTAGTTTTAGGGTTTAGGGATAGGTATGGGTTTTGGGGTACAGGGGTATTTTTAGGGTTCAGGGCTAGGTTTGGGTTTTGGGGTATAGGGGTATTTTTAGGGTTCAGGGGTAGGTTTGGGTTTTTGGGGTACAGGGGTATTTTAGGGTTCAGGGGTAGGTTTGGGTTTTGGAGTACAAGGTTATTTTTAGGATTCAGGGCTAGGTTTGGGTTTTGGTGTACAGGGGTATTTTAGGATTCAGAGGTAGGTTTGGGTTTTGGGGTACAGGGTTATTTTTAGGGTTCAGGGCTAGGTTTGGGGTACAGGGGTATTTTTAGGGTTCAGGGGTAGGTTTGGGTTTTGGGGTACAGGGGTATTTTAAGGGTTCAGGGCTAGGTTTGGGTTATGGGGTACAGGGGTACTTTAGGGTTTTGGGGTAGGTTTGGGTTTTTAGGGTACAGTGGTATTTTTAGGGTTCAGGGGTAGGTTTGGGTTTTGGGGTACAGGGGTATTTTTAGGGTTCAGGGGTAGGTTTGGGTTTTGAGGTACAGGGGTATTTATAGGGTTCAGGGCTAGGATTGGGTTTTGGGGTACTGGGGTATTTTTAGGGTTTAGGTATAGGTTTGGGTTTTGGGGTACAGAGTATATTTATAGGGTTAAGATGAGTTAGTGTTTAAGGGTGTTGGGGTATTTTAAGGAGTAAGGGTGGGTTATGATTATGGGGTGCAGGGGTATTTAAAGGGAGCAGGGTGGGATTAGCACACGATATGAGGCATGACATGAAGGGCAGAACATACCACACGCCTCCAGCGTTTGTCCCGCCCCCAGCACTGTGTCTGAGACCACCTTACCAAACATTCCCATGTTGCTTTTTTTTTGCTGTTTTGTGATCTGGCCAGATCTATCTTTGAGGTTTTATATAAAGAGAACAGCCATTCTTCATGTGTGGGAGGTGTTACTTCTACCCATTTCTTACAGATCTCCCACCTTCCCAGAAATATTGCATAGAAAAGAAACCCCATAGCAGGCCCTGTTATTTCACTATCTATGCCAAAAATAACCAGGGTGAGGGATATACGGACAAAGAATCCTAAAATGCCCGTTATTGTTACACCCACTTTCTCCCAATATTCAATTATTGCTGGGCAGTCTTTAAACATATGGACATCTGAAGCATTCACCAGTCCACATTTTTTACAACAAACAGCCGGACCCGTGGCTATTTTAGATAGCAGTGCTGGTGATAGATAAGCCCTATGAATAGTAAAATAGTGATTTTCTTTTAGCCAGGCTGGTTTCACAGTCATGTACAAAGTATTGAAGGAAGTTTGCCACATATCTTCCAGTTGTTCATTTGGCATATGGGGTCCCAATTGTTCTTCAGCCAATTTAAAATCTCCATCAATGGTATTTTCTATAGCCCAATAAAAAAAGGAAACTTCCTTCTTTCCCGGTGGCCTAGAAACTAGTTGTTCTTCCAAGGTATTCCCTATGCCTGTTGGTTTTTTAAGACTCTGGGACCAACTCTGGAGCTGCAGCTACTTAAATCTAGACATACCTCCCTCTAGTGTGTTATGAAGTAATAGCCATGGTTTAAGAGAGCCGTCAAAAGTCAGGTCCCGCCAGATTTTCATTCCTGCAGTCTTTAATGGCATAACCAATTTATCTTTTAGGCACCCTGGCACTCCTGGAGAATCCCAAAGAGGGGCCATACTCGAGAAATAATTTAGGCATGTACATTGTTTAATTCTAGCTCAATTACGAGCCGTCCCCAGCAGTACTTTCAGTTTAACGTTTTTGAAGAATTTTTGGTCCCCAAATTTGAACAAAAATCCCTCTTGAGGAAGATCCCCTTCTTTTAACATGGCGGAGAACATGACCAATGTCCCTGTATGGTCTGGTGTTTTTAATAACATTCTGTTTTATCTGCATTTATCTCATAACCGGAAACCTGCCCAAAGTCTTGCGCCAGCTTAATAATTTGAGGGAAAGACGTTTCCAAATCATGCGATGGGATTAAAACATGGTCTGCATAAAGAGCTACCTTCCTCTCCCATTCCCCGAATCTGAAAGGTGGAATGCCTACTTTATCTCTCAAACGTTGAGCAAAGGGCTCTATATATAGGTCGAAAAGAAGTGGGGAGAGGGGGCAGCCCTGTCTAGTTCCCCCAGTGATTTTAACCGTTTAGCTGAGGGGTTGTGATAAATAAGCTGTATAGCTCGGCAGAATTTCTCTCCAAAACCAAACTTATCCAATACTGCAGCAAGAACCCAATTGACCCTATCGAACGGATTGGTAACGTTTAGTGTTATAGCTGCAAGGGATAGCGAAAAGGTTAAGGCCATATCTATGGCGCCTATCAAGTCATAAGTAAGATTTGAAAGATTTCTACCCTTCACGAAACCCTTCTGATCAGAATGAAGTAGTCCACCAGCCACTGTTCCCAACCTATCCGCTGAAATCCTCATTAATACTTTATAATCAGTGTTTAAGAGTGAAATGGGTCTATCAGACCCACATTCCGCTGGATCTTTTCCTGACTTCAAAATCAGTAAAATGGTGGCTTCTTCCCATGAAGCCGGTAGCCTAGCACCTTCTACGAGAATTTTATTAAAAAGAGTTGTCATAATTGGAATTACTGCCTCTCCGAAAGATCTATACACGTCTGCGGGCAGCCCATCAGGCCCCGCAGCCTTACCACCTTTACAAGCGGAGATTGCCTTTCTATCCTCCATCTGAGATATAGCCTGATCCAGGTTCTTTTGCTGTGAGAAGTTTAAGGAGGCAAGCCCACTTTCAATTAACCAATCAATAGTACTAGTAGTTTCAACTACATTGTCTTCCTTATATAAGTCCTCGGAAAAGGTGAAAAAAGCATCACCAATCTCTTCATCCGTAAAGACCGATATACTATGATCCTCATTATCTATCTGTTTTATGAAATTACGCGCTCTGTCAGCCTTGACCTTCCACACCAATACTTTGCTGGCCCCCTCTCCATATTCAAAGTGGGCAAGCTTGCTAGCCTCTCATTTTTTAGTGAGCCAGATGTTCTTGGAGGTTTAGAGAGCCTGTCTCATTGATCATAATCGTCTCTACTAACTTAATCTCTGACTCTATTTGCATAACCTCCTCACTCTACTTCTTGTTCTTATAACTAACCCTACTCATAACTGTGCCCCTTATAAAGGCCTTCCAAGCGTCCGATATTACAGAGATCTCACCGTAACCTATATTTATGTTAAAAAAATACTCCAAAGATAAATAATCTGTTTCAAATTCATCAAATAATAGAGAGCGATTGAATGTCCATATCTTTGGACGTTCTCTCCCTTACAAGTATTATTTTTTTCTTTTTTTCCCCTTATGCTCCCCACCCTTTATTCCCTCTCGAGCCTTTTAGGAAGTGGACTAAAGGTCCATATTTTGCTACCTGGGCACCCAAGAAGTCCCTCTAGGCTTGTGGTACTACCTGTATATAATGATGTATGTGATGGTGTACCAGGACCCCTTTTATAAATTTTTTTTTTTCCTTTTCTCTCTTCTGAAAAATTGTTTTGTTTTTTTTACTTGAAATGCAAGCTTAAATTAGGGTCTTGGTTTTAGTTTTAATCCATGTGAGAATAAAAAAGAAAAAAAAGGAAAAAACCTGCACCCCCCAAAAAAAATAAAAGAAATGGTGTCATAGTACAAAAACTCACTATTTATCTATTTTGGAGTTTTGTTTAGACATTCCAAAAGTCCATCTGCCTCCGAAACTGACTTTAAATTATGCATCTTATTGTTATGCATAATTTTTAAGAGTGCAGGGAACTTAAGTTGAACGGTCGCGCCCAATTTTCTAAATGCTTCCATCTTTTTCCCCAGCTCCCATTGTCTAACCAACGTGACCCGGGCCAGATCGGAACGAATTTCAAAGAAAAAATCTCTAGGGTTTAATGATTTTTTTTTAAAGCACAATTTAGAATTTTTTCCTTTAAAGAAAATGTTAGGAAGTTTATAAGAATCTTCCTTGGCTTAGGGCGGTTTGGATGTTTCCTAAAAGGATCTCTGTGAATCCTCTGAATATCTCTCTTCAGTTCTTCCTCTGTTTCCTCTATTTGTATCGACTCCTTTATGAGAGTCACTATGAAGGATTTGATGTCATCTCATTCTCTTCCTTCCGGTACATTCAGAAGACGGAGATTATTTCTCTGTGAGTTCTTCACTAATGACTCAAGCCTGTCCTGTAGTGATGCCTCACCTTTCTTTAGTTGAACAATTTCTAATTTAGCAGCTTCCAGATCATCTCTCATTTCCCCCACCGAGATTTCTAAAGCCATAGTTCTGGAGTTTAAGAGATCAACTTTTTTCTCTAGTGATTCACAAAAGAGCCGAATCTCCCCTTGATTTGCTTCGGAGATGGAGAATCAATTTCTGATATCTACAGATAGAGAAATAAAGAGAGCCGCCATAGTTGATCCTGAAGGTCCAGCATTTCCCTCCTCCTCAGGGTTTTCAGCATTGACTTTATCACTTCCCGTTTCAACTTGGCTTTCTTCCTGCCGAAGTCCACTATATGTCTTGCTTTGATCAGGAATATCGGAGGAAGACTGTATCAATAAATGAGGACTTTCTAGTACTTCCATTCTATCTTGAGTACGAATTGATTCCTTAACGTACTTCGCCCCCTGTTCAAACACTTCTAGCACCAAAGGCTGAACTTTAAAATAGGACCGCAGCGATGGTGTAATCTTAACCTGAATCTTTGGATCCAAAGAGTGTTTTTTAGCTTTATCTAGTTTGATTCTTCTACCTTTTACCTCCCGATATTGAAAGGTAGAAAGGCTAGCGGCTGTGGGCTCGATAGATTCACTTATTTTCTCCTCTTCAGACTGATCTTGATTTTTGATTTTTACTTTCAAGACTTCCTTCTTGGCTACACTTTTTGGTTTTATTAGCCTGTTTTGCTGTTTTGCTTTTGCTGCCCTTATTACTTTGCTGCCTTACTTCTGCCCTTTTTCCCCTCTTGTTATTGGGTGCGCCGTGGAAATTGTGTTGCCTGTTGCACTGATAGAATTTGTCAGGTCTCCCCACCCCCCCCCCCCCCACTCTGTTTCTCCTGTTATCTGTTAAATGACTAGCCGGTTTCTGTGAAAGTAGTTGTGGCAGTGGTGGAGGCGTAATTACAAGCCTGCCCCCCTCTGCTGTTAAAGTAGCCAGAGTAGAACTTACTGTGCCTATGTTGCCCCCTTCCTGCCTCTCCAGCACCTGATTTTGTTACGGTAATACAACTGCTTGCTACAATCCTTTGTCTTCGTCCTCTGGAAGTATGCGCAGCTCTTTCAGAAAGCTCTCTTGCAGTATTGCCGGAAAGCGTACTGTGCTGCCCCTTCCAGTATCGACCTGGAGGAGCCCGCGAGCTGCTGCTCTGCGGCTTCTCCTCAACTCCAGGGCTGCGAGAGACCAGCGTGGCAGAACCGGACGTTCACCGAGGCACATTACACTGCGCCGCACGGATCGGGGAGAGCAGGGAAACCCAAAAAAAGGCACAGAAAAACACCGGCAAGAACAAAGGGGAAGGCGAAGGCACTGTACATCGCCTACATCCTAGACTTCAGGATGTGAGTACTACCGGTAGCAAGCGACCGCTCAGCTTGCGGCCGCCATGTTATCCTCCTAACTGTTGAACTTTTGTTTTATAGAATGGGTTGTGGGTTTAGAGCCTGAATTGATATTGCTTCCCCCTAGTGACTAAATGATTCCCCTTACTCGGATGTGGCTTCTAATAGTGTGGAGTGGAATAATGTTTGGCTAAATAGGTAACTGAATACTTTTCTGCTCTGCAGCATTAAAAAAAAATGTTGATCATTTATTACACTTAGAATATTTTAATTCTCTTGTATTTATTTCCACCTTTCTGCTGTAGTTCATGATACAAAGTCTTCATTTATTACACTTAGAATATTTAAATTCTGTTGTATTTATTTCCATGTTGATTGTGTATTGGTGCATGCCAAGTGTGTTAGCACAGTGTTCTGATGTATGATACATTGAAGTTTAGATATGGGGTTTTGCAGACAAATGCAAATAAATCTAGATGGGGCAAAAACAAGGTGGACAGTAGCCATGGTTAGCCATGATTGGTGCTCCTTATGTACAAAAGAGGTCATGGAAAATGATGTACATATACTGTTTTTTTTGCCCTGCATATGAATTTGCAAGAAAAAGATGGATTAGGTCTCTTTGTATTGAGACCAAACTATTTTGTCTGATGCCCGATGGAGGTACCTGGTTTAGCTATAGGGGAGATGGGCCGTGGATTCCCTCCTTGGTCGTCACCTACCCAGTCGGTCTTTAGACAGACTTCCTTTTGTCTCTACGGTTGTCTCTTCCCTTATCCTCACTTTCCCTCCTCCCCTACCCCCCCACTACTCTCTCTTTCCTTTCTCTCCTCCCCTAATGTATTGCTGATTGTTTGATATAATGTTTACTTGTTGATCTTTTTCTGGTATATTGTTGAACCACATTGTTGCACTTCCTTTTGTCTCTCCTGTTGTCTCCTACTGCATCCTCCCTCTATTTATGTCTCTCCTTCCCTCCTCTCTCAATGTATTGAGACTAAACTATTTTGTCTGATGCCTGATGGAGCTACTTGGTTTAGCTATAGGGGAGATGGGCCGTGGATTCCCTCCCTGGTCGTCACCTACCCAGTCGGTCTTTAGGCAGACTTCTTTTCGTCTCTCCTTATTGTCTCTTCCCTAGCTCCTATACCCTCTCCCCTGAATCTCCCCTCTTGCCTGCTACTCTACTGATAGAATTTCTCAGGTCTCCCCCCCCCCCCCCACTCTGTGTCTCCTGTTATCTGTTAAATTTGTCCTTTGTGCCCTTTGACTAAGCACTCCTCCTCCCTTTGTTGGGGAAAGATCCAATATTTATACTCTGGAGTCTCAGTGAACCTGCTGAGTGAGGCCACTGCGCCAAGGGAGCCACTCACACTTGAGGTATGGTATGGTACCCTTTTGCCAAAGCGCTCCCTCTCCCCTTTTTGGGGAAGGATCCAGTGTGTAGGCCTTGGAGTTTGAGACCCCTCTGAGAGAGTCCACTGCGTAAAGGGAGCCTCTCGCAACAAAGATAGGGAAGTGATACCACTTCCCTTGGGATCACAGCTTACTGGACTTTGGACGTTGCATTGACTCGTCTACCGGTTTGTGTCCCCGTCACCCTTCCCCTCCTCTTCCCATGCTGTGTCTCTCACCCTCCCCTCCTCCTTCGCGCCTTCATTATCTGCCTACTTCCCCCGCTCCAACCCCCTCCCCTGAATCTCTCACCTTGCCTGCTGTTCCCCTTTCGTATTTGTGCTTATTGTTTATCCCTACCTTACAAGTAACTATGTTGCCATGCTCTAAGAACTGTGTAACCTTTGTAACGATGTAACATGTTACTATGATCTGCTGCTCATGTAAAGCGCTCTGATACATCCGGGTCTAGCTAGCGCTATATAAAACTTTTTAAATAAATAAATAAAATAAGGAAATGGATGACACTATTACCCATACTACAGTCAAATGTACAAGAAACTTCCACCGGATTTTCACCAAATTCGTTACCAAAACCTAAGTCATATTTAAACAGTAAGTCATTAGGTTTCTCTCCATACCCTAAATGGAAGAAGTGAGTGACCCCATCACCAGTAGGAGAAATCATGTCACAGACTTTATTAGCGAACAATTAACAGGGTTGAATGTTAAAATCACCCCTCCCCCCCATATCAGGATTTTATCATTTACTCCCTTGACCATTATTGGTTCCAACTCCTCGTCGAACCGGCATAAGATATCCAATACATCTGATTTGCATGCCTTATTATAAAAATTGACTAGGACTATGGAAGAGGAAGCTGAAAATTCAACTTGAACAATTTGGTAAAAAGGATTAAACAAGTTAGCTGTTACGTTAATGGAGGCTAATTTGTTAGACATATACATAGAAGGCCACCCTTAGATCTCCCGTGTATGTATGGAATGGCTGGTGAAGGAAAAGTCTTAAAGCCAGTGAAATGGATAGGCTCACTGGCCCATGTTTCTTGTAACAACATAATACTAAAGCCTGTCATAAATTCAAACCAATCTGGTATATTTTGCTTACTCCGAAGCCCCGCTACATTCCAACATAAAACTGTAATATAGTTTGCAGAGATCATAATATAGTCCATACTACTCTCAATTCTCAAGGGGGTCTGCTCGAAAGGTGATTGCTGGTTCAAGGGATTCTTATCCCTATGATGATCTCTATCACTTCCTTGCCATGGGTCCTAGTGGAATCTGCCTCACTTCTTGAGAAGAGTTCACCAGCTCTGCTACTTCTACTTGGCAATTGTTAGGTGACAAAGATGTAATTACAGTGACAGATTTATCATCATTAACCCCATTTGATACATCTACCCCCAGGCAATCTATCCCAGACAGTCAAATCTTGGAGACGTGTGGCTCACTGGTTAGAAGCAGCAGACGCTGAAGCAGAGATCAGGCCCTGGACCAGGGTTCAACTCCCGACGCAGCAGGGTCTTGGGCTCAATGTCCGCGGACACGATAATTCTCGCCTCGGCACCTACTCTAATCATGGGTCCCATGCTGCAACTCCGGGCAATAGCTTGCTTAATCTCCACAATGGCCCCAACAACACTGGGATGCCTGGCTTCACCTTGGGGGTGCCCAGGAGGGGCATCTCACAGGGAGAGCCAGGAAGGGTTCCAGAGCGTTATACAGCGCCGGGACGCCCCATTGCTGGGGCAGCTGTGCGCTTTACAAGTATACTACATTTACATTTACATTAGACAGGGATATAGGATGCACATAAGGGCGGGCATATTCTGCATTACAAGCTGGTGGTTGAGGAAAAGATTGTAAGTGGGAAAAAGATTGTATGGAATCAGTCGGGTGGTTATGAGATCGTGAAGATGGTTGGTAAAAGAATCCCAAGGGTAACACTGAAATTTGATTTGGGTTCAACCACAGTGGACTAAGCTTACTAATTAAGTCTTTTACCTGTAATGGAGTTTTTAAGGGGAGTACCACAAGTCACCAGTCAGTTTTTTTGGGCCTTTACCAACCCACCCAATTCTTCTGACCATTTTGAAATCTGCAATGAGTACCCCACCCAACCCAACTTTAGTGTTTAGACAATTAAGTGATTTGTTTCTTAACCAGACCCAGGTTTCTTCAGTAGATAAACCTATGGTCGGGACATTTGCTAAAATTACCACATAAGGAGTTGCGGCGGGCAGGAGGTCAAGTCTGTTATCGTTAGTCCTAATAGGAGCAAAGCCAGCTGTTGTACCCTGATTGTTAAGCCGAGTCTTATGAACGGCCCTATTCTCGGGCAACCTATTTCCTATTGTTTTTTGGGATGAAACCTCTGGATTGGATATTACACAAGCAGTTGCATTCGGGACCTCTAAAGCAGGATGTTGTAAAGTACTATTGTTAGTTGCCACGCTACTAGTGAATTGACCGTTAGTAGTGTGTTTAAATGAATTACCCAAATAAAAGAACCCAAACGTTCTACACATTTTAGCACAGCAGACTCAATGGCCTTAAGTCTGTCTGCTATAGAACAAAAAGTAAAATTGACAAGATTAGTTAATGCTTGTACAGATTCGACCATTGAAGTATAGTTCGAAAGTGTCACTTGTGGAGCAACATCCCCGGCTTGGGCTGACTTGGTAGTGTCTATTCGCCTTTGTACAGGAACCTTCTTTTTCATCTTATTTGGCCCTTCAGATAAGATCCCACAATCATCTGCACTGCGTTTCTTAAAAATTGTAGGCCATTTAAAGGGTGGGTACGGCTCAAGGAGATTAAGATTCTTATCTTTGTTCAATAACGCTAGATCACTATTTTGTAAATCGTCAGGTTGAACTACCCTGAGCTCTGTAGTTACTTTGGCAGAACACAAACCCGATGAACCAAGAGCCAGGTCCCGCGCTATCCTCTACACATGTAGTTAAACTTAGGGTTTCTTCCACGTTTATAATCTGTTTCTCAGTGACCACTGTGATTTAGTTCATGATTGACTGACGTGATCTTGGCGGTGGCTTATTTAATACAGAGCTGGTGTGTTTTCTTTTCTCTATAGGGTATGAGACTCAAAATCACAAGCAATCAAGTAAAAAATTAAAGTAACTTACAGACTCGTCAAACTTTGTTAATCACCAGAAGCTAGAGCCAATGGAATAGGCCCTGCCCTGCCTCTTCCTGCCACTGACGGACGCAGACGGTCCAGCCCTTTGCCTGAGATGCACCCGGGAGCGGCCCAGGCACCCCGCACGCAACCCGCGCTGCGGGAGCCCAGTTCCGCTTATGAGCACCGCCTGGTGCGAATCCTGACTGCGTAGGCGGCTCCTGCGACTGGGCAATGCGGGCTTCAGAGACCTTAGGCGCGGTAAAGTGCTGTGTGCTTTGCCGATTAATGAACAGGGGCTCCTGCGCTGCGGGAGCCCGGTTCCGCTTATGAGCGCTGCCTGGCGCTAATCCTGATGACGTAGGCGGCTCCTGCCACTGGGGGATGTGGGCTTCAGAGTCCTTAGGCGCGGTAATGTGCTGTGTGCTTTGCCAATTCATGAACTGCGGCTCCCGCGCTGCGGGAGCTGGGTTCCCTTTATGAATGCCGCCTGGCACAAATCCTGATGACGTAGGCGGCTCCTGCCGCCCGACGATGTGGGTTTCAGAGTCCTTAAGTGCGGTAAAGTGTTGTGTGCTTTGCCGATTAATAAACAGGGGCTCCCCAGTTTGCAGATAAATGTGAGCAGGTCTTTGATAAATCACACATATAATAGCACAGCCAGTCCACTTGCACAGTATAAGGCCTACATTTTAGGAAGATGTATGCGTATCCATGCTGTTGAACACACAGCACTGAGCTACAGGTCCATTCATTGGGTCATGGTGCTCATACACTAGGGTTAAGAAGGAATAGGTCCACTATTACCTGGGCCACGTGGCATTGATATGGTGGATTTTGTACACCTCAGGGTAGTGGTTTTTCTACTTGTTATTCTTTAAATTAGGGGCTATACATTCATGCCAAAATAAACAAGCATTGGCAACACCAGTAGTTCTCACCATTGAAACCTCGTCATGCTAATGTTTTTTTCTGATGCTTCTCTGAATTGTAACACTAGCATGATTATTGAATGATGTGGACACCATTTTTTATTTTTTATTTATTGATCCTGTTGGACCTGTCAGCCCTAAGGTGGTCTTCCCCATTTTTTTCGCCCTTGCCTTGTTTTTCCACCACCTTTTTTTGTTGGACCTAGGTATCTGGGCACCTTACCACTGCTAATCAGTGCTAAGGTGCAGGTGCTCTCTCCTACCAACATGGCTACCACAGGCCCCTGCTACTGCGGAGTAGTCTTTTTAGTAGCATACTAGTAGCCAGGAGTTGGCTGGGACCTTAGGATACTGTAGCAATGCCAGCCCGCTTTTTCTGCCCAAAGCTTAGACAGTGGAAGCTCCGAAGCTCCTGGAACCTTCTGTAATAGGGCAGAGGCTACACTTTGCCGCCTTAGAGGGTGGTCACCTGACCTAGGGATATTTAGGTAAAGGAGGGAAAACTTTTTGTCAGTTGGGGCATCACTGGACCCGGGGGAACCTCGGCAGGAGTTTAGGCGGTAGGGCCTAGGGGAGGAATCTATATCACTGGAAGTGACTGGGCCTAGGCACTGCCTTCTAAGTTGAGTAAGGGACTCTACCAAACCCACTGATCTGGCCCAGCGTGGGGGGATCCCAGGGAACCACCTGCAGTGATCTAAGGGAACCATCCTGACTCTAAGCCACAAACTCCACCCCCCCTATCTCCTATCCCCCAAGGAACTGCCTGAGAAGGGCGCTGAAGCAATCACACGCCAAGAGAACACCTACTTACAAGAAGGATTGCTGGGGGATCAACTAGGTATCAGAGCTGTATCATCCATGCGCTCCCCTGCTCGATCTGTGCCCCCCTGTGCTGTCCTACCACAGTTATGTTGCTAAACTGCCAGAGACTGCCTTTCAAGCGCTCTCCTGCTGTGCCCCTGAGAAGCGCTGTGACACTGAAAACTGCTGCCTGCCTAGGCGCCATAAAGCCCCAAGCGCTATACCTGCCAAGCGCCCCTTGCCACTGGAAGCGCCGCTTTGACCCAACGTGCTGTGCCCTGGAAGCGCCGCTTGTCCCGACCTGTTGGGCCCCCCTGCGAAGCGCTGTGGTGAAGAGAAGCGCTAGCCGGTCAACTCTCCGTCGCGGCCCCCACACTGCCTGACGAGGCGCCAGTCTGCCGATGGCGGCGGAGGCGCTGCACCGGAGTGCGCCTGAGTCCGAGTGTCACTACTGCGGCCCCGGCGCCCTATTGGCGGAGTCCGCGCAGCCATCATCATCTCCGCAGCGGTTCCCGGAGCCAGGAGAGGGCCGCCGCCACATTCTGGTAGGATGCGCAGGGCCCCAAAGCCACCACACCACCACGTGACGGAGGCACCGGCCGCGTCACCGGCCACGCCCCCGCCAACGCCGCACACGGATTGGCTGCCGCAGCTACACCCACCAAAGGTGAGTCTCCGATAGGCGGACGCTGCCGCGCCTCCCCTGAAGCTGTGACCTGATTGGCTCCAGGCCTGTTTGGAGCTCTGGAGAAGGAGTGCGGGCCCCGTCTGATCCCTGCCTGCATCAGCCTGCACCACGCCGCAAGGGGCCCTTGGAGGCCCGAAGACCAAGGTAACTCCCTGGGGAGGAGGGCGGAAGGCCAGGCAGAAGAGCGGGCCCCCAGGGAGTAGGAAGGGAACCCTATGGCCGCCCCTCCCCTCTGAAGAAACTGTAGTTGGGCCCCGTTGGCCCCAGTTGTATTAAGGAGCCCTGGAGTAACGCCAGGAGGAGACTGAGAGCACCTGACCTGGGCAAATACGCTAATTAGGCTTCTGGTGACTGCTAGTTAGTTAAGTTAACCACTGACTAGGGGAGTGGTTAATGTGGAATGTGCCATACTGATTTTATGGACCTTGTTCAGACCAATGCTGAGGTTATGCTCGAAGAGGTTCTTATGCTTAATGATTCTGAACCACTGCTTTATTAATCCTGCTGAGGTCCCACGTTGATGTTGAAACCTGCTTAATGAAATGTTGATTGAGTTCTCATTGAATGAATTACTTACCTATGCTTTTAGAACGGGATGTAGCCTGAGTCCTCATGAAATGGTTTTGCCTATGCCTACAATGAAATGTTGTTGATGAGTTAACGCTGAATTGATTACAATGAATGATTTGCCAACCCTGAATTTGATCTAGATGAAAGCATATTGATTTTCAAAGACAAGCTGATGTGGTGTCAGTTATTGCGTGTGTTTCCTGTCTCAGTGGGAGTGTGTGCTGCATTGCTACTTTACACCTAAGCTTCCGGGTGCCTTCCTGCTCGCGCCAAGCTACCCCCGACGAATTGGTGACCCTAGTTCTCACAGATCCAAAATGGCAGACTCTAATCGGAGCAGCAAATAAAGAAAACATTTTCACTTTTGCAAAAGCATACTTGGCAAGCGGAGGGTCCCAGCAGCAAACTGAGGCTGCTGGGTAGTCTGAAAATGTAAAAATAAATATTTGAAGGACTTCAGGGATGGGGGCTGCAATTAGGGGGAAGCTACGAGAGTGGGTGACGGGATGTATGGTCATGAGGGATTAAATAAAAATCAAGCTGGGTTGGGGAGAAGAGAGCAACAGGGATGACATTGGATGGGGTGGGTGTTCAACTGGAAAAGCAGCACATAAGGTGGATAGAATGTGGTGAGGCATACAGTGTGTGGAGGCAAGTTTTTGGGGAATAAGCAGTACACAAAGGAGAGAGCCGGAAAGCATGTACTCTAATGGTATGTTTAAAGAAAAAGTGGTTCCCTGAATGTGAGCAGTGGGAGGATGGAAATCAGCCAAAATCAAAAGATTGGTAAGGAGGATATTCTCCAGGAGAGGGACAGACTCAAGAGGAAGGCAAACAATAGAAAATGATGGTAGCTTGATTTGATTTGATCTATGATTTATAAAGCGCCTGAATCACCCCCAGAGGGGTATTTCTGCGCTAGCGAACTGCTTATGTTGGCCAGAGAAAAAGAGCAGATTAAAACAATGTGGTCTTCAGAAGCCTGGGACCACAAGTAGAGATTTGGCCCCTGAGGGTAATGCCCGACAAGGCTGGTATTTTGTGAGTTTTTCTGCCACATATCTGGGGCCTTTACCGTTTAGAGATGTGTTGCACAATGCAGCAGATCTTGAAACAGATCAGATTCTGCACTGGCAGCCACAGCAATTTCTGCAAAAGGGGAAAAGAGGGCGTAAGGGAGGGGTGTTGGATACCAGTTGGGCAGTGATGTTTTTTGGGTAAAATGTGAAAAGTGGCAGGATGAGACAGTTGGTGCATTCAACGTGGGTATTCTTTCCTAAAGATGAAAACCCTGTCCTCTTCAGATTCTTAGCGAGGCATTGCTTTTTTGAAGAGCCCTTTAAAGAAAAACTTGATGCTCCCTCCCCACTATCACACTTCAGTCTCACAAGGGGAAGGTAGTTCTCCAGGAATTAGGCTTCAGAAATGACATCACGTAATGGCCACTGATCTGGTACTTGATATACTTCAGTTTCCATGTGGATGCTTTTCTCTTGAGACTCAGGTTAGACCTCCTGCCTAATGCGCTGACACTGCTGTCTGTGCTGTTGGCATCTAGACTGGCTTCTTCCTGCAGATCTGAGCACACATCTCACTTTTTTCTGTGAGTTTGCTGAATGTGGTGAAGTCTGACAAACATCCTTTCACCAGGATGAAGTGGGAGGTGGGAGGAGAAAACCTATTGTCCATGCACTGGTTGTGGCAGTAGACTTGCTCCAGTAACAAAAGAACAACTCATTTGGAGTCTACTTGCCTGCTGTATGTACATTTGGAAGATGAGCCAACCCTTTGTCTCCGATTATTGGGGTTTACTGGTGAACCAAGTTTACTTTTGTGGTCTTTGCTGTGCTCAACAAAGCTGTTTTATTTATTCCTACAGCTTTCTTATTAGGCTACCACCGTTGAATTATTCAACCTTCTTCCACCTGTGTTAATCTGCAGTGATGGAGCCTGGCCTTTAACCACTTTTTCCGTAAACATTTCCATCTTGATGTCGAACCCACTATCTCATTTATCCAGAATTTGTTTTGCAAACTTCTTGATTAGATATGCGAAGCACCATTAATATTTCAAATTTCCATATCTGTATTATTTAGCTCCTTTCATATAGGTACTACCTGGCATGCCGTTCAACAGTGAAGGACACACTAACAGATAGAACATGTTGCTTAAACAGTAACAATAGTTGCCCCATTGTATACGTTTCCCAGTGATCCATACAACTCAACTTTTCCTGGGGCCATAAGGTGAAGAGTCATGAAGGAATAAATGAATAAATAAATTAATGAATCTGATACTTTAAAACTGCTAGACTTGTGCCGGAGAGCTTCATGACTCTAAACCTGGACTATCCATTCACGATCACACAGGGAAACAACCGGGACTTTATAGCTTTCCAAAACACAAAGGTTTGTCGCATTTAGTTTGCCGCAGTGAAAAAGCTGCGAAATGCAGAGGGAGTCCATACCAACAGAAAGTCTGTCTGCCTCTGTCAAGATGTTTACACTATAATTTGTAATGCAATCGGTCTTGCATTTGTTAAAGTTAGAGTTTTTGGCGTTGGAAATGATTTTGTTTTTTTTATTTATGTTTGGTTGTTTATAGTGGTGTGGATACAGGATATTTGAGCCTCCTGCCAGACTCAAACCTGGTCCCATAGCCTCGAAGTCGGCCGCTCTAGCCATTAAGCCACATCCTTGTCACGTGACATCAGAGGCCTAGCGGTCATATACAGAAGCAGTATGGCTGCAGGTTAAGACAGGATAAGAAAATGTATGAGGGTGGTCAGAAAATAGGGTAGAGAGAGGCAACAGAATGCTAAAGGGTACACGGGAGAAAGAAAGCAAAGGAGTACTGCAAACAGGAGATATGCATTGTCACGAACCTCTGGGTAAAAGCGAGTAAGACCGCTTCCCGCAGAAGAGAAGCACTGGAGTATCACAGCGGGTCTGCCTACAGGGGTACAGAACCCAGACCACCTCCTTTCTATACCATGGAGATTGGCACAGTTCAGTTATCTCTACCACCCCGGCAGAAATTCTACAGCCAATATTCCTGCTCCCAGCCTGCTGCTGGTTGAGCCTTGAGGAAGCACCCCCCGCCGAGTCCACTCCGCCCAAGCCAGGCCTCGTGGCGCTGCAGTAGGAAGGGAGAATTCTGCTATAGATCAGACCATGGGACGGAAAGTCAGAGTGTCTGTGACGTATGACGCTGTTAATTGTCGCATCAGGGTCTTTGAGGAGAAGAAGGGGCTTGTGCCCTGCAAAAAGTAGGTGGTTGTTATTCATTGATGTGTTGTTGCTAGATTGGAGGCGGGGATGCTGTAACTTCCACGGAAGTTATGTGTCAAGGCCACCCTCCTCTACCTCGCAGGAGCAATGTCATGTTAATAATGCGGGCACAGGGCTTTAAGTAGTATGAAAAAGGGGTAGGCTAAGAGGGGCCAGCGAGAGCCTGTAATAGGAAAGGATGCAAACAATGCCTTTTTCTGGACAGCTTAGAGCTGGAAGCACCTCAAAAATGAAGGGGCCGGAGCCAGAGACAGCTCACAGCCGAGGAGAAGTGAAGGTCTCCTGGGGCTTGGATTGTTGGACATGGCGGACTGGGCTTTAGGGAAGAGGTAAGGATGAAGGATCATCTGAAGTAAACAAACCTGCTCCCATTGTCCGCCATATCTGCAGAGGCTCCTGGGATCTAGGAGCTTCATCCAGTGACTCAGGTCTCGGCCACATGACAGGGCCAGTGTGCGCTTTAAGCAAGAAAAAAGAATTAGGAAAGCTACAGGTAAGACACACTGACTTCAATGCCCAGCAAGAGAGGAGCCTGTGGCATAACCTTTAGAGCTGTTCACTTTGGAACTGGGGAACTGGGTTTCAGTCCCGGAATCGATAAAACTGTGACAAAAAATAAATAGAATGTAAATGGATACAGTTCGTTACAAAAAAAATACATGATCATCATTACTAAAAAAATTAGGAATGCTGATAAGGAAATGCAACTGCTGATTATGCGAACTGTAAACACCAGTTAAAGCAAACTAAAAAAGAACAAAGAGTGCAATGAAGCAACCAAATAGGCAAGGAAGCAATAATACACGTAACAGGAGCAGTCTCAAGGTCATCAGAAAAACAGCAGAAGGAGGGACGATTGAGAAGGATTCACCAAACAAAACACTGCTATTTTCACAAGTACACAGAACAACAAATAAAACGCATGGATATGTCAAAAGCCCTCAGAATAGATGACAGCATGTCTCAAAGAGACACACATGCCTGCCTTAGAGAAACCTACAAATGTAGGACAGTCAATAAGAGACCAGCATCCATATTATGGATGAAGTGCTTTTTCTTGGATTGTGCTGGGTGCACCTTTTCAAAAGGTTCAGAGGCAAAGAGATTACCTCATTTACATGACCACACCCGCTTCAAGTGAGGGAACACCCTATTTAGGAAGTGCTGGTGCTGTATGTGTGCCAGCTCTTTCAGTATTGCAGAAGGAGATGCACAAGCATTTGCGGCCCCTTCTATAATACCAAAGTGCCCTGGGGGCGCGCAAAGCAGGAGGAAACGCCCTTTGCGTCCCGGGGCACCTTGTGTAACAGGTCTCAGATCCTGAAGGGTTCGACCAATGCTGAAGGGTCTTGGAAGTAATTCCAATACGATATGGGACTGAGCGCATGAAAAGCATTTATGGGCACTGATAGGGCCTATACAGATAACACATTTTACAGATCTGTGTAGGGAGGTCATGAATATGGGTGGTAGCTTTTTTTTTATTCCATTTCGGTTACATAGCGCTTATGTGGATTCTGCAACAAAACTTGTATTTGAATACATATTTGTGTGTTTTAAGGTATAATACCATATATAAGTTGTGGATAGATACAATTGCGAGGTCCTCTGTAGCTATAAAATAATTCTATTATCTTCTTAGTTCATTAAAGTGAGCACAATTGAAAGCATGGTTGTTAATTTAATTAGAGGAAGGCTCAGCCAGGAGAAGGAAGGATCACAGAGGTGCCATACCGGATTAACACTTGAACTCGGTGCTACCAGTGATAAACAATCCTTTGTATTTTGCATAACTCTGAGCAGGCCTACTTAGAAACACTTTTCAAAGTTCAACTCAATTAAGTGCCTAGAGCAGTAATACATTCTGGCCCTGCCACTTCAAATACACATTTCAACCCTGCATTTCATTAGAGCCCATGAAAAGGCCCAATGCACTTCACAGGTCCGCAGACATCAGTGCTTGTTGAAACACAGGAGCAGCTCAATGAGATTCTCGTCAGCGCCGTGATGTCCGCGGTAACAAGGGCTCCTGCTGCTCTGCATTGTTAAGGATAAAGAAGGTGAACCCCCGCAGGCCGCAGAGCGGTAAATGAACTTTAATAATGAGCATGTGTTAATGAAATCATTTTTACCAGCGATGCTCTGATGCCGTGACTCCAAGCATTTACTTTTTGATAGATCATTTGCACGCGCCAGCTTTGGAAACCTCTGAGGGAAAGATCACGGGGTCCTTCTAATGTTATATGGAGACACAATTAAAATAAAAAGGACGGGTTTTATGATATTATCTTGAAGTGTCTCAAAGCTTGCTGCGTCCAGGTGTTTTTTTTTAAATTGATGTGGAGGGCTTACAGTGGACGTTAGTGTTTTATTTCTATGCACTGTTTAATTTTAATAGCACAGCTGCCCAATAGCCCCGGGATATGTTTGAGTCAGAACTTCTTGCAATTTAGCCAATAGCACTGGGCAATTTTGGATTTTTGAACCCATGCTTGGTGTTAAAAGTGAAACTACAGATGCCAAAATACACCTTATTGCGGGCTAAAAAGTCAGGTGTTCACTGCAGGTGTCAAATATGACATTGGGTCACGATGAAAGTCGTCAGGTTTTTGTTTGCGCTGTGCAGATTGTGACATTTCTGTGTAGCACATGCACAGTCCTTGGCTGCTTCTGTGGAAGAGAAAACCCTTCCATTTGCCTACAAAAAGTTCTAGAGAGTGCATCCCCATAACTATCAGTACTATGAGGATGCTGAATAGAGGCAGTAGATGTTCATTTTGTGAGTAGAGCACAGATGGGGTCTACCGAGTACCCTTTTTTAATTCCTACACACCCCAAGCCTCATTGCCCCAAGTGTATGAGGGTACGGCAAAGACGCAGTCAACTGTTCCTATGAAAATAGAGGCGCACCTGTAAAATGGTGGGCGTATACGGGTCAGAATGTACAAGAGCATGTTCTATCACTTAGGTTCCTTTATCCTAATGGTCTGTATATAACACACACTTCTTGTACAGCTAGCTTCCATGAATTGGAGCCCACATACCTGCATACTGACTAGTACCTTTGGCATCAGAAACAATATGATGGAAGCACACAAATTGGTGTCCTGGCCAACAGATTATCAATGCTTGTGATTTCTGATCTGGTCTGTCATTACAGATTCTGTTTATTGTGGTTGATTTATTTACATAGGATATAGTAAATGCTAAATGTGCTACGCAGACTAATCCCAGTCTTTCAGCCCTTTGTTCTAAAAGAAGCAAACTGGGGACCACATATTTTCACTTAAAGTGGACTGCCACAGCATATCGGCATACTGGATAGAGGTGGTGGATAGATACAGAGAGTATGCACCAATCTCAATACCTTTTCCTCCACAGACGTGCTTAGTGGGCATAGATCAATGCAAGTAAAGAAGAAATGTGTACAGTTCACACTGTTGCTAGCAAAGAGACATGTAGCAATTGGTTATTTGGGAGGCAGGGGTCCTGAAATAGAGTTGGATCTGAGATGTTACTGAATAAAACACCAGCAGAAGAGATCAAAATGAAGTTGACTACAACCAATGAAAAACCACAGGAAGATCTAGACTTCTGGAAAATGCTACCACAAAACTTGATTTTCCCTGCCAGAAAACAGACTCCCATATACCTCCTTTGATTTTGTATGTTGGTAAAACAAATACATTGCGTATTGTTCTATTACTGCTTGGTAGCACACGTTCCGTGCTGACCTTTATATGTGTGCAGTTAACCTTACTGTAACCTCACCTTCTGTAGCAAGGAAAAGTTATTTAAGTGAGGTGTATAAATTGTTGTGCCAATCACTTGGGTGTGGGGGGTGGGGAGTTGCTCCTTTTTATGTGCAAATCATACAGAGGTGTGCCAAGATTGTTTGTGAGAGTGGTGGCTCAAGAGAAATAAACATTTACAAGACCATGTAATAAAAATATATTGTTCTGAATATTGTTCTCACAAGAAAGCATTTCCTTTCACTCTGTAGTGACAATTGGTCACCACCGATGCTGTTAATATCCACGTGCACGAGTTTGATATTTTGTTAGCGGCTCTTAATTTTGAAAGGTAAGAGATGATCTGAAGGAGTGAAGGGGTTATCTTAATTGTTCAACTAAATATTGGTAATTAGTGGGTTCTACACTCTCAGAAGAGAAATAAACATCTTGAGAGTAGTACTGGGTTTTATAAAGCGATATTGTTTGATATGAGTCATTCAGATTCCAGGACAAAGATAGGATTTTTTATGATGATATATCTCAGAAGGTCCTATTGATGTAGCTGGAAGTGGATGTGTGCATTGTACACCTAAACGTGTTCCTAGTCTAATGCAGAACTGAAATGAGAAGATGCATTTCTCATTTGCACCCTAGTCTGATGCAAAGATCGGTCAATATTTTAACCTCATTTGCTAACAATATCTAACAGCGGCTTCAGAGACTCTGAAAGACAGCTCTTGCACGCTAGAATCCAATTTGGATTCTAGTACTCAATTAATGAAATATAGAAGCAAGATATATTTTAGAGACAAAAGTGGCTGCCTCAAATGTACTTTTGGGAGATATCTATTGCAGTCCAGGATATCTCAGTGTCTGACTCTTGCTGCAATGACTCGGGACAGGTGACTGGCCAGAGCTACGGCATGATTATTTATTCTTGGCTCACTCATGCTCAAACATGCACTAATGCTAGCTTTGGGCCTCAAGTAAGGTAGAACTCCAAAGAGTTCAAGCAGCAAGAGGTTTTCGTTGGCCAAATGTGTATTCATAGACATAGTAATATACCTTTTACAGGTTCAAAGCTATGCAGCAGAAAGGGTTTGAAAACATGGCACAAGATGTCAGCTTGTCAAAGGGAATAATTATGACAGAGGGGGATAAATGTAAGAGACACAGAGCAGATCTCAACAATATTTTCATTTGCTAGACACATTCATCGCCTTATAGGACTTTTAATAATAGGAAGCCACTTCACTCCCTCTGAACACTGATTTTTGTCTCAGAGTATAACTCTCAAGCAAGCAGATAAAGCACACTAGTTGGGCCCACACAATCCATGAATATCTTGTAGCTTCTTCCTCTTAATGACCAATGCCGTGGCCCACCTCAAACTCTTATCGTATTTCTGTTGGTAGAGCAGCAGCACTTCAACTTGATCACCCACCACCAATCTTTATGGTCACTCACAATGCTTTTCTCAAGGTAGGGGCTTGGAGCCGCGAGGGAGCTTCATGTCACACCTTCTGTAAGCCTTAATTGATCCCTGTGGTGATGTCAGACCCAGTCTTGAGGCCCAGCCCTGTCTACACAGCAGTTGGATGCAGACCTTTGTTGCTGCTCAGTCTCTCCTCTTTAGCATATTTTACAGATCTGCTTTGTCATCATGAATGGGAAAAAGTTGCCAATCATCAGAGTCGACCATACTACAGAGAGAAGGGAGGGATGTCTATCTAACCACACGTATACCACTCATCGCTGTGTTGGTAAATTCCCTACTTCTCTAATTCCCTAGTTTTTGTTTTCTGAAATTTCCACTATTATTCGTAAAATGCTGGAAGATTAATACTGTCTAACCTGCGTGTTACCAACCAGTCAATCGTAAGCTACAAGTAGCTTGCAGAAACTTCAGAGTAGCTTGCAGCCTTCAGTTCATTTTTAAATAAGTGACACTGGGTCAAAAAATAAGTGTTGTATTTTCGTTTTAAAGTTAAAGGAAGGCTGTGTTTCCTTTACGTTATTATCAGGCTGCAGATTGCAGGGCCTGATAATGAGCAGCCATTATTCAGCTTTGTGACCCTGGGTGGGGCGCAGAGGAGTAGCACTGAGGTTCTTAAGCCTTACAATAAAGTCCTTGTCAACTCAATATTGGAGCATGAGAACAACATTATGCTACTGAATGCTTTTAAATGGGAGAATTTTGAAATGAAGTTAACTTAGTGATTAAGTTAACTCATAGTTTTCATTCTCTCCCTTTCAAAATGTCCAATTTACAAACATTAGGCCTCTTGCTCCCAGTGCCCAGAAGACTTGGTGCCATATTTAAACTAAAATATTTGTTAGTTTTTTAAGTGGTAGAAATTTAAAGTGAAGAAGAATGTTTCTGGGAAACATTAAGTCTTAATATTTTCTCCACTTTCAGTTAAGCTAATCGTGGCATAATGTTTCATGAAGCATGTTTCTACACTTTAAATTCCTCTCTTGTAAACTAATGGCTATATTCTTTTCGAGACAATCGAGACACAACGAGGACGCGACACGCTCGCATATCAGAACATTTAGCGTGCAGTATCCAGAGCCAGAGCACCCTGAAAAGTTAACACACCCAGTAAATTACGCAGCAGTGCACGGAAGAACCGGTAGAACAGCCTTAGGTCCAAAAGTAGCCAGAACCGGAAAGCAAGTCCTTGAAACAGAATGAGGCAATAATTATGGTGAAGTCCTCGGACATCGTGAAGTAGGTGACTTTAACCACCCCCGCTTAACCCAGCAAATATTATGGAATCCACTCTGCAGCGCGGCATACAAGACTGGTAAACGGAGACATCCAACATTATATAAACACTAGATAAGACACACAGACCTGGACCCTCGGCCTTCGCACAAAAGTAAACCACACATACCAAGTGGAAGCTGGTTGCTCTCAATACTAAGCCACGCTAACCATAGTACAGAACAAGGCAGATTTCCTGAGGAAGGCGACAGCCGAAACGCGTTGAAGGAAATATTTCTGCATTTACATTAAGTTTCTTACGATGATTATGTGGTTATTTTAAAATAAGCAGCTATTTATAGGAACATTTTTTGTATGTTTAGTATATGATAATGTTTTGGACAAACAAAAAAAGTATATAGATGAGCAAAGGTATAACAATATAAAAAAAAGACAGAAAAATAGAAACCTATAATACTTTAAAACCAAAAAAATAAATAACATCAACCACAACTATATGGGTGAAGAATTATTTGTTGCTAATACACATGTCTAAATCACTCTCAGTTCGATAATACACGAAACCCGGTGTGCACTTTCCCTTTCAAAAAAACAATTTGACCTTGCCAGGGTTTATCCTAATAGGCAGGGGCCCCATTTTTTCAAAAAAAAAAAAAATATATATATATATATATTCTTTTTTTTATAAATGTGACATCGTCCCATGCTCCCTTTGGATTTCCATTGAAAATAGGCTTCTTTAGAGACAATGGAGGTACAGCCTACTGTTGTGGGCACCCCCCTGGATCTTGAGTGTTTAATGTGTGAGGGATGCTGTCCTCCCCCACATGGTTCAACCTTCTTCTCCGCCCCCTCCTAACACCCCCAGGGAATATGTACTGTGCTCCTACCGCGTTGACACACACTGAGAGATAATGAGCGACAATGCTGATGTTACACTGCTTCATTTTGTATCATATTCTGTTTTCATAAGGTCATTGACTGGCAACATTTGAGTGGTTCCTAGAGAGGCTCTGCTCATGTATTTTATACCCCATTGTTATGACATGACCTGTATTGTTTTGAAAAAATGAATTTCTTTTTTTTTCAATATGGCACCTTGTCCACAGACCACTGGAAGCAAGATGCCTGCTGGATGTAAAAGCAAGAATTTGAAATAGGAGAAAATTAAACTGATGAGTTTTAGGAAATACATATAAACAAAGTTAACTCTTCAGTCTAAATGATTTCCCATTTAGAAGTGTCACATTAACATACAGCAGCTATCATGTTCCTAGGCTGGTAGACACTGTGCCATCTCTACAGCTAAAAAATACAGCTATTTATTTTTAAATGGGAGACATTTAAAATGCAAAAAAAATGTTCCATATTGTGAACATTTCCTGTAGTTTAAATTTCTCCAATTAAAAAAATAGTTGTATGTTTGTGTTATACATGTACAGGTGCCACATATGGCAAAAGATATGTCCTGTGCCACAAGTACAAATTACACACCCTTATTCACCCTGCCAGCATTCTTTGCTCCACTTCACCCCTCTAAAGAGGAGGACAGGCTCCATCACTTGTATCCCAAAAGAGTGCTCAGATTTTACATTGACCGTACCAAGAAACACTGGGTGGATGATCAGTTCTTTGTGGGGTTCTTTCAAGCGAAAAAAGGAAAGGCAGTGCAGAAGAGTACCATTCTCCTGTTGAATCATGTCCTTCATTAGGATCTGCTACGGAATGGCCCAAAAAGCAGCACCCGAAAGGACTGTTTACTCATTCTACCAGGGCCAAAACTCATACCACTGCATTGGCACGAGCTGTCCCTGTTCTTGACATATGCTAGGCAAGTACATGGGCGTCCTGCCATATGTTCATGAAGCAGTATTGCCTGGACAGTCCGGTTCAACAAGAGGAGTATTTGGTCCAGACTTTCTGGTTAGAGTCAGACACATTTACAAATAGGTACTGCTTTGGTTTGTATTCAAAAGGAGAGTAATTCACAGCTAGAAGTCTCTACCAGAAAGATTGTTATCAAAGGTAAGTAACTTGTTCTTCTGATAGAGCTGAGTAGAGTCTCTGTGATTTGATTATTTCCATTAATAAGATCTCAAGTCTAGGAATTTGCTCACTGGTCACAACCAATTTGCTCTTGGGGCTCTGTGTCTAGGATCACAGAATCCCTTGAAACCAACTGCACATCATTTCCAGTGCAGAACGGCATCACTGCAGACGCCAGATGGTGCCACCTGGTGGCACACTGAGGTACTGCTGAAAAGTTTCTGGATCCAGTCTAATGCCTGGGGAACATTCAAAAGTTGAGGAGTATGTGGCTAGATAGTCTTTACTAGAAAGACCTTACCAAAGGGAAGTAACTTGCTCTTTGTGGACTATTCAAAATTATTTGCACACATAAACCAAGCTTGCATGGAGTAATTCCAGGTCTTGTTTCAGAGAATCTACAGAATTTCCTTGTTGCAGATCCATGGCTGTGTAGAGTATTCTAGGTGGGTGGATTTTTCTCAATCACCAGTGTGAGATGTGGGTTTGATAATGTTTGGTTATGTAACTTTTATGGAGCACATTTCCACTGGAGTAGCCATTACAAATGTGGTGTGCTTCCAATAAGTGGAGCTTTTGTAGGTGTTAACATTTATTTCTATGCTGTTTTCCAAACTCAGTGTACTTCTGAATTTACACCTCCCTCAAGTATTTTTATTTTACTGCAGTCCTTATAATGTAGCTTACACCGTCGCGTATCTGCCTCATAGCTATTGGGAATGGGAAAGAATGCATGGAAGCAGTTCACACAAGTGTTTGTGAATCGAATATTTGGGCATTATATCTATGGGATATAGGCAACCTAGAACAGGTGAGTCTGAGGTCCTTAAGAAAGTTGTCTTGTGATATCAAGTCCAAAGTATGTAGAAAAGTAGTTCCACAGGATGCAACACAGTATGTGTACATGTATATGTATATAATGTATACAATATAAGCCTAGCAACAGAACTCTGTACGTGATGGGAGGATTACACTAGTGAGTAAAGAAGATGGGTAAAGGGAGACCAAGTAACAGGCATACAGCATCCTGGGCACAGGGGTTACAGTAGTGTAATGGGGATGACTGCTTGTGCGAGGCTAACAGGGAAGGTTGGAGGCAGCAGACGGGATGGGCATAACATGGGAAGTGATGGAAGAAGGAACTCTTCAACATTAAACCAGCTGTACTCTAACAACTCTTGTATACACCTTATCTGGGGGTTGGCTTTGGGTTTCCTGACAATTTATAAAGGCAGAGGCAGCCTGGACATTCCATAAAAAACTTTGTAAGTTAGGCAGGTGCCCTTGATGTTTGAGCAATCTCTAACGCTGAAGCACTGTAAGGCAGTCAAAGCACGGGTGATGCAGTGGGTATGTTGAAGGCCAAGGACAGTATACACAGTCTGAATTTGAGCCCTTTGGATTTTCCTGATTGTATTGACTCTGAGGTACCTATAGATAATGTTGCTATTGCCCAGGATTGATGTTTCTCCTTTGGTGACAGTGGAGGAGTGTGACCCAGATTTGATTTTCATTCTGTTGTTATAGGTGGAGGAAGGGGCACAAAGAGGATGGTCAATAGAATGTGAGGGCAGAAGCATCATTTGGCAGCAAAATTGATTCACTGAGACCAGGCATAAGGGACTGGATAGGCAACTGCACCTTCATTAACTCCACGTTTATGGCAGTCAGACATGTTGCAATAAGAGTAACAAAGTTTCCTAAACACTCTGATTTTAGAGGAAGAGTTAGAGATTTATTTACCTTAAAATAGGATTTCAAAGGAATAGAAACAAATTGACAATTAAGTGGGCAATTACGCTGCAACCTAAGCCTACACTTGAAGGTTTTCCACTCTACTGACATTCTCCAGTTGTAAGATCAAGGCTGAAAACATACACTGCAGACGCTACTAAATTTTGGAGTATGGTAGTGAATTCTGTAAATCCCAGACATTGAGGAGAAAACCTTCTCAAATCATACAAGCATGGCTATGCCTTTGTAGTCTTCTTTTGTGAGCTGGTTAAAAAATAACACCTGCCAGCTATGTCATGGTAGCTAATTAATATTATACTTTATGCTTTTAGATCCTGCAGCCCCAAACCGTTAGAATAAGACCTGTATTTTCCCTGTCAAATTATTTTCTGCCTTTATCTTTAAATGCATTTTGTCCAGGCTCGGTAAATTATCAAGATTAAGTTTGCTTCAGGATTAGCTGGCATGTCCACTATGTGGCTTGTGTGGCCACTTAGTGAGTGCATGTGTCTGCTTAGATAATATATTCACATTATTTTCATGTGAACAGGTCCCCTGGGTCTTGTAAGTGCTGCAACCACTTGACCCTGCCGGCTGCTGATTGCTTTAAACTCTGTTAGTTCAGATGTATAATTGTTTTTATTATGGAGCCCTTATTGTAACTTCCATGACCCCGTACCAAGCAGGAAATACTAGATTATGCTGACTTTGCTGGCAGCCTAGCTGAAAGAAAGACAGGGATGGAAAATGCATTTATCAGACAAGCTAGGAGCCCTAGCAATGCAGGTGCTGTATTGTGAAGGAAAACAATAATACAGATGTGTGAAAGGGCATGTGCAGGGCTGTGTTACAGGGCTTGAGCGACCAAGCAGAACGAAGGATTGTGCTTATGTCAGGCAAGCCTTTTTACTCTTGAGTTGTGTATTGTGCTACTGCCGTTCTGTTTGAAACCTTCATTTAATGAAATACTATAATTTTCATTAAAACCACATTTGTGTGGTTATCCTGTCAAACCCTTTTCTGTAATAGAGAACATAAAGGCTGCAGGTCCATGTTACATTTTCTTGCCTGTTCTTTTTTTAAATAGCTACACGAACTTTTAGAAAGTATATTAACATTTTCAGATCTGGTATTGGACAACACTTTTTAATAGTAATACATTATATATACTATTATTGTAGGGGTTTTAGCCAGCACTCTTCATCCGTTGGTCTGCTTTTGTGTCACCCACATTTTGCTTCCACCCACTCCCAATGGGCAAAGTACATTAAAAAGATACTGCATGCAAAAGAGGTGGGGTCAGTGAGCATGGGTCCGGGGTCAAAGTTTGTTCTTTCACTTTCTGGTAACTACATATGAAATAACACATAGCTTAAATGAAAAATAAATGTTTTTAAAGTTATGTTAATCAGTGGGAAATGTACTATAGTTCATTATGAAACCTCTGTTAGTTGAGACACTGCAGAGGTCCTGTGTGTGTAATCATAATTGAATCTAGGTTGGTGTAGTGTTGAAAAGTGACTTGTGTAGTTTTAGTGCTACGATGACCCAGCCAGTGACAGAAAGCACTGTGAATATGTAAGTAATTATTTTAAACTTGCATTATACACAGCATAAGATAGACTGCCACTACATTAACAAAAAGCATTAACATAAAAAGGTGCTTCCAAAATATATATTTTAGTAATACCCAGACTGTACGTAATGCCATTTGTTTTTATACAACTCCCTTAAAAGCACGCACTTCACAGCTTGCCTGGTAACTTCCGTGCAAGACAATACATGTCATATGATAAAAACGGCGTAGGAGTATAAAATACATGAGCAGTGCCTGTCACTGACCTTATGAAAACAGTATACTATACAAAATAAAACCGTGTAACATCGGCATTGTTATGTATTATCTCAAAGCATGGGTAAAAGCCATAGGAGCACAGTATATATTTCCTGGGGGGTGAGGGTCGAACAAGGCTGGGGAAACAATAGGGAGTGGACAGCATCTCTCACACTTTAAACACTCAAGATCAAGGGGGTGCAAGCCATAGTGGGCTGTACCTCCATTGTCTCTATAGCGCCGTATTTTCAATAGAAGTCTCAAGGGAGCATGGGATGATGCCACATTTATAACAAAAATATATAACCATTTGTTTAAATGGAAGGAATTGAAAGTGTAGAGACATGCTGCATAAAACATTAATGGCCTCATTACGATGTTGTTCGGAGGCTTTCTGCCCGACACCGACTCAAAATTGGGACCAAACGACTTGCGGTCGGCGGTTCCGACTGTTGAATTACGATGCAGCCAAACATTGTTCGGTCAGAGTCCATTTTTCCCTAAGAGAGCCCGAGTTCCACCCCATGCCGGCCGTAACACAGGCTCCTAAAGGGAAATGGGGTGTTTGTGGAAAACCCTGCACCCAGTCGCAGGCACCCCACAGTGCCTGCTACACAGTGCAGGGTTTTACAAGGGGTTCCCTTAGGTACTCCCTTAGCCATCAACCGTTGGGGCCCTGCCATGGGCCCCAAAGTCATTTTCTGGCAGCCCTTCCGTGTCAGACAGGCCAACGCTGAAAGGCTGTTGAAAATCGACATCGTAATCCCGAAGGTGTAAACGCTGTCCAAAGGGGTGTACAATGCAGTTCTGACCAACACAAATACTCTACGAGTCACTCTGAACCGATTCGGAATGACAGCAAGGTTTACATTCCAACCGCGAACATCAAGATCGGACCGATTTGGTCGGAAAGGCTCCGACGCTGCTGAGGAGATTCTGACTGGCGGGAGGCGGCTTTCCACCCGACTTTGTAATCGGTCCCTTAGACGTAATTGGCTTAATTCACAGTGGAGAAAAATATGACGACTTAATGTTTCACAGAAACATTCTTCTTCGGTTTAAATTTTTCCCTGTTAAAAAAACTTATATATTTTTCAGTTTTCAATATGGGACCATCTCTTCTAGGCACTGGGCTCAAGAGGCCTACTATTTGTAAATGGGCCACTTTGAATAGGTGAAAATGAAAATTAAGAGTTAACTTTATCACGAAGTTAACTTTTAATTAAAAGTTTCTACCATTTAAAAGCATTCAGTAACACCATTTTGTTCTCATGCTCCAATATTGAGTTGACAAGGACTTCTGTTTAAAGCTTAAATACCTCAGTGCTTCACCTCTGTGCACACCCTGGGTCATAAATATAAGTCCAAGCTGGTTATTATCAGGGCCTGCTATCTGCAGCCTGATGCTAATAATGTAAAGGAAACACAGCCTTTCCTTAACTTTAAAACAAAGATACAACACTTATTTTTTGTCCCAGTGACACTTATTTCAAAATTAACTTAAGGCTGCAAGCTATTCTGAAGTGTCTGTGAGCAACTGGTATCTCACGATTGACTGGCTGGTGACACTTAGGTTAGATGATATTAATCTTCCAGCATTTAACCAATATTAGTGGAAAATTCAGAAAACAAAATTAGAAATTTAGGAATTTACCAGCGCAGGGAAGAGTGGTGTAAACGTGGTTAGGGAGACATCCCTCCCATCTTTCTGTAGTATGGTCACCTCTAACTCCTGGTAGCTTTTCCCCAAGGTGGAATCTCTAGACTTTTGAACAGTTCCTTTTAGGGCCATTCAGGATGACAAAGCACATCTGTGAAAGATGCTAGAGTAGAGAGACTGAGAAGAGACAAATGTCAGCAGCCAACTGCTGTGCAGACAGAACTGGGCCTCAAGCCTGGGTCTAACATCACCAGGATACATTGAAGCTTGCTAAAGGTGTTAAGTCAAGCTTCCTCACGGCTCCTAGTCCCTAACCTTGAGAAAAGCATTGAGAATGGCCATCACAGAAAAGCTTAGTAGTGGGGTGATCAAGTTGCAGTGCTGCTCCTCTACCAACAGAAATAAGATAGGATTTTGAGGAGGGCTACTGCATCGGTCATTAAGAGAAGAAGCTACAGGACATTCATGGATTGTGAGCCCCAACCTTCTGCTTGCCTACAAGTTATACTGTGAGACAAAACATCAATGTTCAGAGAGGTTGAAGTGGCTTCCTCTTTAAAAAGTCCCATAAGCCCATTAATGTCTCTAGCAAATAAAAATATTGTTGAGATTTGTTCTGCGTCTCAATTTCCTCATCATCTGACATAATTATACCCTTTGAGGAGCTCAGCTCTTGTGCCAGGTTTTGAAGCACTTTCTGCTGCATAGCTTTGCACGTGTGAAAGGTATATTACTATGTCTATTAGTATATGTTTGGCCAAGAAAAGCCTCTTGCTCCTTGAACTCTATGGAGTACTGGTTTTTCTTAAGTCCCACAGCTAGCAATAATGCAGGTTTGAGCATGAGTGAGCCAAGAATAAATAATCAATGCTGTAGCTGTAGCCAGCCACCTTTCCAGGGTCATTTCAGCAAGAGTGGGACACTGAGATATCTTGGGCTGCTATAGATACCTCACAAGAAGTACATTTGAGGAAGTCAGTTTCATCTCTAAAATATATCTTGCTCCTATAGCCCAGAAACTGAGTACTAAATTCCCCATTGTATTTGGCATGCATCAACTGTCTTTCAGAGTCCTTGAAGCAGCTGATATTCTTAGGATATGAGGTAAAAGCAAATTAGTCTAGTGTGCAAATTAGAAGCACAATAGAAACACCTCTATCCTATACAATGCACAGATCCACCGCCTGCTATGTCATAGGATCTTAAGAGATATATCATCATAAAAAAATCCTTTCTTTGTCCTGGAATCTGGATGACTCGTATTGAACAATATTGGTTGATGAAACCCGGTACCACTGTTAAGATGTTCATTTCTTTTCTGAGATTATAGAAGTCCCACTAATTCCCAATATCTGTTTGAACTGTTAAGATAGACCCTTTCTCCTTCAGATCAGCTCTTATCTTTCAAAATTCAGATCCACTGACAAAATGGCAAACTAATGCATTTGGACATTTACACCGTTAGTGGCGGCCAATTGTCATTGCAGAGTGAAGAGAAATGCTTTCTTGTGAGAACAATATTCACAACTATATTTTGTTCATTACATGGTCCTATACATTTTTGTTTCTCTTGAGCCACAAATGTGTGTGAACCACTTTTACAAACATAATCATGGCACACATCTCAATTAATTGCATATAAAAAGGATCAATCCCCCCAAGTGAAGAATGTACATACCTCACTTCAATAACTTTTCCTTGCTAAAGTCTCTCTAGCATCTTTCATAGATCTATTGAAAGGGCTGTGGAGACCACACAATTAAACCTTAAATGTCCAAAGGCATGTAAAAAGAAATCAGTTTTTCATCAAGGTAAGAAAACCTAATCATAGCTCTTAATTGTTTACAAAAGGAAATATTTTTAAAACCACATGATATAAGGCAGAGGTACTACAGTACACTTTGCAACATAACCAATATGTAGGTCCTAATGATGATCAGTAGACTCAAATGCAGGATGAATAAATGAAACCAGCATTGGCAAAGCCAATAGGTTGCACGTCAAAGCTGTTTGATTTGCAAATGATTGTTTTATTTTCTATTAAAACATTTTATATTTGTTTTTATTCTTGGTTACAACAGAGTCACAGCATACAGAAGACTGCAAGATTGTCATGCATTTAGAGAAGGCGTGGACACAATAGGGTTAACTTCACTCATATAAAGGTCAGCATGCAACGCGTGCTATCAAGCATTAATAGTACAATGCGCTATCTATTTATTTTACCAACATACAAAATCATAGGAGATTCATTGTAGTCTGTTTTTCAGCAGGGGAAATCAAGTTTTGTGGTAGCATTTTCCAGAATTCTAGATCTTGCTGCAGTTTTCTGTCAGTTGTAGTCAACTTCGTTTTGATCTCTTCTGCTAGTGTCCATTCAATAACACCTCAGATCCAACTCTTTATTTCAGGACCCCTGCCTGCTAACCAACCCATTGCTTAATTTCTCTTTGCTAGCAACAGTGTGAACTTTACAAATGTCTTCTTTACCTCCACAGACATGCGTAGTGGGCATATATATAAATTATAAAGTGAAGGTATTGAGCTTTAAACATACTCTCTCTATCTATCTGCTACCTCTTTCCAGTATGTCGCTACACTGGGGCAGTCCCGCTTTAAGTGAAAATATGTGACCACCAGTTTGCTGCTTTTAGAGCACAGGGCTTAAAGACTGGGTTTAGTCTGTGTTGCATATATAGCATTAAATATGTATATTTAAATAATTCAAATGCAACAAACGAAATCTGTATTACTTGACACCTTCTTTATTAATTTAAGTGCATCTTTCCATCAGCAGAAACATTCAGGTTGTAATCTCTTTTGCACTTTATGTTAACTTTACGGTATCCTTTCTAATAGCATTATATAATCAAGGGAAAATCCCTAGACCATGATCCGCTAAGACTATTAGTCCTAGGGTATTGGATATCACTCGGATGTCTTGTAGGTTGCCTCACATGTGATGTGCAGCACCACAGATGGCCACATATTGCAAAATGTGTCCTGCAGCTCCTAAAGCCTGTCTCTGGCTTTATGAGTTGAGAACAATGAGTCCGACTTCCATAGATCACCCAGCGTGGTGCATCCTCCTCTTTTCCACCCTGAGATATCCATGTTACGTTCTAAGAAGATTTAGTCTGATACATGCAATAGTGATAAATCATGTATATATGGCATTTGTTTGCCTTATATCTGTTGATATCTCTTCAACATCAGAGACGTTCTCTCACCAAACAGGGACACCACCAAGCGACTCAGTATTCAGAAACAATTGGTTGGATAGTTCCTCTCCTCCCAACAACTCTCTTAACATATCCTTATCACTGTCGTCTGGATAAAACCAGCTTGCTACATATTGGAACTGGGCTGCCAGGTAGTTGATGTCTATTTCAAGTACCTGCAACCCCACCTCGTCATAAGTGCATGTAAGGGAAATCCTTTTGACCCTACTGCTTTTTTTGCCCCATTTGAAAATATTTATTAGTGACCGTAGTTGCTTGATATAGTGGTGTGGTATTGTGTGTGGACTGCAGTGAAATAATGACAGACATCTGGGTAACCCAATCATGTTAGCTATTTCTATTCTCCCAATCACTGATAAAGGAAGTGATACCAGAATTCTAATGAGCTCTGTTTACTACAAATCAACTGTAGAGTGTTCAGTGTATGCCATTGTTCACCTGAGTTTGTCAAAGTTACTTTAATCTATTCTCTAGATTTCTGAGCATTTCTGCATGCATTGGTGGAGCACCCATCTTTAAATCATTTTGATGACTGCAGCACATGTGTGCATGCATGCACCACAGGCTTCTTGCAACGGCTTTCCTTTTACTTCAGTAAAATGAATTCAGCGAGGTTTGCCACAAGCACATGTGTGGTAGTCACATTTGAAGAAAATCGTTCAAAGATAGCTATTGTAAATGTGTGGCTTCTGTCTTTGAATGTTTTTTTATACTTTAAGGAAAATCAATCAAAGATGGCCACCAAGAGAGCTCATTCCTATGCACCAGCCATTTTTAATGCATTTCTTTGAAGAAAAAGAATCAAAATGGGTGGCATACATGTGTCTGCCATCTTTGAATTATTTTTTAGCAATAATAAAAAACATTGAAAATGGCCTCAATGTGTGGGCATCTATGTGCAGTGGTCATCTTTAAATCATTTAAAAAAAAATAATTAAGAAAATGGCCACCACAAATATTTGTGAATTCACATGTGTGGGCAGCCATGTCTGACCGCACAGAAAAGGGTGGCATTTAGAGCACATTGTGGTTAGGTGTCAAGCATTTGTTGCAAAATATTATATAATAAAATGACATGCAGTTGGGAGGTTGGGGAGGGAAGTGTAAGAGCAGGGAAAGAGAATAGATAGTCCCTTGTATGCATTGCATTGCAAACTCTGACATCAGCATTATGAGGATACATGCCATGCAATCAAAACCTGGTGAGGCTGAATGCACTGTGGGCGGGACAAAGACAAGAACTGGGAGTTGAGCGATGTAATCAGGTGCAGGGAAGTAAAGTAAACAATAATTGCATCAAAACCTAAGGAATGGGCTCACCAAAGCCCAATCTATGTAACTTAGTGTTCACAGTAGGTCTTTGACCAAAAACCCCAATGGCATCTTGAGAGTTTGATCTGCAGTGAACATGGGACAAGAGATAAATGAACAGCAATCGTGCTGTTGCACAATGTCCCTCTGAATTATATTTAGTTTGTTCCCAGTTTATGGTTATTTTATAATTTCTCTCCATTGATGTAGGATTGGTAAGCATTAGAGCAGTAGAGAGATATCTGCCGATTTCAAATTTTATTAAAAATCAGACTCAATACTATTCCTGTTTTTCCACTTGGATTAAAAAGACAAGAGAAGCACAAAGCACAGTGAAAGTCCAAAATCAGTGTTAATAAAAACTATGAAGAAATAACAATTGTTATTAAGAGGTTGAATTTGGGATGCTCATGTTGCACAAAAAGCACATAGTAGCTTTAAACTGTTTAAATATTCCAGAAATGTATTGAATGAATTATGCTCCAGAAGTCTGAATATTTTTCATGGAGATATAACAGTGTTCAGTCCCAAAAGAGTCTATTAATGTAAACATTTGCTCTCAGTCACGTCACGTCATGGAGTCTCCACTATCCTTGAATAGAAACATTTGGGGAATTTACTGCTTACTTTTTTCCAACATCTATAATGCCATTGTCTATTCCTCTGAAGGACATACCAGACAAGTTGAGGTATATCTATTTCTCTCTTAAAAAATTTAATTGAATTTACCACATGTGACTACTTTCCAATTGAGTTCTGAAGTGATAAAACAATCTTGTCCTCTGCACTGTGAAGGTCCTTTGTCTCCGAGGTTAGAAGTGGTTGTATACATGCTTACAGGCGAGCAACACCCATTGCACTCACTGGGCTTCAGCCCTCTGCCCCCCCCCGTCGTGTGTGGCAGCTCGGGATGAGACAGATCCTGGGCACACACAGAGCCGCACCCGAACGTTTCACAGGTCGTTAAAAGACCATTTGAATGTTAATTAGGCCTTGCAGTTGTTTCACCCCTTCTAAGAGCCCTTGCATCTCCACTCTGCCTACTGATTAAAAGTTCAGCCCCCCTCCCCCCCCCGAAATTTTTTCTTAGCCCCCGCCCCGAAATTTGGCTCTAGTTGCGCCTCTGCATGCTTACATGTTAGTCTGGTTTCCACTTGTCGCTTATATTAAAACTCTAAAGTCCAATTAAGATATATTTGCAATTATCATTTATTTTTCAAGATGCAGCGATGAGCAAGCACTGCAGAAAGCTCCTTTTTAGGGCCTGTTTGATGCCTGATTGTTCAGAATTATTTCAAATTTACATAAAGTGGGATTTGGCTCCGCTCAGAAGAGCTTTTCACTCTGACCTAATGCTATTGGCTATTTCATGTATTATTTTGCATCCTATATAGGGGACTGTTATATATCTCAAAAAGTAAAATAAACCATCACACATTCAATATTTTATCTGACATATGCATTGTAAATGAATTATTTCTTTTCAGTGCAGAAGCCTTTTTAAAATATTTTACCCGGAATCAAAATAAAATCCAACCCTATTGGCTTTGCCAATGCTTGTTTCATCAACGGACAATGCATTGACTACTGACATGTACCACATAATTTAGCTGAAATAGTCAGTTATGGTAAGTTGGAGGTATAGATAATAGATCAACTGGCGAATAATATAGTTATCTTGGTTTAATGTACTGCTTCTTCCGGTAGTTCTAGAGAAAATCACACAGAACAGGAACCTTGGGGAGAAATTCGCCATTTTGAACTCCGCATTTTGCCACAACGATATTAGTGGAGTCCTGTCCTGTCAGGAGTTTGTGTACAATTTGAGCCTCTATTCTATATTTTCAAGCTGTCTAAACAGCTGTTGTAGTTAAAACTGGATTTTATTGATTGTTTTTGTCTTACAGTCCATATCATGTGAATACAAAAAATCCAGACATTTTCCTTATGGTACTGTTCTTGTCGGGTAGACTTGCTATGTCAGAAAGAGACGTCTACAAGTTGAACACACTTGAACACTTTAGACTGCCAGAGCCATTGTATATAGAGTTCTGAACCCCTGTCTCTCTATAAACCTTACCTGTAGAACAGATTCACTGTCCGCAGACAGGAAGAAAAGTTCGCTGAAGCTGTGCCAGTGCTCACCACCTTGAAGTCAAACTATAACAAGCTTGTGCCCTCTCAAACTACCATTGAGATCAGGCTGGTTGTTTGGCTGGAATCAGTGATTTATACTTTCACTTACTCTTGCTTGTTTTTCTACTTCAATTATGGCCTAACCAACACACTCAAAAGAAAGAACATTGTTTCAGAGCTTAGTTAATATTTGCTATTTCTGAGTGCATGTCACATTTAAGATTATGAAGTAGTTCTTTAAATCCTGCCCCGTAACCTACTGATTCGGTAGTGAGGAAAGTAGCACATATTCAAATACATTTTTTTAAGTATATGCCTAATTTTGGTTCAAAGCAGGAAGAAATCCATTATAAATCTAAATCCTTCTAAGTTGCTGTCCAATTTGCAATAATTACTGTTCAAAGATGATTATAGACTGCACATTATTAGCAGGAATAGCTGCCTTTTGTCCCCTCCAGAGATCATTGTGTGTGCTGCAGACATCAGTTGCCATAATTTCCTTGGTGCACTCCAGTGGCCATGGGGCTTGGGTGGGGATGCAGGGAGACATTCTTGTGTAATTAATAGTTTTTTACGCTCTTTATGGAAGGGCATTTACCTACATAATGCAAATAATGATTTTTGAAAATCCCAAAGTGTGGTGGATTTGCAGCAGTTATATGTTTAAATTGGAATCAGGAATGTGGTATTCCTAGGGGAGGGGCGGCCTGGGAATGTAGCACACTGGCAAAGCGTTGTACCTTTGTGGGTGTTTGCAAACATTACAAATAGCTTACTGTTGTATACTGTTATTATCTGTGACCACGAGATGGCACATGGCTTTGCCTGTGACATCTCGTGGCTGTCTCTGGCTGTTGTGCACATGCCTTGGTCTGCATCCTTTGAATGTGCTAGCTGAGATCTGCTGTTTAGAACTATGGCATTATGAACTGATGCACTAGACTTGACAAGACGTGCTTCTAATAAACTCCTGCTATATTCAACTCCTCGAGTCCTCCAGTCTTTCCTACACTGGCGACGAGGGTAAAAGGACTTTCTCATCTTCTTATTCAAGATTTCGTCAACATTTAAAAAAAAATAAAAGGAGAGTATTTTCGGCAAATATTTTTTTTGGCTTACTCGATCTGGAAATCTTTGCAGCGACGCAAGCGGATCCTCGCAGCTACTCCGACGACTCGCCCTTCTGTTTCTGAGGTATTTAAACGTGTTTTCATCGTTTTTCAGGCTCTGAAGACTTTTTCATAGCGCGAGTTCCCAGCGCGAGTCTCTATCTGTCCCACGAGCTTCTGACTTCACGCGCGCATGCGCGAACTACGTGAAAGGCGTCATCACGTCACACGCTGCCAAGACAAGGGCAATCTTCTTTAAAGAGAAAGCAATTTCCACGGCGGCCATTTTAAGTTGGTAACTATCATCGGATTGTTTCTTTCTTCACCGTTTTTTTTACTTTCAAGCTGTTTTGCTTCCTGGAATTCATTCTACACGATAGTCTATCAACTCGACCTCATATAAAGGTACAGTTTCAACCAGCCTTATATTAAAAGTACTCTTATTTAGACTTTCAAAATTATTTTTTTTTTTACACATCATAATAATTGTTTTACATCAACAATTCTAACATGAGTGGTATTGTTCCTCCTCCTTCGTTTTTGGCTAATAAAGGTGACCCCCCCATGGAGTGGGAAATATGGGAACCTGTTTTTCTAGCCTATGTTGAGGTTATGGATGGCACTGAATGTGAACCTGAGAGAAAATTATCTCTTTTAAAACATTGCCTAGGTGGAATTGGATTAAAAGAATTCGTCACTCTTCCAGCCTTAACAAATCCAGGAGAAAAAAATGTGTATGAATGTGCAGCAGAACAACTAAAAATTAGATTTGGAAAGAAAAAGAACGTTGTTATGGAGAGATTTATTTTCTATTCTCGCAAACAATCTGCAGATGAACTGATTGATGACTTTGTATCGTCTCTCAGATCTCTTGCCGTAACGTGTGATTTTGAACATATAACTTATGAACAGGTATTAAGAGACCAAATACTGATGAGAACAAATAATAAAAAGGTCCAGGAAAGACTTTGGACAACCTCGGATATGTCTCTAAATGCAGCCATTGACATTGCCAGGTCAATTGAACATTCCGAGAAATTCGTAAAGGAGATAAGAGGAAATGAAAAGGGAGATGTTTTTAGCGTTTCCAAAGAAGGAGAGAAATTCAGGAAACCATTTACTTCTAGAAGTGATTTTGCTAGTAATAAGAGTGACTCAAGGTTTAAGTACACTAAAAGTGATAAGAAGAGCAACACTCAGTGGATTTGCTTCAGATGTGGAAGTTCAAACCATTTAGCAAATTCTAAAGTTTGTCCTGCCCTTGATAAGATGTGTATGAAATGCAATAAGAAAGGGCATTTAACAAAGTTTTGTAAATCTACTACGAAAAAAGTTAACATTGTTCAAGATTTTGATGACTACGATTCTACTGAAAATGATATCAATACGGTCATTAATATTTGTGGTAGTGAAGGTGTAAGTAAATTTCCATCCTGTGATGTGATTATAGAGGGGAAGACAATTAACATTTTTGTGGACACCTGTGCATGGTATACATTATTGGGTTTAGATGTTGTAAAAAAAAATTGGCCCAACAAGATTTTACTTGAGTCCGACATTTCTCCAGGGGGTTACACCGGACACAGGATTGAATTGGTAGGTTATTTTTGGGGGAAAATCACCTTTTCTGGGGAATCCACATATGGTAAAATATATGTCGCTAAGTCTGGGCAACCTCTGTTAGGATGGCCACACCAAGATCAATTGGGCATTAAAATAGACCCTAGAGCTAATCCCCCTGTTTACTCTGTTACTAACACCAATGATCCAGATCGTAATCTCATGGTTGATAATCTGAAGTCTGAGTTTCCTCATGTGTTCAGTGGAAAACTCGGCCAGTTTTTGGGTTTTAAACACACTATTAAACTCAATGATGGTGTTGTTCCTGTTCGGCACAGAGTCAGGAATGTCCCTCTTACGTACAGAGATAAACTTAAGGTTCTTCTCAAAGATTTGTGTGACAAGGATATCATTGAGCCCATTGAGTCCTCCCCGTGGGTTTCCCCGATCGTTATTTCGGTCAAATCCAACGGCGAATTGAGACTCTGTGTTGACCTTCGCAGTTTAAATAATTCTATTTGGGTGGATGCTCATCCCTTGCCAAATTTGCATGAGATGGTTTAAACATTGGGAGGTGCTGTGATTTTCTCATGTATAGATTTGGCAAGCGCCTATCATCAAGTCGTTCTAGATGATGATTCAAAAAATTTGACGGCTTTTATTACGCCAGAAGGCCTCTTTAGATACAAACGCATGCCTTTTGGGTTGGCTAGTGCCGCTTCCGTCTTCCAAAGACTGATGAAAGAGACACTTGAAGGGTTGACAGGGGCAATCGCCTTTCAAGATGATATTCTTGTATTTGGGAAAAATGTGGAAGAGCATGATATTAATTTAAGGAATGTCATTTCCGCCTTGTCTTCTAAAGGTCTTACTCTTCGCCTTGATAAGTGTAAAATAAGAGAAAGAGAAGTTGAATATTTGGGACATTCCATAAGTGGTTCTGGGATCAGACCTAAGCAAAAACACGTAGAGAGCATCATTAAAGCTCCGGTGCCTGTTTCAAAAGAACAATTGGTAGCTTTTTTAGGATTAATAGAATTCTATGCCAAATTCATTCCAAATTTCTCTTCCAAAGTTGATTCTTTTAGACCACTTCTAAAGAAGAATGCAAGGTTTTTATGGTCTGATGTTATGACAGAGGCATTTCAGAATCTTAAAGCATTTGTTGTGAATGCACCGTGTTTAAGACCTTTTGTTATTGGGAAAAAATGTACCATCATGGTAGATGCAAGTAGCACAGGGTTAGGAGCCGTGCTCATGCAGAATGACTGTGGAAAAGAATGGATAATCGCTTATGCTTCAAGGGCTTTGAGGGACGCTGAAAAACACTATTCAGTTATTGAGAGAGAGTTATTGGCGTCAGTTTGGGCAGCCGAACATTTTAAAACATTTTTGTGGGGAACAAAATTCGTTATCAAGACGGACCATAAGCCTCTCATTTACATGATGGCACCAGGTGGAGGTCGAACTTTATCAGCTCGCTTAGCCAGGTTGGCATCTAGGCTACAGTCTTTTCATTTTGAGATGGTGTATGTAAAGGGGAAAACTAACATTCATGCTGATTGTATGTCTAGGTTGCACACTCCCTGCGATCTTCCATCTGACAATGACGAATGTGAAGTTGCGTTCACTTCGCAAGACATCATGCTAGTGTTTGGGGAGAAGTTTGATTTGAGTAAAGAGTCCTGGGCAAAAGAAATGGAGAATAGTGTTGAATTGACTCAAGTTAAGAATTACATTCTACAAGGATGGCCTGAACAAAGGAAGTTTTCAGGTGATATGATGAGTTATGCCAAAGTTCAAGACGAGTTAGCTGTTGAAAATGGGGTTCTGATGCGAGGTGATAAATTCATTCCTCCTTTTGCTTTAAGAAATACTATTATTAGTATTGCCCATGAGGGGCACTTAGGAATTTCTTTTACCAGGAGACGCGTAAAAGATTTCTTTTGGTGGCCAGGAGTGGATGGTTGTGTTGAACACTATGTCCAAAAGTGTCCAGAATGTGCCAACAGTGATAAGTCTGCTGTTCCTTTACGTCCTGAACCTTGTCCTGTGGAATATCCTCTTGGTCCTTGGCAGAAATTAGGTCTTGATTTCATTGGTCCATTCTCTGTCCTACCTGAGCGTGAGAGATTTGGGATGGTCTTGATAGATTACTTCTCAAAATGGCCAGAGGTAAAGATGGTTAAAGAGATAACAACTAGGAACGTAGTAGAGTTCTTGGATGATGTTTTTTGCAGGGAAGGAATTCCAGAAGAAATAGTGACGGACAATGGACCACAGTTTACTAGTAAGGATTTTCAAGGCTTTATCACCAAATGTGGGATTTTGCACAATAAAATTGCTGTGTTCCATCCTGAAGCCAATGGCCAAGTTGAAAGATTCAACAGAGTTGTGAAGGAGGCGATCCAACTTTCTGTTAAAGGTCAATTAAATTGGCGTAATGCCCTTCAGTCTATGTTATTGTCTTATAGGACATCTCCTAACTCTGTCACTTTAGTTAGTCCATTTGAACTTTTAAGGGGTCGGAAACCCAGTACTCGTTTAACTCCATGGTGGTTAAAAAAAAGTTTGGGTGAGAATGGTGTTTCCTCAAGAGTAGATTATGAGTTGGTTCGAGATAGAGTCAGCGCATATAAGGATAAGATGAAGGAAAGGATGGGAGCAAAGCAGGGATCTGTTAGCAAACATATCATCTCAGTTGGAGATCTTGTCCGTATCAAAAGAAAGGAAGGTGTTCTGAAAGGGGGTCAGATTTGGTCCCGTCCCATGGAAGTTATTGAAGTTTTCAAGCATGCTGTCAGGATTGAGGATGGGAGTGTTTGGAACTTGAACAGAGTTTCTGTATTTAAAGGTCAAGGTATGCCGAGTGGTGCTGTTGTGTCAAGGGATGACAGCAATGTTTTTCTTGATTTTGAATCTGGTAATGTGGGAACTTCTTCAGGATGTCTTTCAAGTGAGAATGGGAATCCTGAGGCTGTAAGGACCTTTCTTTCCACTGTGGTTTCAAAAAAATGTCCTAGGCCTCACCGTCTCCCCGAGAGATACAAGGATTTTGTCATGAATTAAAATTTTAGGATTGTATAGGTTGTTGTTTTTTTTTTTTTTTCTTCTTCTTCCCTAGTAGAATTTTGTCATGTATTAAGATTTTACTACTGTATAGATTTGTTTTTTTTTGTTGTTTTTTTTATTTACAGGAAGGGAGGTGTGTTGTATACTGTTATTATCTGTGACCACGAGATGGCACATGGCTTTGCCTGTGACATCTCGTGGCTGTCTCTGGCTGTTGTGCACATGCCTTGGTCTGCATCCTTTGAATGTGCTAGCTGAGATCTGCTGTTTAGAACTATGGCATTATGAACTGATGCACTAGACTTGACAAGACGTGCTTCTAATAAACTCCTGCTATATTCAACTCCTCGAGTCCTCCAGTCTTTCCTACACTTACGTTACCCAGTTCACACACTTTTTATTAGTGCTGAAAAGGACTAACATAATCAATGTGGAATTTAGTGTAAAAAACATCCAAACATCCCATATCTGCATATTTATTTGGTAGAATGGGAATGTATTTCTTCACTTGGCGGTGGAAATTGTCTGTAATGTCCTTGTGGATCGTCTGTCGTGTAGTGGTTTTGTAGGAGTAAATATATGGTAGTAGGACTGCACATGGCAATGAGCGATTTGGGTAGATCACCTTGCATATTTCAGGCATTTCTGAGCATACTGTAAAAATTTGAACCTAAGATATGCCGTTTTCTGACCTTTAAATATTCCTTTGTGAATCAACACCTAGTCTCAAGCGTAAACTTCCATTGTATGTGGAATTCAATAACTGATTCTCTACCTTGATGAGAGGCCTCTGATTGCAACTTTAAACATAATTGTTTTCATACTGAGTGCAGAGCGGTTATATAACTGGTTCCTGTCTTCAGGAACAAATCATGGCGATGCTTGTGCTATAATAGGATATAGGCACTACCTTTAGCCCATCACATCTAAAACCATTTGTTTTACATTTCAGACTGGTCTTATCCATCTCTTTGGTTTACTACTTTTAGATAGATGGTCAGTGCTTGTATCTTTTGAACCAAATACCTGTTTTTGTACAACACCTACCAGATAATTGCTGGTTACCTTATGACATATTTTGCTATCAAGTGTATAATGATAGGCTCCTATGGGCCCAGTCTAGGTTTTGCATAAAATCCAAAATCAGGTGCAAGTGCGCCCAATGTCGGATTCCAAGAAGAGTGAAATTTGCACTTAGAAGAAACGTGTTTCCATAGGCTGATGTCTCCAGATGCTACCTGCAAGAACTTGTGTGGGAGCAGGTTAAGATGTGGCAAAAGGTGTGTTTTTCAGCATGTGAGAAACTGCATCTTTGATAAAACTACAACTTTACCACATTTTCTACTTGTCCATGGAGTCTGAAATTGGGGAGCAAACTCCACCTGGGGTAAAGCCACTACAGTCTGACATCAGTATTTCGCTAGAGTGGTTTTTGTGGTCACAAAAATCATAGAACCTTGTGTCCGTAAATTAGGTGTTTTTGCAGCTCTCATCCTTGAGGGCTCTAAATGGGCCAGGCAAGATTACTACTGGTAGGCAAATGATGCCCGTGTTGAATGTTCTATTTAAATTGTCTTATGAATATTTATGATGGATACCCTGTAATCCTGACCTCTTTGGGAACCACAGATACTTGCTGGTTACAATCTCTTGCTTCTCAGTTGCCTTCCACTAGTTTCTCGTTTGCAGCACAGGCCTAATTGGAGCTGTCTCAAAAGTAACTGTACAAAGCGTTGTGCAGAGTTGGTTCAGAGGAATTCGTCATCCTTCATATGTCTGTACATCCACCCTGAAATCCATTTGCTTTTGTTTTGAATTTCTGCTTTGTAAGACAGTTGTATGGAGGATTTATAACTGCATGGATTCTAGGGGATGGGGTAGCACTGCAGGGTTTAGTACTGTATAATGTGTTCAAAGAATTGTTATCTAGTCGTAAAGATTAGCAGGCTGTGTAATTCAATTTAAAACTGGTCGGCAGTGTCCTATCTGTTACTGTGCTGTCGTGTTTTTTATTGCCAGCGTTATTTTATGTCATCCGACTGTACGCCCCAGAGTCCAAAGCCCATACTATTTTACTAGCTTCACAGTTTGGAAAACATTGTTGATGAAATTAAATAATTAGTTGCGACGAGTCAGAGTGAAAATCGCTTCATTTTTGCACAACACAAACCTTTAATGTATTTTTTTCCCTAGGAGGTGGTGTTTGCATTTACGCTGGTATCAAGGGCATTCCTGTTAGGTATGGATCACATCCAGCACACTGGAGCGCATGCAAGTGTGTCCGACCCTAATTCTGCGTTAATGACCCATTTCGGGGTCTTGGCGAGTGCGTGTGTAATTATTGCAGTTTCTTTACTTTATTTACAAGCGCGCGTGAGCCTGGAGAGCAGCGCTCCTTGCCTTTTACTCCCAGGCTCGAGGATTTCCTAATTAACCCCTGTGGCGTCGGTGGCCCGCGCCCCGTAGAGAAGCGCAAATGATTTTTGCAGTAGTGTTTAGTATCGGAAGATACCCTCCTGGCAAGGCGTGCGGAAGCCAAGATGGAAAAATATCCAGTGTAAGTAAAGGGCGCAGTTGGCCCTGAAGGTAGATAAGGGTATTTTCGGGTCGGTGTAGTCAGTTTTTTTGTATTTGAACAATAATGCATCGTTAATGACGCACATGTTTTCTTGTTAAAGCAACAACTATACCCAAGTTCCATTTTTATTATCTCATGTGGTATTGTCATTAAAGGTACTTTAGCTAGTAGAGACTTCATAAACGAAGAGTAGATGTTTACATATATGAAATCAAAATGCCAGCATTTTAGAACGTCTTTATCGTTGGTTAAACCTATGACTTGTTGTGAACCACCAAGCATCACCTCTCCTCACACTACCCACTGCTTGCTGCAACTCACAACCAACAACAGACGTGAAACATATTCTCACATCAGCCACAAACCTGCGAGGTAGCCGATGAAACAGTTTGCATCGGTAACGTGTGCGGAATAGCTTGAGTGATACACTACGACATGTGATCGAGAAGGCATAAACACCAGGTGCAAGGAATAAACACATCTCGAATAGTTTAGCATCATGACAAACGTGCAAGTGTTAACACTTTGAACAGCTTGGCTTAATTTCATTCTGGTTTCATCACTGTCAATTGATAAACAGCATCCGCATTATCTGATTAGTACTTCAGATTGTTAAATAGTGGGAATGTAAACGTTTGTTGCCAAATAACCAGAGAGATCCACCTGAGATAAAGTCAGATCACGGACTCCCAGCATAGGGAAGCGGCATGATGCCAGGAACCCAGAGAGAGAGTTAAAGGGCGAAGGCCAGCAGCCCTTCACCCTTCACCTGAGAGCCAATGTCCAAGACGGTCTTTAGGCCTCGCAAGGGGTATGGAAAGTGCCATATACATAACCGTACAAATCAGTCTGTGATGGAGTCCTCAAACCTTGGCAGGAAGATGCAATACCCATCTGGTACTGTAAGTCCGTACCAGTCGCTAAAAGACTGTCATACAGACATGTATAACACAACATAATCGTGTTGGATCTCTGTTGCAGTACTCATTGTCGTTAATAAAACACCACATTGTGTGTAGTGCAGTAGTTCGGAGTGTGAAACATTGGTGATATCTGAGGAGCCACGTGCAGAAGCTGAACTGTTCTGAGTGTAGGACTTTAGTGGTGTCTCAAGACCCTGTGCAGAAGCTGGGTGTCTCCTAGAAAAAAGGTGTTTTGTATTGCACACCAGAATGGTTCTGCAACATTATGATAGTGTACACAAGTCTTTTGCAGAGTTCTATGTGTGAATTCTAATCATTAATTTACAGTTCAAAGATAGCCACTAAAAGTGGCCCAGTGTTTTCAGAACATAATACCACCCTGGTATTTCAGAAACCATGGTATTGGTCATAATGGGTTCCTGTTATTAACTTTGCATCACAAGTTGGTGCCCTACGGTCTCCTACATAATGGGAATAACATGCAAGACTGTGTTTCTAACTGGAGAAGTTGCTCCTGGTAAAATACTCAAGAATTCCAAGTGTGGTAACACTGCTATTTGTAATTCTTTTTTGGTTATTTTAAGTCAAAACAGGATTATTGGGTCACTTGCAATGAAGGCCCAGGTAGAGTCTGTAGTGTGAGAAATGGGCAGACTGCTCAGGCTAGTAGACATTATGCGCTGTCAGTCTGCTTTGGTGTGTGCCACAATATATACGTTTATTCAAACTTTTCAGATAACCTGCACTTAGAAATTCAACTATAAAGTCTAAATGAAGAAACATATGACACACAGTACCCTGCAGTTGTTGTCTGCACTCTTTCTTTCTTGCTAATCCTGGATGGCAAACTTTGTAGGTGTGACTGAGTAACTTGTGGGATGTCAAACTGTTGGAGCAATAGAAAGAAATGAAAATTTGCCATAATGAAAAAACGAAACTTTTGAAACACTTAGTTGAGTCCGTGCAGTTTTTAATAAGCATACTGTGAACAAAACATACAATATATTTTTTTTAAATGTATAAAATATACGGAAATGAAATTGGGTCCTCCTCAGGTAAAGTACTTTTCCCTACCAGACCAGTGTGAGAAGAAAGCCTGCCTTATCCGCTGACTGCCTGACCTAATGCTTCCAGTATGCAGAGAGTAGACTGGTGTCAGCCCGCTTTGGCTACTAACAGTGTATGTTCATCCACTTCACACATTGCTTTAAGGGTTTGTCAAACACATCTTGGGGCACTCAAGAGTAGTATACATTTCTCACAATGGCTGTTTGATGTTCCATTCTCCCTCTTTGAGAAGTGTTTCCATAGCAACATATAATGCTTTACACTGAAAAGTCACTCAGTCATCAAGAATTCGGGGCAAGATGTATGAAACCATTTAATTATCTCAACCCCTATGAGACACTAAGTAACAGGGTTTGCGACCCCAAAATTGCATTTTAATATGTACTAACCCCATTTTACAATTCACTAAGCACTTACCAAATCGCTAGATGGGTGAAAAAGTGCGCACTGAATCGTAGCTTGGAAGAATGTGTTTATGGAGTCCCATTAAAATTATGATTATGAATGCAGTGTATAAGTGGTTTGCGCCCGCAGTTACAATTGTAAACCGTTGCATACTCCTCAAAGGGAATGGATACCCATTCACAAAGGGGAAAATGATCTTTTCGGTCCTATTCCCCTTTGTTAATGTAAAAATAAATGTTTGGGAGTGGGTAGTGGTCTAGGGGACCATAGCCAACTGTTAAAACTCTTAAATAAAGTATTTCTTTTTAATCCAGCCCATTTCCTTTAAGGAAAACAGACTGCATTAAAAAAAATTATATTTAAATGTAATTACAGGCAGAACGTTCCGCTGACACCAGCAAGCCAGAATCCATGCAGTGACATCCAGTCGGGGTGTCACAATTTGTGACCCATTTCATTACTAGAAATAAGATAGGTTAAGTTATGAACCAGTCTGAATGGTTTGTTGGCAAACTGAATAGTACACAGGGGAGTCCACAAAGTGTTAACGTTATGTGAATAACATTTATAGAGCACATGGCTGCCCCAATCAACAAGGCTTCCCAGCGCTTCCCACAGAATAAGAGTATTACACAACAGAGAAAATCAGAGAGAATGGGTACAATGAGAAGGCAAGGAGATAACCTAGTTAGCGAAACGGCAAGTTTTAAGCTGTTTCATAAAGCAAAGGTGATTGTGGGTATTCCTTAATTCTGGGGGCAAACTATTTCGAAGGGCCAGGACCAGAAAGGAACGGCCTCCTAGTCTCTTTTTTCGAAACTGAGGAATCGCCGCCAGGTTTAAGTTGTCTTAGCTAAGAGTTCTTGTGGGTGGATTGGGCTGCATGAGTCCAGAGAGAATGGGGGCTCATGATGCATACATGATCTTATGGGCTGGATTTAGAACTTTAAATTGTATGCGCTTCTCACTGAGCAGCCAGTGGTGTTTCTGAAGGAGTCCAGAGGTGAAACTAAACTTAGGGAGTGAAAACAGTAATGTGGCAGCAGCATTTTGGACTGACTGCAGGCTCTTAATAACCAACTTCTTGCTTTTTAGGTACAAGGTGTTACAGTAATCCAGGTGTGATAGCATAAGCAATTGAATAATCAGTTACCGAATTTGAGGTTGAAAGAAGTCCGTAATATGTTTGAGTTCTCTCTGAAGGCCAAAGCTAGTGCCTGCAAGAGTTATCCCTTGGGTCTCAAACAAAAAGGTGTCATCCAACCAAAATCCTAGGTTTTTTATGCATGATTTAGGTATAAGGGAAGGCCCAAGGCCTTCTGGCTACCAGTGGTCTCCCTAGACATGGGTGTGCTTCTCAAACAACAGGATCTTGCTTTTACTAGTATTAAGCTCTAAGCTGTTTTTTTCCCATCCAACTGACCACTGCAGTCATACACTTCTGGAAAGAAACTGTCTTTGGATACATCCACAGAAAAAATGACAATAAGTTGCGTGTTATCAGTGTAAGAAATTATAGAGACCCCAAAGGGCTCCACAGTCACCACAGTGGCACTGGGTCCATCATGATCTCAAAATGACTGCCGACCGAAACAATGACTGCAACACTACAGCAAGATCGATTTTCCGTCTTTGACAAGGTTCTCCAACAAACTCTAATAATAAGACTAAACGATCTAGGCATCCCAGGAAGCATCTTACACATAATGTAATTTGGACTTTGACAGGTCCAGGATAATCTCATTACCCCCATTATTGAATGCATCTTTCACCACCAACTCTGGGGCACCTTAAGACTTCATCTTATCACTCCTGTTCAAACTCCACCTGACTCCGCTACTGGAACTTACAAAGTACTTTACCCTATCTTATAACAACTATGTGGAAAACAGAGATCATCTTAAAACTGGGAAACCAAAAAAGGATCTAGATTCATGAGGACTTGACTACTACCTCCAAGCCATTAGTGAATTGATGCTGGATAACCACCTTAAGCTTAACTCTTCAGGTCTGCAATCTGAGGTTTCACACAATGAAACTACCATCCCACCGCCAGCTGTCCTCATGAACACAATTCCTCATAAGTAACATCAAAAGACGTAACAAATCTGAAAGTGATTATTGCTTATAAACAGTTTCTAGTCCCTCAAGAAAAATGAATCAAAAGGTCTGTAACAGTGACAGCTAAAGAGGCAGTGGACCAACTATTATGGGCAGATTAAACAGAGAGACCTTCTTCAAACATCCTCAATCTATGCCACAAGGGAATTCTAGTCCCGCCTTGCCCTCAGTTAACCAGAGCGAATTTATGGATACGTTTAAGACTCCCAAAGTTATCATCAACTTGCCCCTGGAGGCAACTCCTTATGTTGTAGTACTGGAAAACGTACCTCCTCTCCACCCTGACTCTTTGGATAACTATTTGCAGCTAAAAAAACAAGATGACTCATAGTTGAGGGCTCATACTTCTATGGAAATGCATCATGGGGCCTGTAGATTTATATGGTCAGACAAGTGCACTACATATGAAGCACCAGAAAGTCCCTTCCAGGAGACTGTGTGATTGTTAATTTTAAAATATCTGGCATAGAAGGGTGCATTATTGCCTCAATCAGACCAGACACAAGTACGATTTCAGCCTTGCGTTGGGTATTTTCTATAGGTCGGATCAAGTGCCCCAAATTCCAGTTCCTGGACACTTGCCCTTAGTCCTTTTTTAGTCAGAATAAGGGGTCAGCTGTATAATTTGTGCTGGCAACATCCAATCACTTTCTGCCACTTAGCCCTGCTTTACCTGGGACTTGCACTCCACCTGCTGTGGCTATAACCAACGGGACCTCCAAAGATTTCACGCTCATCAACTGGAACATGGCAGGCCTTAAATCCAAAATTCGTGACCCAGTGTGGACTAACTATGTGAAACAGTTTGAAGTTATATGTTTACAGGAGACCTGGACAGTATCCAGTTGTTATTTGGAGGGGTATAAGTATTCTCTTATTCCAGTGTGTGAATTTTGAATGGGTCGTACGAAAGGTTGAATGATAGTTTTTATATCACTTGCTGTCCAAGGGGTTGTTAAGATCTCAGACACTGGGTCCCCCAAACTACAAGCACTCCTACTTTCTTTTGTAAGGTCATGCAACCTTGGTGTGAAATTTTTATAATGCTAAAAATTCCTCACTGGATGCAGAAACAGTTTGGATTCCTTTCTTGGTGACCAGGAGGGGTCCAAATGGGAGTCCACAAACATTATGCTAATGGGTGATTTTAACTGCCACCTATGCGAGGACCCTATCTCCTTCCTGCCCAAGACTCTCAGTTGTTTATCACCAGAGGGTCTGCATTTGGACCACGCCCTTCAAGAAAATCTATTAAATGATACCCCGGACAAGTACGTTTTAGTCTTCACTTTGGATAAATGTGTCCGTTCTCTAGGCGGTGAGTTGATGGTGACCTTTACTGGTAGAGATTGTGCCTCATTTATAGACTTCATTTTTATTTTGTCACTCATTTACTCTCAAACGTTGGGGTTAAAAATTGGGTGTATCCCCTACAGTGACTATAACCCTAACTGTTTTTCTGTATGCTGTTGTGAGGCAATCTAGCAGAGCTCTTTGAGACTGGGGAAGGCATTGGGTCTCACTAGTCAAGGTAGAAGGCTACAGTGATCACAAGTATCTCCTGAGCATTTCAGGTATACCCTTTCCACCAAATGTTCAAAAGAAATGGCAATGTGTTTAGATGGGTCTTTTTCCAGGAAGAATTTGGATGCTTTCTCCCATATTGCCTGTTCAGTCTCCGAGTCTCTTAGTTGCCCTCTGAAACCCTAGAGCGCTAGTTGTCCCAAAATGGTATGGTAAAGGGTGTTCACATACCTCGAGAGAGCTGAAAAAGGCCCTTAGGGCACTCCCTAAGGATGCTTCTCTCGTGGTTCAATACCAATGAAACTATAATGCCGAAGTAAGTAGGCGCAAAATTGAGATCAGAGATGCAGCATGGGTTTATTTACTTGACCCCGGTTATTTAAGGGACAGTTCCAAGTTTTGGTCTACCATCAACCAGTTTGTTTTGTTCAGGCCGATGCTCCTGCCCTAGTGCATGACATTGAATCAGACCTTTGGGTTTCCCTCTTCAAGGGGGTAAATAATACTAGGTCAGTCTCAGAAAACTGGGAGGAAGTAGAGTTTCCTAAAGGGATATCCCACCTAGTTTTCACCAAAGCTGAGGTAAAAAAGGGAATCCTGGACCTATCCAAAATCAAGATGCATTGGACCTGATGGGATGCATCCAGATCTACACTTGAGTGATTTTGACAGCTGGACCGCTGTTTTGACCAATGTCTTGAACGCCTCTGTGAAGGAAGGACCTTCCTCCTCCTGGGCTTCTGTAGTTATTGTCCCAGTATTCAAAAAGGGGACAGGGATAGCCCGTTCTGCTACAGACCCACGTCCCTGCTTCATTCTGTATTTAAAGTCCATGGGGTGGTTTTGTTGGCTAGACTAACAGCTTGGTCCCAGGATCATAACATCCTTTCTGATCTCCAATTTGGCTTTAGACCCGGAAGATCCACTATCGACTAGTGTTTGAATCTTTATATATTCTTGAATAAATACACAGTGGCTCAAAAGGGATCTATCCAGTTAGCCTTTATGGATTTAACCTTGACCTTTGGCTGGGTTAAACGCGATAAGCTTTGGAGAATTGTCTTGGACATGGGGGTAGACCAGGACATAGTTTACTTCTTGAGGGATCTCCATGCTCATACCATGGCTTCGGTCAGATATACATCTGAGTGCCAATGTACAGGGAATTTTAATACAAAGCGTGGTGTCAGGCATGGGTGCATCATGGCCCCCTCTCTATTCAACCTACATAAATAAACTTGAACAAAATCTGGTGGAGGGGGGAACTGATTGTCCGCAAGTAAAAGGTCATCCCCTGCCTGTTCTGCTTTATGTGGACGACGCCCTGCTTATGGCTACAATGACCAGAGGCTTGCAAGCCTTTATTGATTGATTTGTGGGCTTTATGAAGAGTTGGATCTACGCATCAATATCAGTTAGTCCCATGGGATGGTAATTGGTCCAAGAAAGCCAAAGACTCAAACCTTCAAAATAGGCACTCAAACTCTCACAAGTGACAACGTTTTTCCGTACTTGAGTGTCTTGTTTGATGCCAATCGACGCTGGAATCCCTTACTATCTGGCGTGCTGTCGGACCTTGCTTGCATCAGTACAGTTGTTGGGCAGTTTGATTTCAGACTCGGTAAAAAACTGATCGCCCCCTATTACACGTCTATTGATCTAAGAGCGTCTCCAAAGCATCTTATGGGAGTGCCATCATGAACTATACAAAGCATGACTCCCTGTAGGTTGCCGAAAACACATTTCTGAGACATCTTCTTTGTGTCTCGCAGAGAACCCCCTCTTATGTAATATACGAACAGCTGGGGGCAAGCTATATTACAGATATTATAGCTCTCTGCCCCCTTTTATGTTAACTTGATAGCTGGACCAAAGGAGCTCAATTAAATAGAGCAATACTGCAGGATTGTCTTTCTCTTAATTTTGCTTTGCAAATTCCTTTTGTTTTTTTTTTTGTTTTTTTTAAACATTTTTATTTAAAGGTGACACAAGCAATTTAAACACATACAGACTATTTCATTTAACAAAAATTCCAAAATCTGCGTAAATATTACAAGAAGCAGTAAAAGAAGAAAAAAAACGAAAGAATAGAATGAGTAAAAGAAACTACAAAATTATAAGATGAAACAGGGCTTAATTTCACATTAGTTCAGTTCACAGGTAGGAAACAAGCAGCCCCAAATTCTATCTATTTTAACCAGTGCTTTAGCACCTCTTTTCCTAGCTAACAGTAGTTCCATATGATGTATCTCTGTCACCAAGCACCACCATTCGTTTATATGAGGTGATTGTTCCACTATCCATGCTCGATCTATGACCAGCCTTGCACATGCTAATAGAATAAAAATTAAGTCTTGAAATAGAGAAGAGTTGAGTTGCAAGCCTAAAAGAATCATGTCTGATGATAATGGTACCTCGATTAGATGTTTTGATCTCAGAATATTTTCTATGCTGTCCCAAAATGGAGTGAGAACAGGGCAAAGAACCAGCATATGTTCTAAATCAGTAGCCTGAGTATGACACTTTGGGCATTTAGTACGATCGTTGAAAACGTTGTTGGGGGCCCATTTACTTATTTGTAAAGGGGTATAGTAAAGTTGACATATCGTTTTATATGCTTGGACTTTTAAGCTTGAAGAGTGGACTAATGTATCAATTTTGTTTAAAAAAGAGGAAATGTCATTTGAACAAATACCGGTCGTAAACCGTAGATCCCATTTCTGTGCTAATTTGGGACAATCATCTATCTTGCCTTCAATAAAACATTTGTATCCTTGACTAATGGTATTTTTCTTATTCCCCACTCCTTTATACATGCACAGCCAAAAGTCTGAGTCAACAATCTCTTTAAGGTTTAATTTCCCTATAAGGAAGTCGCGTATTTGTATATACTTAAAATAAGTATTTGCTGGTAATTTATATAATAGCCTAAGTGTATCAAAGTCAAAGAAACCTGATGACCCATATAGGTCCCCCAATCTTATTATGCCTCGGTTCGCCCATATCTTACATCCCGAATCACTAAAAATACTTGGCAATCCCGGATTATTCCACAGGGTTAAAAGAGAATGATAGAATGATGTTTAATTCTGAGTCATTACTATCTTCCATATGATGATTATGTCTTTCGCAGTCTTGAACTTAACTCTTTTAAAATAGTTTGGGTCATTATTTCTGGCCAAGAATTGTAAGGAATCTAATCCTAACATAGATTGGTGGAAGAAATATGGATTACTAGAATTAAACAAGCTCTGTAACCGTCCCAAAAATGATGCAAAGTAGTACATTCTGAAATCCGGAAAGTTAAGCCCTCCTTTAATGAAAGGTAATTTCAGGGAAGAAAGTGCTCTACGATTCTTTTTAAAGCCCCATATAAAACTGCCCAATAAGCCGTCAAGTTTCCTAAAAAATATTTTATTTATCTTCAAAGGAATGCATCTAAATAAGTATAAAAATTTTGGCAAAATATTCATTTTAATAAGATTATTTCGCCCAATAAGGTTTAAAGGCACCTTATGCCATTTATTAAGGAGAGCCTGAGTGTCTTTTAGTAAAACATCATAGTTCAATGCCATTATATCCTTGATATTAGATGTTATCTTGACACCTAGATAGGTAGCAGCATGGCATATTCCCGTTACTGGTATCTGTGGTTTGTAATTGGCTATAATTTGAGTCTTGCCTAGATTTAACTTGTATCCTGAAACTTCACCAAATGCATCTGCTTCTTTGATAATTCCTGCCATAGCTTCCATCACATCAGTTGTATAAACTGCCAAATCATCCGCGTAAGCAGTAATTTTAAGCGATCTTGTCCCAGATGTAAATGGTTTTATCAACACCTGCTCTTGTATAGCATTAATAAAAGGTTCCATGGCAAGAGCAAATAATAAAGGTGAAAGCGGACATCCCTGCGGGGTCCCTCTCAAAATTAAAAATTTAGAAGAAAGTAAACAATCGTACCCAATTACAGCATTAGGGCAGTCATAAAGTGCTTGAATTTTCGTTAAAAACTTAGTTTTAAACCCAATTTCTTTAGGAATTACCCAGAGATAATCCCACCCCACCCCACTCGGTCGAAAGCTTTTTCAGCGTCGAGTAGTATCATTCCGAGTGGGGAGGGATTAGTGGCTGCTATGTCAAACAAAGTAATAGCCGTGTTTACATGTTGAGTTGTATCTCTACCTACTACAAAGCCATGCTGATGTTCACTAACCAACTTAGGCATGAGGGGGGAAAGTCTTGTTTTGCAAATTCCGTTGTTAAAGTATATAAAAGTATCCTTTCAGAATTTAGGAAGGGGGGCTCAATTGACCTGCCCTGACAAGATTGTAAAGGCAGATCGAGGCTGGATTAGTGACAACTTCTTGAGACACAGATTACAGATAAGAGAGTCTCTGGCTCTCCAGAAAGTGCCGGGTAAAGATATTTGCTATAGAAAACCAACTTTTCCATAGAACCCTACCTCAGAGTTATCACTTTTAGTCATACACGATTTCTGCTCACTAGATTTAGGCCTCTGGGTTGGCAGGAAACCTCCTCCTTAGCACCCTGTGGCTGTGACCAGGTGTCTCCGCAGGTTACTATGCATTTTATTCTGTTTTGTAACTTTTATGAAATTTAAAGCAAGGCCATTTTGGCCATTCTTTTAAAAGCATGAGATTTTAAACAAGCATATATTGCAAGTTTTATCTTTTGCTTCCTCTCGTATTGCTATGTATTATATTATTGTGTTTAATTTCCGTTGAAGAAAAGGGGATATGTTGTGCCTTATGTTATCTCCTTGCTTGCTGCTCAGCCAGTATGTATGTGATGACTGTGTGAAATGTTGAATGCTGGATGACAGAGTGAATGGAATGTTAGTGTGCCTGGTGTGGATGTGGAATGACAGTTGATGAGAGAGGGCTGAGCAGTGACCATCCTGCTCCTGGTGGGGTTTTTTCCTCCTGTTCATCTTACTTGAAATAAAGAGCTTCAAGAAACTACCTGACTATCCATCATTTCATTCACTACATTTTTTGCTGAAGTGGAGTCACTACAACATTCTATGATGTCACTTGGTAAACAAGCAGTGACATCAAGAGAGTATCAAGGAAATGCAAACCTGGGGAAAAGAGACAAAGTCCATGTACAACACATGGCTTACTCTCTGTTTCTACAAATGCCCGTTCTTTGTTTTTAATGTTGCTATTTTTTCAAAACCTCAGGAAGATGAGTTTAACTATCTGTAAATATGTTATCTGAGTGTGTATTTGTTGTATGCTTTTATGGTTTTTCATTATAACCGAATAAAGCTTATTGTTGAATTCTGCATCATAACTTCATACCTGTGTCCATAGGAAAGCATCACTCTAGAACCCCCAGCAGTTGCTGGCATCCCTATTGTCAGCTGAACCACCTTCAAAGAACTCTCCATTGTACACAGGACCATTCAAGCAGAGTTCCAAGGATACTCACATATCCACTCTAGAGATGCATCTCCTCTGATAGTTCTCTTGACCCTACAAGAAAAAACACATCAGTGTATCATTTAAATCTACAAATTTATTGAATTTTCTCCTTCCCACCCCTGTCATCAAAGGTCAGAAACATCCATGATTTCTTGGATTTGAGCAAACAAATAAAGAACTGGCTTGTTTTAAATCATTTACAATGATGGGAATAAAGGCCCAATTCTCCCAACAAGAGGGAGCATATCTGTGGAACCCCCCTCTCCATTTTGACTGCAAATTATGGAATGCGCTTGCAACTAAAACAAGAAGTAGCCATGCTCACTTGGAACCCAGGAAGTGAAGACCTGACTCTTCTCCAACATAAAAGAAACAATAAGAAGGACTAGCCAATTCTGTTGCCCAACGTATTCCCAGTTGAGGAGTGTAAATCACAGCTATATGCATAAATATCTCTCATTTGTATTCTCTCTATTAAAGGCTATACAGTCACAGCAACACGAGGAATGAACTGCTCTACATATCATTAATGACACAAACACTTCCCACATAGGTCATACACATAACATAGACCCTTCCAACTAGATATAAATAATTTGAACACATTTAATATAAAGTTCTGTGTGTCACTCATATGCACTAGTTACTTAAGTTTGATGACCAAAGTCAGGATAAGAGAACAAACCAGGTCAGCGGGCACAACATCAAAATGCTTCTTATATACACCATACTGCAACGCAAATCTTACTAGTCACGCATTCTTTAGGTGTAGTATTCCATTTATCCTATACTGCTCTTCTTTGCATCATCTGAATCGGACGTGCTATACAAATGCAAATACAGAACAGTACGAAACGCATAGATTACAGTACTTGGCTGTGCCAGTTTTAAAAATGGCTCACAGTGACTGGTCTGGCTCCTTCACCATTGAGATTCTCGAAATACCGATCATTCAAAACTATATTAAGAGCGCCTGTGTGGTGATAAACTTTCTGGCCGGAGGAGAAGGTGGAATTATTGAACCTTGAAACACAGGTTTTTTTATGTGTTACCATTGTGAAGCTGAAGAATCAGTCCACAAGATACATTTACAAAGAGATGAAGAAACTTAAGATAACCTATAATATTTAGAAAATGAAATCTTTCCAAAAGAGGCTTGTGCATAACATTGCCATTCACGGTCTAGGTGTCCCGTTAGAACGTTTAAGGAGTTTTTACATTTTATTTAACTGTTTTATAGATTTATACTGCACAAAAATGTATTAATGTTATTTACAATAAAATAAAGAACACATACAATAGTAACAATATGACTAAAATTAGTGGCTAAAATGCCAAACGGAGGATCTGTTTTAAAGTAAAGTTTTGCTGACTGTCATCTCAGGTGTGGGGCATCAAAAATGTATGTCACCTGGACTGGAACTAGAATAGACTCTTACATACTCTAAATGTTACTCAAAGTGGGAGGTTAAGGTTGTAAAGTGGAATGTCATCATATTCTGCCAACATTCAAGAATCCCACGTTGTGCACATACTTGGATTCAGGGGTAAGATGGCGAGACTTCACTCTACTTGTCTTCTGATGTACTGAGGTAATAACAAGAATAGCCACACATACATATCAATTAGCCACACAGAGAGATTGCTATCTTTCTAGGAAAGGCTAGATAAATTGCAGCGCTGTTTTGTACCACCATAGCACTAACCAGATAGATGTAGGAAATGAATACCAAAGTTTCTCTGATGAAGACGGAATGACAGTGGTTGAGCTTTCCTTGGTAATGATTTATGCCGAACATAAGATTTTTTTTCAAAAGGAGGGGTTTGTTTACCTGAATACAGTAGAATGAGGTAAACAATTACTCGACAAGATAGGAATAAATATCTGTGGGAAACTGTGGGAGGTGCTGGAAAAGCTAGAAATCCCCCCCCAGCTACTCCACATACTAGCCAGGTTGCATGAAAACAACTATGCACAAGTCAGGTGTGGGAGGGATGGCAAACTTTCGTCCAGGTTTCCAGTCCGTCGAGGTGTGAGGCAGGGCTGTGTCCTGGCTCCGACCCTGTTTTGTTTATTTATCAACAACGTCATCTCACACCTGGAAAGCGTTAAGGATAATGATGCCCCTTGTTTGGCAGGTAGGAGGGTACCGGCAATTATGTTTGCCGATGACACCCTCCTCCTTTCAAAATCCCCCATGGGGATCCAGAGGATTTTGGATGGCTTTGGTCTTTTCTGTCACCAGCATGGGCTGGAAGTGAACACAGAAAAGACCAAGTTTATGATCTTCAACCCCCCATCCAAAACCAGGCCCAATCCCATCTTGGGGACTGCCACCCTAGAGAGGGTATCTACCTTCGTATATTTGGGGGTAACATTGCAGGAAAACCTGTCATGGACCGCCAGATAGTACGATCTAGGGCCAAACTGTCCCAACTGTCGGGGGCAATCCTGAAAGTGGCTAATTCCTCTTCCTTCAAGCCCATAAGCCCGGCCCTTGAAACTTACAAGACCCAGGCCAAGGCTGCGGCCATGTATGGCAGCGAACTATGGGGGCACAAAGCGGTGAAGGATTTATCAATGGTTGAAAACAGTTTTTTACGGCGCCTTCTAGCCCTTCCAAGCTCCACGCCACTTCAGCCTCTGAGAATGGACATGGGTCTCCCCCCTATTGCTGAGGAGCTTGTGTCAAAGCCAGTGAAGTTCTGGCACAGGCTCTGGTCTACGGACGAACTCCATCATTATAGGGAGGATCTTACCCACGTCATGAGTCTTAACCGCAGTGCCAAAATCCCCTGGCTCAATTTTGTGGAAAAAGAACTGACTGACATCAATCTCCGTGACCTGTGGGAGGACCCTGCGCGTGGTTGCCTATCAATCTCGCGCAAAGCCCTGGCACAAATCTATAAAGCCAGGTCCCTTGCTCTCCTGATGGACGCCCAAAATAGCGGCACCCTAACTATGCTTTTTTTAGAATCCAAAAATTCATATGCTTTCGAACCTTTTATGGATTTTATTTTTCCCATCCTGGCAAGGAAACTGTACGTTCAATGGAGGCTTGGCACGCTCCCTATTAACTCATACACGTGTAAGTGGACAAATGGGGGCAAGAAATTATGTCCCTGCTGCAACTACCATGTGGAAGATGACCCCCACATCTTGTTTGTGTGCCCTGCTTACCAAAGGCCCAGAAAATACTGGATAGGGCCGCTATGTAAGAACTTGGGGTTCAGAGAGTATGCACAGGCATACAGGATTTTGAAAACCAGCACCCTGGGCCACATTGTGTTTGCTGTTTCAAAATTTCTTATGGCCATATGGTTGATCAGAAAGAAAAGACTCACTGAAGCACCATGAACTTTGTTCTATGTAATTTTAAATTACCCTTGCTGGGAGAGTGGATTTTATGTAAATGTATTTTATTAATAATGTATTTTAATGTCTGTATCTTGCACTGCATCTTTTATGGTCTATATGACCGAAATAAAGAATTTTTGGAATTGGAATTGGAATTGGAATAAATATCGCTCATCTTGAATTTAGACGTACTCAATTAAATAGATGATGGGTTATCCACCCCATAATAGTAAGCTTGGATGTTATAGATATTGTTGTGTACTTTCATTTTGCTAAGCACAGTCTAAGATGTTTTTATGCAAAACCACACTCAAACTTATTTTGCTAAAAGGGTTGTTACCAATTCGGGAGGCATCGCTGGTATATTTGCATACTACTGATAAAACTGATGAGAGGGATGAAATTGGCAGGATAATATTGGAGGCGAATAAGTTAAGATATTTTGTGAAATAGACTTGTGGAGGACTGAAGCCTCCGAATGCCGAATCCCGAATCCCACCACTGATCATTAATAAACACAATTTATAAAATTGTGTTTATTAATGATCAGTGGTGGGATCTGGCATACCATTATTTTGTAAACATGAAACAAAACAACCCTTCCATTTATTCTCATGTTGTCTATACGTTTTCATTTTAAAAGGTGATATGTCACAGCCAGTCCCTGGGAAGTTGCAAAAGACACGAGGGTTAGAACTATGCACACCTTTTTCCTAGCGCAAGCAGGATTACTCAGTGGACTAATGCTTCCATAGCAGAGACCGGTTGGTAACTCGATATGTACAAGATTGATCCTTAATGGGGCAAGCTCAGCCTCTCATTTTAAGTGTATTAAAATGAGTATAATTCAGTTATATAATACTAGCAGCCCGTCCCGACGTTGTATGTGTAAGTTCCCTGTGCCTCTTTCTTCCTCCCCAATGCGCCATCCACACCATTTGCACAGTTTCCCCCAGCTCTACAGCCCTCAGCTTCGGGATGTCCGAGTAAGTTCCCTGTGCCTCTTTCTTCCTCCCCAACACGCCAATTGCAGAGCTTCAGACCATCCACACCATTTGCACAGTTTCCCGCACCTTAACAGCCGTCAGCTTCTGCCCCGCCGCGCCCCCACCCTACCTGCAGCACATGGGAGCTTAGTAGTTAGGGCTGCGAGCATGCATGCGGGCTTACAGCGAAGCTGTCAGGCGCGACTTACGTTGACCGACAGGGTTGCCGAACGCCGCGTTACTTTTCCTCCCCACGGCTCCACTCTCACCGCCGCTCTCTTCACCATGATGGTGGCGGACATTGCAGTGAACCAGGTGTCGGTTCCGCGCTCCTCCCTGCGCTTCTGTCCGGACTCCGAACGCCGCGTTTACGTAACACCATGCCCACACGCCATTGCGCCTCTCGGAAGCGTTGTATACGCCGTGTTCATATCACTGTATGCATACGCCCAAGGACTACTTTTCCCCTAACTTTCTTCCCCCCCTAATGTATATGGTGTGCTGCTGTATAGCCTATGCCCATCTCCTGGACCTCCCCTTTCCAACGCTGTGTTGGGTGTTGTGATTGATGCTGTACTTCCAGAGTTTTCCCGCCTCATAGGTTCACAGTTCTCTCTTTATAATAGTAGTATAGACTAATGCAATGGCCCTATTCACAAAAGTAAATGTTGCCATAAACTTAAGTTTACAATTACATTTACCTTATTTACACCTGCCAGGAATTCACAAAAAGATTCTTGGCAGGCCCAAACCCATTTATATGTGTTGGGATCTCTGCCACAAGTGGGATTTCTCTCCACCTGAAAATTCTAATCAAGGGGTGGGAATGTGGGCTTTCCCAGACATGGCTAACCTCAGAAGTTTGAGAATGCTCACAAACAAGTACTTGTGTGAGCATTCACAAACTATTCTTTGTCCCTTTTCTAGTGTGTAAACAGGAGACTTCTTGACAAACGCAGTTGTAACCACATAAAGTCTTTACCACACATTTACTACACAAATCTTTACAAGTCATATGACTTTACTACAAATGATACGTATCATTAAGGTAAGTGGGTGTGTATGTGTATATATATATATATATATGTATATATATATATAAATATATATATATATATATATATATATATATATATATATATATATATATATATATATATATATATATATATATATGTGTGTGTGTTGGCAGAGGTATCGGGTGGTAAGCGTAGGTTTAGGGTTTAAGTGATGGGTAGGTGAATGGCATAGTAAGGATATTTTTAGGCTTTCGGGTGGGCAAAGGTATTGGGTTGAAAGGGAATCTTTAGGGTTTAGAGGTTGATAGGGGTATAGGGTAGTAAGAGTATTTTAGGTGTAGGGTAGGTAAGTGACTAGGGTAATACTCAGCTTGTGCTGAGTATTGATAACACTGAGGCCGCGCAGTCCCAAGCGCAGAACATCTTGAGGTATACAGTCGGGTGGATGACTGGAAATCTGCTGAAGATCAATCCGGATAAGACCGAGGTACTGGTAATTCAATCTTCCACATCACCCTGGAGCGATCTCTACTGGCCACAGGAGTTAGGGTCAACTCCAAAGCCGAGTGCAAATGTAAAGAGCCTGGGGATTAGGCTGGACTGTGACTTGTCAATGTGCAGCCAAATCTCCTCTGTTGTTGGAAGCTGCACGAATATCATCAGGCAGTTACGTAAGCTAGCCCCTGTTCTTTCTCAGTCCATGTTGCGAACAGTTGTAGCGGCGACCATTATCTCAAGAATAGATTATGGGAACGTCCTTTATCTAGGTCTCCCTAAAACTCTGACTAACAGGTTGCAGGTCGTGATGAACGACGCGGCGCGACTGATTTTTAGACTCCCCAGAAGGACCAAGGCTTCTCCCTTATTACAGAGCTTACATTGGCGCCCTATAAAAGAGAGGGTAGAGTTCAAGAGTCTATGCACGGCCCATAAGGCAATTTATGGCCATGCACCTGTCTACATCAGAGATCGTCTGAAAGTGTATAGCCCAAAAAGAACACTCGGGATCTTCTGATTCTCAGCTGCTGATCTGCCCTCGGTATAAACTGGTAACCAAGGAAGGGAGAGCTTTCTCTGTGTTGGTCCCTAAGCTCTGGAATAAGCTACCCGAGGGGCTACGCAGAGAGGTGAATCTTCTGCGATTTAGAAAGTCTTTAAAGACATTGCTGTTTGGAAGGGTTTTAGGTATAGTGTAGGTTGGCTGCTGCATTATCTCTCTGTGTTGTATGTAGTTATTGTATGAATTCTATCGATTTCCGAGCGCCTAGAGACCTGTAGGTGATTTGGCGCGTTATAAATCCAACATACCAATAACAATAAGGGATTTTTTTAGGGTTTAGGGGTGGGTAGAGGTGAAGGATCGTAAGGGTATTTTTAGGGTTTAGGATTGGGCAGGAGCATGGGGTGATGAGAGTATTTTTAATGATTTAGGTTTGGATAAGGGTATTGGGTTTTAAGGGTGTTTTTAAGGTTTAAGGGTTGCTGAGGGTATTTTGTGGTAAAGGTATTTTTAGGGGTTTGGGGTGGGTAGGGGCACAGGGTGGTAAGGTTTATTAAGAAATGGAAGTTTGGGCGTTCCCCCAAATACAAATAAAAAATTATTTATTTTAAAAAGTGTTGGAGGGAGGTTTGAGGAGTGTTGTATATAGAAGGTTGTGAATTATATAAATTAATGGACTTCAGTAATTGGATTGACTCCGACTCTGAAATCTTTTGGAAAATCCAGTGGCAGGCGAGGAGTCCTGATATTCACAGCCTAAGGGAGCCAAAGTGTGGCTGTAGTTAATGATGGTAACAACGTGGCAAGGCAGTGACTTTTCGTGAATACTTACCTATTGGGGTGAGTGTATTTGAAACCTCCGAGTCTTAAGAACAGTGTAGTAAATGCTGCATACGTTATACACCACTATGGCAGCTGTGATGTTGATAGAAATCAGGGAAGTCTTTCTTTTATCATCATTTAGTGAACCTACCAATGCAAACCAGGCTCTGAAACTTTAAATGAACCCAGAATGCTGTGTGTTTTGATAAAATGTGTTTGAAGCATTGAGAAAGGTGATCTTTTTGCCGCCGCAATAATAAAAGCAATAAGGACCCCATGAGTGCCAAGAAGGGACTTCTTTGAACTGGAATATATATATATATATATATATATATATATATATATGTATATATATATATATATATATATATATAGCAAAGCAAGGGTGGTTACAGCTGGAGCGCTCTGCAGCGGGTGCAAGCGAGGGACCAACCACAGGTCCAGGAATCTTTTTTCCGCAAAATTAGAACGCTGCACTCGGGAATTGTAAGTAGCTAGTTTTTATTCAGTAAACTCCACCATAAGTCTGTCACACCGACGCGTTTCGGGCATGCGCCCTTTCTCACGGTAGGTGACATTACTCTTTCCACAGTTTTTAAGGCTATGCATTTTGACCTTCCCCCATAGAATTCTGGGATTGGTAGTTTTTTAAGGTAGCAACGGAAAACACCTTAAGTGACAGCGTTTTGATTATTTCAAAATATTTACATGACACATTAACACAATACTTGGGCAAACCAAATAAAAATTAGGAAAACCAAGGCAGGTGAGGACCTTTTTGGTTGTATTCTAGGTATAGTACCTTTTTATCCTAAGTTGTTTGGTAGTTATGCTTACAGGATGTGTTTCTGATTACTCAGCATGTATACATCACAGTCTGAAATTATAGGTATAGTACCTAAGAGTGTCCTTTGTGTTACTGAGTCTCGAACTTCCTTTACCCACAGTTCTTACAATGATGTTTGTTCTGCTCATTGTACAGTTCCAGGAATGTTAGTATGTTTGTTCTCTTTCACAAATGTACAAAGAGTTCCTCATCCAAATTCATCCCCCTCGGGATCTTACTTTTCATTCGGATGATATATTTTGATTCCAGTTGGCGAAGTTTGGATTTCCGATCTCCCAGTCTTTCATTTTTTTCTACTTGATCTATGCCGTAGAATTGCATTTTCCTCCAATCTCCTTCTTGACATTCAAGCATGTGTTTGGCTGTGGCGTAAGACATGTCTTTGTTTTTTACAGCTCTTATATGCTCGAGCATTCTCTTTTTCAAAGTGCAAACTGTACTCCCAATGTACATCTGTGCGCAATCACACTGTATTACATATACCACATACTGAGTGGTACATGTGATCTTCGACTTTATCACAATTTGTCGGCCTTCTGGATCTCTGGCATGTTTTGTATTTTTGCCTATTTTGCACGCTTTGCAATGTCCACATTTGACGAAACCATTTTGTTGTGTTTTCAACCAGTTCGATGATTTTGTGTCTTTACTTTCAAAGTGGCTGCGTACGAGCATGTTTTTTAATGATGGCACTTTTCTGAAGGTTAGCTTTGGCTCATTTCCCAATATTTTCTTCAGGTCAGGGTCTTGGTGTAATAATGGCCAGTATTTTTGTATACATCCTCGTATTTTATGTGCCTCTTTGCTGTAACTCAAAATTAGTCTTGGAGGATCGTTTTTGGTTGAAATGGTTTGTCTTTTTTGTATTAAAGTTTCTGATCTTGATCTTTGCTTGATTTTATCCATGTTTTTCTTTAAAATGCTTTTCTTATAACCTCTCGCTTCCAATCTCGATGCACATTTTGAGATTTGGTTATTGGCTTCCTTTTCTGATGAGCAGTTTCTTTTCATTCTCATAAATTCTCCAAAGGGAATATTGTTTATTACAGACCTTGGATGAAAGCTTTCGGCATGTAAGATGCTGTTAGTTGCCGTGCTTTTCCTGAAAAGAGTCGTTTTTATTTGGTCATTTTCAATGTACACTGTGATGTCCAGATAGTCAATTTTATTTTTGCTGGTGTTACATGTAAATGATAATCCCATTTGGTTGTTGTTCAGTTTTGAAAAGTATTCCATGAATTCTGCTTTGGTCCCCTTCCATATAAGAAAGAGGTCATCTATATATCGTGACCAGAGCATTATTTTTTCCAATTCCTCCTGATGTTCTGGCCCCCATGCTACCTCTTTCTCCCACCACCCCATTGTCAAATTTGCATAATTTGGGGAGAAAGAGATGCCCATGGCACATCCACACAATTGCTGGAAGATTTCATGGTTGAAAAGGAAGGTGTTATTGGTCAAGCAAGTGTCAATCATGGTTAGCAGCATTGCTGAGTGTTCCAACTGAGATATGCTTTTTTGTTTTAGAAAATAAGCGCAGGCATTCAATCCTATATTGTGTTCAATCGATGTGTATAGGGACACAACATCTATTGTCACCAATAAGAAAGAAGGGTGCCAAGTGATTCCAGATAGTATTCGTAGGAAGTCTCCTGTGTCTTGGACATATGAGGCTAGGCTTTTGACCATAGGAGCTAAGTACTGATCCACATATGATGAGATATTTTCATAAATGGAGTCACATGAGGATACTATCGGCCTCCCTGGTGGGTCAATTAGAGTCTTGTGAACCTTCGGTAAGAAGTAAATTGTTGGTATTGTTGGGTTTTCTTTCCAAAGGTATTTTACTTCCTCACTGTTTAGTATTTTCAGTTCTTGCCATTCGTCCAACATATTTTTCAAATTTGTCGGCATTCTTTTAATTGGGTTAGATGTAAATTTTTTGTATTTTGACCCATCTCCTAACTGGCGGTAAGCTTCTTTCATATAATCTGAGGTGTTAAGGATGACGATGTTTCCACCCTTGTCTGCGGGCTTTATTATTATTTCCTTGTTTTGCGCCAATGCTAGTAGTGCTACATTTTCTTTTTTTGTGATGTTTTCTGCCTTTGTGTTCCGTTCCTTTTCTATTTTTTCCAATTCTGTCATTACGGCTTCTGAGAACACATCTATTTTGTTCCCGGGATATAATTTGGGACAAAATGTTGATTTTGCACGTAAGTTGCTCATTTGGTGAGTTTTGGTATCTAGTCCAAGTTCCTGTAGCATTGTCGGTGCTGAGACTTCGTCATCCTCATATTCATTAGCCAGATCATATAGAACCTTTAGATGTGGAATAAGATCGATTGTCAATTCTGGTTCTGATGTATTGGTGTCAGTTGTCCCTACTGCCTGCTGTAATTAATCTATCCAAACACAACCTGACATCAGTGGAAAACCAAGTTTTAAACAAAGGCCTAAGTTTTTGTCCACAGAAACATTTCAACTACACAGACACAAAAGTTGACATATACAAGTTTATACGGAAAATTAAATTGGCCAAAATTCATGCAAATAAAAAAGACAACAACACAGAGGAACAGCATGACGAAGTCTCAGCACCGATAATGCTACAGGAACTTGGACTAGATACCAAAACTCACCAAATGAGCAACTTACGTGCAAAATCAACATTTTGTCCCAAATTATATCCCGGGAACAAAATAGATGTGTTCTCAGAAGGCGTAATGACAGAATTGGAAAAAATAGAAAAGGAACGGAACACAAAGGCAGAAAACATCACAAAAAAAGAAAATGTAGCACTACTAGCATTGGCGCAAAATAAGGAAATAATAATAAAGCCCGCAGACAAGGGTGGAAACAACGTCATCCTTAACACCTCAGATTATATGAAAGAAGCTTACCGCCAGTTAGGAGATGGGTCAAAATACAAAAAATTAACATCTAACCCAATTAAAAGAATGCAGACAAATTTGAAAAATATGTTGGACGAATGGCAAGAACTGAAAATACTAAACAGTGAGGAAGTAAAATACCTTTGGAAAGAAAACCCAACAATACCAACAATTTACTTCTTACCGAAGGTTCACAAGACTCTAATTGACCCACCAGGGAGGCCGATAGTATCCTCATGTGACTCCATTTATGAAAATATCTCATCATATGTGGATCAGTACTTGGCTCCTATGGTCAAAAGCCTAGCCTCATATGTCCAAGACACAGGAGACTTCCTACGAATACTATCTGGAATCACTTGGGACCCTTCTTTCTTATTGGTGACAATAGATGTTGTGTCCCTATACACATCGATTGAACACAATATAGGATTGAATGCCTGCGCTTATTTTCTAAAACAAAAAAGCATATCTCAGTTGGAACACTCAGCAATGCTGCTAACCATGATTGACACTTGCTTGACCAATAACATCTTCCTTTTCAACCATGACATCTTCCAGCAATTGTGTGGATGTGCCATGGGCATCTCTTTCTCCCCAAATTATGCAAATTTGACAATGGGGTGGTGGGAGAAAGAGGTAGCATGGGGGCCAGAACATCAGGAGGAATTGGAAAAAATAATGCTCTGGTCACGATATATAGATGACCTCTTTCTTATATGGAAGGGGACCAAAGCAGAATTCATGGAATACTTTTCAAAACTGAACAACAACCAAATGGGATTATCATTTACATGTAACACCAGCAAAAATAAAATTGACTATCTGGACATCACAGTGTACATTGAAAATGACCAAATAAACACGACTCTTTTCAGGAAAAGCACGGCAACTAACAGCATCTTACATGCCGAAAGCTTTCATCCAAGGTCTGTAATAAACAATATTCCCTTTGGAGAATTTATGAGAATGAAAAGAAACTGCTCATCAGATAAGGAAGCCAATAACCAAATCTCAAAATGTGCATCGAGATTGGAAGCGAGAGGTTATAAGAAAAGCATTTTAAAGAAAAACATGGATAAAATCAAGCAAAGATCAAGATCAGAAACTTTAATACAAAAAAGACAAACCATTTCAACCAAAAACGATCCTCCAAGACTAATTTTGAGTTACAGCAAAGAGGCACATAAAATACGAGGATGTATACAAAAATACTGGCCATTATTACACCAAGACCCTGACCTGAAGAAAATATTGGGAAATGAGCCAAAGCTAACCTTCAGAAAAGTACCATCATTAAAAAACATGCTCGTACGCAGCCACTTTGAAAGTAAAGACACAAAATCATCGAACTGGTTGAAAACACAACAAAATGGTTTCGTAAAATGTGGACATTGCAAAGCGTGCAAAATAGGCAAAAATACAAAACATGTCAGAGATCCAGAAGGCCGACAAATTGTGATAAAGTCGAAGATCACATGTACCACTCAGTATGTGGTATATGTAATACAGTGTGATTGCGCACAGATGTACATTGGGAGTACAGTTTGCACTTTGAAAAAGAGAATGCTCGAGCATATAAGAGCTGTAAAAAACAAAGACATGTCTTACGCCACAGCCAAACACATGCTTGAATGCCAAGAAGGAGATTGGAGGAAAATGCAATTCTACGGCATAGATCAAGTAGAAGAAAATGAAAGACTGGGAGATCGGAAATCCAAACTTCGCCAACTGGAATCAAAATATATCATCCGAATGAAAAGTAAGATCCCGAGGGGGATGAATTTGGATGAGGAACTCTTTGTACATTTGTGAAAGAGAACAAACATACTAACATTCCTGGAACTGTACAATGAGCAGAACAAACATCATTGTAAGAACTGTGGGTAAAGGAAGTTCGAGACTCAGTAACACAAAGGACACTCTTAGGTACTATACCTATAATTTCAGACTGTGATGTATAAATGCTGAGTAATCAGAAACACATACTGTAAGCATAACTACCAAACAACTTAGGATAAAAAGGTACTATACCTAGAATACAACCAAAAAGGTCCTCACCTGCCTTGGTTTTCCTAATTTTTATTTGATTTGCCCAAGTATTGTGTTAATGTGTCATGTAAATATTTTGAAATAATCAAAACACTGTCACTTAAGGTGTTTTCCGTTGCTACCTTAAAAAACTACCAATCCCAGAATTCTATGGGGGAAGGTCAAAATGCATAGCCTTAAAAACTGTGGAAAGAGTAATGTCACCTACCGTGAGAAAGGGCGCATGCCCGAAACGCGTCGGTGTGAAAGACTTATGGTGGAGTTTGCTGAATAAAAACTAGCTACTTACAATTCCCGAGTGCAGCGTTCTAATTTTGCGGGGAAAAAAAAAAAATATATATATATATATATACACACACACATTTATATATATGTCCCAAAGCAAGCTGCAATATATATATTTAGATATTTCACTTACCTTATTTATACTTACCTTCATGGTAACAGCATATGTGTGGTAAAGGCATGTGTTATAAAAAAAATGTATGTTATAAAAAAATGTATGGTAAAGGCATGCGTTGTAATTTCGTACAATCGTAGAAACAATAGTATTATTATTCCAGCACAGTTGCTAGCGTAAATCGCTTTCCAGGATAGAGAGGGGAAAAGAATTACCCCAAAACATAGTGAGTGTTTAGGGGAAGTGCTTTCTCCACAGAGAATATTATCTTCCCAATATTGAGAAAAAAATGTGTGTTTACACAAGGGATCCCATATTCCTTCCTGTAAGAAGAACTTTGTTGTGGAGGACCGCGAGCCCTATGGGAAAATGACAACTTCACAGGAATCTGTGGAAAACGTGCCCATAACCCTATCGGTGCCCAGGCCGCTGGCGCAAACCGCCTCTTAGTTCCCATGTTGAGTAATTACCAAAATAAAGAGACGGGCGCTGGAAGCTGGATTCAAGAACAGAGTTTATTTCTCATGAGGAGAGCATGTCATTTCGGACACGAAACACAGTGTCTTTCGGGAGGTGCTCTAACAAGTGAGCTGAGACTCTGGCTTTTTATACTCTACAGAACACAGGATAACACAATCAGGACGGTGTGACGCAGAAGGAAAGACATCCCTATAATCCTCGTGGTGATCCTACCCATATACATTCACAATGGGGGCTCTTGACCTGCTGATAAGAGGGGAGGGCAATCACGCAACTGAGTGTTTTGTAGGATGTGTACGCCTGATCATAGCCCAAGGGGTGGGGTGGCTAAGACCAATAGAGGATCCTTTGAAGAGGAGTGACTTCATACAATAAGGGCAGTAAATGGTATCTCCTGGCTCAGGCGATGGCCTCGGACATGTGTGGTCAGCTGGACTCGGGGGAAAGGGTCATCAAAGGAGTGGTATTAATGCCGCGTGGACAATCGAGTGCGGAGGGAAGGCTTGTCAACAGAGGGGCTTTCATGGAAGGGAAGGAGGGGTTGGTCAGGCGCGGCCGTGATTCTCAAGGACAGGGTCTTGCAGAAGAAGAGGCTTTATGACTTGCCCACGTGAGGAGAAGGGAGGGGTAGCCAGGGTGGACACAAGGACAGAGTCACACAGAGAGCGAGAGAGATCTTATGACCCGTACATGAGAGCGGGGGCAGTCAGGTGCAGCTGGGGGAGGGCTATGCCTGCTAGGGCGAAGGATGCCTCTTCAAGAGGGAACGGGGGGTTTGCGTGGGTCGAGCAAAAAGGGGCTGCCTTTCAGGGCAGGGTCGTGTACATGCAGAAGGGGAGCCGGTGATTCTAATCTTAGGCGGGCAAAAAGGGCCAGGGTGCCTAAAATGGCTGTCATGTATACACGGGTACAGGCCTTTGCTGGCAGTAGGATGTAGTTAAATGTTTTACGGTATTTCAGGATATGCGCAGGAAGAGGAGTGGGAAAAGGGAAATGAACGTTGCTTATGTACATCAATATTTCTATTTTTTCTACAGTCGCCCCTTTTTACATAGCAAAAGTTCATTTTCGTGATCGATGATGGTACATATAAACAGGGACGGTCGCAGAATTAGCATTGTCAATATTAGCATATGGTATATAATCATGGACAGTTGATGTGTTTGGCAGAATACGGCACATAGGAGATTGCATTTGTCGAGTTCCTACCATTTCAAAGCACTACATGGCATAAATGTTTCTCATTAAAAAAATGTGACCAATGAACAGTTTTGACCAGGTAGTTGAGAGCGGAATTCAGTTCAATATACAATATCTCTTCGTCCCAGTGTCTTTTTGTCAGTGAGCCATCACTGGTAGGCTCTAGTCCGAGTACTTTCGTTGGCGCTGTTGAGCACCGGCGGTGGAGCTATAGGTCCAGCTCTGTTCTATCCTTTCGCGTTGCAGGGTGCGGTCAGTCCTCTGCTGTTAGACCACAGTCCTGTTCCCTAAACAATCCGGTTGGCGGCGCCTTATGCTCGGCACCCACAGTTCTATGGCAGCACCCTATTCCCAGTGGAATGCAGTTCGTTCCTTTGGCAAAAAGTCACGTGGAGAAGAGGGTGAGTGTGGTTCAAATAGTCGATAGGGGAGAGGGTGGAGTTGGGTCAGAGTTCCTGGGACACACAAAAGGGACCAAGGGAGCAAAGGATAACAAGCAGGCAGGCCCATCCATCGGGCTCAAGGAAGGGGGACGGAGACTCCAGGCACACGTGGGTTTAGCAGGCGAGTGGCTTCGAGGTGGCTCGCCGTTTTTCATTTTCCACGTTGAAGTTGCGGTCTCGTCCCGTATCCTGTTGCTCTGCGGCTCCACCTTTGGTCGAGGTCACACGAGTCCCAAGATCCGCGGCCAGGCTGTACGTCACTTCTGACCCATCTCCTTCGGTGATCGCGAATCTTTGAATAGGTACAAGACAAGGTTTCAGTGAAATGGCAAAAGAAGATATCTATGCATGTGAATTCCTCCCTTAATTCTACGCATTTGGGAGATACGCTCATTGGTCACAGTCAGAGGTCCATTGCCAAGCAGTGCACGTGTCAGTATTCCTACTGGGTTCATGGCAGGTCTATTCATCGTCTTATTTATAAATCAAGTGAGGTTCCCATCAACTGTGCATTACATCATATTCAGCATTTTACAGAACATTTCCCATCAGGACTGGCTAACCTTTTCGAACAGGGCGGGGGTGCTATTATCGAGAGTCAGGCAAAACAGGGTCTTCTCGAGGGTCAACAACTACTCATGTGTATCAAGTTTATATTCGGGACAGAAATTGACGTTTATCGAAAATGGGGCGGGGATGCTTCGGGCGCTTGCGCTTGGGTGCAAAAGGGGGTGGGGCAATCCGGGCGTTGGGAGTTCAATCTGGACGTTGGCGTTCGTCTCTGAAGAACAGACATAAGGTGCCATTGACATACAGTTCCCCTATAAATGGCCAGATTTGGGGGACTTTTAGTCGTCTTACCTGTCCTTTCCTTTTTCAGCCAATTCAAGTTCATTCATTTTTGCAGAAAGGAGAGGCAGAAATATGGCGAGATACAATTATTTTAGTTTCGGCCAGTTTCGCTGAACACCTTCGCGTTCAATATGTATCAAATCAGACTGGTGCCGGTGGGGCAAAATTTTACCAAAAGAGAGAGAGAGGAAAAAAAATAGGAAGACTCTCATAAAGAGTGAGAGTCGTCCGCAATTCTAAACGAGCCATTCAGTACACGTATGACATGTAGGGAGAGAGAGAGAGAGTGAGAGAGAGAGAGAGAGGGAGAGGGAAAGAGAGAGAGAGAGACGTGTACAAAAATAGGTCATTTAGTGCGCTCACAACACAGAACAGCAAAGGTTAGATAACATGCAGATACAGACAGAGGGAAGACATAAATTCGTACATTTACACACACACAAACTCAGACAGGGAAGACGGCACATGTATTACACATATACAAGATATTCACGACAAGACAGGAAACAATTGTTAGCCTACAACATCTGTTTTTATATGTATATCCTACGTATCTTTACTATCCTGTTTTATCTATGTGCTTGCTCTTTCTACCCTTCCCCCCTTTCCCTTCTCGCTTGTCACGCCTGCGAGCGTTCCCAATTACCAATACTCACACCTCGGCTGGTCGATCAGTAATTAACCTGGTCGTGCTAGTTACCCATGGTTGGATCTTAAGCCATTTTTCTGTTCCCTCCTGTGGTGGGAAGTTCTCCAGGCTGAGGCAACGGCAAGTATTGATCGGGAGAACAGTCGGACAGCTTGGCTATATCTATAAGAGTGTGAGAAAGGGGGTAGTGCATTTTGAACATCAGCAATATTTCCAACTTCCTAGACGGGTGGTGCCGTGGCAACCCTTACCTGTATAATTTTTCTTTGTCCTTTCCCTACTTAGTCGAACGTCCAGTTACATTATTTAATACGTCATTTCTAGTCAATTTTTTCGTCATTCAGTACCTGTCCAGTTTCTATGTCAGTCCATCCTCTCAGTCGCTATGTCCTAAGGAGGAACAGTCATGTTAAGCCTACGTCTTTAAAAAGCTTTTCCGTTATAACGACTAAACACATATTTCCCCTTTCCCCTTTTTCGTCGGTGGTCCGACCGTCGCTCTTCCATACTTCAGTCGACGTTCTGACGTGACCTGCAGAAGGGAGGAAGAAGGGGTGGGGGGCAGCATTCAAAGCACATCATCATGCAGTAGTTCGAAAATCTTTTTACCTACCATATACTCGCCCGATCTCCTCGTACTGCATTCCCTTGCCATCTCGGCATTTCAGCCCAGAGGGACCAGTGGTGTCATATAGATAATCATTGACGATCTGAGTATCTACATGAGCTACTTGGTCGTAACCGTCTTTACCGGGTGCAAGGGTGACGGTCAGAAGGCATTTTCTGTGGTGTCATTTTTAAGGGTATCTGAAACACTTTTCTGGTTGCTTGTGGCACATAAGGTAGCTGCCAAATATCTGATCCCTTTTGATCTACATCCTTCATCATACTTACTCTTCGCTCACAGTAGTAAGGCATTACAAAACTCATTAATGCAACTGCAACGACCATGCTTTCTTCTTCAAAATACTTTTAATAAACGAAATTGGTGGCAGTTCATTGCATAAAGTGCAGCAGTGCAAATGAAATCGTATTAAAATTACCTTACAGAGCAAACATGATGCATGTCAAAAATTCATTTTAATTAATTCAAAAATTCATTTATCCAATATTCATTCGTTATCTAAGTTACACCAATTCATTTTCCAAATCATAATCAGTACCCACCCCAAGTCAATTCATTATCCAAGTACATACTCAACACCCTTCATATCTACGTTCATTATCCAAAAACTGCACATAGATCTCGGGACGACAAGCTGCGCAACCTGGGTGCAACAAAGTTTATTCAAATACATTTCATTTTTCGGCGGCGCCATTTTAGGTGGGGTCAGGCAAGTTCCAGCACAGTCAGAAAGTCTCTAGTCTCGCGTTGTTGGCCCAGAACTTTCCGTTGGTAGTTCAAAAAGTTTTGTGCTATATGGTTAACAGTTTAGCAAATATGGACCATGAGTCAAAGAGTGGGAAGGGCGGCAACAATTTTCCTACCGGGTCATCCTGGCGTTCCTCCGGAACTGAACAAGTCCGTGCCGTGGCTTCATTTTAGCCATTTCCAACCCGAGGCTGGTGCCGGCAGGAGTTGCACCGGTGTCGTGGTTCCCAGTGAAGGGGGCGGGGGCACCCATGCGGAGGGGTCGGGGCCCCCTGGCTCTTATAGAATCTTCAAGGTTGAGGGGAGAAGGCATGGAACGTGTGCCCGTCCTGGGCAGAGGACCGCTTTATGATGTTGACCCTCTTTAAGTAAGAGCATTGGGGTGTCGCTGGAAGCCTCCACCTGGAGGGAGGCGGGGGAGGCTCGTTCGCGTCACCTCCCCCTTCCAGCGACCCCGCGCCGTTACTCGGCTCCGTCGTTTCGATATTGGCCGTGCTGGCTATTGAAGATGGGGGGGGTGGTCGGCGGCTGAGGCAAGACAGCCCCCCCTTTCCCTTGACATGTGGCGGGACTATCTGCAACTGTCCAGACGTCGACATGTGGCAGCACTACCTGTAACTATCCAGGGAATTTGACATGTGGCGGGACTACTTGATTCGCCGCCATTCTCGCCTTCGGCTTCTGCCTTCTTCGTGGGTCGGACCAGGCGAGAGACAGAAAGGGGGGGGGTGGTCGGTGGCTGAGGCAAGACAGCCCCCCCCCCCGTGGCCTGCAGGGCAGCGGAAGAGGAGAGAAGGAGAGGACTCTGCCATTCTTTGGACCGCCTGCCCAACATCATCTCCTCCCGACCGTGGTCAGGCGGGCCCCTCGTGCCTCGAGGCCTCGCCTTCCGGATGGGCGTAACCGCGGACCTGTTGCACTTTGGGAGCTTCCGGAATGAGGGTAGGTACCTATTTGATTGTTTCTATTTCATGTGACCGTTATTTGGGCGTGGCGGGCAATGAGGCAGGCATGTTGGGAACAGGAACAGGCGTTGAAGCCTAGCTACCTCGTGGCTATCTTTGCTGCCAAACTTCTCGCCATTTTATATTTCTTACTATGAACTATTTCTAATGTTTCTTATTTTTAGTGAAGTCAAAAGCTCATCAGGGGGTTACTGACTTAGCCTGATTTCTTTTTAGTTTTCTTTCTCTTCCTTAGCGTGTTTCGAGCTAAGGCTTTCTGTTAGTAGGGAACGGTGATCACTTCATATTTTTATGTGTCCTTTTCACTGGGGGGGGGGGGGTACTTCTGAGCGGACCAGACGAGTTCCCTCCAATAAATGGTCCGGGGTGGAACGAGATTATCGATCAAAAGGGGAACATATATTCCTTCATTGGAGTATCATCCTGGACAGACCGAGTGATGTACTTCCATCTACTAGGGTAGCCTCCTGGACGGACCAGATGGTCTACCTCCACTAAATGGCCCATAAGCGGGGAGTATATGTCCTCCATAAGGGTAGTCTCCTGGGCGGACCATGCGAGCTACCCCCCAAACAGTGGGGAGTGGGTAGGACTGACGAATTCACAAAGGGGCATAACCTACCCTTTACTACTTGCAAAGACTAGATAGAATATTTCTATTCCACGTTGTTTGCAGGCAGAAAATACCTCAAACGAAACAATTCCTGGAACAATAATGTCCAGGTTTTCAATCAATCAGTGGGGAGAAAAACAGGCATGACGGATTACAACGGGGACAAATGTCTGCATTGCCTGCCCTTCGCTATCCAAAAAGGAAGACAGAATATTTCTACTCGTCTCAGTTTGTAGACAGGGAAGATCTCAAAGAACAACCATCGACTATCAACCGACTTCAAACAATTCTCAAAGAACAACATCGATTATTAATAGACTTCAACAATTCTTAAAGAACAACAATCGGTTATCAATCGACTTCAAACAATTCAGTGGGGAGAAAAGTAGGCATGACGGATTAATACCGGGGACAAAAGTCTGTATTACCTACCCTTCTCTATCTGCAAAGAGGGACGACGTTCCTATTCGCCGCTGTTTGAAAACAGAGAATGTCTCGTTCTCAGAAGAGAACCAATATGTCAAGTAGCCCTCAAAGCTAAATGAACCAATACCAATAATTTCGGTATACAAATACCGATTTTCAATACAAACAATCAACAATCAGCAATTTCGGTATACAAATACCGATTTTCAATACAATCAATCAACAATTGGGTGGATAGAACCACCCTACCAATCAGGCGTAGGAACGCCCTACTTAATCTTACCCGGACCGGACCATACGGATAGTTCTTCGACTTCCTCCTCCAGCGCCCATTCGTTCTCTTACTCCATGTAGCATTCCTGTGGGATTCCAGTCAGGACAATAGGTCACTGCAAGAGAGGTCCGTTCAGAATTGGTGAAGCTCTGTCGATCGGCCGCCGGGCGAGGGCCCTCTCAAGGCAGGCATGCCCCGATCATTTAGATGTTCACTTCTTCGTCTGGATCTCTCTTACCGAACCCCATGTCACTGATGGGCCCCGCGTTGGGACGCCAATTGTGGAAAACGTGCCCATAACCCTATCGGTGCCCAGGCCGCTGGCGCAAACCGCCTCTTAGTTCCCATGTTGAGTAATTACCAAAATAAAGAGACGGGCGCTGGAAGCTGGAATCAAGAACAGAGTTTATTTCTCATGAGGAGAGCATGTCATTTCGGACACGAAACACAGTGTCTTTCGGAGGTGCTCTAACAAGTGAGCTGAGACTCTGGCTTTTTATACTCTACAGAACACAGGATAACACAATCAGGACGGTGTGACGCAGAAGGAAAGACATCCCTATAATCCTCGTGGTGATCCTACCCATATACATTCACAATGGGGGCTCTTGACCTGCTGATAAGAGGGGAGGGCAATCACGCAACTGAGTGTTTTGTAGGATGTGTACGCCTGATCATAGCCCAAGGGGTGGGGTGGCTAAGACCAATAGAGGATCCTTTGAAGAGGAGTGACTTCATACAATAAGGGCAGTAAATGGTATCTCCTGGCTCAGGCGATGGCCTCGGACATGTGTGGTCAGCTGGACTCGGGGGAAAGGGTCATCAAAGGAGTGGTATTAATGCCGCGTGGACAATCGAGTGCGGAGGGAAGGCTTGTCAACAGAGGGGCTTTCATGGAAGGGAAGGAGGGGTTGGTCAGGCGCGGCCGTGATTCTCAAGGACAGGGTCTTGCAGAAGAAGAGGGTTTATGACTTGCCCACGTGAGGAGAAGGGAGGGGTAGCCAGGGTGGACACAAGGACAGAGTCACACAGAGAGCGAGAGAGATCTTATGACCCGTACATGAGAGCGGGGGCAGTCAGGTGCAGCTGGGGGAGGGCTATGCCTGCTAGGGCGAAGGATGCCTCTTCAAGAGGGAACGGGGGGTTTGCGTGGGTCGAGCAAAAAGGGGCTGCCTTTCAGGGCAGGGTCGTGTACATGCAGAAGGGGAGCCGGTGATTCTAATCTTAGGCGGGCAAAAAGGGCCAGGGTGCCTAAAATGGCTGTCATGTATACACGGGTACAGGCCTTTGCTGGCAGTAGGATGTAGTTAAATGTTTTACGGTATTTCAGGATATGCGCAGGAAGAGGAGTGGGAAAAGGGAAATGAACGTTGCTTATGTACATCAATATTTCTATTTTTTCTACAAATCTGCCTGGAACCCTGCATCTGGCACAGCTTTTGTTGTAGATTACTGGGAATTTTGGTGAATCCATAAAAGTTGTAAAACTGCACTAGCACATAGGTGTAAATTTAGGCGTGCAGATATATGGCTTTATCTGTAAATTAGGCCCTTTGTTTTCACAGAGGTATACGACTATATTCCAAGGAATAACGCTATTCATAAAAAAAGTTGTTGTCACTTATTCCTACTTAATGGCTTTAGCTTCTCTAGCGGTCTGTGTACATTCTTAATTTTGCATCCCAATATGAATCGCTCTCACAAAAATTAATTCGAAGCCATTTACATCAATATTAATGAGATGTTCGTCTCTAAAGTCGCTTTTATTTAAAATATCTGGTTTAAAAGGGGGAGGTTGAAAAATGGACGTCCTTTAAGGTAATAAATCATGCTTCAATATAATTAGGCAGAAGTGCACCAGAACAGAACGATGAGTTATGGGGTTAAATGTGCGTTAGTTATCTCTGTTTGCTCCATGACATCATTGTGGCAGCTAGCATTCCACAGAAAAGAGGGCGAGGGAAACAGAAAACTATGATTTTTTTAATCAGTCTGAACCCCATGCCAGCTTCAGGACTAGCATCCAGATTAACATTTCTAAATGTAGTTTATTACTAGGTGAATGTGCAGCTGGTCAAATAGACCAGATAAACTATCTTAGTCAAATATTACCAATTTGGCCCCATTCTGTCATGTTGTTGAACGTGCACGCTTGCTCGGTTACTGCACAGAGTTTTTAAAACACCACCTCCAAGATACAATGTTAGTGTTTGTTAGTGGTATTTTATTTCTCTATGTGGCTATTTATATGCTGCGAGCATACGCCATCAAGCGCCTTTAACCCCTTGGCCGCGGCGGCAATTCTGCCGCGGCGCTATGTGGGAGGGGGAGCCGCGCAGCGCCGCCATGTTCGTGACGGATCCACTCCGTCAGAATTAAACGGGGGTGTATAGGAATTGCATAACTTTTCTCCCTGAACTCCGAACTGTCTTCTGATCCATTTGACTATGACTAATGCCTCAGTTTTTTTGCTTGCCCCCCTAGGCAGGGAAGAGTGTGTGAATGCACAAAGCAAAATACTTTGAAAATCATTTTCCTCTTAACTGGGAGCTAGGACAATTTTGGGAGCTTAAAAGACACGTTATGGGAACGTTTTCAGGAGTTCCAGGGCAATCAGGTTTACTTTGATTAAATTGTGCCAGGGCAATCCGGTTTAATTTGATTAAAATGTAACAGTGAGAACCTTTTACCTCTATGGTCCTGTGGCTTCACTTGGTTTGAACTCAAAACTGAACAGCAAGAAACCCCCCTTAACGCTCAACCCTCAGCATAGCATGATAGAGTGGTCCACGTTAGTGCGATTGTGTGGGGTAGAGATCCGTCACCCAATAAGGCATATTATAATAAACAATACATTATTATCTAGCTGGTGCTTTCACTTATAAAGAAAAAGGAGTTTAATTATGCGACACTGTCAAGTGCTACACATGAAATTCAGAGTGCAAAAATAAAATAGACAATTATGACTCGGGAGTGTTGACGAGAAGGGAGTTAGCCATGCTAATAGCGGTCTACTCTCAGATCCTTACAGATGGTATTAGAAGATTAGTATAAAACACATTAAGCCACCCCAGGGTTTAGGAGAACAATCTATTTTCACTTTCCCCAGGATAGCGATGCAACAGTACAAAAGTAGTTGGGTCCCGCTGTTTTTGAGCTACATGCATGGCCATTATATTCTAAGTGCATTATATCTTAAGGCACTTGTAATATAGCAAGATGGGATATCCGTCACGTTTGAGGCAGAGTATCCCATCTACCGAACTCTAAATCAGGCCCTCAGACTGTAAACTGAATATGATGAGGTGGAACAAACAAAGGACACAGGGCCAGATGTATGAGCATTTTATTTTGCGCCTCATTGCGAGTCGCAAATTGCGAGGTGCAATATACAATGTACAACAGTGTGTTTAACATTGTTTGCAATTCCCAATGGGGTCGCAAATTGCGAGGCTCATTATTATTAATGAGCCTCTCGCACTTTGTGAGGAATGACAGTCCCTCCCAGGGAGGGTGGCCTGCTGGGCTCAACAGACCACCATGTCTGGGACTGCTTGAAATAAAGCAGTTTTTTTTAAATTCAGCCTGTTTTCCTAAAAGGAAAACGGGCTGCATTACAAATATATATATATATGAAACGCTTTTGTTTCCTTTTTTAAGGGCCGTCAGTGGTCCCGGGACCTCTGCCGGCCCTTAATAAATATTTTGCATGCATTTGCAAATGGTAAGGGGTCCCCTGGAGACCCCTTACCATTTGCAAATGAATTACCAACTACTTGAAGTAGGTGGTAATTGCGAGTGTTTTGCTAGCACAATTGCAGTTGCAAAACATTAGTACATGGTTTTGAGATTCGGTGTTTGGAAGGGAACACCCTTTCCTAATAGTGAGTCGCAAAACCTATTTAGCGAGTCGCAAATAAATTGCGACTCACTAAATAGGCTTTGTACATGGCCCATGAAGTTTTTGCATGCGCAAACGGGTTCGCAAACCAGTTTGCGCATGCTAAAATGGGTTGTACATCTGGCCCGCAGTTCCTTTGATAAGTTATTGCAATGTCAAAATAAAAGGGTGAGCAGGGTGCCTGATATGGAGAATTGTGGGCACCCTGAATGCCAGTAAGGTTAATTCATCACTGTAAACTTGCTGAAGCATATTTGCAAGGATGAGGGGTATAAAACTTATGTTATCATGAGCTACTTAAGGTTTTTTTTATTTAGCACTTAGAAGTTAAGTAATTGTTATTTATTATCTATTTGCAAGAGCAATCATGGAAGTGAGAGAGCGCAAATTTGAATAAAAATTATGTATAGGCCATATTTACAAGCACATCGTATAACGTAGGAAAAATGTATATCGTAATATGAAGTTGATACTTATAGCATATAGATAACCGATATAATCAAAAGTAATATAGGAAATGTAACTGTATTCACGTTAGAACATGTATTAGATTTAGAAGGCCCGTATACGTAGTGGGCTAATGTAGAAATGTGTAGAAATGCTTACGAAATGTAGAACGTGCAAAGTAGAATTCATGTACGTGTGTAACTTTAAACCGGAGAAGCGGCGAGAAATGAAACGTGAAGGAATGTGTAGAACATGTATAACACGATATAGCGAATGAGAATAAGTTATACTTTACGTAGTCTATATTCTATGTACAATGTATTCACATATACGTAAAGGACTTTTGCTAAGTACGAATATATATATATGTTAAAGGTTAAGGCCTTTTTGTAAGAATGTTAGAAGGGTTTAGGTCATTTGTGATTTTAACCTGACTGACCAAGGGTTCGTAGTAGCGCAGTCCAATGTGTGTAATTTAGTGGACTCACAGGAGTCGTGAATAGCTTGATGTGGACATGAGAGCCAAGAAGTCTAGCACTTGTTAGATTTAAGGTGACAATGCCGGACGGGGCTTATTGCCTAAACGTGAGGAGAGACGCTTGGAATTTGAGACTTGTTTTGAATGACCATTCACAGGACCTAGAAGGGTCAAAGAATCGCAGTTGTAAGTTAAAGTCTTGTTTAAGTTCATATGACTTTTTGATCTGAAAGTGTCAGTAGAAGTCGCCAACAAGAAGACGAAGGTGACATCTAAGGAGAAAGGTCAACTTAACGGACGACGCAAAGAGATGAAGCAATGGAAGAAGCCAGAAACTGACATCATCGGGGAAAGTCCGTGGTGGGCGTCAAGGGGCGTTTCACCCACATTGTGATTGTGTATTTTAGGGACAGCACCCCGGGGTGAAGAGAGCATTTGGCAATTAGCGAAGGGAACAGCGAAGCGAATTGCTCAGAGGGAGCTCAGAGCGAAGAGCTCAGGGCAAGCAAGAGCGTAGATGACTTGAGCAGATGCGCTGAGAGAGATCAGAGAGCAAGAGAGCAGTAGGCCGAGGACCCTTAGAGAGCGGATGGGTAGGCAGAGAGGGTACTGCTTCTTAAACTTAAGTTACCTTTAGAGGCTAAGAGAGTTTGAACTTCTTTGGGAGTCAAACTGCTGACACCTTTTTAGGTTAGGAACTTGCGAAGTAGGGATGACACTTAGTATAGAGTAGGGACAGATTTAACTTGGTACTTTTCTCTTTCTGTAGATGACGCAAAGGAACCACTTCACATCGATGCTTTAAATTGCTGATTCTGGAGCTGATTTTGTATTCTTTTGTATACTTTGAGGTTTATCCTGAAAGGATTGTATTCGCATATAAATATGACTTTTATATAAAACTTTCAAACTTTATCAGTTGTAAGTGGTTCTTCAGAGTGGCGTCAGTTTATGGGGTTTATCTAACCTATGCGGGGTTTGTCTTTTACTCAATGACAGATACCAACGGTCCAAAATTGACGAATGAGATAGGTTAGCTGATTGATCATAAATTGATATCAAAATCTCATTCCCCGCAGTTGGTAGCAGAGTAAAGATGGTTATCTTCTTGAGGAAGACGACCTAGGCCAGGTTTAGTTTACCCCAAGGTCCCTAGTCATCGACGACCAGAAGAAGAATTGCAGCCGAAGACGGTGCTGACGGCGCGACGAGAGAAAAGCAGCAGAGTCGGTCGAGAGTGAGTATAAGGGTCATGCGCTGTAAGATTGCGGTGTTTTATGTTGTTCCTGTGTTGTAATGTCACGCGGAGTTGAATGCCTGTAGTGTGATTGAGGGAAGGTTGTGAGCGCGCGCAACCGGATGAAATCTTAAGCTCCAGGGAAGGACTTAAGTGGTTCGGGTGTATCGAACACCCAGAGTAATTTGTCTACCATTGAAAGGGGGTCATGAGGTACCATTGATCGCCCGACAGACCGATGATAGGGGGAGCGTAAGAGTGAGTGAATGAGTAGCGGACGCTGGTCGTACGTTTACTGTGTGTAAGTAACCTATCAGTTAAGGCGATCGTCCGACCGTCAGAGGGAAGACGTTTCGCCAGTTGAGGTAGCAATTACAGTTAGACTGTGGCCGTACAGTCAGAGAAAAGTGATCGCTTGGACGGAAGTAGTCATTTTTCGGTGTATGAATGAAAACGCATGCGAAATCGTGAGACGAGTTTGAGAAAGAAGGAGAACTGCTGCAGAGGAAACGAGTGACGTCAGCATAGAACCGCGCTGAGATTGGTTAGTTTGTCAGACGTCGGCGAAGAATCGCGCTGAGATAGGCCGATCAGAGAAAGCCACGTAGGGATTGGTTGGTGGTTGTCATCGGGACGTAAACAAGGAAGAGTAAAGGGAAAATTGTAGATTATCGAAAATGAAGTGTTTTAAGAGTTTAAGAGCACTCTTTAGGAGGAATAGAAGAAACTTATATGCCGGAGAAGAAGCTCCACCAGAAGGCACACCAGCTTATTATATGGCAGTAAATGTAGGCTTGCACTCGATACTATGGATCTCCGAGTGGAATAAGCTAACTGAAGGGAGTAAGGAACTGACGTTTCCGAGATTCGGAACGTTTAAGCTAGATGTGTTGAACGAACTAAAAGCGGTAATGCTTGCAACAAGACCTCTACCGAGGCCAACACAGTTCGAAGCACTTAGTGTATGGTTTAGAACAGCACATGAAAAGAGCGTAAAGAGGCGCCAAGAAAGAGTGAGACGATCAGTAAAGGCAGTACAGGATGCCAAATGGGACGAGGAAGCTAAGAAATGGAGGGTGCAGAAGATAGAAGCAGACAAACTGTACCCGATGCTAGAAGTTACGGGAGAAAGGAAACCTCTAGAGGAAGATGAGGAAAGCGAGACAGAAGAGGATCTGATAGAGAGGCTATTGACAGATAGACCACCTCCGTACAGCGGAGGGGCCGCAAGTCCCATATTACCACAAGAGGACGGAGCTAGATGGGGGGAATATAAATCGATCCCAGTAACAGAGTGGGATGCCAAGAAAGAGGAGGAAGTACCTCAATCTAGTTCCGAACAGAGAGTAGTGGGAAGATTCGTGGTCCAGAAAATGCCAGAAACGCAACATGCAAGGTCCTACCAAATGCCGGATGCTTTACAAGTACCGGTTACCATAGGCCCTTTTGTGGCAATCTACAACCCAGAAGGGGTCCAGCAGGAGGAACAGGCACGATGGGACAGGGAAAGGGCAGAGATGGAGAATAGGAATACCATGATGAATCCTCAGAGGCAGATACTAGCACCGATGAGTCGGAGTACCCCATTAGATGCCGCAATAGGTCCCTGGGTAGAACAAGGGGGTCAAAGAGGGCCAATGGACTTAAGGGGACCAAAACCGAAAACCCATAAGGAATTAAGGGAATACCCGAAAGAATGGGACACTGCCGAAGAGGTTCGGAGTAAAAGTTTAGAAACAGGAGCAGAGTGGAGAGATCAGGATAACCGGATCCTCTCTCATTGTGGAGCTGGCGAAAGCAGCCCGGAGTGGGAGAGAGGGAGTCAGGAAAGCAGAGGAATTAATTGTCCTACTATCAGCGGCAATAGGCAAATGTGCGACGACAGGAGTACAGGGTGTGGCGAAGTGCCTCGCGTCACCTTTAGTGAGGGGGAACGAAGGACGCAGGAGTACCGTAATACTTTCAGATGCACTCACCATACCCCGGGTGAAACAGTGCAACATTGGAATCACGGGAACATGGAGAGTCGTGAAGGGTCTCGCCATGCATCCGGTGATCATGGGCGAAGTCATGAGAATATAGGGAGTCGCGAAACGTCCCGCCATACTTCTGGTGATCAAGAACGAGATCGCGGGAGCATGGAGGGCCATGAAGGACCTTATCGGTTATTGAGCGACACCAGACAGCAAGCGAGTTACAGTGATTTAGAACAGAACGGTGGATCCTATCTCGTATCTGGAGAAACCGAGCCGAAAAGACGCAATGTAGGGATGGGGGATGGAGTAATGTTCCACCACACCCCACGGGAAGATGGAAAGGCTTGGGATCTAGAGAGATGGGAACAAAGGGATGGAAAGAAAACTCCTCATAACTCACCTGTGTTCAGGCGTAGGGCGCATAGTGGAGGTGAGAGGGGTATGAGTGAACCACCTAGGACTGACATACTGAGAGCTGAAATAAAAGCAAGACGGATTGATGTAATGGGTTTGAAGTCAGACTTAGACGAAATAATTGATGGCACAGTGGCAATAGAGAGATTAGAGCTGTACGCACCAGATGAAATATTGTTTTTATCCAAGGATGTTACTCGGAGAGCGAGGTCAGCTCATGAAAATTTATCTAATTTGGCAAATAGGTATATGATAGACCTGTCACGAACCAAAGCTTTACAGCCCAATCATAGGCTGAATTGCACAGACCTAGATTTGGATGAACGTAGAACGATTGGACTAAGAGTACACATACGGGAACTAGTCATGTGTATCAGAATATGGAGAGATCTGGATAGATGGGAGGAAAAATGGTCTAAGAAGGGATCTGTCAGAAGAAGTGCAATTGTGAAGTCCCAGGGCACAGACCTAATGCGAATGGAAGCTTTCCCTTTGCGAGAAATCGCGAACGGAAACTACGTTCACGTACCCTGGAGTAGGGGGGATTTGGCGGCATTTACCAATTCCTTCCCAAAGCTTAGAGAAAATCCCGTTGAGTGGTACAAGCAGGTAGAGAGGTTCGTGAAGATCTCTAAGGTGCTGTGGATCGACTTGAACACATTGTTCGATATCGTAGTGCCCGGAGCTTTGTGGACGGCATGCAAGCTAAATGTTGAATGGCCTACTTGTGAGCCTCCGAGAGATACCCAGACAAATGGTCCATCTGATAGAGTCATGGAGAAATATGAAAGAGTAATAACATGGCTAAAAGAGAAAGTGCCAGTGCAAGACATAGACTGGGTTAAGATAGATCGAACAACTCAGGAGCCCAAAGAGACAGTTCACGAGTTCTATGAGAGGCTATTGAAAGCGTTTAAACAATACAGTGGGTTAGACGTAATGGATCCTAAGGACATAGGACAGTTTGTGTCGAAGTTTGTTTTAGGATTGAGACCAGACATAAGCCTGATGATACAACAGCATCTGATCTGTTGGCAGAACAAACCTTTAGACGAAATTTTGAGGTATGCAAGGTACTGTAGCGATGAAATAGATTCAAAGGCAAAGAAACTCAAGGAAAAGTTAATGCTGGTACAAATGCAAGCAGCTGGAAAGGGTGGACAGCGGCAACAGGGAACAGGAACGCAAGCAAAGAAACAGAATAATCAGAGCAGAGATGAGGAAGAAAGACCGAGACCGAGAATGGATATCGCGACACTGAAAAAGACAACGAGGTGTCATCAGTGTAACGAAGTGGGACATTGGCGACGCGAGTGTCCTTACAACGTTGAAACAGGGGAATTAGAACAAGAGGAGGAAGAGGTACAGAATAACGTGGTTAAGGGAGCCGCAGCCCCGAAGGGAAAGTTTATCAAAGGGGGGACTCAGACTCCTCGGGCCCCGTTTCCTCAACCACCTCGCATTACAAATGGAGGGAAAACCTATAGACAAATGCCATTGTTTGTAGGAGGAGAAGAATGCTACTACGTTGATCCCCTTACAGGGCAACGAGTAAATAGGGAGGAAGACTGCACTCTAGGAGCAGCCCTGGAAGTAGATCAAAGAGGACCATACGTAGAGGCTGAAGTAGCTGGATGTCCTACAACCTTTTTGGTGGATACAGGGGCCACTCGATCCACGTTGAGATCAGCGGTAGTCCCAGGTCTGCCAATATCGGGAGAGACGATTCAGGTGGTAGGAGTCGCAAACAAGAGGATGACTAATCCTCTGACCGAACCAGTGTCAGTAAAGATAGGGAATTACAGTGACGAACATCAGTTTGTGATCTGTGATTCTAGCCCTGTGTGTTTGCTAGGAAGAGATCTATTGTGTAAACTAAATTGCACAATACATTGCACACCTGAAGGAGTAGAAGTACAGACCAATGATGAGGATGCCGATTTTAAGGTTGTAAACTCGCAAGAGTGCGTGGAACTATATCCTACCTTAACAGTGGAGGAGCTTCCACAGGATTTGAGGGAGAAAGTGTCAGCTGAGGTGTGGGATTTTACTGGAGAAGAAATAGGACTGATCAAAGGAGTAGAACCAGTAAAAATCTTGGTAAGACCCAATGCTGAGTATCCAAGAACTCCACAATACAAGTTGACTCCGGAGACGATTGCAGGAATAAAGCCTGTGATCGAATCCATGATTAAACAGGGAATACTGAAGGAGATCGTGGGAAGTCCATGTAACTCCCCGATTATGGGTTTGCAGAAGCCTAGTGGAAAATACAGAATAGTGCAGGATCTTCGGAAGATTAATAATATTGTTGTTTCATGTTGTCCAGTGGTACCGAATCCATCAGTGATATTATTTCAGATACCGTTCCAAGCTGAATGGTTTACCGTGATAGATTTGTGTCAGGCTTTCTTTTCGATTCCTTTAGATGAAGAGAGTCAGTATCTTTTCGCTTTTAAGCTGGAAGATCGCGTTTTAACATGGTGTCGTATCCCTCAGGGGTATACAGAAAGCCCATCGATCTTTAACCAGCTACTGAAAAGAAATCTTGAAAGTCTAGTACTGCCCAAGAACTCGGTTCTAGTCCAGTACATAGACGACCTCCTAGTTGCGTCAGAAACGGAGGAAGCTTGCAGAGAAGACACCATAACCTTGTTAAATCACTTGGCCGAGAACGGACACAAGGTGTCTCCAAGTAAATTGCAGTATTGTAAGACTGAGGTGCAATACTTGGGCCATAGGATTGAAAAGGGAAAACGGAAGGTGTCTCCAGACAGGATAGAGGCGATCATGAAAATGAACGCGCCTACAACACAAAGAGAAGTCAGGATGTTTCTAGGCATAGTCGGTTATTGTCGGCAGTGGATAACCAACTTCTCACTGAAGGCAAAACCGTTATTACAACTGACGCACAAAGGAGTAAGTGATCCGGTACCATGGGACAAGGATTGTTTGATGGCATTTTTGCAACTGAGGGAGGACTTATGTCGTGCCCCGGCTTTAGGAATGCCTGATTACACAAAACCATTTTTGCTTTACTGCTGCGAAAGAGAGGGATGCGCGTTAGCAGTTTTGGCCCAGATACATGGAGATGCGCGTAGACCAGTGGCGTATTTTTCGGCTACATTAGATCCAGTAGCCGCAGCGTTGCCCGGATGTCTCAAATCCGTAGCTGCAACGGGTGTCAGCATTGAACGTTCTGAAAATGTGGTAATGGGTCATCAGTTAGTGGTGTACGTACCGCATTCTGTAGAATTGTTAATGACCAGGACTAAGACTCAGCATCTGACGAATAGCAGGCTCACACGCTACGAGCAAGTCATACTGGCTGCCGAGAATGTGACCCTAAAAAGATGCTCCGTCTTGAATCCTGCAACTTTGATGCCACTTCCAAACGAGATCGATGAAGAAATTTGTACAGACCATGACTGCCTTGATGTGACTGAACTATGCACCAAACCGAGACCCGATATCGTAGATGAGCCATTGACTGACCCCGATGAAATTTTCTTTGTTGATGGTTCATGTGTAAGAGACGATATCGGTCAGCTGAGAGCAGCTTATGCAGTTTGCACAATTACGAGAGTAATAGAAGCCGCTTGCCTGGAAGGAGTACACTCCGCTCAGGTAGCTGAAATTGTTGCTTTGACGCGTGCTTGTTTAGCAGGCGACAAACTTCGAGTCACCATATACACCGATAGTCAGTATGGTTTCGGGGTAGTTCATGATTACGGGCAGCTATGGTCTCAAAGAGGTTACATGACCTCCTCGGGTTCTCCCATTAGGAATGGAGAATTCGTGAGACTTTTGTTAGAGGCATTGCAAGGCCCAACAGCTATTGCAGTGGTCAAATGTGCAGCGCATACAAAAAATGTCGATTTTGTATCACTAGGTAACCGCTATGCGGATGAAGTAGCGCGTTACTGCGCAGAACAGGGATATTCTCACACTGATGTGAAAGTGGGAGGAATCCAGGAAAGAAATGAACTGACAATGTTGTTAGATACTGTAGATACATGGGATGAGCTAAGAAGTGTTCAGGAAAATGCACCAGATGATGAGAAAAAGAGTTGGGAAACAGCGGGTTGTGTTAGAAGTGAGATGAACTTTTGGATCTCTGCCGATGGGAGAGCAGTTTTACCAAATGAACTTGTTAGTCCAATGGCAAGGAAATTGCATGGATCAGCGCACATAGGTAGAGATGCTATGGTGAGAGTATTCAGACAAACGTGGTTTAACCCAAAGTTTAGAGTAGCGGCAGAAGCAGTGTGTCAGAGATGTACGATCTGTCAGCAACTAAATGTGGGCAAGAGAACACCAGTTACATTGAGTCACATTGGGAGGTCTGGGGGGCCTTTCAGTAGAATGCAGCTTGATTTTATAGAAATGCCTAAATGCAATAGACTCAGATACGTTTTAGTGATTGTTTGCATATTTTCTAGATGGGTTGAGGCTTACCCTACACGTAGGTGCGATACACTTACGGTAGCAAAATTGTTACTTAGAGAATTGATACCGAGGTTTGGGGTGCCATCCTCTTTGGAATCGGACAGAGGAACTCATTTTAACAGCGAAATAGTGAAGATGCTATGTTCAGCTTTGGGTATCGATCAGAAACTTCATTGCAGCTATCGACCAGAAGCTTCAGGGATTGTAGAGCAAATCAACAGCACGATAAAGTCCAGACTTGCCAAAGTTTGTTCAGCAACATCCCTGAGTTGGCCAGACGCACTTCCAGTGGTTCTTATGAGCATACGTAGCACACCAGATAGAAAAACAGGTCTCTCTCCACATGAAGTGCTAATGGGGAGAGCCATGAGATTGCCATCGGTTCCGACTGCAGCCCTAGTGAACATCACAGACGATTTGATCTTGGACTACTGTAAGGGACTATCTGATGCCGTTAATTCTGTGTCCCTCCAGGTCCAGGCTGCAGAAGTTCCATCAGCACAAGATTTGTGCCATGACCTGAGTCCGGGGGACTGGGTCCTGGTGAAAAAACACGTCAGGAAGAACTGCTTAGACGTGCGCTGGAGAGGACCGTTTCAAGTCATACTTGTGACGAATACTGCAGTAAAGTGTGGAGGCCTGCCAAACTGGATACACGCCTCACACACCCGAAGAGTGCCAACACCTCTAGAAGAAACAGCTCCTCTCTCGGATGAGAATCCAGCGGAAAGCGGAGAAGCCATAGAGGGGGAAAGCCAAGCTGTGGAGGTGATCGAAGAGGCTGAGACTGAGACGGAACAGGTCGACGAAGGTCAGGACATCAGTGAGACCGAAGTCGCCTCAGGAGAAGAGAGTGATTGGGAGATCGAATCAGAAACCGAACAAACTGAGAATGACCAAGAGATAAGTCCAAGAACAAGGGGCGGGAGGACAAGGAGTGACGAAGCTAGTTGGCCGGAGAGAAGGAGAAGGCCAAGCTTAAAAGCAGATCAAGGAAGAACACTTGTCCCGATCGCTGAGGAATCGGATCAGGAGGAGGAAACTACAGACTCAGGAACTGAAAGTCCAAGGAGATCGAGAAGGGTACGTGTGCCCTGCAGAAGGTACGCCACCCCAGAGTGGACTTATTTAGCAGATGTCTTGGGGACAGAAATCTGGGAGAGTGAAGAAAGTGAAAGTAATCGATCACGATCCATTTGTGGCAGTGGAGATATGGATGTTGACGCCTGGACTCGAGACTGAGGGGTTACTGACTTTCACACTTCCCATACCCCCATACTTGAGTCAAATTCAAGATCTAGTGCTAAATAGATTACAGTTTCCGACTTTTGGTCATCAAATTCCAGAGGAAGAAGAAAAAGTCATTCGTTTTGAATTATTGGAAATTGTTGTGAAAGCTGCTGGTGCGAGAATTATTGTTGATGCATAAAAGACTTTTGTATATAAGCTATAAAGAAGAAGATAACCTAGCGCCGAGTGGAAAGAAGAATAAAATTAGGGATTACATTTAGAGGACGGAGAAGGGTTAGGGTTGTCTGTTGCTAAAGGAGAAAAGACATTGTTGCGAAAAGAGACTTTGTTGATAAAGAGCACTTTACAGACTGAGAAAGCAAATAAGCCAACAAAGACTGGAAAGGAAAAACGTTTCGCAAAGAAGGAGCTACGCTGTTTGATGACATGGAGAACGGCAACCCAAACCGAAAAGCGAGATGTATAATAGGTACACTAATAGCAGTAGTAATTTCTCTCATAATTACAGTAGTGACTATATAATACATAATAGGACATGAAAGCGATAAAGAAACAGCAGATGTAAAGCCTGTAACGACTTTGAGAACTGCTCTTGAGGGGAAGAACGAGGAGAGCAATGTTATACGTGAAAAGGCGTTACTGGCAGATGAAGCTCGTAGATTACATGTAGACGAGTCACAGGGAAACTTTAGGTCAAACGCATATGCTAAACTATTGTACGAGTATATCGATGCCATGGAGGCCAAAGATTGCTATGTTTGTATGCAATTGCCGGCTTCTGTAGACGAAGGCATTAGATATCATCATCTCCCACTGACTTATGGGATAACATGTAGTTTACTGCTCAGTATATTTTATGGTAGGGAAGGATTTGAGTACTACTTTTCAAATTATGATTCGGTACTGCCTGAAGTTCCGAATTATAAACAAATGAATAAGTGGGACTATTACAAAAAGGAGGATAGACTAGCCAAATTCTTTCTTCCTTGGGATACACTAGATACTTCATATGCACGTAGAAATAACCTGACTTGTAAGATGTCAGAGGTTGAGAAAAAGTTCATAGGACAAGTAGATGATAGATACAGAAGGCAGAAGATTCTGAAAATGTCAGGACAATGCAAAACGGATTGGACCGAAGAAGAGAAAGCACATAAAAAGAAAGGTAGCAATGGTCCAATAGCTTTGGATAGAACGCAGAAAGGGAAGTTATGTTTAACTCGAAGCAAAACGTATTATGAGAGTGTATTTGTAGGTGAAGTAAATTGCGAACATGCTTTTAGATTAGAGTATTATACGAAAGATTTCATGAAAGGGATGCAAGCGATTCCTAATGTATATTTTGTATGTGGAAGAAATGCCTATGTAAAACTGCCTGACAATTGGTATGGTTCGTGTTACTTGGCAATTGTCTTCCCCAAAATATATCATGCAAAGGATGTAGCGATAATAGAAGGAAAGGCTTCGAAGAGAGCGAAAAGGGATGTAGGAGATGCAGAAGTAGTAGGAGATGTATTTGGAGCAATGTTTCCTATGTTAGGTTTAATACTTAACGATGTTAAGATTAGGAGACTGGCTACAGTTGTAGATAGATTGTCTGCAAGCACTGCAAGGTCATTAATGTTAGTAGAAGGGGAGATGCAGTCGATTAGAGCAATGGTTCTTCAGAACCGACTTGCTTTAGATGTACTGCTAGCAAAAGAAGGCGGAGTTTGTAAGGCTTTGAAGGTTCAGGAATGTTGTACTTATATTCCTGATAATTCAAAACCACTTGAGAAAGTCATACAGAACATTACACAGATTCATCAAGAGATCGAAGATTTATCAAAAATAAACGTTTGGGAAAAAGTTGGTCATGGAGTAGGAAAGGTTGGGAGTTGGTTTGCCAACCTTGGTAAAAGCATAGTATGGTATATATTAAAACCTGTATTGATAGTATTAATTTGTATAATCATATTGTTAGGTTTAGTAAAATTGTATAAATGGTATAGGTCGAACCGGTTACAACGAACAATGAGAGAGCAAGAAAGGAGATTAGCTGCTTTACAAGATCAACAGTACAAAAGCTTAAGAGCACTCGAAACGATGAAAAGAGGGAATATTGTAACTAGTCCTGTTTAGAGATGTTATTCAAATTGCATTTAGTGATGACTCCTAGAAGTCATCAAAGGGGGGACTGAGAGAGCGCAAATTTGAATAAAAATTATGTATAGGCCATATTTACAAGCACATCGTATAACGTAGGAAAAATGTATATCGTAATATGAAGTTGATACTTATAGCATATAGATAACCGATATAATCAAAAGTAATATAGGAAATGTAACTGTATTCACGTTAGAACATGTATTAGATTTAGAAGGCCCGTATACGTAGTGGGCTAATGTAGAAATGTGTAGAAATGCTTACGAAATGTAGAACGTGCAAAGTAGAATTCATGTACGTGTGTAACTTTAAACCGGAGAAGCGGCGAGAAATGAAACGTGAAGGAATGTGTAGAACATGTATAACACGATATAGCGAATGAGAATAAGTTATACTTTACGTAGTCTATATTCTATGTACAATGTATTCACATATACGTAAAGGACTTTTGCTAAGTACGAATATATATATATGTTAAAGGTTAAGGCCTTTTTGTAAGAATGTTAGAAGGGTTTAGGTCATTTGTGATTTTAACCTGACTGACCAAGGGTTCGTAGTAGCGCAGTCCAATGTGTGTAATTTAGTGGACTCACAGGAGTCGTGAATAGCTTGATGTGGACATGAGAGCCAAGAAGTCTAGCACTTGTTAGATTTAAGGTGACAATGCCGGACGGGGCTTATTGCCTAAACGTGAGGAGAGACGCTTGGAATTTGAGACTTGTTTTGAATGACCATTCACAGGACCTAGAAGGGTCAAAGAATCGCAGTTGTAAGTTAAAGTCTTGTTTAAGTTCATATGACTTTTTGATCTGAAAGTGTCAGTAGAAGTCGCCAACAAGAAGACGAAGGTGACATCTAAGGAGAAAGGTCAACTTAACGGACGACGCAAAGAGATGAAGCAATGGAAGAAGCCAGAAACTGACATCATCGGGGAAAGTCCGTGGTGGGCGTCAAGGGGCGTTTCACCCACATTGTGATTGTGTATTTTAGGGACAGCACCCCGGGGTGAAGAGAGCATTTGGCAATTAGCGAAGGGAACAGCGAAGCGAATTGCTCAGAGGGAGCTCAGAGCGAAGAGCTCAGGGCAAGCAAGAGCGTAGATGACTTGAGCAGATGCGCTGAGAGAGATCAGAGAGCAAGAGAGCAGTAGGCCGAGGACCCTTAGAGAGCGGATGGGTAGGCAGAGAGGGTACTGCTTCTTAAACTTAAGTTACCTTTAGAGGCTAAGAGAGTTTGAACTTCTTTGGGAGTCAAACTGCTGACACCTTTTTAGGTTAGGAACTTGCGAAGTAGGGATGACACTTAGTATAGAGTAGGGACAGATTTAACTTGATACTTTTCTCTTTCTGTAGATGACGCAAAGGAACCACTTCACATCGATGCTTTAAATTGCTGATTCTGGAGCTGATTTTGTATTCTTTTGTATACTTTGAGGTTTATCCTGAAAGGATTGTATTCGCATATAAATATGACTTTTATATAAAACTTTCAAACTTTATCAGTTGTAAGTGGTTCTTCAGAGTGGCGTCAGTTTATGGGGTTTATCTAACCTATGCGGGGTTTGTCTTTTACTCAATGACAGATACCAACGGTCCAAAATTGACGAATGAGATAGGTTAGCTGATTGATCATAAATTGATATCAAAATCTCATTCCCCGCAGAAGGAGGAGGGAAAACGGGGAGGTGCCAAGAGTTATACACTGAAGTGTATTGCAAATATATATATTTTTTATAATCTGAGATTAAAAGATGTCAAGATCAGAGAGTGCTATATGTTGTTCACCTTTAAATAAATACATGACTCGTGCACCTGAACGTTTAGCGAAATTGAACGTGAACTTCATTATCTGAAATTCTGAAAGGCGAGTTAACATACTTTCAAGAATTACCTAATGCCATTATGACTTAAGTAGAGTTGAGGTACAAAAACCGTACACCAGTTATGTTTACACATGAAAATTAAATGAATCGCAAATACCTATGTAATTGGTAAGTAATTGTGCTGCAGACTTGGTTGGTGCAATGGCACAGTGGACACTTGTGTGCACTGTCAAATGAGAAATAGCCACCCTATTTCTAATGCACCAAGTGCGGAATAAGTGCAAAGCCTTTGGGTTCTTCTGAAACAGTTAGCAGGGGGATTGCGATGGCCTGGTCTGCTTCAGGATGGAAAGGGGCATTGTGGTAAAACTGTGTGGCAGCATGCTCTGTCATAAACCCCCTAACATCTTATTTTTGTGGTTATATGTTGCTATTGGAGACGTGCTGCACAAATAAGTGGGTACTTGTTTCATTGGATTAATGCCCAGTTAAGTCTGAAGCCATAATCATGTACTACATATGGCATTACCCACACCACATAATATCCTCTGAAAATGAAATAATTCTCAGTTTATAATATGAAGATCTTTATATTAACATTGTGAGTATGATCATTTCAATAACTTAACTACAGTTCAGTTCAGTATAGTGTTCTTGATTGGTCATGGATGCTGTACTTTACATTTAACCGTTGTCGGGAATGCCTTAAGCAAGATACAACCTTAATATGTTGCACTCTAGCAGAGAAAGCATATAAAGATACTTTTAACAATTACAAATTTGAGAGGGAGCATTTTATTTTATGACTTGTAACAATAGATGCATCAGCTGAAGGATTAGGGAATAGTGAATAGGCATGTTATTTTGCTTTCAGTTGCCTTCGACCTATGTTGACCACTGAGTCCCTTTTACCATCTGGGGCAAGTTTCTTGCACATCTAGCACCCCGTTTATGCTAAGTATGCACCTGCAACCCCCTCCTTACACATGGATATTCTCATGAACTCTGCAGTCTCTTCTACCTCTGTCTACCATCTCCTCTACCATTTCTCCTCTATTCTTCTCTCCTGTCCATCCAACTGTGTAAGCCATTTTTCTCTCCAGTTCCCTTTCACTGTTCTGTATGTTGGAACTGCGTGCACCACTCTCTGTATTCCCTCTTTCTACCAACATAGTCTTTATGTAACTTCTGCTTCCTTCATCAAAGTGGTAACTGTGCTTGTTCCTGAGACACTGTCCTCATTGTATGTGTGCCCCTTCTCTCTCCTGCTACTGATCCTAATACTTTTTAGGTTTTGCCTGGCGAAAAGATGCGCTCTGCACATCTTTTTCGCGCAGGCGAAAACCTATTGAGATATATACGGGAGACAGGAACAGCCTCCGTCTTTCATTGGCTAGCTCCATAAATGGAGGCTAGCCATTGGAAGACGGGCCTGTCCATCAATGCCGGACCAGATTCGGGGGCGTTCCCGAGAATTTTTGGCTTTTGGCTACGTCACGCGACGTCAGCCAAAAGCCGGGAACACCCCCGAATCTGGTCCAGCATTGCCGGCACCCGCCTTCCTGCTCCGGCCGTCGTCAGTGTCTCTCCTCCCCCTTTCCCGCCCCCTCCCGCTTGTTTCCTGATGCTGGCCTCGCAATGGCAGCACCGGCCGAAGATGCCAGAACAAGTTGTTTGGAGCAGAATAAACTGGATATAGGTAGCGCTTTTGGTAAGTCTAAAACCTTCATAATGTATTGAAGGATAAGAAACCTCTTATGAAAAATAGATCGAGGCTGGAAAAACAAGTATACAGACAGGGATAGCCGGGATATTTGGGGCAAGCGACAAAACAACAATATCGTGTTATAGTGAAGAATGTGTAAAGCAGGAGAGATCTAATTTTCACTGGCTTACGTTTTTTCACTCGTTCGTACTTGAAACACGCGTGATGCCTTGATGCTAGTAAAATCAGTTTCTCTATGCGAACAAATTCAGGACAGAAATTTCAATGCATAGAAATTCAATCCCAGTCTGTTATTTTCTTTTTCAATCACCGCTCTCGGTGCAAGGCGGGGAGACAAGCAGCGCCTGAAAGGACGCAGACCTTTGGCGATTGTCTCCCTTGTGCTCGCACATTACTTGGAAATAACCTGCTACGCGGGTCACACTTCCATTTACAAAATATCAAATCCACATGTATTGATTCGTACAACAACAGGGTTTCTGCATCGTCTTTCAACGAAGAAGCCAGCATGGGGTAAAGAAAGAAGTGTGCGCCAGAGGATGCCTGCGAGCTGATCACTGCAGCGTCATTAGATCCAAGAGGAGCCTCTCCCCCTCTCCTCCTTGCTTGCTGTGGTTTCTACATTCGAAACCAACTCCTCGTAGGTAATGCTATCCCCATGTGCTCTTACTTTTATTCACTCCTATTCCTTTAAGCTCCGAGAGTGTGAGTTCCTGTCCCTGGCAAATACATGTGCGCTACTCACAGAAATATACACGTAAACAATACTCTTGCTGAGTTTTGCAAAGGAATTTTGCACAAAAGGTACTCACGAATTAATTCAAAATGTCTAGTGTTCATGAAATGTATTTATTTTGGGCCGGAAAAGTTGTGGCAGCCTTAAGCTAAATCAAGTCCCATTATAAGAGAGAATATTTAGTATTAGTAGTCTGCCAATGCCGATCAGCCTTTCCTAAGTATTCTTCCTCTGAAGACACACTTCATTTGGCATTAAATCTCTGCGTTTAATTCCAAGGGATGGGGGGGGGCCTCTACAAAGGTTTCAGTATTTGACACCGTCACAGGTTCGCAGTGCATGGCTAAAATAAGAACAGAGAGAACCAAAGCTCATATTTTAGCCACCCCCTTCAAAGCGGTTGTATGACAGAGGCACGCATGGCTAAACCACGCGTGCCGTACAGGGCTGCAAGAGCAACGCATGCATCGTAACAATACACTCCTTTTCCACGCATGCCTTTTACTGCACAAGTTTGTGGTAAAGGCATGATTGGTAAAGGGATATGTATGGTAAAGATCCTCCCGGGCCCTAAAAACAACCACGACCCCCCCTGAGCCCTTAGAACAGCATTGACCGCCCCAGCCCTAAAAACAGCCCTGAACCCCCCCCCCCCCCCCCCCCAGCCCTAAAAATAGCCCTGAACCCCCTCCAGAGCCCTAAAAACAACCCGACCCCTGAGTCCAAAAAAACAACCCTGACCCCCCTGAAGCCCTAAAAATAACCCGACCCCCCAAAGCCCTAAAAACACCCTCCCTGAGCCCTGAAAACAACCCGACCCCCCCTGAGCCCTATAGCTTATCTCTATGAAAATTATTTTTATTGATACTCATAGAAAAACATTTTTCAGTGCAATACAATATCACAAGCGTGTTTACACAAAATGATATTACAAATATAAACAATATATTAAAATATTTTGAGCCACAGAAGACATGTGAAACATAAAAAAAATGTAAAGGTAACATTTATTTTTTCTATGAGTATCAATAAAAATAATTTTCATAGAGATAAGCTATATGTGTGGTTGGATAATTCGACAATTGTTTTTCAGGGTTCATTCATTAATTTACATATATGCATGAGGAATGTGTAAGACTGATAGATTCATATGGTTGGTTTGAGTAAATGGTTTGAGTAGAAGGTTTATTTAATAATAGTTGCTCCAAAATATTTTTTGCTTTACTTACTTAGTAAACAGCCTATTCAGAACGAGATTACTTACTTTCTCTATTAGACCTTATTTTTCCCCCCAGACCACGGTGGTGTGTGTCCCAGTGATGCCTTTGAGACCTAATAAGAGAGTATATACACACCGTCTGGCCTCATCTGCCCCTTTTTGCAGGCTCATCCTCCTATCTCTCAGGAGCCAAACAAACTCTACCATGACCTCTGCGTTTCTCCTGAGTGTTGTGCCTCTCATCTTAATGTTATCACATTGTCTTCTAAGCTTAGAGTGTTATGCCAGCATGTATTCTGTATTCCCTTACCTGTATGATTCCATGTTCTGCATTCTGATCCTGGCGGTTGCTGAGGCAGGATGGTTGATAATTGTACTGCTGTGCTTCCTGAATAAACTCACCTTATACCTGCTCCTGGACCACGACTCTTCTCTTCATTTTGGCGACGATTTGGCCCTCCACGTCATCGAGGAGTCTCAGCTGTTCCTGGAGAGCTGTTTGCCCACACTTCATTCTTCTCTGCTGGTTGGCGTTTCCTCGTTGACTCTCGCTTAGCGCTTACCCTTCACAGCGCTTCCCGCTCCGGTATTTCCTTCGAGACCGGCAACCCCAAGGTACTGTATTTTTTTCTGGGATTTGGCGGTGTCGCTGTGCGCTCGAGCACAAAGCGCGAGGCACACAGCGTGAGCAACACAGCGTGAACGTTCTCAAGCGCCATTCTCTTCAGCGCGTCTTCCTCACGAGAACTCTTCAGCGCGTCTCCCGATTGCTTTGCCAGAGACGCTGTATGCGCGCTGACGTCATCGCGCACTGCGTCTGGCGGCCATTTTGGGACCTCTCTTCGTTTTTGCCAACCACGCATCCGAAACTGCCTGATTAACATTGCCGTTTTGCCAACCACGTTTTATTTCAACTGGCAAACAACTTTATTGAACTAAATACCACTCTTTCAATACTTTTCTTCTGGGCAAACGGGTTTTTAGCACAGTTTATGACAAAAATCTTTATTTAAATACAAATACGTTCCAGTTCACCTGCCTCAGCTTTAATCCGCATTAAATACGCAATATACATATACGTATATAAATTACATGGCTACCACTGCCAACCATACGATTTCTCCTCCACCTGCCTTTCTCATTGAAGGTGAAATTCCCACTACAGAATGGGAAGAGTGGCTAGGATTTTTCGAAAATTATCTTGAAGCCATAGATGGCCTTAGGTTTCCTGCGACCAGGAAGAAGGCTATCTTATTAAACTCCTTAGGCAAAGCGGGACAACATGTTTTCAAATTTCTGCCAGAACTCCTAAATGATGATGGTGAGCCTATTGATAACCCCTACAATGAAGCGAAATTGAGGTTAGAAAAATATTTTGGAAAGCAAATTAACATCGTCATGCAAAGACACAAATTTTATACTGCTCCCCTGAAAGGCAAAGAAACAGTTGATCAAATGGTTGCTCGCTTAAGAGAATTATCGCTGAAATGTGACTTTGGAGCTATGGCGGACCAGATGATTCGAGATCAACTGATAGTGCAATGTAAAAACAAGTGGATGCAGCAAAAGCTTTGGGCAGCCAAGAACCCTACATTGTTGGAAGCCATCACAATTGCTAAAGTAGTCGAGGAATCTGATAAATGCATGGAAGAGATGCGGCTTCTTGAAATAAAGAAGGAAGAGACTGTCAACATTGTCACCAAGTCTGATAAAGAACCAGCTTCAAATGTTGATAAATTTAACTCTAAACCAAAAAAAATTCTTCCCAAATCTAGGTCTGTTTCTAATAATCCTGGTGGGAAGGTGAAATTTGTGGGATGTTTTCGTTGTGGTGATATGTCTCATGCTGCTGATTTTCAGGGTTGTTTTGCTAGAGACAAAACCTGCCGTAAGTGTGGTAAGCGTGGTCACATTAGCAAAGTGTGCAAATCACCTGCATTTAATAGAGTTAATTTTGTTGAAGATGATGCTTCTTCTCAAGAAATGTTCTTATGTGTGGACGGTGACGCTGATGATGACAATACTCATTTTGTCTTACAGAGGCCAAGAGCTTCTTTTATTCTCAACGATGTTCCTGTTACTCTCATGGTTGATCCAGGCTCAATGATATTGGCCATCTGTACCACTTTTACACAGTGATTTTATGCCGAAAGGTTATACAGGAAAAGTAATTAAATTGAAGGGAGTCATGGATACTTCTTTTCAATTTAAAGGGAGATCTGCTTTGGGCAAGGTTTTCATTTCCGAAGAAGGCCCAGCAATTCTTGGGTGGTTGCAACAGTATGATTTACATATTATTCTTGACCCAAGATCTGATGACGTGGTACTTGCAGTCGATGATTTCTACAATGTTGAAAATGTCCTTTCTAAATTTACTGACGTTTTCCGTCCTACTTTGGGTAAATTGAAAGGTTACTTACATGAAATTAAGGTTAAGGAAAATGCTTCCCCAGTTAGACATGCTTTAAGAAGAATTCCCATTGCTGTTAGGAAGGAGGTAAAGGAAATGCTTGATGACATGCAAAAGCAAGACATAATTGAACCGGTGGAAGCTTCTGAGTGGCTTTCGCCAGTTGTAGTCACACAGAAAAAGGCCGGTAAGCTCCGTTTTTGTGTTGACCTTCGTTCTCTTAACCAGAACATTATAGTTGACAAATTTCCTTTGCCCAACATTTCAGAAATGGTTCTGTTAATGGACAAGGTTAAATTCTTTAGTAAATTAGACCTAAGGTCCGCCTATCATCAAGTTGTGTTACACCCTGACTCCAAAAAGTTTACTGCTTTTGTTACCATTGAAGGGGTGTTTCAATTTAAAAGGTTGCCTATTGGCCTAGCCTCTGCGGCAAGCGTTTTTCAACACATGATGCATTCCCTTTTTAAAGACTTAAAGCATGTCCACTTCTTCCAAGATGACATCCTGATTACAGGCATAGATGAGCTTGAACACAATTGTAATTTGTCAAAAGTTTTACAAATTTTATCAACTGCTGGTCTTACTTTGAGAAAAGACAAATGTCAGTTCTTGTTAACCGAAATTGACTACTTGGGGTACACTATTTCACAGAATGGTGTTAAGCCAAAAGAAGATCTTCTAAAAGCAATCACGTGTGCCCCTATTCCTACTGACAAAGGCCAACTCAAGTCGTTTCTTGGTTTAGTGGAGTACTACTCCAAATTTGTTCCTAATTTCTCACATAAAACTGAACCTTTACGAACATTACTTAGGAAAGGTGTGCATTTCGAGTGGGGAACTCAACAGTCTCAAGCTTTTGAACTGGTTAAAAGTGATATTATCAATGCGGGCATTTTGACAACTTTTGAACCTGGTAGAGATACTTATGTTACAGTTGATACAAGTGCATATGGTATTGGTGCCGTATTGTCTCAGAGGTGCGGGGGAAGTTAGAAGACTGTGGCGTTTGCTTCTCGCTGCCTCAATTCCTCTGAGCGTAACTACGCTGTCATCGAGCGAGAGGCTCTAGCCGCTGTATGGGGCGTTTCGCACTTTTGCACCTATCTGTGGGGTATGGTGTTCTGTCTAAGAACTGACCATAAGCCCCTCCTCAAAATCCTGTCACCAGGTGGGGCTAATAATGGTTCTCCCCGCCTGATGAAGTTTGCTGCCAAGTTACAAGACTATACTTATAGATTAGAGCACATATCTGGTTGGAGGAACACACAAGAGGACTGCTTATCACGCCTTCCTGTTTTTTCGGAGTATGTTGGTGAGGATTTGGAGGATGAGAGTGTCTGTTTAATTGCTGCCTTTGAGGATGTTTGTTCTTCTGAGTTTCGCTCTATCTCTAGAGAAGAATGGCATCAAGCCGTCTTAGAGGATGCTGACTTTGGTGAGTTGGTTGATGCTATCCGTTTGGGATGGAGAAGGGAAGGGAATGTTAAGCCTTCTCTGCGTTCCTTTGTCAAATTACAAGAAGAGTTGAGTTTGGGTGTTTCCGATGATTTGGTGTTGCGTGGTGAGAGGTTTGTTCCACCGTCCTCTCTTAGGAGGAAAGTTTTTTGTTTAGCTCATGAGGGACATCTCGGGCAAAACATGACTCTTAAGAGGATTAAAAAAAACTTTTGGTGGCCTGGAGTTGACGATGATGTGCGTAGGTGGGTTGAGTTTTGTCTTCTGTGTAAAGAGAGTGAAAAGAGGTTGAAGATCTCCTCTCCTTCACAGGGCTCCATTGTCAGCTCTTGCGTCATGCCTTGGGATAAGTTATGTTTAGATTTCATTGGTCCCATGGATTCCTTACCTGCTGATTGTAGGTTTGCTTTAGTTCTCGTTGATGTATCCTCTCGGTGGTTGTGTGTAGAATTTATGAGGAATATCACCACTGATGCTGTTATAAAGCAATTAAGGTCTCTATTTTTTAAGGAAAGTTTTCCGAAAATCCTTGTTACAGATAATGGCACCCAACTCACGTCGTCCTCTATGCATTCCTTCTTAACCAATCATGGAATTAAACACATTTGCACTTCCCTTTACAACCCCCAGGGAAATGGTTTGGTGGAACGGATGAATCGATTGATTAAGGGTACTATACAGTTGTCGGTGCAAGGACAAAAGGATGTACGCAGGGCGGTGGAAGATATGGTGTGGTCGTACAATACCACAGCCCATGGAGTTACTGATTTGGTCCCGTTTGAATGCATGCGTGGCAGAACTCCCAGAACTAAACTAGTCCCGCAGTGGCTATGGGAAGGAAATGTTGCTTCTAAGGTAGTTCCTGGAAAGGTTGGTAGAGTTGAAGTGGGCGACTTGGTCAAAATCAAGTTGGGCCGTAGAGAGTTTGGCATGAATACGTTTTCCGATCCCATGAGGGTTAAGGAAGTACATAAATGGCATGTTGTGCTAGAGAACGGACAAAATTGGAATTTCCGCAGGATTGCCTTGTACGCCAAGAAGGAGGTTTCTGATGGGGGAGTGGTTGAGCAATCATCCAGGGATGTGTCCTTGATGGGTGACTCTCTTCTCGGGGGTTCCCAAGTTGCTTCAGATCCTTCTCAGGGCACCTTTCAGTTGCCAGACTCTTCCCCTGTGACACCCACTTGTTCTAAGAAGTTTTCTTCTGTTCCAGGGTCTTCACAAGGAGCGGCCTCTAGTTTGGGTCGCACTTCTTATGGGAGAACTCATCGTGTTCCTAAGAAATGTGATGAATTTGTTAGATATTGATTTTTCCTATTCTCTGTTCTTTTCTTCTCTCTTCTCTTTCTCTTCTTTTGTTGTTCTTTCTCTTTTCTTTCTTTCTTGTTTTTTTTTTAGTGTTTTTTTTTCTCTTTAAGGGGAGGAGATATGTTGTGCCTCTCATCTTAATGTTATCACATTGTCTTCTAAGCTTAGAGTGTTATGCCAGCATGTATTCTGTATTCCCTTACCTGTATGATTCCATGTTCTGCATTCTGATCCTGGCGGTTGCTGAGGCAGGATGGTTGATACTTGTACTGCTGTGCTTCCTGAATAAACTCACCTTATACCTGCTCCTGGACCACGACTCTTCTCTTCACTGAGCAGTATCAGTCTATGTGGTTTCTGTGCCTACACACCATAGTCAAGTCAAGTCAAGATTATGTTGATTATGACCATAGTCTTTAAACAAGAACAAGAGGTTGTTTGGGAGGAGACAGGGGCGTTGTTAGGGGAAGAGATTGAGCAGAGACATTACATTTACTCGTAATAGGGAAGGGGCGGTCCAGGGCATGGTGTTTGTGCAGTCGGTATATTTCTAGGGTGTGGGCACAGCTCCTTTGTGTGCCCCGTGAAGGGGTGGTGTGTACCATGTCGACCTGTGACAGAGTGATAGCTTACGACACTCAGGCGGCAGTGAGTGCAGTGTGGTGGTGTTTGTGAAAGCGCGGGGTCAAAGTGGGGGTTCAGGGCCTGGTGGAAGGTAAATGTTGTGATGCCTGTGCTCAGTTTAGGGGGGGTTGTCTGGGATGCTGTGTGAGTGCGGTGCGAAGATGCAGGTTCATTCAGGGCCTGTATTTGATAGTAGAGGGTAGCTGAACGTAGTTGTGGTGTTGGGGGTCGTGCCTAGCAGTAGTGTAGGCCTTAATGAAGAAGTTGCAGGGGCTTGTGGTGTTCTGGCAAGTGCAAGAGCGCTTGGCATCTGTGAGGGGGCATTGAGTGAGGGGGCTGACAGTCCAAGTGTTAGGTGTGAGGGCGGTGGTGTCCAGAGCCTTGGAAGGGTTGTCACTTAGCTCGGTGCCGTCAGGTGAGGAGACTATTTCGCTAGCCCTAGGCCTTCACTTTACAACTACGTGTGATCTGGGCGTTGTAGTCATGCGATACTTACACCGCACCAATTTGGCTGGTCCCTCCCGTTAGCAATGATTTCCAATGGATCACTGCAGAGCTGAACGCACGGCGTCCTCCTGACAGCGTGGACTTTGGAGACCATCCTGGGTTTGGGGACTGGCACGTGTAGGAGGTTGGATAGCTAAGGTGCGATATAAGGGGTGCAGAGCTCCAGTGCATTGTGAGTGTACAGGGTCTGACTCTGTTTAGTGTTTGATGCCGGTATGAGGCGGATTATCTCAGTACAGGTCCTGGGGTGGTGTGAACGTGCAGAGTCTGGGTGCAGTGTGAGGGTGCAGACGCCCTGAGGGTTTTGCAATGAGTTTTTCCCCCTTATGTGGATTTGTGTGACGACTAGGTGGTATTTGGTGAAGTGCTATTGTAAAGGTATCGCTTGCGCTTTTTCGTGTTTTGTGCAGTTCTGCCCTCAGTTACAATCATCCATCCCCCCCTCGTTTTTGTGTCCTTCTGCCTTCTGTCTGCCTCGTGATTTGTGCCATTCTGCCCTCCGTTAGAATCATCCCCCCCTCGTTTTTGTGTCCTTCTTCCCTCTGTCTGCCTAGTTTTTTGTGCCAATCTGCCCTCAGTTATAATTGTTTCCCCTCGTTTTTGTGTCCTTCGGCCTGGTGTTTTGTGCCGTTCCTCCACCTGAACTGAGCCCTTTAAAATAAGGCCATGCTCCAAAAAGTACCGCAGCCCCCTGCCCTGAACCATAAAAAACTGCCCCCTACCTCCGTGAAGTACTCTGACTCTGCTCCCTACCCTCCCTTGGCGCCTAAAACTGTCCCCTGCCATGCACCCTACAAAGCCGCGACTTAGTAAACTGTCCCTTCTCTGTGTGCTTCGAGGACGTAAAATGTAAGCCTAGGCACAAATGTAAGCCTAGGCACAAATGGATGGTTGGATTTGTGGGGTAAAGTTTTATTTATTGTGATTTTATGTAGCGCGAACTTTACCCGAAGGTGTCAGAGCGCTTTAAATAAGAACCAGTTGCCAAACCTAAGGACTTTGATTTACATGCGTTAAGTAAAAGATACAAACAGGAAAACAATTGAAATGTACTAGATGTAGTCACACAAAGAAGAGAATGTTGATTCTCGTTCTATTTCTATATACATATGGAAGGGATATGAATAGATGTACTGCAAGAGTCACATAGGAATGTTAGAGTAGAAAGGTCTACTGCATATACTAGTGAATACAGTCATCTCTATATACAGAAAAAATGAGTTATATTTAGAGGGGTCGGAGTGGGACGCAGTGGGTGGATGGATGCATGATGGATGGATGTATGCATGATGCATGGATGTATGGGTGGATGCATGGATGGGTTGTTGGTTGGATGGGTTGGTGGATTGCATAAATTGTTGAGGGATTGGCTGTATATATGCATCTATCCATCCACCCATCCATGCATCTATCCATACACCCATCCATACACCCATCCATGCATGCACCCATCCATGCATCCACCAACTCATCCATGCAAGCATTACAACAACAGCCCGTAGCTCTCCTTCATCTCTCCTCGCCCCCCCTTCCCTGAGCCCGCAGCTCTCCTTCGTCTCTCCTCGCCCCCACTTCCCTGAGCCCGCAGCTCTCCTTAGTCTCTCCTCGCCCCCCTTTCCCTGTGCCCTGCTATTGTAAATGACAATGCCATTTATTTATGTTAAAAAAAACATAAATAAAAATAATGTCAAGAGCAATGCCAATAGCTCTAACTTTAACAAAGGCAAAACCATTACATTGTAAATGCTTGTTTAGTTCGTAGCCTACCAAGCACCCTTCATGCCACTTCACTGTTCTGTTCTACACCACTCTAAGACACTCTATGCTTCTCCACTCTACAGCATTTTACTCCCTCTACAACACTCTACCCCACTTCCCTCCACTCCACTTTATGACACTCCACTCCATGCCACTATCATTGACCCCACTAACTTTGAGCCAGTACTGAACAGCAGCCATGCTCCAACACAATGGCTAAAACATATTGGCAAAGCTCATATTTCCTGCATCGGGGAGACCTATTGGAGACCTAATGCCCACCCCATCGCTTTCACCCATCCCTCGTCGCACTCTCCCTTTTCCCACCCATTCAGCACTAATCGACTGAACTTGCATATGGGAAATTAACATCATACATCATGAAAAGAATATTGCTCTTGCAGGTAAAGGCAGGAAGGAGCCCTGTACAGCTAGAACACTCCTTTCTTTACATGTAAATAGTATGCAAAACTATTTAAAACAAAGCAGACTTGATTTTTATGTCTTTATTTCAATAGTCTGAACATTTCACGTGTAAAAAAAACAGAGAAAAAAAGTCTGTGAAAGAAAACATTCTGTTGTCGTATAACCTAACAACGATATGTTTCCCTGTCATCAATCAGAGCAATGGACATCCGGCGTAGATTTATATACATGGAAAGAAGAGAAGATTGCAATGGGGAGAGATTCATTGTATGGATCGTTGTTTCTGAAGATTGCCTCCTTCTTTCGAACCGCAATACATTTGATTATAGCTGTAAATAATAGAGAAACAAAGGGATGGTTTGTAGGAACGGAGGAAGTGTGCAGTGTGGGACCCTGGTGATTGGTTTGCTCGCATCCCTGGCAAGGTACAAATCATTCAAATTGACACTGGATGTGCGAGGTTGGTAATATCCACTTCTGTGGAATGACTCTAAAATCAGGAGATTTCTTTTAAAGTAGATTGCATTATATTGTGAGAGAGGCTATGAAAGGGAAATAGAATTGCTTGGTGATGCCTGTGGAAATATTGTTTGATGGCAATAAAATGTTCTTTGGAAATTCCCTCCTGAGTGGAGCAAATGGAGTTTGTTTGCAGTAATTGCATTTTTGGGCATTCGCTCTCACACTTTTCAATATGGATTAAATCAATTGGAGCCCATGATTTGGTTTGGATTTGGAGAAAAGAACCATGGAAATTGATTTGTGCTGCACTGAAAGAAAAAGCTTTCAAAGTTTAAAAATCGAGGAAGCTTTAATTTATTGGGTTAGTGTCAGCTTCTGCACTTTAGACTAGAAATATGCTTGCAAATTTACTTTAGACGAAATGTATGGAGGTTGTATAAATGGAAAACATTTACCAATCTCTTACAGAAAAACAAACAGGAAAGAATGACATTTTTTTTGCAATTTTAAATGTACTGTCCTATTTTTGATCACATTTCAGTTATGGTGGTGGAATTCATTGTTTCATTTACTGAAATGTTCAGGTTTGCTATCTTTATTTTTTCTAGGCTGACTGTAGTAGATAGTTTCTCCTTAATAAGAAGTTATTATTGTGTAACCGAATAACTTATTTTATTTAATGTGTCTTTTATATTGCAATCAATATACTACGAACAAAGACATGCTTTTTTTGTTAGTTCTGTGTGCGTGCGATTAGGAGCGTCTTTTGCTTAAAAGAACCTCACTGGGCTTTAGTAGACCGGTCAGTCTTTTCAAAGTGGCTCGAAAAAAAGGACGGATGCAAAGGGAGTTGCTTGTGGCACCTCGGTTACTGACCTGTGACTAAAGAAATTATAATCCTGAAAATTATAAGCATTTCGGTGCTCAGTGTATAACAGAAACAATACAAATATACAAATTGGGTTTTCCTCTTTCCAGAAGTGCCACATCTTTCCTGTACATTACATGGAAGCATGGGGCAATAATTTGCTGGCTCTATAAAACAATGGACTAGAGTCAAGATGGACCAATTTACTGATATGTAAGTTTTTCTACAGAGCTACAAAAGACAACAGTCAAGCGCTTTGGGATATGTGTAATGCTCCGTTGGTGGCTTCATTATTATGTTCCGTGTGCACTGACACCACTTCTGACATTTATTGACAGATGCACACACAACCGTGTTACTTGAGCAAGCAACAGCCCCGCCACCATCCCCGTCTGCAGCTGCTGGCTATAGCAGGTCTGTGGGAGCACCTGGGGTGCAAGGGTAGAGGTGCAATAAATAAGTGCTTATTTGAGGTACAAAATCACTAGTCGCGAGTTGAGGCAAGACAACAAACATCACTGCACACTATAGCGATACTTTCATTTAGGAGAGACATTCTTGTTAACAGGATCTGCAGGGCTGTCACCAACGAGCAGATCTTGACCACGAGAAGTTAAATAGGGATGTCATAAAAATGTTGTCCCAGAGATTATCTCGAAACACGTTCATGTTAGGCCTTCGGGAATCTGAGACTATGGGGCCCATTATGATGGCGAGCGGATCGCCCCCGCCAGGCTGGCAGTAGCCACCGACGGCCTGGCGGGGGCGATCCGCCCGCCATCCTTGCTGCAATGACCCCCGCTATATTAACATGGCTGGGGGGTCCGCGGCGGACGGAAAGACCGTCTGCCGCTTTTCCACCCTGGTCACCTTGCGACCGGGGCGGAAAAGGGTTTATATGGTGGCGGTGTCTATCAGACACCTCCAGCCATATCAGGATGGGCTTCGTCAGATGCCTTTCCGTGGCAAAGCATGCGGTCTTCACTTTGGGGGCCCGTTGCAGGCCCCCATGGTGAAGGCGAGGTGGGGGGTGCACATGGGGGATACCTGTGGTACCCCTTGCATTTGCATACATAATGCGGCAGGCACCACGCGGTGCCTGACACTTTTTTGTATGCAAATGCATAACAAGCATTTTTAACATTGCGGCGGGTGCTGGTGTAAACACCGCCCGCCGCAATGTTAAACATGCATGATGCGCCCACCACTGTGGTGGGCGCATCCTAAGACCCCCCACAACACCCCGCTCTTACAGCGGGCGATCCCTTCCCCCAATGGGATGGCAGGCAGACTAAGTCCGCCCGTCATCCTAATGACCCCCAAAGTTTGGTAAGTCGCAAGAAGGCATGTATTGTATTTGTATTGTAGTATTTTATAGCGCTTCATTCCATTGAGGAGCCTGCAGAGTACTGTCAAAAATGACTGTGATTTCTTCAGCTGTGAAACAGAGTGCTGCAAAAGGCGACCCGCGAAGTAGTAGGGGTGATGTTGATTCTGTTATGGAAACTAGAATTATGCAACATCAAAGGACCAAGTTGTGCAACAGACTCAACTGAATTATTCATGAAAACAGTGCTTAATTTGAGCAAGTGGTTTCCAGTTCTCAGCACCGGCACTTAATCATCATTCCCTGCGCTTTTCATGAGCACCAGTTAAGGACACATTCATTTATGTTAGGCATGGGGAGATTAAGGTATCTGCCTAGAATCACAGGATGTTAAGCCGACGCAGAGACTCGTACCTGGTTCCCTAAATCTGAAGTCAGCAGCTCTAGCCGTTACTCCACATCCTCTCCTCACTTTTATGGTTAGTAGTTGTTTCTGCTGTAGGAAGCACTAACAGGAGAAATGGGCTGCTGCAAGCTGCCTCCTGGCGAGAGCCCTGGTACATTTTAATTCTTTTTTACAAATTAACCACTGCGTGAAGAACTTGAATTATACGGGAACGGTCACAGCCACAGAATTGGGTAAATCGAGTAGCATTGATTGTAGCATCTTATATTTTCTACTCAAGCACAGCAACAAGGTACGTATTTGAAAGTAAATTCACAGAACATTCCTTTCATCTCTTAGTATAGAACCAATTTGATTTGGGATATAATGTCAAGTTGAGGAGAAATCACTTTAGTTTCCCGGGACCAGCTGTCCAGGTTGCACCTGGAGGAAAATGTATGTTTTCTTGCCACCTAATGTTAATCAACCCTGCCGTATAGTTTGGTCCTCTACTGCTGTATGAGCAGTGGCCCTGCCTTTAGTGCATGACTTAAAATATCCCAGTAATATCGCACCCAGAATTACAGCTGACTCCCAGATATTGGTAGTACCAGATGCAATATTGACAGCCCCCACATACTGCAGTAGTAGTGGTGGGACTGCGGCTGCACCATTTGGGGCATTAGAAATCACCATCAAGATTTTTTCTCCGGCGAGGTGCTGCCACAGCATTAAAATGACTGCCGGTGTGTAAAAGCAAAACCGAGAGCCCCAGAATAATTAGCATTGGAGCCTAAAAATCCTGGACAAGTTAAAGGTCACACTTATGTCAGAAGTTGGTATCCAATAAATTCAGGTTTTAATTTAACTAGTAAACAATAACATTTGTGCACTGATATTTTGTTTTCTTGCATGAAATTAACACCTTATGCCCTGGTTATATTTAATGATCATTCAGGTGCACCAATGTGGACAATTGAGCCTGAGATTTCTATTTTCAATTAGGCGAGAGATATTTACTTACCATGGCTGCAGACACAAACATCCCAATTGGCGTTTTCAAAACATACTGACTAAAAGCAATTGGTTAAACAACATTCATTCTATAGCACTGGGTGGAACATCGCTTTTTGTAAAAAAAAAAAAAAAAAAAATTCATTTTTGTTACACTATACTACCAGCAAAAGAGAAAAGCACCCAAGGTCGGCCCTTTCTTGCTGTGCCCGAAGGACAGGAACATATCTTGGGAGAGCAGTTTAGAGGAAGAGCGCCGCCCCACTACTCAAAAGGAAAACTAAAATGACAATACCGTATTGTTATTATCATTATAGTTTTCAGTGACTCTCTGGGTGGGGCCAGGCTGGCAGGAGCAGGGAAAGGAGTGGTTTTGCACTCCTGAAGTGCACAGGACTACTTGGCCAGTTCCCTGAGGCCAGCCAAACAGTCATGCGCACTTTGCATGTTCCCCACCAGGCTGCATTACACAGCCTGGTGAGGAACATGCAGATGCTCCATGTCCCCTTCTGAGCGCCAATCAACGACGCTCAGACCAATCACAACGCTGCATTGCAGCATTGTGCTTGGCTCAGGGAGCCTGGGAGCCCGGGTTCTTCATCCTGCTTCTTGCTGTCGGACAGGAGACAGGAAGAAGAGGACAGAAGAGAGGCGATGGCCTGCCGTCACATGTAAGTGGGTTTTTATTGACATTTTTTGTCCCGCCCCTCCCCTGCCGCACCACCCAGGTCCGGTAGCAGCTGCTACTGGGAGAGGGTACAGTGGTTGTATTACGATGCTCACCATGCCAGTGACTCAAGGTGTGTAACAATGAAAAACAGATGAGGACTTCCAAGGCAGTAAATAATTCTTGTCACTCGGGACTTCTCACAGTGGAAAAGCCAATAGGTCTGGATTTAATGTGGCAACACAAGCAGAAAGCATTTTTGCATGTCTTGGTTTGCATGATAAAGCAGTGGTCCCCAACATGTAGCTCTGCGCCAGGGCTATGAAGTGCTGCTTACTAGTTGATCCTTACCACTATATTGTTTGTGCGTGCTACACTGGACAGATATTTATTTTCTTGCATGTACTGGTCTTAGTTGGTTTTTCTCTTTGCGGTTATTCTCCTGGCACTTTTTTCCTGGTTAGGTATCTGGAAGAATCACAAAGGTTTCTTGACCCCAGGGTCTGAGGCATTCAAACCAGGTTACCTTTAATAGCCAGCTTTCATTTTAAAAAGGAAGCTGTAAGCAGTCTGATAAAGTCAAGAGCAGGAGCCAGTGAAAAGCCCAGTGTAAACACACAATGTCCCAAGCCAGCATGCTGTGCAGCTACACTGAGTCTGGTGTGGGGAAAGGGTGGCACGGCAAGGTGGCAGGTGGGAGAGAGGGGCTTTGCGTTGCGGAAAAGCAGCTTTTCTCATGCAGTGGAAGCAGAGCATTTAAATTGAGAACGGGAGGGGAGGTGGCCTCTTCTGCCTGAAATAAGGAAGGAGGAGATGCATGGGATATGTAAAAAACAAAAATCAATGTTAATGAGAACACTAGCGCTTCCTTGGAGGACTCCTAAAGGAAGCAAAAAGAAGTTCCTAAATGAATCATAAATTGAGGGATGGTGGAGGTATACTGTACTTGAATGGTGTGTGTGGGTAGTGGAAAACACAGGAAGAGGCATGACAAATGCATGCCATGAACAAATGGGGGGATAGTCTGCGAGAGCGACAATTGAGCCAGAAAATTGGAAGCCTATGGGTGGGTTGAAACCCACAAAGGAGATACAGCATGTCTCGGTTCAAGACAGAGCATGCGCGCCATCTAGAGCCGAGACCTAAAAATTGTGAATACTTATGGGCCGATTACAATCTCACCCGGAAACCATTCCTACCGAATCGGGCCTGGAATTCTTTCTGAACTATTCGAATCGGCGGAGTCCGACCAACCGATTTTGATGCTTCCGCATACGATTCGGTCAGACTCCCATTGACTTAAATGGGAGCCTGTGTTCCGAACGACAACACAGGCTCCCATTGAAGGAAGGGGTGGCTGGGAAAAATCGTGCATCCTATGCCTGCCACACTGTGCATGGTTGGAAACGGGGGGGGGGGGGGTCCCTTGGGTACCCCACTGGCCCCATTCAAAAAGCTCCGGGTGAAGAAGGGCCTGCTACAGGCCCCCAAATACAGAATATGGCAGCTAATTCGTTCCAGAAAAACCAATACGGAAGAGCTGTCCAAATCGGTCAGCACCATCGCTCATCTCTGAAACCGAGTCCATAGAGCTGTACGATTCGGCTCCGAAAGACGCGACCTGTCCAAATGCCATTTGGAACCGAAATGGACAGCCCTAACATTTTCCCAGCATCAAGATCAGTCGTTGGGAACTGTGTACGATTCGGTCGGAAACAAGGGTTCTGAATCGGATTTGGCAAACTGAATCTGATTTGGAGCCCTTCTGAACGGCATCGTAATTGCCCCATTAGGGCCAAATTTTGATGTCGGACAGACTGGAGTCAGTCCGACTTCGCTCTGGAATTGGAAACGAACAACCTCCTCTCATCTGTTCCAGCCAAGCTATTAGGATACGACTGAACCCTGTCCGGTCGCAATCCTATACTTTGCTATGGGAGCATGCAATCTGACCGGAAAGCATGCTCTTTCTAGCAAAGAACAGAGGTGCAGTTCATCCCTGTAGTCCGTGGTAGGCCCCTCAAGGTGCAGGGATCAACAGGGGAGCAACATAGGTGCCCCCTAGGCCACCATTCGGCAGCCTTGCACCTATGGGGGCCCTGCTGGGGGCCCCAAAGACCGTTTCCAATGCCTTTCTTTGTCAGAAAGGCTGGAACAGAAAGGCAGTGGGAAACTGCCATCGTAATCCCTCAGCTGGAAAGAGATGGCCAAGAGATTGCTGAGGGCCTTCCGAATGGCTGACGGGCTCTCCAAGCCCATTGTAAGCCATTCAGAACTCCTGTTTGGAATAATTTCTGACCGACGTCATCAAAATGGGTCGGACATAAATTATTCCAAACAGGAGATTACAATGTGGTAAGAATGGCTCCGACCGACGGTCAGAGCCATTTCTTACCGCATTGTAATAAGGTCCTTAGTGTTCATATGTGTCAGACAGGCCATGCAGTTGTTATTTGGAAGCAGACGCACTGTGGCGATTTATCAAGAATTAGGGTGGATACAGCTGCTGCAGTAGTGTTTTGGGCAACAATGCTATGTTTATACCGGATCACTGACATAATATCAAATACAAAAAAATAGACTTACCAAAATATCGATGACAAAATATAGACTGCAGAAATATCAAATTCCTATCTACAAACAGGTAAGTACAAAAATATCGTTGTAATAAATATAGTTAGTCAAAATATCGCATTTTTTTTAAATGTCTTAAAAGTAATTTAGAATTAACAAAATAATACATATAATTAACTAAAACATACTTAAAAACACTTAAATAACCTTAAAATTATTAAATATTTAAAGTTATAAAAAAACATACAATTATATTTTTTAATACATATATATATATATATATATATATATATATATATATATATATATATATATATATATATATATATATATATATATATATTAATGTAATATTAATAAAAAATATACAATATTTTTACCGTAGGATAGAGATGGGGTAAAAATGAATATTCCCACTCCAGAGAGTGCAACAGTAGGGAAAGTGTTGGATAGCAGGAGGGTAAAAATTACTAGTCCCACTCCAGAGAGTGCAACAGTAGGGAAAGAGTTAGATAGCGTAGAGGTAAAAATTACTATTCCCACTCCAGAGAATGCAACAGTAGACAAAACGTTGGATAGCATAAAGGTAAAAATTACTATTCCCACTCCAGAGTGTGCAACAGTGGGGAAAGCGTTGGATAAAGCAGGGGTAAAAATTACTATTCCCACTCCAGAGAGTGCAACAATAGGGAAAGCATTGGATAGCGGGAGGGTAAAAGTTACTATTCCCACTCCAGAGTGTGCAACAGTACAGAAAACGTTCGATAGTTTAGGGGTAAAAATTACTATTCCCACTCCAGAGGGTGCAACAGTAGGGAAAGCGTTAGATAGCGTAGGGGTAAAAATTACTATTTCTACTCCAGAGAATGCAACAGTAGGGAAAGCGTTGGATAGCGTAGGGGTAAAAAATACTTTCCCCACTCCAGAGAGTGCAACAGTAGGGAAAGCGTTGGATAGCGTAGGGGTAAAAAATACTTTCCCCACTCCAGAGAGTGCAACAGTAGGGAGAGCGTTGGATAGCTTGGGGGTAAAAATTACTATTCCCACTCCAGAGAGTGCAACAGTAGGGAAAGTAATGATTTAATAGATTAAGAAATATAAATTATATATCAATACCAATAAAAAATTCATTAAAATTAATTACCAATTTAATATTATGTAATAATTAATTAATTAGAAAAACAAATACATATTGGTTATTAAAATTACCTACCTATTCATAATTAATTAACAATTAATTTATTTTCAATAACAAAAACTAATTAATAAAAATAATACCAATTAATTATTAATTAACAGTAAATTATCAATACACAAAAAGTATTTTTAATATGTAATTAAATTAATACAATTATCGTAATTATCAATTAATTACCAATGAATTCAAAGTAATTACCAATTAAAAATTAATAAACAATAAATTAAATCAATACCAATAGGTAAATAAAATGTATTTACTTAATTACAATTAAATTACACTAGTCCCCTATAAACCCACAACCCGCTACAGAAAATAAATTAATAAAATTAATATAATTATCAATTAATCAATTAATAAAATTAATTACCAATTAAAAATTAATTAACATAAATTCAAAATGAATACCAATAAATAAATAAAAATATTTAATTAATTACAATTAAATTACTCCCCCCCCCCTTTTTCCCTATAAACCCACAATCCGCTACTTAACTAAAACGCAAAATTAAATGAAAAATAATTAGTAATTTCTAAAAATGTATATTTAATTTAATATAATTAAATTACTTCCCACACTATTCCCCTATAAACCCACAACCCGCTACAGAATTAAATTATGCAAAAATTAAATAACATAAAATTCATTACTTAAAATAAATTACAAAAATAATATACACTTTTCACACATATACTAACATACACAACACTTTAAAAATTCGATATTATAAAAAAGTTCGTTATATTTCAACACCTATATTATATACTTCGATATTTTGACTTTCTATATTTTAAAAATCGATATAATACGTACCTTCAATTCGATATTTTTCACCACTATATTGTGTCCATTCAATATTTTGTCCATTCTATATTTTTACTTCGATATTATGGCTATTCTACATTTTGTATTCGATATTATGTCTAGTTACCGTTTATACCAATAATGGATTTTTGTTTTCTAATATTAAGTGGCTATCTAAGCTTTGTGGTTGAAACATTGCTATATCCACCAGCATCTGCAGCCTCTCTTGAGTTACATTTATGGTTGGGGCAACTGGTTGGACAGGATGGGCTTCTATCTTATTATGGTCATGTTTTCCTTGTGTCCCTGGATCACCTGATACCTCATGGTAGGGCTTTTGGTCAACATGGTGCAGTCATTACATGCCACCAGGAAACTGCAAATGTCTAAATCTTGGAAGCTACCAACCATTTTTTTTAATGATTTTTATTAGCTTTTTTACATTTAAAGCAAGCACAGTACCATATTATTCGAGCAAAGATGTTACAATGATACAAATATGCCGTCAGGAATCAATCTATATGCGCATATGGAGGTTGGTAGTGGCATATGTTGGCTGAGGGTGGACGCCATGTGCGCGCGGGGAATAACTAGGAGAGGGGAAACCAAGGAGTGAGTGGAGCAGGAGAGGGACTGTTGGAAGCAACTGGGGGGGGGGGGAGAGGAGGAGGTAATAGGGTGAAGACTGAGTCAGAAGGGCGGAATCAGACAGATTGTTCAGAGCTCGTCTATGGGGTGGTTAAAATGAGGGGGGGGGACTGAAGGGCTGAGGAGGGTGGGGCCGAGAGGGGGGGACCGGATGTGGTCCGGTGACAGACACTTTATGGAGTTGGTGATGCTGTGGGGGGCAGCAGCGTCTTGGGACGTGTGCGGGGAGGCTTTTGTGTGGGCTAGCTTAAATTGGTGAGATAGCATGGCCCATTCCAGGTAGATAGGGTGTTTACGCTGACCTTTCGCCTCCTCCTCTCTCAGGGTGTCTTCCTCCGCTGTAGCCCACTTTTTCACTGCTCCAACCCATGCCTCGAATGGGGGGCCTGTGGTCGTGCGCCAGTGCATGGCAATATTTCTTTTGGCCAGTAGCAGGGTCAAGGAAGCGTATCTAACTTGCACCTTGTGTGTTTTTGGTTTACGGAAAATGCCCAGGGTGACCGCCTCCCGGGTGTGCAGTCCTGTGAGGCCTGTGAGGGCACTAATGGAGTCGAGTATGGCCGTCCAATATGTCCGAAGGGATGGGCAGCTCCAAAACATGTGATGATAGTGTGCATCTGAGGAGTAACATCTTGGGCAAACGAATTGCGTGTTGGGGGAAAAACCGCTGGAGACGTGCTGGGGTCTGATAGGCTCTATGTAAGATGTAGTATTGTATTTTTTTAAATCGTGCGTTTCTCGACACTTTCTTTGGGGATTCTAGCGCACTATCACATTCCCGGTCATGAAGTTGTCGCCCAATCTCGTCCTCTCAGGTAGCCCGAAGTGTGTGTAGGGGTTTGTTCGTTAGCTATCTGATTGACTTGTACAACCAAGTGACTAAGTGTCTGCCTTTGCCCATATAGAGGATGGTGTGCACTACGGGTTGTGTTGCGGGTTCACTGACTGTAAGGTCATTGTGCGGGCGATAGCAGTCAATGAGTCGACGGTGCGCCAAGAACTGTCCCGGGGCGAGGCCGTAATCTTCCATGAGGCGATCATATGGGCGAAGCTGGTCGTCTGCGAAGAGTGCCTCGGCTTTGGTGATTTCCAGATCCACCCAAACGCGCAGCATGGCGTTCGTGAAGTATGTTGCCCTGTAGGGCCACCCCACGAGCGGAAGCCATGGGGCGTAACAGGGAGTCATACGATGTATTAGTTACATGCATTGGTGTGCTACTGACACTTGTAGGGGGTAGGTCCGGCGGGGTTTGCCGCCGGGGAGTAACAAGCGGCAGAGCTCTGGCATGGGGATGGGACCTTGTGCAGTAAGGGTCTCTCCGGAGTGTCTGCCTGCTATCCAGTATGACAGCCACTGGAATTGGGATGCGAGGAAGTACGACTCGAGGTTCGGGGCACCCAGGCCTCCCTGTGTGGTGGCTAGCTGAAGCTTAGTGAGGGCGATTCTATGTCGGCCCCTTCCCCACACCAGTGATTGAAGGAGCATATCTAGCTCACGAAAGAACTGTCTGGGTGGGACGACCGGAAGGTTAGCGAAGTAATACAACAGTCTGGGAACTATGATCATTTTTGCCAGAGCCACCCGGCCTATTGGGGCAAGTGGGAGATTCTTCCAAAAGCCTACCGAGGCACGGATACTGGCGAGTACTCTACTCATTCAAGTAGCCTGGTGGTGGCGGTCCTGGCGTTGTGGGTGAAGTAATCTTCCACCTTCTGAGCGTGTTCGTGTTTGAATACCTGGTCTGTGAGGCAGTCCTTCGGGAGGCGCCATGTTGGTACCGAAGGATGGGGTGGTCTCCAGCGTATACTTAGGATATGTGCGTCGTGGTCTGAGACTACGCGACTGAGGTAGTCTGCGCGCGGACTTTGGGTATTAGTGACGGGGTGCATAAAAATCTGTCAAGTCTGGTGCGTATGTTGTGTGGGATGGAGTGGAAGGAGTATAACTGTGTGTGGGGATGGTGGGCCCTCCATCCATCTATGAGCGTCCAGCGGCCTACCCAACGGCGAAATCTCTCCGTTCGTGCCGTGGCCAGGGAGTGTCGTGGAGGTGGGTGGGACCTGTCTAATGTAATGTCTAGTTCACAGTTGTAATCGCCCCCAAGTACCCAGGGAAGGGAGGCGAATTGGGCCAATACACCAGAGAGAGTGTCCCAAAATTTGTCTTGGTCAGTGTTGGGCGCATAGATGCTGCCTAATAGGATTGGTTGTCCGTCTAGGAGACCCTCCATCAGAGTGTACCTCCCCTCTCTATCCACCACCCTACGCGTTTCTTTGAAAGGAGTCCCAGGGTGAATCCAGATAAGCGCAATGTATACTTATAGCTTGGTATCCCCCTATATCTCAGCTGCCCTCTTCATTTCACATTTTAGGTCATAAAAAACACTGCTCAATGTTGTCTCCTCTATGCACTTTTTAAACGCACACTCCCTGCTTGCTAAATCTAGTTTTAAGCAGAATAAACAACTATTGATTATTGTGTCACATTGATTTTCTTTAGGACATGGTAGCATATCTAGCTATTAAGAGTCCTTGGAACTGTAACAGCCAGATCTCTTTTTATGCCCAACGAGCACTGCAAAAAAGGAAAGGTGACAATCGTTCAGCATTTTCAGCCCAACTCCAATATGTGTGTTTCTTGTATTTTAGTAGTGTATTGTACGTTACATTATCCCAAAATCATAAGAGGCTAAAGTTATGCAGCATCATTTAATGTGGCTAAGGGCCATATGTATGAAGCTAATTAGCATTCGCAAAGGCCGAAATACTGCAAATTTCGGCCTTTGCGAATGCTAATTACCTAAATGGTATGTATCAAACATTTTTGCATCAAAATAAGGAATCGCAAAATTTGCTATTCCTTATTTTGCGATTGCACTTAAGGAATCGCAAATTTTGCGATTCCTTAAATGCAATGTATCAAAGAAATAATATGGAAAAAATGCCGTTAAGGAATTGCAAATTACCACCAACTTCTAGTTGGTGGTAAGTTGCGAATTCTTTTAATAATGCTTTTTTCCAAAAAACCAAAGGTGCCATATGACGCCCATACATGCCCTTAGGGCATGTATGTGCGCCATATGCCCCCAAATGTCTTTTTCAGGGGTGCAGCAGGGTGTTCTTGAGACACCCCTGCACCCTTGAAAAAATTCCTAATTTGCGATTAGCAAATTGCTAATCGCAAATTGCCCCTTCATTCCTATGGGCCTCCTGGCCCATAGAAATGAATGGGTAATTTGCGATTAGCAATTTGCTAATCGCAAATTAGGAATGGTAAGGAATCGCTGTAAAAAAGCGATTTTGTTCATACATAACATTTTGCATTTCCTAAATAGCGATTCCTTAAAATTCGCTTTTTAGGAAATGCAAATTGGTTTGATGATACATATGGCCCTTAGACACAGAATCTCTGTTGACTTTTCCAGTTTAAGAACAACGCAATACAATCTGTAATATTGTTTTTAAGTATGCCACCTTCAGAAGTGGACTACAGTCTCATCCATACAAGGCTGGGATCCAGTCCATCTAAGAATACTACACGCTACCAGCAGCGTTTTGACACAGTTGATTGGCACGTTAATGGAGACATTCACTGGGGATTTACAGTGTTACATACAACGTGCATAGCTCAAACGTTATGAATTATGAAGTCATTTCACAGCCACTCTTGTCAAATAAACATTTAATGCTTGCACCGTGGTCTGGCCTCTTAATTTTCTCTTGAAATGAGAGGCTGCTTGGTAATAATAGACGAGCTTATTTAGAGAAGTTCTTATCTAGGGAACCTGTGGTAAAGCTGCTGCTGTTTTCAAAATCCAAATGTTCCTACCCTGTAATCTTCTGTATTGATTCCCTAATAAAATGGAGCCTCTCTTAGATGTGTTTATACCTCAGACCAAAATCTTGGTTTTGTCAGAATTTCCCTCTAACTTTTGTCATTGCACTAGGAGTTGGACATTTTCTATGGTTTTGCTGTGTTCTTTGTAGGGGCTAGGAGAACAATATCTTCCATGAAACATAATAATGAAATACGTAGTGTGTTACTCACATTTCACAAGGGGAATTATTCCATTCCGCAAACAAACACTCAAATGGCGACAGACTCCTCAGAGCAAGCAAGGCCAGATTCCAGGAACTTCCACTAGGTCGGTCTAAGCTGGTGGGATCAAAGAAGCAATATAACTCCTAGGTCAGGTAGCACTAATCGAGCCATACGAATCATTAGGTTATTGCTCTTCAACTTTCAATTTACAGTACTCATGTTAGAGATCCAGGCTCTCCAGTCCTACTCGGCTCATGCACTATCCATACCCTGTAGAGAAACTGGGGACCAGGTGACTGACCCCGAAAGGAAATTAATTTAAAACCGGTCAGGAGAGAATTGTTTCAACGTAGACAGAGCCTACGACAATGGGATTACTGAAAAGACTCAGCTGCAAGATTCATAGACTATTGAACAAGAACCTAATCTTGGGTCCAGGTTGGACCAAAAACTGTAGATAATCAAAGGCTGTTCTAGGCAACCAAAGCTCTTGTATATTCCTATGTCAAAATTGATAAATATCTTGTGAGCTCAGGCTATAAGACCAATTCACTTACAGGACTATCCTCTTTTAATGACTTTGTTCAGTATACCTAATATTACTATATGATCCTTACTGCTGCTCTCTGACTACTGCTAGTACCAAGACTTGAAAATTCAATAAGACGTTGCAGCAACTTTACAGTGTGTTGAGTGCATAATGAACAAGTATGATATCTAAACAGGTAGCAAGGGTACCAGTTTTTTATTTCACTTTAAAAGACATTAAAAGGAACTGCTGAAAATGTCTTGTATTTGCATTGGAGGCCTTTTTTATGTCCGGTGTGCTCTGTACGGAGATTCCTGATGGGCTTGCGCTGAACCTGGAGCTGATAAGAGTATACAAGAGCTTTGGATCATGCATAAGTTTCAAGAGAATCTCTAGGGGGCTGCAAGTATTGAAAGTGGGCTACTATCCAAAACTGAAAGAGGGCTTCTGAAATTAGGAGTCCGTGCAGGAGTTCTGAAGATCCCGCTCTGAGGTGTTTCTTCTTGGCATCAACTACATGAACCCTTGCAGGTACTTAAATAGTGCAGCCAAAAAAAACTGTCACTGCTGGAACATGCAGTCTCTGAGTCAAAACTGCACCAAAGCAATCTCTTTAAAGAAAAAGTAAGTTGTAACCTTTACTATTATGTACACTCAGTGTCAGCACAGGATCAGAGGACTGACACAAGAAATGACAAAGGTGGAGAAGACTAAAATAAGCAACCAAACAACAACATTCAAGTTTGGGGCAGTTAAGCAAGAGAGAGAAGGCCCGCAAAGAGAACAAAGGTTGAGAAGTGGCTCTATTATAAAGAGGAAGAATCACAAAATTAATCATAAACCATATGGGACTGCCCACACATGGGACCAGCCTTGGAAATGGATGTATCTTAAAAAAAAGATTACTGGCTGAAGTTGTGCAGTGTTTATTAATTTCTGGAGGGGGTTGTCCGGTGTCCAGGGTTTCATTAAATATTCAGCAGCAAGCACCAAGGAGAGAGGGCCCTTTAGCCGGAATTCTCAAACATAAAATGTGTGTAATGGGGCTATATTTTAAGAAATATGTCTTTGACTACCAAGTCAGACATCTTCTCAAATTCTCAAAATTAATTTAAAGATGCTAGTCATAGCTTGTTGGAAATCAGTTGCATATGAAGGTTTGACCCAACAGTGGGGAAACGTGATATAAAAAGCATCCCATTCATGGAGTCTGGACTAGGTATGTATTAAATACGTCTATCTACAATACATAGTCAGGACGAATAGGTTTTTGTTACCGTGGTTTGGTGTTAGAAAAGGGCCATATTCCAATTAGAGATAAACTGTCCCCAGCCTTAGTCTCACCATAAATAATTAATGGAATAGACTGACTGTGATTACAGTAAGTGTAATTTTCAATTTTCCTTTTGTTAAGCCAGATGTCCCAAATTTGGCTGGGAAAGCCTAAAAAGCTGTTACCCTGGTGGACAGTGCACAGGTGAGATAACTGTAGCAAACAGATCCTGATTTTGTCCATATCATACCTCACAATATTTCCCAGAGGCAGATCCCATTCATTTCACTTCTCATTCATTTCACTTCTCATCACTCATCATCACCACGCCCCCCCCCCCAATCAATGCTTGTTCTTCACATAAGTGAAGGGGGGCCCAGTGCAGGGGGGCCCAGTTTTCTCGCTTAAATAAGGCCCCCCACCTCTGCTTCTCAGCTCGAGATTATGGGAATTGCAAGGGGCCCCCCTCACCATTCCGTGCAGGAGGGGCCAACTAACGCTTCCTTACACCACTGATATTGGTCATATTGTATTAGCTCACACTTGCACCATGTACACTGACCAAAATGAGAGGTTCATGCCCCACAGATTTTCCGGTGTTATCATGTGCCTAATGTGAATTTTACTCTATGAAAATGCTGATCCTCTGCTGGAATTTGATGAACCATGTTTGAGAGAAAACAGTTTTCTTACATGATTTTCTCGTAGAAATCATAGAAGGTGCTATAGAAGCTAAAACAAACTCTTTTCTGTAAATTCACAAATATCTTCCTCAGCCATGTGAGACAAAAAGGAGACACTTAACTGCCAGGTGTTCTACTGCAGCCTCACCTCAGAATCCTAATAAACAAGTAGAGTGTTCACATATGATATTCTTGACAAGTATGAGCCACACCTAATGCCATGTTGTTCAAATTGGAATGTCAGAATTGAAGGCATTCATTTCCTATGGAGGAGACATTAGTAGGTAAACAAAATGAGGGGGTTTGTTTTGTCACAGACATTATAGTCTATTAATAGATATAACGAGGGCACTTTTTTTTTAAATATAGAATCTCAAATATTTTCCTGGCCCATGCAAGAACAAATCGGCATGCTGTGTAAACCATACTTCCTACATCATCAGCAGTCTCTTCGTTTTTCATTTATTTTTTGTTATATACCATAACACCATCATATAGCAAGGATTATCATAGCAACATGTTCACATCCGTCAGACCTCGGAGTAATGAAGTGCCCTGTTAGAAAAACATACAAAACTACAACCTCAACAGTGGAATCATCAGATCTATCTCAGTCTATCATCAGTGGAGGACCAGTGAAAAAGACATTTGGAGGGTACTCCGTGGCATGGCGAGGCCAAAACAATGAAGCGGATCCCATTTGCAAATATTGATGCCTGTATAGGTTTACTCACCCTCATGGTGCCTCCCCCCTTGGGACATTGGGCAGTAGGGAGTGGGCATCCAGTTGTGTACGGGGGACAGGTGGTCTTAATGGGATATACGGAGTCGTGTGACTGTTCACCTAACATAAACGACAGCAGTCTCTTAGTTGACTCCCCAGTGATCTAATGTTGCTGCACCACAGAGTTCTAATGACCAGCAAGAGTGCATACATTCTATGTTCAAAACACAAATGCGGCATTCCTGTGCGTTATGTTTTTTTTTAAATGGGAGCTGCTGAATTGAAAGCCTGTCCTGTGGAGCAGAAACACTTGAATTAGCACCAGTGTGTTAATGGAGATATGAAACAGTTGATTAAAATGAAAGTGAGGGTTTAAGTCATTGAAGGCATTATGTATTTTTAAAGAGGTTAACAATAGTTAAAATGAAAGAGATCACTTCCTACATCCAGAATTCGCTTTCCACGTCTGTTTACTCTGGCTACTCATCTTCTCTGTCACTTAATTCCTCCCTAATATTAAAATAGTAACATTTGCTTAACCTGGCTTCATGATAGTCTTTTTTTATATTGCATTTAACTGTACGCGAGTAGCTTTTTTAGATTTGCATGAAACTATAGCCAAATCTCATGTTTCAGTTTTAATAGATTGTTGCTGCAATGGGTAGTATGAACCTATGAAGTAGGTGCTATTTGGCCTTTTCTTGTCTTTCTTCACTTTTTCCCACTTTGTTTTGTCAATAGTTGCTCCATGCCCTGTATTCAAAATTGTGAGTTAAATATAAAGAAATTATACAACACGTTTAAAAACATACGTTTATTGTCTATAAAAAACATTTGCTCTGCATAACTTAAAAACTACTGCTTTCAAGGTGAATTAATTAAAACATGTTTTAAAAGAAGTGGAATTGTAAATCAGAATGAATTTTAATTTGCCATTTTAGACGAATTTTCATAGACTGCACAATTTTTAGACCTGGGTCAACTAAAATACCTATTTCAATCAAATGGAAAGGAATTTTTTTGAGCACTCAGTTACTTTAAGAACGTGAGCAGCAGACGTAGTAAACATTTTCATGTACCCATGCACATGCTAGGGAATGGTTCTAAATCTGTCTTCTCCAGTGCAGGCACATTCTGTGCACTAGATGATTAACACTGTGTTGTTAACCAGCAGCTGTTTTGGGAGGAAGGTGTAGTGATATATGGGTTGATACTTAAATAAGGCTTGTTTCAGGTACTCCTAGGTAGTAATCTACTGCCTAGGCTTCTCCAATGAGTATCTCGTGAGCTACTGGTAGCTGTCCAGCTACCGTACAGTAGCTCTCCTGTGTGCAGCACAGCCTACTAAACTTGAAGCTTTTTGCAGGTTGAAATAATGTATGTATTCCATAATTGAAAAGTGAGTATTCAAGATGAAAATGTGTGTATTTTCCAAACCCAAAATTCCCGTACTATAGTTAAAGGGCTATTCGAATGACAAATCATTCAGCATTGGGAGAATTATGACTACTATTGTTACCTTGCTATTATTACCTTGGTGCCAGGGGCGTTGCAGTTGTGGCTGTTATTTAGTGCCCTTGTAAAGGCATTCACAATTGAAAAAGTTTTTTTTTGCAATGAGTGCTAGTAATTCTGCACCGAGCTGATCACGGCTGGTAATCTTACATAGGGTGCCCACTAATATAACCTTTTCTTATGTGAATAGCACTAATATGATTAGTTGCTGTGGATGATTTTCCTTGAATAAAAGTAGATCTTATGAAAAGGTTGGAGACCCCGGGAGCATTTTTGTAGTGTCCAGGTGTCCGAATTACAATTCTGTTAATTGTGGATGTTGACACTTTTATCTGTCGCAAACTAAACTACTAGGTGGTGTAGTGCATTAGATTCAAGCTCACACAGGTCCTTTTGGCTGATGTTGCATATGCATTAAAGAGAGACCCCTGCGCCGGTCATATCTAACGTGCCATACCATTTTTATTATAATGGGTAGCCATAATCTTTAGGGTAGAAACCACGATATAAATACAATGTAATACAAAACAAAAACATAAGTTGTGCTACTAGCGCATGACCTGGAAAACTGGGTCCCTTTGTGAGACCTGTTTTTTTAATGTTCATGCATCTAACGCTAATCATTGTGCCGTGTATTGTTTATCGCCTCCCAGTATGGTTATTGGCATCCACGTACCAGCATGCTTGGTGCTGTTGAACTGAAAAGCAGGAAAGGGTCAGCTAGCAGCTACACAAGTGTGCTACAGAGTTCGGGGGACACCATTGCCGGCAACTGAGCATTTTTAAACTGCTTAGCTTTTCTGACAGAAAAAAAAGTAACTTCTGTGCTCTGGTTTAAATAATAGGCCATTTTATGGTTCTTGTTAGAAAGGACCTACAGCCACAGACGCGTGTCTGTTTTCGCTCCCATTTTTTTATTTTCCTATTTAATTGTGTTTAGAGCGGGCTCCCCTGTGACGTGTGCTCTGCAGCCCGCACCTGCCGGCTCTCGGTGACCACACGTGGGCCGCTCCCCGGTCATTGATTAACCCGTAATTACCACCGGTTTGAAGTGATAAATGGGCGCGCGGCTCACCTGAGCGCACATTGCTGCGCTCGCAGGGTTGAAATCCCGCGCCTGCCGTCCCCTCCCCCCTCTCGCAGACACGGACCACAAAGTGCAGGTCACTCGGACGGGGCAGTGCTTTAGCAGGCCTCCGCTGTGAGGCTCCGCCAGCAAGTGTGAGCATTAAGGCTTCAGCTGTCAGGCCTACGGGAAATTAATGAGGCCTGACTGTTTTGGAGTGAAAGGTCACAGGCAGTGCTTGCTCTTGTGTAACAGTTCTGTTTTTTGTTGCATCTAACAAGGTTTTCAACAAAAGAAACAAGTCTTTTGTGCTGCTTTGAGGTTCGTCGCGGGCCAGGCAGCCGGAGCTGTGGACTGAATGTTAGGTTTTACAGAAGCAAACATTGCAGCATGGAAGAAACGCTTCCCTGCCGAAGGAAGGTTATTTACCCAAGCTCCGCACTTTTTTTTTTTTACAGTTATTTGATCGCATTTGTAGCACTCAGGTTTATTGGTTTATTAAAAGCGGGCTGCAGTCTCTGCTTCTTTTTCCGGGCATCCCCGCGGCACGCAGAGTAACAAAAGAACCGCCAGCAGCGAGCTTTAAAAGAGCATTCACAGGGGGTAGGAAATGAGATTACCGACAGAAAACGCGTTCAAAGTCTCATACGAATTTGCTTTGCATGCACTTTTTTAAAGGCGGCCTCTGCAGACACCTGTGCGGAAATGCACATAGTTTTTCCTCAATAAGTACACCTCGAGTCCTCGTCTCATTTATTAACTGTAGTTTGTCCTTACCTGGAAACAGAGAAAACGCAGTAGATCTTGGGCCGTCCCAATATTTTACATGCTGATAAAGTCCGCATTATATTTAAACTACAATGTCTAGCAGTGGCATGGACTGTACAGTGTAGTTGGTAAGCGTTTGAGTGAACCGTGCACAGTGCCAACCTGACTTAATCATTTCCAGTCTTGACTTCCAGCAGTAGACCATGGGAGCCGGCTTTGAGGTCTGGTAAAGGATAGGATTCCCAGTTGCCTTTATGTCGCCGAGGCATTAGGATTCTAGTGCGGCGTCGGTTTTTACATAAAACTCCATTCTGGGGTAGTCTCGATAAGCCGAATTTGATAACCGCAATCACGCCTAATGACAGAGCTCCTAAATTTCCTAGGTCCACGCGCATGTAGGCCATTGGCTCAAGGTTTTTGCTTTACAAGAAAAACAAGTAGACTTAATGAGCTACTGCTACTTGGGATTTAAGTAATAATATATTGTAAAAGGAAAAGCCTGCACGAAACAAGTTGTGTCCTGGAGATATGATGAAGCTTCTGTATTCTTCACTAATCAGTTTTGTGATTTCACACAGCAGGAGCGCTCGTGAAAGGGAACACATGCGACTTTTTAGTGGCGGGATGCCAGCCCAATCGATCAGCTCCAAAAAACAGACACGTGGCCAAAACTGTATTGGGACACAGGGAGAGATCACGAAAAGGTTTAAACTGTCCCGGCCAGTCCAGCATTTTGTGGTCTCCTGTGCCCACTCTGAAGAAGCTTTCTAGTTGCACTAACCATGGAGCTCAGGCATAGTTTGCTGAAGGGTCTACCTGAGATTTCCAAAAGTAGAAAGCTCTACCTACCCACCAGCCAGAGCCTCAGATCTCCTTGGAGTTTCTTGTTGCTCAAATGGGTGTAATATCTGATATGTATATTGTTCCTTTGTCTTAATTGCTTGATTTTGCTTGCGAGAACGTGTCCCTCATAGTCGTTGAAATGCCATTCATAATTACACTGAAATGATAAAAATGTTGTGTATCAATCTGAAACCTTGGCAGCTATGCTAGGTCCATTTCAATGCACTCACTAACGGTAACAAGGCCCCTAACACTATACTGCAGCAGATGAACAATCCGCAAACTACACATCATAGCCTCACTGCGCTGCTGCCAAACCTCTTGATCCGTATCAGAGCATTACTGCAGAATGTTGCTGCACTTGACTGATGGTTCCTTCACTGCAATGCTGCCCGGGCTTGCTCACTATACAGAAGGCTTTGTACGTTGCAAAACATTCCCCAGAAGGACCAACCGAAACTTCTGTGCAAGAGGCCGTGCAGGAATGCCAGAAGAGGTTTTTCATTTAGGGGACTCATGAAGTGCTAACGGTCCACGGGTTAAAGGTCGCAATACTTGCCTTGTCCCAGGCGCTGGCAACCCTCCTGCCTCTAATGTGGAATTCAGAGACATAAATAAAAGCCTGCAGATTCCTTGTTGGCTATCAAGAGGAAGGAGTGAGTGGTACCAGACCTGTACATTTAATCCTATTCCTCCAATATAAGCAGGGCTGCTGGAATTATGTGACAAGGGAAGACCAATTTATGCAGCAGGGCATACCAAATTACGCAGCAAGAAAATGCAAATTATGCGGCGTACAGCTGCACATTTTGTGATAGTATCAATTCATTATTTTCTCATTTTTACGCATGTTAACAGTGTCTGGACAAATATTTCACCTTACTAGTACTAGTTTAACAGCCAAAACAGCAAGATGTAAATGAAAGGTGAACAGTCAACCTTTGCGAAGGGTCTTCTGCTGCACCGTAAGAAACATCACTGCATTTTTAATAACCTTTGATTCTTTTGAGCTAGAAACATTCTTTTTTGTTAAAATCTGCAAATTACGCAGCAGATGATGCATTATGTGGCAAAATCATATTTATACCTGAAACACTGCAGATGCAGAAAGGCATAATTCTAGTGACCCTGAATATAACCAATGATTAGTGACTTCTGTTTTATCGTCTTCTATAGGTAAACATTGTGAGGAAATGTCATCAAAAATAGCAGACTGATGAGTATGATTGATAAAATACGATCCCCGTCACCAAACATAAGTATATACTGACCTGTATTGTCCTTTATTAGTGGTTCAAAAATAATTATCATGAAAGTTAGAGGACAGTGGGAAATTATTCTCCTATCACCACAGAAAACGTTGCAGAGAGTTCTACATTTAGATAACTGCTTTCTTATACTCTAAGACTTTGATTCTCATTGATTGCTGGACCTGAATTGGGACACATTCATGATCGTTCTTGTAAAAGATTCAGAGTAATGCATATCCTAGTTACATCTTTTTAAACTTTTATAGATAACAGAAGGTGGTTCCACACCAATTCATCCAGGTAAGAGTACACAAGACATTCATTCCTGTCTTTAAAAATGTAGATGGGAGCAGAGGGAATCATGATGCAGATCAGGTAAATGAGTGGGATGCTTTGGCAATACATTCCGACCTCAGCAGCAGGGCCCTGTCTGATGTGAAGAACAGTGCCACCGAATACATTTTTAATTTGATACATTCAGATGACTGTATACCTGGCATTCTCTGGATGTAGGAGACTGTTGCAGGCTTTTTCACAGGATTCAAAGAGTGAAATTTACTTTGGACTCTTCATTCAGTTGAAAGAAATTAGTGATCATTGCCTTTCTGCACCCCATCTGGTTGTAGGGCAAACTCTGTATTCTCTCTCTCGCACTAGAGTTTTCTCTCAGACATCAGAACATTGGAATGTTGAGTGCCTCGTTTAAGACAATGGAGTGCTCCGGGCTTCTGATGTCTGGTTGAAGCCTGGAGCATCTACATTTCAATGTTTGTTCACAGCTGTTGCTCTGAACATAGGTCTCACAAAGCCAGAGGGGATTTTAGCCCCCACGGGCTCTGTGAGGCCTTTGTTTCACAAATTAGAAAATTCTGCGCTGAGGAGCAGACTGCTCTAATAGCCTTAGAGCTCTCTGTTTCGGGCTGTACTTGCCATTAAAGGTCCGCTCCATTGTTAAAGGCCGTTGCCTTCGGCTCGGGCCTTTAATGTTGGGGCGGGCCTATATTGGCTGGTAGAGCCCTCTACGTCGGGCTCAAAGGCTATATTGTTTTCTAAGGCGCAGGAGAAGATAAACACAACTAATTTTTTTCTGACGGTCCTTAAGTACCATCAGGACTCCATTTATATTGGTAGCACCCAATAATCGCCTGTCAATGATAATTATTTACACATCTCTTTTTTCCCAGTTCCAGGAAAGCTCTAATATTATAGCAAAAAATAATTGGGACTCCTTCCTGGTAACTTAAGTAGAAAAAATAATAGTGAAGGGTAATTTTATGTGTTCTTTTCACTGGGTACCTGTAGTTGATGCCTCCAAGTTGCTTTAACCACTCTATTCCCTGAGTGAACCCTGGAAGTTAATAAGGAAGGTGGATAACAACATCTTTGATCAAGAATTTCCTTTCAAGTTAGTGTCTTCCAGAACAGCAAAAAGGTCCATTATAAAATAGGCAAGATTTCCTTGTGTTTTTTTTAAATAACTAGAACTTTGGAATGTGCTTACCCCGGTAAGTTGGAGGTCACAAATTAGCCTCCATTTGAAGTGAAAAAGGAGACCACTGGCATCTTCCTGCATCCCCTTTCACCAAAATGCCAGTGGTAGTGACATCACACGCCATTTGACCTTTATTCTGAGTAACACACGCACATGCTTAAACCTCCACACACATTTACACACTCACGTAAACTCAGTTCCCTACAAGCATACCTTCAACATACTTTTTTTATTACACCAATAGTGAATAATACTGTTCACTATTAGTGTGATAAAAACTTGATAAACATGAAAATGGAACTCCAAATTACATCCATTAGGGTGAGCTGCTCCTGTATTCCAGGCACGGATTTTGCCACCTCTGAAGCCAGGGGTCACAGAGTCAGTGCCAGGTGTAGCAAAGGGCAATACAGGGGTTGCAGTTGCGACCGCTGGCGACTCCTACATGACATACATGTCTGTGTAGCCAAAGGAAAGGATCAGCATGCCTGGAGCTATGGTGACTACTGTTTAACCTTAACCCTTCACAGTGTGATCTGTTTGCCCCCAACAAGACCTCAGTGTCCTGCTTGGTCCTCCCTTCATGCTTGAAAGTGCATTAGTGGGATACCCTGTTGTGAAAAGACTGGCTGTTGTAGCGTTGGCCTAGAAATTACAGATGTTAACTTGAATACAAATTTCCCTACACAACATTTTATGAGCGTAAATGGAGGGTTCGAGTCAGCTTTGGAAACATCAGACTAACACAAAGTACATGCCCCATAGGCAGTGGAACCTCTAATAGCAACCTAGGTGTATTAAGACATGAGGCTGGTCTTATATAGTGTAACCTCTTTTGTTAACGTTAATGAACAGTGATTTATTGTGAGTGAAAACCCTTGGTTAAGGCCAGTAAGTGAATGCTTATTGATCATGAAAAGATTTTGTTAAAACAGATAGGCAGTGCCTATTTATTGTGAAATAATTTTTTCAAAGCCCTTAAGTCGTGATTTACTGATGATGAAAACCATTTGTCAAGCACGACCTATGCAGAGTTGGAAGTGACATGCCTGGGGGGAGGGTTGAGTGGGGGAGGTTAGGGAGCTTAGAGATACGATTTGAAGCCATATTGAGACAAGCACCCCAGGATTGTAATAGATAGCAGGATTTGTCCTTATCATTTATCCACTTTTGACTTGAAAACTGAGAGTGAGGGCTAACCCATTGCATAGTAGAATTCATTTCGCATAACTGCAATACATGATTGTAACATCGACTTCATCGTAATAAAGTTTGTTTGATGATAGCCATTTGTCAAAGCCAATAAGTATATGTGTTCATTTATTTTTTCATGCGTAGTGATTACTTGTGAGTAGAGTAAGGTACTGTTTCTTTTTAAACACTTAGCCCTGGCTGACAATGGACTTATTAGGTGTAATTGTACTGGACTGAGTCCTTAGTCTTTAACACTCACCACTCCCCTGGGCAAGCATTAGATTGCTCTGCTTCATAGGATTTAGTGCTAAAGGAGTACTCAGTGCTCAGTTTATGGGGCCATTAATATGGTAGTCCTAGAACATCTAAAGTAAAAGGCTACAGTTGGAACCCAGTAACCTCTGATTGCCATGAGATACGGTAAACACATTCCCAGAAATGTTTTAACAAAATCTACTTGAATTAAAAAAATTAAGTGCAGAATTTATTTAAGGCTGTTATCACTAAGCACATTAAGATACTTTATAATTGAATAATGAACTATATAACATGTCAATGCAACAAAACATTGCTCTAAACAAAATCACAGACCGACTTGCGTGAGAAATTTCATAAGAATAAACACCAGTCAAAGTAATAAACCACAATTTACTCATGACATGACAGTGTCTATCTTAAGCTGTAGGTCTGGGATCTCAAATACCTTATCAGATCTTATCCAGGGTTGTGACATAGAGGCTGTTGCACTCGTAAAAATCTGGTTTCTCCCAGGCCTTTATTTCACAAGTCCTACCAAACATGGTAACATGCGTCATCTACATAAAGCTGAAATAACTGGGAAATGGGGGATGTAGTCATTATCTACTGTAAATTGCTCCAGCGAAGGCGCTTGACTCTAATAACTCTTCCTAATTCTAACACTATACAGTGGAGATTCTAATTAACTTCAATGTCCAGTGGGATAAGGGAGAAAATACTCACACATGCTCAAATGGTTGCTAACCAACAACAATTTACTACAATTTAGCACTTCCACTTCCCATAGTGAGGGCTTCACCCTGGACCTCATAACAGTAAAGAGTGATTGCATTACTGCCTCCCACACTCTCACATGTGGCTGGTCAGATAACTGACTGATTATTTTAAAAATCATTGTGAGAGCACTCACTTCTCATGCCAAACCTAAAAGTGTAATCATGTAATCGAGATACATCAAGTATCATGGCAAAAATGCTTTGATGATCTTTTCTGTACAGTTATCACGTGTCTAACACTGGCACTTTTAATTTAGTTTTGTAGTATAACAACTTTTCCATCTCTGTGGACAAACTGATTGCCTCTGAACTGAATACATTCTATAATACTTCTGATTGGTTCAAAAGTGATTTTAAAAAAGGCAGAAAATCTTAAGAGGCACTAAAAGAGAATAGAGAAAAGCCCCAAAATCTTTCATCTGCTCGAATAAGAAAGGAAATTATATAGGCACATCCTATACAAAGCAGGATCCTCATTCCAAGATTTGTAGCTTACACGGGGGCCTAAACCACAAAAGGTAATTTTTCTAGATCGCACAGAGGTCCGCCACAGAAGCTGAACCACTTCCACTGACTGAATCTATATATAATCAGAAGAGGTCATTTGGGGCCAGCATAACCAAATATACTCCTCTCTGGTGCAGAGAGTATTGCGTTCAGTAAGAAAAAACACATGGCAACCTGGAATTTATTCATTCCTTTACCATAGATAAAGTTATTAATAGCACCACACCGTCCAGTTTATAACCATATCCCATATCAACTTCATTGGCTAAGGAACACTTGGATGCCCTTTCCCTTCTATGGTTACATATCATTATCTCCTAATTAAAGCAGGGCTCTTCACCAGGATCTTTTCAAATGGGACATATGTAGCCTCTCCTGAAGAAACCAAGCGCCAGCCTTGATCTGGTGGTCACCTCAACACCCATTGCAGGCTTCTACTACTTCACTAAGGTTCTGTAATAAAGTGTCACTAATCAATAGGAATACTGCACCAAAAATAATCATATCCTTGGAGATCTCCACTTAACTTAGGTTTTGCTGACAGAACTGAAATCTCCCATTTCAAAATTGCGGATGATAAAAATGTTTTCTTTATTGAGAACCTCCTCTTTTCTGGTTCTTCTTTCTTTTTATTTTTTTATTGTCTTTATTGATTTTCAGCAGGTTATACATAGTTCCAACTTTGATAGCATTATTATGCATGATATCACGTTTACATTTAACAGAACAGTGTTTGTGGGGTGTAAAGCAGTACCACACACAATTGTTACATAATGTAGTTAGCATTGTAAGCATACCATTGAATAGCATTGACACTAAACCAACATAACTTTTCTGGTCCTTCTAAACTCATTAACCAAACTTTATATTGTTGTCAATATAATAACCCTAACACTCTTAAATGACAGAATGGATCTTGAAAGTACACTGCTCAGCTAGTTTCGTTTATTTGCTGTGCAATTGATTATTTCTTCCATCTCAATTGAAAGTTCCATTCTGGGTTCTTCCTATTTAATCTTTGTGAAGACACTGGGTGATCTCTTGCCACATCAAGGAATCCCCTTTCTTCAATATATTCATTACATCATGCTATGTGGATATTAAAAATGAATGCTTGATTAGCCATAGCCGTGTCCCTGTAAAAAAAAAAATAAGAATTTCAGAATTGAATCACTGACATGCATTTTAAGATGGATTCATTGAAAAAAATTCCTTCGGTGCCCTCCTTAATAAAGCTGCCATTTGCCTAAAATGGACAAACCAATTTAGGGAATTAGGCTTGTCTCTTAAAACACCCACATTAGCAAATCAAAAATCTTACTTTTAATCTTGGGGGCTACTGTACCTTGATTTCTATTTTCATGTCCATATGACTTAATGATCTTCTTTGGGATGGAGGTCACCTAGTCCAGGCCAAGGTGTGATTTGGCGATTCCAATACGGTTAAATTGTGGAGTGACTTGTCCCAGCTGTATTAGCAGCAATCAGGATGATGAACAGACATTAACATGCCTGTTCTGGCGTGGTAAAACTATTGCTGAGTAGTTCAGAAAAGAATGTTGTGTGCAGAGGAATGCAATGGAGAGAACTGATGGTCAAACAAGTAGAATGTTTTTAATTATCCAATTATTATATTTACAAATTGTGTTAAAAACAATAGTACAAGTGTATAGAAAAGGGTATCTCAGACATCACATGTTAATTGATTAACTAGATTCAGGCTGTGGTAATGTATTCTTTTCGTATTTAAGTATTTTTACAATAGTCTATATTTATTAATCAATTGTAGTTTACAAGCTCTCGTTCAGACAACTTACAACTCCAAAAAGTTGAATTATGGATTAGTATTCCCAAATCTTAGTCACATAATAAGGATTTTAGTCTGAACCTAAATCCTTCATGCAACTGCTAAAAGTATGTGAGGATCGAGGAGTCATAATGTTAGGATTCGTCTTGAGAATATGGGATTTACCGGGGATGGATAGATTAGTGGGAATTGGAAATGTGGTGAACAAATATAAGTTTGTTTGTGTTCAAATAGTAGCGCATGGCTTTTTTTACACTCAATTTATGAACTTAATGTAGGTGGTAACATAAGTGATAACACAGAATTAAGTCTCTAAATTGCGCATGCATTAAGCATTTCCATTTTTGGGGTACTAGGGAAGGGATTTCCCCACATGGAAATCCGTTTTCATTGAGAAGCAACAAGCAAAATATTGAAATATACCTTTACCCAGTACATTCCCCTTCTGCGGACAATCTACTGATGTACACCTGGAAATGGAAGAATCGGATAGACTTCTGAAAAAGTCCTTTGGGGATCTTATGTTGGTGCTTGGCAGTTGCAGAGAAAGGTCTCTGGAAGCATGTTGTGTTCCTGTAGCTCAGTCAGGAGGTCAGCCAACTGGCCTTTGGAGTCATTTATGGGATCCTGGGTTCAAGGGAAGCAGGCATTCGGGCAGTCCTTCTGCGTCTTCACAGGCCCAGGAGTGTTCTGATGAGAGGCCCAGACAGTTCCACTTTCATAACCAGTGCCAGCCTGTGTGTGGGATCATCCCCGTTGTCTAACCCTAAACTGGTTCTGGTCAGTTCCTCCCCTTCCCCTGTGTTTGGCTCCAGTCTGTATAGGGTAGCAAAGGGCAGGCATGCCTAGTTGGGAGCTGCAGTTGCTAGTGACTGGGTAGGCAGTTTCAGACTTCAGGAAGGACTCTTTGAAGCTCGGGAAGGGCTGAGTACAACCCACCAGGTGATTCTGCTCAGGAGAGGAACACACTTCCCCACTCCCAAGGCCCTTTTGTTCCCTGTCTGGAAGAAATGCACATCACACCACAGGAGAGCCATTAACAGTAGTGTGACCCTGGATACTGGCAGAGAAGCCCATTAGGCTTTGGCAGAAAAATGGCAACTTTTTTAAAGTATACCTCAGGACACACGTCTCGTATCCCATCTGTCGCACTGCGTTGTGGGTAGAAATTCCTTTTTCATTAAACCCTTTATACAGCCTTTATCCATTTTCATTGTTGGAAACCAATAGCTATACAGTTTCTTTTTCTTCATTCATCCAAACTTATCAAATCACTGTGGAGACAGCGCCATTCCACCTTTTATCTTCATTTAATTCAAATGACTACTACGTGCCAATCAGGCTTTTCACAGTAACCTGTACACTCAAAAAGTAGAATGTGCAACAGAATCAGTTTGTTTTTTAATACCCAATGCATTTCGAGCCTACACTGGCTCTTCCTCAGGGGTCTCTGTAATGAATAAAAAGACACTCCGCTAACTACTTACTGTTGGCCTTCACTAATACCAAAGAATATAAACACCCACGCTGACTCACTCATGCCCCTGCTACTCCCAAACCCGCCTAACTAGAAACCTGTTCATTCAAACAAGAAAATCCCATTCCCATCACTCAAACCCCTTTCAACCATCCATGTATTCATAACTAAACACGCAATCAAAAAGCAAATGAAGCCCTGTGTCACATCCCCAAAATGCTAAATTCAACCCCCTCTATTTCACTCGCATGTGCCTCTAACCCATTTTCAAATTGAAGCCCGCCTTCCCCCTTTCTCGTACTTTCAAGGTCAAACAAAATTACCTTACTAAAGCCGCAACCGGCATCCTTACCTCCTCATCCAACTCTCCCTGTATATTAGAAAGTCATTCGTTCTCTCTACCGTGTAATACTTTGGTTTAAACCGAGTTATCACCTGTGTGTACCCAATCAATCTCAGTGCTTTTGACCCCGTGACCATTTCACTACATTCTTCCGAAGTGCAACAACAACTTCAACTCCCACAATGTACTCCCCAAAACTGTACCACGATTGAATCCAACATGAAACAAAGAAAAACCAAAAACTAACAACCCAGCAATCCCCATTACTCCACCTTGCAAATACCGACCATCATCTGTGACAAAAATCAATATATGCAACAATGATAAATAAATGCACATCTGTTTATCAAAATGAATATAAACGCAAAGTCCATTGCTCCTAATATGGATGACCTGAAACTGAAAAGTATTGTTGCATAAAGAAATAAAACACACAAAGGTCAACTGTTCGTAATCCAGCTACAATTTCTCAGGTATCACGTTCTGTTACAGAATCCGCTCTAGTTTCACGCTATCTCCGCAGTGATGCAACAACCTTTGTCTTGACTCGCAGAATATATTACTTTTTTAAAGCGGCATTTTCAGAATAGTAATTTGTAGCAGAAAATGTAATGAAAATACGTTTTATAAAGTGCTCAAATGCACAAGTACGTGTTGATGCTGGTAGCACAGCATAACGAGTGGGAGGACAAACTAGTTTTGGAGCAATAAGTTAAAAAGCCAGGTCTTAAGATTCTTTCTAAAAACTAAAGGGAAGAACTGGTCTTTAAGTTGAGGGGTACCGTTTGGTTGTTCCATACACGAAGCTTCTACCCCTCCCGTCCCCCAAAGTATTCTTCTAAACTTGGGCACTTTAAGGTTGGCTGCTGAGGAGGATCTAAGTAGCCTAGCGGTAATATATCCGGCCAGTTTATTTTTAAAGTAGTCAGGGCCTACTCCATGAAGTGGCTTAAAGGCGATGCACCGCACCTTAAAGTAAATCCTCTTGTCAACTGGCAGCCAGGGAAGCTCCACTAGAGCCTTAGCCACTGAAAGTTGCCTTGGTATTCCTAGCAATAGGCGAGCTGCTGAGTTCTGCAGAATTTGTAGTATGCTAAGAAGTTGTTTCTGTAAATTGATATACAGACCATTACGCTAATCTATTTTGGATAGAGTGAAGGCAGTTACCAATAGTTTCTTTAGCTCCAAAGGAATAAAAGGTAAAATCTATCACAGAATATTTTACGTAAAAAAGCTGCTTGAAGTAATGGCATTCACCTGTTTATCGAATTGCAGCTGGTTATTAAAAATCACCCCCAGATTTTTCACCTTAATGACTGGGTTGGAATGGATCCAAGCTCCTTCGGGCACCAATCCGGTGACCAAAACGAGGTATTATTTCCCAGCAATTGCACCTCGGTTTTATTGGAATTCAACTTCAGACAGTTGCACGTCATCCAGTTGTTACCTCGTTGCATGCAGTTGCTGAAGATGCTTTCAAATCAGACTTTACAGTTAAAGAGGATTTAAAATTACTATTCAAAGGAGAGGAAGAAGTAGTTTTCTATCAGTTCCCAAACTGAACTTATAACTTATTAAATGTAATAAGGTACCCCAGTGTTAGTCTATGTGAGAGCTAGCCTGGCTACAGTGGGGTAGTTCACTGCTAGGCAAGTAAAACTTAAGTACACATGTCCTACTTTTTAAATACTATGCACCATGTCCTATGACCATATAGGGCCTACATTAAGGGCAACCTATACGAATTAAAAAGGAAGGTTTAGACATGTTAGAAGATTTATTTTGCGTGGTCGAAATTACAGTTCAAAACTGCCTTACAGGCTGCAGTGGCAGGCCTAAGGCATGTTTTACAGTGCTACTTTAGAGGGTGACACAGTGAGTGCTGCAGCCCATTTGTAGCATTCAATTTACAGGCCCTGGGTACATTTAGTACCATTTACTAGGGGCTTATAAGTAAATGAAATGTGTCACTTAGGTGTACACCAGTTTTACATGTTTGGGAGGGAAAGCACAAGCTCTTTACCAATGGTTAGTAGGAGTAGAGAACTAAAACCTACATAAACTGTTTCAGCAAAAAAAAAATTGGTAGCGAAGGCAAAAATCTGGGTGAATACCATGCAAAAGATAGTAATTTCCAACACACCTTTATTTCTAGAGCAGCATGCTGCACAAAAAATAGAGCAGTGCAGCATTACTTAATACTCTGAAATATCCGCAATCAAAAATAGATCACTTAAACCCTTCGATGCTGATGACGAGCTCAGCTCGTCATCAGCCATGGGGGGCGTGTGCGGATGACGAGCTGAGCTCGTCATCTAACACGGCTTTTAGAAAAAAGCCGCGTAGCGCGAAAATAACCGCCGCAGCGATGCGGTTAAAATCGACAGAAACTGAACTTACCAGGGACTTACTTCACAGTTGTAAAAATTGTCATAACTTCATGCTTTGCCCAAAATATACTGTAAAAAACAACTCTTTGTTTGGTTGCTTGTAAAACAGATTTCTTATTACCACTACACTTATTACGCGTTACCACTCTAATTGGGTGAAGTGAGTGCATTTTTCTGCACAGAACTAATTTTCAGAAGGTGAGATGGTGGATAAGATTGTCAAAAACCATTCCAGAAGCTTCAAGAACCCTAGCTTCTAATTTGTGCCTCATTCCCTGGAGCCACACAAAGTAAATACATTTCTTTATCTTATATAAAGAGGGATGGCGGGGTGTATGTGTGCAGTCCACTGAAGTGACAAATGCCCCTCAGCGTCCTTTGTCGCTTTCAGTTTATGGTAATGCCAAAGATAGTTATTAATATGTATGAGGTGCATTTTGTTCAAGCATAAACATGTAGGGCCGTCTATCCACTTTATGTTTGCGCTATATCTTTTCTTAGACGTCCACGAGTTATCTCATTTTAGATAAGGACCCGTTTGAATGAGAACGAAGAAGGTTCGATGCATTTTTCATTAAATAGAAGCTAGGGCAACATTTTATTATTATTAGTTTTAAATAAATATGTAAACCTGGCCTATTGGCAGTATTTTCATGCAACAGTTAATGAAAAAAGTCAAGAAAAGTATTTAAGGTCAGCAAGACGCTGCAATATAGTTAATATATTGTCAGCATAATATAGTGGTTTGGAGAAATTATTGCATAAGAACTGCACAAACTATACTGGATCTCAGAAAGAACTCTTCTCTGCAGTCACGGCCCACACCGTTAAGCCAAAGCAGAAAGGGGATTAATAAGGCCTATAAAGTTTCAAGTAGAGTCTACGTTTTCCATCCATAGCTAGTGAGTTCGTTTTGAATGTGATAATTCCGCATCACACACACCTAAACATAAAACCTTTCTGTGTTACATGTGTATGGAAAATATCCTGTGCTCCCAGATATCAGCCATATGCCCTGTATGAATGAACTTTCAGAAGTGAGATGGCATAACACGTCGATCACGAAAGGAACATGGGGCGAAGTGTCACCCCATTCCGGACGCACAGCCTTCATAGGTGCATAACCAAGATGCCACAATTTGTTCCAGTTAATCCAAAAGTTTATTCCTTTTTCATCTATTTTTTATTCAATGTTTATCCAGTCACATACAAGACACTCCATGTTTTCATGAAACCCTTCATGCTGTAGATGTGTCGATACAGGGCTCGTTCTAGAGCGTGGAATTACATGGGTAAACCTCCGTCTTTATATTCATCACCCAATGCCTCTCGGGCCCATTCTGGCCCTTTGTCAGGGGTACCCTGCAAATTTTAAAACACAATCATTGTGCTGTGACTTTACGGGTTTAATGACAACATGGAGTGTCTTTTATGTGACTGGACAAACAAGATAAGCATTGAATAAAAGATTGATTAAAAAAAAGGAATACACTTTTGGATTAACTGGAACACATTGTGGCATCTTTGTCATGCACCTATGAAGGTTGTGCGTCCAGAATGGAGTGACACTTCACCTCATTTTCCTTTTGTGATTTATACTCAACGTTTTGGCAGGCCACGAAACCGGGCTTCCACGCCTAAAATGTTAAGAAACGAATCACCGATGAAACATGAAAAGATTTGGTGTGCACTCTTGTCATCTTCTTCATAACACGCTTGATAACAGAACCTTACGTAGCCATCGTAATCCATCTCAGTCTGTGAAAGTTTCATCAGAGCCTGTAGTGTAAAGAGGTTGGTTCAGTTATTTGGAGCTGGGTCCATGGCGTTGCCAACTCTGAAGCAATGCACTATCAGAGGTGCTGTGCCTGGTGAGATGGATGCATCAGACCCTATTTATAAGTGATGACTTTATACCGTGGCTAGTTGCAGAGTATGCCAGCGAGTCTTATCTGTAAAACTGCTTTGCTTGTCATGTGGAGTGGTTGCTTCTACTTGTAGTGTGTCTGAGGGGTAAAAAATGCAAGAGATGACCAAGAAGAGGCAAGTCATTAAATCGCTCTCAAATTTCTTCCATTGATTACAATTTGATAAAAAGCAAATTTAACTGGTATGACTATTTAGAGAATAAATTGTGGAAGAAGCGACTCTAATGTTTAAAAACAGTTGCATACCTGTTGCAGCCTGGCCATCCTGACCCTTTTTGTGTATGGCTCATTCATTTAAACTCACTCCTGTAGGTCCCTGCTTTCTCCCGTTGTGAAGGTTTTCCCATCTTTCTCTTCCTCTTTCCTTCCTTTTTGTGCGTTTTCTCTCTCTTGTTCTTGGGGAAATGTCAGATGATAAAAAATAACTGCCAGTTTCCAAAAATGAATGTTGGTGGTCTCCACCGACAAACACCAGCTCTAAGTAAGAACTCTGCATATCACTGTTGATGCATGGCTACAGTTTTCACAGATTTTCCCTTATATAATGGTATCTGCATCCCGTCCTCCTGGCCATGCAAAACGTCTGTGATTGCATTGAGGGAGCAGCAGGAGGAAATGCTACACAGCAGAAAGCATATTCAGGTACTAGGTCTGCACCTATAATGTGACCCACACCACTGGCCATGGAACACAATCTTGGGTGATACTGCAGGATAATCTTCAGAAATTCATGTTCAATTGTTGCTTCTGAGCAGTGGTAATAAAGGAGAATTTGCATAATATGGCCTCCGTGTCGTGCCATAAAATCTGCCTGTATGAAGAGAGGCTGAGCTGTGAGGTACAAGCTGAGGATGGCCGCTATTAGGAGAAAGTTACATTAATCACAGCCTCCATATTAACAAGTGTACTGCATTCAACCCTTAATATGGTTCAATATCCATTAATGATGTGAGTGAGTTATTTATGCTGTACCTCAGGGTTCCGGATATTTTATTAGTGCAGGACACGGTCCTTCATGCGGCAGGACAGGTGATTGGCTAGACCAACTGATGTTGAAAATTTGACTGTTTAATGGTGAGTGTGTGATACAGGGGGCTCCAAACCTTTGTGTTTCTAGAGCTACAACTAATCGATGAAATGAATTCTGAGCTCCTTAAAACTTGGCAGTTGTTGCAGTAGAGATCACATCAGAGACAATCCCGATAGCAGCCGCTCCCTGCTGAAATACTAATAGTGGCAACACAGACGTATGTCACATTATTGAGTGATGCTAAAATATATCCAGATCTTTGAATAATGGAGAATCATAAAGATACACATATAGGTGAGTGTACATTTACTATTTTAAATTCCACTTCCCCATACATTAAATCTATCTATCTATCTATCTATCTATCTATCTATCTATCTATCTATCTATCTATCTATCTATCTATCTATCTATCTATCTATCTATCTACATATCTAGATATGTATATATATCTTAAAGATAAGGAGCCGTGGAGTTACGAATGTAATACAACCTTTATATACTTACTTTCATGATATTGTTAGTTTATATTCTAAATGCAATATTTTGGCTGTATGATATGAAAAAAATCGAGATTGTAGTAGAACACCAACCATGCCGATGCATATTACAGCAGTGTCAGGAAAAGCTTTATCATAATAAAAAGCCTCCACTTGACTAATGACGTACCAGTCATAGCAGTAATTACCTACTGGCACAAGCAAAATACTGTAAGATACAATTTCCACAACTCGATATGAACTATCGTTCAAAGAGCAGTTTCAATGTGTTTTGGTAATTTTGTTTTCAAATATCAGTACATCTTCCCAACATACATTGTTTTCTATCAAATATGCACTTATACTATGTCAACAAGGCAAAAGAAAAAACTACGCAAAAGCAAGGAAAAATCAAAAGTCTAGCCAACAGAAAAACGAGGAAGCAATAAAGTCTAGTCACCAGGAACATGAGGAAACAATAAAATCTAACGGTATAACAAAAAATAAAGTATGGCAACAAGAAGAACCAAGTAAGGAAAGAAAAAGTTCTCCTCCTTCCATCAAGGAGCCTAAGAAAGTATTCTCAATTTTCATACAAAAACCATTGCAGGAACAACTGTCACATAATGTGGATAAAAATGGACAAAATGAAATAAAATTAAATGAGATGGCTAGAACGAACCCTCCAGTTAAAAAACAAAATAGAATGGAGAAAGTTGAAGCCCTGGTGAACGATTCTAAACAGGGTCATAGGAATGGAATGTCTCAGTCCCTAAAAACAATGAGTAAATCCTGCGATCAACAAGAGGAGCTTTACAATGGAAACACAGAGCCATGCCTGAGGGAAACTAGGAACAACGTACCTAGATGGAAATCAGAAGCTATAGTAGAGCATAAAATTAAATCTCTACATTAGGATCAATTAGTAATTGAGAAACGAGAAGGAGAAAAAACAATCAGATATAAAAAAATCAAATAACGGAAAAACCATGTAAAGAAAATCAAGTAGTTGCTGAGAATATTCAACTGATTTTCAACCCTGAATATGAATCCAGAGGCAGATACGATATATTGAATAGAGGGAACATCCTCAGATTATTCAAATCAATCCCAGCATTAATCAATATAAAGAACGATGACATCAACTCCATCGAATTTATTGCTGATAAGAACAGCTCCCAAGAAATGACACTGGTCACGGTTAATTCAATGCCAATAGCGGAGCAAATCTTAAAAGAAATTCCGACATTTAAGGCTTGGGGGATAGCTATTACAAAGCAGGCTCCGAAAGTGTACCTAATTCCATTCATAAAAGAGGCAAATCTGGTTCAAACAGAGCAAATTACCAAACAAAAAGGAACTGTACTAAGGAATGCTCGGGGTAGATCCATTAGTTCATCAGGAGTGGCACCGCCACCTTCCGCAAATGAAATTACATCAGGAATAAACGAAAATGGATTGTGCAGGCTCTGCATAACAATGATGAACAATGAAGTATTAAAAATCCCATCTCCGAACCAAAAGCAATTAAGCTCAGAATGTGTTCATGGACATAAATGGAGTAGGGCCCAAAATATCTAATGCACATATAAGGTGTATACCCATAACATGTCAAATATTATTTCTACAAGAAACTTGGGAACCCCACCCGTTTGCACTGAATGGTTATGTAGGTTACTATGAAAATGCAAGCAAAAATCACAGATACGGTTGATCAAGTGGGGGGTTAGCAACCTTTGTCTCCTGCAGTCTGCAAGTAGAACATGAAAAAATTGCAACAAATAGTAAAAACATTCTCATAGTAAAATTGAAATACAAAAATACTGAGCAAAAGGATAGGTCAATAATTCTGATCAATGTATACATCCAGCCAACAAAAGCAAGCAGAACTGATATATGTGCTACCATTAATACTATACTGTTGGAACAAATGCTAAATAATCCTTTAGTAGACTACGTGATGACTGGGGATTTTAATCTGAACCTATTAATACCATTTATAAGGGACGATGTATCACAATCCCAGGACCAACAATGGTCAATACCGCAGCAAGAGCTTCAAGGAGTTACGAGCAACGAGGGGCGAAACCAAATAGGTACGACATTTATCAAGGATATGGAAGCGCTCGGTTTGCGAGTCCTTAATGGTCGATTTAAAGATGATAGACCGCCTGCATACACATATATAGCTCATAATGCAAGCTCCAGGATTGATTATACAATGGCCTCATTGAATATATTCCTAAATATAATCTCTTATAGTTTGGTTAAAGTCGAAGACAGTGACCATTGTCAGCAGATAATAACCACCAATATTACAAACCATATTAACCAACAATACTATACTGTGCCAGGATACACTGGAACGATAAACTACAAAAAATTAATTTGGACTAATTTCAATAAGGACAGTATGAACGAAACGGTCGAAAATATTATAAGGAGCTGCTTCATTGAAAATAGGAAGGAGTCAGCAGTTGACCGGTGGGTGGAATTTACTAAAAAATTTGTGAAACCCTAATCCTCAAGTAACCCAAGCAATATGTGGTTGAAGCGTAAAGCACAGGAAAAAGACTCGTATATGAATCTTCCATATACAATAACAAAGTTAAAAAGAGCAAGGAATAGGATAAGAAGACAACTTAATTCCTCATCTACTGGTGAAGAGACCCTGACAAACTTAAAAACATTGAACCAGCACCTAAAAAAAACTTATATGGAATGAGAAATATCAAGCAAAACAGGAATTATGGTCCAAACTATTGCATGCAAGTAAGCAGGCTAATGCGAGAGAATTTTGGAAAATCATAAACAAACTAGTACGGCCAAACAAATTGGTAGTTTCATCAACATTAACAGAACAAGAATGGGCAATGTTCCTAGAAAAACATCTAAACAACAACGGTGCAGCAAAAATCAGTGTGAGCATGCAAAACAGTTGTACAGCTAGCGACGAAATGCAAGAACAACTTGTAATTTCTAAAGTGCACTTAATAAAAATAATTAAGAAGCAGAAAGATGGGGCGCCAGGCCCTAATGGGATACCATTTGCCCTATATAAAGAAAATCCTGAATTTTGGTCGACATACTTGGTAAAAGTGTTTAAAGAAGTGATAGAGACGGGAAAAATCCCTGATTCCTGACGAGGATCTCTAATCTCTCCTATATATAAGAAAGGTAATTGGTCTCTTGCTGAGAACTATAGACTTATTACCTTACAAGACACAGATGCAAAACTGTTTGCTGGAGTACTCTTAAACAAACTAAATGAATGGGTAACAGATAATAATATTTTGCCAATTAACCAAACTGGCTTCATTAAAGGGCTTAGAACAATGACAAACATCATGGCATTAGCACTAACAATTGAAAAATCACTGAGGATAAAACTGCCATTATATTTATGTTTTGTTGATTTTAAGTCTGCTTTTGAATATGTGCAAAGAAACTTATTGTGGAAAAAACTTCTGGAAAAAGGCATCCCAGCTGTGCTATTAATTCTTATACAATTGCTCCACAACAAAACCTTGGTAAGAGTAAGGATGGGGGATGGTCAATCATTAACAAAGGAAATTCCTGCATTTGAAGGGCTGAAACAGGGATGCATACTGGCCCCCCTCCTTTTTAATCTATTTTTAGGAGACTTAGTCAACCTGGATGACCTCAATGCACATTCTCCTAAGCTGGGGGATAAGCTGATATCCAACTTGATGTATGCGGACGATGCGATCTTACTAAGTCACATTAAAATAGGTCTTCAGCGCTTAATCAACAGAACACTTTTGTATGCAAAGGAAAATGGAATGGCTATTAATGAAACCAAAACAAAAATTATGGTGGTGTCCAGGAACAAAAATGTGAGACAAAAAAATAAATGGTTCATGGAAACAATCAACTTGAACAAATAGAGGTGTACAAGTACCTGGGAGTACTGTTTGACCAGAAGAGAACTTAACTCCTTCAGAAACAGGACATCCAAAGGAATGCCAACCAACTAACAGCAGCATTTAAGATAGCACAAAAATACCTTGGGAATTTAACATATGGGCCACTGTTGAAAATCATAGGAGCTAAATTGCTCCCAACTATTACATATGGAAGTGAGGCACTGATGGGTATGGATGCGGAACTAATTAATAAGGTACTTTCTAGAGTATATAGATCTCTCTTCCACCTCCCAAACAATGCTTCGCCAGCACAAATAAGACTGGAATTCGGTTTGAATAATCAAGAGTTAGCAAGAAAAGGTCAGTTCATTAAAATGTGGTACAGGTTTAAGAATGACCATGACAATCAAATTTCACAAACACTCTGGCAAGAAGTAAAAAACAACAAAAAAATCACTTGCTTGGAGATATCTTCACGAGGCATAAGAAGAGTTCTCGCTGATGCCTATATGGAATAAAACGATAAACAATGGATCATTTAAAAAAAATAGTGAATCGAACATCCAACTACCTATCACTTTTACATGACAAAAACGTGGTGGCTAAAAGAAAACACTCGTGGACAGTAATAAATGCCTACGAAAAAAAGAAAGTACAAGAATACCTGGAGATACCATGGTCCGAAAGAAGTAAACAATGGTTTATGAACGCAAGATTTGGAATTCTGCCAGGCCTTAGTCACGCTCTGCCATGGAAAAAAACGAACTCCAATCTACTGTGCAGACTCTGCAAAGGTGGAGAAGAAAATATTGTCCACCTCCTATGTATGTTTCACATTTTGAGCTATGTTTATTTATAATTATTTTGTGATATGTGTATGTATTTGTTAAAAATCATGTATTTTGAGAAAAAATATTTATAAAGTGTATTTGTGATAAAATGTTTTTATATTGAATAACAAGGAATTATATAAAATGATAATAAAATAAATAATAAAATAAAACATGTTGATTATATTTCTGTCACCTAATTTAAAGTAAAAGGATGTACACCATTCTCTAAAAATTATGGCCATTGTTGGAACAACTCTTTCATAGCACTGGTGTTGCTCCGCCAGACAAAGAGAATAAAAGAACAGATGTGGCAGGTAAGTAAGTCGCTGTACAATCTGCCAACCACTTGCGCATCGCCAATTCCATGGGTTCACTCTCTAGATAGGACCGTGCCCACTGAGACAAAATGGTGTAGCTCTTCCAAAACATCCTGGAAGAGCACCCTAAAAGGGGCAGGAAGTTGGTCACAGAGGGCAAACTGATTTCGAACACAACCACCAGAGGGGCCCTAGATGCTGCTGACACTGCTCTTTGGGGTATTAACTCAAGCCTCCTCCTCCTCTGCAGGCATGCCTGGGTCCATGTCTCTGGCTTCAAGCCAGATGTTCAACAGCATCTCCTCAACCTGCCCTTCAATGGGGAACATCTCATTGGACCTCAGGTTGTAATGCTGGAGAAAATGTAAAAAGATACAGAAAAAGCAAAGGCCATAGGTGAATTACAGATGCCTTCCTCACGGACGTCCTTTTGCCACTCTGCTTGTGGCGGAGGCTTCTAGACCACCTCCCCTGAAGCCTCCACGTCTTTTCAGCACCAGCTTGGCCAGCCTGCTTCCACCAGGGGCTATTTCAGAGGTGCCTATTGTGGAAATGGCTTCAAGGGTAGAGGCAAAGGTAGCTCCCCCAAGGAAGCCCCTCCAACCAAACAGTGACTTGCTGCTCCTTCCTCCCTGATCACACAACACCTGTCAGGGATGTCTGCAGATGTTCTTCCCCGCTTGGCATCATGTCACATCAGACCAGTGGGTGCGAGACATCATCCAACATGGTTACTACCTAGAGCTCACCTCCACACCACCCAACATACCAATGTGCCAATACACCCTCTCCCCAAAACACCAATGTCTGCTTTAGGAAGAAGTTCAAACACTCCTCCTCAAGCTGGAAGTAGAACCTGTCCAACAACTCTACAACAACCTTACAGGGGTCAGGTGTGTATTACCTATACTTCCTCATTCGCACCAAAGAACGGTCCTTCTGGCCTATTCTGGACCCCAGACCCCTAAACGAGTACATCCTTTCAGAACACTTCCTCATGGTCACCGTTCCAGATGTCATATCTCAGTTGCAGCAAGGTGACTTCATGTTGTGACTCAACCTCTAAGATGCCTGCTTCCATGTTCTGATTCATCTGGAGCATCGCGCTACCTCCAGTTTGTGGTAAGTGGCCGGCATTACCAGTTCAAAGTGTTGCCTTCTGGGGTTACCATTGTGCCCAGAGTCGTTACAAAATGCGTTGCAGTAGTAGCAGCACATCTGAAAAGAGTTGTATTTCCATACTTGCATGATTGGCTTGCAGAGCGACTAGAGTGTTTTACATACACTCAAGCCACAATAGACCTAATGTACACTTTGTGCTTCACCATCAAAGCTGTAAAGTTCCATATCCTGCCCCTTCAAGTTCAAACGCATCTGGTAGCTATCCTCAATGCAGAGATCGCTATGGCATATCCCCGTCTGGCAAGACTACAGTATTTCCAAGCCTTGTTACCCCTTTTTCAACCAAATCAACAGCTCACAGTAAGGACAGTCATGTGGCTGCTAGGGATGATGGCCTCCTGAATCGCCATAGTATCTCATGCAAGATTGCACATGCTTCATCTGCAGGAATGCTTAGCACAGCAGTGATCTCAAATGAGGACCACTGGGAAGACCTAGTGTTGATCAGCCCTGGTACCCATCACTCTCAGAAATGGTGAAAAACCAGCAACTCTGCTACGGGACATCCCTTACTTGACCCAGTCCCGCAGAGCACTGTCACAATGGACGCATCTCTCATTGGATGGAGGAGGTGCACTTAGAAAATCGCTCTGTCCAGCACCAGTGGGGACCCACACAAGGAGACTTCCACATCAACCATCTGGAGCTGCTAGCTGTGCATAAATCCCTCAAGGCCTTCCTTCACCACTTAGTGGGCAAAGTAGTCCTTGTACGGACAGACATCATGACAGCCATGTACTGCAATCCGAAGCAGGGGCACCTGCTCCCCTCAGCTTTCTCAGTTAGCTCAGGATCCACCTGTTGGCGGCATACCTCCTGGTAATAGACAACAACCTTCTCACCAGGATGCAGCAACAAGTCTACAAGTGGGAACCCGAAGCAACAGTCCTTTTTTGCTACTTCCAGCAATGGCTATTTCTGGATGTGGAGCTTTTCACCACAGCAGAAAACTCAAAATGGCCAAACATCGGCTACGGAATTCCACACCCACAGTCCATGGGCAATGCACTATGGATGAACTGGTCAGGGATATTTGCCTACGCTTATCCACCTGTGGAAGTTGATAGTTTTCAGTCTCCACTTCAAAATAACGAAGCCAGTAGTCTGAGGTCTGCCAAAGCAACATGTATTTAATAGTAGCTCGTGGGTGCGCATGAATCATAGCTCTCAGGTGGCTATGACCAGAGTGGACAATTTTCATTGTTCTGCAAGGGTTTTTATACAGCGAGCTGGGGCTGTGCAAAACAGTTACAGAATGAACAATCCGGGACTAGATACCACGGTTAAATTTGTTTGAGATCTTCAATGACTAACATACAATGTATACAATGGAACAAACAAGCACAAACCTTCTCAGTGGATATTGCTGGGTCTTCAAGACTTTGACAGATAATGACACAAATGAGCATAAACATATACAAGTTGACATTGCTTGTTTCTTCTCCTATAACTGCAAAAAATTGAACAATTAAGCATGAATTAGCCTCAGACGGGCAAAAGGCAGGTATGTCAATACCAGATGTGCAAAGACAGGAGCAGAACAAGTTTGTTTGTGCTGACTTGAAAACACATCAGCAAGGCACCAAAGGTTATGATCAGAAACATTCAGGGAATTACACATGGTAGAACTGATGTTCAGAACAACGAATTAAAATACGTTATTCACACTCGACCCTTAGAATATTAGTTCTGAACATTTCAGTATCATTTTAATCCAAAACAGTGTGTGCTCAGCTGCATCATATACTATTCTTTGCTGGAGAATGAGTGTTCATCTATTTACATTAACATATACTTCCTCCTTTTGAACCATTATCATACTGGTCTGCTGCTTGAGTGTTGGAGAGGGGCAGCAAACTGTTGCCAGAAGGCCCCAGCACATTGGCAGGCATTGTGCGCATAAACTACATCCTAATACTACATCCCCTAGTATAACCACTATCATTAGTAATTTCCAACCCCAACTGGTGAAGAATGAGGTAATACGATCCCAAAGGGAGAAAATATCTTCTTTGGCAAACGCATGTACCTGTTGTACTATTTTATGCATGTTCTCAATAGCCTGTTGTATGTTTTTGGAATTAACCAGGATATAAAGGCAGCATTCGGTATGCAGGACCTTACATACTTGCGTTCTACAAGCAGCATATCTAAAACCATGCGTTTCGGAGAACCATGGAATGCATAGCGGTCATTTCAACTGTTATGTTTTCTAATGCTGACGTAGTTTCATATAAGGTGGCCTCTAGTAATTGTCCCAATCGTCTAATACAACACAAGTTCGTAGCTATAGAGCATAGAGGTAGTATTCCTAACCCAAAGCCATAAGCTTCCTGTCCTGCAGCATCTGTCTAATCTATTGGAAAAATATTTGAGGAATCCCACTTGTGATGACCAAGGGAATTCTGTAATTTAGTGAACCCAATGTCAGTGGAAATCGCTTGAATATGAGGGAGAGCCAATCCCAAGTAGCAGGATCCCCCCACCCTGGTGTCAGCCAGGGGTAGGCCTTGGAACCACATATAAAATATATACCTTCACCTGGTGGGAGGGCACGATGATTATGAACAACACTCAATCAATCAATCAATCATTCAATCATATTGTTTGTAAAGCGCACTACTCACCTGTGAGGGTCTCAAGGCGCTGGGGTGGGGTGGGGAATGCTGCTACTGCTCGAAAAGCCAGGTCTTGAGGAGTTTTCTGAAGGTCAGCAAGTCTTGGGTCTGCCGTAGGTGGATGAGGAGGGTGTTCCAGGCCTTGGCGGCAAGGTGAGAGAACGATCTGCCGCCGAAGGTCGCTCTTCGGAAGCGGCGGACTGTGGAGAGGGCGAGGTCGGCGGAGCGGAGCTGGTGGGTGGGGGTGGAGAAGTTGAGTCGTCAGTTGAGGTACATTGGTCCGGTGTTGTGAAGCGCCTTGTGTGCGTGGGTGGGGAGCTTGAAGGTTATCCTCTTGTTGACCGGGAGCCAGTGCTGGTCTCTCAGGTGGGGTGTAATGTGGCTGCTGCAAGGGATGTTGAGGATCAGGCGTGCAGAAGCGTTCTCGATGCGTTGGAGCCGTCTCAGGAGTTTGGTGGAGGCTCCTGCGTAGAGGGTATTTCCGTAGTCCAACCTGCTACTGACAAGGGCTGGGTGACCGTTCTTCTCGTTTCAGTGGGGATCCACTTGTAGATCCTGCAGAGCATGCAGAGGGTATTGAAGCAGGAGGCGGAGACTGCGTTGACCTGTTTAGTCATAGAGTGGGTGGAGTCGAGGATAACCCCTTGGTTGCATGCGTGGTCGGTGGGTGTTGGGGCGGTTCCCAGTGTGGTCAGCCACCAGGAGTCGTCCCTGGCCAAAGGGGTAGATCTGAGGATGAGGACCTCCGTCTTGTCCGAGTTCAGCTTCAGTCGGCTGTACCTCATCCATTCAGCGACGGCCTTCGTTCCTTCATGAAGGTTGGTTTTAGCGATGTGGGGGTCCTTGGCGTAGGAGATGATGTTGAGGTCGTGCCGACAGGCGACGTGGGCGAGCGGTGCCATGTAGATGTGAAACAGAGTTGGTCTGAGGGATGAGCCCTGGGGTATGCAGCAGATGATCTCTGTGGCTTCGTAGCGGAAGGGGGGAAGGCAGGTGCTCTGTGTTCTGCCAGAGAGGAAGGAGGTGGCCAGTCCAGGGCCTTCTTTTGGATCCCGGCATTGTGGAGGCGTGTTCGTAGTGTGTGGTGGCAGACCGTGTCGAAGGCGGCTGACCGGTCCAAGAGGATGAGGGCCGCCGTTTCTCCATTGTCCAGCAGGGACTTGATGTCATCGGTGGCGGCGATGAGGGCAGTCTTGGTGCAGTGGTTGCTGCGTAACCCGGACTGGGAAGGGTCAGGATGTTGTTCTCCTCGAGGTAGCAGGTCGGTTGTTCGTTGACGGTCTTCTCGATGACCTTTGACTGGAACAGGAGCAGGGAGATGGACCAGAAGTTCTTGAGGTCCTTGGGGTCCGCCTTGGGTTTCTTGAGTAAGGCGTTGATCTCTGCGGGCTTCCAGCTCTCCGGGAAGGTTGCTGTCTCGAAGGAGGTGTTGATGACTTTCCGGAGATGGGGTGCGATGGCTGCGCTGGCTTTGTTAAAGATGTGGTGTGGGCATGGTTCTGACGGAGATCTGAAGTGGATGGTGTTCATTATCTTGATGGTGTCGTCCTCATTGATGTTGGTCTAGGAGAGCAGGCGGTTGGTGCGGATGGTGGTCATGGGGGCGGAGGACTCAGTGGTTGTCGGGGCAGTCATGGCGTTGAAGCTGTCATGGATGTCAGCGATATTGTGGTGGAAGAAGGTGGCCAGCGAGTCGCACAGGTCTTGCGAGGGTGGGACGTCATTGGTGTTGGAGCTGGGGTTGGAGTTCCTTCACGATGTGGAAGAGCTCTTTGCTGTTGTGCACGTTATTGTCTAGGAGGCCCTTTTGGCAGATCTGATGCTGTGATGGTGTCTGCGGGTGGCGTTCTTGTGGCCTGCGTGGCTGTCCGGTGTTCGTTCATGGAGCCAGATCTTCTCCAGCTTTCGGCAGGTTTGCTTGGAGGCCCGGAGGTCTTCAGTGAACCAGCTGGCTTTCTTGTTGGTGTGACTGTTGGAGGGTTTCTTGATCGGGGCGAGGGTGCTGGCGCAGTCGTTGATCCACTGTCTCAGGTTGCGGGCGGCGGTATCTAGCTAACATCATATGTTCAGGGTGGTAAACATTAAGGCACCAAGTCAAGGCAGATATCAAAATGCATATAATAAATGCTATAAAAGCAATTATCAATTTCTTCTTCCTCTCCATATTTCTATTTACAACAGTTCATGTTATATTTACTTTTTCCAGATTGGTCTTAGTGATGGGTTTGCCAAAGGGATGCATCTCAAAACTCAACCAAAGCTAACTTTCCTGCACAAGTTTGTCCTTTAAAGATGGCACTCTTGTGCGCCTAGCAGTTGTTGCTTGTTCTGTCCTTTCCTATCCACTCCTTTATCTTCCTTGGTCACAAATTGTAGTGGGTTACATTAGTTGGGTTGTATGTTATTGCAGGAGTGGGCACTTTCCTGATGCTTTAACCATTTCCTTCAACACACTGCTCCTTCCAGAATGGTGGTGCACTTTTCATGTGGGACAGGTGGACCCAGTTCTTGTGTCCCTCAATCTGTACTGCAGCATGGGTTGCCAGCAAGACCTGTACCGGACCTTTCCACTGTGGCGACAGGCTTGTTTTGCTTTAAAAATCTGGGTCAGCACCCGGGTCCCGGGCTTGATATCATGTACTTGTCCTTCCAGGGGTGAAGACCGTGTGTCTCTGTCCTGTTAGCCAATTGTAGATAGACAGTTAGTTCTTTACAGTAATCCAACAATGAAGGATGTGGCATATCACACAATCTTGATGGAGCTACAAACCCATAGACATTGGCTGGCCTACTCATCACCAATTCATAAGGTGATAGTCTAGTCTTTGCTATTACTGTTGTTCTCATGGAGAGAAAGGCATCCACCAAACTTAGTTCATTAGATGCACAAATTTGTTTTTGAGTGCTCCATTGCAGCAGTCCACAAGTCCTGCAGGTGTAGGATGATAGACTGATTGGAATTCGTGCTTGACACCTAGACCCATACAGACTAAGCCATTATTTCATCAGAAAAATGTGTACTCCATTGTCACTCTAAATGGTCCGGGTCAAGCCGAACCTGGGAAAGTATTCTTTTAAAAAGTACCAACGCTGTGTGGTCTTTTAAGGAAAATGCCTTCACCCAATTGTTAAGACTGCATATGATAACTGGCAAATATCACTTCGCATTGCTTTAGGGGATCTGGATAAAAACACAATCTATAAACATTCAAATGGATATTCTAGCATGTGAAAATGACTCTTTGGGACTGCAATTTCTTTTCGCACATTGTGCTCAGCACAAATTATACAATTCTTTAAAAAATGTAGAGCCACTTTTCTGATGGTATTGTTTTCCCATATTCTTGAAAGGGTGTTTACTATCCAGTCTGTTCCACCATGAGCTGATCCATTTGTCATCGGGACCATTGCCAAAATAAAACTCTGGTAGAATCCATCTATTTCCCTTTGAAACTTACATCCATGCCTGATAGTGTTGGCCAAACACATATTCCTTTTCCTTCCACTTTTTCATTTCTTCCTCATCTACCAAATTTTGTACTTCTTTTACTCCTGCATAAGGATCATATTCCTTCCCTTTATTATCAGTCCCCTCTACCATATACATCAATGACTGTTCTGTCAAGGCAGTAGTCCTTGCTGTTTCATCTGCAAAAGCATTTCCTTGACCCACGTCATCTATCACTTTCTTGTGTGCACTGCATTTAATGAAAGCTAATCTTTTAGGCACAGTGATAGCATTCAGAAGTCTAGAAATGAGATGTCCATGCTGTATTTTAGCTCCACTAGAGTTAATAAATCCTCTTTCAGCCCATAGGTGGCCAAAGTTATGGGCCATGCCAAAGGCATACTGGCTATCAGTGTATATGTTTACCTTTAACCTTTCTGACAGTTTACATGCTCTAGTTAGCGCTATCACTTCTACAGCCTGCACTGATGTCTGTTCTGTTCTACATATTGCCACCACAGTACAATTAGTGGTTATTGCATAGGTGACTGAAATAGTTCCATCCGGTTTCTTTAGACAAGGCACATCTACAAATTAAGTGCCATCAACAATTGACATTGGTACAGCCACCAGATCCACTCAACCCTTTGTCTCAGTTTCAGTAACAATCACACAGTCATGTTGTACTTCATCCTGTTCCAAAGGAAGAGGCATAAGAGTGGCTGGCTTTATTGTGGTACATCATTCTAGAGTGACATTTGGGGCCACCAGAGTCCATTCATGTTGTGTCTTTCTTGCATTAGTTAAATGTTGCATTTTTGTTTTGTTCAATATTATATCAACAGAATGTCTCATGTCCAAAAGTAATTGAATCTGCCTGTTTTTGTGCTGCTGCCACTGCAACAATATTTTGGAGCCACTTTGGCAGGCCTCTCACTACCAAATCCAATTTTGAGAATAAATAGCTGCATGGGCCTTTTCTTCTCTCCTGGGCTTTGTGTTAGTACAGCAAAAGCACAGTCATCTTTTCAATGCAGAAATAAAGAAAAGTGTTTAGTATAGTCAGGGGTACCCAAAGCAGGTGCATTACAAAGAGCTTCTTTCAAGGTGTGAAAACTATGTTGATGTTCAGGATGCCATGGTACTGTGTCTTTGTGCATTAAGGACAGTAAAGGTTTTGCTATTTATTTGGTACCCATAGTTTACAGAATGAAACCATGTCTAGAAAGGCACGTACATCTTTTTGTGTGGTAGGCTGAGTTATGTCTTTCGATTATCTTAATGCGCTCAGGTGACAGTCTACTCTCCCCTTTCAGCAGGAGGTGACCTAAGTAGTTGACGTCCTGTTCACAATATTGTAATTTTTATAGTAGCACCTTATGTCCATTTGAAGCTAAGAATTCTAGTACTTTATCTGAAGCGTTCTTGCAATCCTCTTAATATTCTGCTGCTGTTAGTATTTCATTAGCAAGAACAACACAGGGTCGTGGCTCTGACCCAGTAAGGCTAAGCCCAATGTGACAAAAGAACAACACAACTGTCAATACTGGATTTTACTTTCTACTATTTATATTGACCTTTATGAATAAAGCATACCGGTCCGTATTTTATTTACCGTCACTAGTTTATTGAGTCATTTTTTCATTTTTTTCTAGTGAGACCTTATTACTTCAAAAGTATATCAATCATTTAAGTGCATGTACAAACAGATATAAAACAATATATTTCAATGCAACAACATTTAAATATACATTACATTTATAGATTTAAAGCACATCCATCACACATTCACAACCATCCATTCTTAACTCACTCATACATACAAAAGAACCACAAGGAACATTATTTTGGGCCTAATGTAAAAAAATAAGTCATTCGTCCATGTGAATGATATTATACTTTGTTATTTTGTCATTAACTGACCGAGGGCACCATAAAGGAGATAGCCTGCTACTAAGGACTGCTGTTATCAATAATGCAGCAGGTGTAGTTGCATTGAGTCCAAGAGTTTGAGCGGCTTACAACACCCCAATTATGGGGAGAAGTATTTTTGGGACCATACATGTTTTTGTTTGATGCATTTGCTGTTTTATAAGTATCATACTTAGTGTGGTGTAAGAGCTACAGAAACAGTACTCCTGAAATCATATCATAAGTGCCATCCCTTGCACACATATACAAAGAATTACCAGCTGCACATTTCTTTCATATCTCACATTTGAGAACTACAAACCGATATCAATTCAAGTTTGTAAGGTATACTTTGTTCATACCTATTTTATTTCGTTATTTTTTAAGAGTTTCTGTATTATTTCATCAAAGAAAAAACAATATACGTACTTATTTACAATTTATACAGGACAACATATATACTCTAGAACATTTCAACAATATATAGAAATAGAATTCATCACATAGAGACAATTTCATCAACAGACATCAATTATTGTGGGGTGCCCTAACTTGACACCAAGTTCATTTCCTGTCCATTACAACTTATTGCAAGGAAAAAAGTAAGAAATACTCTAAGCAACAAATCATTCCAAAAAGACCACACATGAATTAATTGGTCTAAAAGACTTCCAAGTCAATTGCTTTTCAATGTGCCAACGCGTTTCGATCCCTCTCACGTCAATTTTCAGGTTCTCATCAGGGCTCTGTTCTTAACTTGTCTGTTTTCCAGCAACAATCGGTCCACAGATTTACTTTCTTTTGTATGAGGGAAGGATGTCCTTCTATTCTGCTACATGCCTTCAGCGTTTCTTGCACAAGCAGTCCTCTTATTGCGTGGCTTGCACCTTATATTTTCTTTTTCTAGGGTTGTTTTCCTTTCCTGTTCATTCTTTAGTTTAGTGCTCACTAATCCTGACGCGTTTCGAACCCTCTCACGTCAATTTTCAGGTTCTCATCAGCGGTCTGTTCTTAACTTGTCTGTGGGATGTATATAAAAACGAGATTGTTTTAATTAACTACTCTTCCTAATAGTGTCCCATATCTATGCTTAACTCATTATGGTTGTACCTGTTTTCCAGCAACAATCGGTCCACAGATTTGCTTTCTTTTGTATGAGGGAAGGATGTCCTTCTATTCTGCTACCTACAATGAAAGTGTGAAGTTTCGTCACTCTATGTAGGGGCTAGCAGCTAAGTGTCACAGATGCCTAAGCATTTTCTTGGACGTACCTGCCTTCGGCGTTTCTTGCACAAGCAGTCCTCTTATTGCGTGGCTTGCACCTTATATTTTCTTTTTCTGTTGTTTTCCTTTCCTGTAATTAACAAATTCTTTAATGAGTGTTTAAACAAAATTTTGCGTTCCTAGCACGGTTACACTGATAAAAGCATACCTGTTCGTTCTTTAGTTTAGTGCTCACTAATCCTTTCCTGGTTATTCAGCCTGTTTTAGGTGGGCGTTTTAAACATTGGGCCGCCGGTTTTGCCAACATCTAAATTGAAAACCATGCAGAATCGTTTAGGGAAAATAATTCTATTTTTAAACCGATTTAGTCATATTTGCGCTTGCCCTGTCCACGGTACATACCTAGCGGTGGGTTTGCGGGAACCGCCGATACTTTGTGTTAGTAAACGCGCAATAGTCAGCGTCTTTTTCATGGGGCCATTATCTGTAAAAAGGATGGTATTTTAAAATGAAACGGGTCTACACTCCGAGTTTTTTAAATACAGGGAGACAGGTTTGGCAGCAGCTTACCTGTTTTAACAGCTTCTTTATGGGTCCCCCCTTTAAGTTCCTTCAGTCACTTCACTTACAGTTTCTTTCTCAGAAGGTAGCTTTTATATTAGACATCACAACACTTAGACATATTAGTGAGCTCCAGGCTTTTACATTAGAAGAGCCTTTCTTTCATGTAAATAGAGATAGGGTGGTCCTTCTTGCCATCCCTAAATTTCTTCAAAAGGTGGTTTCTCCTTTCCACCTTATCCAGTCTAGAGAACTTCCAGCTTTCTTTCCACAACCTGACTCAGTTGCAGAAAGGGCTGTTCATACCTTAGATGTCAAATGGGCCCTAATGTACTATATAGATAGAGCAAAATCCATTTAGAAAAAAACTAAGCAATTGTGTGTTGCTTTTTCGGAACCGCATAAAAGAAAGGCCTTATCAAAATCAGGCATAGCGGATGGATAGTCAAATGCATCCAAATTTGCTATGCGGAAGCTAAAATAGTTTTTTCCTGTTCCCCCTAGATCACATTCCACCAGAAATAAAGGGGCTTCTATGGCCTTACATGGGAACATCCCAATCACAGACATTTGTAAAGCAGCTCCTTGGTCTACAGCACCCACTTTCACAAAACACTACTATGTAGATATATTAGCTTGCCAGCATGCAAAATGTTGGCCAAGCTGTACTACATACCCTTTTTCAGTCTTCTGCACCACCCACAGGGTAACCACCACTTAGGAAAGGACTGCTTTCAGACAAAGCACTGCATGTATATCCACAGCCAAACATGCCTAAAATGGAAACTGTTACTTACCCTATAAGCATCTGTTCTTGGCATGTAGTGCAGTAGATTCACATGCTCTCACCCTCCTCCCAGACTCATTTGGCTGTAGCACTTACCATTACTTTCTGCTTCACTTCGTGGACATCTGTCTCTATTTCTCTCTCTTTCTTGTGGCGCTCTGCCCCAGTCGTCCTCGCCTGTTGTGCATAGTACCGAAGAATTCTTTGAAGAAAAAAAACTTGCACACATTGGAGCCCAACACAAGTTGGCAGGAGTATGCACATCATGTGAATCTACAGCACTGCATGCCACAAACAAATGCTTACAGGTAACATTTTCCGTTCTTCTGCTCATCCAGTGGCATTTACTCCAATTCTGTCATATGTTGGTCATCAGTTTCCATAGCAAATTCCTATGGGGCACCTATAGAAGAACAGAAGCAAAGCTCATAACATGTTCCTTAAGTGTATTCTGTAGATGATGACACCATATGGTGATGATGGATGTGTTTTTGTTGAATCGTTTACATTTTTCAAGAGCTACAAGCAGTTATTGAGGAGGGGAAGGTGCCCCAATAGGGACCAAACCATTGTGTGATGAAATTGCAAAGTAATTGGAAAGTCATATTATTCCCCTCGAAGTCGTACTGCTGCTTTACATTGGAACACATTTGCGGAATGAATAGACTCCCCAATGTGGTGCCCACGGCAGTTTGTCAGTTTTACTTTGAGAATGTGACAGCCTCCTTGAAAGAAGAGCTGTGACAGGTATGAGCTGTGTGCCTCACATTTGTATCACAATTCTGACAAATTTCCTTTAAGTGAGCATAAGCACCAGGGCTTGACTAAGTGATAAGATTTTATTTCTGAAAATCTGGAATATGTTGCTTGAATGTTATATTTAAACTATTTTATCAGCTAGCATATGTTGTGATTTAAGATATACATTTCTAATGTGTAAAATGACAAGCGTACTATGGCCAGCTTTCATTACAATCAAACATTCCCTGAATAAAGAAACGTTTCTAACTGTTCAATTTGGCAAACATTCTTTACCCTGCAATTTTTACCCCGCATGTCTTTACCCCGAATTCTTTACTCCGAAAAAACTTTTAAAATGCAGAGCTTTACTCTGCAAACTGGTACAACGCTTTCCCCAAAGTAACGCCCCCTGGAGTTAGACTAGTAATTGCGTTGTAATGGGGAATGCGTCGTAATGGAGTGCATTGTAAAGCCCTGTGTTGTAAAATATTTTGGGGAGTGAAAGTTGCGGGGTAAAAGCATGCAGGGTAAATGCATACAGGGTAACGTCATACAACCTTCAGTTTTAAGGAAGGGTGGGTCTTTCACGGGGTCTGAACGAACCTGCCTGGTGCCGTGAAGCTGTTGTGGTCTGTGTTCCTGTAAATTTAGACGGCTTCCCTTCCCTTTGCTAGCGCTTCGTTTCCAAAAGAGACTAGTAGTTCTTGTTCTCATGTTCACATCTCTAGACAAGGATACTTAACTCACTTCAGCTCTGTTTATCCTTCCAGGAACCCTACCCTACGATTACAAAGTGGTGATCGCCGGGAACCATGAGCTGACCTTCGATAAGGAATTCATGGCAGACCTTGTTAAACAGGACTACTACCGCTTCCCTTCGGTCTCTAAATTGAAACCAGAGGACTTTGACAATGTTCAAACACTCCTGGCAAACAGTATATACTTACAAGATTCAGAGGTGACGGTCAAAGGATTCCGAATATATGGCGCGCCCTGGTAAGTTTGTGATAAGCGTTCCTTATTGTGTAATATTCTGTAAAATAAGTATTTTCTGCGGAGCTGAGTGCTGCTTTTGTGAATGGCTTTGGTGGACAATATCTTATGATGTGGCAGTCCTTATGGACAAAGTTGTTAATTTCATGTGAAAGACGAGAGAGAGAGAGAGAGAGAGAGAGAATGACTTTTGATACGTTGTGAGTTCAATCCTGATTTTTAGGAGAGAGTGTAAATAATGAATTTGTAATTGGTCCACATATCCATACTCTGGTTGGCCCTGTATAGAAAAGAGGCCAGACGCCAGAATAAAAGTAACCTCCATTAGCCAATCAAGTAGCTAAAAAAGAGGTACAGGATTGCAAATTAAGGCAGATTTGAGCTTGTGTATCAGAATTTTTTAAGGTATGCAAGATGTGAGCCTGCTGCAGCAAATGGTTGATTTAATACCACTGAAATTAACAGTAAAAGCTGGCACAGCAAGTCCACAAACAGCCAGAAAAATAGCCCATGCACTGACTTGTCAGACCAGCCCGTCAGGTACTGCATGATTGACCTATAAGCCAGTACAACTCTGCAGCCGCTCAATATATGCAGGGGCGTAGCTACCAGTGGTGCAACCGGCGCAATTCACCGGGGCCCAGAGGTGGTAGGTGGCCCAACAACAGCAGTCCCTTGAGCGGGCACCTAATTAACCGTGCTGGAGTTACAAAGCTGAATGTGGAAAGAGCATTAACGATAGTTTCCTACCTTCCCTCTCATGCCTTGCACTCAAGTAACCAACTTATTTTTGCAGTTCTGAGAGTCAAATGTACTTAGATGGGCTGCTGCTCCTTATCGAATCTGGGACCCAGGTTATGCAACTTCCTCCCAGAGACGCTGTGCTTGCCTATCTGCCTTTTGCAAGGAACAAAAAACCTGGCTTTTTTAAGTCTCTAAAAGCTGCTCTATCTGTCCCCTACGCACTAGAAAACTCTCCAGGTAGCTATGCGCTATACAAGAACGCCATAATAATGTGAAATGAAAGGTTGTAGGATGCTGTTTTCTTTTTAAACACAACAAAATGTAAACATAAATGAACTGTACATATTTTGTGTAATAAACAGGAAAGCACAAATTAAGCTATTTTTCATCATTCTAAAGTCCCATTGAAAAAAAAAGATTTTAATAGGATCAAAACAAATCAAGACACTTTACTTAGTGATGCGCAAATGACAAATATTTGCTGATGCACATTAACGGTTGTGCGCTGTGTAGTTTTACCAGTAAAATTGTATGTCTGTGCAAATTTAGCGGTCATTTAAATGGAAAATGTGCTGTCTTTTAATGTCAGTGGCTACCACACCATGCTTTAGTAAAATATTTTTGACTGTGTGTTCCTAAATGCTGCAACATCTACATATTACACCCCTGCCATGCTGAGTGGGCATGGTTTATTTGCAACACTTGTTACTTGTGTGATGCTTGGATTTTTCAGAATCCCTATGAGTTCAGTGATGTAACATTCGTGGCAACACCACTAGTCTGAAAATTGTTCCAGTGTTATTGCCTACTAGGGCCACAGAAGCTCCTCCTGCACTGGGAGCTTGCTGTTATCTCCGTCCGATGCCCTCAGCTGCAGGAGTTAGACTCTAAGCTGCAGAATATGAATAACAGAAGCACCTGCAGGGTCATTATGAAGGACTCATTGTGTGTGCATTGAATGGCTGAGCGGTGCACAAGCTCACTTTTGCAAATGCAGAGTGTACCATACGGCCTTGGCTTCCTGATACCAGCAGAGGTCAAAGTAGAAGTCATGCCCATACTTCTGGGTGGCTTCTGGAGTCAAGACAGTCACAGTAATCACTGCACTCACCCAGACGGATAGAGGGCAGACGATGGCATTTAGCAAAAGAACATAGACTTATTAAGGACAGAGTGCTGGATCCTGGAATATGAATGATTTGAGCGTTGTTTGTTTCATTTTATGATGAACAATGTGCAAGTAATTTTAAACAACTTCTTGGAGTAGCTAATGCACAATTCCTCCTTACTAAAACCAGATGTAGGAATAGATATTCTTCTGAAATACGTGGAAGCTGACCAGAATCTTGGACAACAAGATGTTGCTCCCCAGAGAAGCAAGATAATGAGAGAGGTGGAACTCTAGTAACTGGTGTACACATTACGGGTGTAGAGTTGGGCAAGCTAACCACTTTACCGGGAGAGCCGAGTTAAGGGTCTGTTTTGGTTCTAAGAGCCCAGGAATGAGCTGAGCCATGGGAACATTTGGCATGGAAATATTATTCAAAAATATGATAAAATGTCTTCAGCAATCAATCATTAATGTTTCTTTGCAATCATTTTTCCTCAGTACTTTAAATTATATAACTCCATTTAGAGACATTTCTTATAAGTGATCATGTAAAAAAATTCATGATGCCAGCCCCATTACAATGAAAACACCATTAGTCCTCTCAAAGGCAAATCAGTTGTCTTGTGCACCCTATGTGTGGGTTGCATTTCTGTACTAGTACTAGGCAGGGAGCAGTATCATAGTCAAACACGAGAGATTTTTGTACAGCACACATACTCATGTATTTCAAGATTTTCTCTTACGCAATAATGAAAAAAATGGGACGCAAAACAAAATAATTGCCAAGGAGCAGGCAATTTGGTCATGTGGTGACGTGAAATGATCCCATATTATGTAGTTCAGCCACTAGATTGGTTCCCGTTCTCGCTCCTGTTTGATGTAAACGTTTAATACATTGTCTTTCCTTCTTGGTGCACGAGGGTAGAGCGTGGGTAGAAGGCAGAAGCTCAGCTCATTTTGGGCTTGAAGGCACAAATTCAGCTTGAGCTGAACCTGAGTCTAGCAACAGCTTGAGCCTTCAGTTGCTTTACCACTTATTGACTCTATTTTGGGTATTCTGTACGTGAAATAAGCTTCCAGAGTGACACCTGTTGTGTATGTGAGGATATCTTAGCTTGCTCTGCTGATGACCATCTTGTACCTGTGCTGCATGGAAGGGGAGCTTATGATGCTGCCAAATGTGGCACATTGTGTGTGTGTGTGATTCTGTCCATGTTCTCCACATGTGAGGGAAGCTTACGTTGTTCCTGATGAGATTATGTGTTCTGTGGATATGAGGGAAGTGTGTACTCCTTCCTGGTGCTGTACCTGTTTTGTGTGTGGAAATATTGCTATGCGTGTGAATCAAGCCTGCACTCATACACTCCAGTGCCTCTTTACTTTGTGCCAAATTTACAATGCTACATCTTCATTAAGATCTAAGGGATGCATTAAATGCTGCTTCCCAGTGCCATTCTTTTATCGTCATTAAAAGAAGTTTGAAGTGGCCCTGTAGTACCACACTTGTTCCATGTCTTGGAAGCAAGTTTGCACTGGCCCCGGCTACCACATGTGTTCCTGGTGTTTTAATGAAGCCTTCACCGAATAGTTCTGCATTAGCATACTTGTTCCAGATGTGAATAAAACTTGCACTGGCTGGCATTGCAGTCCCATCCTTGTTCCATGTATTTATGGGAAGGTTTTGATGCTCTTGACCAGTGCTTTTTGTCTTTTTCATATGAAACATGGAGTCCCTGCGCTCATGCTCCTTGTGCTCTATCGTTTTCCATGTGTTTCAGCTCTGACCAAAAGACTGGATTAGAGAAGAGCTAATAATCAGACTGACTGTTATTCACGTATTAGTTCAGCCCTTCAAAACCGCATACACACAACTTTGCAGTGGATTAGCCGTGTTCAGCCATTGACTTCGTTTAGTAGACAACCTCTTGATATTAGAATGTCAGATAGTCTGAGTAACAGCAATTTGCATGCCTACTCTGCTCTAGAACTCAGGATATATTTATTTTAGTTCATCCCTCAGCAACTCACCTGAAAATGCATGCTGGTGATAATTGGGTAATTAGAGTACCAGCAGCCCCACCGCCAAATAAAAACCACTACTTTTCTTACACTGAGTACTAGACAGAGCACCAGGCATCACTGCTTCAAGCTCCAAAACCATGCCATCATCTTGAAACTGTGTTCTGCATACTCCATCATGTGTAACTGTTCGAAGATATCAGTGTGGAGCTTTACTTTACAAATTGTTTTATTGAAGCACTTGTCCCCCATCATTTAGTTGCCATGTTTTTTATTTATCTTTTTTCATTATTTATTAATATTTTTATGTTGGCATATGCTTGCACTCCAGAGAAAACCACCTCCTTGTTTTTTAAAAGACAAGGGAGACTTTTTTTTGCCAAAACTCTTCCTCACAAAAGTCCACAAAGATCAGACTCGAATAGTCTGCAGTGATTATCCACGTGTGACTGATGGGGGACAAGAAAACCTAGTGGACATTCAGGATTCTGTGTAACTTACTTCAAGAGACTACACGCAGAGAGGTGTGGTGCAGCAGCCAGGGCAGCAGACTTCGGAGCACAGGGTTCAGGGTTCGATCCCCGGCGGCAGCTGAGCACCATGTGACTATGGGTAATAGCTCACTTAATTTCCACGGCGGCCCCCAGCGCCTTGAGACCCGCAAGGGTGAGTAGTTCGTGCTTTACAAATACGGATTTACAAGAGCTTTGAACTACATGAGTGGACCGATGCACGAGAAAATCAACCTTTGGATCCTATGCCACCATCTGACTAACTAAACTGTGCTCCTTCCTATTGCGCAGTGTATCTGTGTGTGAGCAGTGTAATAGAGAGAGAGCATTGTTAGACATGTGCCTTGTGAATGCAGGATTACCTTTGTCTTTTATATTTGCAGAGTATGTGGTCTATAGGTAGAAAGTTGTGTCTGTATGAAAAAATATAGAGGGCACCTTAGCTAGTTTAAAAATAAGCAAAGAAAAAGACCAAATCCCAAAGTAAGAATATAGCTTCTTATATCCAAGCAATATATGAATAGGCTTACTTGAATAGGCCCGGAACAAATCAGGCCAACAAGAGGTCCAAGGGGAGAACAAGCTCACCTATTAGGGACACACAATTCCATAAAACCCAGAGAGCGGCAAAATGCTAGGATTTGTGACCATATACCCAGTGAATTGACACTTCTTTAAAACAATCTATAAATTTAACAATAGGCTGCCACTTATTTTATCCACAGACCCATCCTCAACAGATTAAATATAATCGAGTCCTGATATATCATATAATTACTATTCACCCGGTGAAAAGTTGCCACTAAATTAAGCTAAAAACTAAAATACAGCCACTTACATGTTTTCACAAAATGGCCTGAAAGAAAATCATTGCCCCAAACAAATAATGAACGCTTATTCTACAGTAGAAAAAAGAAAGAAAGAAAGGGCAGATAATGGTTTGAGTTTTAAAATACCACGCGTAATGCTGTGGGTGGAGGGATGGCACAGAAACCCAAAGTTTACCTGGTGCCTTCACAAGTGCACTATTTAGGAGTGCGCGCACTAAACTAGGGAACTCACTCGCAAGCTGGGCGTCCAAAAATAAAGATATCATGGGCGGCAGCAAGAATAAACATAGCAAAAACACAAACGCTTATGGGGCAAAAGAAATTGAAAGAGCACGTAACCAATTTGCCACTCCACAAGGTAAGGAATTTAATGTAGAATAAAATACATTGAAGCAACGGCCTTGGAAAGCGCCATGATCAGAAAAGTTGTTCAAAAGATCAACCCAAATTAGCACTGCCTGCCCAGACAGGATACCTACTTTAAGAAATTAAAATGCTCAAGCTTTGTGATTTAAAAGAACCCGTGCCAAAGAAATATGGAAAAGTGAAAAAAGAAAATTCACAAAAGGTGATTATATAAATTCCACATTGTATCAATCATTCTAATACAACATCTAAATTGCCAATGTAAATGTTCATATAAAATTTGAAGCAATTCAGTATATATCACTGTCGTATTAAATTCACCTGATTCAGACTGACAAAATATGGCACAATGTAAAGACTACATATAGTGATCAGACTGAATGCAGATGCAGAAGAATCATCAAACATGTACATCATAGCAGTATCACAGAATAGCATTCCTCCAATGTATTGCGTCCAATTCTAATACTGTCATATCTCAGGATCCAGCGACATTCAGCTCGATTAAGAATGGCCTGGGTGTCATTGGCTTGAGAAGGTGTCTTGATCAGTTCAATGAATTGCCATTCAATGTCATTCGTAGAATGATTACAGTCATGAAAATGGAAGACCATTGGGGCCGAGATGACCTTGCAAGAAAATCTGTTTTTTTTATGTTGTGACAGCCGTGAGTTTATCCTCGGTGTGGTGTTTCCAACATAAATCACATTACACAGAAACCTTATAGCATAGACATCACTTTGTTAGTAACAATTGGTATAGTCTTTCAAATTATATGTTATATCACCATGAACAGACTGCTTAGTATTGCCTGTCGATGCATACATTATGGAATTGCCAGTCTTGAAATGACCCACAACTTTATTCTATCCCTATAATGAGGCCAAATCAGATGAAGCTTTAGGAATATCAGCATGGAGCAAACAGTTCCTATGGTTTTTCCCTTTCTTAAAGGAAAACAAGGATAGGGCATTAGAAATGGCAATAGATCTAATCAGTGGCCAATGTTTTATACAATTTTGTCCGTATTCTTCTTAGCCTTGGGAGTTAATAAGAATTCCATGTGGTACGTTTCAAGGAGCACTTATTAAACCTGATGGGTTGACCCGAGCCTCTAGTTTCTTGTCCAAAACATTAGCTTCGCTAATTTAATCATCCTTGAATTTACAATTCCGTCAAATATGTAGAAACTGACCAAATGAAAGGCCACTTTTGAGGCCCCTTGGGTAATGGCTGGTGTACTGAACCAATGTATTGTGAGCGGTTGGTTTGGTGTACAAACTTGTTGCTAGTTTTCCTTCACAAGTAACAATAGTGAGATCCAGAAAGTCAATGGAACTATTGCTAAAATGTGACATGAATTTAAAGTCAGTAGGCAAAGAATTTATCCAATGTAAGAATTCAGTAAGCAAAGTATGGTCAGCAATCCACATAAAGCAAAATCATCTATGTATCGTTTCCACAGACTTATATTCTCAAAGAAAAGTTTTGTGTCCAGATCTTAAATGTATCTCCTCACAAAATCATCAAACAAACAGAAGTGCACAGTTGTGGGCATAAGAAACCCCATAGATGTCTCTTTATCCGCATATAAAAGTGCCCACCAAATTTAAAATAACACATAAGAGAAACATTCAGTAAGTCAATTATAAATTCAGTAGGTAAAATCACAGAGATGGGGTGGTTATCCAGGACATCTCTTATGATGCTGATCCCTTAGGCCTGCGAGACGTTAGTATATAAAGAATCCAAACCAGCAATTCATTATCAGCATTGAAACATGTGTCCTCTATTTGGTTAATTATATCACCACTGTCACAAACATATCGCTTAGTATGTTTTACAAAGTCATTGATGAAAAAATCAGTATAACTGAGAGGCGCAAGGACAGAGCCACAGCCAGACACAATGGGTCTTCTGGGCGGCCATTGCTGATCCTTGTGAATTTTCAGAAGAGTGTACAAAATCTATGTCCTAGGTTATTTAGAGCTGAGCAAATCAAACTTATGAGGACTTACTTTGTTTCTCTGTACGTGGCAACTATTGTACTCATAATATTGTCTCTGTATGATTTGGTCTCTCGAGCTTTTGTTAATAAAAAGATTTAAAAAAGAAAAACCTATGAGGACTTAAGAATCCGTTATCTTTTCTTTTCAATGTGTTGTTTCCTATTCTTTTCTGGATGTGTAACAGGGGACTACCCCTATGAAGTAAATAGTGATTAGGATGAAGTAGTTGATGTAGGATCTCCTCTTTGTAAGCAGCCACTTTCTGGACCACTATCTCCTCCCACCCTTGTCAACTATGCCCCCCTACCCTTGTCATCAGGTTTTATTATTATGGCCTTGTTCTCTCTCAGAGCTAACAAAGCCTGTCTTTCTTCCAAAGTTAAGTTATATGGAATATGGTTATGCTTTTCTTTAAGACTGGTAACCTCCTTGAGTACCACAGTTTCAACAGCCAGAGGTTCTACTGTTATTTTGATACGTGCAGAATTAAAAGTAGAGAGGGGCCTCAGTTTAGTAGGTTTAAAATATTCACTAGGGCAATCATTTCTGAAAAAAGATTGAGTCTGAGTTTGCAGAAAAACTGTAGTAACTCAAGTTTTATGTAAAAAATGAGTCCACTCTGTAGGTACAAAACACAGACCGTTGCTTTATAAAGAAACCTCAACAGATGCCAACATTATCTGACAAGTTGATTTTAGGAATAAGCTCAGAAGGATTATCATCAGTTATTGTGGAGGTCCCAACTGGTAAAACGTTCTCCTTGCTTGTCTCTCCCCTTGTTGGAAATTCCAATTTTGCGCACGTCTGCGGCCCCTTCCCCTCCAGGTGTCTGTTGTTGACCAGTGCTAGAGCCCTCCACAGAACTTCCAGGGGATTCTGAGAAAGCAATCACTTTCTGTTTGTTTAATCTAACCCATGGTCTTGGGTTGCCAATATAAGGGTGAACTTTCTCCTGGATAAAGTTGATGTCCTTCTGAATGAAATTTAAAGTAGTCTAATTCCCTTTCTCAATCACAGATTTGGCATAAACTATTTATTGCCTTCCAAAATTTTCTTTTCTAATTCAGCAATGATCTCAAGTTCCTTCTTGATATGTTCCATCCATCCTGTGTCAATGCCTAAAACTAGCCAATGACGAGAACATATGACAGCAATATGACTAAAGCTTTTGCAGGATCTACAGTCATTGGTGAAAATCACAGGTACACTTCAGACTTCTAATCCTAATGGAATTGTATCAGACTTTAAATATTCTGTCTTCATCAATGTGTGGAGTGTAGTGCACACATGTTATTTGTGACATTTTTACAATTCATCCAATAATGCCTGATCCTCACTCAGAACTGGGGGGCTCACAGAGGGTCCCAATAATAAGGGACTACTTTTGGTTTAAATCTTTTATTGAAAATTCAACACAGAAGACACAGGTTACATCAACATCTCGGGCGAGCATGCGGTCGCCTTATCAGGAATCATTACCCCACCTAGGGACTACTTTTGAGTTTGATGATACTCCTCTGAATAGTTAAGGGCGACCCTATCATTCATAATCAATACAAGGTAAGAAATATTTACAAAATCAATAAATGTAAAAAAAATCCACAAAAATGTTAATACAGTGCCCACACAATAATTTTTAAAAAGCATTGTAAAATATTAATGTAAGCAGATAAAGCAAGACACAAACAGGACATACAGAAGAAATACATAAATACTTAGTGCCCAACTTATTACACATCAAAAAAACTTTAAACAACTCTACTGGTAGGTAATTCTGCTCAAGCGACCTCCTCTTTTACAAATTGCACTTCGCACTTCTTCTTTTAAAGTTGTAATCAGTTGAAATTGTACTGTATTGATAACCGCATTGTGAAACTTGGCGGTATAGCTGAAATCCAATTGGCTAGTGGGGGGAACCAATTAGAGTCCTTGTGAGGGCTAAGGCATACAGATTACGTTAGGCTCTGTGCCTATTCAATGCGTAGCGTGGACAGCCCAATTACCTTGCTCAAGCGGCATCTGTTTTTTAAATTTTTTACTTTGCACTTCTTTTTTAAAGCCTTGTAAAGGGCTAGGGCGTATGGACGACCCAGTTACCTTGCTCAAGCAGCTTCTTCGTTTAAAAAATTGAACTTTGCACTTCTTCCTAAAAGCCCTGTTAAGGCTTAGGGCGTAAGTACGGTGTTAGGATCTACACCTTTTTAATGTGAAGCATGGCATGGACATGCAGCGGACGCTCCGTCAACCTGTAAAATGTGAACCAAAGACAAGCCCGTCAGTACCTGTCCACATCTGGCAGGGACCAGTCTTCTTGCCCGAACCATCGCATAATCTTCAGAAGAGCTCTGAAGTCTCGATTCAGTAGGTTTAAATATAACACCTTCCCTAATCATGAAACTACACAAATTGGGCTATTTAAACACCTGTGATTTCATCTCCAGTACTTGTTATCCATCTGAACCCTTGTCAGTCCCCACCTCAAACAGCACCTGCACCAATAGTCATAAGCCAAGTTCCACCTAACTCTCGGTGACTCACCTTAATCCCATTTCCTGGTTAAACACCAGACCGATAAATTCCATTTATTAAATACAATATCTCCCGATATGTTGTTATTAACCAAAACTTGGCTTATGGACGAGTCGTCCTCAGATATTTTATCAGCTCTTCTGACCGATTACTATATTTTACAAGCAAACAGAGCAGCATGAAACGCGTGTGGTAGCCTAGCAACAGTAATGAGGAAACATATTACATTCTCTAAATTTACCTCATTAAGTCTTCCTTCAGTCAGAAATCTCGTAATCCAACTCAAAGCTTCCACCTCCTCCTTGACGTGTGCCCTTCTCTACAAACCGCCAAATCTTTTGCTAAATGTTCCTCAATTTCTAGCAAAGTCTATCTCCCTTCTAATTCTAATCATTGACTAAGCCAATATACTGTTGGTTGGGGATTTTAATTATTGGGCAAATAAGGAAAAAGGAGAGCAGCAAGCAGCCTACCTCACTGATACTGTTGATAGTTTAAACTTGGAACAGCAAGTAATTCAGCCCACGCATATGAATGGCCGTAACTTGGACCAAATTTGTGTGTGGTGCACACTGGACTCAAGATGTTAGTCATCAATAGAAGATGAGGCCAAGGGACTATAAAAGAGTGTATTCAAAGGAGAACTTCCTAGAAGCTAGTGTGCAGGGTGAAGTTGGAGGATGTGGAGTGTGTAAGGCACTGTGCTCTGCAACATTAGTGCCTTAAGATGAGATGATCTCCTTCAAGCTGCTGCAAATTCACAATTTCCTCCTCATCGGGTGTCAGCTCAGCACAAAACAAAAAAAAACCTGCAAGAAGAGCATTATTAATCAGATAAATAATGCTCTGCTGCTATCTAGTGCTGTAAATTCCAGGGGATTGGATGCTGAGCACTGGAAACCACGGCTCAGAGAGGAGGCAAGATGGCGATCTAACACGGATCGCAGTGCTCGCGCTCTAGGTTCCCGATCGGTCATGCAGCAGTAAGAGCTCCTGGACGTATGCTCGCTAAAGAGATTATGGAAACCGCAACCAAGGCACAGGAGTGACTACGACTATGTGATTCAACCTGGATAATAATGCTTAAGTCTTAAAACATCGAGATATCTCTCTGATTTCCTGCTACAACCAGTCGCTCGAATCAGCTATACTGGATGAATTATAACCCTTTCTCGTGTCCAGTTTGGGTATTTTATTCCTATATCGGACGGGCTGTAATCAGACACTTTTTCGGAAGCCCTGCAACTCTGAAAAGCTATCCTGAGAGTAGCACTCACCACACTGGAGCTGACAATCGGATGCTGAGTCCAGTCCTGGTGCAAGATCGGCTTTAGGGGTGATGGCTCCCAAGATCTCCGTTCCGCCCGCTGCTTCAGCTACATCGGCGGCTGCTCGAGCAAGGGCTGCGAGGCAGGCTCAACGTGAGGTAGCAGAACGTCGGGGGGGCAGAGAGACAGATGGCCACACAGGAGAAAGCGGATCTGCTCTCACAGACACCCAAGACGACGGGCGCAGCAGCAGCAGCAGCGCTCGGCTCAGTCGGGTCGAAGGCCGTGACCCGGAAGAAGGACGCTCGTAAGGACGCCACTGGGCCGTCTGTGGTAGAGTTGATGCGAAGAGGCTCGGCTACTCTTCCGGGCCAGGGGAAGCAGAGCCAGGCAACACACCCAGACAATATTGATTGCCGCACTCAGAGCTCCTCCGACGGGTTAAACAGCCCGTGCTCGGGCTCGAATATCACGGTGGGAGAAAACATGAGTACAGAGACCGAGAGCAATGAGACCACCGAGCGCTCTCAAGAAGACGGCACTGATTGTACTGACGGCGCAGATCAAATTCAAGCCTCCGCAAGTTCTGAGGTGAGCACTGCTGCAATACTTAGTGCGCACAGCAATATTGTAGCAATCTATGAGAATGTGGCACTTTCAGTGGCTGAAAACTCTTTGGATGCCGGCATCTATGTAGACAAAGGTACTGCAAGCAACCCTGATAATCAGTCATTGTTGCAAGGTAACTCGTGCTCAGCTGCACAGGATAGCATAACAAACACTAGTCCCAGCTTAAGCAACGACCAAACGATGACTAATGCAATGGCAGGCACTGCTATACATGCTACTTGCGAACCAGCCGAAGCCGGTATCACCAACAAAGACTCTGACAGAGACCCCGAAAAAGAAGCCACAGATTTTTTTTTCTTTTCTGATGAGGCCGACCTGGAAGAGGAGTGGGGAGATACTTCATTTCTAACAGATGAGTCAGATAGCCCATCTGATACAGAGGCTCTTACCCGTACCGTCAAACCAAAGCCAAAAGCAGGTAGTACGCGGGGTAATAAACCCCATGGGGCAGGTCTAGATTGGGATCACACACACACAGAACAACTTACTCCAGCAGTAGCTCCAACCCCATTGACCACTCCTGCACCCGAGTATATAGATGCAGTCCTGCAGGCAATAGCGGCTCATCGTGAAGAGACCTCTCAAGACCGGTGCCGGGCACAAGCAGCATTCCGTAGGGTCCAATGGGTAGTTCGAAAGCTGGTGAAAACGTGTGACTCATTCGCAGATCGATTGACGGAAGTTGAGTCCAGAACTCTTGTAAACGAGACCGAAGCGGTTGCCCTTAGAGAATGGGTTGAGTCAAACAAAGCCCAAATAGGTGACATTAGATGGAAATTGGAAGATTTCGAAAATCGCCAGCGCAGAAACAACTTGCGCATTTTAGGTGTCCCTGAAAAATCTGAGGGGAAGATACACGTACCTTCGTGATTAACCTACTCCGCGACTCTCTCCCTGAGCTCTCTATGTGGGACTGGGACACTGAGATACAGCGAGCCCACCGCATGCCGCTCACATTAAGGGCCCCCGCTAAACCTGGCGCATACCCAAGAGCTATCCTAGTCTATTTTGGGAACTTTCTATTGAGACAGTCGGTATTCAAGAAAGCAAGGGCTGAAGCGAAGCGCACCTCCAAAGACATTACATATTTCTCACACCCTGACTTTTGCCATACTACCGTAGAGCGAAGATGGAGGTTGCGCCAACTCTTAAAACCCTTTCAGGACAAAAAAGCAATAGTTTACCTAAACAACCCTGCACGCCTTAAGGTCATATATGGGGGGCAGACAAAGTTCTTTGTCTCTGAGATCGTTGCACAGGAATACCTAGACAGCCTAAAATAATGCTAAAATAGCTGTATCAACATAGATAAGTTCAAATATTGGTTGTTGATGTGATGTCTTAACTTCAACACACTGTCTGAATCTGACGGACTATATGAACTATATGAACTGCATAGCCACCTTCCACCACCCTTCACCTATGAGTAAAATAGGAATAGGAATGTATAAGTAATGTATAAATAATGCTCATATGTGTGTAGAATGTGTATAATGTGTGTGATAAAGATAAAAGGAAGGGGGAAGGAGGGAAGGGGAGAAAAGGAAAGGAAAAAAAAAAAAGTGAAAAAAAAATGTTCTCAAAAAAGGAGGCGGTAGGTCCTGAAGGGGGAAAAAAAAGGGGGAATAAGTATTAAAAAAAAAAAAATCAACCGCACAGTGTGAGCAGTGTGAGCAGAATGTGAGTCATAATATACAGAGAAAAATTGGATTCACTGCTCATTAATTGGGACTGGTTGCATGTTTATTTTATTTTATTTATTGTTTTATTATTTTTTTAATCTCTTGCTTTTTTCACAGTTGGGCTTTTTACATCCTTTTTTCTGTTCTTTTAGACCTTTCTCTTTTTTTTATTTTTATTATTTAGCATGCCGATAGGGACCTACCAGCGCGCAGCACCTTCATCACTTTTCTAGACTCCAATGGAGTCTTTTTGCCTAATTTTTGGTGTAGGGGGGTGGGATTGGCTGGGTGGGGAAGTGGGAGGTTGGGCTGGAAGGGGAGCAAAAATTCGAAAATGCAGACAACTCCATACCAAATAAATCAAAATATATTTTTCAACTACATAACTATTCTTCATAAAACAAACACAATTAATGTAACAAATCAGGGACCAATTCATTTAGCTTTATGGGGAAGTTAACTATCTGGAGCTGGAACATAGCTGGGCTACATGATGGAGATAAACGGGGGCGGCTTTGCGAAATAATCAAGCGCGACTCACCAGATATTGTATGTCTACAAGAGACCCATCTACCTTGGGCTAAGCGCAGCTTACTTAAAATTCCGGGATACAACGTTCTAGCAACTACAACCCATACAACTAATACTCGGGGCGTAGCTATATTAGGAAAAAATCATGTAGGGGAGCCGCTACGCCTGGCCTCAGACCAGCATGGCAGGTGGGCAGTGATAGAACTCGCTCTAGGCCTAACCATATGTACAGTATACGGCTCCAACGTGGATGATCTATCTGTGTTTGATACTTTAGAAATGGAATTAGCAGGATGGCCGGGTCGGTTAATTTTTGCGCAGGATTTTAATATTACACTTGGTTCTGACTCTACGAAAGTCTAAAGTATTCAAGGCAATTAAGTCTCTCATAGCTAGCCACAACCTAGTCGACATTTGGTCCCTTAGGCACCAAGATGACCCAGGATACACATTTTTCTCCCATCCTCATAATACATACACAAGAATTGATTATATCTTCACCACTAGAGACATCTCAAGTCCTGCAACTATTGTCAAACACCCCAAGTTGATATCCGATCATAATGCCTTGGCCCTCACTGTGAATCTAATCGGCTCGACCCGTAAACCATATAATTGGACATTTGACAGAAGACTGCTAGCTAATAACGACTATGTTAGTTTTATTAGACAGTGGACACAGGGGTATTTTGATATTAATCGCTATAGCGCCCCAAGAAACACCGTATGGGATAGTTACAAAGCTGCACTTAGGGGAGAAACCCTTAGTTATGTGGCTAGACTCAAGAAAAAACAGGCATCTGAATATTCTAAGAAATTAGGAAAGCTAGCCAAATAGGAAGCTGCACATACATCATCAATTGCAGATAAAACTGATGGATCAGTTATACTTCGTCAGATTTTAATCCTCAAAACCGATCTAAACAAAGGATTAGCACAAAAATCTGCTGAAACCTTTAGAAGTCACCAAAGAAACCTTTTTTTTTTTTTGTTCTTTTTTTTTTTTTTTTTTTTTTTGTGTCTTCATTTTCGCCCTTGGTGATCAACTAGTGGCATGTAGAAGCGATCTTACTGTCTCAGATAAACTGGAAGGAGCTCCGGGGAGTGCCGCTTTAATTGCCCCTCAGTAAGTAGTATCGTATTCCGACAAAGCCACCTTGAAATAACCATATGGGACGCATGCTGCGTTCATATACCCATCATGTTGGAATATATTGGGTATAGTCGAACAGAAAAAGAAGAGGATGCCAAGCAGCTTAATCATTGGACCTTGGGGAAAAAAAAAAAAAAACCCCAAGATCAACCAAAACTCTTTACCAATTTAGCAGACTCCAGAATTTTCTCTTGCTTTGATTTCCGGATCTTAAGAGGTCCATCTTTGATGTTTGTAGAACTGACCTTTGCCAATCCAGCAAGATTGGAGGTGATGGATCTTTCCATTTTTTACATATTTCCCTCCTTGCCAACAAGATACAGAAGAAAAGTAAGTTTTTTGCTGGACCATGAAACTCTGGAGAAATTCCAAAAATAACAAGAGCAGGTGTTAAAGTTAGTGGAGATCCCAAAGAGGTGGATATTGAAATCGAGACAGAGTTCCAAAATGGTGTTAGCAGTGGGCATTCCAAGAACATGTGTAAGTCCGAAGCATCTGCCAAACCACATTTAGGGCATAAAACCTGCGTGTTATCTGTAAACTTCGACAGGCGTTGGGGGGAATAGTAGGCCCTATGTAGAGTGAACAGATGATTGCGGCGTAACCAAGATGGTTTTTATTCAATACCATTCCCCTTTTTTTTGATTCCAAAATGTTAACCAAGCTCCAAAGTGATATACGTTCTTTTATTTGGAATAACCATAACCCAAGAATCTCGTGGAAGAAGATCAGGCGTCGCAGAGAGAAGGGAGGTTTGGCTGCGCCTGATTTACAACTTTATGGGTGGGCTTTTCAAATGTCCCATGTCAGGATGCTGTTAAAATCCCCTATAAATTTGGCCTGTGGACACATGTTTGCTACATTGCTTAGAGGAGAAAAAGTGGCAGATCATGAATTTTTGTTTAAATTTGGGGATCCGAAGTTTTTTAAGAAAATAAAACTAAAGGTACTCAGAGATGGATGCAGAACATGGACTAAACTTAGGTGTACCCTTAAAATTGACTACTATTCTGCTAAAGCCCCACTATGGAACTCTCCTGGCTCTCCGAGCTGGCTTCTGGATAGTCTTGCAAGACCATTACGTGAGGCGGGCATGGTAATTTGGGGGGACATCTTTGTTGAAGGAAGTTTACTACCATGGGAGATTTTAAGCTCAAAAGTGGGGCCTAGGTTTTCTAGGTTCAAATATCTCCAAATCCAAGGTTGGGCAAATGCAAGGTCACGTGTTAAAGGTAGATTTCAGATAGGAGGCGATAGCACATTAGTGTCACTACTAACTGATAGACTCCCATTTCAGAAAGAAGTCTCATTATGGTACAATATGTTATTGGATGAAGCAGAGGGTGAGTTCCTGTTACCAGATCAGCTATGGTCTATACATATGACTGGTATTAGTGTTGAGAATATGTGGCATGAATCATTTAAAATTATGTGGAACATAGTAAAACCAAAGAAACCTTTATGAGTATGGGGAGAAAGTAGGCAGGCAACTAGCCTTACGAACTAGACAAAGGGCCTCTCTTAATTCAATATCTTCTATTAAAATTAATGATATAGAATACACCCAAACAGAGGATATACTTGAAGTATTTCAAAGGTATTATCAGAATTTATATCAAAATGACCCTACATACAGCAATGAAGATAATAAAAAATTCCTTAACGATTTTCTAACCTGTACAGATAGTACAGATAGTAGCTTAGAAAATACCACCAAAAATGATCTGGATAAAGAAATAACATTGGCTGAACTCGAACTCGCACTTTCAGAATTTTGTCGCGGGGAAAGCGGCAGGCCCCGACAAGATCCCGCTGGAGTTATATCAGATCTTAGGTAAAATCATATTGCCACTGCACTTAGATCTCTTTCTTGGGATACAGTGGAGTGGTAATACACCAGGATCTTGGAAAGATACGAACATTATAATTTTCGCTAAAAAGGCCAACCTGCCGACTCCACCTCATCATACCGCCCAATTTCACTGATAAATTCAGACTCCAAGCTATATGCAAAAATGTTGGCAAATCGGTTAAGGAGAGTTGCTGCACACCTGGTCAGCCCGTGGCAGCATGGTTTTATCCCTGGGAAGGGCACCACCGACCACACTCATAGAGCAATCTCATTGTTTGACATTACATCAGCCACGGGCGGCAGGTTGTCAATGATTCTTCTTGATGCCGAGAAGGCATTCGACCGGGTGTCATGGGAATTTATGTGGGCTATACTAGAACACTATAATTTCGGCCACAGGTTTATTAAATCAGTCAAAGCCATGTACACCGATCCGAAAGCAAAGCTAAAAATTATGGGATACGAATCAGGTGCATCAATATCTCAAGAGGCACGCGGCAGGGTTGCCCGTGCTCCCCGATTCTATTTGCCCTCTATATCAATCCTTTGATACTGAGTATTCTAGCTAGTCCTGGAATTCAACCAGCAGTGACAGGAATATATGAAACAAAAGTGCTAGCGTACGCTGACGACATTGCCATTTTAACACCAGACCCAGATGTGGCTATGTCCGAGATAGAGGCAATAACTCATCAATTTGGGTCCCACTCTGGTTACTCTCTAAACAAAACCAAAACAGTTATACTTTGCACAGAAAACACACAATGCATTGATCCCAGACGGACAATAAAGGCGACATATTTAGGGGTTGTCATTTCTGCAAGAACTCAAATATTATTAAAATGAATTATGAACCCCTTATCAACTCAATTAAAAAAGATTTAACAAGAGTAAATAGCCTCCACCTCTCTATTATTGGGAGAGGAAACTTTATTAAAATGACTATCTTTCCCAAGATACTGTATCTATTTCGAGCAATCCCCTTATTAGTCGAAGACAATTATATTAAAATACTTGATTCCCAGATTTCCAAATTCATCTGGCAATACGGCAAGATTAGAAGATCCCTTAAATTCCTATCTCTACCGTTCGACAGAGGGGGGCTCGCAATACCGCAATTATTGTTATATTTTTGGGCAGCATATCTACAACAATTTGCTCCAATGGTGAACCCAATGCGTAACGATGAAGAGGGGGGCGTTCCATCAGTATACGAATTAGCCCTGGGTCCCAAAGCTAGAGGACTACTTTTAAGCCAACTCGAGCCCAGCTACTATAAAAAAGCTAAGTTTAAAATTATCACTGGAGCTTGGAAAGTGTGGTCAAGAATCACAAAGCATATGCAAATACCGAAAGTTAGCCGATACACTCCACTCTGGCATTTGTCTATTCTTCCACAGCATGTAAACGATAGGACCTCTGCCAACTGGGAGAGACAGGGAATTTCCTCTCTTTATGACCTCCTAGGCAATGAGAAAAAGATTTGCTTTACTACTCTTCAAAACCAGTTTAATATACCTGGGAGGGACTATTTTGAATATTATCAAATAAGATCTAGTATTAAACCTATCCTACCCACTTTAAGCTGGAACAGAATACCTTTAATTGAAAATATCCTAAGACCCTCAATCAGAATTGGCACACTTTATATCACTCTTCTCGAAAAATCACCGGACGACATGGAACATACTGAATTGGCATGGGCACACAGACTCGATAACCCAGAAATAGACATCGACAAGATTTTGGCACTAGCTTCTCAACTACTACTCTCTTCCAGCTTGAAGGCACAACTATATAAAACAATATACAATCTTTACTATACACCGCAAAAAATGTTTGCATGGGGGAAAAGAATTAACGATCACTGCCCTAGGTGTGAACAAGGCCCTGCAACACTTTTGCATATGTTTTGTGATTGCGATAAGTTGACACTACTGAAGAAAATGATTTGGGAATTTTGGGAGGAGGTCTTCGGGCGCAAATTGCCCGAGTCACCTACTATGTGTATGCTCGGATATGATAGCACGCTAAATTTGAACCACAATGAGGAAGCTACTCTTTTTATAGGAGCTGCAGTATATCGTATCATACTTGCCGCACGATGGAAGGAGAGCGATCCTCCAAGCTTCCAAATGTGGCTGGCTCGATTCCTGGGCCTGTTCAATCATGAGACAGCAATCTATGCCACCAGGGGGGGTGAAGACAAAACTAAGAGGGGAAAGGATTTGGTCCCCTATCATAGCCTGGAGTGTTTCAGCTAAATCAAATTGAATAATTTAGCATTTTGATTTTATACTGTAAATATAATGAATTATGACCCACTATAATAGCTTGGAGTTTTTTAGCTATATCAAAAAAAAAAAAAAAAAATAAAAAAAAAAAAATTCCAGGGGATTTATGGTTTCAACGGAGAAGCCCTATTTCTATTTGGTGGGTTTTTACTCTGGCTAATCAGTTGAAACCAAAAAATGGATACCTACATATTTCTCAATAGTGACATTTCTTTCACTCTATTTGAAATATGTGGTACATGTTCAGTCAACATTAGTATGTTGCTCTCCTTCCTTTCTTAATAATTATGTTGAAGGTGCATCCATTTCCACTTCACTATATCCAAGGTATTTTTGTTAAATACATTAATTCGGCAGAACAATGACATTTTCTTTATTCAGGACCTTTTAAAAGATTGCCTCATGGCAGATGTCATAGGCCAAGTGCCCATTTTAAATCAAACTTCGCTCTGCGTTCGGGTTGTGTGGTAACTTGATTAGCAATGAATTTAGCCACCCATTTATTGATTACTCTGCCTGAGTATGTGAAGGAGCTCAGAGAAGGACCAATTATTGTGCGCTAACATAAGTGATTCTGACCTGTATAATCCTTCCGATTGCCTGCCTACTTACCATTTTGGGCTCACTTGTCAGAACCTTTGTTATTTGTACTGATTAAGTATTAAATACAGTTGAGAATGGCCAGTAGGGTAAGGATGTTAACAATGGTTTACGCAGCAGCCCAAGGGAGTGATGCAGCAAAATTGGGTTTTCTAAGCTAAATCAAGTGTACGTTTCTCATATAGTAGAGATTGCTCACCAAAATAATGTTTTGATGACGTGTATTGATTAAAGTGAATCTGCTAAAGGGATGCATTTTTGTGATGTTCCACTGCTTATATTAGCATTTCTTGTGTTTTGTTAAACAAATTGTACTTTTTATTTAGATTTGTTGATTTTGTTTTAGATGAAACATCTGGTTCATTAGCATTGTGTCACCAGACACATAATAATTGTGAAATGATTTTGGTCATTGATGTATCTGAATAGACTATAGCATAGAGACAGATGCCGACTGAGGGACTACATACCATGTTTGATAATTATAGAGGAAGAGAGGAGAAAGGTGTAACAAATCGCAATTACCAGATTTCTAGGCCTAGCAGTGAAACTGGATGACTACCACAAGTGCTAGATAAGGTTGGGACAAAAGGTGGTAGCAGTGCCTGTTACTTTAATTTACAAGCTCAATGGGGACTTCAAGCTTAATCGCAAACAGACCACGTATACAAACATATTCTCGAATCACAATGATATATACTACTTGAGCACTTGAAGGCACATTTTTCTTGTACAATACAATCTTGTTAAACACTTGTTCCACAGTTGCATTAAAATAGGCCCTCATCACCACATAAAATAAACTTGATGATGCCCTAGACTTAATTTGCCAGCACCTGTTATTTTGTAAGCATCTGTGTGCTTGACATAGCCAATAGCAGATGCCCGATCGATAAACATTACAGTATAAGCATGAGGTTAGAATTGATCCTTATTTGGTTTCTGTCCGCAAACCAGACTATTTACAGATCATTGATTTATTTTTACCAGAAGACATTACTTGTACCTGGAATGGAATAAACAACACATAGCTTAAAATAAAATTCTTTTTTTTTGTTCATAAAAAATATATATATTTGCCGTATGTTCACGTCATTGCAGCTGATATGATATCAGTGATACTCCACATTTAGTAAATGAACCCACATGAATTTAAAGTGTATTCTTTTGTCTCATGCTACTAATGGATGGGAAGGGGGGTGCATATTGGCAGCTGTGAAGGTATATAGATCTTAGTCTGTTGCAGAAAGTATAAGAGCTTTCAAAAGGCTCAGACCGGTTAAGCTGATGATGATATCATTTATGAGGAAGTGATGATAAACCATTTCTTTGTAAATACATTTATATTGTTTGGCTCTATGATTTCTGTTATATGAAGATCTCTACTTTAGAAATTATGCTGTGTGGAACCTAAAGATAACTTCTGTAACATTAAGTACATTGTCAGAAGAAACTGCACGAGAATGACTAAACATGAACTTCTCAAACTCTCCTTTTCATATTGGTCAAGGGCTTGTCCCTTCGAGTCACCTGTTCACCCTATTGTTTCTGCTGGGGATTTGTTCAAAGTGGACATTGAACCTTATAGAAAAATTTATTTTAGATTTTGATGGTAGAGTTATCAGCCTGCCCCTTATCAACCTAATGCAGAGATTTTTCATAAAGACACTAAGACAGATTCACATCTGCAGAAAAACATGAGTTATGTTTTTGCCCACAACTTTTTAATGGTGCCTCGTTCATGGTTGGATGTTACAATCTTTATCTCTTGAGTGTATTGCATTTGGTTATTCTGGCATGTTAACCACCAGCACCTTTAATAGAGCTTGGCCGTTTCACCTAGCGGTGAGCAAAATGTAACTCAGAGGCTTTCAGCCTACCTCTGCTTGTGGACTGCTGGATTAAGGTATTGTTGGAGATCACATAAAACATATGAAGCTTCTAGCCACCTCCATATGCTGTACTTTCACCTTGTCCCTCACCCGGCTGGGGGCTACAATAGAGGGGACACCTGATGCTATATTGTTCTGCATGGAAAGGGAAGCGGTCTACAAGTGAATTGCTCATTCCTTGGGTTGTGTTTTCTTTTTTTGAACTTTGAATATATTTCGGAATGGGTACTCTGGACAACAGGCGATTTAAGCTTGTGTTTTCTCCACTGTACATACTAAGACAGATTTAAGCTGTAAGGCCTGATCTCTCATTCTTTCTGGGCATATTGTCTTGTGGTTGGTTTATGAAAGCTGTGATTGCTCCGTGCATAGTATTTTAATTTAAGTTGCATTATTTGTTTCACTGTGAGCCAATGACTGGATCTCGGGCCAGTTAGTATGTGCTCTTGTCTCCTCGGATTTAGGCACATGATTTCGTATTCTCTGTAACTATTGTATTTTTGTTTCTGGCAGGCTAGAGTAAAAAATGTGCCAATAGCCTTATTGTGACAGTAGGAGTGTTCTATTTAGTGTCACAAGGTGGATTAGTAGGTGCAGCAGTAGAACTTTGCTTGTCAGGTTGATGCACAAGAGTGCTTTTATTTTTTATTTTTGCAGACCTCTACTAATTCACTCCCTGGAGATGTGGTTTATCAATGCTTGGTAAGACTTAGTCTCTTCTAGAAATTTAATATTTCTGCTTTTTGTAAGGCGTAAAGAAAAAAAGATAGAACATTCCCAGCTTCTGTTCCTTGCAATAAAGAAAGCCACCATCCACTCTGCAATGGACTTTGAAAAATGTATTAAGTAACTTTTAACATCCTATCTTCTTTAGAGTTTCAAACAATGACTCTGGCTTTTTATCAAACTTTCCTTCATGACCAAGAGAACTAATCCGATATAATAGAACAATTAGGCTGGGCTATTTTGACATGAGTCCGATTTGAAGTCACCTTTATCTTTTTTTGCTCTCTGACTGCTCCCATTGGTGTAGAGAACAAATCCTGGTCCTCTCTAAATCCAGACTAAGTTCCATCTCCTTTTAAGATAAAGAGACTGCACTTCTGCATAGAAATAATGAGCAGTAAAAACCTAGAGCAACTTCCATTTCCAACCTTCTTGAATTTGGAAGACTTATTTTTTTCTGCTCTTTCATGGAGTTCCGATGCTCTCACCTCAGACTTGTAATTGCTTGTCCTTTTTAGGTTGAGCCTGGGTAGCACGTGCGCTGCTCTCGAGTCATGCTGTATTTGTATATGTAGTTGAAGCTCCACCTACTCTCTGACCATACTTTTCATTGGCTTGTGTCATTGCCCTTTGCACATGCTGGCTTCTGATTCCTTAATAGTCTTGTTAGTCCCTCCTTAGTAGTGCCTTGTCTTCATTTGTAACCTCCCATGAGGACTGGATCTTTTACTTCTGTTGTTACACCGTATGTCTTATTTAGTCTGTGAGCACTATTTTCTTTAATGAGTTTCTCCTACTGCAGGCACAACATGCTTTCCTACAACATTTAGCGAGCTATGCACGCTTTTACTTTCCAAGCATCCCGGGACAATGGCGGGCCCTTCTTTAAAATGAAATAGGGCTCGCATTTACAAGAGCTGCAGCTATTGGTATTGTAATGACAATGCCTTTTATTATATGTTAATTATCAAAACAGATAAAGAAAAGGCATTCTCATTTACAATGCCAGTAGCTTAAACTCTCACAAATGTGAGACCTATTGCATTACAAATGCTTATTTATTGTTTGTCTTTAGTGATAATATTGTTCTAAAGTGCCCAGCTTGGGTCTTGCTGTAGAAAATGATACTCTGTAATAAATGAGTGGCCTCACCTAAGCTTTACTGTTTTGAGTATATTTGTGCTCGTATTAAGCATCATTTATTAAGGCTGCTTTGCTTTGTTGCTTTTGTTGTAGTTGACCTTTTTAAAACTTTTAAAGTAACGGGGCATGAACATTGATGGAAGAAGAAAGGTTTTGTGGGAAATGGCTACTCACATCTATCTAGCGTTGAAAAGCGTGACCTTCGCTATAAATGTGCATTCTGTTAAGGTGGCACTATGAAAATAAAATGTCCCTGTTATTTAATTTGAGCTGTTCGACTACAATTGAAAGATGAAGTCTGTTGTCTCCATGTACCCTGCAAAATATTGTTCAATAAACATCAGACTAGAAACAGAAGTGCCTGCCAAAAATGCATCTGAATTTGGAAAGTTCGGATCTTCGTGAAGTGGATTCAATTTTGATATGACATAGATATCTCCTGGTTGGTGTTTTATTCAATATCTTCTGGTTTTCTATACCCAATTTCTTCTAGTTTTTTAGGAATCAAATCGAAAACAAATAGTTATCCTTTTCAAGAATATCATAGCAATACATTTTTACAAATTATTTATTTCGCCTCTTTTCATTCCACACCATATGATTGAGCCTTTGGAAACCGAACGACCATTTAATCTCTATTTGCTTAATTTCAGTTTATTACCTAAACATTATTTCATTCACCCTGCTCGCAGTGTAAACATAATTTTGCCACAATTAGAGTTAGATTTTAACTAAGTGTCAACAAACACGCAAAAAAACATTTTGTGTTTCACAGTTCTCTCGAATCTTCAGTCAACATGACCAATTATTTGTAAACATAGCGGGGAACCAATAAGGGAAGTAGATTTCTGAACTAGTGCCAATGACAACAAATGCCAAAACTTCGCTTTGTAGATCCTGAGGTATATATTACCTTTTATGTGCCTAATGTGGCTTACAATGGGTTTTTAAAACAGAACTGTATATCACAGAAATCAGTGTTTGGGGAGCACTATAGCAGGCAAATGTATATGTTGCTTGGAGTGCTGAAAAATCCTTGCACCATTTCTGGTATTTACCCATAGTGTATTTGAGCTAAGCAGTGGTTTTGTGATCTGCAGTAGATTGTACCCATGTGTTTAACCCTGGTGGACAGTTTTTGGTGTGACCTTACTTTCTCTATATCTTCTTGATGTGGGACCAGTAGGCTGTTTGTTGCACTTTAAGTTGTGTGGCCAATTTTTATTTTGCCTTCTGAAGGACCGTGTGTGATTCCAACCCCACAGTACCTGAAGTTTTCATAACAAGTACTTTTGATCCTAAACCCTATTGGTACACTGGCAGCGATGCATCCTTTGATCCCTCTTTCTACATTCAGCACCAAGCTTTGCGAGCCTCATGAATTGCATTGCATGTCTATCAACTGAACACGTAAGAACATCTTCACCAATACTCTTACCCTTTTTGTACAAGCTGCATTATAACATTCATATTCCCTTATTCTCAAATTCCAATACATATCAAGTTGCTCCCTTACAAAGAGGTGCATTTGCTGGTGTCTAATAATTTTAATTTCAGTTCACTCCTAATCAATCTCTTCTTCAAAAATAGCAGTTCAAGAAAGTTCCAGTTTGTAGCTTTGTCCCCAAACAAAGACTGTGTAAGAAAGTATTAATTATTATATTGGGAAGTGAACTTGATATTTGCTGGGTATTCTCTCATGCTGGACTATAAACTGGTTAACGTGGGTTTTCACACATACGCTTGCATACGGGTTAAATACACACCAGCCGCTGAGCTCCCTTCCTTGCTAAAGAGGAATATTACCATAATCAAATTCAAATTCAGCCAGTCTCTACCGTTCTGTGGAGTGAGGTGATGTAATCACAGATATCACACAGGCAAAGACTTGCATTTAACAAAATCCAATAATACTATCAAACATACTCTAAATAAAATGCTGCTAGTAAAGAAATGACATCTGTCTTGGTTAACAGCATTTATTCATGCACTTAGAAAACACACATTGACACCGGATAGATCTCAAGAAATAAATGACTTATGTTGCATTTAATTTTCATGCTGTCAGTGACATGTTAAACTAGAGATCTCGAAAGTGTTTGTCTCTAATTGTCTTGCATGCGGAAATGTAACATACAGCATTACCCTTGGTGCCTGTATGTGATTGGCAATATAGTGTATTGTAGGACTCTCAGCTCCTGTCATGCAAAGGGCCCCAAGTTGCATAATGCCTACTTATCTCTGTGTGGTGGTGTGGCCATAGGACATTACGCTGCATCCCAAGGCTAAGTTTGCCAGAGGGGTTTATTTCTGAGGAACAAAAAGGTGTTAATGTGGCTGTTTCTTTTGTGTTCCGAGCAGTCAATAACTGCTTACAATCTTGTGAGTAACGATTCTTGCTGAAGCGAGGAGTATTACTTTTAATGTAGGCCTTTCATATTGCCACGTTACAACTGGTACACAAAGCTGAGAGACAGTGTGTGCTCTCATAAATACAAAAAGAGAGCCCCAATATGGGCTTGTCCCTACTCGTCTTATCCATTGACTCCACTTAAGTAGGCTGAAAGTTCCTTGGGAGCCCATTATCCTAGATTCTGAACCATCATCTGTGCCAAGCTGAATACAACTACCTTGAGTTCAGGAAAGCTGAACCTGTGAGAGCAGCATTAAACGAGACCGAAAGCACCAAAGGCGTTTCTGGGGTCTTGGCTGGGACGGACTGGCCTAGGGCACTCTGGCAGTGCCCGATGGGCCGGTCTCGCTGATCAGTGTGTGGCTGGTTTTCTGGCGGTATGTATGTGGGCCTGTTTTTTGGTCTTCTGGGTCGGTTTTTACTGTTGATTTCTCAATTATGACCACAAACATGGCCTTCAGCAAGCCCAAATGCATGCAGTCTCCCACACCTTGCAAAACACTTTTATAGTCTGTCTTTAGCAGTTGAACCTGCCCTGATTTGGAAACACGGACCACCTTTTTAGCTCTCTGAGTCACCAATGGGGGTACGCTTTTATGTATCTGGAGCCTGGGCCCATTGTCTGTCCCAGTTCCACACCGGTCATCTATCCATCTTTCTGAATCCTTAGTTCCTAGGGCTCAGAATTCGCCCAAGTGACGTTATATGCTGGGAACAGTCGATTCAATGAACGTTCCCTTGTTTGTGTCAGGGGCTTCCTTTGTGTGAGATTGCATTAAGGGCTGTGCAAACAGTAAATAAAGCATATGCATCTTGTGTTCACACTCCCTGTGCTATTAAGTACAATTTACGTCGGTGCCTGGTATATCATTCAACCACCGTGGTCACATATAAGTAGCGTTCGTAAAAATGAAAAACTTTTTTTTTAATTTGTTGCCCAGTTCCCTCCGTCGCTTGGAAAATACACTTCACCCTTTCTGTGCCACCCCTCCCCCGATTGCCTTCCGAGCCCAGAGGAAGGGGCATTGTTCCTCTGTATCCTGCACCTTTGTCAAGTTTAAGCCCTCCTCCCCTGGAAGAAGAGAGGGTACAAAGCCGCCCCTCCCCTGCTTTCCATGAATGCTGCTCAGAGCTTCCAGCGGTGGAACGTGATACACCAGGGTGAGGCGGAGGTCAAGAACAAACGCCCCCCTTTGGCCTTAAATTAGACTCCGAAGCAAGCTGCAGTAATTCCGGAGGAAATGTCCAACATGCCAGAGGTTAAAAAACACAGACGAGATAATGTGACCTCTGGCCGGAATCAGATCAAACACAGCTAAAGGGGTTTATTAATGCTGGTATTCTTCGAGAGCAGGCCTCCTTCACCGGATCAGATCGCTCTGTCTTGGCTCTGGAGATCCTGAGCACAAGTGAGATATTTTGTAATCTCATTGATCTGTCAATCTTATATCTGGTCTCTTTTTCGATTAACAGACTGTCTGGTGGGGAGTTTATTTATTTTATTTATTTTGAAAGTTTTATATAGCGCGAACAAGATCTTTGCAGATATCAGAGCGCTTTACAAGGACAAGGGGGTGGTAGAATAATAGTATGTACTAGTTGAGGTAGTTAGGTACAAGGTGCATAGTTAGTTCCTGATGCAGCAGCGACCTGGCTTTAAATTATTTGGAGTTGCAGATTAAAGTAGCAGTGTGTCCCGGAACCATTGTTAAGAATAATAATGGTCTATACTTATCTTAACTGATTATTGTTTTTTAAATTTTGCCAGATCTCATATTTGCATAGTTTTCCTGTATAAAACGGCTCAACAGGTTTTCAGAAAGGTGTGCACTTATTCCTATTGAAGGAGTGGTATTCCAGGAAAACAAGGCGGCAGAACACGTTCGGTTTGGTCCCAAACATCGACTATATTTTCTAGAATTCTTTTTTACTGGTTTATTGACGCGTGCTCCAACTATAAATGTCACACTATGCTCACTGCTTTCAAATAACTAAACATTAAATAATAATGGAGTATTGTAATTTAATATTGGTGTTTCTTTTCCTCCAGAATGCCATTTCATTATGTTAATGTACACCACTGTGAGCCTTCTAATCAAACCAGCTTTTGTTGACAGAAAATTGTAAATCTTAAAAAAAAAAAAAGATAGTTCTCTGTGATGCCAGACCATGCTTGCCTCCTTCGAGCTGTCTGTTAATGAAACAGGTTCAGAGGTAGTTGAAGGGCCCGCCTGCCTCAGTGGATGGCTGTCTTGTATTACCTCGCCGGTGGCATGGGGCCATACAGATGTGCTTTCACCAGGACCCCTGGCACTAACACTGCCCGAGTATCTCATCAGAGTGTTCCAAACCCGTCAGCCAATCAGACTCTGGTGCCTGACATTCCAGGACTCTTCATCCCAAGAACTCACAGTTTATAGGCAAATCACTCCAACTACAAACTCCAGAATCTAAAATGGTCTGAAACCGACCAGTCCTGCTCCACTCCTGGCTTGTTCAGTCTCTGGCAGATTTCTGCCTACAGGACAATATTAACAAGTGGGTGCCCCTGAAAGGCAAGTAGGGCTTGGCCTAGTCTGGGATTCCAAGATGTCGGTAGACTGTTTTGCCCGACCAAAGATGGACGTTTTGTTGTTGTGGCTCCAAACAGGAGAAACTTCTATTTGTATGTATTTGCTTATACAGTACAAGTTCGGAGCTCTGTGGGTGAATGTCTGAACTCAACTCCTGCCCCCATATTTCTCAGAGCAGAACGTGCTGATGTGTTTGTCTAAATAGCTCCAAGGCTAGTCCCGATAAGTGATTTTTTTTTATATTTTCTGTTTAGCCTGCCCAAAATGCTTTTTGATGTGTATTTTCCAATTACCAGCTCTGCAATGCATCACAGGGTTTTGCTGACAGCCCTCAAAGTTTTTGAATTGGTATACAAATTAAGAGGAGATATTGAATGTGATGATAAGAAAAACAATTGGCAGTTCCATGGATCGAGATACTCATTGTAAAAATGGCCTAATTTCTTTTATTTTCATAGGCTTACTTGGTAATTAACTGGGCTTTAAAATGGAACAAAATGTCTGTGCTCAGCAAAAAAGTTGCTTTTTGTTCCTCCTATGTAGATGGAAAAGCGCTTTCTAGACCCAGAGGGTCGGTAAACTTGGTAGCCGTTGGGTGCCCGAGCCTACAAACACAAGGGTCTCTGAATTCAGTAGCAAAAGTCAGCAATTGAGACATATCTTGGCAGCGGGTACAATTTTCTGGCTGTGCGTTGAGTCAATAGTAAGAGCTGTAACATGGCTGTGTTTAAAAGCACAAGCTCGTGTTGCGTTTTTCTTGGCACATGCTCCTGCGCCTTCGAAAATGGATGGCTCCATTTTCCAGGTCTAGAATTGCAAAGTTTTGTTTACATACTGAACTCTTGGGGAATGTCATTCGACTTTCTGTATTAAATAAGTTGACATTGTATCCTCATGTCCCATGAGACTCTTCCATTTTATCCTGAAATGGAAGCCTGTGTTTTGATTAGACGAACTTGAACCTCGTGTGTGTCGATATGCAATGCATTTCCCAAATAGGTTTGTTTTCTCTGTTTTTGCTCCTGAATAATTCGTGAATAAATGAACATTTACGTTGCCCAGTCTCCACTTGTGAAGGGTTTTGCATTATAAAATGAAGTATGGTATAAATATCTGACATGATTTTATGGAAGCAAATTAAAGGGGAAAGAAAGCAGTACATTCTTAAACACACACCTATGTGTACATGCATTTTTTTTAAACACACTTTAAAACATTTTTGATAATTGCCGCTGTGGCGCAACAGGAATGCCATGGACTCAAATAAAAGCAAGGACATTGCCCCTCATCTCTTGGTTGTTGTTAAATCTGCACCATAGTTATCATGTGCGCCGTAGGGACACCTGCACTGGCGCCCACTCCACAACAGTTATTGGCTGTTTTTGAGTTGCAGATTTGTCTTTCAATTACTGTGGTGTCATGGGCTGTTTTTTTACATTTTATATTTGATGGAGTGCTAAGCTATTATTCCAGTTTCACCTACAAATGGTCACGTTAATACAGTACTCACCATCCAGCTTCCAACACAACTCCCTAGTCTTATACTTGATAGATCACACCCAGATCGGTGGTACTGTCTAGCACAGTTTTATTTATTTATGAAGTTTTATATAGCGTTGCTGGACCCAAGAGTATCAGAGCGCTTTACAAGGTAGGTAGACATATTTAGAAATAATAAACAATTTTCAATGTGCATAACCATTCACAAAAAGGTAAAACATTGAATTGAATGCTTGAGGGGGGCAGAGAAACAACAGGATAATAAGAGGGATAAAAGGGAGTTGAAATTAGGGAGAGAAGGGGTGTAGAGAAGGGGAGTGAGAGAATGGAAAGAGGGAGAGGGGATGGGTAAAATGTGAATCATAGTGGAGCGGTAATAAGCGGGGTCAGAGTAAAAAAAACTTAGGAACCCCAACATTGTATGATAAAACACCAACCTGGGTTGTGATGCTTATACAAGAATACTATGGTAACGCAAAACATTAAATAATTACCCCCAATACAACAGAAAAGTCCTTAACCACACTCATCTATACACATAAAATATAACACAAAGTTCCTCTGACCTCAAATTCACAATACTTTCCCACTAACTCGTATCCAAATGGTTAAAACTTGACACTGTGCACATGCACTTTTACCTGCTCATAACCAGACACCAAGGAAAAAAACATGCTTGGTCAAATACTGTTTTCCAGGTGTGATTGGATGGCTTTCCCGGAACTGCACCCAGATAGTGAAGGCACTGTCTACTCTCACAGTAGAGGTGGGTGCTATACAAAGTAATATAACAAAGAGCCAGTGGAGGTCTTTAATGAGATTGTTTTTTTAGAGCAGACGCATATCAAACATGCAGGACTGTGAACACAAAAGTCTTGTGTGTGGAGATATTAATGGAGGATAGAAACTGATGATGTGAGGAGAGCTGGGTGGAACATAATGTGACCATATTAGATAGCACATTGGACAGTTGGTTCTCACATTGCACCTATTACAAGTTGAGGCATGGGGAGTTAAAACCACTTGATTCTATTTGGTGCCCACTGCGGGACAAAGATGCCAGCCACAAAGTAAACCGTTGGTACGCGTTAGATCATCTCATTCAGATAAAGGGCGTAAGAACAATGCAGCCCATGTCCTTTTGATTGGCACTAAGGTCAACAATGAGTTGTTGATAAGCTGGTCTGTGTTGTCTGGCCTTGTGTAGCGATGATCTGCTTTGGACGTTGATGCCAGTGTCCCTGTATGTTGATATCTGTCAATAATGTAAAGTACATGTCCAGCAGATCAGGACCTTCAAGCTTAAGTAAAGTTAGTTGGTGTCCTGTTGATCGTCTGTGATTTCTGCCTGAGTGTGCCAAGATACCAGCTAAGCATGAAGGCAATCGGGTAAGCCATGCACCATTCCCACTCATTCCTCCCTTGCTTCCTCACACACTGTGTAAAATGTTGAGTACCCTCACCATGTCATCTCTGTTGACTGCTGGACATCAGACATTGGCAGCAATAATTCTCGTGAGATTGCATACCGTGTGACAGAAACAGCAGCAGCAGAGTATGGACAGTGAAGCTACAGGCCACACTTTGTAGTAGGCATATGAGATTAGATTCAATAAAAACTGCATCTTCTGAAGGGAGAGTAACGGTATATGAAGGTGAAATAAAGTTGCTTGGACCTTTGAATAAAATGATATTTTACCTTTTTATTAGAACTACTGTAGCTGCATTTTAAGATGATTTCTTCTGCCTTAAATTATTAACATTACATTTGCTGAGACATTAGAGAGGTTTTGGAACCAGCGTTTACCAACCATCGAAGAAACCTAATTAGCTCAGTGATGTTTTCATGCGGCTTAGAGAAATAATGCAAAAATAGCGCATCTGTTTCTTCTCTGCCACTAAGTAATAGCATCTGCCAGTCCCTCATGCAGTGAGCACTGATCTTGAAAATGTTAACCCAAGAGGTACTGGGTTGCTACCACCAAGGCAAAGTGTGTGTCCATAGTGTAGAAGCCACTTCAGGGTAAAACTGTATGGTTATCTCTGTCCATGTCACTGCCACATACCTGTGTACTGTTATATACATAACCGTTGAAGTTAAAGGATACGGGTAGGGGTATCTTTTTTGGACTGGCCTTTGAGTCCCACTGTTCACATCCACCTTAAAATAAACACTTTGTACAGTAAAATAGCTGGTTCAAAATTCACTTTTATTTATGTAGCTATTTATTTATCTTTCAATAACTCCTGTTTAGCTTGCCTGCACTTGGGTGATCTATTTTAAAAAATGATTTCCTCACTCAAAATCACATTTAAGCTGTCGGCTTCGGATATGGAGCACTATTTATAAGGTTGTTTCTTTCTCAGTTCTTATTTGTAAAAAAAAAAACATACTGCCATACCTTCGTCAGGAAGACACTTTTGCTTGCTCAATGCCACTGTAAGTTCTGCAAATTACAGCAACAACCAAACTACTTACCATCACACTCCTTCGGACTTGTGTGACAATTCCGACTATTCCAGGCCTCTAAACCTATAAGAATGGCTTTGGCAGCAGGTCTTAGTCATTTTTATTGTACATTGAATTAACAATCCACTGTTGCTGTGCTAGTCTCTAAAAAAGACAAACATCACCACCATGTGGCAGACTGCCATATGTGTAGGTGTCAAGCACCAGAAACCGCCAGCTCAAATTAAGCACTGTTCTTTCTACATTGTTTCTAACAATTTCTGGGTACTTACTGTCTCCGAAAGCCTTCTACAATTATACTCCTAAAACCCTGCACTAAAATGTTACGTTGACATACTTTCTTTCCTCAGGATTGCCCTTCTTTTTACCTTCATCCGCAGCATGCCTTTGTTTTTTTTACCATAGCCTCCTCTCAGTCTCACTCCTGTCTCAATGCTTCTTATTGTAATTCTGCAATTGATTGATACCTCATTTCATAGATCACAAACTCTCCTTTTCAGAACCCTATCCCTGTAGCGTAATCTCACCTAATTTCTGCCAGCCTATTTTATCTCACCAACCACTCACCTGAATCAAAATAGCCCCACAAATGATTTCACCTAACTGGTATTTTATAATCTATCACTAAGTGATAAATTATATAACAAAGTAACAGGAGTAAATGCATACAATTTTTTCTTGCGAGCACAAGATGAATGACAATTAACTAACAATGCCCACCAGATTAACCACTAACGTTACAGATTAGTATGCTACTCGCTTTAAAGCATTTCAACGCCTCGTCAGGGGTAGTAAGCACTATGTAAATCAAATTATAATTATGCTCTCAGGATACAGCAACAGGAGGTAGCACCTTTAAGGGCTCCATTCTTCCTCCACTGTAACTCTCTCTTAGCTTTCACTCCAGAGCACACACCAACATTCTATTACGTCATTCATTCTCAGTATTCCAGACACCAGCTCAGGCATACAAGGATTGGGAACACACAGGCTACACTACAATGAATTCTTATTATCCACCCAGAAGTGGCATTTTACTTAAAGGTCACACATTAGGGTTAAATATACTCCTTCATACCACATAAGAATGGTCTCCCAACTTGTTATAGGTGTTAGCCCATATAGAGGACACCTTCTTTTAGTGGATCTCTAAAGTGGGCATGTCTAATGTGTGCTCTCTGCTAACTGTAACTAAACGTGATGCTAGTGAGTCACTAGCTTCATCCCTTTAGGCACACACTCATGTCTCCTTACTAGAAAGAGACTTCCACACTGGTTTTGCGAATTAGTTCATTCTCATGTTTTTTATTTTTTATACATTCATATGTTCATTCCTCACATTTTTCATTCGTTGATAATTGCTTCTTGTATATATGTTTCACCTCAGGCAATGTCTTATTAACAAATCTGTTAGCATCACGTTTAGTTACTGTATTCTTGACGTCGTGGGACTCTCGACGCCACCTTTGGAGCACCAACAAAACAAACAAATATTTCAATAACATAACGTGAAATACTGCAGTGCATTTGCCCTAAAAACATTTGTCAGTGTTATACCTCTCTGCTAACTGACCAGGATTTATCGAGAGAAAGAAGGTCGGCCACAGTCCGTGTTCCTCATTGTTATTTAGGTTTTGCAGGAGAAAAAACAAAAATTGGGGTCAGTGGTAGAAAGGGGTAGGTAAGCACCCACTCACTTAGGGAATGTTATGGTGGGCATGGGACATAGAAAGGTAGATACTGCCACCCAGAAATTATAGGGGAAAAAAGCTCATGGTTATCCGTGTGGTATTTATGGTGGTGCCTCTGTGTATGTAAACCGATGTAGACATGAATTTTGATTATTCCCTCTTCAAACTTATCTCCTACTCATTGAGTGGGACCATTCACCACAATAGATTTTCTGCACCATTTTGGCTCTGTGGTCTTGAATCCAGAACAGTGGATTCAAAAGTTACAACTTTCACTGCAAATGCACAGAGCCAAAAGTCCATGCTGAGATCTGGGGCTTATTAAAAGGCAAGGCCACATGCCCGGCCCTTGATGTACATTACCAGAAGCAGTGCACTGGGAGTTATACCGATGGGGATGGGTGCATGACCTGAACCTGCATGCCCATAATGCCACATGCTTTCAGTAAATAACAGATAGCTCAGCAAACAGTTTGCAGCCACAGTAAGGTCATTGCTGATGCCAGTGGTGTTATAATATGTGACGACACAATGATGTCATCAGTTATGCTTGTGATGTCATGTGTTAGGTTATAAGCAGTCTCAGAAGGGAGAGGTATGATTCTGTTGTAATAACTGACACGTGTTTCTTCAACTGTAACATGTTATCAATAGTGAGTGATTAGCCACAGCTTGAGAACAAACTCGCACATAGGTGTGTGTGTGTCATGGGCCCAAGTGTTAATGAGTCGCATCATTGTGTTCTATTTTGTGACTACTGGGCCCACTATGGATTGTTTCTGTGATAATAGGATATGCATAAAAGGGGTCGATTAGTTTTTAATCGGTAGGGAAACATGCTTTTTAATTAAAAGGACACTGACTAATGTGACGGTGCGGATGGCTTGTATCTTGTACACGTGCGGTGCAGCTCAGAGTCTAATTACTGCCGATCTGTATGAATTCCGGGCGCAGGTGCCAGAGTTGTGTTGGTCTCACCTGCCCTATTCACCCGCACCGTGATTGATACCTTTTTATGACTTTTACCGCGTGCGTCAGCACGTGCCTGTGTGCACAACATCTGGCAGCCGTGTGTCTGTGGAAAAGCACTTGGAGCTTTTAGAAACCCATCCACGTCATCAGTCGCCAACGGAAAGACTCTGGAAACTACCTCCAGTGATGCATCATTCCGCTGGAAGATTCTGTTTCGGTTTTTAATCACATTGTTCTCCGGGCTCACAGAAAGATTGATTGTCCTGATATCCGTGGACTGATCAACCTTTCAGAGCCGCACCCTCCTCTGTTGTTCGGCCGAGGGAAGCCGCTTTGATTTATCTGCAGAGTCCTACAGTTGGGGCGCAAACACCCGATGTTGTCTCCGTGTAGTTACAATCAAGCCAGGATCGTCCCCACCTTTGCCTATTTGTATTCGGCGGCGGCTGCCTGCGCTCTGGCCTCGTGTCTTTGTGTCATTAATCTGCACCGCAGGCCTGGGCCGGCGATTACTCCTAAGAGGCGATTTCTATTAATCAGACCTCGGGCGTAGATGCTTTCTTTCGTAGCAGCTCGTGTTCTTCTCATGCAGGGGTCATAGCAGCTGTTCAGGGGTTACTTGTGTTCAGATCAGCCACTCCTGCGTTTACTGAAGTGTGTAGCGGAATTTAAAAAACATTGGAGGAACTTTGCCCTCCAGTAGTTTTTGAAAGCCGGGGTCGTGATTTTTTTTAAACATTGTGAAACTGATGCATAAGATGGTGGGTTTCTTGGGAGCTCTGTATACATTGAAGATCATATATCAATGCCTTGGCTTTTATTTATGGCTGCGGTTCTTAACCTGTGGTCTGTGTACCTCTGGGGGGTCCAAGACACCTGCTCATGGGGTCCGCGACTGATAAATGAAATTATATTAGGAGACAACGGTGTGTATTTAAGGAAAGCACTATAGGTACTGGTCACACGAATGAACAGGTTATAATGCTAGATACATCAGGGGATTTAACCCAGAATTGTTATTCTATCACCTTTTACTGGTATGGGTGTGACAGAGGAGCCAGTGACCAATATGATTATCGGTGTATGTTTATATGCATTCACCGTGTTATTTGCACAAAAAGGCAATGGCAAATGAAGTGAGTGGCGGATATCAACATTATTGTGATTTTAAGCAATTTAGTGCAATATGAGATATATATATTTTAGCACATATTTATACTATTGTAAATTTTGTGTGTATTTATTTACTTATTTATAATCATTAATTGCAACTATGTATATAAGCACACACTCTGAATAAGCTATGAATGTAGCCATATACTGGTTCTAACAAAATCTTTCTTCCATGTTCATTCCACGTGACCTAATGAATTGGTAGCACTTGCACTTTAAATTCAGCAGAAGCACTACGTCACGCTGTCATGTGATCAAGGCTCTGTGGAGCCGAAACGTTATGGCGGCAGCACTTTAAATAAATAATTGGCATCTACAATACCGGGTCCGTGTCTGTTCCTGTACGCTGGTCAGAATCAAGGCTCCAGTGTGTGAGAGACGGAGTTGTTTATATATATATAGAAAAAGGCATTTTTGCCGAAACATGTCCGCGTCTGTTGTTGGTCAAATCTGTAATAAAAACCTTCTGCTGGAATACCCCAGCGAGTGCGAGAATCTATTTTTTGAAAGGAGTTCGACCGAATATATATATATACATACATATATATATATATATATATATATATATATATATATATATATATATATATATATTATAACCAATTCCACTCCAATTTCCAACCGGCAAAGAGAGGGACACGAACCACAGATAAGGCTTGTTCTTCCTTTATTTTATCACGATCTGACGCGTTTCGGACTACTATAGTCCTTGCTCACATACGTAGGAATACATTTCGCCATGGTTTTTAAATGCATTTTTTTGAACAAACACCACATGATGTATAAACATAAAGAAAACACTTTCTACAGACATTTTGCATGCACCTCATTGTAGTCTGTTTTCTTCTTTCCTTTTCTCAGATAGCATATAAATTGCTGCATTAATGCAGATAAATAAATACGTTGGTGCATTGTTGGTCATCGTCATAGCGTGAAAGGTTGACTGTAAACAATATTGCACATAGAATTATTATAAATATATAAATACATCAATAAATAGAAAAATAAATAGGGGTGAGGCACTATTCTAGTTAAAAGCCATCCGCTAAAAAACACATAAACAATAGTGCTAAAAAATTGTATGACTAAAACTAATTGACAAGATAAATCCTAAGTCAAGTTTAAGTCTCAACCCCTATTTACATGTGCAAAATACAGCATATTAGTAAACTGCTTGATAGGTGTAATAGTACAGCTACCAACTCAACTATTTACATGTGCAAAATACCGCATATTTGTAAACTGTTGACATGTGCAATAATACAGTTATTAACCATGAATCATCTAGACCTCCTGTGCAAATATCGCAAATCAGAGCTATCCTGTAGTAGATCAAATACCAGTCACAATGTAAAACCTCTTCTGTTTTTTGTTTCAATCACATGGAAACATTGTGCTTAAACATGAGTGTGCAAATATTACGCCTAGAAAGTGACAGTGCTTATAAAAAAATAAGAGAAAAGAATATATTTCCAGACGGAAATCCTATTCTTATAAAAGTGCAAGTGCTTCTTACTCATATTTTTGTTTTTTTACTATGTTATTTTTCCTCCTCTTTAAAAACACTATCAAATCCTAAAACACCATGATTAAAAAGTTGTGTGTTATAATAAAAAATAAAAAACCCCGGGAAGGGTACAAATTCTGCCTCATATTGCCTTAGAAAAACAAAAATGAGAATGCTGTGAGGAAATATATACAAGTCTGATCCAAGGTACTGAGTATAGACCGATGACATGACAATTAATATAAGAAAAACCAGGACCACTGAAACCACCTCTACTATAGTGATCTATGATGGTATTAGTATCAAATTATAAACAATAGTGTAGAAAAAGGTAGAGCCGATGTCGACCAAGAACCTTTAAGTATTGCCCGGCGTTAACCGCCTCTCATACCATTCGAATCTTATCAAACAAAGAGGCAGGCGCTGGAGACTGGAAGGCAGGAAACAGAAGTTTATTCCGATGGAGCAGAACACATCAAATCAGACAACAGGGTATCTTCTTGAGGTGCTCTAACCGCATCTCTGAGGCCTGGCCTCTTATACACAGGTTTATGGTCTTTATTGCAGTTTATTACATGTGGCACATTTTTGCAAATACTTTGATGTACGGAAAGACATCCTCGGAATCACCGCTTCATGCCCGTTCCCACACACATTTACAGTAGAAGTCCCCACCCCGGTCTCAACAGGTGATGACTGGACATTCCGCCGATTCCCGGAATGTGTGCGGCTGATCGGATCTCATGGGGTGGGGGCTTTGATCGGTTGTGGATCCTTTGATGAGAGAAGCTTCCTACTGTATGGGGGCAATAAACTGCATCCGAAGGGCCAGGTGGCGGCCTGGGAACGAGCAGCACAATCGGGCACAGAGGAAAGGGGTTTATCAAAGGATACGAGATCATGAGAGGGATGGAGGGAGGTGTTTAGCTGGGAACGGGATGTGGTTCCGAGGCAGGGTTGCGCTGAAGGGGAGCTTTATGGCCCAAGCATGTGAGGGCGGAGGCTGTCAGCATGCGGGGGGATGCTTGCGAGGTTAGAGGGAGAGAGAGAGAGACGCGCTGGCTATCGGCAGTGGGCAGAGAGGCCATGGCATTCAAAATGGCTGCTACTTGCGCGCACATACGAGCCTGAAAAGGGACAAGATGGCACCGATAATGTTGATGTCGCAAACTAGATTTTAACAATAGTGCAGGTCCTCTTTGTTATTCATGCCATTTGGAATCTTGCTGTCTAATTCAATTATAGTTCTAGATTCCAACTGGCGTAATTTCTTTTCTCTATCACCACCTCTCTTCTGTTTGGGAACTACCGTTATAACATAATATTGAAGACACTTCAACTCATTATTGTGTTCACTTTTGAAGTGTCTCGCGATGGGGTATTGGGCGTCGCTATTGACAATTGCAAGTAGGTGCTGTAAAATTCTGACGTGCACCTGTAACTTCGTGCTGCCCACATATCATAGGCTACAGGTGCACGTCAGAACATAGACCGCAAAGTCTGTTCTGCAATTGAAATTCCCATCTAATTCTACCGCTGTTGGACTAAACGGAGTCTTGTAGTGGGTGGTATTGATCCCAAACTTGCAGGCCCTGCAGGAACTGCACTTGTAAAATCCCTTCCTGGAAGAGAGCCACGTGTTGATGGTAATAGTTTCAGGATTGTTCTTCACCATTTGTGATCGCATTGAAGGACCCTTTCTAAAAGTGATCATTGGTGCTTGGGGGAGTCTTGGAGCAAGTACCCCATCAGTTAAATCTATTGACCAATTTTGCTTTACAATTGACCTAATTTTCCTTTCCTGCCTACTATACATAGTTATTAATCTAGGCGTATCTTCCACCATATTCTCTGATTCAATGATGGTATCTACTTTAGGCAAAAGGGATTCTCTAGATCTTGTATTGACTTTATTCAAAGCTACTTGAAGACATTTTTCAACGTACCGCCTGGCGCGAAATCTGTTAAGGGCTTCACGAGCACATATCTCAAATTCATTTTGATCACTACAGATTCTCTTGAATCTAAGTAATTCACCAAAGGAGATGTTGTTTATAAGGTGCTTGGGGTGTGCACTGCTGGCGTGCAAGATAGAATTGCCTGCAGTGAATTTTCTATAAAGTGTAGTAGCTATTTTTCCTTCCTTTATAAACACCTTAATGTCCAAAAATTCAATACTGCTTTTATCCGTATGAGATATAAATATCAAATTGAATGAATTGTGATTAATACCAGCAATAAAATCAGTTGCACTCTAGGCATCACCCACCATACAATAAAAATGTCATCTATATACCTTAGCCAATAAAGTACATGTTCATTGTACATTTGTGCATGCACACATTTCAGGACCTGCTCCTCCCACCAGCCAACGTGTAAACACGCATAGCTGGGGGAGAAGCAGGCCCCCATCGCCACACCTCTTTTTTGAAGATACATCTCCTCTTTGAAGACAAAAAAGTTATTATTTAAACACCATGTGATGGCCTCAATGAGCATCTTATTGTGTGCATAGTATTCTGCCGGCCTGGCATTTAAAAAGAATTCAATTGCATTAATACCCGCTTGATGTTCTATACTGGTATACAGCGATTCTATGTCTAAGGTAATAAACATAAGATCTTCTCCCCAAACTATGTTTTCAACTTTTGTCAAAAAATCACCAGTGCCTTTTACATACGTGGGTAAAGTTTTTACAAATCCCTGCAAAAAAGGTCCACATATTCAGTGATGTGTTCTCCCATACTACCGATAGCAGAGATAATAGGCATGCCCAGTATTGGGGTACAATTTTTCTGGACCTTGGGGATTAAATATATCCTGGGCACTATAGAAAATTCTACTTTCATAAATTTGAATTCTTCATTGGATATCATTCCATCTCTTTTCCACTTTGACAGCAAGTTATTCAAGGTATCTTTAGCCTGAGTGTAGCGACGGTAATCCACCCTCTCATAGCAAGTCAGATCATGGAGATGCCTGAATGCTTCAGTGATATAATCAAGTTGTGACCAGATGCCAATGTTTCCACCTTTGTCAGATTTAGAAATCACAATTTCTTGATTTTTGCTCATATATATATATCTATCTATCTATATATATATATCTATATCTATATATAGATGGATGGATAGATAGATAGATAGATAGATAGATAGATAGATAGATAGATAGATGGATAGACATGAGAGAGGGAGAAAAAAAGGGAAAGTTAAAAATGTAACAATGTTCTGTAAATGGAAAGGAATTTAAACAAAAAATTAATAAATTTGGCTGGCATGCAGCCACCTCAACCTAAGTACTCTAAAATCCGAATTCCTCCTAATTGCTCCATCCATCAGTCACCTATCATTGCAGCATGGATGAAGTTACAGATTCAGTGAGATCACTGGGATTAACTGTCGACAAGAACCGTAACATGCAGAAACACATCAGTGCTGCGACTAAAGGAGTGAACCTCTAAATAAACATTTAAAGAAAATTAAAACCCTTCCCCCCACCCCCAATGATTTCAAGTCTGCAGTGCAAGCATTCCCAGGTTGGACTATGAAAGTGCAACCCTCTGCAGTTTGCCTAGATTCAAAACGCCGCCTCTAAGGGCCTCTCTCAACTCTGCTGCAAGGTTCATCACCGGATCAAAAAGAAACTACCACACTTTCTGGCAGCAGCAGATCCCCCAGAAGCTCTAACACCTTACTGCTGAAACTTCAGAGATTCCTCAAAAAGAAAACCTGCAACCGTGTTTTCTCTGGAATCGCCCCGAGATTTTGGAACGGCTTGCCCCCTAAAATCAGACTGAATCCCTCAACTGCATCTTTCAAGAAAGAAGTCAAAGTACTACTTATTAACACATTTCTGCCCTAGATCCTATGATTTCCACTAGTGATTTTGTTGAGGTGCCCGGATTCGAGAATTCTTTCAGTGGGTTCACTGGAATCCAGTGTTGGTTCAGTGGAGTCCAAATAAGTCAAAAGGAATAGAATCCCTTATAGAAATCCCTATTAACCCATTCTATGCTCATGATGGAGCCGCTCCGTCATGAGCCTCGGTTGAGCTGTGCTCATGACGGAGCGGTTCCGTCATGGCCCGCTCGGCGCGCCTGCGCGGCGCGAATTTCGCGCCTGCGCTGGACTTTCCATTGAGCGGGCGGGGCCATAACGGAACTGCTCCGTCATGAGCACAGCTCAACCGCGGCTCGTGACGGAGCGGCTCCGTCACCAGCATGCGAGCGCCGCTCGGCCCCCCGCCCCCTTAGCGCTGTGGCGGAATTCCCGCTGCAGCGAAGGGGTTAATCGGTGTGTTGGAACTGTTAAGTCAAATGAGACAAGCAAAGGCTAAGGTTCCAGAATTCACTGGCTTGTTAATTAAAAGCCTTGGACTGGAATCATGGTATTGTGCATATATGAGTCAATACAGAAGCCCTACATATGAGAGAGCAGAAAAGGTAGTGCATGTAAGTTAGTTTATCTGTACTGGCTTTTGTCGAACATGATGCCAAATGTTCTACTGATGTTGCCCTTGGTCAGCCTTGCCTGTCAATACCTTCCTTCCTTTCTTTTAGCTATAAAACTACATGCAAACTACATTTGAAATTATGAAAATCGCAAAGATTATCAATTGAATAACCTTCGACAAATCTTACCTTGAGAAATAATAGCATCGTGTATTTTGAAAAAAATTATTCTTTTGTTTGTTCGCTGTCCACTGCTCTGGGACAAGAATGATTTGGAATATTTGGTATTCCTTTTAATTTCTGTTTGTCGTTCTAAGCATACGTAAAGGTAGTAAAGATTGAATTCAGTGGTCCTGTTGCCCGCTGTGAGAACTTAGCCTGGCATTTGATATCTACTATTCTAGTGAGCACCTTGCACCAGTCTAAAGGACCCTTATTGATGGTGGTTGTAAAGTCAACCTTTCAGACAAGCTATCCTAGGATAGCATGGACCAGCAGTCATAGGCTAAGACTTCAGAGAGCATGTGAAGCATGCTGTTTTATAAATTATAATCCCTTGAATACTAAATGAAAGGACACCACACCAGGTATGTATCAAATATATATGTATTTATTTCTAGCACAACCCCTCTGCACTCTTTATGAGGTAAGAGATTGAAGTACATCACAAGTTACTCAATTAGCATACGATAAGTTGCACAAATACAGTTATGCCCTAGGGGCCTCACAAACCGTATACTAAGTAAGTGGTATAAGAACCACATCAGAAATAGTGAACAGGCCTAGGGCCTAGGGAATCGCTGGGCTACACTAAACAACCCAAGGTTAGGAAGTAGGAGACCCATGGGAGACGCGTGCAGTGTCTAAAAACAGTTGCGAGTTACCATTGACTTATAATGGAGAACAAAGAAGTTACAAAGTTACTTCCGGATGGACTACGGTAAAACCCCTTTAGACTAGGACACTTCAAGAGTCAAGACCCACGGGAGCACCGGAGTACTCGTGTTACCTCACCCAGGGAAGCCGGGCACATAGGTGTCTTTTCGTGACGGGTTTCGTCGTCGTTTTCTATGGAGATCTGCAAAGAAGTGCTGCAGGCGACCAGAGGAAAAGTGTCCGGGTGGATCCATGAAGAATCGGTGAAGTGAAGAACCTGAAAGCAGAGGGGTCAGAGTCTGGGTCACTAGCCAGTGACCAGGAAGGAATCAGGAAGGAACCAGGCGTTGTCGCGATAATTTCAGCTGAAGAGGTGAAGCTTGTCTCTGCGGCCACGAGGACCAGGAGGTGTCGACGATGACTAGGAGCTGGATTCGAGCTGTCACAGAAAGGATCTAGTTGACTGCAGTGTTGGTATCCGGAATGGACCCAACAAGCCTTGGCAAATGCAATCCACGCAGGTAGTGAAGATGAGCTTCGGGTCAGACCAGCAAGGTCTGAGGAACTTCTCCTCTGCAGGGAAGCTGGAGCAAGTCTGGAGCAACCAGGAAAGCAGTTTGGTTTCAAAGGTTTGTCTTCAGGGGGCTCACTAGCTAGCGTGCTAGCAACCGGGAAGATGCATTGAGCTGAAATGCAAGAGTGGGCCCCACGCGGCACTCGTAGAGTGTGGAGAGCTGAGCTTCGGTGCACATGGTGCTCGGGTCTGGGGCTTCTCATACCCCAATGCACAACTGCGAGGGGACCCCAGTAGTCGAGCTGTTAGCAAAAAGCAAGATGTCCAGGGTCTCTCGTGTCTGCCACGGGTCTCAGCTTTGCTGTGGATGTGGGTCGGAGTCAGAGAAGTCTGGAAGTCCAGTTTCTGTGTCACTGAGCCTTCGGGTTCCGGCAGGAGCGTCGACAAAGCAGACCGGCAAGTTACTGGTGGTGCCTGTTTGCACAGGGTGGTCACTCCTTGACCACAAGGGAGATGTCTTCAGTCTTCTAATCGAAATAGAACATCGAAGGTCCAAGAGTTCTGTATCAAAGTTTCGTTCCAGGATAATCTAAAGTCCTGGGGACACAGCTCCTATACTTATACTAGGAAAAGGGGCTGGATTACCTGCTAGGTCCCTCCTATGGGTGGACCTGGGAAGGGGGTGGTTACACCCCTTTCCCTTTGTCCAGTTTTGTGCCAGAGCGGGGCTGGAGTGCCCCAGTAACTGGTTTGAACCGGGCTATGCATGGAGCACCTTGTGTGCCCCAGGCAATGTCTCAAAAAGCATCTGCTGATGCAGCCCTCCCTGTCCCAATACACATCAGCCTATCTGGGGAGGTGCTGGCACCTCCCTGTACAGGAAACATATTATCCAGGCCTCCCCTGCCGGAGTTTCGTCCAGCAGCTGGAGGTCAGACTTTTGTCTGTGGCAGCAGCATCCATTTTGTGATGCTGGGGCTCTGGTTAACTTTAACCGGGAAAAGCAGTAACCTACATGTCTTTTCCCTCTAGAAGGGTGGAATGCTAACCCTGCTGCCAGAATTGGCTGGGAGGTAGTATTCCAAAGTGTTTGACACCTTACACGACATGTTTTGATAAAGCCAAACCAAAGTTAGCATTAACCGCAAGGATTATAATGCACTTAAGAGTATATGGTATAGCTATATCATAGAACATCTATAACGAGATGGTTCCGAAAGCTGTAGAGGGGCTCAGCTCAGGCTAGGGCACCCTCTCACATAAAACCAAGCACTCTGCCTCCAGGATTGTCGAGGCCTACCATAGGAGTGACTTATAGGTGCATATGTGTCTATATATAAAGGTAGATATAGGTATATTATATCCAAGTAAGGGGTGATTCACCACCTAACCCAAGCTGAGGGATCAGCCTGTGGTGTCAGTTTGGATGGCCAGCCAGGGGTGGCATAATACATGCTACAGCCCCTGGTAGGCCTTGGATGCACCTATGCCCTGAGCACCTATGGCACTCTATAGAGGGGCTCACAAAGGTGACCCAATACCCAATCAGGTATGTATCTAAAGTACATGGTATTAATTTAGAGAGAGAACAGCTGGGCTGTGGGTCTGATTAGCAGGCCCACAGCCACACTAAAGTCGAAAAACCAGAAAATCACAGCAAAAAGTGGGGTTGACCATAGAAAGCAGACCCTACTCTCCTACACCCGTAATTAAGTAATATTGACTTGTATTTTCTTTTCCTCATACATAGAGCGATTTAGAAAAAAAAGCAGCAAAACTCCAACAATAAATTGCGAAACTAGTGCATTTTTCATAAATACAAACAGATTAATAGTACGGTAGTTTTAAACTTTTTGTGAAATAAAATCATTTATAAATAATCTCTGATGACTCTCTGACTTTCAGTCTGAAATCTGAACGCTAGTACCAATTTTTGCTAGAACATTTTTTTTTTATATCTCCATTTATAAATTAAGTTTTAAATAGAATTTAGCCCAGTGTGCTTGTTGCGTGGCCTGGGAAGGTACGTGTAGTCACTGGTTGTTGTACAGTCCCATTCTAAGAGTGGAGAGGCTACATTTGTAATTCTACATGTTAAATGATGTAATAGGGTCGAGAGAATATCAAGCGTGTCTGCGATGAATATCTGTAATCCCACAGCAGTCTTCACACTTATAACAAGCACTGGCAAAGCCTCTTGGTCTCACTCTGCCAATAGTGAGCAAATTACGAGATTGGCTTTGCCAATGCCCTAGCTCGACTGGCCATGTATGGCATGCTTTGCTGCAACATGAAGACACAACTATCTTGAAAACAGAGCTTTAATAGTTTTATTTACTTTTAACAAGGGTAGCAGATACTGGCTTTGACAGTGCCGGCCGAGTTTAAAAGCTGTGTTGACTATCAGCACAAGATACTGCAGTGGAACAACATCGACAGCGTCACCAAAACTGCGGTACCATCAGAAGTGAAGACAGCCAGGGAAAGATATCAGGAGTTGATGGGGGCTGAAAGTAAAGAATGCACACACATTCTGAAGACTCAGACATGAACACCCATGGAGTGCTAAACCGGTAATGAAATTAAAGAAAATAAGTAGTGCCATGGCATCAGCAATGAATGGCTTCCACTGAGCCAATCAAAAGCAAGGGTAAAGAGCTTATGCTTCAGGAGAGAGACAAACTCAGATTAGGGAGGAAAGCTACCAATAATAATCAGGGACCTAAGATTGACAAGAAAGTCATCTAATTATGAGCAAGGGCTGACTCTGTATAATATCGTAAACAGACCTGTCTGCAATAGACAGCTGGAGCTATTCGTAGCTCGACCGCACAAATGGGCATTCTGAATTAGCAACAAATATATAGAAACATTTGATACTGCAACCTTAAGGTGAGCCGCTGCATACAGACGGCTCCACTATTGCATTCTAGATACTTAAAAGGAGGCCGTGCCAGTTGCTTTTCAATACTTGTATGTGTGACAATACATTGTAATAACCTAAGCATGGTAACAGACACTGCCACAGTTGTGGCCGTCATAGGAAAGTTAACTCCGCTATGCTGACAGGAATAAAGGATATGCTTCTTGAAAGGCAAAGGTCCAACTAGTCCTTTAAACTCTAGCTAGCGTTCAATGTTTTTCCATAAACTAGTTACTAGCAGCCCGTCCCGACCTTGTCTGGGAGCATTCAGGCTTCCCCTACCCCCGCCTGCCCCAACATTGGCAAGCAGCCCGTGCCCCCGCCCACCAAATTCCCCCGCCTGCCCCAACCCCCGTCTGCCCCGACATTGACTTTCCTCAGCCGATCTGTGTTGTTGTAACTCCCCGTCCCCCGCCTGGCCCGACACACGCCTGCCCCAACATTGTCCCCGGAGCCTTACCTCAGCTGCCGCTCCTTAGTTCACCACTCCTCGCCGCTCTGCTCCTCACCGCCTGTGTTGTTGTAACTCCCCGTCCCCCGCCTGGCCCGACACCCGCCTGCCCCGACATTGTCCCCGGAGCCTTACCTCAGCCGCCGCTCCTCAGTTCACCGCTCCTCACCGCTCTGCTCCTCACCGCCTGTCCGCCGCCGCTCCTCCCCCGCGCCATGTCCGCCTCTCCGCTGCTCGCACCACCGCTGGCCTGTCCGCTGCTCCTCAGGTCACCGCTCCTCCCCCGCACCATGTACGCCGCTCCTCGGACGCCTCTCCTCCCAGTGCTCCTGACGTGAGCACGCACGTCACGGCCAGCGCTACTTTGGAGGGACTACTTTTTTTTTAAATATAAATTTTGTAAATAACGTTTATTTTTTAAATTTATATAGCCTATGTCCTTCTGCTTGCCCTGATGTTTTCAAACATGTATTGGGTGTTTGGATTGGTTGTGTACTTTTCGAGTTTACCTGGCTCAAAGGACACAGTTCTCTCTTTATAATAGTAGTATAGATTTGTATTCTGATTCTTAATTTCCAGCTTTTTACTTCATGTTTTTCAGTCTGAGAGGTTGGTTACCACGCAGTGTAACTTACTGGGTTACATCATCAGGGTACACCTGGTTCACCCTATATTTTGTGTCCAATCCCCTGAGTTCTTCCTTTATAGTGTCATGTTTTTTGCCTTTTAGATTGGATTTGTTAGCATGTTTAAAACCCTCTGCACGAGTATACGTCTAATAGAGGTTTAGTTATGTTTAACATTTTTATTCATAACACTAAATGGGCATGTACCATTGTTGTATAAATTGGCCTCCAAGTAAACTGACACGGTTACCTTGATATTAGCTATTTTCTTTGTCTTTGATTGGACGCTTACTTGTTTTTAGCTTTTTATCCTGAAAAGTGAAATACCTTACATAAATATACAGTGAATAGTAATGAAAACAATGTGCTACACTTGTGTTTCCTGACTATAGACAGTATTGTATTCAATTTAAGGCTAACGGTTCTGATTGGGCGTGGTGCTGTACACAAGGAGCAAACATTACAAACTTGGGCAGAATCTTAGAGGACACTTATAGTGTTTTCCTATTGCAATGTTCTCTCTAGTTTGTGATAGAAGAGTCCTAAGGAGATCTTAATTCATTGTTACCCTGGTAGAACAATGCTACTCATAATGATCAAATATATTAGGAACATTCATTTTCCAGTTAATAATCATAACAGACAAGCAATAAGTGAATTTGGAATGTTCTCCTGTTTAATGCTAAACTGGGCAAAATCGTGCCTTTTCCCACTAAGACGGCTCTCGAATCGATAGGCACGGTGTCCTCCCATCCACAGGCCCGGAATGAAGGACTAATATTTTAAGATACAAAGGGGTTAACATCCATCATTCAGATGAGGATCTTGTGCAGGGCAACCTGGGAAAGGTGGTGGCAGGCGTGCAACTCTCCCATCCTATCTGAAGATCTCTCCCACTATCCCCGATAACTAGGGTGGCTGTAGCCAAGATATTGGCACTTCCTAGATCGTTATATGACTTTTCAGTGCTCCCGTTTACCTTGACCGGGCGTTCTTTCACAGATTTGAATATGTTTGTCTCTGACCTGTTCTGGGACATGAGGAGGAAAAGAGTGGTACTTCACAAACTATATGCCCCTCTGGACAAAGGAGGACTTGGAGATCCACATTACAAGCATTACTATGCAGTGACTCAGCTGCAATGGCCCAAGCAGTGGCTTTCAGATGTTCCCACTCCAGAAAAGGTGGATGTTATGAGAGAAACCGGGGGACATAAGATAGGTTGGTTGATAAATCCCCTGTCAGATGCCCTGATGCCTAGTCAGAATGACTAAACACTGCTGACACATCTTTGTGCAGTTTCAGGACAATCCCTTACAATACTCATCAACCACTCTACTGTGACTGCTCCCATCCTTTCATGAGGTAGCTGACCAACCTAATACAAGACCGTGGACAGAGGCAGGCCTCATTAAGTTGGGCAATCTCTACATGCACAAAACCCTGATGTCCTTCTGAGGTCACAGCGACCAGTACAACATAGATGAAGGATAGTTCTTGACATATAATTTCTTGGCAAACACAATTAAGACTGTATGGGGGTTCAGAAAGGACAGAACCCAAAACATCTCCCACACTACAGCAACTGCTCAGCTATGGAAGCAACAAAAGGGTTGGCACAGTCCTGTAAGGGGTGCATTTGGAAGTCTGCATTGAGGTGTTGACTGCCCTGAGGGTCAAATGGTCCCCTGTGTCGGACAGGCCCTCACACACGGACAATGGACCTCCACACTGGAACATGTCCAAAGAGTTTCCAGAATCCCCCTCTTGAATTGCACCCAACTTAAATGCCTACTCCTGACATGTCTAACCCCCAACCATTTCTATAACATGTTCACTGGGGTGGCCCTGAAATAGCCAACATGTACATGCCAGGAAGCAGATATTTATCACATGGTATATACTTGCCCAGAGATCAGGAAATTTTGGTCAGAGACGGTGGACCATGCTGTCGGAAATTATCAGTCAACCCCTGTGTGAAGATGACCTATAATGCTTACTGGGGATATTACCTTGTACATGCAAGAACAGTACACCATGAAATCTACTGACCTTGCCTTTGTCCTATTAAAACGCCGTAAAGCGATGGCGTGGAAGATCCCAGCTGCTCCCTCTCCTATGACTCTGACTATATTACCCGTCCAAGTAGGCCAATGTAGAAATTATGACCTGGCACTCATTGCCAATACAGCATCGGGCGATCCCCCACCCAGTGGGATGCATGGGACACATATATGGACAAACTTACTTCTAAAACAATGAAAGATTCCTCCCGAGGGTCCACGTCTCACATACCCACTAGTCCTCCTGCACCTGGGACAGCTGGAAACAGGACATATTATTCAGCACAAGAACAGGCAAGCCAAGGGTAGGTCAGGATACAATAGGACAGACACTAACATCCATCTCCCGGATACGTTAATACATATGAGATTTGTTAGACTTGGCATCTTTAGGCATGATTACCCCTTTCTTTTTGCTTCTGAACTCCTGTTTTTGACTTTGAGCTGCATTTAATTTTTGCTGGCTTTAGGACTCAGGGCACTTTACCACTGCTGACCAGTGCTAACGTGTATGTGCTCCCTGTGTAAATTGTATTGGTGAATGGTTTATCCATGATTGGCATATTTGATTTACTGGTAAGTTCCTAGTAAAGAGCACCAGGTGTGCCCAGGGCCTCTAAATCAAATGCTACTAGTGCGCCTGCAGCATTGATTGTGCCACGCACACGATTAGCCCAGCAAACATGTCTCAGATGTGCCACTGCAGTGTCTTTGAGTGCAGATTTAAACTGCCATTTCGACCCGGGAAGTGCACCAACTTGCCAGACCTAAACCTTCCCTCTTACTACATGTAAGTCAACCCTAAGGTAGGCCCAAGACAGCCTCATTGGCAGGGTGCAATGTATTTAAAAGCTAGGATATGTACTGGTGTGTTTTACATGTCCTAATAGTGAAATACTGCTAATTTCATTTTTCACTATTGCAAGGACTATCTCTCCCACAGGGTAACATAGGGATTGCAATGAAATGTCTTTTAAGTGTAATTTACCAATGGGAGCAGGTAGAGATTTGGAGTTTGGGGGTCTCCGAACTCCCCATTTATAAACACATATTTTGGTGAATTTGGTTTTTAAATTGCATGTTTTCACATTCCACTTTCAGAAAATGGCAATTTCTTGCTCAACCTTTCTGTGCCTCTGCAGGATGTAGAATATACATCTGGGTTGGATGACAGTTAGGCTCTTATGCATTCACTCTAGACAGTAACACAGAAGGAGTTGAGGTGTGCTTTGCATATCCTGATGGCCCATCAACAGGCTGACGGGCCTTCCAGAGCTAAAGTGGTGGAAGGAGTTGTCACTGACACCTGAATAGGGCTGGGCCTGTCTTCTAACAAAGGTGTGGGCATGTCCTCATACAAATGTGTCTCTACCCCCATGTAGTGTGTCTGGACCATGTCAGGGAAAGGCAAGGTCTTGTGCACTATAAAGACTTTCCTTGGAAGTTTGCCTACTTCAAAGGCAGAAAGGGATGGCTCCCCAAAATCATAACACTTCTGGACTGAGGACATTCTGCCAAGAAGAAGAGCTGGAGACGCTGTCAGAGGGGTCTGCCACCCTGTCTGTTGCTTGTTGTGCTGGCGTGCTGCTTGCTGCTTCTGTCCTGGGAGTGAAAGGACTGGACTTTGCTTTTTGTATCCTGCTTCCAAGGTTCTCTAAGGGCTTGAGTTGGGCTTGCTTCCTGTTAAGAAGACCGCGGGCCATTAAATACTTCACCTGCCAGTGTCTGGGATCTTCTACTGAGATTCCTGGCTTGCCAAGTGGTGCCAAAACTAGTTCCTGGGTCCTTGGAAGTGTAACCTAGTGACCTTAACCCCTTCGATGCTCATGACGGAACGGTTCCGTCATGAGCATCGGTTGAGCTGTGCTCATGACGGAACAGTTCCGTCATGACCACACCCATTTCAAAGGATCCAGCACACCAGGAAAATCTCCTTAGCAGCGATGAGGTTAAGGATAAAATTCACGCACTGACTCCCAGCGCCTGATGTATCGACGCATCGCTGCAAAAGATCGATACATTGCTGCTGCCTGCTTTGAATCATGGTTTCCGCTTGAAGTACCGAACACAGCTTTCACTGTAGACCCCAGCTTGCCATCGCAGCATGTCAGAAGAATCCCCACAGCATGAGTCTCGAGCCCCGTGTCTCTGACGTCCATGACTCCCTTCGCACTCCCACGTAGCGTCTCCTTCGTGGCTGTGATATCAACGCAGAACCTGCATTGCCACTGTCACATCGATGCAGCACATCTGGGTTTTCGGCGCATCGCCCCTGGGCACTGATTCTTCATTGAGACTGCACTGCAGTAAGAAACTGAGGCCCTGTGTACAGAAACCGACGCATCACTACACCTTCCAGTAAGGAACAGATGCATCACCTCCCCTGCATAGCACTAAAGAACTGAGGCATCACCTCCCCTGCCAGTTTGAAACCAACGCATCACCTCCCCTGTGTAGTAAGGAGCCAATATATTGATTCGCTGTGCCGGTGCCTCACCTCCACTGCGACTTGCACTGTCTTTGATGATTTTTGACACATCTAAGTTATTGGTGCTAAACCAAACTCATCCGTTGATTTAATTGGACTAAACTTGCTTAACATTTTAAAAGTATTATTTTAACTTGTGTATGTTGGATTTTTGTCATTTTGGTCTTGTTTTATTCCAATACATATTGGCTATTTTTCTAAACTGGTGTGTTCTCCTTTTGCAGTGTTTTAAGTGTGTTACCATGTGTGTGTGTGTACAAATAGTTTACACATTGCCTCTGAGATGAGCCTGACTGCTTGTGCCAAGTTACCAAGGGGGGTAAGCAGGGGTTACCTTAGCTGGGTGACTCCCTTACCCTGTCCAGAGTGAGGGTCCGTACTTGGACAGGGTGCACACCACTGGCAACTAGAGACCCCATTTCTAACAAGATATGTCCACCCTGGCATGGGGTGTTGTACTCCTAGGCCCCACCCAAAGACATGATAACACACAGCATAGAGACAATGTGGTCCAATAGAAACGAATGTTCTGTTATGTTTCACAAGCAGATATAACAGTTCCCCCTCTTTTGGGCACTGACGTTCCATCCCAGTTGGCAAGCGATGCATAAGTGGATACTCTTGAGTTGAATATATGTATTAAGCTCTTTTAACCCGCATGCTAGGTACTGCGTCTCTGGATATGCAAATAAACACTGGAATTGCTTGAGTGACTAACACTCTCATACCCACTCCCAAAGCGAGTGGGTATGAGAGTGTTAGTCACTCAAGCAATTCCATGTGTTTATTAATCTATGTATAAGATTTACTGTGAAAAAAAGGCGAACAATGATATCAGGGAACTTTATAAGTTCAAGATACCCTTCTTTGTGTTTTGGGCTCGATAAGCAGGACATTTACACTTTATTTCCGTACTCTATCAACTTTGGTATGAAGTTTCTGAATTTGAGAATCAATGCAGTATCGCTATGGTAAACAGCTGAAAACCTGTTCAAATAAAAAGTCAAAGAAAGATGTAAGCCCCCAAGTAAGTATGAGATAGTTTAATTAATATTTTCTAATATGAATCCATTCCATTGAAGTCATCAGCAATAGTTTCCTTTACAGCGTTGGTTTTACCAGTCATTGTTCAGGGAAATTAACATTATAAATGTTTAAGGCAAAAATAAAGTGGCCAGATCCAACGCCATTGAAAGGATAATTAAACTATTGCATAGTTAACATAATATGGACATATGCTTGCATTTTTCTATATCATGGCCATAAACAGATAAATGGGGAAAGACAAGGAAAGTGTGTAAATTCATTATATGAAATTCTCTATTAAATTAAATAAATGATTTAAATTCAGAGAGACAAAGTTATTTTTTATTGGAAACTAGCATATGCATTTTATTTTAAATATCTCTTACTTTTGACAATCTTTGCACTGAACCTCAAAGGAAGCTCAATAATCAGCTAAATAACTTGTTTTTGTGGTAAGTGGAGCAAAGGGTTAAGTTTACTGTCTACAAGTAACAATCCACCATCATGCTTGAGCCTGGCCTTCTTTGAAAGTGATGGTCTGTTGATCTTTCCTTGGCTTTTGGGAGCTGCGCTATTAGGCTCTGTTTTGATCTGGCTGACCTTTCAGGTTTAACATGAGGTAGATAGCTGCTTCCGCTAATCCCTAAGCTGCTTGTGAAACGTTCCAGATGGAGCTATCTTTATTGTAAATAAGGTGTTATCAGTATCTGCTACTGTTGTTCGAGAGGTGCAGAAAATCTGTTAAATGCATCAACCTCTTTCCCAACTATTTGAGAGACAAGCCTGGCACTGTTCAGGTTATAGCAGACCATACAAGCTTGTGAGAAGCTGGGCGCTTATTTGTAGCAACTTTTCAGTCATATTGTTTCACTCAAAACTGCTCTCTATTGAATTTATATTAATGTTCTCTTTTATATTTATATCAGACCCAAATGCAATTGCTGAAAAGTTATTTTTGGTGTAAAAATCATTAACAGCTGCAAGCTTGCATGTGCTTTATAGCCATTTATACCCTAGGAGGATATTTTCTATCTCCCTTTCAATATTTTTCTGGCAATTGTCAGACTCCGGAGCCACGGGGAAGTCGGGCTCTACGAGGTCCCAACAGTGGTAGTTGAGGTTGTTTTCCTCGTTTCTCCTGGGATCTCTCCTACTATGTCTCTACAAACTGAGACACGTATTACTTGTCCTGCACTAGACTCTCAAAGTACTGAGGGTGAGCAGTCCAAGGCTTCTCAGGGAGGTTGCGTGGGAGCAAGACCTCATCACTCAACAGTCACAATAATTAAGTACACCAGCTCAGTGTTTGTCTTTGTAAAAATGACTTTATTACCACAGCAAAACACATTATGATCAAGTCTGTTTGCTCAGATGTTCACTTGTATTGACCAGGCACAGATGTTCTCTAGTAGGTCTCATTAAGAGGAGTTCAGCTCAAGATTTTCTTTCTAATTAGAGGGATTTTTGGGCAGTAGTCACTTTTGCTGCTGCAGTACATGGCCTTATGCAACTGTTAAGCTTTTTACTTGTTTATGCTATCACAATCGGCCGGCACTAGCGGGTGCTGCTGTTTTTGGTGCTCTCATAAGTGCCTCCCCATCAAAACTGCAGGTGTGGTTTTTCATAGGATTGGAGCTGCAGTGAGGGAGCGCATAGCAAGAATGCTCGGTGGGTCCAGGCAGAAGTAGCCTCAAGGTCAAGATTTTTTTTTTTTTAAGTTTGAAGTTTATTGAAGCATAAAGAAGAAAAGACAGTACATGAAGAAACAATCAGAAGTTATAAAAAACAAGAAATCTCTCTTACAACGGAATGGAATTGATCAAAGAAATAATGTGTAGCAAAAACTATATAAATTAAAATTTCATGAATATTGAGAGTTAGGGGGGTGCAGTAGAATCATATATCACAAAAGTGATATAAAGGTAAACATAGAATGCAATAATAAATTAACATATACTAAGATAAAACATTTACGGTGGTTTTTGAACTTCAACATTACGTAGTGGAGAAGTGGGAGATGGTCTAGTAATACTGGATAAATAGTCGGTAAGAGGGAGCCATAAAAGGTCACGTTTAATTGCTAGGGAGATAGGGGAGACAAAGTTGGTATCTAGACGATGATTAAAACAAACTGCGTTCCACCATGCAGAGAAGGAAACATCTTTAGCCTGTTTCCAATGTGAAGTAATATGGTGAAAGGCAATGGCTAACAGGAGATCGAGTAGTTTGTGTTTATGGTGGGGTCCAGAGAGATCAGGGGAAAGGGAACCTAGAAAAATGTGAAGGATTGAAAAGGGGAGAGTGAATTTGAAAATTTTATGGATTTGGGACCAAACTAAGTGCCAGAATTGGAGAATGGGAGGGCATTCAAAGAGCATGTGTTTCAAATCAGCCAAAGGACAGGGACAGGACCAACAAGTGGGAGAAGTGTCTGGGGAGAAAGAAGACAAATTCACGGGAGTATATAATGTACGATTAAAGATAAAAAATAGGGTTTGGGTAGTGTTGGCAGCTCTAGATGTACTATGAATTTTAGACCAAATTTTATCCCAAAGAACAGGGGTCCAGTTTTGAGACAAATCTTCCTCCCAAGCCAACTCAATCTTAGATTTAGTGCGTTCAGTAGATGATTGTAGAGATTTATACAGAAAAGAAGCAGAGGGGGATTGGTCAAGAGCATTAGAGATAGAAAGGTGAGGTATAGGAATATAGTTGGTAGCAGGGAGGGAGGAAAGATATTGGGTAAGGGAAGGGATCAGCGATAAATATTGTTTACGAGAAGAGGAAGGCAACGAAAATTGGGTTTGAAGGAGGTGGAAAGGAAGAGGATGAGTATCAGAAATAAGTTGAGAAATCCATTTTAAACCACGTGAATGCCAAGATTTCCAATAGAGTGAGCGATTACGGATTTTAAGGTGTTTATTATGCCAAATAGGTTGGGTGTGAGTAGAAGAAGTAGAAGGGTAGGAGGATAACAAGTAAGGTTGAAGAAGAGAACGTGTGTGAGAAATGATGGGAGACCGGAGAGAGGTTACATTAGAGGTAAAGGAAAGAACTTGACTGAATTCATATGGATGAAGGAAGGATGATTCTAGCGTCAGCCAAAGTGGAGGATAATACGGAAGATCCGAAGAGAGCCAACGCAAGGCTTGTTTTAAGGAAAAGGCAGTATGATATGATTTAAAATTGGGAAATTTGACTCCACCCAAAGTTTTGTCTTTCTTTAAAGCAGAGAGGGCTATTCGGGATTTTTTGTCTTTCCATAAAAACTTCAAAAGAATAGAATCTATTGACTTGAAGTATTGATTAGGGATGCGAATGGGAATCATAGAAATAATGTAGAGGACCAAAGGAGCTAGCATCATTTTTATGGAATCCAGGCGACCCCACCAAGAAAGAAAGAGAGGGTGCCAGCGATTGATAGAAGAAGTGAGCTTAGTAGAGAGGGATTCGAAATTAAATTTGAGAGTATCAGAGAGACGAGGGGCGAACCAAACACCTAGGTATTTAATCTTAGAGGGTTGCCAGGAAAAACCAGAGGTATCAAATAAATGTTTTAGACATAAAGGATTCAGGGGTAGGATCTCACATTTGTCCGTGTTAAGTCTATAGCCAGATACATTAGAGAAAGCAGAAACTTGATTAAGGAAGGAAGGTAGGGTTGTTTGAGGGTCTGAGCAGTAAAATAAAATATCGTCGGCGTATACCGATAATTTAACTTGTTGTTGGGGACTATATTGAAAACCGGAAATATTCTCGTCACGTCTGATTTTGGTTAAAAAGGGTTCTAAAGCTAAAATGAACAAAAGAGGAGATAGAGGGCATCCTTGACGAACTCCTCTTTGAAGGGGAAAATAATCAGAGGTGATACCGTTAGCAAAAATGGAGGCATGGGGGCTAGAGTAAAGTAAAGAAATAAGAGAAATGAATTTAGGTGGGAAACCGAACCAACGAAGAGCTTGAAACATAAAATCCCAGCCTATTCTATCAAAAGCCTTCTCGGCATCGAGAGAAATAGCAGCTAGTGGAGAAGTAAGTGAGGCGGCCCTGCTCAAAATGTTAAAGAAAACACGAGAATTGTCCGATGACAAACGACCTTTAACGAATCCAGACTGTTCCGGACCGATAAGTTCTGGTAAAAGAGGGTCTAATCTAAGGGCTAGAACTTTGGCAAAAATTTTATAATCTGTGTTGACCAGGGAGATAGGGCGATAGTTTTTGCAGAGAGTATGGTCTTTATCTGGTTTGGGTATTAGACAAATGAATGCTTCTTGAAAAGTTCCTCGAGAGGAACCAGAATCGATAAAGGACTGAAATAATAAGAGAAGTTTAGGGAGGAGGAGGGAAGAAAAATGATTATAGAACTCAATGGTGAAACCATCTGGTCCCGGAGCTTTACCTTTACGTAGGATTGAAACAGCATGAGAAATTTCAGAGGGGGAAATATCTAAATTCAATGGTTGAAAATCAACATGAGAAGATTGAGGGGAAGGAATATCACGAAAATAAGCAAGAATATCATCAGGATTAGGGCTAGATTCAGGAGTGTATAGAGTTTGGTAAAAAGAAACAAATTGAGCTAATATGTCTTTGTCTTTGAAGAAAGAACCACCAGTTGGACCTTGTAGAGATTCAATCTTTGTTTTCTCTTTGCGTATTTTAAGGTAATTAGCTAGAAGTTTGCCCATTTTGTTTTGGCCTCCGTAATAACGGGAATTACATTTAAGGAGAGAATTTGATGCCGCATTTGTTGTAAATTTATTAAACTCAATTTTGGCAGAAATAAGGTCGCGAAGTGAGGATTCAGAGGAAGAGTTATAATAGGTATATTCTAGTTTCTTAATTTTATCTAGAAGTTGAGTTGATTTGGTGATTGATTGTTTTTTCTTTTGAGAAACAAAATTGATGATAAAACCTCTAGCAGCTGCTTTGAAGGAATCCCACACCGTAACAAAGGAAGACCCAGGGAGATGATTTAGTGCAAAGAATTCAGAGGTAAAGGCTGTAAATTTAGTGGAGAATATGGGGTCTAGGAGTAAAGAGTTATTAAATCTCCAGCGTCCTGAATGCGGAGAGAAGGGGATAAGGTCAATATCAACAAAAACGGGAGCATGATCTGAGATCAAAATGGAACCAATGTCGGAATGAGTGGCTAGTTGTGCTAGGGGCTTGCTGAGGAAAAGGTAATCAATACGAGATTGGGAGTGGTGGGTGGGGGAATAGAACGTGTACTCTTTAAGGTCAGGGTTACATAGTCTCCAAATGTCAACTAGAGCGTAATTTCGAATAGAAGTAGTGAATTGGGAATGCATCTTAGAGGGAATAAACTTAACTTTGGAATTCCTGTCAAGAAAGGGGTCCAAAACTTGATTGCAATCACCACCAAAAATAACATATTGCTCATTAATTGTAACAAATTTGTCAGAAATAGCAGGCCAAAATAACTTATCAATACCTGTAGGAGCATAAACATTAAAGATAACGATAGGAATTTTATCAATAAGAAGATTAGTAATAACCCAACGGCCATTATCATCATTTTCATGGGATACAACTGAAACATTTAACTTTTTATGACATAAAATAACAGTGCCATTTTTCTTACCTAAAGCAGGAGAATGAAAAACATGTCCCACCCAGCAACGTTTGAGTTTGTTAGCCTCCTTGTCCGAAAGGTGGGATTCTTGGAGGAGAGCTACGTCAGCTTTAAGCCGTGTCAAGTGAGTTAGGACACGCTGACGTTTAATGGGGTTGTTTAACCCCTTAACATTCCAAGTAACTACTCGGAATTTGCAGCTTCAGTAAAATGATATAAAATAAGATGCATTAAAAAGTGAATAGGAAAAGGGAGATAATAGTAATAAGAGAGGAGGAAACAAGAATAGTAAGAGAAAGAGATCAGAAGAAAATGAAGAGAATATAGAAAAGAAATAGTAGAGAAAGAGTTGAATGAAAGAAGAGAAAAAGAGAACAATAGAAAATATAGAGGAAAGTATAAAGAAAGTAGTAACAGCATAACAGATAAAAACAAGTCAAAAAGAAACTTGGGGATGACGACGCCAGAAGAGGACGACATCAACAACGGAGACTCACATCGTCGAACACTTGAGGAACCAGCGAAGGAACAAAATGAAGGGAAGTACGGATACACCGGGATGAAGAAACACGGGGAGAGGATCTGTAAGAAGATAAAAAATTAGAAGAAAACATTAGAAATACATATGGTGGACGAAATAAAGAAATAGCACGAGAACATTGCACGAAAGAGGTAGGATAAATAAGGGTAGAAGGCACTCAATCATATACAGGGATCAGAGACAAAAACTGCAGGGGAACATATAGTCGGACAAATGAGAAAACATGGTAAAACGGATAAAACAAAACTGGTTAGACAGGTCTTGCAGTGTCCATGTTTTCGGTTTCGTGGCGACGAAGGAATTCTTTAAGGGCGAGTGGATCTTCAAATGTAGTTGTTCTTTCTTTGTAGGTTACCTTGAAAAGGAATGGATGTAGTAGTCCATATCTGGCGCCAAGGGCTCTCAAACGTGGTCTCAAATCAAGGAACTGCTTTCGACGATCCGCTGTGACCTTAGCAACATCTTGAGAAAGGTATAGCCTGTGACCCTCTCACATAACTTGTTTTTTAGTCTTTGCTGCTGATAGCACTTGAAGGAGGTCAGTATACTTGAGGAACAGCATGATGACACCGCGGGGTTTAGTGGAAACTTTCGGGCCAAGTCTGTGCGCACGTTGGATATTAAGAGAGGAGGAAGGAGGGAGATCCAAGATTTTTGGTAGAAAGGTTTGGAAAAAAGCTGTTGGGTTGGACCCCTCTGTAAGTTCCGGAAGATTATAAAGGCGTAGGTTGTTCCTCCGGTTGCGATTTTCCAACTCCTCCGACTGTCGCTTCAGGAGAGAGACATCTTTTTCTAAGAGCGAGATTTTTGCACAGGAAGATTGAAGAGTCTCTGTAGATTGTTCCACCAAAAGAACCCTCGATTCCAAAGTAGACCACTTGTCATGAAGAAATTGTAAGGTTTTAGTGGTTTCAGCCATAAAGGGTTTGAGTGCACGGAGTTCTTCCAGAATAAGATCCATTGACGCAGATTGCGTTGAAGAGCCAGGAGATGGAGGGTCTTTTTTCAAACGTTTCGTTGAACCAGGTTGTAAAAGCTTACTGGCTGAAGTAGTTTTAGGAAATGCGCCGTGAGTAGCGTTTGGTTTGAGAGAAGCAGGATCATCCATAGTAAGTGTCGTGGAATCAGAGTCTGAGGAAAGTTGTGGTTTGGTTTTGATGCTGTGAGTTTGAGGGTACGGAGCTTCCCCATAAATGGCAGGGGAAGGAAGTACAAAGATACCACAAAATTTGGATGAGAAAAATGTTGTAAATAGGAAGCAAAAGGCGCTCTTTATAGTGAAAAACTGCAAGAAGCGTATAGTTTTTTTTTTTAAAGACCTTTATTAGCAACAATACCAGCGTCATTACAAATACAATAGCAAGCATACAGTTCGTGGCTACCGGATCCAAACAAGTCCTCAGGCAAAGATGTTACACAGCCATGATTGCCGGCATCCCGGGGGCCCGGCGGCGATATTTAGTGGACTCAACTCAGCTGTAGTGATGTAAGCTTCCCCATCAAGGCAGCACTCATCGCAGCACGACTACTGATTATTCATTAACAACAACTGGGAAGGTCTCGCATGTGCAAGGTCAATAGTAGAACTAGAATGCCCATAAATCAACCCTAACCCCAACCCCCAACTCTACCCACCCACCCCAGTGTGTTCCGTGGAATGCCCAGTCAGTCCAATTCAGAGTAAACTTGTCATGTAAACGTGTCGTGTAAAAACCATGTCCCGTGCTACTTCCCAACCCATGTCTCCAATGGTCAAACCCTCTGGTGACCCCCCCACTAAGCCCTCCCACGTAGGTGACTACATGTGTGTCTCAGCGCCCTCCCTAGCAACCTCCCCACTTTCCTACCCGTAGGGGAACCCCCCGTCCGCCCAGCCCCTTATTCCGAAACTTGGTCCTGGAGATCCTCCACCTCAGATGTGTCAGAATCGCCTTCCTCCCCCTTCCGTAAGTACTCCTTATAGAGGTCCCAGAAGTTTTTTGGCCTACTCCTAGGTGGCAACAGTTCACTGTATAGCTCAGTTTGGGTACAGCAAAAGCGCAGATCCCTCTTCCACCTCGCCACAGTGGGCAGCGGTCCGCGCATCCAGCAGGACGCAACCACTCTCCTGGCGAGCAACAACGCCATATCAGCTAGTCGGCGAAGTGATGGTGGGAGTGGCTTAGAAAAGCCCAGCAAAGCCAGCATCGGTGTCTTGGGGAGCGTTTCTTCTAGCATTTGATCAAGTTCCGCAAACACCGCATTCCAGAATGCTTGCACACCGGGGCAAAGCCACGCCACGTGGAAGAAGTCGGCAACCTGGGCGCGACAGCGCTCACATTCCGGCGAGGGCCGTAGGCCATAGCGGTGCAGTCTCTCTGGGGTATAGTACACCCTCTGGAGGAACTTAAAGTGCACCAGCCTGTGCCTGCCATTGAGTGAGATCTTGCGGGTGCTGGAGCAGCTATATCTCCACATGGCATCATCTATGAGTGATTGCAGATCCCCCTGCCATGCCTCTCTGGCTTTAGACTGCGTTAGTTTCTGGTGTGTTACGCCTAACTTGTTGACCGACGAGAGCAGTTTAGCCGGGGACTTAGTTTTAATGATATAGGACAGCTCTGGGATCTCCTCAGGTTCTTCCATAGTCGGGCCCATCTCGTCTCGGTAAGCCGATCGCAGTCTGTGGAACTGAAACTGTTGAAGCAGTGTGGGGCTCGCAGTCCTCAGAGCTAGCTGTCCCCAAGTTTTAAGTGTGCCCTCCTCGAACAGATCCTCCATCCTCTCCAGGCCCAAAGAGCGAAGGGACTCTGCAACGCCCTTCTCTCTCAGGGGGCTCAACCACAGTGCCCATTCAATCGGCATCAGGGGTGAATACAATCGATCGCAATCACGGGCGCGCACCAGTGCATGCCATGCGTGGTTAGTCGCCTTAAGGGAGTCAAGGCGCCCGACCGATCGGTCAAGTGGAAGACTAATCGTTGCTGGCAGAGGGAGTGGGTCTGCAAACAGCCGCTCCAGGAGCAAGTGCGGTGTACGCGCCTCTCCGTGAACCCAGGAGTGCAAGTGGGTAGCCTGTGCCACACGATAGTATCGTTCCATGTCAGGGGCCCCCAGGCCCCCCATTTCGCAGGGGAGAATGAGGGTCGTCCACCGTATCCTGGGCTGTTTGCCAGCCCATGCCAGCCGAATGAGAACCTGCGTGAGTTGTTTAAAGAAGGCCCTCGAGAGCACCACTGGTAGATTCGTGAATAAGAACAGAAACCGGGGTAGGACAATCATCTTCATTATAGCTATTCTGCCCAATAAGGACAGTGGGAGCCTGCACCAAGCGTCCACATCCTCCACCAGTTTGGCAAAGGCCACGCCATAGTTATCACGGACAAGAATTTCCGGGTCGGTGTGTAAGTGGATGCCCAGGTATCTCACCGAGTCCGTCGTCCACTTTAGTGGGTACTCCATAGGGAAGGGCTGCGTCACAGGTGTGAGGGGAAATGCGATAGACTTGTCCCAGTTCACACGTAGTCCTGAGAGCGAGCCGAAGCGGACCACCTCTCTGAGGACTGATGTTAGGTTAGCCTCAGGGTCACGGACATATAGTAAAGTGTCGTCTGCGTACGTAGATATGCCTATCTTGTAGCAGGGGAAGCTGATCCCCTCCAAGCTGTGGTACTCCCTGATGGCACAAGCAAGCGGTTCCGCCACCAGCGCATAAAGGAGAGGCGATAGGGGGCAGCCTTGCCGCGTTCCTCGGCCGATATGGATTGGTGCCGACACCCTGTCTCCCAATTTCAGTCTTGCCGACGGTCGGTGATACAGCGCACCCACCCTTTGCAGAAATGGTTCCCCCAGACCCAGCTTCCGAAGCACCCGGACCATGAACGGCCATTCGACAGAGTCGAATGCCTTTTCCATATCCAGGAAAATCGCCAGTGCTCTATTCTCCTGCCGCACATGTTGCATGGTACCCAGGACTGTGCGTATATTGTACGTCAGATTTCTACACGGTACGAACCCAGACTGCTCAGGCGCAACCAGTTCCGGGACTAGGAGGGCTAGGCGATTGGCCAGTACTTTCGCGTATATTTTAGCGTCCACATTTAGCAGACTGAGGGGCCTGTAGGAACTGCACATGTTCAGTGGCTTCCCCGGCTTCGGGATTGTGACAAGCAGTGCCTCCCGCATAGTGAGGGGCATTTCCCCATCCTCACAAATCTCATCGAAGAGAGTGATCAAATGAGGAAGTAAGATCCCAGCGTAGGCTTTATAGAAGCCCACCGTGAGCCCGTCAGAACCCGGAGCACTGCCCGCCCTCATGCCCGCCAAGGCTTCCAGTATTTCGTCCTCATGAAAGGGGGCCATAAGGAACTCTCTGTCGGAATTCCGCAAAAATGGCATAGCTATATGCCCTAGGTAGTCGTCTATGGCATCCTCCACGCCCAGGGACCTGGACTGATAGAGGTCCGCATAATATCGACGGAAAGTGGTTAGGATTTGCTCCTCATCCGTGACCACGTCTCCCTCGGGGGTGGTCAGTTCTTCTACTACCAGCGGTTTGCGTGAATTCCGTACCATGCGGGCCAGAAGTGCACCCGGCCTGTCCCCTTCACCGTAGGCGCGAGCCGTAGCATATTTCCCCATAAAGAGGACCTCCCTATCCGCCAGCTCCTGGTATTCTGTTAACAGAGGAGCGAATCTCGAGTCAGCATCGGGGCCAGGGTCTCTGAGCAGTTTATCCTCCAAGTCCGCTAGTGTGGCCTCCATCGCGGTCAACTCCCTCCTAATAGAGCGCAGTGTACTGGAGTGTTTGGACATAGCCATGCCTCTGGTGAAGACCTTAAACGACTCCCAGACCGTAGAGAAGTGATCTACTGAGCCCAGATTCGCAGCAAAGAACCCCTCAATATCCTCCGCCAGTTCACCCCTGAACGCTTCGTCTAGCAGGGCAAAGGGGGGGAACCTCCAGGTAAATGCTGGGACACCTCTCCTGGTAGTGGTGATATGTAACATCACTGGAGAGTGGTCAGAGAGGGTGCGTGGCAGCACCTCGCATTTGCCAATACTCCGCTGGACCGAAGACGACGCCAACCAGTAGTCAATACGAGTGTGGACATTATGGAAGGCCGAGTAGTGGGTGAAGCCACCTAGCGTGGGGTGCTTCTCCCTCCAGACATCGACCAAGTCTAGTTTGAGCATTTCGGCTTTCATATAGGCGGCTGAGGCCACCGGCCTTCGGTCTGGTCCTGAGGAACGATCTTTCTCGGGGTCAAAAATAAAGTTAAAGTCACCTCCCCATAACAACCCAGGTTGAGTGTGCTTCCTACATAGTGCAGACAGGGCTGCATAGAATTCAGAGTTGTCATAGTTAGGGCCGTAAACATTAACAAGCATGAGATCAAGCCCCTTGCCTACACATCTGGCCAGGACATACCGCCCCTCAGTATCTATCTCCACCGGAGCCAGTTTCAGTTGTGAGGACGGGTTAACCCAGGTCAGCACCCCTCTAGAGTGTGTCGTAAAGCCAGACGCCACTATGTGTCCCGCCAACCCTCGTGTCTGTAGCATCCTGCTATGAATGGGTAGGTGAGTTTCCTGCAACAGGGCTATGTCCACCTTATGACGATGTAGGTAACTAATGACCTTCCTCAGTTTGCGGTGATCATTTAGGCCCCGGACATTCCACGTCAGCAGTTTGAGAGTGTGCGGGGTATGCATGCGATCAATCAGGGCGGCATTCGACATTGCAAAGTCAACTGTACAATCATTAGACCACGGGCAGCATGGGTAGTCTTTCCCACCATAATGGCAACCACCAAAGGCATCCGATAAGCAGCAACACACAGCGTTACACATTGCGTCCCCCCGAACCATGTACACTCCTTGTCATGAGCAGTTCCACAACTCTGAACCCACAAAAACCCTCCCCTGACACCACCCACAGACATCCCACACAACAGACCCAACAGGCGAACCAGAGAACAGCCACCCACCCACCCACAGCCGACCATCCCCAACCCGGTCAGACAGGACTCATCCCCACCCGCCATCCCCCCCTACTCAACAATGAACTCTACTGAACCCCAAGTAGCCCCCGAGGGAGCCAAAGGCCAAAAGCGCAGGGGCAGAGGAGTCTAGCCAGCCAACGACTCAGCAGGGAGACCAGAGCTAGTAACCACACGCGTGCTCCCATCCCGCCCCCCGCCCGGTGGCTTCGAGCCCTGCCAGCTCCAGTTTTCGCAGATTGTTGAGTCCAGACCCTTATGTGAAGCGGACAACCCCGCAGCTGACCCCCAGCCAACCAGGCAGCCCCCCACCCAGACCACAGCGCAGATAAACCATCCCAGTAATAACCAGGTAGATCTCACCCCAAAGTCACATCTCCACGGGACCGCATTGACTGAGCGCCATTCCCAGCTCCACACGGCGCTTTCAGTTCAGCAGCAACGCGCTCGTGTCCGGCTACTCCTGTTCGTCCAAGTGGGATGTGGCATCCAAGTCCTCTCGCTGACTCCTCTGGCTATTGCGGTTGTCCTTCTCCCATTCCTTTAAGGATTTCTTAAGTTCAGCGGGGTCGGTGAAGAAGTGGGAGTGACCCTACCTGTTGATGCGAAGCCTCGCAGGATACAGCATGGCGTAGTCGAGGCCTAGGTCTTTCAGCTGCTTCTTGTAGGGGGCAAATCGCTTTCTTTCTTCCCGTACTCTCGCCGTGAAGTCTGGGAATAGTGAGATGTTCATGCCCTCGAACTGAAGCTTCCCCTTTTCCCTGGCCAGACGCAGCGCCAAGTCCCTGTCCCGGTAATTTAATAGTTTCGCTATTATTGGTCGCGGGGGGAGGCCCGGTTGTGGTTTCGGCCCCAGAGTGCGGTGGGCCCTCTCAATAATGAACATAGGGGAGAAGACATCTTCCCCCAACAGAGTCTGAAGGAGCTTCTCCACAAACAGCTCCATTTTACCGGTGCTTGTGGATTCCGCCACTCCCGTAATGCGTAGATTGGAGCGCCTCGAGCGCGCCTCCAAATCCTCCGTCTTATCTTGTATTACCTGGAGCAGTCGGCCAAACTGTCTGCGGTCCTTATCCCACTCCGTTTGCGCCTCTTCCGCCTCCGTAAGTCGTCTCTCCGCCATGTCCAGCCTCTCCGCATGCTTGTCCACCCTCTCGGACATGCGGTCCATCCGGTACGTCAGCGCATCGATTTTGGTGCTGATCTCTGCCATGCTGCCTTGTAGGCCTTTTTCCATGCTTCCCAGCATGTCCCGGATCTCCGAGCACAGAGAGTTCTCAGATGTTGCCGGGCGTGGAGGGGTGGTTTGTGCTGTCCCCTCGGCCCCCTTCGCCTTCCTCTGGTCGAAAGAGAGCTTGGGCTGCGATCTGTCCCCCTTCCCCATGGTATTTCTGGTGGACATACAGCCGTCTGGCCAGAGGTGTGAGGTCCACTACACGTGATCACTGGTCAAGCTCTGCGGTGGGCGAAGCGTCGGGGGACCCCCACGACCAGGGTGGTATTCAGCAGGACCGGTGCCCAAGATGGCGGTCGCACGTACCGGAATGCAGATTTCAGCCGCTGCGTGGGCCTCACCCCCGTACTGCGCCCCTTGCGAACTGCTCCTCCAGCGGGTGGCCGAACTGCTCCGGTTCTCGGGAGTGAGCCACTCACCGCCCCTCCAATGGCCCTTCACAACGTGGTGGTAGCGAGCTGTGCGTCCCGCCTTCGGGGGTGCCTGGCTCTTCAGGGTCTTTCCCACAGCCAATGTGTGCTCCGCACTCCGTGTGCCCCCTCACACCGTGGACACCGGGTAGGGGCCGGACCTCGTTGTTGCCTCCAGCACCGGCCGTGTGTGCGCCGACCAACCAGTTGTCTTTGCAGGCGGCCGGGACCGCCTCGATCACTCACGCCGCACGTACTGCGACGTAACCCGGGCAGCCCTGCAATGTAGGTCGGGGATCGCGGCCTGGGCTGTTGCTGCTCTGTCCTCTTCGGCGCCAAGTCTCGCCGCACCCGTTTTCCGCCGGACAAAGGGGTCGCCGTCCTACCGGAGCTTTGTGCCGAGGTCCGCCGCTGTTGTGAACGCCAGCAGGGTAGTTTAGGATGAATTTGCAGGAGTTTGGCGGGTTATCGGCGAGGAGCTTCGCGCTCGCGCGTCTTACATGGACGCCAGCTAGCTCCGCCCCCCCCAAGAAGCGTATAGTTGCTGCACGAGGAATGACGAAATGCAATCAAATGACAGTCATTAAACATATAACCTTTCCTCAGATAGAGCTAAACGAGTTTCGTGGATATAAACTATCACCTCATGTCAGAGAATTTCAGATTAAGACGCTGAATGTAACTGGAAATGTTCAATAGGCTTTACGCAGAGTAGCGCGCCGCCAAATTATGTGGAGATAAGCGTCAGACATGAGGAACAGCGATGAGATATGTTGAGAGAAAATGACGGTATTTCTTCCAAGAACCAATAGCTGGAGTCACAAGTTGTGAGACTTGAAGCAGGAAAGGGGTCTTTTAAGGCATGAGGCCGGTGTAGAAATCATCCGCATTACGCACGCTGAGATATAAAAGCGGCGCTCGCTGGTGAGGGAGTTTCGCGGCAAGTGAAAGAAAATGGCGGCCGCCGGGAGGTGAAGCGCGTCACTTACGAGAAAAGCGCATTCCGTCGGAATAGAGGAGAGCAGCACAGGTCTTCCTGCTCAGCTCACGTTCCGGCGTCCAGATATAACATCAGCGCTCACGAAGGTCCGGTGAGTGCGGAGAAAGTCGCCGGCTCCGGTGAACGACTTGCGGAGCTCCGGTGCTAAGCCGCCATCTTGTGCGGCGTTCAAGCCACGCCCCCCTCAAGGTCAAGATTTGACAGGTGGTTGTGGTACAATTGACGCCTCCAACCCAGTAATCACACCGGGGGTTGTGCTTCTTAGGTCAATTGTTGCCTCCAAATGAGATCAGTTCCTGCTTCGGTGGAGACAATAGCTCAACCTCAGGATTCACAAAGGGGATCGTCGGATTCTACAGAAAGTTGTGCAGACCTCAGGTGATACCCCCACTTCTGGGAGGCTGGCATTCATACTCATGCAGACTCCAGACCTGGTCACACAAGAGTCTTTAGAGTACTCTACGTTAAATTACTAGCTTCCAGAACTACATCAATTAGTAAGGAACCTCACAGATAAAGGTTATAAATGGCTACTAAATTCAAAGATCTATTTTCTGTGATACATTGAAACTGGCATTTCTATTTGTGGCACATTTGACTTGTCCAGGTACCTTTGCACATTGGTAGACTGATATAGATACACCTTGTGTTCAGGCAGGAAATGGTCTTCAATGCAATGGTTCCTTTCTGATCGCTCCACATTCAGAAGATCAAATGAGGACCACAGAAAGTAAAAAGCAATGGATTCCTATAAGGAGAGAAATGCGCCTATGAGGATGACCTATCAAATACTATGCAAGTGCGAAAGAGGGTCACTGACCCAGTGGCTACTTGATGAAATACAGTGGTAAGTCCCCAGCAATCAAAAATGTGTTAACAATTCAATGCACTCAAGTGAAGTTTGCAGGATCTGTGTTTGTTCTGAGAAGCATAGGTAGTAGTGTGACCTTTTTTTGCTGGGAATATTTGTTTTACGAAATTGAAAATAAAGAAAAGTCTGAAGAAAACAAATTAATTGGACTATACGTTGAACTTTCTTTGGAAATCCCCGTTGAATTTAACCTTGTTATCTGATTTTTGTGGAATACTCTAATATTAGTAGAGTGTGTTACATTGAGGGTCCTTTACTTTTGCCCGGATTATCAGGAATACGATTTCTTAGGAGTGCTGTTAATAGATTCTCAAAATTTGTTCAAATTTGTTCTGAGAAGCCACTAAGAAGCCATGTTGGCCTATTGCTTCCCAACACCTCTACTTCCTGTAATTGCCCTTTTTAACCTGCACTTAAATCATATGGTTTCTTCATACGTGTTAAAAGGCTTTGAGGATAGTTCTACTTACCTGATTTTGTTCATGCAAGAAAAGAACTGTTTGCTCTTTCAGATATTTAATTTAATTGGGTCCCAGCATACCTTGTGTTGAATCCTTTTCTTGCTCCAGTGCACCTCTAACATCTGCACTGTTTAGGGATGCCTAAAATTGAAACTTTGTACATAAACTTGAGTACACCCTTGTACTTTGTAGGATTGTTATCCAGGTTTTCGTTGAGCCAGAGCTTTTAGTGGCATTCCTGAGTTTTTGTAGGTTAGGGGCAGATGGTGATGCTGTGCTGCTGTACGGGGTGAATTGTCAGGTTAGGTGGTGTTTGCCTAGACATCTACATTCTCTTGGTTTTGTTCTTCCTTTTGCAATCCTGTATCTCAGCTGATTCATAACGCAACAGGCTCCTATGTTCCAGCGTAGATGGTAAACCCTTTCTGATCTTGTACTCTTGGTAAATGGAAGACACTTTCAGACCTGGTACTCAATAATCATATAGAAGAGAACACATAGAATTTGCATGTATCTGTGCATTGTATGTAATGGTCACTGTAATTCACAAATCTGACTAGAGTGGAACACAGAGCTCAACAATAGAGGGCACCCTGAAACATGAATCAGGATAATTTAAAATAAAGTAGGTTGTTTGTGGTTGGTGATTCTTATTGTGTGGGTAAACGTGTTCAAAGAAAAAGAGATTGGAAGTGTCAAAGATGCTTTCATTTTAGAGGAAACGACAGAGAGCAGACCTAAAACACGTGCAAAGACGGGCATGAAGACCTTCTAGAAAAAGCATGAGATAAGCCAAGTGTTCTTCCCCTGAAATATGAGTTGGTGCAAAAAGAAGAAAGAGAATACATGAAAGCTGGTTTCTCTGCCTTTCGCTAGCAGAAGCATACAGCAAGAAGATGATGCTGAGTCCCTATGAATGCAGAGATGAATGTTCAAGAAGGAAGGATGCATCAAGAAGATGGGGATCTTAATGTGGCTAGCAAAGTGAAGAAGATTGAAACGGCCAGCCGTCTTCATGATACACCTTGTTCCATAGCACACATCTTTGCCATAAATATACCCTGCAGCAAATGCCACACCATAACACCAAGTGTAACTCCCCCACTATGGATTCAATCTCCACTCCCAAGAATGTAATTAATGTAAGTGAAAGGACCTACAGTTTTGTGATGCACCATGGAGACACCAAACTCATGCAAGATGATAATAAAAGCTGACAAAGCGTTACCAGAAACTGCAGGACACCTATAGAGGAATTATTAAGGAAGTGAGCAACCCGGAATACCCTTGAGGGCTTGGGTAAGTAAATATAGAAAGGTAAAGATGCCTTCAAGGGACTTTATTCAATCTAAGTTTTGTTATTTAAAATTAATATGAGAAGAACCAATTTATCGTCCTTACAATGAGTGAATCAAAACTGATCAAATTGTGTTGTCAACATGAAACATATAAACAAAGACACAGGGTGTATACGAAAAAAGTGTTTTTATCAAATAATTCATTAAGAAAAATCAGCTTCATATACAGACAGATAAGCGAATAAGATTTTAGGACTGTGGGTACACATAAAAATAAATTGCTAAGTGACTCAACAGAACCTAAAAGACACCTATCCCAAAACACATTGATTAAAACAAAGCAAGGGATGAAGTGCAAAGTCGACGTTTCGGTTTCTTAGCAGTTATTTGATGAAACCATCCTCAGGACTGGAATCAGTTCAGATCTGTATAGAAATATTGTAGTCCAGTGTATGTTAGGTGAATTATTATCAAATTTCTGAGAAAAATCAGGGGTCGATGCACATAATTTGCGCTTAAACGAGCCTGTGAGCAGTCAGAGATCCTGCAGTGTCTTAAGATGCAGCGAGGTGAAGTCAAAAACGCGTGTCATCAAAGTGAAGCCACTTTGATGACACGCGTTTAAGCGCAAATTATGTGCATCGACCCCTGATTTTTCTCAGAAATTTGATAATAATTCACCTAACATACACTGGACTACAATATTTCTATACAGATCTGAACTGATTACAGTCCTGAGGATGGTTTCATCAAATAACTGCTAAGAAACCGAAACGTCGACTTTGCACTTCATCCCTTGCTTTGTTTTACTCAATGTGTTTTGGGATAGGTGTCTTTTAGGTTCTGTTGAGTCACTTAGCAATTTATTTTTATGTGTACCCACAGTCCTAAAATCTTATTCGCTTATCTGTCTGTATATGAAGCTGATTTTTCTTAATGAATTATTTGATAAAAACACTTTTTTCGTATACACCCTGTGTCTTTGTTTATATGTTTCATGTTGACAACACAATTTGATCAGTTTTGATTCACTCATTGTAAGGACGATAAATTGGTTCTTCTCATATTAATTTTAAATAACAAAACTTAGATTGAATAAAGTCCCTTGAAGGCATCTTTACCTTTCTACCTATAGAGGAAGCAACTAGGTAATGGATGACATTATGAAAGCCTGTGTTTGTGGGACAAAATCCCCTCAGCACTTGAGCTGAATTATTGAAAATATGCACAGGATATTGCACAGCTTTTGGAAATGCATTTGGCAAGGGAATAAGAGTTATTATATTTAAAACACCCTCAAGTATAGACAATCATCAGGGTGGAAAGCAGGCACTCTAAAAGACGATTCAACACCAGCCTTGGCCAGCAAAACGCCACGCCACAACTCCCTTAATTTAACAAAGGCCTGATCTAAGGAAATGGAACACACCGAACAGGCCTTAAGATCAGTGACATCATTAACTGAGGGGTCTTTTGGGACAGAGGGATTATGGAACAACCAGTACAGGCCCTTGTCTTTCTTATGGACTGTGAATGCACAGTGGCCAACACACAAATCACTTCAGCGGTGAAACATCCGACGGGTCAACAATTCTTCCAATAGACAATTCTTTTGCAACTTGAATGGCACAACTTCTCGGTGCACTAAAACGGATAGCTGAATCCTACAATATGCATGGATAGCTTCTGAAGCTAGTTTCCTAAAACCGTGGGGAAAATCTGAAAACCTGCCTTTTCTGTGTTCGGGGTCCATATTGAGCCATGGCAACAATTGTTCTGTCTTTAATAGTGTGGTAATGGATTCTAATTTGTGGACTTGCTGGGCTCCTTTATATTTTTGTTTAAACTTTTTGATGCACTGAAATTCAGAGTTAGGTTGGAGCCCACAAAACTAGCAGATGTGCTTGAACGTGCAAGAGCCGGCAGTGTGGGTTAACATGTTTCTATTGCTGGCCCATCACAACCTCCTTTTTACCCCCTTCTCTGTTTGGTGCTTGCAAAAGGATGCTTGATTGTAGGTAGAAATCCTAAATGAGACTGATTCTAGCCACACTGTATCTCTCTGTTGATGAACTCTCGCAGGGGAATAAGAGCACTGGATGAATTCACTATGGATAAAGAGTTCGGCACAGTTGACTCTGCTCTTAAATCAAAGTCAAGTCAAGTCAAGTCAAAGAATTTATATAGCGCACTACATACCCAGAGGGTCTCAAGGCGCTTAGGAAGGGGAGGAGGATTATTTGTCAAATATCCACGTTTTAAGTTGCTTTCTGAATGCTAGGTGGTTCTGGGTAAGGCGAAGGTAGGTAGGGAGTGAGTTCCATGTTTCAGCAGCCAGGTATGAGAAGGATCTGCCTCCCATGGTGGTCAAATCAAAGATATACCCAGTCTGGATCCTGCCCCCCCTTCTACTCAACTGAATTTTGCCCAGACAGATCATGTTTATTAAATCATAACTAAAACACAAACCATACTTGAATTCACACATTTGCAAGAATAAAGTTATCAAAAGTTACAAAAGTACTTAATTCAGAAACTTTTTAATAAGTCACATATAAAACCTGATCTATAAAAGCACATATTTACATTATTTACACGTGCTTGTTACATGTTTGTGTTACACTGTGCTTACCTACAAATTCCATTTCATCATTGTATGAAGGCAATACTTCATCCTTGTGAAGGTTATAGGGAGCCTATGCCTATCCTTTCTATTCCTTGCCATGAGATCATTTACTACAGCTCCTTGCCATTCACTACTCTCTGGGATGGTATCTCCAAAAGTCCTGGAGCGAGATAAAGCGTTAGCTGCATTACTATGAATAAAGAGTACATGCCTCACTCGAAACAAGATATTGTCTGAGCATTGCTGCAGGTCTCTGCCACAAGTGAAACCTGATCCCCAAGAGTTGCCCCCCAGGTCCAGGACCCTTGGCTGGCATCAGAGTGCACTTCTCCTGCGTAAGTTATGGTTTCACTAGAACCACGCAGCGTGATACAACTCAACACAAGGCCTCACCTTACAATTCCTCGCAGCTCCTGATTGGCGGCCTTATCGATACCGATGCAGCAACACAACTTGATGCAGGACCTTGCATTTCAGCTGCAAATTGGAAGCCTCATCGGAACTTGTGCAGCACGACGCAACCCGATGCAGAACCGCATGTTGCAGCTCCCCTTGGAAACTAGTGCAGCACAGCTCAAAGCAACACCTCGCATTTAGAATATAAAGTACTATTCTCGGCTGAACTATCCTGGTTTTTGTATTTCCGGCTCGCACTCCAGCACGGTTGGCCTGAACTTGTAACTTTGTTCGGTCCAGTGTGACCAGATTACAGCAGGTTGAGCTTTGGGCTTCTATGAGCTATTTTTTTTACCAAAAACTTTGAAATGTCATATCTCTGATTCTAAAGATAGAATTTGTGTTTATATGGCATTATTTTATGTATTAGAACTTGCTCTATTTTCCCAAGTAGACATGTGATTTTTCATTTCTTGATTTTTCATGTTATTACTGTTTGTGTGCTGCATAAATACTTTGCACATTGCCTCTAAGTTAAGTATGACTGCCTATGGGTGTGATCACAGGTTAGTTTAGTAACCTTTGTGGTTCACCCTCACAATGATTGTTGTTGCCCGAGTGAGGCTTCCATCCCCTCAACCAATAACCCGATTTCTTGCGCGACCTACTGGGCATATCTGTCTGTAAAGCATTGTGCTACTCATGTGTTCTTTTCCGTCTGGTGGGTGGTATTCACATATTGAGAGTACACATTGTTAAAATAAAAGTAATTGAGATAGGATCACTTTCACAAGTTCTTTCTATGTCTTTATAACCAATACTAGACGTTGTAACTGCACTAAGGAAAGGTGTGTACCTAAGGGCAAGAATAGACACATTGTGGCTAAAGGATAGAGTAGTTGGGGTCATAATTAAACGTATCATCCAAAAGATTTAGGAAGACTGCAGAAATTATCCTGAGTACTCTTCTGAAAGGTCTGTGAAGGCAAATGGACAAGAGACTGGTAATTTCTTGCCCATGAGGAATTTCCTTAAGTGTTCCTTTGTATATGAACTTGACCTGGAAAGGTGTCAATGACAGCTTAGTTGAAAGGGAGTTCAGAGGGTTACAGTGCATACTCAAAAGTGGGCATGCTACACAATTTGGGTGGGGATGAGTGGGAGGAGGAGAATAGTTGACGCTCCTCACACTTGTGTGCTTCGGATTGGTACTATACCAGATGAAATATAAGCAACATTTCAGGCATCCTCAAGCTTGACTGCTTCTTCACTTTGAAGAGGGGCAATAAAACGGAAGAATACGTTTTCAGGAATACACGGTAGCAGCACAAAATGATGGTGTGTACTTCTTTACTTGTGAGTTAGTGAAAATGTAAAGACGGAAGCTGCCAGGCTAAAATGGGGAACGGATTCTGATCTGCCAGCCGTGTTCTCCCTTCACCCGCATTATGCAACACAGGGCACTGGATGCCTTCTCATATCTTCAGATAATATTTTCGTACTGATAATAGCCTGGGTATCTAGCTTCCCCTACCTCCATTTCGAAATTATTCTTGTTTTATTCTAGATGATCATAGTTAGGCTTTATACGCCGGCATCACCAAATAATTTTTGAAAAGCTTTATAAATACATTTTATGTTATTTTTTTATTTGAGTGAAATGCTGCTGAGTAGAATGAGAACTTTCAATGAAAGATTCATTTAATTATCAGGTAGTTTACCCCACAACATTGCTCATAATTGACAATATTGTAAGTACTTTTTTTTACATTAAACAGAAGTGCTCCAAGTTTTCTTGCTAGAAATTAAATCACAGAAGCGGCAGAGCAGCTAAGAACAGCCTTGAAGCATGATGTGAGCACCTGAGATGTAGATACAATAAACTCGGCGTTGATATCCGGAATTAACACTATTTGATTGTAAACCGCATAATTATCAAAACATTTCCGGCTTAAATCGGGTATACATCCCCGAGACTGAGGCGCATCGATCAGACAGGGTTCAATATCTCGGAGACGTGATGGGATATCACCCTTGCTAGGAGGTTGAAGCACCAGCAGTCCTCGTGGGAAAAGAGGTAAATGATTAAGGGCCATATGTATCAAGCAAATTAGCATTCGCAAAGGCCGAAATTCGCAGAATTTCGGCCTTTGTGAATGCTAATTTGCTAAATGATATGTATGAAACATTTTGGCAGCAAAATAAGGAATCGCAAAATTTGCCATTCCTTATTTTGCGATTGCACTTAAGGAATCGCAAATTGTGCTATTCCTTAAATGCAATGTATCAAAGGAAAATTCATTCAAAAATGGCCATAAGGATTCGCAAATTACCACCAACTTCTAGTTGGTGGTAAGTTGCGAATTCTTTTAAAAAAGCAATTTATTTAAAATCCAAAGGTGCCATATGACGCTCATAAATGCCCTTAGGGCATGTATGTGTGCCATATGCCCACACATGTCATTTTCAGGGGTGCAGCAGAGTGTTCTTCTGACACCCCTGCAGCCTTGAAAATATTCCTAAATTGCGATTAGCAAATTGCTAGTCGCAAATTTCCCCTTCATTCCTATGGGCCTCCTGGCCCATAGAAATGAATGGGAAATTTGCGATTAGCAATTTGCTAATCGCAATTTAGGAATGTTAAGGAATCGCTAAAAAGAAGCGATTTCCTACATACATACCATTTTGCGATTTCTAAATAGCGATTCCTTAAAAATCGCTATTTAGAAATCGCAAATGTTCATGATTATACACATGGCCCTAACAATCTCTAGTAAATGCTGCTCGGATTCGGAAGTGAAGGAGTGTAGATTTTGGCGGCTCATCTCGCAGTTTAATATTCTGTTTTAAAGCCTACTTTAGGATAGCAATGAGGCCTGCTTGGCACCATTGGTTAGAAACGCATCTTTATAAAGTATGCTTTTAAATAAAAGTCCTTGACTATATTCAAAGCAGCATTCACTCTGATGGATTCTTTGCATCGAAGGTGGCGTTGACATACAGGGCTCGCATTGTATATTTTTTCAGGCATCAATCACGGCCGGCTCCTTTGTCAGGACAGGCATTGTGATCGTATTTTTATCATTTCCTTCCTGCATGCCAGACTGTTAAAATAGTACACGCCGGGTCAGGAATATCTTAATGGATTGGGTTCCCAGAGATATCGGTGACCGGCGGAAGAGTTGTGCAGACATTTCTTCCTAAGCTGATAAAGCAGATAAGCATTGGCAAGGTGTGGAAAGAGAGCAAGCACGCAGCCGAGAGCAGGCCTCGGCCTCGGCCCCGGCGGGAACAGCGGGCGCATTGTGGGGAGCCGAGATGCACAAGGGCACGGCTTAGCATCCAAGGGAGCAGTTAAACACATCTTAACCTTTGCCGAGAAACCATTAGTTCTTGCCGATTAGGGGCGTCACGGACGCCGCTGTACATTGCTTCCTCGGCTGCGTGCAGGGCTCGGTTTGCTGCATCACTTGTGTAAAAAATAATAATTCTATTGAAGCTGCCGTGTCATTCTGCTAGTATAGGGTAGTCGGCGTTTTGTTTTGATTTTGAGTGAAACCACTTTAATGGCTTAAATATTCACCCTAATAATACATTGTGTAGTGACCTGCTGGTCACTGTTCTAGTTGTTTTAGCACCAGCCACTTCCCTAGGGCTGGATTACACCCCACCCCACACCCATCCACCACAGGCGTCACTGGACATGTGACCTGCCAATAAAAGAAGTCTGGCGCAAATCCCCTGGGCCAAGTAACTATCTGTGTCTGTGCAGTCATTATGCATGCATGAGGGCCTAGGGCCCTGCGCCATTACATTTCTCCGGACGGGCTCGTTCACACCATATTCCGGGGCTCACCTCAGGCCCACAGCTTGACAGGCTCTTCTGATGCGGGTGGGCTTCAGCTGGCTTCACTAAACCCCCTTACCACGCAGTGTGTACTTCTGTCTGGTGCCACCATATTCCAGGCACCCCTGGTGCGGGCTGGGCTCCTAATCACCTCCTTCACCCCGGAGCTCGTCACATGCCCCGCGGACCATCAGGTGCGCTTGCTCCTGCGAGTACCCTCGAGACAGGCAGCCCTCTCCCCCTCAATCACCTCCAACAAGACAGCTGCACAAGCGGGCAGGTCCCGCTTGTCGCCAATGTAATGGTGCAGGGCCCTAGGACTGCACAGACACCGATAGTTACTTGGTAGGTTTTGCCCAAGGCACGTGCGCCTGACCACTTTTATTAGCATTGTCACATGTCCAGTGACACTTGTTGTGGATATGTGTGGGGTGGGGTGTAAGCCAGCCAACTAGAACAGTGACCAGCAGGTCACTACACATTGCACTATTGGCAAAAGTAAAAAACTCACAGATTCTTTGGAGAACTATTTTTAGTATTGATTTTACATATTCCTACTCTAATCACGTTTTTAAAAGTGCAAATGCACTGCGATAGGGAACTGTCTTATGGGGAGAGGCGCTGTGCGCATTTTTAACTGTTCGGAGCGTGCAAAGGTCCCCATAACCCTTTACATACCCCCAGCCGGACGTGATTTAGTTCTTTCTTTTCTTTTCTTGGAGAGATTTTTTTACCGTTTGGATTAAAGCCCGGTCCTATTAAATCCAAGTTAATGGTTTTGTATATGTTACGAAGGAAATCAGAGTGCTTTTTTGTCATGCACATTGTACCTCTGCCTAGGAGGGAAGTGCATTTTTTTAAACATATTGCTAAGCCCAATTCGTCTAGCACCCGCTATATTCCAGCACTGTAAAGTTCTTTTTTTTTGCTGTGTAATGACAGAAGACTTCATCATCAGTTTACAACTAGCATGAGTTCCCGCAGGATTTTCAGTGTCGATGATATAGAAACCCCCTGAAAATCACAATCCTCTGTCCTCAGTTTATTGCGTTACGGGTGGCCTTTCAAAGGTTGATCCAGTGAAATTACCACGTGCAATTATTTGACCACTGACCTTTCATGTATGTCTTTGTAGTTAAATTGCTAAAATATTTCAATTAAGTTAAACCTTAAAATAGGAGCATTTGCTCTGCACCGTTTTGTGGGAAAGAACCATTCCCATGCACTTGAAGATTTTCACCATCAGATATAATACAAGTAATGTGAAAATTGTTGCTGAGACACTCACTTTCAAAGTGGTCAATCATTCTTGAATAGACAATTGAACACACGGATATTGGGAGTGCGGGATACACTACACTAACAGTACCAAATCCGCAGGTCCACTGAAAGAGCACAGGACTAAAATGAAGAGGCTGCAACTCAATGGTATTCTATGACAAAAGGAAGGATATACCCCAGAAAGGAAAATCCTTTACTGAGGAAAACCCTTCAAAAAGGACGGATTCCCATCCCTCACCGAGGTGACATGCTTCATCATCTGGGTCTCTTCCTGGCTACATGCTAGTGTGACCAAGGGCACTGAGAAGGGAGCTCATGGACGTTTTATTTAAAGATGGAGAGATTCAAGAGAGAACGCTCTCTGTAATGCCACAGATGTGAAAGGGCAGTTCTTAAAGAGTGATGGGCGCAGTGCATGAAAAGTGAAAGTGAGATTAAAAGTGGATCGCAAGAGAAAAATATGTTTACTCAGTATCTCTTGGTACCCACATTAAAACAGTGCAAACAGTTTTAAATAATTACAGTGTCGATGTAATTTGTAGGTCTACATGTTTCAGCCATACAGAGAATTATTCCTAAGCTTTCTCCAGGACCATATATTGCTACTGCGATATGTGAAAAAATGAAGAAATAAAGAAATGATACGTCTTTTTAAGGTTGGACTCAATGCAACCATATAACCTGACTTTCATGTGTTCAAGTCGTCTGTCAAACATGTGATACAGGTGGCACCCGAAACAATAAAAGCATTTTAAGCAACCAGAGAAAAGCTGCAGCCTTCTCAACTTTAACCATGATGCATAGCAAATCTACATCGGTACATATCTGCAACTGAAATATGCCGAAAAACAACAATTTGATCATTAATCTCACCCGTATCTGACGAGGGGAGGACCCACCTCACCTGGCAACGGCTCAGGAAAAGAGGCCCCACTTTAGGAAAGAAGAGAGAACCTAGTAGTGCTGGATACACAACATCTCTCCAGAAGGGGCCTTTCAGAGTTGTCTATCCAACTAATGCACTTGATTCGCAGATGTATCTATTACGATAACTCACTGCACTAATGCTGACTGTATTGTATACCATATCTGCTTCCAGGGTGGCTGTGATGCACAAAAAGATATGCAGGGGGGGGTCACTAGAACTGTATGTGTTGACATCGATCAGTTGGCTTTTACACCGAGGGCACAGATGGTTCTATTAACTGACATTTGTGAAGCCATAGAAGATGTACCTGATTGTTAGAACTCTTTGTTACCTTTGGTGCACCCCAGCAATGACCACTTAGGCATGGGTTCTGTGACAGACCTAAAAAAGTACAAGGCTCCTAAGGAGGGCAGAAGTAACTCAGTCAAGAGAGTAAGTTAGACCTGATGTGGCTACGTAGATCTTTGTGGCTCCAAACAAGATGATCACATCACAAGTGAATCCCCAGTTTTCATTGCCCTGCATGGACTGTAACACACCATGGCAAATTTGAAGATGATGATGTTCATAGTTTATGCTTTGATATTAATTGTCAAACATCTAAATAGATCAAAGTGTGTGATTCCGTAAGTGTCAGCAAAGGTTTTGATTTTGTAGGCCATAGTTTATGGATCTTACAGCTGATGGGAAGTCGCTTATGGACAGTGCAGTCTTCTTCCTGGTAGTGCACCTGGAGGCCCATGTAGAGGGCTTGGAGGGCATTTCAAATGGTGCTAATGTATGACTGCTGGTGGCGTTGAGGCTTGTTGAAGATATGCTCCTTTCCACCACAATCCACAGTTTCTGAAGTTGGGCCATTGTTTCTTCTGACTCTTCTTGCTTGGTAATAGTGTGCAAGGTTGACTTACAGGCTGCCTACCATGAATGGGGAGAGAGTTGTGGAATCAAAGTGGACAGTGAACACTCTCCAGGTAGCGTACAAAAATATTAGTTGGTTCTGAGAGTGACTATTATGCGATTGAATGCGTCATTCAGTGGGGTGAAGATACTTGTATTTCCTGATAATAGCAAGTCGATGCAGGAGAAGCGACTACAACTGCATCTCAAGAAGGAAGTGCTTGTACTAAAACTAGATCTATCCCTGGGAACCAAGTTAAATGGAAAGTGTTACTAAGGATTATGGTGTGTGTCTTTACACAGTTTGAGGCAGCAAAATCCTTAGTGAATATGATGTAGATAATTATATGTAACCTCAAAAAGAATAGTTTAGTTACTGCTCAGTTCTGGGAAAATATGAGATGGACATGGGAGGAGATCTTGTGGAAGCTAAACGAAGTATATTTTACTATTATTTTGCCATTACATCTTATGTACATTGTTCATGAGGACAACAATATGTCATTTTATCATATTTTCTTAATTTACTTTATTTGTATGCTAATCAGTAGTTTAATCTGTGTTTATGGGATGGCTGCATGCTCAGCTATTGTTGTCAGAGGCAGCATTCCACCAAAATTAAACCCCTGACGTATTTTCTCGTTTTATACAGACATTTGTCTCTCATTTATACAGGCAGTGAGGGGCAAAACAAAAGTGCTGTTACATCACTGGTTGAGAGGAACGATGGAAGGTTGTCGCCATGGTGACGGTGTCGTCTCTGCATAGGGGTGGGATTGACACACAGGGCATTCTTGACAAACGCTTGATGTGACTTTCAGAACCAGATTAACAGCAAGCATAGGCGACTCCACACGTACAGCTGAGCTTCTTACAGCAAAATGCAGGAGCCAGCACTGACTTCCCCCTCACAGGCAGCGAGGACCAGCATCCAATACCTCTTTCCTGAAGTGTCTGTTCTCACCATGGAACTATAGTACTAGAACCCAAGGAAGGGTCAGAAAAGCGTAGCAACATCACAATTAGGAAAGAGGTGCACAGCGGGCAGCAACGGGGCAGTAGGATCAGATGAGCCACAAACGCCACATCACTGCCTGGTCACCATACAACTCTGTAGTCGCAGACTGGCCTAAGTGGCTGGCATTAATGCATGGACCATCAAATACCGAATATCAACTGAGGTGCAATGTCAGCAGGAAACAGACAAAGGTGCTGAGGGAGTCAACAGGTTGACAGCAATGCACGTGGGTTTAAAACTGCAACTGCGGGCATTAAAAGCACGCAGCCAATAATGGGTCATAAATGGAGGAGTGTTGATTGAGCATACATTGACTGTGTACACTTTAAATGCACATGGGCAGTAATTGTTGAAGTCAGTACCCATCTTGTGACTGTCAATATCAACATTAGTTGTAGCGCAGGCACCATGTCTTGCCAACTATGACTGCAAACCAGTCCTGCCAGCTGCTTGGTGCAGTGTACAGTGAGACCAGTCACATTTTACAGGTACCAAGAGCGCTCATCTCCAGTGACCGACTAGAAGCTCTTCACTTCTGTGATATTTGAGACTGACTCCTTTCTTGCGAGAAAGGAGTCAATCTCCGACATCACAGAAGTATTGTAAAAATCTGCAAAAGTCTGTGGGTGGCCCAAAACCTTAAAGACACAGCAAATGGACAAGTGATGGAAGGGTTTGGCCCTAATAAGCCAATGACTCTAGGGAGCTTACCCAAAGCCCCTTTCTATACATTCTTTTTATGAAAGTGACATGAGCTCTCACAACAGCTACAACTGTCACACGACCCCCAAAGAGACCATGAATGTATTACCCATTTAATGACATCTCCAAATTTGATGTTTGTAGAACCCTTTCTTGGTACTTGCCGATGGCGTGAACAGAAAATCATATTAATTTGCCAGGATTCTGGAGTTATGCTACATTATGTGAAATTGTATAGCGCACTACTCACCCAGGAGGGTAGTCTGGTAGGGAAGTTGAACGACAAAAAAACTTTTTTCCGGAGGTGAAGCAATTAAGAAAATGGCAGCTACTTTGCCAGCATTCCATTACATAATTTTAAAAAAGTAGTACTCAACCATGCAACATAATATATGTGCACAAAATGTGACTTCGTAGACAACTCACTGTTATTCTTATTTCACTGTTAAGAGACCGACATGTCGGGGAGTTTGTGTAGGGTTAATATCAAGTTAGTAATAAAGGTGGTCCGTCATTTGTGAAAATTAAAAAATAGGTACATCTCTCACGAGTTTATTGCTGATGACTGTTTTTTAAAAATGATTTACTAAGTAGAAATATTGCAATTTTTATAAAACATCCTTCATCCTCCTCTTGTGCAATCAAATGCACTTTTTTCCAGTAACATCTTTCCATGCCCTGATATACCCCATTAGCCACAATTTCCACTCGTCACGTAGATCCCTTTCTTCCACCTACCACCCACTCTTGAAAGGGCCACCTGCTAAAAGTAAAACACAGTAGTTAATAAACCTAAAGTCTAACTGGCGTTTAATGGAAAATAACAGACAACATACCAAAGGATCAAATACTATTGTCATTTCCAGTGGTGCTGGAACAATTTTCAGAGTAGGGGTGCTGCCATCAATGTTATATCACTGATGTTATAAGGATTGTGAAAAATCAAAGCATCACATAAAGTGTAGCATATGAGGCACGCAGATTTAGCTAAAGAGTGGTAAGTAAGTGTGCCAATGGTGTTTTCTGGAGCACACTATTATAAATATATTGTTAAAGCCTGGTGTGGTAGTGCACTGTCATTTACAAACAGCACATCTTCCATTGAATGGTCACTAATTTTGCATAGATGTGTAGTTTTACTGCTAAAACTTTAGAGTACACATATGATAATGTATAGGAATCGGGTTTCAGCGAACATTTCTACGTAGCCAGTTTAGTTTTTTTGTTTTGTTTTGATCCTATTAAAATATTTGTTTCTCTCACACTTCAGAATTACAAAAAAATAGGTTTCATTTGTATTTTCCTAACTGCTGACATATTTTCTAAGTATTTGTACAGATTATTTACAGGTATAAATATTGTTGTGGGCTAGAAGCAATTGTCCCACTATAGCCTTTCCTTTTAGACGTCCTGTACCGCAGGAAGATTGTCACACTTTGCAGTCAGAGGAAGAAATTATTCTCCATGTTGAAAGAATAAGCAGCAGTTTTTCAGAAGACCTAGCCTGACATTTGAGCTCTGTCTTTGAGGGCCCATCAAATGTGACAAGATAAAAAGAAACTTTAAAGGCATCTTTACAGCTCTTTCATCTTCAAAACTCCAGCATGGTTATTTTGGGGGTGCTGCACCACTCCCCACATTCCTACTTTGAGTGACTATGGCCTTTTTAACTGACCAGGGCCTTTGCTAGAAAATGGTCATTTGGAGCATAAAGCTAAAATTCATTGGAAATTAGACCAGCATATATGTGCTTTTCTCAATAGAAGTCAATGGAGGTTAATCACTTGACAGCAACTTGTTACTCTAAGTGAAAACATATCTAATGAGCTGGTGGGAGGATATTCTCCCAGAGGAGGTGTGAGAGGTATTGAGGAGAAGATATCACGAATCTATTCAATACTAGGTTCATTATTCTCCAAAGTCTCGCTTCCACTTACCAAGTCTGAAAGTAAAATTGTGCTGCGAGAAAACGTACAAACCACAAACCTAAGTTATGTGGTTTCCAGGCCTACTACACCCATGACTATTAGCAAACGTATTCAAGGGAAGCTTTAAACAGCTATAAATGACATTCAGATTTGAATACAATTGTTAATACTTCTGGGTTATGTCTGTGAATACAAACCCTATATTAGGAAGGATTCCATATCAACTGAGCTACTAAACATCTACAGATACTGCTTTTTGATAACATTTGCTGCTGTGCTGTGGGGCAACTTTGACCTTTTCAATAGGCACAAGGATTGTTGTGCTAAGGTGGGGAGGGTAGCCTTATCTTAATTGGGATGTTTCTTTTGTAATTTCATTTATAAGCACCAGCCCACCATCGTGATTTGAGCTCCCCCGGGCACACTGAAACGTTAACTTGCACTCGTCTTCTCCAAAACTTCCCGCCACTTAACGGCTGTGCACGTGCATCACTAGTTTTTGTATCAATGGGTGCTGGCTTTAAAGACACCACCGTATGTATCAGTTGTGTTTTCTGATGTGTTCCGGCTCTTCACACTCATGCACACATCAGCTGATTGTGTATCCATATGTGCCGCCTTTCAAGAAGTCGCTGCGTAACAGTGCCGTATTGGACCTTATGGGGGCCCCTCGGCAGTTGAAATTTCGGGGACCCCCTCGCAAAATATCTCCTAATACGCAATGCACCAGATTTTTACAGAATCATACAGCTGCTAGAAGATGAGCGTTTAAGAGACAAACAAACTGTTATGTGATTCTGATGTTTCCGGTTTAAGTACTTTAAGTTGTATTTTGATTCGTTGTCGCGGGGCCCATAGGCCAGTGGCTACTTTGCCTATTTGGCAATCTGGAATGGCTGCAACAGTCAGATGAGTTTAAGGAACCCAGTCATGCGTTGGGATATTGTGACTGTACAGTCTGGATGTAATGGTGAACACTAGCAAATTCTCACGCCTAAGGACTCACCTTTTCTCTTCTTGATTGTGTGTTTTGCCTCCATTCCTCCCAGGAATATCTTCAAGAGACATATCTTCCTTGTTTGACTAAAGAATCTGTGTTCTGTTTCTGTGCTTTGGCACCATATGCTGGATTCAAAATGGTTTGGATTTTTATCAGTTAAAGTACAAGAAGAAGAAGAATGTAATTGTAATAAAGAATGTGTCAACGGTGATTGGATGTAAAAAAACAAGGAAATTCACATGAAGTATAAGAAAAAAGAATGTGGTTGTTGAAACAGTGATTACCACACTTAAAAAAAATATCGAAAGTGCTGAAGATCAAATGTTATGAAAGCAAATGTTTAGCACGTAAATACTGGATAAGACACTATTGTTTAAGGGATGCATGGCAATGCAACACATGGCTTTACCACGCATTGCCGTTACCACTCAGTGCCTTTAAACCGCAAGGAAAGTATATGGTAAGGTAAGTGAAATTCATATGAATTGATATATAGATTGACATTATTCTTTATTGGGTCTCCACAAACCAAAAAGCTTATAACATTATTTTTATTCTGCCTTTATAACCTTACAAACTTAAGTCTCTAGCCACCTGTAAACTGTAAAAAATATCCTTCGCACCCTTTACCCCTATCCACCCCTAAAAGTTCCTTACCTCCCTATACCTCTACCCACCCCTGAACCCAAAAAATTCCTTACCACCCTATAGCCACCCCTAAACCTTAAAAAATCCTTACCACCCTATACCTCTACCCCCCCATAACCCTAAAATACATTTTCCCCCATATGGCTACCAATCCTCAACCCTAAAAATGTCCATGCCATCCAATATCTCTCCCACACTTTAAACACCACAGAAATACCCTTACCACCCAATTCCTCTACCCACCTCTAAGTCTTAAAGATCCATTACCACCCTATAACTTTACCCACCCCTAAACCCTAAAAATACCCTTCCCACCCTATACCTCTACCCACCCTAAACCCTAAAAACCCTTTTACCACCTATTCACCATAAACCCTAAAATACCCTTACCACCCTATACCTCCATCAACTCTGAACACTAAATATACCCTTAGCGCCCTATAGCCCTACCCACCCTATCCCTAAAATGCCTGTACCACCCTGTACCTCTACCACCCGATACCTCTACCACCCCAAGCCTTAAAAATACTCTTACCACCCTATACCCCTACCCATTTATAAATGCAAAAAGACCCTATACTATTACCCACCGCTAAACCATAAAAATACCCTTACCTCCCTATACTCCTACCAACTCCATATCCCTTAAAACACTCTTACCACCCAATAACCTTACCCACCCTTAAACTCTAATTTATACATATGTATTTATATTCATTGAAAAAAACAAAGGTTACAGGGACGTTATAGCTAGACTCAGATTTCACTCGTACAAAACCAGTGAAATTCAACTGTTATAGCTAGCTGATCTAGCTATAACTTGCACCCCTGCAATGCACTGGTTATGACCTCATGTATTACATCACTCATAATGGGTCAATGACATCACTGATGTCATCATCAACAGAAGTACGTACATACTCACACCCCTAAATACAACTTCTCATACATCCACTCACATGCCCACTCAAGCTCACATACTCACTTACCCATACAGCCACTCACACAGCCATAACATCCCGGTAAGCTTTGTTTTTTTAGTGAATTTCCATGTTTTTTTATTTTTATTTCCTAGCTATAACACCCTTATAACCTTTTAAGTGAATCTCTGAGGTGTTTTAAAAAATTGTATTTTCTAAATGTAACCACTAACCTGTGACACGGCGTGTGTGAGTGATGACATGAGGTTCTCAGCAAGTCTGTGAGTGGGTGTGTAATTTTCTGAGTGGGTGTGTGAGTTGGTGTGAGAGTGTCTAAGTATGGTTGTGTGAATGCCTGAGTGCTATCTGTTTTGCTCTCTTCTGCTCTGTCTTGCATTTTCTGGCCTCTGTTTTGCCTTTCCTGCTTGTCTTTCTGCCCTCTGTTTTGCCTCTATCTGCTCATTGCTAACGTTTATTTTGCCTCTTTCTGCTAGTTTTTTATCTTTATTTTGCCTCTTGCTGCTGGCGTCTTACCTCCATTTTACCTCTTTCTGCTCATTTCTCACCTTTATTGTGAATCTTTCTGCTTGTTTCTCAACTTTATTTTGCCTCTTGCTGCTCCTTGCTGACCTTTACTTTGTCTCTTTCTGCTGGTGTCTGACCTGCATTTTGCCTCTTTCTGTTCATTTCTCACCTTTATTGTGATTTTATTTCCTCGTTTATCACCTTTATTTTGCTTCTTGCTGCTTTTTACTGATCTTTATTCTGCCTCTTCCTCACCTTTATTTTGCCTCTTGCTGCTGGTTTCTGACCTCTATTTTGCCTCTTTCTCCTAAATTCTCACCATTATTTTGCCTCCTGATGCTCTTTGATGACCTTTATTTTGACTCTTTCGGCTTGTTTCTCACCTTTATTTTGCCTCTTGCTGCTGGATTCTGTCCTCTAATTTGCCTCTTTCTGCGTTTTTCTCACCTTTATTTTGCATCTTTGTGCTCGTTTCTCAACTTTATTTTGCCTCTTGCTGCTTGTTCCTGACCCGTATTCTGCCTCTTTCTGCTTGTTTCTTACCTTTATTCTGCCTCTTTCTGCTAGTTTCTCACCTTTAGTCTGCCTCTTTCTGCTCATTGCTCACCTTTATTTTGCCTCTTTCTGCTCGTAGCTGACCTTTATTTTGCCTCTTTCTGCTCGTTGCTGACTTTTATTTGTCATCTTTATGCTTGTTTCTGACCTTTATCTTCCTCTTTCCGCTTGTTTTTCACTTTTATCTTGCATCTTCCTGCTCTTTGCTGACCTTTATTCTGCCTCTTTCTGCTAGTTTCTGACCTTTATTCTGCCTCTTTCTGCTTGTGGCTGACCTTTATTTTGCCTCTTTCTTTTTTTCATTTCCGGCTACCTGCCTCCTATGGGAGATGGCATTGCTGCTGTATGGAGGGGGCTCATGGAAAGACAGCTCCCTCCGTGCAGGAATAATGGTTCATCTCTTTCCCTGCCTTCAGGAACACTGACAGCTCTCGTCCGCTGCAACCAGAGTGTTTGCTTTTGCTTGGCGAGAGCTGCTAAAGCTCCCTCCAGGCAAAAGCAAACAGCCCTGTCTGGGGTGTGACGGTTCCAAGGGGCACACCTGCATGGGCCGCACCTAGTGGTCCCCACGGCTGTATATGGCCTGAAAGGGGGGCCACGCTGTCCCCTACCTTCATTTTGAAAAACTATTTTGCCGCGAGAGGTGATGGTCCCCCGGTGGTTGGGGGGGGGTCTGCTCGGCCACCCCTAATTTTTAACTTAAAGCCCAGAGGAGGTGGTGGCCCCATGAGCCAAGGGAGGTCTGTGCACCCCACCTCCCCACACAAATTATTATGAAAAAGAGCCCAGGGGAGATGTTGGTTTCTGGGGCAATAATAGGCCCTAGGAGGGGGGACCTGTTGTTCCCCTCCTTATTTTTTAAAACAGAAATGCCTCCAGGACCTGGCTCACACTGGGGCTCTTTACAAAACTTTCTGGCTCTGTCAGGGTCCCAGGAGGAGCCCAGGACCAGAGTAGGAGGTCCAGGTATTCCTACCCTGCCCTCTTTTCCTTTTTTTTAAACGTTTTTTCAGGGACTTCGCTGAAGCTGTGTCCCAAGATGACTGCCAACACTTCCTGGTTGAAGTGTTGGCAACCAATCACATTTCAGCCGAGGGACTATTGGATCCTCGTAGGATCCGCATCCCTATATATACAAATTTGCATTTCCCTTAATATTTCAAAACCTACTGAATGGATTTACACCAATTTACAAAAAGGTCACTTTCTGGACCAACAGCTACCTTACTCCTAAATTTGGTGTAGTTCCGTTTAGCAGTTTGGGCTGTAACTGTGCCTAAAATCCCCATGGGAAATTGCATGGGGAAAATACGTTTTGGGACACCCTTTTTTCTGTGCCTCCACTTGACGTATCATTTCAAAATGTTCAAGATAGTAGCTGAAGTGAGTGGCTAACTAGTTTTGAAAAATTTGGAAGGAATCATCAAATGCCACCAAAGTTATTGGCAAAACAAAAAAAAATAACTGTTTTTATGGAAACTCTGTCTTAACTATACCTCCAGGCAACCACCATTAGGATATATATATATATATATATATATATATATATATATATATATATATATATATATATATATATATATATATATATATATATATATATATATATATATACGTAAATTCGTCAAACTGGAGCAGCCGCCCCAGTACACAGCTATACAATGACGAAGGAACAGACCCAGATTCAGTGCTCAATTGAAGTCTTTATTCTCCAGCAAGCCTGCCGCCGCCATTACGCGTTTCGCCTCTTGCAAAGCTTGGTCACATGGCAAGTTGCTGAGAGCAAGTGCCGAGATTTAAAGTGCCAGTGCGCGCGTTATTTTTACACCAGAAGTAACAAACATGGAAAAAATACTTTGTTTCACATGTTTACATTGTACATTTCACCTGTGCATACATACAAGTTATAAAATATGTAAATAAATAAATATTTAAACATTTTAAATATTTTAAAACTGTACCACCTGATCCAATATTTGATCTATTTACATTTACGGGAACATTTCATTGACCTAAAGCGGGGGCACGATTAAATCCCCTGCTTAGTTCATGCTAGTCAGGTTGTATAATTAACTCTCTCATTTAGTATGCACAAATTCAAACACACAGAATAAAGCCCAAGTGGGCAGCATCAAATATTGTTTGTGAAAATAAAGCTCAAGTGAGCATATACTTCATTGGAAAACTCATAACTACGCTATTTGGTGTAGGTTTCATTCTCGGCACAAAACAATGAGTGCATAATTATATAATTTTTTCTTTTTTACTTTTCCTCTTTTTTTGTGCAAGTGATAAATTTAAAAAAATCCACATTCTATATGTTCTTGTTTCAACACAAAAATTCCATGGATAGCCATCCAAGGTTGCCCTCTCTAGATGTTATTGCTCTCATAAATACATGAAACGAGAAAAGACAGAATGTATTAATGAACCTGGTGTTCCATTAATATAAGTTACTTGCAGCCAGAGCATTTGGCACAAAACGACAACAATCAATATACCTATGTGTTTGTACATTTCATATCAACGAAAATCCCTTCTTAAAAGTACTATCTACCACAGTTTTGATATCCTACTAATAGTGTATTTACAACTGAATTAGCCATATGCTATTTTTAGAACACGTTGTCAAAACAGTCCTAGCATCTAGTTGTTAAAAAAGCACCTGCTCAGAAAAGAATGTATGTCTAAAATAATGCAAATTATTTACAGACATGTGTACAAATCTTCAGTTGCATTAAGCCCATGTGGTTGCTTACTGTTCATTTCCAGAATATATCTGGTTTCGAGTAAACGAAGCCTCGCCTCTCGATTGCCACCTCTCTTCATGGGCCAAACTGTGTCTACTGCAAAATATGTGAGATGAACTGGATTGGAATTATGGTCTGACTCGAAATGCCTCGCCACAGGATAGGCCTGATCCTTGTTTTTGATGGCTCTAATGTGCTGGAGCACACGTTGGTGCACCGGCAGGCGGGTACTCCCCACATACCGGAGCCCACAACTGCACTCCAGCACATAGACCGCATAATCTGTTTTACAGTTCAAACGCTTGGAAATCTCTTTTGGGGTCTCTGAGAATGGAACAGCATAATTGGTCTTATTAATTCCGTGCTTGCAAGCTTTGCACTGCGAGCATTTTTTGAAACCCCTCCCCAGGGCCTTCCAGGTATTTGACATCTGTGGTTCCAAGCTGTTTTTGACTAAAGATCTGGCCATAGATACAGACCTCCTAAAAGTGACGAGTGGACTGTTGACAACCTTACTGCCAATAATTGGATCCCCCAATATCAAGTTCCAATTACGATTGAAAATTCTTCTAATGGCAGAATGCTGGCGGCTGTATGTAATGATCATGCGGGGCCTAATTAGCTCGCCACTCTGGGGTACCTCTTTAACCCTCGGCAATAGTGCAACTTCACGAGACATAAGCCTAGTTCTCTTTTGGGCATTCTCTAGTACATCATTGGAATACCCTCTGGCAAGGAACCTGTTGATACTGGCTCTCTGTGCTAGTTCGCACTCCTCATCACTGCTGCAAATCCGCCTGATCCGCAGTAACTCACCATAGGGAATACTGCAAATCAGGTGGCGTGGATGGTGGCTAGAGGCATGCAGGATGGTGTTGCCCGCAGTGGGCTTTCTATACAGTTTGGTCCGAATACAATTACTTTCTGCATAGACCTCCATGTCTAAGAAACTCACAGCATTAGCACTAATACATGATGTAAAATGTAAATTCAAGCCGTTAGCATTTAGCTTGTCAACAAACTGTTTTGCCAATTCTTCCGTTCCTCTCCAAATAAAGAACAAATCATCTATATATCTTAGGTATGTTATTACATGCTGATCCATAGTGGTACGCAGTTCCCCCCCCAGGACCTGTTCCTCCCAGAGCCCCATGTGCAAACATGCGTAGCTCGGGGAGAAACAGGCCCCCATTGCAACACCTCTTACTTGTTGATAAATTTGGTTGTTGAATTGGAAGAAATTCTGCTCCAAACACATCTGAATCATTGCTAACAACATTCTGTTGTGTACCCCAAAGTATATAGGACGCTTGTTCAAAAAGTGTTCAATTGCCTTCAGTCCATCTCTATGTCCTATTGATGTATATAATGATGATACATCCAGGGTCATAAACAGAAATCCTGGGCTCCATTCTAGTCTCTTTGTTTTATTGATAAAATCAGTTGAATCCTTCACATAAGAATCAAGCCCTTTCACCCAGTCCTGCAAAAAAAAGTCTATATACCTGGATACATTTTCCAGGGAGCTACCAATGGCCGAAATAATGGGGCGACCCGGTGGTATTTCACAATACTTATGCACCTTGGGGATCAGATAAAATGTAGACACCACCGGATATTCATTCCTCATGAATTTAAATTCATCCTCCGTTATGATGCCTGCACTCCTCCATGCCTGGAGTTTTGCTTTCTGATCCCCCCATGTCGCCCTCAGTGTAGGCCAGTTACTTTTCCTGTAGCAAGCAATGTCGTTCAATTGTTTTTCGGCCTCCTCAAGATATAAAGTCCGGGGCCACAGAACAACATTGCCCCCCTTGTCTGCTTGACGTACCACAATGTTATCATCAGTGCCTATTTTTTTAATCAATTGGTTATAGCACAGATTCTGCTTCGTCATATGTTTCCGCCGTCCATTGGTAACAGAGTATAGTTGTTTCAACTCTTTAACTACTAAGTCGTGGTATACATCGATATTGTCACGAAGCATAATTGGCTGGAACGTGGACTTGGGTTTGAATGGAGTTAAACCAGCTGCTGCAATGTCATTATTTGAACTGATCTCTCCTATTTGACTGCCAATGGTTTCTTGCTGTAGGGACCATATCTCATCAATTGTATCCTGATCCCCTACAGTTAATAAAGTAGGACTTCTGTTCGCATTCACAGGGTTGCGTTTGGACTGTGTACTGTGAAACTTATTTAATTTTAGTTTGCGGACAAACCTGTAAGTGTCCATTCTCGCGTCCGCATAATTGAAATCACATGGTGGACAGTACGATAAACCAAGGGACAGTATTGATTCTTCCTGTCTCGTTAGAGCCGTCCCTGTGAGGTTTATGACTGAGTTGTACCCCCTTGTGCCGGGTTGCGTCTCTGGGACCTGTTCCACCGTCCCCTTGGGGCTCCCCTTGACTTTCCTCTGGCGGATCCGGTTTCGTTTCCGGCGTTGGCTCCGCTTGAAGTTGCGCTTGGTGTTTGTTTCGTTCTCGAGCGCAACGTATCTCTCCGATCTACGCAGAGACAGTCTACCTCCTCTGCCATAGTCATTTTGGTAAACCCCAAGGTAGGTTCAGAAATATTATCCCCTTCTGTCTCGCTCTCGATGATGGAACTAAGGTCTGAACCAGAGCCAGACACTGAAGTTTCACGCCGGGTAGGGTTTCTGTTTTGAGTTCCCTTAACCCTCGCTTTCACAGCGTCATATTTCCTGGCAAAGGTAAAGATTTGGCCATTGAGGTAATCCAGTCTGTCCCTCTCGAATTTATATGCTTTCCTTTTCTTTATTACCTCTTCCTCCTTATTGAGCCGAATCATCATTTCATCACGCAATTTTTTAACTTGTTCATTCACGCCCAGGGCACTAATTTCTTCCTCAAGTTTCTCAATGTCGCCCTGTAGCCTTATGCGGTCACTTGCTGCATATTTTACTAAAATTTTTATCAATTTCGTTGAGGATTCAAGATTGGATTCCGCCCAGTCTTTCAACATTGCAGGGTCGGGATTCTCGTAACTTGGGGCTAAAGTTATTCTGAGCCCCCTCGGCACCCTGTTGACCTCCAAGTACCGAGAAAGGGATCTATGTTCCCACCACTTTGACTGTTCCGAGCGCATCAGCTTCTCTAGTTTTTTAAACAAGTCTCGGGTGGTGGGATTCCCTGTTGCAGTCTGTGCCGCCTGCGGAGCTGCATTCGACCCCCCGACCGGGGAGTCAAGAAACATATTCTCTGCCGCCTCCTCTCGTTCACGCAACTTGTTGGCGGACATTATGGCAATTTAGGCTGGGAGCTAAAACTCGCTCTACTTCAAAATGGTGTCCGGTCGGCTCTCAATCACCCGCCTCAGACACCAGCACACTCCTTACCGAGCAATCCGTTTAAAATCTGCTGCCGCTCGATCATCCAAACACCAACGGCGTTCGTTCCACTTTCGATGTCGGCTGTAGCAGCTGATTACTTCTCACCGGAGCTCGGGGGCGCTTGCAGCATACTCCTCCAGGAGTCACGTAGGTCCTCGTCCGGAAACCAGTCAAGGGGTCACTTCCTGCCGCGTAGCCCAAAAGTCAGGAGGGGTTCTGTTCGTACCGTGGAAGTTTTCTTTCGGTAAAATAAATGAACGTAAATTCGTCAAACTGGAGCAGCCGCCCCAGTACACAGCTATACAATGACGAAGGAACAGACCCAGATTCAGTGCTCAATTGAAGTCTTTATTCTCCAGCAAGCCTGCCGCCGCCATTACGCGTTTCGCCTCTTGCAAAGCTTGGTCACATGGCAAGTTGCTGAGAGCAACTTGCCATATATATATATAATTTCATATATATAATTTCATATTCCCTGGGTAGTAGGATAGTCTACGCGCGCAGGGCACACCGAACTTCCAATTCAACAACAGAATTCAAAATAAGACAATTACTCAGGTGATGTTTCAAAGTGGTAGATGTATTAAATCACTATATATATATTCGTTCTCGGTAGTGCTCCAGAAGATCAACAAACATCTGACATGCAAGAGTGAATACGTGGTATATGTGCTGGAGTGTCCGTGTGGCCTGCAATATATTGGCAGCACCAAATTGCAGGTCCACAAAAGGATACTCCAGCACATAAGGGCCATCAACACTAACGACGCCACGTACCCGGTTGCTCGGCACTTCAAGGAGTGCCATGACAACAAAAGTGCACTTCTGAGGTATTATGCCATAGATGCCGTAGGCCCCCTGAGAAGAGGAGAAGATAGGGAGGGCCTTCTGAGGGCTCTGGAGACTAGATATATTCTAGAGATGGACAGTAAGACCCCAAGGGGTCTTAACTCAACGGAGGATTTCTACACGTGCCTCTGAATACCAGTAATCCCTCAGTGTTATCTCTTACACCTGTATAGCTCACCTATCGATTACATCTTGGTGAACAGCTATAAAAACTGATCCATTATACCTTACTAGCAAAAATTGTACTCTCAGCTAGAACAGCTAGTGTTATGAGTGTACAGCCCGGTTCTGATAAGTGTGGTCATTCTATTAATTGATGTAGTCTAGGAGTAGCCTACACAAATTTTGTTTAATTTTAGTTATTACTCTTCACACAATTCACACTCACACACGTAGTTGGTTGAACCCACAACTAGGGGCATTTACCCCATGGGTCATATGTGAAGGCTGGCAAAAACGGGGCTTTGCAAACGAAAGTACATACTCAATCAGGGATGCTTACAATATGTATTCATACATGTATCAACTTAACCTAAGTCTTTACAATTCATGTTGGGCAGTCATCCCGATATGAGGCAACACATTTTTTTTAAATACATAATGTTTACAGTAATAATTTATGGAATGTTTTAAATTATTGGTATTTTCATCCAGGATTTTTTTTTTACATGTTTTTAATCTTGTAAATGGTAGAAATCATTTGTTTTAGCTGAATTTTACTAGAATTTAATCTTGTATTTACTAGAATTTTATCTTGTGTATATATATATATATATATATATATATATATATATATATAATATATATCTCTATCAAAGGAAGTTGTGCCCTTCCTGGCAACAACAAAATGCTGGTACTCCGGGATGCCCGGTTACTCACCGGTAATACCCATTACTCCGAGTCCTGGTCTCCCCGTCCCATTCCTGATACATGAGCAGCTAGTCTGCTCTACAGAACCCCTACCTAGCTGAGCTGTTGGCACTTCCCCCTAGGATGACGTCACCATCACGTGACTACAAAAGGGGGAAGTGCCGGAAGAATCATCCTGAAAATACCAAAGACAACAGAACGAAACACATACAATCACCCACAGAAAACCCAAAACAGGGAGGGAGGGAAGGGCTCAGGAATGGGACGGGGAGACCAGGACTCGGAGTAATGGGTATTACCGGTGAGTAACCGGGCATTACCTCCTCGTCCTGGTCTCCCCGTCCCATTCCTGATACATGAGCCCATACCCAAGCACATGGTGATTGTAAGAAGAAAACAGACCAGAAGTATGCCAGAAAACAGGTCCATTTTAATCAAAGCAAACAGTACAAATCATAAATCAAGCACCGCAGACAGGACACTAGTCCCAAAGGCAGCGGAGGCCGCCATCCCCAACTCCAGACGATAATGGGCAACAAAAGTGTGGGGAGAAGCCCACGTAGCAGCATTGCAAATGTCTCGCAAAGAGGCACCCCTGAACATGGCCCAGGAGGACGAAACGCTCCGAGTCGACCGACCCTGAACAGTAGAAGGCAGGGGACATTGGACCGAATCATAAGCAGAAACCACTGCGCCCTTGACCCAACGAGACAAGGAGGACAAAGAAGGACGAAGCCCTAGACCCGACAGGCCGTAGGTGACGAACAGGGAGTCAACCTTTCGGAAACCAGCCGTACGCTCCAAGTAGATGTGGAGAGCCCTCAACACATCCAAAGAATGGAGGAGCTCCTCCTCAGGAGAGGCAGGAGCAGGAAAAAATACAGGGAGAACAATATCCTCCTGACAGTGAAAAGTGGAAATCACTTTAGGGAGAAAAAACTGACTCGGTCTGAGAACGACCTTGTCAGCGCAGAAGCGCAAGAAGGGGGGGGGAAGCCATCAGCGCACCAATCTCACCAACCCTACGCCCAGAGGTAATGGCCTCCAGGAAGATAACTTTGGCAGAAAGGAACTTCAGGGCCATGGAGTCCAAAGGCTCAAACGGGGGACCCGTCAAAGCCCGTAGAACCAAGGGCAGATCCCAAGGAGGCACAGGGGAACGGGAGACAGGACGTTGGAGCAAGAAACTCCTCAGAAGGCGAGCCACCAACGGGGACACAGACGAAACAGAGGAACCCCGAAAGGCAAGAACGGCAGCCCACTGCGCCCGCAGGGAAGAAACAGCCAGTCCCAAGACAAAACCATCCCGTAAAAAGTCTAACACCCGCACTGCCTCACAGGAGACAGGAGAGAGATCCCTCCCATGACACCAGGAGGAAAAATTCTTCCAGCGACGGGCATAAGACTTCAAGGTGGACGGACGCCGGGAAAGCTGAAGACACTGGGCAACCTCCAATGAGCAACCCAGACCCAGCAAACTCAACCTCTCAAGTGCCAAACCCCCAGCCGGAGGCGACGCAGGGAGGCAAGACTGAGAAGAGGAGCCCGCAGGGGGGAGGGAGACAGGGGAAACCTCCAATGAGGGCAAACGGCAAAAGTCAGCAGCAGGGGAAACCAAGACTGCCGAGACCACTCTGGAACCACCAGGAGAACCTCCGCCCGATCCAAACGAATCTTCCGGAGGACCCTCGGAATTAATGCAAATGGAGGGAAGGCAAACAGCAGACCCCCCGACCAAGGAATCGAGAAAGCATCGGTCGCCCAAGCCAATGGAGACGGAATGATGCTGCAAAACAGAGGAAGAAGGGCGGAATCCTCCGAGGCAAAAAGATCCAGCCAAGGAAGGCGAAATCGGAGGACAATCTGTCCGAACAGATCCGGGGACAGACAGAGGGACACCGAGGAGGGGAACACCCTGCTCAAAGTATCCGCAGGCCCATTCTCCTTCCCCGGAAGATAGACCGCCGTCAGAGACAACAGATTCGACTCGGCCCAAAGGCCGATCTCCCGGGACAGGAGAAAGCGAGAATGACACATGCCCCCCAGGTGATTCACATAGGAGCGAACCACCTGATTGTCTGTCTGCACCGAGACCGCCCGACCCCGAAGGAGAGGAGCGAACCAAAGGAGAGCAAGCCAGACCGCTCGCAACTCCTTCCAGTTCGAGGACTGTAGGGACTCGAATCGGGACCACCGACCCTGACCCTTGGAAGAACCCAGAACAGCCCCCCATCCCAACGCACTCGCATCCGTGGACAACACGACCACAGACTGAGGGGGAAGGAGATCGAACCCCCCGGAAAGGGAGAGAGGAGACAACCACCACTGTAGATCCGCCCGAATCCCCGGAGTGACAGGGATCAGAGTCTCGTAGTCCAAGGAGGCGGGATCCCAGTGAGACAGGACATGATGTAACAGGGGGTACAGATGAAGCCTGGCCCAAGGAAGGAGATGGAGAGTGGACGCCATCTCCCCCTGACTCCGCAACCAGAGTCGGGCAGACACCTGCGACTGGGAAAGAAGCCAAGAAAGGTGGCGAAACAAAGTCAACTGGCGCTCCTGGGAGAGGAACACCATGCCCAGGTCCATCCGGAAGAAAGCCCCCAGGAACTTCAGGGACTGAGAGGGCACCAGGGAGGACTTCCGGTGGTTGATAAGGAAGCCAAAGGAACCCAGCAGATGACACACCTGGGCCACATCCGACAGAGCCTGCGAAAAAGAGGGAGAGACAATCAACCAGTCATCCAGATATGGAAACACCAGCAGCCCCCTGGAATGAAGAATACCCACCAGAGGGGCCAGGAGCTTGGTGAACACCCTGGGCGCAGAGGACAGGCCGAAAGGCAGCACCCGGAACTGGTAGTGATGGGTCTCCACAGCAAAGCGCAGAAAACGCTGGTCGGCAGGATGGATAGGAACATGCAGGTATGCATCCATCAAATCCAGAGACGCCAGTAAGCCACCCGGAAGGACCAGAGGTAGGATGGACTGGAGGGTCACCATCTTGAAAGGGCGATGGACGACGAAGCGGTTGACACGCTTCAGATCCAGAACAGGACGAAGATCCGAAGTGTCCTTCTTGGAAACCAGAAATAGGATTGAGTAGCAACCCTCGCCCCTTTCCAGAGGAGGAACCTCCACAATAGCATTTTTCTTCAACAGGAGTTGAACACCCGACAACAAAGCTACTCTTCGCAAGGGAAGACGGGGCAGCGGAGTCCGAACAAAACCCGGAGGAGGAGGAGAGGAAAACTCGATCCGGCAACCCTCCGAAACAGTCTGAACCGCCCAGGCATCCGGAACCGATAACCACTGGGCGCGGAAGCACTGGAGTCGACCACCAACGGGCAAAGGCAGACAGTCATTGTGAAGAGGAGGAAGCGGCAGTGGCAACACTGGCAGCGGCCCGGGGCTTGGCACTTCCAGGGGCCCCCCGGCCACGACCCCTGCCTCGAAAGGGCTGAGAAGCGCCACGAGCAGGAGGCCCAAAAGCGCGACGATAACCAAATCCGCGCCCCCGAGCAGGAGGACGGACCGGAGCCACCAGCTTGCGGTTCTCCGCGGACTGCTTGACCATGCCCTCCAGCTGAGGACCGAACACCTTAGAACCTTCAAAAGGCAACTTGAGTAGGACCGACTTCTGCGAAGAGTCCGCCTTCCAGGAACGCATCCAAATATGACGCTGGGCAGCAATGGAAGCACCAGAAGCGGCGGCCGCCGCCCCCAAATTGTCGAAGGAAATGTCCGACAGGTAACGCACCTGCATCTCCATCAAAGACAGAAGAGGAGTGGCATCCTCGCCGTCGTGCAGCAGAACAGACAGAGACTGGAAGTCCTTAAGGAGCGACTGAACCATATAGTTGGAATACGCAGTCGCCCGGACAGAGAAATTAGAAGCAGCATAGGAACGCTTCACAGCCCCTTCAACACGCTTATCCACAGCGTCCGCAGGAAGGGCGTCTTCAGAAACAACCAAACCCTGAGAGGAAAGGCCAGCCATCAAATTGTCCACTTACACAGACTGAGGGAACTCAACAGCAAAACCCTCAAGAGGGTAACGTCTGGACAGGAAACGAGGAAAAGAAGACTTGTCCACCTCCTTCCATTCGTGAGCCAGCACATTGCGCACTGCACCATGCAAAGGCAAAGTATCCGGAGCAGGCTGGACATACTGTGTGAAAAAGTCATCCTCAACAACAGCATCCGCAGGAGGAGAAAAACCCAAGTTGGACCTCACATGGGCAAACATGTCAGCGAGCTCAGCACCCTGAACAAAACGACCACGGACACCCTCATCCTCACCAGGATCAACATCATCCTCATGAGCATCTTGTGGATCTAAAGACACACGAGGCACCTTGGGAGGAGGCCCAGCCGCGTCCCTAGCCAGGAAAGCAGCAGCCACAGCCTCATTGATAATGAGGCGCAGGGCATCAAGAGGAGCCGCAGAAGAAGAAGCATCCGAATCCATAGCGGAAGCCAAAAAGTCCAAACAACACTCCCAACAGGCACAAACAAGGACAAAAAACATCCCAACTAGGACCCCAGACATAGCCGAGGACCCGAACACCTGTGGGAGGAGAAAAAAACCAGGCCGGCATAAAAAGCCCAGCCAGCCGCCAAAATCGCCCCTTAAGAGGATGCAGGACACCAAACTCCACAGAACAGCCCCTGCCCGCTATAGCAGGGCGAAAAAGGACCGGAGAAAGCCCAGGAACGGCCGCTGGAGCAGACCAACCCAAGTCAGGTGAGCATCACGAAGCACAAATACTAAAAACGGCCGCTAACGCGAGCCGCGTGTAAAGTAGTGCCCCCAAACAGAGCCGGCTGCTAACGCAAGCCGCGTGAAAGAAACAAGCCCCCAAAACGGAGCCAGCGTGGGGGAAAGGCAGCGCAACAAGCACCGGCGGCCGCTAGAGCAGGTCGCCGCAAAAACAAAGGAAAACAGCCAGGAGACTTACCAGGACACAGGAAGCCTCCAAACAGCACAGCCAGGAACGCGGTCGTAGACTGCAGAATAGAAAAAACAGGATGATTCTTCCGGCACTTCCCCCTTTTGTAGTCACGTGATGGTGACGTCATCCTAGGGGGAAGTGCCAACAGCTCAGCTAGGTAGGGGTTCTGTAGAGCAGACTAGCTGCTCATGTATCAGGAATGGGACGGGGAGACCAGGACGAGGAGGTAATGTACTTCAAGCAATTCTTTATTTGGCGACGTGTTTCGTCCTCACAGACTTTGTTACAGCCATCAAACCAATCCCCGTGCATTAAAAACATTTTGTAAGCCATGGACATAGGAAGCCTATTTCTGCAGTCTGTTGCAGCTAATTTTTCAGGATAACATTTTCTTACTTTTGAAAAAGACATTGCATATTTCAGTGTAGTTATATTCATAAGGAAGAGAAGATGAATAACAGATTATAATTGATATTTAATGTTTATCACCTCGTACCAGCATGACAACGATCATTAAAGAAAATGATGTAAGTGTTCGCCTTGTGGCTTTATCTCCGTGTAAAAAACAAAACGTAATAAGTGCAGATAAAGGAAGAGCATTCTTATTATTATGGGAATAATGGTAGTAATAAGCCAGGTGGCTTGTGCCACACCAAACCGATCACATCTGTTCTGTGGTTACAACCCGTACCCAATCAAGAGGAGTAAAATAATGTAGAGCTCAAAAATAAAAAATGCAACTATTTAACTCTGAAACTTGTACTCTGGGAACTACTCAGAAAACCGTCTAGCCAGAGAGAAAAAAATGTAAAGAAGTCAAAACATCCAAACCAGTATGTATCCTACAAATTAGCAAAATAGCTATGGAATATAAACGGAAGCTAATCAGCAATATACATCAAAACTAAGAAGCGAGTAATTCAATCTTCATATAATATCAGGATACACTTCAAAGTAAATGATAGAATGAAAGAGAAATGAGAAAGGAAAAGGAGAGAGGGCAGTCAGCACAGAAGAAAATGAGACTGAGGAAAGGGTCATGCCAACGTAGATTTTTCAATCAAAAGAGCAGTTATTTCTGCTTACATTCATCTCAGTTTTGATTTTTATTTCACTGGGATTGACGTCACATGTTTAGGCCAGATGAACTTGCTCCAGGAGTACATTTGAATGATTTGTCAGTTTCTTTAACTAGCTACTAACACTTCATCGCTGCAGTATTGATTTTCGAGAAGCATCATCAGTGAAGAATTCTGCACCTTTTGTCTATGGAATCATACAATTTCCCTGGACAGGAGCAATTGCTCCTTAATGTTGGTGTTTTGCAATAACTGATTTTTATGTCATGTCAGTTATGTTATGTTAATAAAAATTTCTATTGCGCACGTACACCGAGAGGTTTCTTGGCGCTAGACTTTGGGCAGTGTCAAGGCAGAGACGATTATGCATGAGCCTGCTCAAACAGCCATGTCTTGAGCATTTTTCTGAACCCCAAGATGTTGTAGCAGGATCGAATCGCTGGTGGAAGGGAGTTCCAGAATTTGGGGGGCAGATGGGAGAACCTACACCCTCCCTGGCGTTTGAGCTTAAAGGTAGGGGTACTTAGTAACTGGAGGTGTGCTGAGCGGAGATTGCGGGGGGGAACATGTCTTGATATCAATCAACGGATTAATTTAGGGCGCCTACAGTGAAGGGCCTTAAAGATTAGGCACCCTGTCTTAAAACCTGCACGTTGGGCGATTGGGAGCCAGTGAAGTTTTGATAGTACAGGTCTGGCAGATTGCCTTTTTGGTTGTTTGTGGATTAATCTTGCAGCTTGGTTTTGTACCAGTTTGAGACGTTTGAGTAAGAAAAGTGGAAGGCTGTGGTAGAAAGAGTTAGAGAAGTCGAGATGAGAGAGTACCAGGGCAATCACAACCTGTATGAGAGCGGTGTGGGTAAGCAAGTGGGCAATCTTCCTAATTTTGCATAACTGGAAGAAGCATGAGGAGACCACTGCCCCTACTTGGCCTCTGAGTGAAAGATCAGCATTTATGGTAATTCCTAGGCTTTTTAAGGAGGGGGATGGGATGGGGGCAGGTCCCACTTCAGTCGGCCAATAGTGTTGACCCCAGAAAACCTGGCCTTTCCCGGGTAGGACTAGTTCAGTCTTGCCCGGATTAAGTTTGAGATGGTTAAGGTCCATTCACCTCTGGATATGGAGTATGGTGTCTTGAAATTCCTGAATTTAGTCAGGGGAGTTGTCAATAATAAAGGCAAGCTGAAGATCATCAGCGTAGCTGAAAGTGGTTACCTTCCTGTTCCTTAGAGAGTGAATCAAGGGCAGGAGGTAAAGGTTACACAGGTGTGTGGACAATGATGAACCTTGTGGGACCCCACATGTGGTAGCGATCTTGGGGGTAGTAAAAGGGACAAGGCGTACTGCTTGGGTGCGGCCCTCGAGGAAGGACTTGATCCAGTTGAGAGCTGAGCCTTGTATGCCGGCCTGTCTGACACTGTCCAACAGAATTATATGGTCGACCGTGTCAAAAGCGGCCGACAGATCTAGGAGCACCAAGGCCTGAGGAATGCCCTTGTCTGCATTAGCTTGTAATGCGTCTAAAACCGTGAGGATTACAGTCTCAGAAGAGTGGGTGGGCTGGAAGCCTGCTTGGTGAGGATCCAGGTGTTCGGAGTGTTTAATGAAGTTGGATAGACACCTGGCAACATGAGCCTCTTATATCTTGGCCAAGAAGGGGAGCAAGGAGATGGGGCGATAGTTTGAGGAATTCAGGGGGCGAGGGACCACAATTGCATTCTTGAATGCGTTTGGGACCCTGCCCTGGAGACTCGTTTAAGAAGGGCAATAGGGTATGTGGTAGGGCAGAGAAAATGTTCTTTAGAATGTAAGGAGGGCAGCAGTCTTTAGGGGAGCCTGATTTGACTCGGGCCAGTAAGTCTAAGAAGGTCTAGGAGCAGATGGCGGGAAAGTGGTCCATGGTGACTGTATTGATTATCATACTGTCGGGAGGCTCCATTAGTCTGGAAGTGGATATGCTGGATTTAATGCTGGAAATTTCATCCAATTAAATAGTCATTCAAGGAATTGCATAAGCCTTGGGTAGAGAATTCTCTCTCTGCGTTACAAAGATTATTGACCATCATGAAGATTTCTTTCGACCTGTTGTGGGAGCTCAGAATTCTGGCAGAGAGGTGGGCGGCTATGCCTGCTATGCCATTGAAAGGCCGGTGGGTTTGTGAGGGAAATTCAGAGAAGCTGGAAAGTTCAACAATGAAGATGTTACAGTAACAATAACCCTGATTCAATACAATCTATATTAGCAACAGTAGCAATAATTTCTAAAGCTGCTGTTCGTTGTCATTGCATTCAGACCAATTGGAGACCACAATTCCAACTTGGTTGTGGATGTCAAAATTCTCCTGATAGTTAAGGTTTCAATAAGGTAAAAAAAGGAAATCTTTGTATGCATTTTTCACCCCTTATGTTCCATAGAAAAGGTCATTTTGAATCCAAACCATACTGTCTTCATTGGCTAGAATGTTCTTACTGCAGTTTATGATTGTAAATCTGTGCTCTGCCTGGGATGGGAGACACTGACTCTGCTTTGCTTTAGAAGCTGGAGAAGTGTGGCTCAGGGGTTAGAGGCGGCAGACCCGGAAGCTGAGATCGGCCCTGGACCAGGGTTCAATTCCCCGCCTCGGCGGGTCTTGGGCTCAAAAAATTCCACTGACTCGATAATTCTCGCTCCGGTGCCTTCTCGACTCACGGGTTCACACTCTGCGACTCTGGGCAATAGCTTGCTTAATCTCCACAACGGCCCCTCGCGGCGGGATGCCTGGCTTTCACCTTGTGGATACCCTACCGGGGTTATCTCACAGGGGAATACCAGGACGGGTTCCCTAAGCAAGCGCCGGGAAACCCTTTGTGGGTAGATGTGCGCTATATAAGCTCAAATACATACATACATACATTAGAAGTTGTATGGTGTCACCGTACAGTAATCTTATGTTAGAAGCCAGATAAACAAGCAGTGCTGCACAATACAGAGTCTTATTGATACCCAGAAACACGCCACTAGAGACCCACAAAAAGCCAGTAATATTCAGATTCTGCTCACAGAAGGCAGCATGTTTCAGCCCTTCAATAGATGAGGAAGGTGTCTAGACACTGCTAGAATACATTATAGGTTTGAGCTTTTTCACAGGTGGGGCCAGTGCATTTTTACTTGAGTTCTAAGATTGTTCTGTACATTTCTCTACAATTAGTATAGGAAAGAGTGGATACTGGTCTGAGAATGTCCCCTCTGACATATTAATTTGGATCAAGTGGCTGGGTGGCATTTACATTCCATGGCGTGGAACATATGGTTATAATATTGATCTAATGAAAAGGGTTTTTCAATGGTCAATTGTATTCCATGCATGGGTTTTCTTTGTCAGAGATAAGCCACTTAGTGTCACACTACCTGTCACCCACAAGGAAAGCATGGCCTCTGTTCTTACCCCATGTGTACTTTAGTTGAAGTCACTTTCCCTGATTTGATTGCCAGGCACTGCATAAGAATGAATTGTGTCAATTTCCTAAATTAGCGTAGCCTGTTTAGAAGTGCGGGGGTATCCAGCATTAGTACTCGAGGGCAATATCCATGCCAGATTTTCAAGCTGCCTGCTGATTAAGTAAATGATTCAATGTGAACATAATGAAAATAAGTCCAATTGACCAATGTTGGACACTCCATCTCGGTGTATGGATAAAGAAATGAAGAATTCTAAACAGTGTGTTTACCAATTTCCTTTCTTTAAACTACTAAACCATCATACCTTTGTCTTAAATTATTTTTCTAGGGCAGGTTAGGGGTGCTGGTCACTCAGATCCCATGTTTTGGAATTTCCCTATCCCTAAGGAGACTTGAATTGCTGGGTATCACTGCCATTGTAAAGGACTCAAAGCAAGAGTGTTTGCATATAGGAATTGTCGAGATACTTTGCACTAACAACATAAAGTTAATGCATTCAATTGCCTGTCTGCTAGCATTAGGATGTCACATTAACAAAAGTAAAATCATTCCATGGTTTTCCATGGAGGAAGTGAATTGGTAGAAGGAGAACACTGAGGCAGACACCAAGTCATGGTTTTAGGTTAGTAAAGATTGGGTAGATTAGCGGTAAAACCTGACACAAAGTATTGAATTGTATATTTAAAAGAACCTGTATTTCCAGTGCCAACAGAATTATTTTATAAGTAAACAAATATCACGCTGGCTTTCAGGATATACATCCCTGCAAGGAAAAAGCACCTCATTGAAAGTATGGGAAAGGGAAAGAACAAAACAGAGCTCCACTGAGTCACCGTGGACCTTAATAAAGAAAGTTGCTCCCAGATATCCATCATCACACCTGAACATACATTCAAGTGAAACATCCTCACTTTCATCAAGGGGGAATTATTGCAATTTCCCAGACTGTGCTGAAATACGACTTAGTTCTGTGTTATGAAAGTCATAGAAACTCTGTTTAGTTATTCATGGCCCATGGCGGTCAATAATTATTTGATTTTTTTTTTAAATGTAACAGCCATTTCTCCTCCCACCTGGACAAACTTGGAAATGGATTGTCCTCAAGATATTTTAATTAGCCAAAAATACCCAACCCCCCGAAGTAATTTTCAAATTATGTTTATTCTACAGTTGTGATCCATGCAAATCTTTTTTAGCATTTGGTATTTTGTGATTTGTCAAGTCCAGCTTACTCTTAGGTCCTCTTTTGTCCCTGTTTGCTGCGTCGCATGTTACTATATACATGCTGTTTTTATGTGTCTCTGTGTACTAACACCCCAGCACAAATTTGATGTCCAGATTTATTTATAGAACTATGAAAGTGGATACGGATGTCTATGTTAAAGTTTTCAATGTACATTTTATTTTTCTGACTTTTCTATTTTTATAATTCTTTTCTTTAAACAAGCAAACATTCCCCTTCTTCAAAAGAAAGAGCCTCTGTGCGTTCTCCTTAGTTTATTTTACTTTATGGATTGCATTAAAGAAACCATTTCCTGTCTTTCCCATCGGTGCACTGCCCTGGAAAGCAGGTGGTGCGAGGACGATTTAAATTGATGACCCTGATGAGATGTAGAATCTCTTTACATAGTACCGAGGGGACACCTGTGTGACACAGGTGCATGTGTACACAAAGGCATTGAAAACTCAAGGCACAGACCTTGCTGTTTGGGTTTTCCTTTAGGATTTAAATTGAAATGGAGAAACTCAATTGCACAGCCTTTAAATGCATCTCAGCAATCCAATTTCCCCGAGTAAATGCAGATTGTTATACGAAACCCAGTCTCGTAGTCTGCCATCTTAATTTAGCAGTGAAGTATATGCTTTAATTTCCCAGACTGCCTTATTTCGTGAGTATTTTTCACCTCATTACCAAGCCCTTCATAACCCTTCACATTGCCAGCTGAGTTCTTCCAAGATTCATTTCTCCTCCTCCTCCCTTTCCTCCGCGCCTCAACCTTTTCACCGAGTATTCAACCTAATTATTGTACGCGGGATTGTGATAAATTAACCCTGAGAATAAAAGGAAGAGCTGGACTAAAGAGTTTTTCTGTTAAAGAAATTCTTCTATTAAGAACTGGTCTGCTCATATGTAACTACTTGACCTTTGATAAATGTGGTTTAGAAGCTGACCTCAGACAATTGATTACTATGACAAAATTGGACTAGCTGGCTTCTGAAAAATAGAGGGGAAACATTAGGTTAGTTCTTTATGAAGCTATCTAAAGAGTTGTCATTTTTCACTTGCACAGCATCTCAGAAATGTGCTTTAATGTCCTAGCAACGGTCTTCATGGTTTTCTTGAAATCATTAGTATAGATTTTTTCAAATTATTACTGCTGTTTCTCTCTTGTTTCGACTGCGTATTTCATTGTGCTTCAAGTATAGTTTTGCATTAAAGTTGGGGTAATGATCTCAAATGTAATGGTCTTTTTTATGTTGAATTCAGTTCCTGCATCTAACATATTAGCATTCAGGCTATTCTGAGACCTAATATTGTTGTTGAGGAGTGGGATTCTGTCTAATATTCCCGTTTCTCTCACATCCATTTCTCCCACTGATTCTCATTTCTTCCTTTCCCTTTTTAGGTTTCGCTGGAGGACGGAGCCGTTAGGCTCCGCCTCCAGAGAAATCTATTGAGTACAGTAAGCACTCTGGAACACGCCCCCCCGTCCCATTGGCTAGCTCCATAAATGGAGCCTAGCCATTGGACGAGGGGCCTGTCCGTCAATGCCGGACCAGACACGGGGGCGTTCCCGAGATTCTTTGGCTTTTGCCGACGTCACGCGACGCCGGGAACGCCCCCGAGTCTCCTCCGGCCGGGCCGTGCTTGCTGCTGTCCTGGGCATCGTGAGTGTTTTTCCCCGGCACGTTCTCCCGCCATTCGTGTTCTGACCCGCCCCCCTCACGCCCCCTGTGTCCTCTCCCGCCCCCTCCCGCCGTCCGCCACTGCTTTAATGTTATTTTGTCATCATGGCGCCAGCTTCGGTGCCCACCCGACATTTGCCCGATAAAATCAGCCCCCGCCTGCCTGCCTAAGGAGAAGGGCCGCTGCGCTGCCCGCAGCGACCCGCTTCGGTGCCCACCCAGGCATTTGCCCGATAAAATCAGCCCCCGCCTGCCTGCCTAAGGAGAAGGGCCGCTGCGCTGCCCGCAGCGACCCGCTTCGGTGCCCACCCAGGCATTTGCCTGATAAAATCAGCCCCCGCCTGCCTGCCTAAGGAGAAGGGCCGCTGCGCTGCCCGCAGCGACCCGGAAGTGGTTGGCCGGAAGTGCCCGCCCCCGCAGCCCGGGGGGAAGAAAGAAGAAGCCTGGCAGCCGGTTTGCAGGGCTCCCGTGATGCGAGGGAGCCCTGCTGCATCTAGGAGAGCCCAGGAGGAGAGGAACCCCGCCCGCGGCCCCGTTCTCCCGCCGTTCGTGTTCTCTCCCGCCCCCCTCACGCCCCCTGTGTCCTCTCCCGCCCCCTCCCGCCGTCCGCCACTGCAGCAGATCCCCGCCTCCCTCTCCCCTCCCACAGCAGATCCCCGCCTCCCGAGCCGCAGCAGGTCCCGATGCCGTTGTAACACGGCCTCCGCTCTCCCCCTCCCCTCCCACAGCAGATCCCCGCCTCCCGAGCCGCAGCTGATCCCGATGTTTCGGAAAATGTGTGCAAGCGGAAGAAGTCCAGGTGAGTGCCCGTTCCTGCTTCCCGCTGTCTGTGTGCCGTTCCCCCCCCCCCTCTTCCCGCTGTCCGTGTGTGGTTCCCGCCCCCCCCCTCCCGTTGTCCGTGTGCGGTTCCCGCCCCCCCCCCTCCCGCTGCCGCAGCTCCCGGAGCCCCAAAATTCCTCACCTCCCACTCGGATGGGACTGTCAGGCAGGCTCCGCCAGGCGTCTCCGCTCCTCCGCCTCTCTCTGTCTGTGGGCCCCAACTGGGTCTACGGCGGGGCCTACCCTGCGACTCCTCTTCGTCCCGGTGTAGGGCTCGGGTAAGATCCTGAATCAGAGTTAGGCACCCTCCCGTAGCCCGCTGTCGCAGGCCGTTTCCAGCATCCGTGGGCCACTCTACCGATCTGCAGAGCGTGTGTTTGTTCAAGGGTGTCAAACGCAGCCCTTCGGTCCCCGGTGATCTTTGTATTCGCGCGCAGGTACGCTATCTCGTTCGTCTCCTCCTGTTCAGTCATTTCCTCCCGCCCCAACCATTTGTCATGTTCACCTCAACTGCGCGGTGTAAGACATCTTCGTTATATCAGTTACTGTGTTTGCCATATCTGATCAGCGTGATTGATCATTGCTCCAGCCACAGGTTGGTAATAACCTGGTTTGAGAGACTCCCACATTTCCCATAGGGCAAAACGGGCATGACAGCATTATAAACTGGCCATTTATCAAGCTGTTCCCGCCGGTCATGGTCTGAGCATTGCTAGGCAGGCCGGCCTCCCAGCTCGCTGGAGCAGCCCCGAGCACGCCTGGGCGGCCGGGCAGATTGCTGCGCCATGGATTCATAACGATTGGACATCCGAGCTGAAGTAAGAGCACATAATCGAAGTAAAACCGAGCAAGACAAACATATTTTGATAGTGGAGTTATTTGTTTGTGCTGAGATCGGCTGAATATCTGTTCTTTGATTGCCTGCTGGGAACATTTCACTCCAGTGTTGTATTAGGTTGAAGCGAGTTACAGCTTAATTTGTGCCGGGGTTGCCGGTGGTAGGCACTAGGACTCGTTTCTTTGAGCACTGTGACTTATTTTTCTTCACACTTGGACCTAGAGCAACAGATGCAATCAGAAGAGGGGATGATAAGGAGAAAGATGGGAAAACAGTGGCAAATGAGAACATATGAAAGAGAAAATATAAAAAAGAGGCAAGAAGTGGAGGGGGTGGTAGAAAGAGTCATGAGGTGGAATCAAGACTAGCCAGCATTAGCGCTCTTCCACCCGAGCAATTCTGTAGCACCAGCTACAGAATCTTAAGAAAAACTTTGGGCGCCTGCACTTACTTACTTACTTATTTATTTATTTTTGTAAATCAAGCAATGAACGAGCTCATGCACGACCCACTGTAAACCGTGCAGGTGTATTTTATTCTTTCACATTCAAAGGGGATTTCTTGTTTACCAAGCTTTATGAAGCTATAAGTGGGGAAACCTAGTTGATCTCTGGTACAGTCATCACATTGACGAAGAGTAAATTTAATATAATCTGAGAAGAATTTTGAGCAGGATCGGCAGTTTCTGTATATGCTTCCTGATGCTTCCATCTCTGCTCACCACTCATTACAGAACACTGAGTGGCACGTCCCATACCCGTGTTCAACCCCTTTCTCTTCCAATTTAGTATCCGTTCTCCCCTTCTATTTTCTTGATTTTACCTCTTGTCTTGTAGACTTGCAAGTATGGGTGTTTGTCCAATGTTGATAAGCGCAGGGTATTATCACAGCATCCACTGTGGGCATAGAAATATTGCTAGACAAGGGTCTGCTGCTCTCAGGCTCTTCGGTGACGCTGGGAACGACCGGCTGGACTTTAAGCTGGCGGCTGCTGTGCTATCCCCGGGAGGATGTGGGGGCTCCGGGAGTAACGAGGAAGAAGTGTCTGAGGTGAGCAACCCCTTGATATGGCTGGGCCAGAGGCGGTCTCTCTTTCGGGCCTGCCCCCCAACACCGGGCACTGCCCCCTGCATTAGTTACCACCCACCCCTCACTCCAAGGGCAGTCATGGAAAGGGAAGTGACTGCTGGGCGGGGCTTGCGTGCGTCATGCTAGGTGAGGGCAGTTCCTGCTGGAAGGCTTGCTCTGCTCCCACGGTGCTTTACCCGGGACTTGCACCGCACTTAGGGCTTCTGGCAGCGCGGGAGCAGCGGCGGACATGACACAGGCCGGGTCCGAGCTGCTGCCCGACGGCTTCGAAGATGAGATAGATTCCATAATCCCGCGGTCTCCTGTGCCCGCCCAAGGGTCTGCTGCTCTCAGGCTCTTCGGTGACGCTGGGAACGACCGGCTGGACTTTAAGCTGGCGGCTGCTGTGCTATCCCCGGGAGGATGTGGGGGCTCCGGGAGTAAAGAGGAAGAAGTGTCTGAGGTGAGCAACCCCTTGATATGCCTGGGCCAGAGGCGGTCTCTCTTTCGGGCCTGCCCCCCCGACACCGGGCACTGCCCCCTGCATTAGTTACCACCCACCCCTCACTCCAAGGGCAGCCATGACCTGTTTACAGCATTGAGCACACAGTCCTAATCCCTTCAATAACATTGAGTACATCATCTCCTTAGGCCACTGCCACCATACACTGTGTTGTGACCCTCACATCTGTCACACCAGTTACAGTTGTGACCCTTCCCAAAATCACCGCTCACTCCCCAATGGCACCCACTTCCACCAGGACCTCCTCAGGATTCAGCAGTCATCCACCTGGGCATGATTGCAGTGACTACAGCCAGGCACGATTTGCAACTCTACACCTCTTACTCAATATTGCGTAAAGCCACACACCCCTAATTTAACTCTGGGCACAGCTCTCCTGATCACAGTTGCACAGCATGTAGCCACAATACTCCGACATAACATTGCTCTTTTCTGCACGCACGTTAATTACTCATGTCATACCAGATACAACTACAGGTACAACTGTGGCCGTTGATCTCGCATACAACAGAGCACTGACCTCTGACACCGTGTGTGGTTCTTTCTCACCTTAAAACTGGCACTCGATTGTCACCACACAGCAGTAAAAGCATCTGTGCAGAGCTACTCCCCAGTCTCTCTACCCTTACTTGGTACAGTTCTAATCACTCCGTCTACTTCACCTGGCACAGCTCGTTGACATAGGGTATGGAACTTGTTCCTGCTAAATCAGGCACAACTGTGACCCTTTATTCAGTCCTCCAAACCATTCAGGTATTGGTTTCTGCCACAGGAATGAGCTTTACCCACTGGATTTGCCCAGGACAGCAACCCTCTTTTAATTGTTAATCATTGGTGCCTTGTTGGTTTGTGGTTGATGGAGACTTAAGTTAAATATCCAGTGTTGTTTCCATGGAATGACTTGTGAACAATACAAACCGTCTTAAATTGTGAGTTTTCTTTAATTGGTGTGTTGTGAAGGCATGTGTAGTGTTATGTGATTGCTGCATTGTGGGCTGTGAGAGCTGTGTGGGCTGTGTGGGCTGTGAGAGCTGTGTGGGCTGTGAGAGCTGTGTGGGCTGTGAGAGCTGTGTGGGCTGTGAGAGCTGTGTGGGCTGTGAGAGCTGTGTGGGCTGTGAGAGCTGTGAGAGCTGTGTGGGCTGTGAGAGATGTGTGGGCTGTGAGAGCTGTGTGGGCTGTGAGAGATGTGTGGGCTGTGAGAGCTGTGTGGGCTGTGAGAGCTGTGTGGGCTGTGAGAGCTGTGAGAGCTGTGTGGGCTGTGAGAGCTGTGTGGGCTGTGAGAGCTGTGTGGGCTGTGAGAGCTGTGTGGGCTGTGAGAGCTGTGTGGGCTGTGAGAGCTGTGTGGGCTGTGAGAGCTGTGTGGGCTGTGAGAGCTGTGTGGGCTGTGAGAGCTGTGAGAGCTGTTTGGGCTGTGAGAGCTGTGTGGGCTGTGTGGGCTGTGTGGGACGTGTGGGACGTGTGGGCTGTGAGAGCTGAGCAAGCTGTGTGGGCTGAGAGAGCTGTTGGCAATGTAAATAACAATGCCATTTATTTATAAGTAAACAAAAAAAAAAGAAATGTCATGAGCAATGCCAATAGCTCTAACTTTTCCAAAGGCGAAACCATTGCATTGTAAATGCTTGTTGGTCTTCTTTTCTTGCCTACCATCTTGATATTGCCTTATTTGTCTGACTTTGCAGTTATCATACCTGTTGTGTTTGGTGAGCTAGAGTGGGCTTTGGTTCAGCCTCCTAACCACTGGCTTGCTTGTTTTAGCCCCATTCGGTTATTAGATTACAACATTGTAACATGCTTCTTGGCACAGTCCTTGGGGACATGTTAGTGTCACTATCACTCTATTTGCTGTTGCACTGTATGCTTCCACGTTCACCGAAGTCAATAATGGGCACTGGATGCTCACCGCGGAGAAACTTCAAACATCATAATGCTCTGTCTCCCCTCCCCCACACCTACCTTCCTCTACTCCTCCTTTCCTCACTCCTCTCTTTATTCTTAGTGAGGGTACCTCAGTGTTACCTGGAACAATTTACGCCAACCAGCAATTCGAGCGTTTGTGACTTACTTAAAGCCACTTTGCCTTATGTAACCCCAAAGGCGTCTGTATTCACCCTCACGCACTACTACTGCACTGTATATATATATATATATATATATATATATATATATATATATATAATCTTCAATAAAATACTTTGAAATAAAAAAAAGTAATCCTCGGAGGACTGACTGTAACACCAATTTTTTATACTTCGGATAGGTACCCATCTCTTTAAAAAAAAAAAAACTTTGCTCAGACTCTGTACTTCTTACAGAACTGAAGTAGGCCAGGCCCTGAGAACCTCATTCTTATTGAGTGAGCATCTCTCACTTGCGACCCACTGTGATTAAACATGGACGTCTTTTTTGCTTCAGTGTGGGACATAGTGGGAAAAGCTAGGAAGTTATCATTCAGATGTTTGTGCTAGATTGAGTAGAATTGATCCTCCTTACAGTGCAAGAAAAAGTGCTTTCATGTCCAGCTGGTTCTGTACCGTATTGGATCACAAGTAGTAGTAGTAGTAGTAGTAAAAGAACTTTATTCGGGTGTAGGCCATTGAAGTAACACAATAAAACAGTTAAAAGCACAATTCATTGATTTCATAAAACAATACAGCAAATTACATAAAAATATTACATTCGAATGTCCCAATGCCAACCTCATTGCACAGAAGGTAATCCACAAGCACAAAACATAGGCAAAAACATACGTGGTCCGCCATGCCCAAATTAAAGGTTCATGGATATCATAATGTAAGTAGTAGCTTAAGCTAAGTGCAGTCACAGACCAAGTAAAGAATTGACAAAAGAGAAACTGTCCATAGAACCTGTGCCCCAAACCTCATCCCCATAAAGTGTAGCCGACTGTATTGCAACCTTATAAACCTCAAATACTGGATAGACTGCGCTCTGGGTAGAATCCTTGTGCATCGTTCCGATAGCAGCTGAGTTATGCGATAAAATAGCTCTGGACTTCTCTATATGGTATGACATTTTCAAGGACCTGCTGAACCTTATACCAAGATTATCGAAATGTTTGACTTCCCGAGTACCAGTGTTCCTACGAAAGGATCTGTGCGGCCTTAGAGTCATGAATTTAGTTTCTTTGGCATTAATCACAAGCACCCTATTACTACAGGATTCCTGAAATTTGTTTAACAAGTTCTGAATCCACCACAGGTGTTCTGGAGATAAAGAGCATATCGTCGGCGAACAGCAGGCCACCACCAAGTTTAGGTCTGTCATTGATGCAATCATGGAGGTAATTAAAAGCATACTTGATATAGAGGGAAAACAGCATTGGTACCAATACGCACTGGTGCACCCCGGTGTGATGCTAATCATCTTGATTAGTGCCTGTCCCCCTGTCAACGGTTGGAGGAGCCCCTATTGGTCTGAGAGTGGTCCAGAGATTAGCTCAAGGAACAAGGTAGAATGCTGCCCTCAGATCACTGAAGGCAACATATAGATGACTCTTTAAGATCTTAATGTACTTCCAGAGTATCGAGGAAAATCTAAATATTTGATTCACAGTAACTACCTTGGATCTAAACCAGGCCTGGAACGGTGAGAGCACATCAAAGTTGGTAGCCCACACCTGGAGTTTGGCCAAGACCTGGCGGCAAAACACCTTCTGCAAGATGTAAATAAGGCTGATAGGCCTATAATTGCTTGGATCTGATCTGGCACCCTTTGTAAAATTTGCAATAATCACTGCTTCTCTCCATGAATCAGGGAGAGTAGTGCTTTACATGATGGATTTGGACAAGATGTTGGTGTAAGGGGCCTAGGCCTCGATCCCAGAACAGTAAAGGTCACCAGGCATAAGGTCAAGCCCTGGTGCTTTCTCCCAGTTTTAGAGATAAAATCACTTCTTTAGTATCCTCTAGAGAAAAGGTAATAGTATCAAGCATCACTAGATCTGTGTTATCCTGTGAGTGCAAGACAGGGCTAGAAAGCAGCTGGGCTAGGTAAGGCGTAGAATAAAGATGACTAAAATGTTTGACCCAGATCTGCTGATGAATATGATGGGCAGTAGGAGTTCAAACTTCCGAGCTGCCATGAGCAATTATATGGCAAAAAGAGGGAATTTGGATACTGCCAAATTTTCTCATCCTAGCACCTTCTTTTTGTACAGGTTCCTCGCCTCACGAACCTGCTGGGGGCATCACGTTCTAATAGCAGTTAGTAGGTTTGATTTGGCTTGTCTGCAGTCTTTAGAGAACCAGGGGGCACATTCAGAGGTGGCCCTCTTATGATTTCCAGTGCCTCATATGGAGAGAGGGCTAAATCGTAGAGATTATGGATAGAAGCAAGCAGTGAAAGGCAAGAATTAATTTTAGGTAATTTAAAGGCCCTCCTGGAATTCCCAACAATTAGATCCCCAGGTAATCTGGGCTGATACAGCATCTCATCCAGCCCTTGATTAAGTATTACGTGGAGAGGATTGTGATCACTCTCTGCCCTAACCAGAACACAAAAGTCCACCAACCATTCACATAAGTCAAAAGATAACAATATGTAGGCAATCCTACTTTTGTTTTAGCCTCTGATGAATGTATAATCCATAATCTGGTCAGAATCTGCCCTGCCATTACATGCCTGAACCCTATGGGCAATAGTGAATAGGGCCAATTGCGCAGCCACTACAGGGCATATGTTTAAGGGGGGGTGAGAGCATTCAATCCCGGAATACCCAGGGACGAATCCCCTGCTTTAGTTAACAGCAAGATGTAGTCCAGCAGCTCTAAAATGGTGTTAAAATCGCCCCAATGATCAGTTTTAGTTTGTACATCAAAGACTCTAGGTGATTGTCAAGGTCAGACAGTAGAGACGAGGGATAGTTGGAACCCACACTACGGTTGTAGATGTTGTAAATATTAACAGAGGGCCCTTTACTAGTCCTTACAGACAACTTTAGGATGTCCGACGACTCAATTTGGAGAAGCTCAATATTGAAGGTAAAGGAGCTTTTGACACATATGAAAAGGCCCCCAGAGAGCGACCAGAGGAAGAAGGGAGTGTGTATACTGAAAGGTTTGCAAAGATGGATCTATGAACTGACTCTAAGGCCCAGGTTCCTGGAAGAAGCAGAGAATTGATCAAATCAACCCATAATGGGTCGCTAAGCTCACTTCAGAAGGCTGCCAAATTCCAGGAGAGAATCTGCAGTTGTCCCCAAGGTCTTGATTGATCGAGTGCAGTTGCCAAAGTACCGTCCCTATGGAGTTCTGGACTTTTTGGTTCCGTCCAGAGGTGTCAGGGTACAACACCCAAAGACCCCGGAGTTCCACCTGCCTTGGTGCACAAATGAACAGAAACACGGGCTTCTCGATGGTGGCGTCAAAGACCAAAGGTTTATTACTGCAGGGACACAGAAGTCACAGAATCTACGCACGGGCAGAAACTAGGAGCCTGTTCGATTTGTACAAAGTGGGTTGCTCCTTATATACTAAAAATTGTGCTCTAGGCAAATATTTCACATGTCGGTACATTCCCAAACCTTTGTGTCTCTAAACAATAAATATTTGACGTTACACAGGAACCGTCGATAAAGTCTGATACCAAACATCTACGAAGAGGGGTTCCCACTAGTTCATCACAATCCCCTGTCAATATTGCATTCAGGACCCGGACCGCCTCATCGTAAAGTTCGTTACCTCCCCCTAATAAAGATTCAGAAAGAAAGAAAACAGAGCCAGGTGTGGAAGATAGAAAAGTGGGATAAGGGATGTTTGTGGGTCGTAAATGGGCAAGGCTACCGACTTCGGCCGCCTAATCATGATCAGGTACAATGGACACGAAGACCAGTTTGGCAAGACTGGCCTCGGGCAGAGGAGGCAGCCTTTGTCGAGTCATGCAGCTACAGCGTGATCTGGTTTAAGGTGCACGTGTCATGTAAGAGGTGAATCTCCGGCTAAGGCTACGTGTCCTTAATCAAAGTGGAGTGAATGAAATGATCAGAGGCTATTGCATATGTGAGGGCAAGGAAACACAAAATGGCGGCCATGATCTAAGATGGATGCCGTGGGTATATCAGAAATATGTCAATGGAAGGAGTGCTCTTGCTCGTAGCGTAGCGAAAACACTAGGATATACTAAATGGATCATTTGCGGTTCACTGATACCAATATTATGTATTTCCGACAAACTTGAAAAACACGGGTTCAAGTCGTCACGGAACCGTCACGGAACCTCAGACCCTCCTTTTGCCCTTACATAGGCAATTACTCAGTCTATGTCAGAATCTAGTTCTATGCTCATCAGGTCAGTGACATGTTGTTGTATCATCATCCTTTCTCGTGTCTTTTCTCCAAACGCAGGTGGTTTTCTGAGACAAGTCGTAGCACAAAGACTACACAGAGCAGGACCACACTGGATAATCAGACAACACGAGAATAGGAATACTAGGATGACACCAATGACCATTAGAACTTTCCATCCCCACGCTGAGATCAGAGTCCAAAACCACTCCATGAAGGACCAGTTTCCCTTGTCTACATGAATGGAGTCCGAAATCTTGTGCAACTTAGAGATCGCCTCGTAGACTGTTGGAGCATTATTAGGAATAAAGACACAGCAGCTCGATTGGATCATTCTGCATACCCCACCTCGATCTGCAAGTATAACGTCTAGAACCATACGGTTCTGCAACGTCATGAGCCTATCCGCCTGAAGCTCAGCTGTCAGATTGCTAAGGGCACCAGCAGTTTCAGTAGATTCAACTACCCGTGTTAGCTGACGTATGTTTCTACTATTGGCCATAGGTCCCCAGAACGGAAGGAAGCCTTTGAAGAAGTCTCCAGCTTCCTGACCAGCGGTATCTTCCTTGCTGAAGACACCTCTCGCTACTCTTGTTCTGTGGTAATCAGGTGAAGCAGTGTATGTCGGAGGCAATAATCGAGCAATATAACATGATCCTGAGAAGTCGGCAGGCAACCATGTATAAGCTCTGTCTCGACAAATGAAATAGGTACCCCTAGCAGTAAGAAAGGCAGGGGAAGAGTTAGCTGGAAACACATAAGTCTCTACGCACTCACTCCTCCCTAGCTGAGCTCTCGGATTTCTCCCATTACCTTGCAAACAGACCTGACCTCGGTGAGGTACGACCCAGATTGGAGTTGAGCTTTTACGCTTGCTTTCTCCTAAACTAAGGCGATACTCTGAAGTATTCCAACTTAAATATACTCGCAATTCGTCTCTAGGGTATGATGGAGTATTATTGACGTCCTTGACCATGTCAATAATTCCCTGGACTAAAGCTTTGTTAGCAGAGTTATATTTAGTGGAACGTGGTGGACGTGGAGGATAGGTTTCAAGGGCATAAGCAAAGATGGTTTGGAAGGCCTGAAATGATCCATTATAGCTGTAAGGCAAAACCAGATATGGAATACCTTTATCCATAGTGTGAGGTATCAAGCCACATACCCAGCAGTCTGTAGTGTTAACTACCAGTTGGTGTTGGTGCAAGAGCTGTACAAAAGTGTTGTTGATGAATTCTGAGCGTCTGGCTTGCTCATGTTCCGGAAACGAGTGAAAAGAGTGTATAGAGGAAACAGTAGAAATAGCAGGATCAAGGGGAGGTACTGTAGAAACTGGCACAAAAATCAAATTTATGCTAAAGACGATTCCACCCACCAATGTTGCTAAAACAATCAAAAATGTAACGGCACATTGTATCAAGAAACATTTGCTGTGAAGAATTCTATTAAGTCTGTTTCTGCGAACGTAAATCACATTCTTTCGTTGCAGCGCAGGAAGCTCCATCTTCTACAATCCGCTCGCGACCACTGATGATGTGTACGTAGATGAAAATGCCTCTATCAGCCCTGGGAGTTCCCAGAACCAACAGAAAGATCGACCTTGTGTCAGACCCCTGCAAATTCAAACTAGGCACACAGCCACGACCCTACGGCTACCCAGACGGCAAGGCAATTTTTAAAAACAATAAACAATAGCAAACTTCCTGGCTGAAGGCAAAAGTTCAATATATATATAAATATATCAGAATCACAGTATGCAGTTGCCTGCTTTATTTGTCCTTTTTATGGCTTCTAAGGTTGTATCTTTTCTTCGCTGGTACTGTCTGATCGGAAAATAGTGTATTACTAGCAGCTGTTGCAGAGTTTAAGTTCGCAGATAGCAAAGTTTCTTGTGATGCTGGAGACAAATGTTCAGTGTTCAAAGGAGTCCTTTCAGGAGGAGAGTCAAGTTTCAAAGTGTCAGTAATCAAATCGGCATCGCTGAAAGGGACAAATTTCGGAGTTGTTTCAGCTTCGGAGGCACCAATTCCCTTCTTCACCCAGTCGTCGTAAGGCAGCGGCAAAGGAACACGCTTTACATGAGAGGCGTGAATCCAATGTTTACGGCCAGCGACACGTACAGCTGTCCTCGTTGCCAGTAGGACCTGGAAGGGGCCGATGTAGCGAGGCTGAAGGTTCTTTGTCCTCGCAAAATTTCTGACCACCACGTGGTCGCCGGGTTTCAGCTGATGCCCTGGACTCTCCGGAGGTTTTGGCAAAGCATCGAAGACCTGTTGATGAATAAGACTCAATTTAGCAGTCAAGTCGTAAAGGTAGTCTATCAACATAGGATATTCAATGGAGCACAATTGTTTAGGCCTTGGCACACCCCAGATATTTGCCGGGCGGCCAAACACAATCTCATATGGAGAAAGCCCTATTCTAGAATGCACTGTTGCTCTCGTTGATAACAAGGCCAAAGGAAGTGCGTCTGGCCAGGCTAAACCTGTGGATGCTTGTATCTTGGCTATCTTAAGCTTCAGAGTGCCATTGTAACCCTCGACTAAACCAGCAGATTGGGGATGGTTTGCACTGTGGAATTTTTGTTTCACTCCTAGACCAGCACACACACTCTGCATAACTTTCCCTATAAACTCACTTCCGTTATCTGACCATACAATCCGTGGCATTCCAAACCTAGGAAAAAATTCCTTGAGAAGAATTTTGGCAGTTGATAGGGCAGTGTTGTCCTTTAATGGGTATGCTTCTATCCACCTGGAAAAAGCACAAACTACCACCAGGACGTATTTTAAATTGTTGCAGCGTTCCATGTGAATGAAGTCTAACTGAATCACCTCAAAGGGGCAGGAAGGAGGAGCAAAATGACCAGCTGGAGTTGGAGTTCCCTTGCCAGGATTATGCATCAAGCACACCATACAATTTTTCACCACTCTCTCTGCACACTTACTGATTCCCTCATTCTTCCAAACCGGAGCTAACATCTTACATATCCCTTTAGAACTTATATGAGCTACTCCATGCGCCATCGTCACTACTGCAAGCACATATGCATCAGGCAACATCCAACGCTGCTGTTCTGTCAAATCAATCCAACATCCATTCGAGTCCAACTTGCCCGTACTTTCTCTCCATACACGTTTCTCTTCCTCAGTCGCTTCTTTCTGAATCTCTTTCACACTTTCCATAGTGTCCTCACACATTCCAGACTCAGCAATCCATCTTGCAGACGTAGCAACGTACATTCTACTCATCGTGTCTCTAGCTGTCTGTTTAGCAGTTTCATCAGCAAAGGAATTCCCACGACCAACATCATCCGTGATTGCTTTATGAGCACTGCACTTCACAATCGCAACTTCAGTTGGTAAGGTTAGAGATTCCAACAAGTCGTTAACTAGCTGACCATGTTGGATCTTAGTCCCATGGGACGTAATGAAACCTCTTTCTCTCCACAACCGGCCAAAACTATGGGCCACGCCAAATGCGTACTGACTATCTGTAAACACATTCACTCTCTTTCCCTTAGCTAAAACACACGCTCTCGTTAGAGCTATTAATTCTGCAGCTTGGGCAGAATTCTGACTCACTCTTGCAGTCTCCACAATCGTCTTCAAAGTCGTTACCGCGTAGGCAGCAGTCACATCACCATTCTCCAATTTAAAACATGACCCGTCCACATATAGCGTACCATCTGGGTCGGACAGGGGAGTATCTTTTAAATCGATACGTCCTTTTGTCTCTTCCTCCGTTTTGAAATAACAGTCATGTGGCTCAGAATCACTCGACTCTTGATCAGTCGGCAACAATGTTGCTGGATTCAATACATTGCATCTTTTGATCTGAATATGACTCGCTAATAATGTCAGCTCGTAACCAGATAATCTCGCACTAGTAAGGTGTTGAGTCTTCGTTCGGTTCATGAGTGTATCCACTGCATGAGGAACCATGACCACTAGCATATTGTTCATCACCAAACCAGCAGATTGTCGAATGGAAGCTGCAGCTGCCGCTGTAGCCCTCAAACAACTAGGTAACGCTCTGGCTACCGGATCTAATGTTGATGAAAAATACGCACAAGGGCGTTGTTTATCACCAAATTTCTGTGTCAGAACACTCAACGCGCAACCTTCTCTTTCGTGAACGTAGAGCGTGAATGGCTTGCTGTAATCAGGTGTACCTAATACAGGAGCTGAACACAATGCTTTTCGTAATTCAGTAAAACTCTCTTGGCATTCATCAGACCATGGCACCGGACTTGGAACATTTTTCCCAGTCAAAGCTACCAACGGTTTTGCTAAAAGAGAAAAATTTGGGATCCACTGCCTACAATAAGAGGTAATACCTAGGAAGGCACGTACTTCTCTCTGTGTGCGTGGAACACTCATCTGCGTAATTGCTTTTATTCTTTCTGGGGTCAACTTCCTTCCCTCCTTTGATAAGAGGTGACCTAGGTAGGTTACCTCTTGGCAGCAGTATTGCATCTTGGAAGGAGACACCTTATGATTCAAATTGGACAAATGATGCAATAACGAAATTGTAGCTGCTTTGCAAGTTTCCTTGTCATCGGCAGCCACTAAAAGATCGTCTACGTATTGTACTAGGGCAGAACCTGGAGGAAGGACAAAAGAATCTAGCTGACCTTTTAAAGCTTGACTATAAATGGATGGACTTTCACAATAGCCTTGTGGAGCGCGTTTAAATCTGAAACTGCGACCTCCTAAACAGAAGCCGAAAATATCCCTACTCTCTTCGGCTATCGGAATGCTAAAGAAAGCATTCTTTAGGTCTATAACTGAGAACCATGTAGCTGTAGCAGGTATCAATGTTAACAAGGCAGTAATGTCTGGCACTACAGGAAACTGCGGAATTACAATCTTATTAACTTCTCTAAGGTCTATGACAAACCTATAAACTGGAGGTTTTGTAGGGTCAGTTCGCTTCAGAATCGGTAATACAGGACTGTTACAGACATTTCCTCTAGTTTCTTCAACTACACCCTTCTTAATCAAGTCTTGCACAATCAATAAAAGTGCACGCTCACCTTCACTCGATATTTTATACTGGGGAATTCTTGGAAATTTCACATTTGCTTTCAAAGTCACTACATACGGTGGAATTTCTAGGAGACCTACATCATTAGGACCAGTCGCCCAAAGAGAATCAGGGAGTGAACGGAGCTCCGGCGGGAGTGCGTCCATTGACAAGTACATCGGAGAGGTGATGTTTTTACCCAGTGTAAGCTGTACTCCTTCCGGAGAACAGTACAATGTCGCATAGAGTCGTTTTAACAAATCTAAACCAAGCAGATTTTCATTACAACCTGTCGTCAAAATCAGGGGTGCTTTCAATTGGCACGGTCCAACAGAAATAGACAAAGGACCAGATATCGGATTGTACACAGGGGCGCCTGAAAAACCTACGGAAATATTTGTTGAGCCAGACAAAGGTGCGCCAGGGAGTTTCGCATGCATGATAGAACTTTTTGCGGCACCAGTATCCAACAGAAACGGTTCGACTACACCTGATGTTGCTACTGCGACATAAGGCCCACTCTGATCCACTGGAACTGATACTACTCCCTCTCTCTGTCCATGGCTGTCCTAGTACCCATTTTGTTGAAAACCCTCTTCTACTTCACAATAATCTTCAACAAGATATTGCTGAGATCTATTTTGCTGAACAGATTGTCCATTTCGTTGATCAAAGTGATTGGATGGACGATCATTAGTTTGTGGAGGCATAGCACCTCGTCCTCGTCCTCTAGAATTCTGCACAAAACCACCACGACTTCTCTGAGCTGCTGTTGCATTATTTTGCGCTAAGATCGGACATTCATTTTTATAGTGACCCTCTTTCTTGCAGTACGCGCATTGATTCCATTGATATTGAGGTCTTGATGTACTATAATCTGTCCTTTGGTATGAGTTCTGCTGCGTATTAGTCTGGTTCGTGCGAGGCGGATACGCCTGCTGCAAAAGAACTTTAGTTTTTAAATCTTTCGTTTTCTTTTCTGATTTTTCCTTCTCCTCTTTATCTCTATTCTCGTAGTACTGTGCAGTCGCAAGTATTTGCGCTGTCGTAGATACAGCCCACGCACTTTCTGAGTCTTTTAATTTATTGCATAATTCAGGTAACAAATTATGCACAAATTTATCGACAAATAGTCTTTGCCCTCCTTCTGTACTCATGTCCTGACCACTATGATCCACAAAAGTCTCTTCGAACCTCGTGAAGAAGTCCGAGACACTTTCGTCTTTCTTTTGCCTACATGCTGACAACTTGTCCCAATTAACACGCAATGCTGGCATCAGAGTCTTCATTAGATCAATTATTCTACCTGGCAGATTAGCGATCAAAGGTTCGGGTTTCGCACCACCTATTTGTTGACCATCTGCTGCAGTGATAGCTGCCCAATCACCACCTAAAGCAGCCTGATGATCCTCTCTACGAATTTTAGCCCACACTGGTTGCGGAACTACGTTACCAAATAACATATCAATGTCGGCTAAGTTCATTATACAAGCCTCAACTGTCTGTGTTAATTCCTTGTAATATCCGGCTGGATTCTTACGCGGATCTGGCAAGGCCTGCTTCACTGCTAACACTTCTGCTCGTTTCCATGGAATGTGTATCCACACTCGTTGGAACTGCGCTGGAGCACCTGCAATACCAGCATTATCATCACGTGGCACTGCTTCGCGCCAGATTGGAGGAACTTCCCTCATAGGATATTGGCGACTTAGCTTCATTTTACCTTTCTCTAAATCTCTCGGAGAACGAAGAGATGGATCATTCCTAAAACTTAAAATGAGTTCCATCGCTTGCTTTATTTTCTCACCCACTATCATTCCAGCAGCAAACTCCTTTTGAACCCTAATTAAATCTTCCAAATCTGATTCGACATCGTCTTCTTCTATTTCTTCACGTAACAACGAGCACATCTCATCAAAGACGTATCGTTGCGTTGGTTCTCCCCACTGCATAAATGTGTCTAACACATCTCTCGTACTATATCTTCTACCCTTCGAAATCCATCTGAGAGCCGTGGAGTCTAAAACTCCCCGTTCCTCAGTACTAGGAAGCTGACTCCGTCTCTGTACAGAGTCAGGAGTAGGAGTCTTAATCAGAGTTTTATATATAGGAGACAGCATATTAGTAACTGAATCAGTGATTCTTCGACGAACAGAAAGTGGAGTTAGTACACTCGCAGACATAGAGAATGCAGTGGAGGTAGGAATAGATGAGGAAGCAGTAGGAGTATCGAGGAAAATAGCTTCTGGAGCAGTAGGTACAGAGGTAGGTATAAGAGTTGGCAGTGTAGGAAGAGGAGGAGCTGTAGGAACATTTACATTCACCACAGGAAGTACAGGAACTTGGTTCTGAGGGACAGGAGCAGGAGCACCAGGTTGTCCAGCAACCGGCAATTGAACATTCGGGACGAGCGGAGCCGTAGCACCTTGTGCATACGGTGGAGGTGACCGTAACAGATAAGACAGCAGAGGATCGTTTTCGGAGTCCTCCAATATCTTAGCCATTTTCGATGGCAAGGCAGGATAGCACTTGTCAATCGCTAGGTTATGCTCTCTAATGGCTACATCTATGACCTTTTCACACTCGTTAGCTTGCAACTGTTTAGTCGCTTGCTCTAGAGTTAACCCTTCTTGTTCTTTCTGTTCTTTCTTCAACCTTTTCATTTCTCTCTGTTTGGATTCTTTCCGCCAATAACGGAAGGAATCAAACATTGCCGGCCGGGCTTTCTTCTTGAACAATTTCGCTTCTAAATTGTCAAGAATCTCTTGCTCAAAACTACCATGCAGTGGCCAACTAAGGACACCATCCTTCTTACAATAGCGGACCCATATCTCATTATAAGTTATAGGACCCACGCCATACTTACAATATAAATCATATAGGGGAGTCCCAATCGGAGGAACCAGACAAGAGTCCTCCAATCGCGAGTCACTGTTGCAACTAAAACAAGACAACATTTTCCGACTTACCATTTTCAGTCCGGAACACAAAACAAACAAAACACGGAACAAATATGTGCACTCGAACCAAGAACTTAGGCCTACCAAAACGAACTGATGTATCGATACCCAAAACTAAACCAAATAGATTATCGTAACTAAAACAACCAATGATAATCTAACAAAACCAAACCAAACCAAGAACCGATCAAGGATTTTTAACAATCCTCACAAAGTAACCAGCTAGCTATCACTAAATACTTAACTGAGGCACTGAAGACGTCACCAAGGAGAAACCCGTCACGTTTCGCCGTACTAAGGACTGCACCACTTCGGGTCCAAGACAGGGCGACGGTCAAGGCAACGGCCCACTGCAGCCGTCCTGAACGGGAAACCCTCGTGGAAGAGAACTTCGGGCCACTTTTGCGATATGCCGGGATCGATGAAGTGGGGCGCCTCCCTCAGGAATCTTCACACGAAGCTTCTCGAACTCTTCAGGCTTTTGGACCGGTACCGAATGACGTCGCCCCACGTTGGGCGCCAATTGGAGTTCTGGACTTTTTGGTTCCGTCCAGAGGTGTCAGGGTACAACACCCAAAGACCCCGGAGTTCCACCTGCCTTGGTGCACAAATGAACAGAAACACGGGCTTCTCGATGGTGGCGTCAAAGACCAAAGGTTTATTACTGCAGGGACACAGAAGTCACAGAATCTACGCACGGGCAGAAACTAGGAGCCTGTTCGATTTGTACAAAGTGGGTTGCTCCTTATATACTAAAAATTGTGCTCTAGGCAAATATTTCACATGTCGGTACATTCCCAAACCTTTGTGTCTCTAAACAATAAATATTTGACGTTACACAGGAACCGTCGATAAAGTCTGATACCAAACATCTACGAAGAGGGGTTCCCACTAGTTCATCACAATCCCCTGTCAATATTGCATTCAGGACCCGGACCGCCTCATCGTAAAGTTCGTTACCTCCCCCTAATAAAGATTCAGAAAGAAAGAAAACAGAGCCAGGTGTGGAAGATAGAAAAGTGGGATAAGGGATGTTTGTGGGTCGTAAATGGGCAAGGCTACCGACTTCGGCCGCCTAATCATGATCAGGTACAATGGACACGAAGACCAGTTTGGCAAGACTGGCCTCGGGCAGAGGAGGCAGCCTTTGTCGAGTCATGCAGCTACAGCGTGATCTGGTTTAAGGTGCACGTGTCATGTAAGAGGTGAATCTCCGGCTAAGGCTACGTGTCCTTAATCAAAGTGGAGTGAATGAAATGATCAGAGGCTATTGCATATGTGAGGGCAAGGAAACACAAAATGGCGGCCATGATCTAAGATGGATGCCGTGGGTATATCAGAAATATGTCAATGGAAGGAGTGCTCTTGCTCGTAGCGTAGCGAAAACACTAGGATATACTAAATGGATCATTTGCGGTTCACTGATACCAATATTATGTATTTCCGACAAACTTGAAAAACACGGGTTCAAGTCGTCACGGAACCGTCACGGAACCTCACCTACCTTCTAGAACAGCATTTGCCTCAGTTTCCCTGGGGAACAGCAAAACTACAGGGGCAGACTCAAAAGGCACCACAACAGTGGTATACCGTGTATGAAAGCAGATTGCAGTCAGTCCACACTGCTCGACGGTTCTCTTCTAGTGGCACTCTCCTTTGATCGTAAATCACAGACTCTTCCATTAGTGTCATTAAACACATGCCGAATCTCAGTGTCTGTGGTGCGGATATCTTGTTCTTCGATTGCCAGCAAAGCATTGAGGTTCGCCCTGGAGCCCACTGAGACAATAATGGTATCATGCGACTCAAACTCTAAGGAGTATCTAAAGGCACTCAGAATATCTTGCATAATGATTGACTTACACTTTTAGTGACCCCTTAACCAATATAAAACTTAATGGTGTAGAGATTCCCTGTTCCCAAAGCATTCCCTCCCCATTAATTAGCTTGAAGTTGTAGTGGCCCTCGCTAAGCCTGAGCTGGATTGGTGCCTCTAGACAGGTAAAGCCACAAGTGTTACTAGACATGAAGCCCCTCTTCTATACGGCAATCCAGATAAACGTGGTGCCACAGTTTAACTAGAACCTGCTAGACTAAAATGACCAGGCATATTACTGCGATGGCTACAGGCCCCCTTAGCAGGTGGTCCAAGTTGCCCTCTCTGAAGCCCAATGGTCGGAGGTAAATGATCGGAACATACTAGTGCTGACCTTCCAGTATGTAGAGGTTCCCTGGTTCTAAACTCCCCAGACATATCAGGGATGGGGGGGGGTGAGAGAAAAAGCAGGGTCGGACTGACTACAGTTCCCTGCTGGGAATTGGACCGAGCTAGAATTTGCATTCAGATATTCAGTTTGCATTCCAGGGATTTGAACACCTCTTACAGACCAGCTATTTTATCATGCAGTGCCATAGCTATTTCATACAGGTTAGATGTTGTGTCGTGTGATCGAGTAGTAATGCTAGCCTCCTTGCACCCGCAAACCTCCCATAGCACTTTCCATCAGAGGGGTGTACCTGTTGGAACAAACCACTTCTGGTTCTAGTGGGGGGCGGGAAGCATACCAGGGTGGGGTCGCCATCTGTGCCAGTTTTTGTGCAGACATTGAGTGTGGGTGATTTATTTCTGCCCTTCTGTACCCTATCGGGCATCTTCCCAAAAATATCAGGAAGGGTGATTTTAGCACTCTTCCCTGATCTGCAAGTCATACTATGTGCGGGAGGGTTCAGTATTGTCTCAACCTCCTCTATCAAGTTGATAATGTGACTGAGGATGCTGGAACCTCTGGCCTCCTAGCCCACTTGTCAGGTTTGTTGGCGGGAGGGGCAGCATCAGCAGCTTTCCGCTTGCCCATAGCTATCAGCTGGTCATTTAAAGATGTGATAGCAATCAGTTTGCACCCAAATGATCTCAAGAGTCACTAAACCAACCATCCCCCAGGGCTAACTGGTCCTACCTCCCAATTTATAAGCAGAGTGTGCTCCTCCCAATAATCCAAATCTGCCCCCCAGCCCAGATAATAATCCTGATGGCATGGCCCCAGGGACCCCCTTGTGTTGTACTAACGTAGGATTGTTAATGATGTGTAGTGGGCAGCATGTTAATCTTTGCGAATAGAATCAGGAAATATACCAATCTTTATAACCGCTCACGCTTTGCTTTCCCCGTTTAGGCCGCCACAGACACAAATAGTCTAGCCCAGTATAATGTGACACGGCAGCATGACCAATGATGACACAGATAAATAAAATTTTAAACGATGAACCCATCAGTAGGTATGGGAAAACACACCACTGGAACAGTGCACAACAAGTTAGTGTTTATAGAGTGTGGATAAAAATGCACTTTACATGCAATCCATGCAAACATGGACGTGGCTCTGCAAAAGAGATTGGTTCTGCCTTGACCAAATAGCAACCCAAAAGATAGACACGGGGGAGATATGCCAGATAGAAAATGAAGACAGTACCTGAAGACATAAAATATATTGGGCCTAGAACTGCTGTCAACATCTTGTCATAGGACCAAAGGGGGTGGCCCAGCCCCCTGTGGGCTTCTACAGGCATGGAAAGGCCCCTCCCTTGGCGCAGGCTTTGCCCGGAAGCAGTCCATGGACGTCCCGCGGTGCGGGGATGCAAAGGTGTTTTTTAACACTGCTGGGGGAGGCCCAACTCCCTCAGTCACCGGTGTGTGGGCTCACCTCCTGGCACGTGGCGTTTGGGGGAGTGAGTCCCCTGGTCCTGACATGGTTCACATGGGTTAGTGACCCCAAGTCGAGTCTCCAATAATGCCCAGGGAGCCGGGATCTAGAGACATAAAGCTGCTTGAGGAGGCCCCACCCCCTCAGGCACGGGTGTGGGGGTTCACCTCCTGTCACGTGGATTATTGGGGGCTTGAGTACCCAGGTCCTGACGAGGTTCACAGGGGTTAGTGACCCCAAGTCTAACCTCCAATGAGGCCCTACATTCAGACAACATTTGAGAAGAATTTGATCAAAATACCTTTTGGTCGATTGTCCTTGCAGAATAGGATGAAGCCAATTCCTACACCACTTAATAGGGCACAATAAAAAGAATGCTTATTAAAAAACAAACCTTCTGCTAACGAACCTGCTTCTAGCTGCATCCTAAGTCTTATTTTCATACTCTCCAAAGAGAACATTGAACCAATGCACCTCTGCGTTTTAATGCATCGTAATATTAGCAGAAATGGATTAATAAGTAGTTTGTTTGAGCTTATGAGGCATCAGACAGTATCCTAGACATGGCGATGCGGATCCATGAGTGATTAACACACAACGTTACTGAAAAATAGATGGTAAAGATTTGCTTACAGCAGCCATCAAGCACCAAATGATGCTGAGAACTACTTCAACCACAAAGGTTTAGTCAGGAGTCATCAAAAAAAACTACAAGAAACGACAAAACGCTAAGACAGCCAAAGCACACTGGAAAGTAAATCCAAAGGGCTAGACTAAATACGAATATCAGTAGCAGCACTGCAATTATGTACAAGCAAGATCTATATTCTAAGGCTAAACACAATCAGCAAGACATACAAAAAAAGAAAAAATCTGTAAATCTTTAGCAAAATGTATATGCAGTTGAGAATAAAAGCTAAGAAAATAAACAAGGAAATACTGTCCATTAAAGCGACGTGGAAATGCCGCTTTATGCAGACAGGCACAATGGGTAAAGAGCAGGAGGCGAATCACTATCAAACCCCGCAACAGGTGACACTGAAAGGTTTTGTACCTCACTCAAGTGAAGTCAAAACCGACTAAGCACTTGCTCTATAAAATCCTCAGCTCGGCCAGCAAGGGACAAAGCAGTTGAGAACTGGAAAAGTGAAACAGGTGCAAGCAAACCCTTTCACTTTCAGGGACATCCAAGACAACCTTGTAATTACCTGAGAGCTCTGCAAAAGAATATGGTAACATTGATTTTTTTTTACCCCACCATAGGTAAATAATGTGGCTGTGGAAGTGTTTGTAGGAGTGCTTAGGGATTCCACTTCCACCATTGTACTTTTCAACCACTTGAAACTTGCTGTACAAATTATGTTTTAGTACATTTTATATGTTCAAATTTCTATATTTCTTTTAGAATTTTAATTTCTACTTATAAAGTAGGAATGAGTGAACGTCTGAATCTGGGATGTATAGTGACCTGTGGAAAAGTCATGTTGTTCACAGAGTAGAGCGCTGAGAATGGGTACACGATTTAACGATGCTATAAAACGTTCACTAGAGCAGTTGCTTGTATCTGCGCCTCTCATTTCAAGGGGGATTTAGACCTGCATGGGCATAAAGGATCTATAACACCTCAGATTCTATGTGCAACATGTAGAGATTGTGTGTTTGCACCGGAATGTACTAAGTAATGCAGAATACACTGTTAATTCTGGGTTTGCACCCATTTTGCTAATATCAATACCATTTGAAATATAAGCCAAAGTCCTGTGCACACGTGTGAGGATGGTAGGTTTTGATGTATGTGCATAGAACTACGTGAGTAAGCTGTATATTGGTAGCGCAACACTTGTCAGTAATTTAAGAGAAGACAAAAAACGTATATGTACAACGCATTCCAGAAACAGTTGTCAGCAATCTAAGAGAAGATAAAAACATGTTTGTGCATGATCGCATAATGGAAATGTTTGGAAAACACAAACAGCGCTGTTCTGAGGTAGTTCAATGGATATGGAAAAATTGTAAAAGGGGAACAAAACATCTGTAAAATAATTAGCGTGGCGCTCTGTGCATGTAACCAGACACGTGTCAAAATTGTGGTCCCTGGCACACACAACTAAAGCAAATGACCTAACACGTTAAAAACAGTGAGTTGTAAGAGTGAAAGGTTACGTTTTTTTGTCCTCTCTTAGATTACTGACAAGTGTTGCGCTACCAATATACAGCCTACTCATGTAGTTCTATGCACATACCCCACAGTCTTGGTTATCCTATGAATCATGCAGTCACTTTTGTTTATGTACTTTCCACGCCATAGGGTCTCCACATTCAGAGAGGTGTTTTCCGTGTGATCACGTGTGCATATTCCTTCCTTCACCATGTGTAACAATGTATATTTAGAGTTTTTTTTCCTTTTCCTTTATCTTATTTGTTTTTTTATTTCCTTCCCAGCCCTGAAGAGTCACAATCTTAAACACGTTGTGACGAAACACGTGTCGGCTGGTTTTGTGTTTTTCTGTACTGATCAGGATTGATATATAAATCCTTCTACATGAAACTTGTGAAGTTGATCTCTGTTAGTTCTTCAAAAACATTGTCTTAATGTTTGGTTTTGACATAAAAACCTACCATGCTCACACGTGTGCACAGGACTTTGGCTTATATTGGATTGTGTGGGTCTTGACCTACATTCATGCAGGGGTTGTTTCTTGTTTGGGTTTGTTTCCCCTGACCTGTGTGCACCGTTTACTCCTTCACTTGAGTCTGGATTCTCAAAACGCACATGCCAGAGCGCCATTACTTCATGTACATAACTCAAACCCGTCACCAATACTAAAATCAATACCATTTGCTCACAGGTTTGCTCAAGAAATTAAGACCATATGGTACTTTTGAAGGAGCACCAGTGAACACAGAAGTAATAAAAGGTTGTACTCTTGTCCTAATGAGAGTGCTTAATTTGAGCCGCTGGTTTCGGGTGCTTGTCAACACCGGCCTTTATGACAGCTGCCAGAGAGTGGCACTGTTTGTGTAATTTAAACAAGAGCAGAACAGTTGCCTATTAATTCATTATACATTTAAAACAACTATTACCTGCCAGCAAAGCTATTCTTATAGCTTTGGGGACCTCAAACAGTTTGAATTGCCACACTTGTAGTCGTATGATGGATAGTAGTTATGTAGGTACTGTCATTGGTCGCGCTGGCAGTAGCAATAGGCAGTGCAAGCTGCGGTGGTCTCCTGAGGACCGCCCTGGCACTTTTTAAAATAAATTAAGCGCTTCATGGTTGCTGATTCGAAAACTTGTGCAAGTAACACTGGCATATTATTCTATATAACTGGGCTATATATTTATGGTCAACTATAAGGAAAAGCTTTTTGACACTAGTTGTAAGTTTAAAAAAAAAAGCAAAAGAGCATGTTAGAAATAAGGGCTCACAAGAAGTACACAAGGAAGCTGCAGAGCAGACATGTGGTGTACTTAAAATACTTTACAGAAGCACACTAAACAAAACCTAACTAAACATAATATTACAGCTGGTTGGCTTTCCTGTCTTTGTGCAGACCACACAATGAGTGTTTCCATTCCCACACAAGAGTCTAAACGCTTACTCGTACAGTGCCTTTGTGAAAGCTTGTCCCTCTAGGTGGTATTGTTTTTCTTCTCAACAATTGCCTTATCTTGTGGACTTGAGTGCAATAAAATTATATCATGTTTTAGTTATGTTTTCTTTTGTTGAAGAATAAACCAGTAGTTGTTTTCGCACTACTCCGTTTGTGAAGCTGCTCGGATATCCCTGCAACAACATTGTTACATTTATTATCGTCCATATGTGCTGCTATGGAAGGAGAGGTCTACAGTAGTAATATATCGTAACTGGTCTATTGAGAGCAGTGTTCCAAATGTAAACTGTGCTAACAGTTGAGGTTCTTCATTGTAAATGTATGTTTTTAAAATGTTCAAAGATAGAAACATACATCCGGATTAGTCAAAGATTTATTTGTAGATAATTTTGGAAATATTACTAATAAAAAGTAATGGGAGAGGCATAATTGGCAAATGTAAATATTACTGCACATTAAAAAGGTTGGGAAAAAGCAGCCTGCATCCACGTAGAGCTTAGAAATACACCATCTTGGCCACTTTTTGAATACATCCATTCCAGACAGGTTCTTCTCAAATCTGGTTTACTGTAAAGGTATGTTGTATCATATGGTCGCTGAAGTTCCTATCCTACCAATGTGCCTGCCCTATTACCATGATTGCCAGTTAAAATTAGATTTCACTGGTAATATCACCGTAATAAAAATCTGTAGTAGAGAAAAATATCAAGGCTTTCGACAAGATGCAGAATACACTTTTTTTTTTTACTACAAACCTGAGAAATGTACTACCAAACAGGCACCCTTTTCAGTACCCTCTACATCTGAATGCGACTAATAATTCCTAAGTGTACTTTACTTAGGAAATTTTCAAATGCTTTGTTTTATACATTGATTAGTGTGTCTGTCCACATTTTACTGCCTTGGTTCGATGTTTTTTAAATTAATTTAATGTTTGGAACTTTATGCTAAAACTATTTTAAACTTACCTTCTGACCCAAAGAAAGCTGTCCTGTGATGAAGGCTTTACAGGCAGGAAGAACTGGTGTTGGAAGATGCCAAGTAAACTTTGTGAGATCTGTAACTTATTCCTAATGACTTGAACCTCCCAGGGGCATGCACAGGTCCTGGGTCACTAACGTTGCTCCAATTTGTTTGCTAGAACTGCAATCTAAGAATTCCACATATGCATTTACAGAATCACGTTTTGAGACCAATTTAGTTCTAAAGTTAATGTGTAAATATGGATAGTCCTCCATTATTGCGGACCCAGGAATACATGGCAGGTCCTTTACTAAGGAGAACGGGCTGCCCTCTGCATAGAGATCATTGGGAAGGATGAAATGTGATGTGTTGCGTGTGACATAGGTGACCCGCTTCAGTTTCATCGTTCATCTGACTGTGCAGGAAGTTTCGGTTTACACATTCTGTGCAATGGTGACAAGAACACAGCCATGATCAGATGATGTGGTGTCATGCAACTGATCGAGCGGAAGAGGTACACATTTTATAATCATACACATTAACCCTATTATATCTTACATTGGATTTTTCACCATAAACAAAGTTTGGGCACATGGCAACTCAATAACCACTTACAAAATCAGGTCCTCCGATAGATCTTTGGTAGAGCTAATAGGGACTCAACAATAAGAGACGGATGCTATTTCCTTCATGAAGACCTATAATGAAGAAAATGCCTAACTAACAACTATAGTATAGTCATAATATGCAATATGTCAATAATTATTTAATAAAGACAAACTCTGAATACTTATCAAGTTTCTTTTATCTAAATATTTCAAATATGAATGGTCAATACACAAGTACATAGGAATCATCAATTCTCTATATATATTCTTTATTGATTGGTTAAAAAAACATTTACAATTAAAAACACAACTGGTTTGAACAATAAAAAAATTACAATAGTAAATGTTAAAAACGTTGGGGTTTTATTTACTAAAGATTAGGGAGATCATTATAGGCTAATAATGTTCTGCTGAAAGGCCTCCCTCTGGTTTTCTGATGTAGTCTCTAATTTAATTGTTGAGCCTCTTAACTCGGCCACCATGCTGAGATGGGGAGGGTTTGGTTGCTGTTGTGGCTTCCAGTAGTTTTGATGCTTTGTGGACACATTTCGTAAGCCCAATATTCAACTTGGTGGTGTCAGGATTTAGAGCGACCATTATTGCTTGGCGGCTAGATCGAACTCCCAACCTGATCCATTGGTCCCGCAATAATGACCGTCTGACCATGAGCAATGCAGGGCATACACAAACGATGTGTTCCATTGCTTCAGAATGACAGCCACTCAACCTGCATTCAGTACTGGTACCTAGCCTGTGCCATTCTGGAAGGTTCTTCAGAACGGCCCAGTCACCCATCCTCAGGACTAAAAACTCAATAAAGTGCATATGTACTTGATCGATAGGGCGGCTGAACACCCAATTTAAAATTGGAGATTACTGCCCAAGCGTGTTTCCTTTTTGACAGTCTTTCCCTGTCCGAGTGAAAGGACCACAGTCTAACAGTTTCATCAATTTTGTTTTATTTCAATGTTACAGATAAGTACACAATAAGGAATTACGGTCCTTTGACAAATACATATATAAACAATAACAGCACAAGAGGAGGGAGAGAAACAAAAGGAAATATTTTATTGCAATATCAATATGCAAATCAGATTTTCATACAAATTTAGATCAATGAAAACTAATGCGCATTGTGCAATAGTCAGAAATAGCTAACCCTTCGGCTGAAAAGGTATAACTTTAGCAACATCACCAGCTGATGAAGTGCAAAGGAATCAGTATAGTCTCTCTCAGGAATTGCAAGGATGATAGCCAGCCAGAGAAGCATAGAGAGTACAGCAGCTAAGGCGCTCTTCTCATAGAAACAGCTACTGCCAAATTCTTTTCTCACAGTAACATTATACCCCAAATGTTCAAGAATCCAACTCACTTAAAGTTTCCATTTTTACAATTCACTCAATTTCATTGGTCAGGCTTATGAGGTGACCATCTTCCGAGCCCCTTCATCCGAATTTCTCTGTTAAAGTCCTTTGTTGAAATTAATGTCTTCATCGCTGTTCGAAAGCAGGAAAATAGATTGTAGTTACTTCATGTCCTCATGCTCGCTTTCACATCAGCTTGTCACATGGTCAACACAATCATTCATAGAAAGAAATACTCAAACTGTAGGAAGAAAAATTCCTAGTGATAGGTTTACATTTGTACGCAACTAAACAAATAAATGAGCTTTTGTGGAAATTATGAATATATATGTTCCTCTAAGGCCTGTATTAGAAAAGAAAATACTATAGCAGGATTTGAGGCCTTCTTGGAGAGACCATTAAACCGTTGTTTTTTTCTAAAGAAATAAACACACTTCCATTAAGAGAACACATGAAAATACATAAGAAAATCGTTTTTAAAGATTTATCATACTAATTAAAATCATAGCATAATCTAATTTCTAAATGCAAACTTATTATTAATCAATGTTTTCTTTTTATAAGAAAAGGATATAGAGAAAATGATCCCAGTACACAAAGTACCAAAGCACCAAAGCACAAATGATAGTAATCAAAGAACAATTACTCCAAAACAAATAGTTATCATTTGAACACAGTGTTGTTTAATCACACCGGTTGTATGCGTTAGCCATAGTATTGTACAAATCTTTTCAAAAAGTGCCCCTGATGTGGGTGGGGGAAAAAAACTGGGAAGTGACGTGTTTAGAAGTGAGGATAAGGGATCGGCTAGGAGTGCAAATCCCACACATATATTAATAATACAAAGATGGGCTTATATTCAAACCCAACGCATTCTTATTATACACAGATATTCAGTTAGCCATACATATACACATTGTCACAGTGGAAAATCGCTGTTGATCAGACTGGCTATATACAAAGAAGTTGATGTTTCGACCCCTGGTTCGTAGTTTATTGATTCCCTTACAGCGAGGTCTTCATCAGGACAGGGTCAAGGGGATGGGGCCTAGGGATGAGGCATATGTTAGTCTATTAGGGTCAGGATGGAAAATTATTTAAAAACAACCAAAAGCGCACCTGGCTCAAAACATTTACCTTTTAGAAACCTCCACGTGTAGTTGGAGGGGAGTGGTGGGCAGGTGGGCTCCAAAACGAGAGCGGGAACAGACGCACCTGAGAAAATAAGGTGCACCGTCAAAGAGGACCCTGGTGGTAAACTTATAACATTTAAAATAAGTGGCACACAACGCCGCTTTTCTATCATTACTCTATTTGTAAAGGTTTAATGCATATTTATCAAGTCTCTCCTTTATACTATGTGTCTTTACATAAAAGTCCATGTTTTCATTTGCTTTCTACACAGAAATCATTTCAGCTTTTGATGACTAAATATGGTGTTTCTTGCTTGCACATTTTCGCGTTCATAATATTTCTTTTAATTTTCCAGTGTTAATAATGTTCACACTTGTTATTCATATGTTTGTTAATAACACGCTTGAAAGCAGATTTGATCAAGCAAGATTCTATTCGCAAAAATCATGCTCCATCACAACGAAAAAAAACTTGTCCAATAGTGGCTTGTGGTCAATACATTGAAGGAAGGGCAAGGAACCATGTAGAGCATTCAGTAGCTGAAATGGTTGTGCAGCATCAAACAGACAAGTGTTGACAATGTTGAAGAAATGTTTGCGGAACAGAGGTTGGTCTCGAAAGTGTTTTGTGACACATTTCTTTAGCACAGATGCTGTGGCAGTTTTGTGTAGGTTGGGTGATGAGAGGACAGGCTCAATAAGTCGGGCAGAGGGAAGTTGAGGCATGTGTAAGGTTATGTTAGGCCATGGGAGGGTCAGGTATGAGAGTACTAATGGAATTAATGTTGACAGTTCGGGGTATGGCGACGCGATAAAGAGGGTGGTGTGGTTGTGCGGCCATTCATATATGAAGTGGGCAGATTGTATGATAAGACTTTGGTCAGCTGCTATATCCTGGGGAGATATTGGGGAAACTTTCCTTGACTGTGGGAATCGAGAGAGAAGGGAGATTAGATTGATTTACCTACTGGAGAATTATCTAATTCTGCTGACTGGACTAAAGCTTGTGAAAATGACGAAAAGCGCATAAGGATGTTTAAGGACAAATAGAATGGTATGAAAACTGAACGCTCTATTTCCTAGTGATGGCCTGGAGAGGCCCCTTAAAGGTGTCGGCTAGTAACAAGGCATGCAAGGAGGTTAATAGTGAAATAGTTGGTATTTCTAAAACACTAGAAATAGACATGTTGATATTGGATACAGATGACCGATAATGTTCAAGCATGAAGGGGTGCATATGTCCTTGCTGGCAAATGGAATTTATTTGATTAAAGTCATGGGGGGGTTTGAAGAATGGTCAGGGAAGGTAGTCAATAGAGGGAAATGAGGAGACAGAAAGAACAACCTAGAGAACAGTTTTTCTGGTGGTAATAAAAGAGAGAGCTACCTTTACGCCATTGGCAGAACAGGAAAGGCCAATGGCTGGAGCACTAAAACAAAGTAAAAAAGCATTTTAAAGAATAGAATTGTAGTAAACAGCCAGGCCCACGTGCGGGCCAACTGAGCAAGAGGTTGATGGAGATTTTTGCATGAAGGAACATGAATTTAAGGGCTGGACTTGATAATAGTGTTAGTGTTATTGGCAGATTTGAGTCTTAAGCAGTGGGTAATATTTAAGGGAGGGTGAAATCCTAGAGTTTACTAGGCTGTTATGGATATTTAGGGTGCACAGCTATGTCAAAGGCTGGTATAAAGAGAGTCCTGCTTGGTTCCAAATAGAATTACCAAATAGAAAAGTGCCACAATGACATAGCAGGAGCACAGAATAAAAATACCAAGTAAGACAACACAGCTGCATTTCATTGAATCAAAGTTATCACACAAAATCTACCCATACTCACAGTCTGACAGGAACAATGACCTCAGAATAGGAACATTTGTTCATTTGATTTGTGCATCCTGGTTTTTTTTTATTTAACTAAAACCTCATAATTTCTCAAGGCTCCAGGACATCAGTAGCTACTCTATTGGAAAAATACGTTTATTCATATGCCAGTATATTAATTTCACCACAGGGTGACTAGTTGGGCTTGTTTCCGTTCTGTTGTCATCTCCTTTATCTTGTAGCTATTGCGTTTCAAAAAACATTCCTCTCTTTTGTGTCACTTAATTTACGCTATTATCCTCAACTCTGGGTTAATACAAATTGTGGTCATGACTGAGGTCATATTGTGCGTTGTTGAATGCTGTTATACAGCTGTTTATCCCAGTAAACCTATTGTAAATGTATCTAGCTCTTTACTGAGGCTGATATTTAATAGGGTTTGAACTATGGAATTGCTTATTTTATCAGCTGTGGTCTTGAATTTGAGGTGCAGATTTCCTTGTTCATGCTTTAAAGCGGTTTCAAAGCCTTTCAAATTCAAAGATGCAGCGTAAAAAACCATGTCCATTTTTAAATGTGTTTTTTATTTGCTGTATTAAAGAGTGTGCTTTCAGAAAATGAGTAGAGACAAATATTTCATTCTATTCCATCGGTCACACCATGAATGATGATGTCAAGTTTCTAAGGCTGCCTACAGACAGCTACAGCTGTCTAGAAGTCCTCATTCATATGTCCTTTAAAACATAATAAGTATAGTGAGCGCGCTTTGGGTCAGCCTCCTTCATCTTCTGGCTTTCAAATGTCTTTATTGGTTTGCCCATTGCTTGGATAGGCTGTCCATCAAGCAACAGGCAGATTGAAATTAATGCTTCCATTAATCTCAGCCACTGGCAATTGCTCAGTGCTGCATTCCAATTAATTGTTTTTCACCGTCTGTGCCAATCTGGAGCGGGACCAGGGCATGCCTCCTCCAGACAGAAACACAAGCAATCCCAGACTGATTTCAGCCTTGAAATGCCCCTTCAATGAGGAATACTTTGAAGCATGTAGCTTACTTAAAATAATATCCGCCAATGACAATCGATTAGTGCTGCATTTCAGTCCATCATCTTGCACCCAGTATGCCACTCAGGACAAACACCAGATGTCCACAAATCTGTCTTGGCCCTGTTCCAAGAGGGACAGTCCATCCCAAACTGGCAGGTATGGTCCCATCTTGATAGGAACAAGCAGGGTACAACTTGATTCCTGTCGCTTAGTGGGCACGGAACATGTGTGAAGCAATAACTGTTGCACTTAGTAAACATGACAAGTCATGGATGATTACAGTGCTGCTTTTGTGCTCCCACAGTTTTTTTTATGGTATTCTCTGAGTCATTTATTTGGAGTACAGCCAATGCGTGTTTTGTAAAACTACAGTGAGTCTCCCCATCAGTCTAAGTGTTAAGTGACATAGCTAGGGTGCCATGGGTTCGAAGCAGTAAATGAAAATAGCCTACTTCCCTTTGGGTAGTACAAAACAACTGTAATGGGGATGCTAACTGGGCCAACGCACCTCTGAGCACTGGTACCCTCGTAACTTTGCACCCACTACACTCATGATAGCTACACTACTGGCAGTAGTAGTAAAGATACATCATTTGTGGTATAGGTCATACAGCTAGTCATTGCTAGTAAGCTCTTGAATGCTCCCAACAAATCGAAAGAGATTAAAAAAATTGTCTCTGAACTTTCAAACCCTGATAGAATCACTCTACCGATCACGTCTTCTCAAAATCTGTGATTCGCTCAATTATTTTTTTATCAAGAAGATTGAGACCATCAAAAAGAGTATCCTCTTTAGCCCCTTACAAAATATTCTGCCATCTGAGAATATAAATACAAATATTTTTCATCCTTCCCTGAGATCAGTAAAGAGGAGCTAGTAGACTTACTGACAAAGGTCAAATTGGGCTCTCCCAATTATACCTGTCCTCCAAATGTTTTAAAAAGGGTATTTACTCAGCTAGGGGAGGGCCTTAGCACTGAAACTATGTGCTGCTAAACAGGTTTTGCTGTTGCGTAGTGGCACGAACACCATACCCACACATGCAGACTGGACATCTCTGGGACTTATTAGCCATGGAAAAATTGACAGCAGTAGTAGACCACACACTTCCCAAATTTGGAAAAATGTGGGGACCCTGACGATATACTTGTCTAATACATTTGGGGAGCTTACCTGCCCGATATATTTGCGGGTGCTCCAACGTACGGCAGATACGGAGCACTACACATAAGACCTACAGACGAAGGGAGGGATAAAGGGATCATTAGAGGTTCCATATGTCAGAGCATAGATGATTACTTGGTTTATATGTAACTGTTTATGCATGATTTTGTCCCCCTCCCCCCCCCCCCCCTACTTTCTCTCTCCACCCAATTGTGCGCTGCCGGTTATTGGATATCGGCGACTGTACTTGTACCTTTTTTTCAAATGCAAATAAAAATATATAAAATCCTAAAAAGGGTATTTACCCATTACCCAGACCTGACTTTATCTTTTCTTAATCGGTTTCTCAATCAAGGCACAGTTCCTAGTTCCTTAAAAAAGGCAACTGTAGTCCCCCTTACAAAACCCAGCCTGAAAAACTATTGGCTAATTTCTCTCATCCCCTATTTGGCAAACTTACTTGAGACACATGAAGCTTGTCATCTCTGCTCCTTTATTGAGGCCTCAGACTTCCTTGATCCCTGCCAAGCGGGCCTCTGCCCAGCTCACTCAATAAAAACAGTGATCCTCTGGTTAGTAGATGAAATGCGAGAGGAAGTGGATAAAGGCAATACTCAAGCCTAGTATTCCTTGACATGGATGACTATAATCTTCCGGCTGACTGTGTCAGAGCCGCGGGGCTGCAGGACTCCGCAATCAGCTGGATTATCTCCTTTCTCAAGGACATATGTCAATCAGTTAGACTTTCCCCAGGGCCAGACTAGCCGCAGCAGGCACTTGGCGTTTCCCCAGGGGGCTGCCATGGTGAGGGCTGGGTTTGGACCCCGGGGGCCATTTTTTGTTACAGGGGGTCGGTTTTGCAGCATAGTATAGCTGCAAAACTGCCCCATGTAACAAAAGCTGCAGAGGATAAGATGGGAGTGATGCTTTGCGCTAGCAACACCCACCCCTTTTTCCGGTGGCCAGCCTAACTGTTTGCCAGGGCCGGTTTCGGTTCCCAGTCCAGCCGTGACTTTTCCCCTTTAATTCCCCTGAAGTCCAATTGAATTGTGGGGTACCACAAGTCTCCTCTCTTTCCCCTCATCTTTTTAATTTATATATCCGCCCCCTGGCTCAATCTTTCTAAAACATGAAAGTCAAAAATGTTAATTATGCTGATGACATGCAACTCCTCTTTACGATTGACAACACTCCTAATTCCTAGTTGCATTTGCAAGGCACCATGCTGTTCCTCAGGGATTGGTTGAACAACAACCATCTGAAACTAAACACTGACAAGACAGAGATAGTAGTCACCAAAAATAAGTTTGACCTTTGGAGTCCCTCCTTTTGGCCCAATTAGATGGACTTCCCCCATCTCCAAAGAAGTCGGTTGGCTTCAATATTGACAAGGTGTTATCTCTAAAAGCGCAGCTTGGTTTAGTGATATCTTCCTGCTTCTTCCAACTTCGCAGAATTAAGAAGATAAAACACATACAAGACTTATTCGATGATTTCTAAAGTCTCCTTGTGTGGGAGGCTTGTGGATAAACTTTCAACGTCCAACCCTATGAGGATGCTGGTGACAGGGTGGAACTGTAGGCCCTTGAGAAGACAAAGAACTACCTTTGTATCCTGTAGGTATGGGTCTGTTCCTTATATTAGAGGACATAAGAAGGCGTCCGTAAATTTTGAAAGAGGTACCAATATCGAATCTATACCTGATACAATCGGTCGCCATAGTAGGTTTTCCCAAGATTTCTGTATTTTGGGTATTGTGTTGAAATAGGGGGTCACCCGGTGTGTGTTAATCAGGAAATCCCCTTCTTTCTTAGTGATTCAATCATGTAGTGTCGCCTGCTCCACCATACTCGTGATCCGTATCCTTAGGCGTTCTGTGGTATCATCTCTGATGCATTAGTAATTCCTCTCGTCTTCCAGTAGTCGCATGCACTCACGTAGTTTGTAGGACAATGACACCCACTTAATCTGCTAGTTTCACTACTACATCCTTGCCGTTAGCCAGTTGTTGGATGGCCGACTGTTCTTCTCTGCATGTGTTGTGGAAGATTTCGATGGTCCTGGATCAATCTTCCCTATTTCTTTCAGAATCGCTTTTTCAAAAGCTAGGCGTTCGATGGGTTATTTGGCAGATGGTGGAGTGAAATTTGATTTCAGGTGTAGTCCTGTGTCACTGTCACTGGTTTCAATTGCTGGTTTGCTGGCAAAAAAACCTGTCGTTTAATTCTACAAATGAATTAATTGATCTTGCAGCTTATTTTGAAATTATCCAGACTAGGTGTAGGGACGAATCCTAGACCTTTTTCCAGCACTTTGAGTTGGGTTGATGATAGTCTTGTCTGTCAAATTGACTACTAGGCTGGGTGGTTGCTGGTACCTGGGTCGTTCTGGGGGTCCATGCTCCTCGTTGTCATCCTTTTGAGTTCTAGTGGGTTCGACCACTGCACTTGTTGCCCTTTCTTCGTCCATCCTCTTTGTGCTCCTTTGCCTCTGCCTAAAAAAGGAGTCGATGGTTCTGGGAATTCAGGTTGTTGTGCTGAATTCCAATATGCTTATGGCTGTTGTTGGAATTGTGGTGGTCCATACAAAAAAGGGGGTACTGGATAAGGTGGGGGGCCGTTGAAGGGAGGTCACACTTACAATTGTCCTCCTTGGTGTCCCAGCCATCTTGCCTAGTTTCACCTATTTCTGAAGGTGCCTCTCCTATTATTGCCAGTGTCTGAACTGTCAGAACCGGTGTCTGATCCATCACTATCTGTATTGTATCTGGGGTTTCTACCTGTTGATGAATTTAGGCAAACCTCTGAAGTGTGAATCTCATCCTTCATTTCTTGTGCTGCTGTCTTAATAATGAGGACCAACCAGTCTCTGGTACAATTACAGATTATTTTATTTATTTAACGTATAAAGAGCACTGTCACCTAGCAGGCATCCTGGTGCTGGCAGACTCAGACAGAAAGAAGAACCGTGATGAAACAACAACCAATCCTTCCGGAATGCTTTATCTTGTTGGAAAATGAAAGGTTTGTTGCATACAAGCAAACCATGGGTTGCTGCATTTACTCCCAGATACTCCGTCATCATGATCCTGATCCATGGTCTAGATTTGGTTTCTTTCAAGTTCTGTTAACTTGGCCCAGCCTGGGTCCTGATGAAGAGCTATTTGGGGAACAGCTCGAAACATGTTGACAAAAACACATTACAGAGACAACCAGACTTATTAAGGTCCGGTTTCTTCTCAGTAAATGACCCCTGATTTTTAACCATGCCAACTAGGGGCAGAAAAAAAGAGTGGCCAACTTGTTAGATATTTTAAATTATCTTTCCCTTTCCACTCCACATCACTGCACTACACATAGTCTACAATAAAAAGTGCTTCTAGCTAACTTTCAAGTCGCAGCACACCTCAATCCGTAGATGATTGAGAGGAACCCTAATGATGAAGCATGCCACCTTGGGGCAACCCTGGTGGGTGAGGGGTCTCTAGAATAAAAGTAATTTTTCTAGACAAGGGATTACAACTAATTCTTGCTGTATCGTATCTAATTCCCTAAGAACAGGTTTTCTTCGATATACTCGATATACTCGATTTTTGTCTAACTACGAAACTGTCAGGAGTATAAACCTAGCCTCTACCTCTGCCTCCCTCTCTACTTTAGTAACTACTCAGTGAAGTGAAACAATCTAATGTACCAAATGTAAACACAGATTTCAAGAAATACATTTTTAAAAACAATTCTTACATGAATCTTAAAGTATGGATTACAGACCAAATATTTCAATGTGGTGATTCACATTTTGGTTCTTAAGGCCAATCCATATCCCTAGGTCAGCTCCTGCTCTGCTCTCTCAGTGAATTTATTAACTTATCCACATCGCAGGTTATTCAGAATTGTCTGAGGTTTTCACTAAATTATTTGAAAGTAAATCTGAAGGAAGATTGTGAATACTAACATAAGAATCAAATAAGCATTGTAAAGAGATTTCGTTTGTGGAGGGTCATTGCAGGATCAAAAGGCAAACATATGTGCATTGCCACATAGGAAAGTAACTGCAGTTTTATTAGAAACACTTTGACAAAGTGGGGATTTAGAGAGAAGGATGGACCAAAATCGGCTCCAGACATAAAGAATGGACTGCATCCAGTGCTTGGAAAAGCAGAATCTGGTGGATAAAACAAGTGAAGCATGTTAAAAATAAATCGGAAACATTTAGCAAATAGTAAACACGGCATAGTATTCTTAGCTTGGTAATTGGCCCTTGGTAGTAAATAGGAAAAGTGTCTGCGTCATTTAAAAGTGATGTATGTAACACATCCTTCAAGGCATGCCGGTAGCCTGGTCATGCTGCCACCTTAGAGATTGGTGGTCAAGTGCTTCAAACAACAGGCAGTCCTTGCTACTAGGTGCCCCTAGACACATATAGTATCTAGGGGCACCTAGTAGCAAGGACTGCCTCTCAAAATTGCATTGAAAGACGCAATATACCTCATAAAATGTAAACTGATTACCACCACAGACCCCCGCAGTTAGGCTCCACATGGCCCCTGAAGGTTCCTTTTGTTTATTGGACTTGGTGCGCATGGTGAGGATACCAGAGGGTGCCCACTATCTAGGAGGCATAACTCGTCTGCCTTCACCACTTGAAGAGTGATACAAGGATCAGCTTCAAATGGGCATCTTAACCATTCATTGGCCCGTTGTTCGGGTACTTGAAAAACAAGGCTCGGTTCCTTGCTAGAGCATTGAAACCACTTTATTTCTTACCAACAGTCTCTTGTACCTTTGGCGTGAATGATCATCCTGGGTTGGTTGCTTATATCATGTGGCAGCATTTTTGGGTCTGCCTGGTGTTGTGAAGCATTATAAAAATGTACAAAAGAATGCAACATGTATGATTAAAGAATGACTATCAGTACACGTCTGCCTTGAACTCCTCTTTCTCACTAGTGTCACTTGTCTCTGGTCTGAAAATGTATAATGTAGTATCACAGTTTCCAATAGTGTACTCTGTCCAAGCTGCTGTGATTCTATCCTAGTAATCCATGTTTGGGTCCCAACACCAGACTTAACATTTTATTGTTCTAAAGTTATAGAAATGCCTACAAAATTCCTCTGATTGTGCATTTGTAGGAGGCCTGTGGGACGCTCTGGGTTCTGTCTAGCACCACAAACTTCCTTGGGATCGGTTTGGTAACCAAAATCAGCCCTGGCAAAAAGTGCTCAAACCCGTCCGCACTGCAGGAGTCAATGACTAGAATGGGGCCACGGTGGCCTTGAGGTAATGCCGCAGCCAACTCATCCTTCTCTGAAAGCAACCCTGTAGCCCGCAAACGATTGTGGAAATGACAGAGTGGCAGAATGGCCAGTCCGGCCCTGCCTGGGCGTCTGAGAACACCAATGAAACTCTGGTTGCAGCAGCCTAGGCCATGTGTATTTTTAGGAAAGCCTTACACTTTGAGAATTGAATATTTCTCATTGTTGCCATTATTGCCAGCTTGCCACCTAAGGGCACATTCCAGGATCCATGTTTGCTAATTAATTTCAGATGTTAACACGCCCAGCCACAAGCTCACTTGTTCGCCAGCCCAGGATGCCTTCCGCGGTGCCCACCAACAAAAATACTGGGCTCTAAAATTATTTGTGAGAAACATTCCTATCGTGCCTCGTGGTTTTTGGCAGAAGTCCATTGTATAGCTGTTTGCTACACTTTTCACTCGCCCTTGCTCTCAGTGCATCTGTGTTTAATAGGCCTTTCTACTTATCAACTCTCCACACAATGACGTCGACCCCCTCGCCTCGAGGCTGGCCGCTTTCTGCGGTTTCCTCAAAACCTCGCACTTCATCAAACTCCGGCTGCCTGACTCGCTCCCGCCAGTCTATCGCCACTGCTAATAAACAGCAACACGAGGAGCATATATCCTGGTTGCTGTCAAACCCCTGCATTCCTGGGTGAAATGAAAGTCCCATTAACATGCTCCTTCTCATTGCCTTTGACAGCTTGATCAATTAGGTCCCCTCTTTAGATGACCTCTGCACCGCCATGACAAGAAGGTGAATGGGAAATGAATAGTCTGCCTAGATAATGGGTTACTGTGCGCCTCAGATATGATCAGATCGCCCTGGCTGATAGGCAGGCAGGAAGCTGATAACCTGTATTCTGTTCCTGCAGAGGGCTGTGAATAAAACATGTACAATGCACAGCACTGTAAGGAAACTAATGGCTATGGCAGTGGACAGTATGTTGTAAATAATGTGGGGACTTGGTGCATGCTGCTGATAGAAGAAAAACATACAAATAGTGGATTACAAAGCAACCCAAGGGATTTTCATGCAAACTAGGTCTTATTTTTTATGTGTCCAACATTGTTCATTCCCACATCTTTAGAGATGCAGCTCCTCTATACAGTTGTAGTATCCCAGAACCTTTTGTAACAAGCACTGGCAAAGCCAAAAGGTCTATCTCATCAATGAAAGTGTCTCTTCCATAGAATTCCACCACATGCAATAGGTTGAGAAGGGTGAGCAGATGCGGAGCATAAGAGCCCGCTCCACAGGTCACAGTGACTTTTCATAAAAGAAGCCAGTCAGCTGCCCTCCGTCCCCTGCTGTCACAGCTGTAAGACCCCAGCAATCTGCAGGACATTACAGTCATCGCTATTGTCTCGCTGCTGCACGTCAAGACGTGTTTGGTGGTATCAAAAGCTGAACAAGTCACTTGAGATGGTGATTGTACAACACAATGACCACCACAGAGAAGTAATTTACATAACGAACAGCTGTGCAGAAACGGTGAGTTAAGACGAAAGTCATTCATATCCATCAGCAATACCAGCGGCAACTGAGGCCGTCACTCTTGAGGCTGGCGCTGTCACGTTGGACTGACAGATGTGACTAGTATCCCTGAGCCTGATAGTCTTTTCACCCAATGAGATGATGTTCATAGGCACTGAAGAGTATCCGGGTAAGCTCCACCAAAGTACTTGGAAATCAGGCAGAAGAGACTAAAGCAAGAAGCTTCTGGGCTGCTTTGATAAGGCGAGAAGAGGCAGGTGGAGTACTCTAGCTGAGTTAATCAGAAGACTAATGTACAACTAAAGGGGAACTTGTCAGGAGTGTGCCAACCTAAAACAGGAAGCTGATGGAGACTGAAGAAAAAGTGGAAAGCTCAACAAGACAAGGATCATGTAATAAGCTACAAACAGGAAATAAAAGGTTCACTGAGGAAGGGATAACTGGTGCAGGGACTAGATAGTTAAAAACTAGATGCAAGAAAAATAACAAGAATTCTACTGGAGCTTCTGAATGCTGGATAGAAATTGCAAAGCAAAGTGGAGGACTGACAGCTTCCTTGTGCAGCAGATGCCGAACTAGAGGACGCGACAGAGCCTCTGTGTCAGACTGCAGCACTATTCTTGTTCACATGCTCAATTGATGCAGATATGGTGGAGACTGTGTCTTTTTCACTGGCACTGTGGCCCACGAGAGATTAAAACACAGAAACATATCTCAGTGCTGCCGACATCCACATCAAGAAGCACTGAACTACTCCATGGACGAGAAGATATCCCCAAGTTGATCTTGCCTCTCCTGCAGCTAAGACTTCGGACCTGGTACCTGACAGGCGCTGCTGTAGGATGTCAAATCAATCGATCAATTATATCTTTATTCGGAATCAAAAGTATCCATAAAAGTACATTTTAAAATGACAGCATCACAATAAAATTAAGAAAAGTTATGTCGTTAGACTATGGTATTACTATAAAAGAATTCTAATAAGTGCCCATCGTCATTAGTGCCCGGAAAGCGATTTTACAAAATGTACCCACATAGAAAATACTCTCATCGTCAGTGAGTTGGAGCAACTTACTATATATTACTCTAAAATCTCTGATGGCAAACATTTTAATTGGGGGAAGTAAAATGCTCTTAGTGCACGTACGATAAAAGTCACAGAAGAATAGGAAAAGTAACCGAGAATGGCCTGAACTTCCACCACAAGGGCAGGGGTAAATATCGATCCAGGTTTGCCTGAAATCCCAAGGGGAAACATAACAAATATTTTACGGGACCTGCCCTGAAACAAATCAGTAAACTTAACTCCCAGTACCCCATCGGCTTTGTTAAATACCCTGCGATCAAGTTATTAATTCCAATATTCATGTAGGTCACCACACTTGCCTTTGAAGTCGCCATTATCAGTGAAGATTAATCCCAAGTAAGAAAAAGTGTAATGCAAGTGCATTTATAAAATAGACTCACCCACTTTAAGTGAAGTCAAATTATGTTTCTTCAGGCCGCATGACATTATATAAGATTTATTCAAATTAGTGCGCAAATCGAGTGACGCCATAACATTTACAAAACCTTGCACTAACAGTCACAGAGCACTCGGGGTGTGGGCCATTAGCATGGCATTATTGGCATAAAGCAATGATGGTAAAAATTAGCCTTTAACTTTAGGAACATTGGGGGTTATGGATGATAAGAAAGGATGAAGATCGTTGATATATAAAATAAGTAAGACTGGAGCTAAAAAACAGTCTTGTGTCACCCCCTAGCAATTCCGATGGCCTGATACACCTCCCCCTGATTATTTATTCTTATTCTGACCTTCATGTCCCTTTGCAAATATGCTATAAAGTGCACCAGTGCTTCATCCATACCACAAGTTAAAAGGATGTACCACAGCTTTGAATGATTTATACTATTGAACTCTGTGGTGTGGTCAGGTCAATACATGTCAGGTACATTGAGGAGTTTTGTGCAATAGTATATTTTCCTATCAGTAAGTTAAGATTGAGACACTGCTCTACTGTGACAATCTTAGGTCTAAAACGATATTGGCAAGGATAACAAATTCACTTCTTGCTTGCCCATTCTTTTATCTGATTGTATAAGACCTGCCCCAAATATGTTGGGTCTTAGCGATTAGGGAAATGGGCCTATAACATCTGGGCTGCGAATGGTCTTGCTTTTTAAAAATGGGAGCTATTGTTGATGTTGAACATGTACTTAGTAAAGGGAAATGTCCTAAGTTATTAAACACGTTCAGTAACATCATGATAAAATCCTGGGATTATATTTAAAGAGGTCAATCAGTATCCCATCAAGGCCGTAGGCCTTGCCCCCAATACTCTGATTTAATGCATCCTCAACTTCCCCCATGGTTAGCTGAACGGAGGCAAAATTTGGGTACGGGATATGATCCGTACATATGCATAAAAAATGCAATTCCCATGTGTCACTTGAGATATTACAGCTAATCTTTGATTCTCCTTGACTGAGCTGTTTCATCTCGTTCACTGCTAACCAAAAGAGTTTCCTGATCTTGGAGTTGGCCGATAAAACAAGGGAGTCCCAATGCTGATCTGTTACTTCCTTTTTCTGGCTGTGACTACTTGCTTATATGACTGGCGTAGACCCACCACTACTTACAGGTTCCTCGGGGAGGCCTTAAGTGTCTGTCGCAGTTGGCGATTAGCGATGGAGCACCCATGACTAAACAATTCTGTTTTAATACTGTGAGGTTTTATGCGTCTCTTAATGAGGGAACAGAGCTGGACAAAAGCCACGGCTGCTGGGTAAACAGTAAGGCATGCCATAACCACATGGATATTCTCACTGATCACTTTCTGAAATAAGCGTGCGGGTGCAACTGTTTCCCAAGTTAATCTAACACCAGCTGATGAGAGTTCTAGCCTACCAGCTCCGATTTCCTTTCTATAGTAGGGTATTGGGGCTCAGCAAAGGACTACATCTATTGAGTTATGGTCACTATAACCAGAAGAAGTAACTTTTGCTGATAGCAACAGACCTTCTAGATTAGGAGATATAACGAAGTGGTCAATTGTAGACATATGCCCTCCCCCTAAAGGTAGGTAGTGAGTCTGTGTGGCTACCTCCTAGATCCATAACATTATCTAGTTCGTAAGTCGCCAGAAGTAATGCCACCTCAAATCCTCTAACATCTGATCTGCTCAGAGTATAAGAGGCAGTGTCAGTGTCCTGGGTGGTGTTGAAAGGATTTAAAAAAAAATGCTTGATGGGTTTAAAATAGCATTAAGATCGACGCCAAGACAAAAAACAGCTAGTTGGCTGCTAACCCCTACAGCTAGCTGTAGAGATGAAATGTATTCAAACACAATTGGGAATTTGGTATTGGGCATGTTAGTGAAGTCATTATTATAAAAATGAATTAAAAAGATGGTTAGACCTCTTTGGTACCTCACTGCCTGAATATTACTGTCAATCATCTTTAATGCCTAATATTCACCCAAGTAGCTAACCCACTTGTTGCACGGCCTGATCTAGAAGGGGTTGCTAAATTATAATAGCAGGTGAAACCATCTCCAAATATTTCTTGGGTCGTCCAGGTTTCCTGAAACTTTAGGATATTGAACTGGCTAATATAGGCAAGTCAGTCAGGACCAAGTAATTTAGATTGTAGCCCTGCAATATTCCAGCTCACAATTTTCAGTAAATGATCATCATTGCCTTGAGTTAAATTCCGAGTGAGGGGGGCTTTTCAAGGAGGTTTAGAAGCCGTGGTGTTACATAAGAGCCTGGTCCTGTCTTTTGGATCGGACCTCAGTCAGTCTAAGCTGTCAGGCCCTCTAAAGTGGAGAAACTATTGTGGTGAACGGACAATTGTGGTGGAGGGAGAAAGAATTTCTAAAGCTGTGGGTCTATAAAAGTAGCCAAGAGGGAGGCAACAAAGTTTGGAGTTGAGGTCACCAAACACTTGATGGCATATTAAGATTGATGACAATACAATCTCCCTCAATGTCTTTGTTCCTACGACCTACCCACCCAACCAATCAGTATTTCGTTACACCTTGAGGGATTCAAATGTTTATGTTTGAAGAGCCAGTCAATACATTTGTTCCACAGATGGTTCCTTTTCTGCAGTGGTCATGGTGACTGCTGTTGAGATATTCCCTGCAGAATTGTGCTTAACAGGCTGAGCTGGTCTGCGATGCGCTAACAAGGCTACATCAGTTGACCCCACGTTAGGATTTAAGTTTTGGATCTGAAGTGTGGATGCAGATGGTGGGAGAGTCTCATGAGTTAAATTGCCCCCCTCTCTAGTCATCAACGTTGGGTGATTATAAACTGCTTCCACACTCTTCTCTAAGCTGGCCAAACGCCTCACCAATGGCCTAAGTTTTTTGTCTGGAATTGTTAAAAAGGGTTCCAAAGACAACCGGTAACCAAAGACCCTTTTATGTTGCCCGGCAGTATCGCCTCTATGACCCACCAATATTAATCAATGAAGAAGCAGGCGCTGGAGACTGGAAGGCGGGAAACGAGGATTTTATTCTCTCCGGAGGAGAACACATCAATTCAGACAGCAAGTATCGTCACGAGGTGCTCTAACCACATCTCTGAGGCCTGGCCTCTTATACTAGGGTTTACGACCTTTATTGCACATAACACATTCTCGCAATACTTTAGAACTTGAAAGAACATCCTCGGAATCTCCCCTTCAGACCCGTTCCCACACACATTTACAGTTGGATTCCCCACCCTGGTCACAACAGGTGATGGTCGTCGCACAGCAGGGCATTCCGCCGATTCACGGAATGCATGGGGTTGATCGGATCTCATGGGGTGGGGGCTTTGATCGGTTCGGGGGTCTTTTGATGGAGAGGGGAAGCTTCCTACTGTACGGGGTAATAAACAGTATCCGCAGAGCCAGGTGGCGGCCTGGGAACAGGGAAGACAAACGGGGGCACAGGAAAAAAGGGGTTTGTATCAGAAGGATCTGAGGCCATGAAAGGAATGAGGGGAGGTGTCGCGCTGGGAACAGGATGGGATTCCGTGGTGAAGCCGCGCTGAAGAGGGGTTTATGACCCGAGGCATGAGAGAGCGGGGGTTGTCAGCGTGCGGGGGAATGCTTGCGAGGTTAAGAGAGAGAGAGACGCGCTGGCTATTAGTGAGGGGCAGGGAGGCCATGATGCTCAAAATGGCTGTCGCTTACGCGCACGAATGGGCCTGGAAAGGGGCAAGATGGCGCCGATAATGTTCACTAAGTTTGTATTTATTTTTCACAGAATGATACTGAGCCTAGAGCAAAACAATGCCAAGAAGGGGGGATCCACGTGTTGACCGACATTATTCTCACTGCCCAAAGTTTCAACTTTGAAGGTAATTGGAGCTGGGGCTGTGGTTCCGGGACAGGTGCGGACTGTATTGGCTGTGAGGAGGCGATTGTTACTGCTTGCGGCTTGACTCAGTTGTTTCCTTTTAGCGAGAACCTGCTTGCCAATGGCTCTATTCTGCTTTGCTGCTGTGGCGGTGGGAGGGCGTGGATCCTCTGATGTTGTCAAGTATTTGGGTAGGTCTAGGTTATTGTACGAGGTTGCACTTATATTTAAGCCTAATGTATAAGGCTGCGGGGATACCATTACCTTGGTCTTAGATTTACTATGCCAATCTACTCCATCTACCAGAATATTTGCGACCTCTCAAGATCCAATGATAGTTTGTATTCCAATAAGTTTGTCTCATTAGAGACATACCCAACAACTCTTTCTAGCATCGTATCAATAGAAACAGTGGGGCGTAAAATGTTGTTGCTTCTTTCATTCCTGCGTTTTTTCATAATGAATGTTCATAAGACTCTTACCCTGCTCTGTGGGCCACCAGTTCCCAGTAAAGATCTTCGGCTTCCCGAGCCAAGAGGGATGGCCCTGCCCAACATTGTCCGGCCACAGACGGAACCCCACTGGAAGAACTAAGCACCTCTGGGCACCGTATGTGGTTTAGGCTGCTTCCTGTCGCTCAGCAAACTGGGGCTTGCGGTTCAGGCCTCACTGAAACAGGCTTCACTCTCCCGTGCAGCGGAATAAGCACCTCCGGGCACTGACTGCGGCGTAGGCGGCATCCTGCCACTCACCAAACTCAGGCGTGTGGTCTGGACCCCACAGACACAGGCTTCAATCTTGCCTGCGCAGCAGGAACCCCGCGGGAAGAAATAAGCGCCTCCGGATGCTGACTGCTGCGTAGGCAGCTTCCTGCTGCTCAGCAAAATGGGGCTTGTGGTCCGCGCCCCTCTGACACTGGCTTCACTCTCTCATTAATGGTACAAGGCCACTAGACACCTCAAATGGTGAAAGGCCAGAGGAGGAAGAAGTTGGTGTAGAGTGCCAAGATGGAAATTATGGAGCCAGCTGGTATGTGCAAATTCCTGCTTGATAAATGAGAAAGGACATAATATTGCCAAGACAGGCCATTGAGCTGTTGAGACTGAGGCGAAAGTTCACTCACACATGCCACATAGTAGTATTTGATGAAGGTGTACATCCATTTGAAGTTAATGTAACAATTGCTCCTGTGGTAGTAACTCGATATTAATCCTAAATACTCGGATGATATTTTGGTTCCATTAGTCCTGCAACAAACCCACTGAAATGCATCTGCCAGATGTACTTTGCACACTAATTGCTACTGTGCCTGTGTCACATTGCAATATAAAATCCTGCATAATCTACATAAGGTTAAAACAAAGATAAAACATTCGGGTTAACCATCATTTACTTAATATATTATTACTGTGCATATTGATTACTACAAGTTGCAGGGTGACTCGCATGTGAAAGTTTCACATTAACAAAGGTGCGTACGATGGAAGGATCCACAGCAGAGTTGTCATAATGATGCACAAATGACGTAGTATCCGGTGGAGCTGCAGTCACAGACATGCCAACGATCCACAATTACCTCCCTTTTTAGTGTAGTCAATGTCTTTATCAACTATAGTAAGCAGGTGGCTGCGCCATGTTTCCAAACTTTCTTGTTTGTTGTAATAGAGCACGATAGTTACAACTCTCACACACCTAGGTAGCCATGACAAACCTGGCTCTATGGGCAGCAAAGTCTGAAGTAAAATATAGGACAAGGAGGAGGATCTGAAGGGACAAGGAGGAGGATGTGAAGGGACAAGGAGGAGGATGGCTGTGAATTATGCCATCTCTGCATCTAGGACATAACAGTAGCATGCCAGGGCATTAGTCTGCCAGATCACACTCACAGTTGTAGCAGCATGTGCTAGGTGTTGTGTGCTGAAAAGGGTGTAACTGGCACAAGCTACGAAGTGGCAAGCTCTTTGTACTTCAGAGAAGCGGGATCCGCATAAAGGCTGAGAAGGAGAGGAGCAGACTGCGCCCCAAAGATCAGATGTGCCAGAGACAAAAGGAGGTGTGGGGCACAAACAGAAGGCAGGCACCCAGCACCAGTTCAGAGACGTGGGGCCAGCAGAAGAGCCAGTGGGCTTGATAAAGGTAGAGGTTCACAGCATTCCGAAGTTAAGAGTAAAAGAAAAGTTACCAGGGGTAGATCAGAGGAAGGTTACCTAGTGCACTGAATGTAATGGGAGCAAACGTGGTGTTTAACCACAATACTGAAAGAACTGTGTGCTTACGAAAAAAGATACATCACACTGCAGATGCTGACATAAGCAAACACTCAAATAATTCAAAATAACAGTTTGTTTTTAAAAACCTGGTGCCAATTCTAAAGAGTTATTTTACAATTGAAGATAGAAACTGCTGCTGACAAAATAACCCTGTGCAAAAAGGTATGGGTTGATGCCAAACCTTGACGGACAACACAGGAAGCTAATGAGCGAAGGTTGTTCGACCACACAAGCCAGTGGCTGAAGAGGGCCCCTTTCCATTTATTATATGTTGTGATGGATTGACATGAGGTCCGGCACAAAGCTAAGACTGTCTTTAGAAAGATCTAAACATACCTAAAAACAAAAGTGGCACATTGCGACATCCACATGATATTATCTGAGGAGCAAATTCCCCACATAATTAGCATGTTAATCCAACACCTCAACATCTAATATTTGTGTGGCCAATCAAAGAGCTTACATTCTTCCCAGTAAAGTTTCCAATATGCAGCATCTCATTTTTGGGCCTGGTACTCAGTTCAGTTTTGCTTTAAATTGGCATCTGACACTTTGTCTTTATTGCATATTTGCTAGATGTGCATATCTGGCTTCAGGAGAAGTTCTATAATCCATTCAATGTTTAATATCAGCTATGACTTTCTTGGTGTCAAAGAAGAACATGCAATTAAAATACTTTCTCTACCATAGGGAGTGCCATCTGGCAACATCTGGTTGTTTTCGGTTTCATTAGTCTTGTAGAAGTGGACCCAGCTTCATGAAAATCCCTTTCACAAAATAAGCTGCCTGGCTCGTACCTAATCAGCATATGCACAAGACAGGCAATGTCAGGCAACCTCAGGCATATTTTGGACACATTTGACTGACCATTGAAGTGTAGGGTGAGGCTTCAGGCATTAAGAGATACTTGCTAAGAGAATGAGATTTTATTGTTGGCATTAGTCACAGTAATGAACTCGGGAGGATATCGGAATGGGGAGACCATAGCCAGTCTGTATAATGGTCGTAGTAGATTGGTGTATGATCTGTTGACGGGTTTGTGCAGAATGTCACCATGGAATGCAAATGGGCTTAATAAACCTATTAAGCATATACAAGCCCTCAAAATCTTAAAACGAAATATGCACATATATCATTACATGAAATCTTTTAGGCCATTTTAACTCCTTATTCAGTGCATTTATGTGACAGGGAGAAACAAAAAATCGACAGCAAGACACTAAACATGAGGTTTTCTCCACTGCAAACAAAAAGAAAGACCTTGTGGTATACCCATGCAATACCTTCAAATCAAAGTTTAAAACAGGTTCTTTTGATACCTTTGAGAGGTCTGGACTTGCTACTATTGTGGTCCAAATGTCATTGGTAGTAATACATTTCTACACAACACATCCGTTGGCTTGATTCTCTGAATGAGAACACCTGCGCTCTCCAAGCCTAGACAGAACCTGGTGTGTTTTGTGATGGAGGGATTTCGCTTCTCCCTGTTGGTGCTGTAATTTAAATTTCTGTTTAGAGTTTCATTTCCTAAACCATGATTTTTCCTTCGAAGAGTTTTAGTCCACTCAAGTCTTTAGGGATTTAGATTTTACCCTCTATCCTAGACTCCCAAAACTTTCTCCGGAACCAATTAAGTATGCGTACTCCGCTACACATCTCTCAAACACTATAGGAAGTATAGGCACTCAGGTTTTTATTTTTAATCAGGCAGTTTACTCACACTTCTAGCTGAAAATCAGGCATTGACTTTGAGGGTGATGTGAGTTGTGGGTTGATATTTACTAGGAGTGCTTAAATAATTAGATAAGGATATTGTTTTAAATCATTTTGAAAGTGTATTTATTAGCATTGTTTAGTGTGTCTTTAACCCAGAAATTGGAGGCAAATTGGCCACGTAAATGACTGCATATAAAATGTAGGCCCTTTGGATAAGTTGTCTTATAAAGGTCAGTTGAAGTGTTTTAAATCAAATATATTCAGACTTGACACAATGTCATCAAAACCCAGGTAAAGAGATTAAAATATTTCTGAAGAACTGAGCACTAAAGAAATATAATTGGGAATGTTAAAACATTCCTGAAAATATATGTATTTGTAGTAATTAAACTTTTTTCATATGTTGTCAGATTTATGTGAAAACGTGTATTACATTGTTATTGAATGTGTATGAAGGTGCCACGCCTAGTTGTCTTAAACACGATCATATAAATGGCAGAAGGTGAGCCATTTGTAAATATGCATAACATACATTACATAACACACCACACACTATATGTCATAGGCTTTTCCAAGTCACCATAAAGTTCTGTGAATTTACAAGGTAATGCTACAAAAGCTTTCAAAATTCTTAGAATGTGCAAGGCGGAATGATGTACCCCATGTATAATGTTTTTTAGGTTATGCCCATACCACAGTAACTAAGCAGTATACATAACATTTGTTATACAGACGAATACTGAAAAATGATTCAGATGCAGATTTTTTACTCACTTTTCTCGATGGCTTAATAACAAAATATGTAATTTAAAATTGAACACCTAACTCTTGGTCTAGTTTAAGCTACAGAGGAGGCTCTTGCGATGCTGTTTCTTAAGACCTAAGAATGTCCACAATCCAAAAGCTGCGTGTCGTAAGATGCAAAAATAGCGCTTTTAACACCTTAGCTGCTATGGAACGTCCAGCTCCAGTGCTGAACGTTCCATTACGCAGGTGCAGCTGGAACTTCCAACGGCCGACGGCACCACTACCTCGGGAGTGCTGCCGTCGGCCGTTGGACGTTCCAGCTGCACCTGCGCAATGGAACGTTCAGCACTGGAGCTGGACGTTCCATAGCAGCTAAGGTGTTTTATTTAAAAGGGTGATGTATTCAGAGCCTTATTCAGCACACAATGAATTCGAAGATGGGACCAAAATCTGTTTCTTTTCACATCGATACAGGACAGGTCACGTAGAAATGCGGTACCCAAGGCACAAGAGCAGTCTAGGAGCAATGGGTTTTATTTTATGTCATAAAATATGGACTAAAATCGATGCTTATTTAGCCATAATTCAATTGTTTGCAATATGAAAGGATTCATCTAGTTCTAATGAAATTATTGGGATTATTATACCGTGCACCGTACAGCTGAAAGATCTTGCTTTGGTGCATGAGTCACTGAACTGTTCTATAAATAGTTTTCTGCAGGATAAAATACAGTATTTATATTTTGCTCACCTGTATTGATTTCAACACATGGAGCTGGTGCTGTTGTGCAGGCAAATTTAGTTAGGAAAGTTGCAGACTGACACATTTCAGAAATGTTTTGGGCAAGGCAATAAATATTACCGCATGGGTGAAAAATAATGTAGAAAGCTCTCTTGTACATAATTCAGTGGATAAAAAGACATTTTAGAAATCGTATTATATTGCATTTGCATGGGTGATGTATAGTTGCTGTCAAATTTATGCTGATGGTTCTGTGACTTTGACTTTGATTTAAAGATAGACACTTGGGTAATTGGTTCCTTGTCTTTAAATTTGATTTCCTTAATAGCATTTCATTCTTATTGCATTCTTTATGAATCGTACAAGCTTTAGAAAGGAGGTCACTCAAAGCATTTCAAGGTATTATCGGCAGCAGTGACTGGGTGAGTGTGGGGAGCATCTGCTTTAAGTTTTATTTCTGCGGTTGAATTTACTTAATGCAACACGGGTCTAGAGGAGCCCTTGTAGGCCATATTTTACTTTTGAAAGTTATCAGTATAATGCATAAGGGTCTCATTTGAACGCTGTTAAAGCTATGTCTGCACCACTGTAGTATCCTATTTCATGCAATACTTTATCATCACATGCTACTACGTATATTTGGCTGGAGAAACCATGTCTACTCAAGTTTTGTTCTCATAACTCCCCATGGCAACAGGTCATCCTTTTTCTCCAGGCGCCTGGACCATGGTAGGGCACTAAACTGGCTTAAATTGGTCGCGCTGCAGTGCTAATGCCCGGTCCACCAGGCAGCCTTGGAGTGCTTGGAGAACTTGAAGTTTCATCCACAAATGGGTTGGACATGCCTCAGTTTGACCACACATTATTCATGTGCTTCCAGCAGTAAAGGGGTAAAAATGGAAATCATATCAATCACTGGGGACGGAGATAATCCTAGAGATTATAAGCCTCATTGAGTGCTGTCCCCATACTTACAATTCCCATTAAAGAGGACATCTGGGGATTTAATGAACCCCTAATATGAACATGTACTAGATCTGGCAGTAGTGTCAAAAATTCTCTCATGCCCATATTTGAAGATGACACATGGAGAGAGGAAATACCTAGAACAGCCTTGCCCAAGGAGTGATTGGCACTATTGTCCCTATCCCAGCTGAATGAAGCTTCTCAAAAGAAATAATACATAGTTGAAGAGTGGTCTCTGGGGAAAATTACAAACCGCCTTGGCGTCTTTGCCATCTCTAGCCTCAAATGTGCATGGGCAGAGGAAGCAGCAGAGGTTTGGCTAGCAGAAGTTACATTCTCTTGCTACCCAAACCTAAATCTTGACCTTGATGACCTCTTCAAATTGTCTCTCTATTTCAGAATGTTTAGACAGAAATGTGCATGCGATGGTATAGTCATTAATGGCATCTTCTTGTGGTGGCAGCAAAAAACACGTAAAAAAGCATGTATATTTCCACTTCTTGACACACACAACTCCGACTTCAGTTCTGCCTTTCATTTAGTACAACTATTGCTGCCTTTGTACGATTACTTTTTAGTAAGTTTCCACTTTCCTGTTTCGGTGTATATTATGTTATAGAAGATTTTTGTGCCTTCATTGCATACAGCAGCAATACATACTTTTCCCCAATTTATAATTACAGCCCAATATATAAAAGGTGTATCTTCCATATGATCTCCTCTCAATCGTCTGCCGAGGATTCAATGATAAATCTACATTTTGAAGACAACAGCCTATTTTTAGAGGACAAACACACCACCTTGCTGAAATCTGCACTCAAACGGAAGCCTTCCCTTACTGGTAAAGCCCTACGCACTCCGAGTTTTATGTTCACAACTAATTAGTTTGAAATCACCAATGGATGGTTTTGATACTCGACAATTTAGACTTGCACCTGAGCTGACAATCTGACATTATCCCACAATGAAAATCTTTATAGAAACAGAATCCCGCATGAAATATCTACCGCAGCAAAAGCCTAGAGGTAATTGACCAACTATAGTCAGATAAAAAAAATGGAAGACTAGACTAGGAAAGGCTACTGAAGTATTTAAAATGTTGTTGAAAACCTATATAAAATCAATGTTTAGTGTTTAAACAAACAATTGCATTGTCTGTTTAAAATCGCAATTTCACTAACCGGGGACTTAACAAACATACCTCTTCAAGAAGGCATTGCAATATAACTTTCTGTATTTTTTTTATTGTTTTGCGGTTCAAATCATCAACATTTCTTAGCCGGGGTCCTCGATTTCGAATAATTACTCACAGGAGGGGTCTCCTGATTCCAATAATGATTCAGTAGGGGTCCCCATGTTCCAGTAAAGACTAAGTGACGGTCCACAGAAGTCAAAACTACCCTAAGCAATGCCTCCTGGCACTGTCCCTACCTGTTCCTATTCATTGGTGAGTAGTGTTGCAGCCTTCCTCTGTGCTCAGACACACCAGAATTACAGGTTTGGGGTGGGATTATTTGAAATTGTTTATATAGTAATATATTTAGAATGTATCTTTGGGATAGTGGGATCCAGTCTGCACCGCAAAAATGCAAGGAATGAGCATGAATATTTTATAGTTTTTTTCCTACGGGGTCGCAATCCTATCGTACTCCTGTAGGATCACAATAGAAAAAACTAAATGTCAGCCACCATTTACATTTTTTAATTATCCCCAGGTTGCGCCGGGGGTCAACATTTAATTATTTGGAGAAGGGTGTCTGTGTGGAGCCCCCCCAAATTCTACCCCAGGGACCCCATACACCAGGGCCACAGTTTTTATCCAAGGGGAAGGCACACAGCACCCTCTCTGACCCTCAAAATGCTCTGGGAACCCCAACCCCCAAAGCTGAAACAAAAATATAAAGGGGAGGGTGCATGCACGAAGGAATGAAGGCCGTTGCCGAATGGATGGCCTTCATTCCTCTTCATTCTGACTTCAGTGCTGCCTTTCATTTAGAACAACTATTGCTACCTGTGTACAATTACTTTTGAGTAAGTTTCCAAGTTTACCACTGCCTCAATGGGAGTAAGTCACTCTTAAGGTTGTACTTCCAAGCCCAGGAGGTAGAGTGCATTATGTGAAGTGGCCCGCAGTCCATAGACTAACATGGGCTGGCTACTGAGGAAATTCGAGGTAGCCAGCTCCATTGTGGAACGACCAAATTCAGTTGCGTTTGGTGTTAAACACTGTGCTTTATCACCCCCAACAAGATTATCATGTCGAGGGTGAGCTGCCATGCACAGGGGTGCCACCCTGCGTGGTTGCCCCTCTAGGATACAAAGCTCCAGTCCCTTGGCAGGCTACCCGAGCCATTTGCCACCAAGATAAGAGTCTGCCCTGCTGTGGGATGTGCTAGCACTACCTCAGTATGGAGACAAGGCTTGGGCAGGAAGGAGGTCACACCCGCACCCTCCCAGGATGACTAATGTTTACAGTCATCAAGGCAGTGAGCTTCAAAGGAAGGGTTCTGCCATTTTGACAGACCCTGAAATAGAGTAATCTGGGTAGCACAGTGACTTACACCCACAGGATGTTGTCACTTAGGGGGCAGGTTAGCTGCAGGGTCTAGTAGCCCATTGGCCACTGTCCCTCACACCCTTAACATTCCCTAAACTAGAATTTATGGGGCTCCCCTGGCACCAGAACCTCAGTTCTAACTTGGAATCTGAGAAGAGGCACAAAGAAGACACTGTCACCAACAACAGGACTTTGGACTCAGCCACAGCGCAAAGAGAGGACCCTTAAGTGCCCTGAAGAGACCATATACTAGAGGAGTGTGTCGACGTGTGTCCGTGGCAAAAGCTCATTGCTCCTAGCCTAGCAAGGGGGACTACAGTGGATGCTGTAAACCAAAGCAGACTCTCCAGGCTGGTGGAACCATTGACTTGCAACTGGCAGAAAAATTGATGTGCTGCATCACAACAATAAAACCCACTGGACCGTGTCAAGAGTGAGCCTGAAGAAGAGTATAACAAGCCAGGAGTGGTATCTAAGGTCACACCAAGTTTAGAGCTGCTAGTCCACTCCTGTCAACCTCCAGCTGCTGAAGTACCAGAGGACTACATTTGCCGAAGCCAAGGGCTTGGTGGTCGCTAGTCGTCTGATCGACCCATTGAATGACATCTCCAGCCAGAGAGCAACTCACAGTGACAGCAACTGGTGTCGGCAATGACCCCGCTGCTGTGTCCCTGCAATCTGAAGTTGGAGTCGTCGAGTGTGAGGCAAAACATCTTTAGCATGACCTGCCCCTGTTTTTGACAGCTGCCAGCTACCTCTGCACCCAGAGCTGCTGAGCAAGGTAGAAGAAATCCAGCTGTTGCACCAAGGTCCTTGGACCCCAAAGACTTCTACAGTTCAAGTGTACAGTGTGGGTTTGCCTAGCACTAAACTTTTGACAACACTAGTGGATCCCGTCAGCAGCAAGGACAGTCAAGTAACCTCTGCATCTGGACTCACTAGGCAAGGTAACAAAGTGACAGCTGTCGAGTCTTGGTCTAGGGACCCACTGAACTTTAACTACAAGAGGGTTCAGTTGAACTCATCCTGCAACTATTGTTTTGCTAAGAAGTGTTTTTCCCCATTGATTTCAGTGGTGAACATTTGACAGCTTTTCATTGCATTTATCGGAATACTTTGAAAATCAATAACTCTGGTTATAACGTTTCAATTTCGTTTTGGTGCCTATATTTATATAAAAATAAAATCTATTCATATAACTTGGTGTCAAGGTTTCTTTCAAGTCATGTCACTTACTTATTGTCAATGCTGGTAGTGTGAAATGCATAACACCTGTTCCTCTGAGTATGCCTGACTGCTCTGCGTAACACTACCAGGACCCAGCTAAAGTTGCTAAAGGTAATCCAAGGTCCATCTCTGTGTATTGTGTTAATATTACATGATAAGGCCGCTCCTGGATGAAGGTCTCCAGGGCTTTGTAGGTCTGCAATGTCCCATTGATCTGTATCCCCTGCTAACACATACAGGAACCATCAAAGAGAATTATCAAATTGTTTCATGTTATCTTTTGACTGTTGAATGGGGCTTCAGCAAGGCAGCACAATCGAGAAACACGTTTTGTTGGTTTGTTTTACTGTAACCCAAGGGGTTATATTATACAGTGTACAGTATACACAAGGCCATGACGTGTTCAGTACACTAGTATCAAGATGGATCCGGAACCACAATGGGGGGTGGCATGCAGCACTCTCACATGTCAGTAACTAGTTTCACAACAGGGTTATTCACAGTGAAATTCAATTCCTCACGTGGAACGTCCGGGGCCTTAATGGATGCATTAAGTTACACAGGGTGTACTTATACCTCTGAAGATACTCAGTCCAAATAGCTTTCCTTCAGGAGACACTTTACAGTGGAGGAGGAGAGTAAGGTGTGGAGAAGTGGAGGGTACACTTATTATTGGCAACATATTGTGGTTATGCTAGAGGGCTATCAATCTATATGGACCCACGAGTGTCATCTTTGCATAGAGTGGCCATAGTGGATGTCGCACATCATACTATATGGTACTCTGGATGGGGTGGAAGATATGTCTATGCCCAAATGTGGACGACAGGTACTCTTTCTGAGGCATTTATGACCTAGTATTTTCTAACATAGATGTCCTCATATGGTTGGCTGGAGACTTTGTGGATTGGATGGGGGAATGGACAGACGCCCGCCAAAATGTTGCATTAGACTTGGCATGTTGGATTTGTTAAGATTGGTAATAGATGACAATGATTGTGTTACCACCTGGAGGGCACTGAATCCAGACACCCAATAATATTTTTATTATTCAGCTGGCCACATAACCTCCAGTAGATTTCCGGAGTTTGTACTTTCACATTCCTTGGCATTAAAAATAAAAGAGGCATAACATCTAGGCAGGTTTCCACCATACTAGAATACCCTAATTGCGACTGAGCACCAATGCCCTCAATGATTCATCTTGTCAGCGTGGGAAATGGAAAGTTATAGATACTTTTGTGGAACATAACCGGGAATTGACAGATTTTAGAGGGACTGGGAGGCCCTCAAAGTGGCCCTGAGTGGAGAGTGTATGAAGTCAATCTATGGTATCCACAGACAACTGCAACATACTATGCAACAGGTGGAGGCACTTCTATATATACTTCATGAGAACTGCTCAAATGCTGAAGATCTCCTGGAGGCACAGCAAGAGGTGGGGAATATCTGGGATGCACTATATAGATTCTGCCACACAGACTACAAAGACTCTGTGCATAGGATACAAATCTGTCTGAATGCTTGCCTAGCTGATAAAGACAAAACGGCTACTTCCTACTATCATCTCTTTGGTCATGGCAGATGGGACCAGGCCAGTAACCCAGAATGCTATAAGTTATACTCTTAAGCAATACGTTAGTGAAGTATATAAAGGTGTGAATTTGCCAAAGGCAATCACTGTAGAGGAATTTTTGAGGGAACTGGATACACCGAGATTTACTTGGGCTCAGACGCTGGAATAGGACTGGAACTTGAGTGCCGAGGAGCTGCTGGAGGCCATTTACGACATGTCAAGAGGGAAAGCTCTAGTGGCGGGATGGTCTTCCATCAGAGTTTTTTTCTATGTATCAGGCAAAGCTCTCCACGAGGCCCCTAGAGCATTTAATGAAGACCAGTGGCTAGGAAGACTGCCTGCTTCTGTGAGAAAGCGTATTATAATCATGCTCCCGAAACATTGACTACGAAATTCTGTCTAAACACTTGCCAATAGATTGTGCCGGTGGTGGCAGGGCTTGTTCATGAAGAACAGTGAGGATTTATTCCCTGGTGAGATACTCATATGAACCTGAGACACCTTAGCCACTTGTTACATAAGACTGCAGGCTTGCATGGACCTAGAGGGAGTGTTGGTCACCTTGGGTAGTGTAGAGGCTTTTGACACACTAGATTGGAAGTATATGGCGGAGGTGATGAAGAGAATTGGTATTGGGATAAAGTTTAAAAATTGGGTTAAAATGTTGTACACTGACCCCATTGCTAGAGTATGCACCGTAGGCATGGTGTCACAAAGTTGGATGAAGGAAACAGGTGCAAAGCAGCGGTGCCCACTGTCAACACTATTATTTTCCTCAGCTGTGTAGACTAGTGATATACTTGCAGGAGACACTGGGGCACTAGACTGGGGACAATTCCTTGCAAAAAAGAACAATAGATGGACAGAATGCAGAACAATGTCATACATTCACCCCAGTACTGAAATCCGTTGTTTTTTAGCTCACCATGCCATTCCAGTTTGGACCCAGCCATATGCAAATCAGTCTTGACCTGCGCCCAATGGGACCTGTCCAGCCCGAACTGCCAGGCCAGGTCCTCCCTGGACTGGAAACAAGCATCCTAGTACCGGTTTCGGGCTTTCAGCCAGAATAGCTTGACTCCACTGGCATGGAGAGCACAGGACTCATGTCTGGGCATACCCATCCCACTCTGGGTGACAAATGCAAACAGAACAATAGATGGACAGAATACAGAACAACGTCATACATTCACCCCAGTACAGAGATCTGGTCCTAAATCCATCGTTCTAAACTGGGGTGGCATGATGAGCAAAAGAACAATGTATTTAACCCCGATCTCTTAACTGGGGGTGAATGTATGATTTATTCAGCATTCCGTCCATCATTTGCTTGCGTAGCACTTTTCACCCTAGGTGGGATGGGTATGCCTAGACATGGGTCCCATCCCATGCTCACTGTGCCACTGGATTTAAGCTAGCCTGGCTGATAAAGGGTAATACCGAGACACCGTTCCCAGGATGCTTGTTTCCGGTCCCGGGAGGACCTGGCTTGGCAGTTCGATCTGGACTGTTCCCATGTGGCACAGGGTCAAGACTGATTTGCATATGGCTGGATCTAAACTGGAGTGGCATGGCGAGCAAAAGAACAATGGATTTAACCCAGATCTCTTGACTGGGGGTGAATGTATGATTTATTCAGCATTCAGTCCATCATTTGTTTGCGGGGGAAAATACCTTGTCATACTTAAAGCGGCTTGCGCTCACTGCCCTCTGACTTCTCATCGAACTGCATTGGTGACTGTGATATTCCTTCCACAATGTTTGTATACATTACCAAGTTCCCTGTACCCTGTCCACCAGGTAGCTTTTCTGAAGCTGAACAAATTGACTTTGGTGGGGGTGGGCAAGTTAAGTAGGCTGCAATTGGCTATATTAGGGAGGGAACCATGGCAGGGATGGTTAGAGCTGCCTGATATGCAACGTTACTATCTTGCAACAGAACTCCAGTATGCAACGATGTGATATAGTGACATGTATAGTTGGAAAAAATGACTGCTCAGGGGAATGATGGAGGCATCAACACTTCTGGTGTGTTTAATGAAGAGCTCAAATTAATCCAACGAGATGCTGCACATTGTGCAATTTGTGTTAAGAGCTTGGGAGACATCAGTTAAGAAGGTGTTGACAAGAGTCCTCTATTCTAGGGACCTCCATTTGAGATACCTGCACCCCTTTCAGAAAATCAGTTGTAGTATGTCACTGGCACAGTGGGAGAACTCGTATCCCACTGACACGTTAATCACGTTGGAAAAGGCATGTGAGACCTTTAACGTGGTTAGGGCATGATTTCTGCAGCTTGCTAAGTTAGCTAATTTTGCGAGTGGAATATGGCGCCCAAGGCCCAGTCATACACTAGATGTCTTGCTGGGGATGGAACATAACTCGCCCCTTGACAACATTTAAGGCAGATAGGTCTCAGACTCCTCCACGATGGGAGGGAAATTTACCTGAGCCATTGACTGATCGGGAGTGGGAGACTGTGCATTGGCGAGCTCATAGCAAGTAAAGCACAATTTAAGTTAATACATTTTTATTTCTTGCATTGCATGTATCTAATGCCTGAAAGTATTCTCAAAATATACCCAGATTGATCACCGGCTTCTGCAAGGCGCCCTGAGTACAATGCTGCTTTCCAACATATGACTTGGGCATGTGGTCCTGTGCTAACCTATTGGGTGAAAGTGGGTACAAATTTGAGACGGGCATCGTCCCTTGACCTCGAACCATAACGAGGTATTGACTTTTAGGTCTCATACCGCGACCGAATAAGTTCACTTCTTGGGTCTCCTGCTTCTCCAATACTAATTGGCAATGCGTTGGCTGTCACTCAAGGTCCCAATTTAGGATTGGAAATCCAGGAGTAATTCCACACCACCCATTTGTCCGAATGCAATAAGAGCATTGGGGTTTTGCCCCTTGATTTTACAGACAAGTATAATGAAGTGTTTTTTTTTTGCATGATTTTAATTTTAAAGCTATTTCTGGGTCTTCCCTGGTTTTTAGTTCTGCATGATCTCAAACAAAGATGGACAGACCTTGCCCACCTTGGCTGAAAACTTTTAAATGTAGTAAAATTCAGAGTTCACAGAATCCTTTTTAGTTGCACCTCCTTTTTAATTAAACTTGAAATGTTTACCCTGAACGTGCTGTTGTCCTCGGCCATGCTCGTATATTAAACCACGAAATGTTCTCAAGATAGCAGACACCAGTTTTTGGCATTCAGAATTCTTTAATGTCACTGATTGTTTGGTTACAAATCTGGAAAGGATGTTCTGTGGAACAGCGAGTCATTGGTTGGAGACTTGGGGAATAGTTCTGCCCATTGGTTCTTGCAATAACGCCTTCAAACGTCTCTTGGTGTCCTGACTTTTATCCAAACACTGGAGTAAAGTATGGTCAAAACATTATAAGGAAACAATCATATGTGACACAGGCCCATTAGGCAAATTAATAGATAGGGATGCTTGTTAGCAGGGAAAAGGGATTAAGAGGGGTCACATAATGAACATAAACCTGGTTATCTCTGATGCTCGAGGGGCTAGGCTGAATACATAGGAACCAAAAGCAGATGTGTGTGTATTTTAAAAATGATGGCAGTAATCTCACTATGTAAGAGCTCTGATAATAACCTCTCTGATTATACCAGGGATGATGCTATAGTAGGGTTTGAATAATAGCAGTTCCCTTATTTCGCAACCTTTCCTCAGATTTACATACTGGGTCTGGAGGTGGCAGTAAACAATAGTTCCAGGGTTGGAATGCGCTTTTGAGTCTGTGCAAACCTGCTAACCTGCATGTTTTAGGGGTTTTCACTAGCTCTTCTCTAATCTTTTCCCATTTTAAAAAAGCTTAGAAATTTACTATAGACAAGGGCAGTAGTAAAACTTTTTCCAGGGTTGGGAATAAAGTGGTTGGAGGGAAAGTGAACTTGTAAATGCTTAACAGATTTTCATATAGGCAACTCTAGACATTCATATTTGCTCGTGCTAAATATTTTCTAGGAGTATGATATCCTGGCCTACTTTTGTAAATTATTGTGGCTTCATGAAAGCCTAAATCTGCATTAATGCAAGGATATGTTTGGGTGTACTTTTGTGAGTTTCCTAAAGAATTGGGGCCCTAATTATGTCTGGCCTTAACCAAGACATTTTGTTTTAATTAAAATAGTATTTCTCTCTTTCTATGGGTGTCTATCAGTTGGTTTCGCAGTGAGTGGCAGCATTCTGCTCTTTCACAAGGAGCATCTAGACACACCAAGTAGTTTTGTTCAATGCTAGAAACTATTGATGCAATATGTACTTTTTAAGCTCAAAACATATTTTTGCTTTTTGCCAATGTTTGTTTTTCTGGTGATGACCCAGCAGCTTCTATAACAATAATGTATACAAAAACCATGTCAAAATAAGACACACATTGAAAAAAACAAAAGTCTGACCACCAATGTCCGATCTATTGGCTTTGGCAATGGTAGTTTATTTTCATGTGTCCCATAATATTGTTGAAACTGGTTGCACTGATTTCCCATTATAAATATTTTTGGGGGAATACTAGCATGCATCAACACATTTTACTACAGGATGCTTCAAAGAAATGGTACCTAAAATTTCGCAGTGGGTTATTACAATGTTTTTCCCCAGTTGCATTTTCTGCGCACATTTTAATGTGTGTACACATTTTTATACAGGCACCACTGTCAGTGGTGCAGTATGAGCTTATAACATTTCCTTAGAGGACTCACTCTAATAATAAAGGCTTTGCATTAACCTCTTAAGTGCTGCGTCGGGGCGTTGGCCGACGGCAGCACTACCTCCCCAGTGCTGCGCACGACCATTGGACGTCCATTCAGCACTAGTTCCAATGGACAGCGCAGCACTGGGGAGGGATATTTGCGCCACATCTAAGGTGTTAATGTACCACAAATACAAGTTCAAACTGCATTAATATATAAACACAAATATTACCTTAACTGCAGATAATTCCCCTTCCTGATCCATAATGTAGTACTGTAAACTGGCAAAAGGTTTGTGCTGCTGGGTGTTGGACCTACTCATCCCAAGGACAAACGTGAAACGTTGTTGTCCTTGTCGCCAAACATTATGTCCTGGACATTGAGCTATAAGAATTCCAAACCCTTGTCAAAAGGGGAAACAAAGCGGAAAGTGGAGCCACTGAAGTGAGGTAAGGGGGTGAGAGATATGAAAGTAATTGGTGGGTGAATATAAAAAAAGAAGTAAATAAAAGAGTTGCAAATAGACTGCGGTGGAGGTGGAGCTAGGGAGTAGCAGGGGGTCCAGACAGAACTAGATTAGAGCCGGAGCAGAAGCTAGAATTGTAAATACTTGAAAGATTGGAAATGGGACATTTTGCATGTTTATGTGTACAAGCAACATAGTAGATGTGACTGGAGAAAGAGTGGAATATGGTTGATGAAAAGGAGAATGAAGACCAGGGACATTAAATATAGACATGGAAGTAAAATTAATGGATGAATTGTTAGAAAAGAACGGGATTCCTGTTTCAGCTAGATTAAGAAAGAAAATAAAAAGGCATCCAGTCCTTCCTTAACTGAAGAGAACCTATCAGAAAAAAATGCATTGTTTGACGTAGGATTGGTGAAAGAGAAAGCAGCAAGAACCTGGGACTCCTGTATTAACCTGCTAGATGAAATTATGTAAAAAGTGGTAGAAATATATATGGGTTTATGAAAGGAGGCTTGCCTAGGTTCGTGAGCCAAGTTTATATAATTTACTACCCAGAGACCAGTTCCAGTGAAATCAGTGGTGCTAATACCTTAATTGACACTAGAACAGAATAGAATATGCATCGATATAAAAATACCAGCTGTTTATGGGCAACATGCTTAAGAACAGGAATTCTGAAAACAAATACAATTTGAAGAGGATGAGAGGACGGGGAAACGATTTTCTAGGAATATCGAGAATGGTGACATCACAGAAATATTCTGAATAAAAGAAAGGAGAGTGTGAACTAGTTTTTGAGGGAGGGGGATTTACAAAGATGACTGAAGTGTGTTAAGAGACAATAGTGGTCAAGATAGTGAATGAGATGAAAGATTAAAAAGACTCAAGATGAAAATAGGAAAGAAAATAAAAAGAGAAAAGGAGAGATAAAATGAAAGAGATGTGAGTCAGTGACTGTAGATCCCGTAAAAAGAAGGTGGAAGAAGGAAGGTGCAGGAGGTAAGGCTATATTTTGGAAATCTAAAGAGGAATGTATTCATATTTGTCAACATATGCAATTGAGTATAGGGAAGGGAAAATACGTGACTTAAATAAACTGGGGTTTCAAAAAGAAGAGAGAGATCCTCAAAAAGTGTTGAAGAGGGAAAAGAGGAGTGACTTGCAGCTTTGGGTAAAGATTTGGGGTTCAAAGAGGTGATGTTTTTGATGTAGCTCGGTGGTTGAAAACAGTAAAAGTAACAGGTAAGTTCAGTTTCATGGAAACAGAGTTGTGTGTCATTCCTAGGAGTCTAGTAACAGGTGTCATCTTGATGTACCCACAAGGGATGAGGTGGAAGATGAATGGGTTGGGGCATGAGAATCGTTTGTGCCAAGGTTTGATAAAAAGGTAGGTGAAATACCAGTACTTTTAATTGACATTGACAGGAGATTGGATGAATTTGATAGGCATTGGTGTGCCTACAGCGACTAAACCAATTAGGTGGATTCCAATTTCGTACCTGGCAGAGGGGGAGACAGTAAAAGCTGTTGTTGGACATAAATGGCCATTTATGTGTAAATTATGATTTTGCACAAGTCATGATCCCAAATTGATCATTGCGGGTAGCTATAGGTGGCGTTTGTTCCAAGTGTTAACACTAAAATGGTGGTGAGGATGTTGGAAAAGTTATTTTATGGAGATAGCACATCTAATCATAACAGTACATAATTGTGCCTTGCAGTGTTGTGTCCTGATTGTTTCATGGAGCTAGCAGGTCATTCTGATCATGCTCAACAAGATACTCCTCCAGGAAATCCAGAATCAATGAGCTAATGAAACATCCAGATAGAATAGAGAAGAAAAGCATTCAAGTGGCGTTAGAAGGCTTGTTGGGATGTGGGAATGTGTGATAACTGAGATGTTTTGGGCATCCACCACTTCCAGTGATATTGTCACTTCACCTACTGTATTTGAAGTGATGAGAGGTAGAATTGAAAGCAGCAAGTTGAAATAGAAAAAGAGGAACAGTAGAAATGTACGAGCATGATTTGCTCAAGAGAGTGATCAGAAGGCGTATCAGAATAGATGAAGGTTTTGGTGTTGGGAAATAAGTTTGTGAAGTTGTTGTGAAGAAGGGGGATTAAATCAAGTTATATGGGCCATAGCATCTGCATGAAGATGGTTGGAATTTGAATACACACCAAGAGTTAAGTAGGTCAGAGTAATTCATCCACTCACCTGATGGTTGGCAGTAAGTGGCGTATTGAATATATTTTAAACATGAACATGACATGTTATCTGCATTAGTGTAGTGGGTGAATACAATATATGTGTATTGCAGTGATGGCCTATGTTTTCAGTGATGTCATTGGTTGGAGATCATGCTGGAGTCTTAAGGAGGGAAGAGCTGTGTACATTTGTTCTTGCAATACAAGCGTAAAACTGTACAGTGAGCCCCACATTATTCCTCATGACACAACACAGATAAACTAGCTTGTTCATCACTGAGAATAAGTGAGTAACCCTGTGGTATATGTGTTTTTTAAAATATATTCTTGATTTATGGAAAACATGTATTTCTAAAATACACATGATGACGAGTAACCTGTGGAATATTGAAGCATTACTTTAAGAAACACAGCATTAGAAAACAAAATGCTTATAGCATGGAAATTAATTCTCAGGAAAATGTATCCTATTCACATCTACATACGAAGTGTAAAGTAAAAAGAAAATCTTCATTCAGATAGTATGAATCACATTAAACGTGCTTTCAAATATTAAATCATGAATATCAAATGAAAATGTAAGTAATCAATAATCCGAAACATTCCTGCTGCTGTTGCTTATAGCTGGGCAGATATTTGTTTGAAAGCTACTTAAAGATTTAGGAGGTTGGATAATGCCATGATTTCTGCATCTGAGGAAATGCATATTTTCTTAACCCTAATGGTTTATTACTGAACCATATCCAAATCATATCAAGACAAGTATGAGCTAAGTCTTTTTAACTTTATTTAAAGTGCATCTGTTTTGGTACTTTAATCCATTATTTTAATTACCCTATTTAAATTGCTCACTTATTTCTTTGTCTACTTTGCAAAAACATTATATAAAACAGTATTTTATATTTTCTGTATACTGAGTCCCACCTCTTCAAACAGCTGGTATGTCACTTTCCTGTCCTGCTCTTGCAAATAAGTCATTCAAAACCTGATTGTGAAAAACAGAAAACTGTTCAATGTAATACTTACATCCTCAGTAGTTCATTGTGTTCTCCTCTGAATGCCTGGATATCCACCTCTGTCAAAATACAAAGAATCCTGATTTAAGGTTAAAGTTCATTTTGCGGACGACTAATAGTAATAAGCTGGTCTCCACAATGCTAATTGATTACTGAAGGAGTCATGGCCTAAAGGACCTGCGTGTACCAGCAAAGGAAGCAGTCTACCTCTGCACTGATAAATGCAGATTTCATTCAGTGCCTGGGAATAAATGAGACAAGCATTTGCAATGCAATAGGTCTCGCATTTACGCAAGTTAAAGCTATTGGCATTGTCAATGACAATGCCTTTTATTTATATTTTAAGAGCGAAAACCAAAATAAAAGGCATTGTCATTTGTAATGTCAGTAGCTCAAATTCGCTTAACTGCGAGACCTATTGCATTGCAGATGCTTGTTTAGGTAAAAGTGCCTGCCTTTCACCACAACAGAACCAAGCCTAGCATGACGCGCCTGGCTCTAGGCCCACCTGTACCCTCAAGCAGAAGAAAACAGAAAATGTATTAAATAACTAAGTGCAGCGCTAAAGTGAGCGGGCCGTGCTGTAAATTAATTAAATCAACAAGCGCAGCTGCAAAAGTGGAGGTGGCCCGCGCTGCAAATTAACTGAATAAACAAGAGCCGTGATGAAGCAGACCGCGTAGCATGACCAGTAAAAGGTCCAGTCCTTATGGGCAGTAACAAATAGAGACAAGGCAGTACCAAGGAGGGACTAAAAAGCCTATTTACTAATCAGAAGCCAGCATTTAAGAAGGACACTGACACAAAGCCAATGACAAATATGGGCGGAGAGTGGAGGAGGTTTCTACAGCATGCCTTGCAGAGTGTGCAGGGCATGCACGCTGCCACTAAGCTCGACCTAAATATGTAGTGCACTTTCTGGTTCTGTGTACTAGGTAAGTACATTGAAGAAACACCAACGCATGGGTCATTGGTATGTTTCAAGTTCCTGCATTGTTGTGTTTACTAGAGCTCTTACACAGTAATGCTTCCTAACTGGTTGAACCCGGTGCACAGATGTAATTTCATTTGCTGACTGATAGCTGTTTGCCACATGGAGCAATTGAAAGTGCCTCATGGGATCCATTATTGAGATGGTAAAGCCAAATAATTGAGTTTCCATTTGAAAAATGCTAATATTTAACAACATATCATTCAATTCCTAATTATATTCCAGAATGAAAGGATGTATGACTTTCTTAGCATTGTACATGATAAAAATGATTCATCAAAAAGGCAAGTGCTTTCTGCGCCAATGTAGAGAATGTATGCCATTACAAAGATGAAGTTTCTTTGGTTGTACTATGAAAGACTAACTTAAAGAGCTTCGCATGAAAGGTCATTTACATTTCTAAGATTAGAGAGGACCCAGGGTGCAAGCAAGGAAAGCACCATTAGGATTGGAAAACGAAATGTGAAATGGTTACCAAGGACCATTTGAATTAATTAGGAAATGCTAAAGATGACACTACCATACATTTTTTAGAATTGTGCGCTGGAGGAAGAGAAATTGGTGTGCAGGTTTTGTAAATTGGGCAGCTCAGAGCACCTCTCTGCCATTGGGCCTTTGTTTGGTTCCTTAGAATGCTCTCATGGTAGGCGTAGCGATAGAAATGCTCTCAGGCACTTGTGTCCTGAAAATTAAAAACAAATAAGGTATAAAAGCCAGGTTAGGGATACGCTGACCCCGTGGACCTTGTGGAGGAGTCCCAAAGGGGCGCCATGGGGCATAATGAAAGTAAACAAAAAAAAGAATTGGGGTTGTAACGATCTTGCAGGAGCCAATTACATCACCGTAGTCCCTGGAGAGTCCTGCAGGATCGTGGCAACCATAAAAGAAAACAGAGGGGTGGGGGTAAAGACTGTGTTGGGTTGCTTGGTTGGCCCTGTGGCTAACCCCCACTACACACAGCAGAAGGGCATGCACGCTGGGAGGTGGCAGACCATGAGAAGGTCGGGCGCAAGCAAGCCTTGCGGCCAACCTCATGGCAGGAGGTTGGCATAATTTCGTATGGTGATAAAATATTACTTTACGGTAAAAAACAATTTCAATTCCCTAAGAAACCAATGGTTAATGTGAGTCAGTTTAAACGTAACATTTTAAACTAAAAAATACACTGAAATTCACTAGTTAGTTCAAGTAATTATAACTTGATCCCTTGCCATGTCCTGCTTATGACCTCACATATTACATCACTCATTACATGTTTTATCACAATGTTGATAACATAAATGAGACATGTGAAATATCATTGACAACCGCACTTAGCATGGCACTGCCGCAAGGTATAGTTATTTGAAGTAACTATAATTCGTGAATTTCAGTGCTTTTTTAAATTTAAAATGTTACATTTAAACTGACAATTTCACCTAACTATGGGCCTCATTATGATGGAGGATTTTCCGCCTCCTCCGGGCCGGGGGAAGCCACCTCCGCCCCGGAGGAGGCGGAAAATCCTCTGCGGACTCACCAAAGACCCACCGCCGCATTACGATGGCTGGTGGGTCTTGGTTACTGTCCACTGATTTTCCGCCGCGGTCAGATTACAACTGCGGCGGAAAAGCTCTCATTTGGCTGGCAGTGTCTATCAGACACCGCCAGCCAAATTAGGAAGCATTTGTAAACATGCTTTTCCGCGGCAGTTTTTCCGCCGTGGAAAAGCATGTGTACTTTTGATTTTGGGGGCCCGTTGCGGGCCCCCAGGGTGTTGGCGGGGGGGGGGGGTGCACATGGGGGGTACCTATGGTACCCCCCAGCATTTACTTGCACAAAGCGGCAGGCACCGCGCTGTGCCTGCCGCTTTGTGCATGTAAATGTTAAACATGCACTTTTAACATTGCGGCGGGTGCTGCTTGAAGCAGCACCCGTCACAATGTTAAATATCCAGGATGTGACCGCCACGGTGGCGGTCACATCCTAATAGCCCATGCGGACGTTCCCTCATCCTCTGGGGTCGCGGACGGACGCAAGTCCGTCCGCGATCCTAATGAGGCCCTAAATCTTCATTTTAGCCTTTGGTTTTTACTGAATATATGTATTCACTATGTATATGTAGGTATACATGTGTGTGTGTGTGTGTGTATATATATATATATATATATATATATATATATATATATATATATATATATATATATATATATATATATATATATATATATATATATATATATATATTTTACCTACTGGCGGTCGCCAGTAGGTATATATAGTGAGGACCTAGTTACCATAGAAAATTTCGAACATTCTATTGGGAAAAACTTTGGCGCCGATTGAGGGACCTGCCTGTAATTTTCCTTAAATTTGCCTCGCTGCGCTCCGCTCCTTTCCTGAACGTTTCGGGGGGATTCGTCAAGCGGGGGCCGAGAAAAAAGGGGGGTCCCAAAACGTGTTTTCCCCATGTTAATTTCCATAGGGACATTCTGACAAGGCTATAGCTCGAACGGCTGAACGGAATTATACCAGATTTGGCAAAATGGTAGGGACTGGTATGCAGCAGTGCCTTTTGTATGTTTGGTGTAAATCCCTCCAGTAGTTCTTGAGAAAATTGAATTTGAAATGTTTCAAATGGCATTTTCTATGGGACTTTTAGACACGGCTACAGCCCGAACGGCTGAACCGAATTACACCAAACTTGGCAAAATGGTAGGGACAGGTATGCAGTAGTGCCTTTTCTATATTTGGGGAAAATCCCTCCAGTAGTTGTTGAGAAAATGAATTTGAGCAAATTATATATCTTTATGCGCTCAACATTCTATTGGGAATAACTTTGGCGCTGATTGAGGAATCTGTGTGTAATTTTTCAGAATTTTGGCCAGCTCCGCTCCGCTCCTTCCCTTAAAGTTTTGGGGGGATTCGTCAAGTGGGGGCCGAAAGGGGGTCCCAAAAATGTGTTTTCCCCATGTAAATTTCCATAGGTACCTTTAGACACGGCTACAGCCCGAACGGCTGAATGGAATGACACCAAACTTGGCAAAATGGTACGGCCTGGTATGCCGATGTGCATTTGCTATGTTTGGTGAAAATCCCTCCAGTAGTTCTTGAGAAAATTGAATTTGAAATTTTTCAAATGGCATTTTCTATGGGACCTTTAGACACGGCTACAGCCCGAACGGCTGAACGGAATTACACCAAACTTGGCAAAATGGTAGGGACAGGTATGCAGTAGTGCCATTTCTATATTCCCTCCAGTAGTTGTTGAGAAATTTGAATTTGATCAAATTATATATCTATATGCGCTCACCGTACGCGCACCGTACGCGTACGGTACGCGTACCGTACGCGTACGTGCACGTACCCTTACGTGCGCGAGCGAGTTTCTGATCGGCTTGCAGTCGACTGTCAACATTCCAAACTGTCCAAACCAGGAAGTGTTGGCCACTATCTTGTTTTTCAGGAGAACTGAGGCACAAGAGAGCCCAAAACAAGAGTGGAAAACACAAAATGGCCCCCTTGGCAGAGGTAGTAGCCCCCTTTGGAATCCAATTGGTGAGCTACGCTGACGACACCCAGCTAGTAGTCTCCCTCACCCAGGCAGACTCCCCTCAAAACAATCTCTGTAGCTGCCTGGTTGAAGTCGCAGGATGGATGGATGCCTCCCAACTAAAATTGAATGGAGGAAAAACCGAGCTGATGTTGCTCGGAAGAAAGGCTTCCTTTAACACCCCCTCCATGTGGCCTTCCTGCATGGGACCCGGGCCCACCCCCAAAACGGAGATAAAAAGCCTAGGGTTCTGGCTCGACACTGAGCTCTCTTTTAAAACTCAGGCGAAAAAGACAGTGGCTACGTGCTTCGGTCTAATAAAAACCATCCGGAAAATTCTTCCCCAGTTGCCGGAAACTGCGAAGAAAACCATAGTCCAGTCCCTCATTCTATCCAGGCTGGACTATGGGAATGCTCTCTACTTAGGAGCCCCCACCTCAGTCATCCGTCAACTGCAGATAGCTCAAAACTCTGCAGCAAGGCTACTTACCGGAACCAGCCGTCGTACCACCGCAGCCCCTGCATTAAGGGCTTTACACTGGCTCCCAATAAAGGAGCGAATCCATTTCAAGACTCTTTGTCTGGTTCATAAAACTCTCCATGGGAACGGCCCCCCCATTCTGAAGGATATGATCAGACCATACATTCCATCTAGGCACCTTCGCTCTAACCACCAAAACCTCCTCATAACGCCCAGGACCAATAAAGTCCGGTCTGGGGACCGCCTTTTCTCCCGAAACGCGGCGAAACTATGGAACGCCCTACCACTATCACTTCGTCTAGAACCCAGCCTTCTGGTGTTCCGAAAACAACTAAAAACATCATTGTTTCCTAGGCCATAATCCAGTCTTCTCTTTTTCCTAGTCTCTGCATCAATTTACATCCTTCTTCAAGCGCTGGGATGCTTCCGAGTAGCCGTGCGCTATATAAGAACCTTCCAATTCCAATTCCAATTCCAAAAAGGGGGCAGGGTAGAGACCCTCTAGCCCTTCTCAGGGGGTCCCAAAAGGACCCCCAAGGGCAAAAAAAAAATTGCATGGTACGCGCACCGTACGCGTAGGGTACGCGTACCGTGCGCGTACCCCATGATTTAAAAAAAAAAAAAACAATTGCACTTGGTGGTCCTTCTGGGACCCCCTGAGAAGGGCTAGGGAGTCAGGGGGTCTCAACCCTGCCCCCTTTTCGCGTTTTCCACTCTTGTTTTGTGCTCTCTTGTGCCTCACTTCTCCTGAGAAACAAGAAGGCTGCTCAGGTGGTCCCAGAAGGATAATAACATATATAAACGTCCGCTAATAGAATTAGCATTTACAAAACCTTTGAAATTTATTGAAAAAAACATATAGGTTTCACGCCTGATTTAGTTAGGAATTAGCATTTAAAAAACCTTGCAAATTCCTGGAAAAAAACGTATGTTTCAAGCCTTATATAGTTAGGAATTAGCATTTAAAAAACCTCGCAAATTCACTTAAAATACCATAGGTTTCAGGACTTATATAGTTAGGAATTAGCATTTAAAAAACCTTGCAAATTCACTTAAAAAACCATAAGCTTCAGGCCTTATATAGTTAGGAATTAGCATTTTAAAAACCTTGCAAATTTACTTAAAAAACCATAGGTTTCAGGCCTTATATAGTTAGGAATTAGCATTTAAAAAACTATTGAAATTGCTCCTATATAGTTAGTTGTACTAACTATATTTTGCGCACACGCAATCCACTGCTGATGATGTCACATATTACATCATTCATGACATGGCCAGTGACATCACTGATGACATCACTGATGACATCTCAAATGACATCACTGATGACAATAATCTTTATGAGGTTGGGTGGATGGCTGCTGCGGGCGTGCAGCATCGAATTCCCTGCCATCGTTTTCCTGTATCAACCTTATTTGAGCAGACAAATACTCTCAGATCAAGAACATTCACCTGACTGGTACTATTTTCCCTGGTGAATTTAAAATTCAGGCAGTTATTGTTGATGCAGGCGATTTGCTGTTTTTAGTGACCCTCTCCAAATTATGAAGAGGTCATCGATATATATCTCCTCCAGCAAACAATCCTATCAACCCACTCATCCATATTGTCAGCCCAGGTCACCCGCTTCTCCCACTAGCCCACAAACGAGTTTGCACAGCTTGGGGTGAAGCAAGTGCCCATTTCCCATTGCCGTTCCCTGTATCTGTTTGTATCTCTGATCTTGGATAATAAAGATGTAATTATTCAAACAGAAAGTGAGAAATTCTAATATAATAATATAGTATATCACTGTGTTCCAGGTATTCCCGGGGCTGTCCTCTCAGATAGTATTTGACTCCAATTCATCCTGATGCTGGTATATAAATTTGTTACATCTAATGTAATCATCAAGAAATCTTATATATGTAGGTAATCCAATTAAAATACCGAATTTTACCGATTCGGTATTTCAGAATCGGTAAATGGTATGTAGGTATTGATTCTGTAAATTTTACAGAATCGGTAAAATTCGGTAAATACCGATTCGGTATTTACCGATTTGGTAATTCCTGAAGGCCCATAGGAATGAATGGGAATTACCAATTCGGTAAATACTGAATCTGTAATAGGGGGAAGACTTACAAGGGTGACAGTGTGTCACATTGACACCCTGTTGCACCCCTGAATAGTGCATGGGTGCACATGTGGCACACATACATGCTCTAAGGGCATGTATGTCTGCCACATTGCACTTTCGGAAAAGCACAAATTTGCTTTTTCAAAGGTTTTCGATATTTACCACCAACTTTTAGTTGGTGGTAAATACCGAATCCTTAACTCAAAAATGCACTCACTTGAGTGCTCCCTACATAAAGGATTTTACCGAATCGGTATTTTAAGGAATCAGTAATTTACATATTCCTTAAATTACTGATTCTGTAAAGTACTGAATCCTTAATGTAGGGAGCACTCAAGTGAGTGCCCAATACCGGTCGGTAACGGCAGAAATTCAGTAATTTCGGCTGTTACCAACCGGTATTGGGCTACCTACATCTGGCCCCTTGTTCCCATTCTATCCCTTGGATTTGTTTCAAAACTCTTTTGTGTCTCTTGTATGTGAAGCCAATTGTGATACAAAGGGAAACAGGAAATAATCCACATATCTACACATATTTTCAGTCAGGCCTCCTATTGAGGAGAGAATCGGTCGTCCCGGTGGATTGGTTGTATCTTTATGGATTTTTGGTCGGTGATAAAATGTAGGGCTCCTTGCATGCTTGTTCTGCAGGTAATAGATATACTTTTTTTAACCTACTGGCGGTTGCAGTAGGTAGTTATAGTTAGGACCAAAGTTTTCATAGGAAAATCGTATTTTGTTTTGCCAATAACTTCCATGCTGCATTACAAATCTCTTTTTGAGTGGAAAAACATAATCTGTCAGTGTTGCTTTTTGGGGCTTTTCCTCTCTCAAGTGCTGCATCCCACCCATACAAGTGTGACACTAATTTTTATCTGGATACGTGTGGGTATGCTGGGTGGTAGGAAATTTGTGGATCCCCTTGGATTCCTGAATTTCATTCACAGAAATGTGTAGAATATGTATTTTTTTGCCATAGTTAGAGGTTTGCAAGACCATATGGATAAGTAAATGCCTTGGTATCTACACGAGTCACAACTTGCTAGACTTCCCTGTGTGTTTAGTTTTCCAAAATGTCTGGGCTTGATGCGTTTTCCTGAGTGGCAGTGGAGCCCTTGCCCAAATTTCACAGCTACCCTCCTCTCCAAGCTAGGTAGTTTTTCTCATATTTGTTCCAGGGGAATGAGAAGTAAAGGAGAACATAATGGTTTTGTTTATGAAAAGCTGTGAGAGCTGGTATTTACCTCGCAAGTGGTTTGTGGGCACAGGCAGATAAAAAGGGAGTAGTGGACCTTGACCTGTGACCTATTAGACTGTTCAGAAAATGGCGGGGAAAACCTCTGGCTTGATTTTGGGAAAGCTATTGCTGAGTACAGAGAAAGCAATGAAAGAAACTGAGAGATTTTAAGTAATAAACAACTATATTATTTCCATGAATCTTTCAGAGTAAATCCACCGTAACTATATATATATAATATATATATATACTATTTACCTTATTCGTGGACGTTGTATGTCTGACTCCACAACCCCCGCACCCTACCCCTTCCCCGCTCCCCGCAGCACTCCCACTGTTTGCCGCCACTGTGTGTGTGTGTGTATATATATATATATATACACACACACACACACATATACTTGGTATATATACATACCAAGTGTATGTAAGATTATAAATACCCTGATTATTTAGTCTCTAAAGTAGCAGCTCCCTATTTTAGGATTCAAATCTTTTAGGTATCGCCTGGCGAAAGCAGCGCATGTGCTGCTCTCGACAGAGAGGACCTTTTGGAATCAATTCTCCCCGTGGGCTCATGCATGCGTCTGCATGGACAAAGATGGCTGCTCTTGCCATCTGTCCAAAAGCAGATAGCATGTACGTGTTCCTGGGAGAGTGGACAGTCCACCGCCATCTTCCTTCAACTCTGTCTTCGTCAAGAGATGTGCACGTGCACGCGAATGGCTTTGTATTTTCACTTTAAACAGTGCACTAGTGCGATGGACCCAGAGATAAAGGAAGCCGGCGTGCACCTCACAGGAGCCCCAGCCTTGCCAGCCTCTCTCAAGCAGCTGCAGCCGCCCGGACGCCGTGTCACACAGGGACACCAGCCCTTATGTTACATTCAGATCAATATATTAGTGTTGGGCCGGCCTCCAGTCACATGCACAAGGGAACAGGCATTGCGCACAGGGACGATGCATTCAGTGTGCACAGGAGCACACACAGCTAGCACTTAGAGTCACGGTTGCACACACAGAGAACACGGTTACCAACACATGTGCAAGTAATACAGCCACACACAGCTTCTTGGAATCTGTCCTGGCCTCAACCTATCATATCGCCTTGGCCAAAGTTTTTGAACGTGTAGAACAGCAGTAATATTTGTGCCCTTGTTCGCAGTTTACTAAATGAGCTGAATTAACCGGCAAACCCTGGATGCTTCTGATATTTCCGTGGACCTAGATGGCCATCTACTGGCTAAAACCAGAACACTCTGAACATTTGTTTACGGCCAGCCGTCCTGCAGGTACTGAAAGTAAATGGTACAGCACCAACTAATTGAATGTTTTGTTAGCAAATGACGTTAAATACAATCAATCCAATTAATTTCGGTCTGATGACCAAGCTAAGCGCCTCTTCGAGTATTCATTTATCAGCTGAATGTATATGCTGATGGTACAATATCCTAGTACATGGATGACTCCCTCTCTCATGGATGGAGGGTTATGACTTATGAGTGAGCGTGTGTGCTACACAGCTGGTTGTTGGTGCTTGTGTCTACAGCTCCGTTAGTCATTCGAAGACCTCTGGAGTGTTCTTGGAGGCAGGCATCTGAGCAGAGCTGTGCTAGCTTTATCGAAAGCTGCACTTGATAGCCTGTCCACCTCACATCCAGAAAGCACGATGCCGCTGGGTGCCCCTGCAATAACCCTCCACCAGCCATATGTTTGTGAGTCACTTCACATCCGATGTGTGGAACCTCTGCACTGGGGCACTACAGCAGAGCACACATACTCGGGCCGGCGCCAGGTAGGAGCAGTGCGGGCAACGGACTAGGGCCCAGTGCTCAGCAACCAAAATTGGGCCCTGTGCCCCCTTCCCGTGGGTCTAGGGTGGCCAGCTGCCGCTCACGTGAGGTTTGTCCTTCAGTTGTTATTCCTGCCCCCACCCCATCTCGCATTGTAATTCTCCACTAGCCTAAATCCCCATAAAAGATCAGCAACCCTTGCTCTCTCAGCCCTTTATTCAGTGACAAATTAGAAATTCTCCTTAGTGGGAATTGGCTGCATCCATTCATCACTGGGGTTGAGTTGTTAAAACAATACAGGGATAGCGATAAGGATGACAATATGTCGAAACATCCTAAGAGTTGGCTGTTCGGCATGGGTATGAATTTGTCGATAAAGTTGGATTACTTTGAATATCCCAGAGATTACCGGTAATGCACTGGCTATTACATTTTATTATGAGGGGGCAGGTCTAAGCAGCTCATATTATGCTGTAATAGCAGTCTGGGGGTCAGTAACCCAGTAAACTTCTGCTCTTTCCCTCAACGATTTACAAGAGCAATATTGTCTCGCCTGGCGATAGAAGCGCATCCGAGAGCTTCTTGAAAGCAATACGATACGGTTGAGGAAGGGGACTTGAAGCCCCGCCCCCTCTTCCGCTTGGTTCGCGTAATAGCTTAGGCTAAACGCAGGCTTCTCATTGTAAGGAAGCTTGTAAATGTCCCTCCTTGTTGCCGCCTTGTCTCCTTTTGGCCCGCCCACAGGGAATTGAATCGTTTAATGGCGGCGTGACACTCTCTTCTTCATTACTCGGTAGGCACTTTTTTCTTCACATTCAACTTGGCAAAGTCAGCCGCGTGTTTATTTTCGCATCGCACTTTCATTTGGGAAAATAAACATGCAGCTGCCTTTGCGGTACCGCGCTTGTTTTGTGTTGCATTTATAGTTGTTTTATTAGGTGATTGCATGCACTGTTTTTGTTTTACCCACAATGCTTTTATTGTTCGCAGCCCTGTGTTGTTTGGTGGGGACGCCCTTACATGTCTCAAAGTTAGGGGCCTATCTTTCGTATTTATATTATTAGAGGAGTTACCGGGCGCCCTGTTTCTGCGCTATCAAGCCCTTTTATTGCACCTTTCTTTGTGAGGGCTTGGTTTTGTGGTCCCAGACTCATTATATTTTTGTGCATTCCCTGAATTTTAGTTTAAGGGGTTACTAAATTCCTTCTTCCTTGGATGTGCTGTTATTAGTAGGGTGGGTTGTATGATGTTGAAGCTGCTGGCTTTCTGAAGTGGGGGTAGTAGTTGTTTTAGGCCTGGTGTCTGCACCTTTCTTGCACAGCAACATTTATGTCTTCCTGTGCTCCTGATAATGATGCTCTGACCCCCTTGGCTGAAGACGCACAGGCTCCTTTGTTATCCCTGTGTTTAGACCGCCCTCCTTGTGGGTGTATGTGTGTAGTGAGGGGTGGAGAGTAGTGCCTCTCTGTATTCACATCAGCTCCCCCTTGCCCCATGGCGCCCTTAATTCTTTAGGACCTCAACTCCCGCTGGGTTGCTTAACCTGAGGCCATCATTGGTGTTGCCCAGTTTGCAATTAGTCGTCTGCTCCTTTGTTGGTTGGAGGTCTTGGTTCCTGCTATTTTTTACTTCTGTCCTGATCTTGGATTATTGGGGAAGACAATGTGCTCCATTTGTCTGATGTGTTGGAGAGCTCTTGGCTTACTTAAGCTCTGCGTGTGTTGGGGAAAGCTTTGCATACCTTTCTTTGCCTGATGTGTGCTGGGGGTTTTGCTCCCCACCAAGTCTGCTTTATTTGATCTGTAAGTGGTGGAAGGGGTTGCTTGCAAAAGTTGTGTGTGTCGGGGAGGGGGTTATTGTAACGTGTGCTCTTTGGCAGTGTAGGTAACGTTTTTGTGGTGTATGGGGGCGCTTGTAACCTTTGTTTCCTGACGTTACACAGCTAGCTCTTAGATTGGCAGATTTTGTAGTGGTCCTAAACCCATTTACATGGTTTATAACTTAACTCTCTACTCGTACGTGTTCAAAATGCAATAGGTCTCGCCTTTTATTAAGCTAAAGCCATTTGCTTTGCTATCCAATACCACTAGCAAAGCAAATGGCTTTAACTTAATCAAATTTATCAAAAAACAATGGCCCAACCCGTGATTGATTGTTAGCTCAATAAATCATATGCTCACAGTTGATCATTTCCAAGGTTAAATGAGGATTAAAGTTGTTCTCCTCTTTGTTGATTAAATCAAAAAGTATTCATTCTGTTAAGAACGCCCCCCTTTCTCTATAAACAGGACCACTATTCTTTCGAACATTATACATGCCAGTCAAGACTGTATGAATGTTAAAAATGGAATAATATCATTAGTGGCCTGACTGAATAATACGCTGGATTATTTCCAGTATTGTTTCAATTTAATAAAACCCTATGTCACTTTTCTGTTGAGGCTTACACCCCTTTTCTTCAAACCACTTTTTTCTTCTTTTTTCCGGCACCCTTGTAGAAGCACGTTGCCTTTTCTTCTACCGTTTGCTTTGAATATTGTACAAATGTATATAAATAAATTTCTCGCTGTGTTTGGAGTATTCTATTAAAACTCCTTTTTGTAAATAAATCAGTTTTGATAGGTGGTTGCTTTCTTAACAGAATGAATACTTTTTGATTTAATCAACAAAGAGGAGAACAACTTTAATCCTCATTTAACCTTGTAAATGATCAACTGTGAGCATATGATTTATTGAGCTAACAATCAATCACGGGTTGGGCCATTGTTTTTTGATAATACTGATCACCCAGGTCCAACAACCGTTTTGGGTTACCCCATTTTCTATAATGGTTAACTTAATCAAAGGCAAAACCTATTGCTTTTTCAATGCTTGCTTTATTTTCTGTTTAATTTTCATTTTTTTCAAAAATGTTTACTCTACATGTACCTTGCTCTTTGGTATCTCAACTTCGTCTACCATTTCATTGCTTGACCATTGTTACCTTAAAAAATAGCCAAAAAATCCTTGGAAAGCATGTGTTAATTTTGTATCAGGTATTATTTGACATGTGATGTATACATAGGCTGCTTCATAGCTGAATTGAAGCGGTTACCTTGTGTGTTATGTTTCTCGAACCACATTAGTTTGACGTGATTTGCCGGAAAGTCTTGTTGCAGGGTGTTGTGGATCCCTGTTTAAAAATGCAGCCACCTTGGAGAAAACATGGCGCGCTGTGTCCTCTAGGGGACATGTTGTGTTTGACGTGCTGCAGGCTGGTCGGCTCGCTAGGTCTAGATGATGAGGGGAGAGCTGAGCTGTCAGAAGAGCCAGAGGCCGGAATGACAGCTGCATGGCATGTGGAAGACACTGAAGAGCAGAGAGATTCAATTCGTTGTGAGCAAATCCGTTCTCTTTGATTTAGTTTGATGTGCAGGATAAAAAAGGCTGCGTGTCCTTTCCAAATTCTTGACTGCAGTAGACAGGTGGTTTCCTCGCACAAGCAGCCACACATCAAGTGAAACGTCTATATGTCTCTTCTAGATGTACATTCTACTCGAGTTCATCTGAGTGCTCATTCGCTGTATTCTATTTAGGCATACCACATTGACTAAATTAATGGAGAGACTGATGTTACTACGGATGTTCCAATTTTGTTATTGAAAAATTGCTTCGCTCTTTGCTTTCACAAACCCACCTCATCAAAAATCCATTGCATGCTTTCAAAATTATTCATGTCTGCTTGTGTAGGCTTATTTTAATAACAGGTGCACAGGGATTGGCTCAGTTTGCTCAATGTAAAGGCTATTATAAGGCACATTGATTGAAGGAGAAGCCCTGTTCTTCTGATCTTATCTTCTCGTAGATTGCAGCCAGTGTAAAAGGAAAACATTTGGTAGATGATAGATGCCTTCAGTGGTGGCCACCATAAACAAAAGGTGGTGGGGCGGGGGAGGGTGCTCGGGGGAGGAAGGAAAGTGTGGAGTGGGGGTGTTAATAATAAAAAAATAAACTTACCTTAAGGTTCCGGCCACATCTAGCGTTCCGCTTCTTCTTCTCTTCCTCATCCCGGCAGCCCCTGGGACAGACTCCCATCAAATCCCGCACATTTCTCCTGCTAGGAGAGCAGTACGGGGATTGGCCTAAGCGTGCTGAAAAGATGCTCCACTTAGGCCAGGGAGTCTGTGGGGGTTTCTCCAGCTGTTCAGTGAAGCCTGGCTGGAGAAATCTAAGTGCGCTTGTGTGTTTTGGGCGGCGTGCGATGCCCGAAACACATATGCATACTTCGGAAGTGCACATAGTACTCCTCCTCCCATGCCCTGCTTGCCTCTCCCTGAACAGGCTGGCTCAGAGCCGGCAAATGAAAAATAAAGCAATGCTATAGAACATTCATTTTATGTTTAATTGACTGGGTCAATGGTCCTCTGCCATTGCGGAGGAACCACCGCTGGATGCCTTTGTACAGAAGAAGGTTCTGGACCTGGTTCTACGCTTGTTACCTGCTTACATCAGATGCTTTTCTGAGTTTAGGGACGATGACAGGGTTGCTGGGTGAAAATAAAAGTTCTGATTAGGCACATGGTCATAAGGTTTACAGTCTTCTCAACATGGGTCTGTACCATGTGTTCCCTACCCTAAATAAGATAGACAGGTGCTATACGTTGACTATAAAAAAAAATGTAAAGCTTTGAAACTGGGGATGGGAAGAAACAACTCCCACTTATTCAGCTGCATCCATCTAAGATTACCAGTAATAATTGTAATCGTTTTAGCCAAATTATAATATATTTTGCCAGTCCTGAATAATTTCTGATAGCATGACAGACCTATTTTTTAAAGTTTTTGATGTCAACTATTTGTTGGTCTAGCCTTTTATATTGTTTCTTATTTCTGCTTTTTAACTGAGTCTTATTATCTGTCATTTGCACATAATTCAATGGCATGTTGGTATTTACATAAGAGTCAGGTGCAATCATGTTTTAAATATTACTAAAATATGTATTCTGCAGTTTTTCTGGTGTTTTTTTGGTCTATATGGACAGAATAAAGAAATACTGACTGACTGATTACCAGTATTCTGTACCAAGACAGAATAGCATTGTTGTAATATCCAACATTTTGGCTCTTTCACCATGGATTGGGGTGAAGCTTTTCTTGTGCCTTGATGCTTCTTAGTACAGCTTCTTCAGAGGAATATGTGCATGGTCAAGTCCCATGGGATTCTTTGATTCTGGGTACATGATTCAATTCATGCGGCAGAGACACTGTGGGGATTCCAGACGTCACTCTCCCAGAGCTGTGCACTAGTGGCGGTGAGAACGGCTTCCTTTTATTTTTCCTTGGCTTCTATACAGCCCATGTCCAAATGGCAATTGTCTTTCTCATGCAAGAACACATTCAATCCCCCTACTCTCTCTCCCTCAAAGTAAGGTCCAAGTGGCATCTCCTCTCCATCTCAATTGAGGTCTCCAAGTTTCAAGTTCCGCTACCAGTGATTGGAGTTGGCTGTGTGTTGTGGCCACTTACTATATTATTTATTCTCCTCACAGCCTTGATGCTCCCTGCTACTCAGCAAGTGAGTGAGGTCATTATATGGCTGGAATGTTGAGAGTGTTTGTGCTTGGATGAGTGGACAGTTGGAGTGAGAGGGGCTGAGCAGCAGGCTGCTGCTCCTGGTGGGTCTTTGTCTGTAACCTACAACTAAGCTAATCATTTTACATTTTACATCTATATAATCTACAAGGATCCATCTTCATTGTATCTTAATTGTAACACTGGAGATGTGCGGAAAATAAACTATGTGTGAGGAACATGAAATTAAGAAGAAACTAGTGGAACTGCTGAAGAAGCTAAGTATGACAAAGTAAAAATAGATTGAATCCTGTAAATTCCTGTAAGGAAGTATTTTATGCCTGGTAGCCCCACTAGTGTTTATGTACATCAGACAGCCAGCAGGCCAATGCATTTTTACAGGCCAGCGTAATGTGTGCAGCAGATCCTGAGGGCGGCTCCTCAGATTAAAGATGCCGGATTTTGTCATTTGGCCAGTCATGCTGGAGGGGAATTAACTGGCAGCGTCGCATTTGGAAGAATTTGTTGTGAACTAGCAGCACTGTTATGCAGATTTGCAGCGGGTTGTGAAGTTAACTGGCAGATCTAGCAATGCTTATTTTGCCATGGGGACTTTGGCAGCCAGTGCAGTGGCGCACCTATTTGGACAGGTATTACGTCTAAAGATAATTTCATGAACTGTATTTGGGTGTTCCGTTGCATCCATACTTTCAAACGGACTCCCCGCAATGGCTTGACTTGAGGGGCAGGACTACACGATGACTGCGTGTTAGAGTATTGAATGGTTGGCGCGACCTCAGCATCAGCTTATGCAGGGAGCTCTTGAGCCTGCAGGCAGCCTACTTCAATGTGCCTGGATTAGTCTTGGTGTGAAGCATGTCAACTTGTGCACATCACACAAGACTACTATGTGTCCCTGCTCTGGAGCAGTGTGACACGTGTCACCAGGGCACATCACACTATGATTAAGTCTGCGCTGCAATTCCTGTTTGGCAGGATGCGCGCCAACTGTACTTCCCCAGGAGGCAGCTGTGGGAAGCTGTCTGAATCCGTAGTGTCCAGGAATCACCTTATGTGGCTGTGCTGCTGTGATGAGGAGTTCGTTGACAATGGAGGCGCATACATGTCATGAGCAGCACGTGCGTATAGTGCACTATCTCATGTCAGGCGTTTAAGGGCTCGTACACTCAGATGCGTTGTGGAGCACATTGCCAAGGAGAGTCTGAGCAGTAGTGACTGTGAAAATCAGTGAAAGACTAGAAATACCAGGTAGGAGATACTCAGCATTCGGGGAGACAGTATGGTGAGTCTGCACAGTAGTGACTGTTGATGTCGCTGAACGAGCAGAATCATCCACGGACCGCAAGCAGAGGAGTGAGCTGGTTACTGACAATTGTGTTCAACCACCATCTCCACCACCTGTACATGCAGACCCAACAACGTGTCTTCTAAGTATGCTGGATACAGAATATGATATAGAAAAACAACACTATTATTACCCTCCTACAGTTAATACCAGCACAAATGATACACTTGCTACACGTTTAAAACAATACTGCTCACTTTTCTTGACAGCAAAGTCACAGCACCAGCAAAACACAATCTCTAAACTGCTTACTTATAAATGCTTGGTCACTGTTATAAAACCAGCACCACATCTAAGACCTAACACACTGACACACTCTTCATAACTGAATCATGGTTGGCAGATGAAATGGCTCCAGTGTTGCATGAAGCCATTGCTCCAGGCTATCAAACTATCATAAAAAATTGTATAGGCAAAAGAGGAGGTGGACTAGCTATTCTATACAAGCAAAGAATACATCTGACCAACACTTTCCATACTAGATTATGAGGCCAGCATCACCAGACGCAACCCTACATTAACTTCCTCCCGCTTTACAGACCGACATTTAGCAATGCAAAATTCCCAGACACGTTTCTAGACATAGTTTCAAACCTTAGAACACTAAACTCCAACCTATGCATTCTTGGTGACTTAAAGATTTGATTTGACAAACCCAATATGCCCCATCCAAAAAGTATCATCATCAGATCGTACACAAACTCACACACATTGCTGGACATATACTAGATGGCAGTTTGACAAATCCAGAACCAGTTACCTTTCAAAGGATTACTCCAGTCACATGGTCACAGACCACCATTTGGTAGCTTTCCAACATATAACACTACAAATGAACATACCCAAGAAATACCACCTTGCATGTACCCATTTATCGAGCATGGAAGAAATTCAATTTTGATTACCTAAAATCAGAACTAACAGATCTAGAAATAATAAAGCAAGACAGTAGTGCTGCATCCTCATAAAAGGGGGAGATTGCTATTGCTAATCTCCAATGGGGGAAATACCATATATTAAGCATAAAATACTATTAAAAACCAGAATAAAACTATCTCATATGTTTTTCAGCTAAGGGAACATTCTGTTTAAAAATAGAAAATGCAGGAAGTGCTGGTGTAAATTCCTCTTTTTTCGAGACTGGTGGGAACACAGCAGCTATGATGGTGCATTTTTTTAGGCTAGCTAGGGAACTTCTCAAATTTAAAAACTGTTCAGGAAGACAGGCGAGGAGTTAATGGACCATTTGTTTCAACAAAGTAATCTGGAATATGTAGCTATGCTTCCAAAGCTTCATTCCCTGCAACAACCTTCTTCACTCCGTCTGTTTTATATAGGACGGTGATGGCACCTGAGTTTGCTGATGCTAATTGTAAGAGATTCCAGAGCATTTTCAAAAAGCTCAGTGGGACATTTGCCTTGAGAATGGGACCCTTGACCCTGCTTCTCATACTAGGGTAACAACATACCGGGGTTGAAAATCATAGCTACATTCAAAATTCATGAGTAGCAAGTATCCTGTAAACAATCCTGTTAATCCTTTCTCAAAACATCATGTGGTAGTCAGTCTGGCCTCTGAAGCTGATGGTGTCTCCAGTTTCCCTGTTTATTAAAGAACATTTCTCTCTTGTTGCTTGGGATTAGCGATAGTTTCTCCCATCACTGAATTATGTTTGTGTTAATTTGGTGTAATTTGTGTGAGTACATTGTGTTCATCTTTTAATCCTGCTATGTTTCTATTCTGTATTCCATTAGAGCTCTCTAAACCACATTCTGGAAGTTCTTCCATTCTGTGACTGCCCTTAAGCTGTTACTTGTATTAAGCCACAGTAGTTCGAAACTATTTTTCCACGTAGCAAAGACTGAAATCCTTCCTGAATTCTAACAGCCCAACAAGTTTATTTCACAGAAAAGACAAAACCTGGCCAAAAATAATGGTGTCAGTCTCATAAGGTTTATGCTCAGTAGATTTCCAAGGTTCCAACTTCTAATTGCCTTTTTTGGGGGGAAAATCAGAGAGACCATGCATTTGTGATAGAGGCAGTACTGTCAGGGCAATGGCTGTGTTTTGATGGATTGTTATCCGGAAGGATTTCACAAGTTCTATCAATGGTGGATGTTGATTCGTTTTCTAGAGGGACCTATGTTTATCCCTATCAACGCGATTCGGGCTCAGTCTTGCCAGTTGGCCCTTTTCAAGCTGCAGAAAGATTGTGTCAGAACATGACCAGGAATTAGTCCACATCAACACCTAAAATCCTTGCTGCAGTCCTCTTGCTGTTTAGTTTATTAGGGTTGTGCTTTATATGCTCCCGAGTCTATTGACCAATTTCCTAGAGATAATACACCCCATCAAATAGCCCACCTCTTACATTCACAAATATAGGTCTGCCTCATCATGTTGTTTTCAGAGGACACTGGACTGCTTGCATTTTGTAGTTTTCACCGCATTACATGAGTGGACACAGAAAAGAGAAAGTCATGAAGGCCATCCATCAAATGATTTATATTGCAGAAAATGTTGTATATACATATATACACACACACAGTCATTTTAATAAAATGTTCTGCAATATAAATCATATGATGGATGGATATTACCTACTGGCGGTCGCCAGTAGGTATATATAGTTAGGATTTTTTCTCTATGGGATTTTTGAAAATTCTATGTCTAATAACTTTGGCGTTTGTGGACGGAATTGGCTGAAATTTTCAGGAAAATGGAACATTTTGTTTCTGAGCAGCCCCTGACAATTTGGGGGGGTTTCATCAAGGGGGGGCCGAGAAAAAAGGGGGTCCCAAAACGCGTTTTTCCCATGTTAATTTCCATAGGGCGGTTGGCCTCACTTTTAGCTTGAACGGCTGAATGGATTTGCACGAAACTTGGCAAAATTGTAGGGACTGTTAGCCCGATGTGCCTTTGCTAGGTCTCAATATATGTGCTCCAGTGGATTTTGAGTAATTTAGGTTCAAAAAAAGATATATATCTGGGCGGAGCCTAACCACACATCTGATCTGATTGGCTGTCAGCACTTCATCCAAGAAGTGTTGGCAGCCATCTTGGGACCAATATACATGATAGCACCTCATTAAAAAGCATTGTAGTTAATAGAGGGTTTTAGGACTTTAGTTACATTATAAATCATTTGTTGATGGTACCATACTCGTTTTAGGAATTGTGGTGGGTTCTAAGGTGATTTTACCATGTGAAAAAACCTTCTGCTGTGATATCATGAATATTGTTTGAAAGAAAACTAATATCTCATGATTTTCCCACAGTGGTTTGGAAGGGGATCTATAAGCTAAACTGAAAGCATATTTTCTGTAAATTCACATTATCTTTCTCAGTCATGTGAAAATGAAGTCTGACATTCTCAGTAAAACATGTACATCCAACAAGGACAGAGACTGTCAGTTGATTCCTTTGTGTTCTACTGCAGCCTCCTAGAGTGTTCTAAAGAACAACTAGAGCGCTAACAGTCCTACTTATTACAAAGGTATGGCACACCTGAAGCCATCTTGATTGGAATAAAGTGGTAACTCTTAAAACATTTAATTTAAAAAGAAACAACATGAGGGGGTATATTTTGCCATAGAAAGTATGATTAGTGCTGCAGAATGAAAAATTAGGGCACATTTTGAGTGACTTCTCAAATCCTTTTCTATTTCATTAAAACATTCTGACATGCAGTCTCCCAAAATGGCCACCAGAGACAAAAGAGCCCAAATGTAGCCCAAATATCACCCAGATGTAGCCCAAGTATAGCCCAATGACAGAATGTCCCAGAGTGTTCTAAAGAACAACTAGAGCGCTAACAGTCCTACTTATTACAAAGGTATAGCACACCTGGAGCCATCGTGATGGGAATAAAGTGGTAACTCTTAAAACATTTAATTTAAAAAGGAACAAAATGAGGGGGTATATTATGCAATAGAAGGTATTATTAGTGCTGCAGAAAGAAAAATTAGGGCACATTTTGAGTGACTTTTCAAATCCTCTTCTATTTCATTAAAAAATTCTGACATGCAGTCTCCCAAAATGGCCACCAGAGACAAAAGAGCCCAAATGTAGCCCAAATATCACCCAGATGTAGCCCAAGTATAGCCCAATGACAGAATGTCCCAGAGTGTTCTAAAGAACAACTAGAGCGCTAACAGTCCTACTTATTACAAAGGTATGGCACACCTGAAGCCATCTTGATTGGAATAAAGTGGTAACTCTTAAAACATTTAATTTAAAAAGGAACAAAATGAGGGGGTATATTTTGCCATATGAATTATGATTAGTGCTGCAGAAAGAAAAATTAGGGCACATTTTGAGTGACTTCTCAAACCCTCTTCAATTTCATTAAAAAATTCTGACATACAGTCTCCCAAGATGGCCACCAGAGACAAAAGAGCCTAAATGTAGCCCAAATATCACCCAGATGTACCCCAAGTATAGCCCAAAGACAGAATGTCCCAGAGTGTTCTAAAGAACAACTAGAGCGCTAACAGTCTTACTTATGACAAAAGTATGGCACACCAGAAGCCATCTTGATTGGAATGAAGTGGTAAGTCTGAAAACACTCAATTTAAAAAGGAACAACATGAGGGGGTTAATTTTGCCATAGAAAGTATGATTAGTGCTTCAGAAAGAAAAATTAGGGATCATTTTGAGTGACTTCTCAAATCCTCTTCTATTTCATAAAAAAAATTCTGACATGCAGACTGAAACATGCACTTTGAATACCAGCAGCAGACGTCCCTGGTGAGCAGTAGCTTTACTACAGTGATCTAATGTGCAACTAGAGTGCTAACATTCAGACTTTATGGCAAATGTGTGACACATCTGAATGCCTTCTTGATGGAACCAAAGTAAACAAGCATTGAAAATGCAATAGATCTCGCCCTCGTTTAAGTTAAAGCCATTCTGTTTGTAATGAGGTGGCTTTTTAGCTTTGCTTTTATTAGTGTTTTTTCAACTTTCATGTAAATAACATGCATCTGTATGCATATAAGTATATGTATGCATGCATTTATGTTTGTATTTATATAGATATACAGATGATATATGTTTATATATGTATGTATATATATATATATTCACTGAAAAAACCATAGGCTATAGACCATATATAGTTAGGAATAAGCATTTACAAAACCTTGAAAATTCACTGAAAAAACCATAGGTTATAGACCATATATAGTTAGGAATTCGCATTTACAAAACCTTGAAAATTCACTGAAAAAACCATAGGTTATAGACCATATATAGTTAGGAATTCGCATTTACAAAACCTTATTTTACTCACACAAAACCATTGAAATTCCATATATAGTTAGTTGCACTAACTATATATCGCGCACCCGCAATCCACTGCTGATGATGTCACATATTACATCATTCATGACATGGTCAGTGACATCACTGATGACATCTCAAATGACATCACTGATGACATCACTGATGACAACATCCAGTGACTGTATGTTTCTGTAAAGTTAAAATATGTCTTACATATTGTAGTGTAGTTCCTAGTTTCCCACTAGGCCCTGCGCATTGGAATAACATAAACAGTAGTATCGACGTGGAACTGCTTATATTCCAGGCCTCCACTGACTATGCTAAACTTAATTGGGTTGTGTTACCAACTAGCTCAGAGGTCACTGGAAACTTTCTTCTCTGCATAGGAAGTGATCAGCTTCCTTGGCACAGACAAGAAGGGATTCAGCTTTCCAACAACCGTGCAACATGACAACTTTGCTCCTCAGATCAAGAGTCGATCTCTAGGGTCGTGTGAAACAATAGACATAGATTTCACTCAGTCAGTCTAGTGCAGTTTACTTTCACAGTATGTAGAGAATAGAGAGACGGGCGTTTATCAATAAAGGGTTAACATTTATTGAACAGTCTTTCTTCTCATACAAGAGAAATGTATTGCCACAATTGCAATAACTGTTATTATGAAAAGTACGTACAGTAAGATAAGAATAGCGAAATAGAACTGTAAAAGCATTGATATGGTTTCTTAGCCATACAATGGTTTAAAAGTAATAAAACATATATACAGTCATATATACATTAGGCTAACATACTCAACTGGTGCTTCTAACTACGCCTACCCCAGTGTGCCTGACCTAAGCCTAACACGTGAGAAGGGGGAGTAAGTAAGTAGCTTAAGTTAAGTTGGTTTTGCCAAGGTTTGTTTCAAGAATTCTCGTCTAAGGGTTTAGTCAACACCATACCTCTGAATAGAATGATGGAGGATTGGTATCTCCTTCAGGGGTCTCTCTCGATATCCCAGTCACCTGCGAGGGTAAACTGGAAGCGCCGGGACTGGATTTCTCTGCACGAGAAAGGCAGCGGCTTCTCTCAGCGCGTCGAGGAAGGAGGGGTGACAGCGTCCGCGGGCAGCTGGGCTGGATGTCTTCGCAGAGGACGGCTGCACGGCTCCTCAAGCGTACTGCACCATAGGTCGCGCTGTAGCGGCGATAATGGTAATCAGTAGCTTCACCACCACAGGATAGCAGGCTGCAGCGACAGAGTGCTAGTTTTTACCAACACGGGGTCATGCAGGCAGCTGGCATCAGCAACATGTTCGCTCATTGCTTAAGGCAACGTTGGTAATATTTATACCTGACAGGTGCCGGGTTTGACGCAAGTTTGCTGGACATAAGACGTCAATTAAAGATGTCACTAGGAAGTGATAGTTATCAGTTGCTCATTAGAGTTCCATTACTAATCAAAACATAGCAAGCGGGGATTTCCAGGTTTGCTAAGTTTTTATCTTGTTGAAGAACTCGGAGTGTTATCTAGGAATATCAGATAGTGACTGCTGCTCTGTCATTGCACTAATTGGTCGCAAAGGAAGTAGCAGAGAGTCATGCTGGAATGTGGCTCTGTGGCTCTGCTCGTGTGAGGCCAGAGATGACTTTACAGAAAATCGCACTTGAACGGTTATGCCAATATAGGGAATAAATGGATTTATAGCCGAATAGGGGCATAAGGTCACAGTATCGATCAGGAACCTAGATAAGCACATGACACCCACTCCACGAATTCATGTCCATCAAAATTACTAAAACTAAGCAATTAGATGCATGTGTAACATTGCCCACCCCAAAATACATAAATGCATTCGAAATAGGCGTACTTGTAATACATGGAATTTAGGTACTGTACGTTTTTTAAAGCATAGTAATCATTCAAAAGGTATTGCATATGGAATCAATGAACGATTATGCATAAAGAATTACACATGAAGTATCTCTGACAGAAGAAATGCGAGATAAATCATCACATAAAAATGCATTGTAATAATATGTGTGCTAGAGGCTGGTGTTATGTTGTTATGTCTCTAGATGTGTTTTTAGAAATAGAAGTGTGAAGCTTCTGTTCTCTAAGAATAGTTTTTACGTTAAGCAAAGAATTGTTCGTGCCAAAAAGAGAGGGTCAATATTTTTTTAAAAATTGTCCAATTCAAAGAAAAAATCAGTTTACCAAAGCTCCTGGCAGTTTTATGTTGATCAAAACTGAAGGCCGAATTCAGAGTTCATGGGAACGCCGTGTGTCGGAAAGCTTCTCAAAAGTTATTGTTTCTCTGTGGGTGAGAACATCGTATCAGACAGGCTCGCAAAGAATTGGTCTACAAAATCAGGTGATAGTTCAACCAAATTAGATAGCGCTGAAACTTGGCAGGTGTGAGAATGATTGCTGTCATCGAATGCAGGATCAGCAATGCTCACAGAACGTTGTACCTGGATGATGTTGCTTTTGTCACTCGCTCCACTGTTACCACTTGGCTGTAGTACAGGAGTCTCCACGAATGCCGTCATCAGGATTGGTAGCCGCTGGGGACAACACAATGCGTGAGCCGTTATTGGACTTAGCAAAGTATCGACGTCCATTGGTACTGCTGATGGAAGTGAAAGACAGATGTCCAACACGCATTCCTCGCCGCAAAGCATACACCGTAGCACAGGTAAAATGCAATTTTGCCATATTGGTCTGAATGAAAGGAACCAGGTCATGTTTAGATCTCTCAGCCTGGCCAATCCGAGGACGTTAGTTATCCTGTCCCTGTAGCGCATTGCTAGGATTGTTTCTTCCATTCCCATGGGAGCTATGTCTGAGCCGAGGCTTGCCATAACGTAGCAGAAGGGTCAAAAATAGAATCCCTGCGATGAGTCCAAAAAATAGTGGAATACCACCAAAGATGGAGTGCACAAAATTAGGAAAGATTCCCAAAATTGCCTGGAAGGGTGTTAGCAGTCCCGTAAAGACTGTCTTAAATATGCCTGGGATGCTTGTAGCACTAGACATGTTAAAGAGTTGGTCGAGCATTTGTACGAAATGCACGGGGCAATTTGTTGATAAAAGGTCATGGACCTCGGTAGCCGTCCTTGCGACTAGAAGATCATACGTCTCTTTAGATGACGTTATAGGCACTGTTGTCTGTAAAAGCACAGATTTCATTTTGCTTAATGTATCAATTCGTATAGAATAGAGATTCAGACGAGGCCAGAGGGGAGTCACTGTGTCTGGAGGCCCGCTCGGGAACAATGCTTGCATACAACATTTGACCATGGACGTTACTTCTACTAGATAACTTAGTCCGGGCGCGAGGCCACAGCACCTGTGATCCGTTCTTAGAATGTAACTCCCGTTTGCGAGTTGCATAAAGAAGGGCTCTATCTGAGTTGCAGGTGTGACTAGCTGGTGGCATGAGAGGTTGTTTGAATTTCCATCACATGCTCCGTGTAAATTAATACCTTGACACAAAAGTATACCGCTTAGTGAGTGTTTACAATTGTCACCACTAAGAAATACATTTTTGTCGCTGTCACTATAGCAAGAATGAGTGTATGGTAATTTCCATTCGGATTTAACATATCCCTTACCCAATTGTTCATACTGGCCAGCAGGTATGTATTCAAGGCATTTATGAAATCGGAAAGTTGTTATCGGAATTGTGATAATTCCGTGTATTATCCATTCAATGACAGGGCTCTCTGACATTGTCAATGATAATCTCTCGAGTTTCTCGATGCTCAAAATTGTATAGTCTGCTCCTTTCTGTGCCAAACTGATCTGTTTATCAGTAAGGTTAAAAATGGAAAATAATGACGTTGTGTTGATTAAACGCCAAGGCACATAGCCTGAACGAAGATTTTGCAGCGTCCAGCCTAGTTCTATAATAGAGCGTAATTGAGACTGGCCATGTTGTAACATTAGCAAATCTCTGTCTATCACATCAAAGGCAGAGGATACAATATTGTCCAAAGAATATATTCTGGAAGACAGAGTCATTAACCCATTGTCTACCACAGAAAGTGATTTTTCCAAATTAATACGATCAATTTCTCGTATCTTTTCAGCAGTTTCAATTTGCTTTACTTTCCAAGCCTCGTTGTAAGCAGCATAGATGCTGGTCGCTATGAAACGCTTTTGACGCTGTTTGCGTGGTCCAAGAATGAAATCGCGCAAATCAGCACCATCTTTTAATAAAGACAAGTGTTGCTTAATTTCAGCCAGTGTGGATGTAGTTAGCCATTCTAGGCAGAGTTTACCTACACTGTATGTGGTTATAATTCCTGGATGTTGTCTCTGGGAATATCTAGGGTCTAATCTGGTCATTTTTAAACCCTGTGTTTTGTTCAGGAATCTATCTTGACAGCTATTTGTGTCTGTAGGCCAGATTAACCACTTTTTCCAATCAGGATGTGTTCTGTTGAAATGTAAAATGTGTGACACGTCTAACTCATTATCTGCAGTTGTATTCTCAGCTATTGGCTTTGGTATAGACGGTGTTTTAAGGTCTTTGTTCTTAGCTAGGCCAAGACAAGATGTTTGGTGTACAGTGTCATTTAAAAATAACATTTGTTCTGGTATCATGCAGGTTCTAAATAGTGCTTCTATGCCTTGCACCTGCCAATCTTTTGTACCCCAAATTGATTTCGTTTCAATATTATTTTTCCAATAATCAAAACCAAATGTCATCATTTTGTCATAAAATGCTTCTGAATATATCAATTTAGAATTTGTCAGCATTGTTTTCATGCCTGTTTTATCTAACAGTTTATAATAAAACGTTTCTGCATCACTGGTGTTAAACCCTGAAAAATATTTGAATTTCTCAAAAAATGCTTTAGAACTGCTTTTAGGTGGTGTAGAACAATGTTCCCATTGGTTATACATAAAAACATTTCTAGGCTGTGCAGATTTATGCAAGTAATGATCCCCATAGTGGGTATAACAGAATAACTGCTCATAACTAGATGAACCTTGTAAATAATCATGATCTGTGAATCTAGCTGACATTACTAAATCAGACATCATGTCATTAATACTGTTAAAGTCCCAATCATCAGAGAATGTACTTGGTGTCACAAAGTCACTTAAGGAAACCTTTAGTTGATGAGGATACTTCAGGATTTCGACCGGACCATAGATCTCATAGTCTGTTTTCTCCCATACTACCCCACCAGGTATTGGAATTGCTGTGACATTTACTGTTGACAGGTCTCTTTTCTTCACGTGGGATGATCTGTGTGGTTTCAGGACTAGGTTGATGTTCTGACTTGCTGTGTCCATTGTAATATATTTTCCTTCAATGAATTTTCCCAAACATAGTACCATGATGAGCCAAAGCAGGAGGAAAAATACACCTAGACCGAACCAGAACTCTAGCCAAGGGGAAATTAGGTAGATTTCCTTCAGTTGATGAAAGAGTTCCGTTGCTTTTTCTTTAAAAGACTTTTTTGTTTCTGGCATCACTTCGGGGTCGTTAAAATCTTCAGAGAAGTTGTCGAAGTTGATGAAATAACCAGAGGCAGTTCTGTCAATTGATGGGATTGTTCTTTCAATCTGTCTCTCGGTAGCACTTTCTGATGCCACATTAGTGTAGACTGGTGTTGTTTCTTGACGAACTGTTTCAATCTGTCTTTCAAGAGGCACGAGTTCCATGGCATTATTGCATAGTCCTTCATTGTGCACTGCAGGCTGATCGAATGTGATTAGTCTTTCAGTTTGAACCTCTTGGATTGTTGCAAGTTTGGGTATTCTATTGTTTCTTGGGAGTCCACTGGGCCTACTGTTGATTATAGGCCACATGCTTGTGGTTTTACCAGATCGATAGACACGACTCTGTTCTCCTTTTTACCAGCAAGGGGCGGTAGCACAACTGATCTTGTTCCGGTGACTGCTAAGACAGGTACTGCTTTTCTGTAAGAAGGCCCAAATTCCTTCTTAACCGCGATCTTTTCTCTGACTAGATCCCCAATCTTTGGAATCCAGACAGGCCTTGCTGGGGCTGTTGCGGGTGGTGCCTCGTCAGTGGTATTTGGCTGTTGCTTTAATTTTATGTTGCTTAATGATTTTCTTGTTTCATTCAGTTCCTGTAAAACAGCCAAACGGTCTTTTACTTCAAACTGCTTTGTTTCTTCTTGTACCACTGACATCTGACTATCGAGGTCCTGAACGTTCATTCTTATTCCGAACAATAGTTCGTATGGGCTGAAACCTTTTAGAGAATTTCTTGGCATGTTGTTAAGACTAGTCTGGACACTTATTAAATGTTTGACCCACCCAGCGCCTGAACCTAATACCTTCGCTGTTATAGATTGCTTTATGTCCCGTTTTTTTCTTTCTACCACACTTGTGCGACGGACAAGAATACCACAACCCAATTCCCATGCTAGCCATGGCCTCCTTATAGGCTCGAGAGCTGAAAGCAGGACCCTGGTCAGAATGGAACGTGGTAATTGCGTGTATGCCGATATGGACTCGCTAATCTTTTATAACCGTTCTAGCGTCAGCCGAGCGCTGGAGACCTCATTTTTTTAAGTGCTTTTCGTCTTAATGGTGTACACTGGGACGCGCTTCTCTTCTTTGATTGCGCAGATAGACCGCCTTATGCTGTCTAGAAGGGATCCTGAAACTACCCTGGCCTGTTCATTTCTGCGATCTCTGTTGCAGTTTTCACAATTTTGAGCAAAACATTGAATATCTATACTCATTCCTGGCCACCAGTACTCTGATTGCAATTCTTTCAGAGAGGCTTTGATTGTTTGGTGTCTCAGACCCAACCCCATGTGTGCTTCCAGTAGGAGGAAGCCCCTCCTGCTCCTGTTTGGAATTACTCTATCCCCCACTCCAGGGATTCGAGCAAAAGGAACGGAGTTTGCATCGATTATGTATGCATAATTGAGTGGATAGTTTACGGGTAGTGCTGCACAGTCGCCTTTTACGGTCGTTTTTACTGCCAGCATGGTTTCCCCGTCTATATACTTATCTGTACGCTTTTTTGTGGCTACGGAAGCCGGTTTAGTTGCTTCCGCGGTGGCTGCATTAGCCAATGAATTCCCTGCAACGTGAACGCCATCACGTTGAAGACTCTGTGCGTGAATCACGTGAGTCTTTTGTAGTTCTTTGTGTAAAAGAGCTACCTCGTTCCAGAGCTTTTTATGCTTTATTGTGGCACCTGTGTCATCTTTGTAGTCGTTTTCGATCCAACTCTGCAGTTTGTTGTTGTAAGAATTGACGCAAAAATGAGAATCGCACACTATAAGTGTGGGGAATTCGCGTTCTGCATTTTCGAGCGCCATCTTTAAAGATCTGATTTCAGTTCTTTGAACCGAACAGTACTTTACTGATTCAGTTTTTGTTACTTTCGGTCTGAATTTACCGCACAGCCAACGACCTTTAATGATCGCACATGCTGCATCGTAGGATTTTCTCTCTACGTTGAAATGCTGTACAAAGCTATCTGTATAGATTATACATGCGTATTGTGGGAGAGGCAGGATTTCGATTGGCAGAGGATATTCTTCTTCATATTCTAAATCATTCAGTTCTTCGTATTGCGGGGCGAAATAGTATTTCACGTCTTCCGCTCCTAGAGAATCTATGCACTGTATCCATTTCGGATCCAGTGACACTGTAGGCAGGTTTACTGGGCTGAATAGCGCTTCGAAGGCGGATTCCGCTGTAAGGATATTAATCCGTTTGCCGTGTGCTAGTTCTCTTTCATTTGCTAATGCGATTTGCACTGCGTTCACAGTTCTTTCTGTGTGACTGAATGTTTTTTCTGCTTGTGTGTACAAGTGAGATTTAATTGAAATAGGTACCTTTTCTCCCTCATTAGAGGTTAGGTACGTGAATCCGCATCTTCCTGGGATGACTCGGATTACAAGATCGATCGTGTTGTCACGTGTATCTAATTTTGTTTTTGCTAACATGTCTGTTTGCAGTGATCTCAAAATTTCTGTGTGTTTTTGAGTCCAATTGATTTGTTTTAAATCAGGTTTTATTAGTTCGTAGAGAGGTTTAACCCTCTCTGCGTAATTTAGTATGTAAGTTCTTCCGAAATTCAGAAAACCTAGTATGGATTGTAAATTCTTCAGCGTTTTTGGAGCTTGGAGTACAGCGCACTTCTCTAAGAAGTTGTCCGCTAGGCTTTTCCCTTCACTTGATAATTCGTACCCTAAAAACAGTACTGTCAGATGGGCAATTCGAGACTTTTTAAAGTTGAATTTGTAACCCTCTGCTGCGAACCCAAGTATAATGGTGTTCACTCTTTTCAAGTGAGTATCCAAGTCGTCGTCTGTGAGATAAATATCATCTACGTAAGATAATGCTTCATCATCATAGATTTGTAGTAACTCTGTTACCCTAGCTGAGAATAGTCCTGGGCTGTTCTTGAACCCCTGTGGGAGACGACAGAATTTTTTCTGTGACCCAAATGCGGAGAAAGCGGTCAGATATCTGCTTTCTGGTGCAATGTTTTGACAAAAGAAACCATTAGAAATGTCTAATGTCGTTTTGTATTTTTTCCTAACTATGTTATTCATTAGGGCTGCACTATGCGAGTTTTGTACTGCAAAAGTTTTGCAACATGTATTAAGGTGTCTGTAGTCCAAAACTAGACGATATGAATTGTCTGGCTTGGAGACAGGAAACAAAGGATTGTTCATTTGAGAGGTGCATGTTTCAATCACCCCCTGGTACTCAAGTTGATCTAAGATCTCCCTGACTTGTTTTTTAGCTTCTTGCTTTATGGGATACTGCCGTTGGGCAGTTGGTTCACTTTTTAGTTGGATTTTGTGAGGCGTAGAATCCTCATCCCATCCTACATGATTTTTATACAATGCAGGTGCCTGGGCTACAGCCCATTTCCTTGCATATGTGTATTTTTTGTGAATCGGTATGTGATTCGAGAAGGCAGGCATAATCACTTCTTCGCCACGAGGGCACTCCCTGACAAACTCCGGGGGCCAATCTTTTTCAGCTAACAGAATATCATAGCCTTTTGAGAGCTTATCCCAAAATAGACCCTTAATTTTCCTAGTCTTATCACCCTCTATACGCAATGTTATTTCGTATATTTTATGGGGCTCGCTAAGTCTGGCGTCGGCAGTTTCAACCTGAATGTATTCATTCGTGTCCACTGTCTCCAGATGACTCATCAAGATCTTGCGCGCTATACTGATCTCTGCTGCACTGTCCAACATTGTCAATGCCCACTCCCCGTTTTTCAACTGTGTCCTCAGTATTCTCGGCATGGTTGATTACTCTAATACTGGCTACCTTCTTTTTAGGAAATTGAGATTTCTTATTTTGAGCAGGTTCCTTGTCTTTGGACTTGGTGTGCTCTCCTAGGTCTGACCGTCCTCTTCTTTCCGAATTCTGTGGAAAAGATCGAGAGGGACGTGTATCAATACTTTGATATCTATCAGGTTTTTTTATATTATCCCTATTTCTAAGGTTATATCTTTTCTCAGAGGGCTCCCGTTGGGGAGACTGGCGTTCTCGAGTCGGAGTTCTTTCCTTCCGTCGAGGAGACCTTCCTCTGGACTGGAAAACTTTTTCCTTGGGAGTGGATTGTTTATTTCCATCCCAGCTCTTTTTAGGAGTGTTTGAATTATTTTTAATAAATAATTTTTCAGGATTTTCGAGCAGTTGGGGCTTAACTGGTTTCCCACCCAAGCTGTCTCTACCTAATTCTTCATAGCATTTTTCTATGATTTTTGCAAGCTCAACAGGATCTTTTATATCTGTTTCCTTCAACTTCTGGCGAATCGCCACAGATGCTGCTTCTCCCTTTACGTTGGCTAATAATATAGCCGTGACCTGCTTGAAGTCTTTCAGTAATTTCATACCTAGATTTAAAGCGGGTTCTGGACCGAATTCATTTTGAATCTGTTTTAGCACGTCTGGTATTACCGCCATAGACGGAACACCGTGTGTTTTTGTGTAAATGGAAGCAAAGACTGTACCCCAAGTGTCGCAGTCCTCCACGTGTGGTGCGATTCCCATAGGAAGGCAGATGGTCAAGATTCTGTGTTTCTCAATAGGGGTAGTATCAGGAAATACTGCCTCTATTTGAGTGATTTTCTGGGCTAACCAGAAAGGAATTTGTTCCCGTTTTACGGGTGTTTTACCAAGACATGACTGTATGTTCTGTGGTGTAATTTTATTTGTGTTCCCTTGATGAGGGGTCAGCTGGTGTGAATTAACAGCTGGCTGGACTGTTGCAGTCCGTATTACATATTGGACTAATTGCCTATGTATTTTTATTAATGTGTTTAGCTGTGCTAACAGCTCTTCTCTAGACATTCTTGCAATGTCAGGATGTGGTGTGTAGCTGGCTAGAACCGGCCACGTGGCTCCTGGTCTACCTAGTGGACCGAGCCTGGTTATGTGATCATTATGTTTTAGGGCGCCATTAAACCAGAGCAGGTGCTCTTGAAATTTAAGTGGAATTTCAACCTCCTCGAAAGGAGCGTACTCTTCCGGAGGTTCCTCTATTTTGTAATAGTGAAACTCTTGTGTTATAGCGTTTACCGCTGGAAAGTTTATCCATGAATAGAATACCTCTCTCTGCCGATACTCGTGAGCCTCTATCACGAAAATTACTGTACCACCTTGAGGTGGCAGTCCGTTTTCTATAAGTTTTAAAGTTATAGATCTTCTTAACTGGACCGGGATGATAATAGCACCCGGGTCTGTGTATTCGGGACCTTGCTGAGTCGCATCTACTGCGGCCCCAGTGGTGCCGTTGTTTTCTACTGACATTGTATAAATGCAGTTTTTTGCAGAGTAGGTCTCCCAGGAGACAAAGATTAGATGCACAATATTTTGGAACACTGTATCCTTCAACGTTGAATAAACCAGAGCTTTACATAGGAATCTCTTCCTACTAAGGTCGGGCGGATTTTAACCTTTCACCCACTCCAGACGTCTATTGGAGTATTTAAGGGAGAAAGGGGTGTGAAATATGCACGACTGAGTTACTCTACAAGTCTTACGTTAGTTTATCGCCTTACCAAACGTTGGGCGCCATGTAGTGTAGTTCCTAGTTTCCCACTAGGCCCTGCGCATTGGAATAACATAAACAGTAGTATCGACGTGGAACTGCTTATATTCCAGGCCTCCACTGACTATGCTAAACTTAATTGGGTTGTGTTACCAACTAGCTCAGAGGTCACTGGAAACTTTCTTCTCTGCATAGGAAGTGATCAGCTTCCTTGGCACAGACAAGAAGGGATTCAGCTTTCCAACAACCGTGCAACATGACAACTTTGCTCCTCAGATCAAGAGTCGATCTCTAGGGTCGTGTGAAACAATAGACATAGATTTCACTCAGTCAGTCTAGTGCAGTTTACTTTCACAGTATGTAGAGAATAGAGAGACGGGCGTTTATCAATAAAGGGTTAACATTTATTGAACAGTCTTTCTTCTCATACAAGAGAAATGTATTGCCACAATTGCAATAACTGTTATTATGAAAAGTACGTACAGTAAGATAAGAATAGCGAAATAGAACTGTAAAAGCATTGATATGGTTTCTTAGCCATACAATGGTTTAAAAGTAATAAAACATATATACAGTCATATATACATTAGGCTAACATACTCAACTGGTGCTTCTAACTACGCCTACCCCAGTGTGCCTGACCTAAGCCTAACACGTGAGAAGGGGGAGTAAGTAAGTAGCTTAAGTTAAGTTGGTTTTGCCAAGGTTTGTTTCAAGAATTCTCGTCTAAGGGTTTAGTCAACACCATACCTCTGAATAGAATGATGGAGGATTGGTATCTCCTTCAGGGGTCTCTCTCGATATCCCAGTCACCTGCGAGGGTAAACTGGAAGCGCCGGGACTGGATTTCTCTGCACGAGAAAGGCAGCGGCTTCTCTCAGCGCGTCGAGGAAGGAGGGGTGACAGCGTCCGCGGGCAGCTGGGCTGGATGTCTTCGCAGAGGACGGCTGCACGGCTCCTCAAGCGTACTGCACCATAGGTCGCGCTGTAGCGGCGATAATGGTAATCAGTAGCTTCACCACCACAGGATAGCAGGCTGCAGCGACAGAGTGCTAGTTTTTACCAACACGGGGTCATGCAGGCAGCTGGCATCAGCAACATGTTCGCTCATTGCTTAAGGCAACGTTGGTAATATTTATACCTGACAGGTGCCGGGTTTGACGCAAGTTTGCTGGACATAAGACGTCAATTAAAGATGTCACTAGGAAGTGATAGTTATCAGTTGCTCATTAGAGTTCCATTACTAATCAAAACATAGCAAGCGGGGATTTCCAGGTTTGCTAAGTTTTTATCTTGTTGAAGAACTCGGAGTGTTATCTAGGAATATCAGATAGTGACTGCTGCTCTGTCATTGCACTAATTGGTCGCAAAGGAAGTAGCAGAGAGTCATGCTGGAATGTGGCTCTGTGGCTCTGCTCGTGTGAGGCCAGAGATGACTTTACAGAAAATCGCACTTGAACGGTTATGCCAATATAGGGAATAAATGGATTTATAGCCGAATAGGGGCATAAGGTCACAGTATCGATCAGGAACCTAGATAAGCACATGACAATATTGAAGAATGAGTGGATGTATAAGTGTCTGGATGAATGATTTAGTAGGTGCATGACTGACTGTATGAGTGAGTGATTACATGTGTCTCACTGAGTGCATGGGTTAGTGACTAAACTGTCTTAATTTGTGCATCATTATGTCTGTTGTTCTGTAAACTGTTGCATGTGTTGATAAGTAGCTATATGAGTAACTATATGGGTTATTGATTGGTTGCCCAAGTATTTGTATGGGAGACTGAGTGTGTGTGTGGGTGGCTGGGAGGTGTATGACTCTGTGCATAGATGTGTGAGCAGTTGATTCACTAGATGTATGGTTTCAAAAGTGCATGTGGAAACAGCTGTATGGGCGGTTGACTGTGTGCATGAGTGTATTGGTGAGTGAATGGATATCTCAGTGCTACATGTCAAAGTAAGTACATATGTAAAACACAGTACATGTGAGAGTTGACATATATAAATAACTGTGCATAAGAGCCAGTGAATGTGTGAGTGGCTGTATGGATCATTGTGAACTTGTATCAGGGAATGTATAAGAGAGTAAATATGTGTTAGTATATGTTTGAATAAGTAAAGTTTGTATAACTGTATAGTTGAGGAAATGGAGGTGTGATTGATTCTTTGCATGACTGACTAGGTGTGTGAGTAACTCCATGGATGAGTGACAGTCTGTGAGTGTCTGTTTACACTGATTGTATCTAAGGTTATATTAGAGTCTGAAGAGGTTCATCGTATTATCACATGAATGATATCATCAGTGATGTGATCAGTAATGTCAAATGAGATGTCATCAGTGATGTCATTTGAGATGTCATCAGTGATGTCATTTGAGATGTCATCAGTGATGTCATCAGTGATGTCACTGACCATGTCATGAATGATGTAATATGTGACATCATCAGCAGTGGATTGCGGGTGCGCGATATATAGTTAGTGCAACTAACTATATATGGAATTTCAATGGTTTTGTGTGAGTATAATAAGGTTTTGTAAATGCGAATTCCTAACTATATATGGTCTATAACCTATGGTTTTTTCAGTGAATTTTCAAGGTTTTGTAAATGCGAATTCTTAACTATATATGGTCTATAACCTATGGTTTTTTCAGTGAATATATATATATATATATGGACTCGCAGCACCAGCATTCCCCTGGGTACATAACGTGCACAGGAGGCAGCACAACATCAAACAGAGGCAGGGAGGAACCAACAAAGGAGTGGCCAGAGACTGCTCAGGACACTTTAATTACCCGCAGGTGCAAGGCTCTGAAAAGAAGGAAACGGGAACCGGCACTGATGAAAGCGCACATCTCTGCTTGAAACGCGTCTGCCTGGCGTTTCCTGAACTCTGCTAATTTTGCTTAAATAAATCCTGTTGGCAAGTCAGCATATGTCGGGCTCATTCGTAATTGAGTGGGCGTTGGTTGTATATATATATATATATATATATATATATATATATATATATATATCGGAATAAAGTGTATTCCTTTGTGTTTCAGTACATCAAATGTAAATCTATATAAAATGGGGCAGTGCTTGGGAGGCTGGATGGGCTTGAAATATTTAAGTTCTCTATCTTGGGGCAAGACCACGGAGAGCTGTGTTTCCTCCGCTTTAGTTGTGCTCTATAAATCTTCTTCTCCAAAAGCAATTTGGGTCCTTGAAAGGTAGGTGGCATAATGCCAGGTTGATTGAGGCTAAAGTTAAGTCTATAGCCTAGCTTTTGGCGTTTTGTAATTTGTTAATTTGTCCATTTGGTTATTGACATCTTTCCCTCAGGTTTTGAGGCATTTCTTGCAAACAGCACAGATTGTACCATATCACAATACTGCATGGAGTTGCTTAGGTTCTCTTGCAGGGGTTGTGACAAGAACATATTCTGACGTGCCCCATAACTCAGCATTGATAACCCTCAGTAAATTGGCCCCTGAAAATAGCTACTATACAAACATTGCATCGTCTTTGAATTATATGTTCGCATCAGCCCTGCGAGGAAGCACTTTTTACATTGAAGGACTGGTATTAAAAACTCCATTAGGGAGCAGGCTTATAAAAATGTCCAGTGATTTTGTGCACCTAAGCACTGCTACAATGTTAATTGTGGCAAGGTATACATTTAGAGATGCACTGCATGGGGCTTGGGCTTGCAACTTGTTTATTATAATATGGCATTTTTTTCATTAACTTTTAGCATACCATTAGGGATTTTGAAACATGAGGAATTTGTATTGGTGGACGGCAATTGTCAAAACCAATCTGCATGTTTTAGTATATTTCTTCTTTTAAATGTTTTTTTCATTGTACCTTATATGGTTCTATTGAACCTAAATAAAGGAAACATGATGTGGCATTTTTTCTAGCCCACGCATAAGATGTGCAGCAGATGTGTTGGCTTTTATGACATTTTGCTAACGAAGTCCTAATGAAGTGAGAATGCAAAGGACACTGCATGTCTGCAATATTATATAAATACTATGATGAAACTGACCCATTAAGTTCTATGAGAACTTCAAAGTTTTGCATAGTTGATGCTGTTTTTTCCATGCTCTGGTTATTTTGGGTACTTTTAGAATGACATTATGCTATCTTTTAAATCATGTTTAGCTTTATAACAACAAGGTGATGGGTGAAATGCTTACATTAATCTCAGCCACTGGAATCGCTGCATCCCAATCCATTGTTTTTTCCCAACATGCTACCTCAGTTTGGACCCTGCAATATGCATATCAATCTTGACCCTGCTCCTTATGGGAACAGATCAACCTGGATTAATCTCCACTACTGGCAATGATGGACTGAGATGCGACCCTACCGATAGCCAGGGGCAGAGATTAATTAAAGCATTTTATCTAGCTCCTTTTTTTGTTGCAGTTGACACCCTAAGTGTGATGGGTATGCCCAGACGTGGGACTCAGACTCACTGTGCGACTGGAACCAAGCTATGGCCAGCCCATAACAAGGGTTAAACCAGTCCTGGGGTTCTTGTGTTTTGGTTCAGGTGGTGCATGGCAGTTCGGGCTGGTCTGGTCCCACGAGGAACACGTTCAAGGCTGATTTGCATATGGCTGAACCCAAACTGATGTAGCATGGTGGGCGAAAATTTATATATCGGGATGCGGCCCGAGCGATTGCCAGAGACTGAGATTAATTCAAGCATTTCATCCTTCCCCTTGTTTATGCTTTAATTTTAGAGCTACCACTTACCATTTTGAAACTTGCTTGATTTTGGAATTTAACCAAATATAGAAGCATTAATGAAGGAATATGTATACGACTTAAGCAAGACATGTATAACATTGTAGTTTGTTGTTTTCTTCCCCTTAAGGACACCTTGGTTCAATGGATGGGGATTTAATCTTCCAAGAGGCCAGTCACTTCTAGACAAGTGGAACCAAATCCCAGAGGGAATTGACATATTAATGACACATGGACCTCCTCTTGGTAAGTGTGGCAAAGAAGGATATTGTGTAGAATGAATGCAAACACATTGCTTTTAAAGTGAAAAATCACCTACTCAAAAATGGAATGACAAATGAAATATTTAAATAATTTATTAGAGTGTATTTTAGTAACTGAGCTCCCAGAGTTTTTTTGAAAAATTATGATCCATTGATTCTTGGGGCCAGAATATATATCCGTCATCTATGGCTCAGCATGAAAACTTGAAAACTGTTTAACGGTTTCAATGTCATGTTCTGTTATGCAGATGTTCTGAATTGAATGTTGACACGTTTCCGTGCTTGGTAAATTTACCGTTTCCTGTGTTAAATATTCCAGTTGTAATTTTTAACTGTAGGATTAGGCTCATTATTATTATTATTATTATTATTATTAAAACAGTTTTGTATAGCGCGTGGTTACCCTAGAGCATCCCAGCGCTTAACCAAACAGAGTAACAATTTAAGAGAGTAAGAGGCACAGCGGCTTAACAAAAGAGAAACGTTTTCAGTTGTTTACGAAAACGCAAAAGGCATGGCTCAGAGCGCAAACCTAGGGGGAGTGAGTTCCAGAGGGTTGCAACCTTTACGGAAAATCTCCTCCCTCCTGAACGGGCCTTTTTGACCCTGGGGATCTTAAGTAGGTGTTGTTGGTCTGAGCGTAGTGTTCTACTTGCCTTATACAGGGTCACCAGCTTTTGAAGGGCGGGAGGGCCTTTACCTTGCAAGATTTTATGTGCAAGGCAGAGAGATTTAAATTTCACCCTTTCTCGGACTGGCAGCCAATGCAGCAATGAAATAATGAATTGTTCAAAGGTCCCTAAGTTGTAATGAAGCATTTATGGTTATGGCGTATATGTTTCACTTGGCAATAATAATTCAGGTGAAAGTTGCTATCTGAATTTTTTTAGCAGGTTTCAACAGCAAAACACCACTATTCATACCCGTTAATGCTATTAGATAGCAGAACTCAATTTGTGAAAAGTTTGTTATCATGTTAATGTTAATTTATATTTATGGAGCACACGTTCACCCATGGTTTCCTGGCGCTCACTGATAGAGAGCTATATGTGGTGGGATATGAGAGGAGTAATGAATTACAAACTAAGAACCAAAGGCTTGTATAAGTAGCCATGTATTTAACGCTTTCCTGAAAGACACCAAATCGGATTGGGAGAGAAGATCAAGTGGTAAGGCATGCTGGTGCTAGCGCAGAGAATGTTTGCTCCCCGCCCCCATTTAGTGGTGCAAAATCTTGCGACTATTGCTGACCTTGCTGAAGATGATCTGAGTGTCTGTGAAACTAGAAACTCGTTTGGATACAAACTGAGGGGCCTGACGATGTATAGGTTTGAAAACTAAGCAACAGGTTTTAAATTGAATCCGTTAATTGATTTTAAGCCAGTGGAGTTTTTACACCAAAAGTGCAATATGGGTTCTCCGCAGGGCTTCAAAGATCGCATTTAGGTAGGCCAAGAAATATTGTGTTAGAGTAATTTAGCCTTTAACTAATGACCACCGCCATAATACTTTTCAATACCAATAGTGAGAAAATATATATAACATATATGTATGCATTATACACTTTGAATTGGCTGCACTGATATGTGTTTTCAAAGAAAGCTGATGGGTTCAGGGAGAGGTCCTATCTCCCTGGGCCAGAACTGGTTAGTCCACAGTGCCTAATTTGCATTCATTACCACTATTTGAGTTTTTTCTGTGTTTAGTTTTAAGCAGTTGTTTTCCACCCAACCGCTAATAAAACACATGATGACCTGACGTTTTCGGTGTCAAGGGGCATGGCCATCTAAACGGAGCAGAATCTGGGAGTTGTCATCATAGTTCTATATCTGACAGCCTCTGTGAAGTAGCTCATATATTAGAAGTCAAATATATATATTAAATAAGTGTAGTGATAATGGCCATCCCTGTAGTACGCCACATTCTATGCTAATTGGTGCTCCCCCAAAAAAGGATACCTGCACTGCCTGTGATCTGTTCTCCAAATATGATGTCAACCATTTACATGGAGTCTAAATTATCCCCGTAGCCTGGACATGTTATAGTACGATTTGATGGTCTAGTGTGTCAAAGGCTGCGCTTAAGTCAAGTAGTAGTATCAATGCTGAGGTAAACCTCTCATCAAGATCTGATCTAAGATCATCAATGACAGATAATATCATGTTTCAGTGTTGTGTCTGGGACACAGCCGATCTTATTGTGATCCAAGTAGTTGTAATTTTGGAGATGATGTCTTGTATCTTCTACCACATGTGCCTCTGATAGTTTAGCACAGTATGACAACAAAGAAGAAGGTAGATGGTTCTTTAGTATTTCTGGGTTGTCTCCATGTTTGCTCAAACAAACGTTGGTATCGCAAACAAACTCTGCGACCATCACTAATGCATAAACCCAAATCCCACTGTCAGTGCTGTATTCAAGAAGATGTTGTATGTCATCTAAGTAAGAACTTAGCAACTGGAATTTCAAACTTAGGCCAAGATTTACTCTGGCTTTGCACTGATACGAATCGGCGCATGCTATTTACTGTTCAATGCTCAAGGTATTTTGTGCTGAAAGTGTGCCCCTTTCTTACTGCAGTTAGCAATTTGAGCATCTTGGCACACTTTGAATCATTGGGGTGTTACTGAGGTGTATCAGCACAAACACCCACAGGTGTTGAAGCAAAGCCTGACCTACTGAGATAGACTGTCCAGCTTTGCTTTAGAAAATAGGCACAAATGGACACATTGATGTTTCACATGTTGGATGAGTTTGTCTAGGTATTTGTACTGTAAGGGTATGCTTTCTGACTTATCCTGTGCTAAACAGCTCACACTCATCTCTGCACCATGGTGCGAGACTGTGTATGAAAGCCAAAGCAGGGAATGACAGTCGCATCAGGCTAGTGCTGGTGATATGGCACTGTGTTGTTTTCACTTTTGTGCAGTGCAGTAAATGTGGCTGCTGCGCTGCATAAAAAATATGTAAATCTGGGCTAAAATGTTAAAATTAATTGTTGATTATTTCTCGTTTTCCCTAAATAATTATTTATATTCAAGGTAAAGGAAAAGAAAGGGTTCAACGTAGAAATCTCGAAAAAGAAGCCAAGGAGAAAAGAGTAGAGATTATAAATAGTATCCATTAGAGACCTTAGGGGTCGCAGATTCACCACAGGCTCCTGCTGGCTGGCACTTCCTCATTCCAAACCGGATACCTGCACTAAGCTTGAGAGTACATCACTCCTATTGTTGTTGATCTTAATTGACTTATCATGCAAGGTCATGGCCTTTTCAAATTATGTTGTACCATATACAAAATCATATTAAATAATGCAAACAGAATATATCACTGATAAACTCTCCAAGGGGGGTTGCTCAGCCCAGAGCCAAGACTGTAAAAAGCTGGCGATGCCAAGGTGCAGGTATGAAAGAAAGTATTTGGGGAGTGAAAGTGGGGTACAAAGATCGCCCGGAACGTACAAGAGTCTTGCATGAAGTAGGACTGAGGCTGTCTGAAACGTTCAGAAAAGTATCTTTTAAAAATCAATCATGATTTGGCTACGCACCTGGCATAATGCGCTTTTAAAGGAGAGGAGTGGACTTGTTGCAATGTCTAAAATTACAACAGTCCTGCTTAAGCTGCTTCTTGATTTTGTCTCCCTTGCTCACCATTTCACTCCAAATGCTTCTTCGTTTCCGTTTTTTCTTCAAATATGCTTCTCCCTAGTACCTTTGAATCGTTAAACTTCTTAAATCTCTGAATTGCATCTGTCCATTGTAAAAATTAAATAAATAAATAGTGCCACTAACATCACATACTCTCCACTTGTCTTAACTCCTTCCATGCTCATGACGAGCTGAGCTCGTCATGAGCCACGGCGCTCCGGTACTCATGACGAGCTCAGCTCGTCATGAGCCGTGGAACGCTTGCATGCGGGGATAATTCCCCTGCGATGCTGAGCGTTCCACGGGAATGTGTGTGGCCATGACGAGCTGAGCTCGTCATGAGCACAGGAGCGCCGTGCCTCATGACGAGCTCAGCTCGTCATGAGCATGCGTGCGCCATGCGCGCCCCCTCTGCCCCCCAGCACAGCGGGAAAATAAACCCCGCAGCGAAGGGGTTAAAGGACATGCTTGCAACCTCTACTGCTGAATATTAATTAGCTCATATGTAATTTCAACTCGTCATTTATTAATTGTGATACAATATAGTCAGGTGGTGTCATTTGAGCAGGGGGTGTTCAGCCACAAATAGCCTAAGGTCCTCTAATATAATTTGTGTCACTGGAAATCTGCAACAGTATGAAACTATCATGTAGTTTTGCAAGGCCTGTAATTTATTCATGACGAAGTGTGCAATTAGTACATGCTTTCCTTAGGTATCGACTTCTTCTTTATACAGATGTTGGAGCCGATTCACCAAAACATTCGGGTGTACAGGAGGTAGTAATACAGTAGTATTATTTTACGTACTCTTAGATGCCTTTGTACCTAAGCCTTGGAACGTCCAATTTCCTATTAGAACAAGCATTTGCATTGCAAAAGGTCTCGCATTCACGAGTTATTGGCATTGTATATGACAATGCCTTTTATTTATATTTTGGGTTTTAAAGCATAAATAAAAGGCATTGTCATTTAAAATACTAATAGCTTAAATTTTCACAAATGCGAGACATATTGCATTGCAATAAAGTGCCTTCTCGACGACTTGTTAGATTGTAAATATACGAGGAAGAGACCGGCCTGCAACGTCTTCAAAGTAGTGATACTAGTGCAATGAAGAAGATGTGTAAGTGCTGTAAATTACACAGACAGAAAGTGTGAAGTGAGAGTTACATATGATCCGAGATATAAACACTAACAAAGTGCTCCAACACCTGTCGCTCTGTGATTACACTTTACACTGTGGCGGCTCAGGAGGAAGAGCGGGAGGGGGGCTATTGCCTGCCCTCTACGTGATTTGAGTATGCAGTGTGGCATAGCATAATGACATTGCTATCTTTTGCCTAATAAATACCACTCCAACTGTATTAGGGCCCAGGATTCACTTCCTGGTGCAGGGCGGGATGTGCTTTATGGCAGGCATGGATGGAGGCATGTGAATGCACCGTTTTTTTGTACTTTTAATCATTCAAAAAGGTCATAAAAACAAAGAAAAGTTATTCTACTCGCTACAGTGGATTTCCATGGCGGCCATCTTTGCTATGCTTGTTGTTTGTGTCCTTGCCCCAGTAAACTATGCAGTTTATTAAAGTCATCATATACGTGTGGGACGCTATTTCTCAATAATCGCAGAAAAATCACTAGGAATTATTATAAAAATAATTGCTTACAATATCCAACGCGGGACCTTAAAACATGATTGGGCCATCTTGCGTGGAAGAGATTCACTCCACAAGACATTTATATTATGCCCATTTCCTCCCACAGGCAACCTCCCGTTTTTTACAATCAAGCCCAAAATGAGCATGTCATGAATCTCTTATAACAATATCATGTTTCACGTGTAATTCCAATTGCACCCTCAATGGGCAAACAGACCCTGAGCCCCAATCCATACATTGTTAAATGACAAGGCTTATTTACACAAAAAGGCACTGTATATTCACAAATAAATGTTGCATTTTTATTCAGGCCATAGAATTGGTTTACTCAACAGCCGTAAGGATCTATTATCAGTCTTGACTCTCAACCATCTCAATGAATCCATTAGCTAGACCTTCCTTATCTTACTTGTCTTACACCTTATCACACAGTTCTCACGACTTTTCGGTAATTGGGGAATCCCAAATATTAGAATTATGCCCTTGATGGGCATTTCTCTCACCCATTTTCATCCCACAAATGACCAAAGTTCTTCTTCACTATTAAGGCCCCAAGGTGGACGATGAGAAGATGGAAATCACAGCAAGTATGTGGTCAGTAGTTAATAATCTCAATTTTAGTACATTAAGGGGGGCTAATTGGCGAAGTATGTTATGTTTTAGTAAATGGCTCCTTTATAGAACTCCACTTTTCCTATCTAAGGTTTACTCCAACCAATCTGGGCAGTGCTTCCAGTACCTTAACTATCTTTCAGCCAATTGGACACATATCATATTACAATGCCCTTTATCCAGATGTTATGAAATTACATTTTTCAGTATTTGGAAGCCGAATGCTTAATTGCAATAGGTTTGAATACTCGGCTGATAGTGTTTGGCTGTTACCCAGACCTTGTTCTTTCAGACAAGATGATTAAATTATTATATATTGCAATGGCTGTCACCAGATCACTTTTGCTACAGAGATGGAGATCGGATCTTATACCATCTAAAAATGAATGGGTCCGGAAAATGAAGCAGGTTAACAAAAGCGAACAAGCCTATGAACTGCGAATTGGCAGACTTAAGAAGTTTGAGAGGGTTTGGGCAGCTTATTTTGATTAACATCACAAAATGTAGCTTATATTTCAGGAAGTATTTTCAGCATGCTTGACTCCTATGTATTGTAATATCAGCATTTTAATTTATTATATGACACGTTCTATCTTCTTGTAATGCAGGTATATTAATTAACACAGGATGAAATAGTATTTTGGCAATACTCGATGATTTCTCTGAATATGCTTAAGGTTTCTAAGGTCTAATCCACTGTTTAGTTTGTGTTAATTATTGGCAGTGGATGCTGTTCCAAGATATTATGCGTTTCATTTTTTTGTATACTGGCTCAAATGTATATATTGTCTCTCTTTTATTGATTTTAGGATTTACTGCTTTCCGGTCAATCGGTGTTATTTAACAATTCTGTATCACTTAACATATTTAACGAATTTTATGTATGTATGTATGGATAAAAAAACTTCTTGTTATATGGATTTCAATTAAAAAAAACTCAATCGCAGGTGAGATTGCCCATGAAAGATATAGCAGAAAGTCAATCTTTGAGAGAAGTTGGCTCAGTGTACGGTGAATGTGGGCTCTTCAGAGAGCATGCGTAATAACAACAGGGATCCTACCTTTAGGTATCTTGCAAAAATAGAAAATCTACCCCCTTTTCTCAGCCCTTGTGGGTCACCCTAGAATACTTGTCAGGGCTCATTTCTTTAATAGAAAATGTTTGTATTCTATATTTTGGTGTTCTTTTCAACACAAACTAAAGTGGTATTGTGCATCCACATAATCATTCCACTTAACTATATACTTATGTAGGTTGATTTCTTTTCATGATATCTGCATTCAACAAACAGTCCCTGCCATATGATAACATCTACGAACCTCTTGCATATCAAATGAAGCACTCCTTCAGAAGCTTAACATTATGCCTCAAAGCATAGTGAGAGGGAAAGACTTCACGATTATTATTTGGACACTTATTAAGCGCAACAAATCACCCTGAAAGAGTCTCAAGCTGCTGGTGGAAGACTTCTGAAGGGATATTAACAGTGGAGATGCAACAGGTTAAAACATCCATGTTTTTAGGGCTTTTTTTTAAAGTGTCTATGGTCAGTGCAGACACGAAGCTGTAAGTGGAGTTGGCTCCATTATTGGGGATGAAAATTATCTTCCACCATTTCTGGTGGTTTGAATTCCGATGGGGATGTAACAGATGTTTCCCGCAGGACCATAGATTCATAGTCAGAGCATACCAATTAAGTTTTCTCTGTAGATACAGGTGACCATTTTCATATAGAGATTTGTGTGCCAAGGCAAGGAGTTCAAATTGAGTGTGCTTTCTAATTGTCTGCCCTTCTTAGAATGGGACCTCAAGGTGATAGGGAAGGAAGATGGCATACTAGACGTACTGAAGTGTTTTGGACCAGCTGAGGTTTGGTGAACAATTCTTCATTGATGGAGGCCATTAAGGCACTGATAATAAGGGCCTGGACAATTGATATTCTAGATCTGAGTGGAATCCATTGAAATACTTTCTGTAGGGCGCACATAATGGCAAAACATGTACCTGAGATGTGATTTACATGTTCGTTCATTGACAATTCGTCATCTACTATAATTCCTGAATTTCTTACAGTTGCCTTTGCTATGGGAATAGGGCCTACACTAATGGGCCACCAGACATCTCACCAGACTCATGACTTTTCCCAAACTGTACAACCTCTGTTTTAATTGCATTGAGTTTTAGATAATTCTTCTGCATTCATTTGGCAATAGGATTCATGCAGTCTCGAAATCTTATTTTAGTCTATTTCAGCTTGAGTTCCATTGTGATGACCAACTGTGTGTCATCTGCATAAGACATGACATCAAAGCCATATGATTTTATCACTTGTGCAAGTGGTGCCACATGTATGTTAAAAAGAGTAGGGCTCAACGCCGATCCCTGAGGCACGCCCCTGTGTAAGGATATGGTTCTTGAGACATACGACTCTAGCTGCAACACATGTGTCTGTCCATTCTGAAAGATCTTTAGCCAGCCAAGGGCTTTCCATCCAGCACCAATCTCTTTTAGTTAAGACTACATGGGAGATGGTGTTGAATACAGATCCAATATGACAAGCATTGCGGTGTGTCAATCGTCAAGAGAAAGTCTTACGTTGTCTAGTACTTTCACTAATGCTATGTCAGTGCTATGCCATGCATGGAAACTTGACTGGGAAGGGTCGAGCATTTGTTGACTTTCCAAGTATGTCATCATTTGTGTGTTTACCAATGTTTCCATCACCTTCCCAAAAAAAGTAAGTAGGGAGATGTATTTAAAATTTCCAAATTCCCTAAGATCTACCATTGGTTTGTTAAGAATACGTTTGACCCTCGTGGATCTCCATTTTACTGGAACTACTTCCAGATTTAATGAGCAGGATTGTGAGACTGTTCAGAAATACAGGGGCCAGGGTGGACATATTATAGGGAAGAGCGAGGTCTCCCGATGATCCTGACCTAACCCTATTTAATACTAACATCCTCTTGTGTTACCATGATGAACTCCTTCAATAATACTTTATGGGTAGTTTACATCCTTCTACACTCCCTATTATTTTCTTCTGCCTTCTCCTTAACAAAGGTATTGTAGATTTTTGTTATTTTGTCCTCAAAGAAATTTGCTAACTCTTCTACCAAGTCCTTGGAGGCTGGAATCGATGCCTCACAGGATTTGGGATTGATGAATTCCTTTTAAATTCTAAACAGTTCTTTATGTGAGTTGGCTGCTTTGTCAATTCTAATTGACAATATGCGCTTTCCTTGCACAATTAATGTTATCATAGTATTGTCTGTGGGTCCTTTTCTAAGATAATCGGTCCTCATTTTTTTCGATGACCTCTATTTGCATTCTAATTTCCTACACATTGTCTTTTTTATTCTCAGGGGATCCGTAAACCATGGGGCCAGCTTAGTCATATGCTTAGTTTTGTCTTTCTCCATCGAGACAGGAGCTACCTTGTCCAATGCTTGAGAGATGGCACTTTCAAAGGCTTTGAGGGCCTCAGCCGGACTATTGTGGCCCATTAAAGAGGGAGGACGAAAATGTGAGGTGAAAGTGTCTCGATCAATTTTTCTCCTTGTCCAGCTTGGTTTTGCGGGTGGAACCAGCCCCTGCACTGGAAATCCTGACTAAAAGTGGAATTCGATAGCGTAATGGTGACCAGAAAAGTGGGGAAGGGGGATTGACCCAGATTTTTGATTCATTGGTGAACAGTAGGTCTAAGGTGTGCCCTTCAATAGATATAGGTCCAATCACCTTTGGATATATACCTAGTGACTTTAGGTCTGTGATTAGACTGGTAGTGTCGGGGTCAGATGTTAATTTTGTGTGATAGCGAGTCTCTGACCATTAAGAAGTTATCTGCCGCTAAGATATGTGGGGCTATAAATTCAGTTAATTTGTTACTTAAGTCTTGCTTTGGTCCCAAGAGTATGTACGCCCACAATCTGACACGTCCCCAAACAATGGCCCAAGCCCAACTCCCTCCATTTGAATCTGGGGAAGAATCGTTGACTAAATACCTGACAGAGGGCTGTAGCTAGATCTCAAATATTTCCATGCTTTAAAACTCAATTCCTATCCCTGGTTGTTTATTTTGACCATTCTTGGGATAATAATAATTTGTTTGGTCAATAGTGATATCTATTTTTATAGTTACTCTTTCAATTTTTTTGAATTTCCTTTAATTGGACAATGCTTTTGTAATCTCTTCTGCCGTATTAATTGTTATACTGTCTTTTTGATGTTTTTTATTTTTTTGCCTCCTAAATGGTCAAGCCGTGAGGTTGTTCATGTTATCAAAATAGAGAGCCTGGTGTAACTTAGTTGTACTTGAGCGATGTTAGTTAGCGCAAAGCTTTGTCTGGGTGCAATAGAACATTTTATGTAGAACATTAGGCTTTTGTTTCTTCCCACTACCAGAAACGTCTATCACAAAGTGTCTTCAAATATGCGTTATTTCAAATTATACACCTCTCACCAATCCAAGTTATACAAAATAAGAGGTTTTTGTTGTTTAATATCAACTGACTCATTTTATTTTCATTATGCCAAACTCTGTTTCCTTAAAGACATACTGAATGGATTGCCTACACAAGTACTCCAATGCTTTTGCTTCAAATCTGTTCCCTAGAGAAGTAAACACCATTTCACACCGAAGGGAGCGTTTTCTATTCACTACTTTTTTTTTATCTCACAGCATCACAGATCCACATTGGCTCGTAGGAGTTAAGAATTAACCTTAGATAATTATGAAAGTCACGCTGGATTCTAGAAAAATGTATGCTGATGGAAAACCTCTTTTGCTATTAATGCACATTACTGGGGACGTCATCATGTGATATTTGGCACAAAGTTATGCTTCTTCAGAAGTAAGGCACTTAACGAGCGTCAGTAACAACTAACTTTGTTAATAACGTATATAATGTTCCTTAAAGCTATTAGAACATACTCCCAGAGAGCACCATACGATTTAAGATAAACAAAACCAGGTGCATGTCTTTATGTACGTGTTAAGAATGTTGGTTGATTGGCAATATATTATGGTACGATACGTACCTTACGACAAGTTAAACAAGCATGCTGTGCTGTGGGAAGACCATGGTTGTGAAGCTGAAGCAGAATCTAAATGTGGTTGATGGTCCTTTGGGTCAGCAACAGATGAAAACAATATTATTTATGGAGCTGTTGAAAATGAGCCCATAATCCTATCGATGCCCAGGCTGCTGGCGCAAACCGCCTCTTAGTTCCCATGTTGAATAGTTATTAAAATAAAGAGACGGGCGCTGGAAGCAGGAATCAAGAACAGAGTTTATTTCTCATGAGGAGAGCAAGTCATTTCGGACACGAAACACAGTGTCTTTCGGGAGGTGCTCTAACAAGTGAGCTGAGACTCTGGCTTTTATACTCTACAGAACACTTGATAACACAATCAGGAATGTATGACGCAAAAGAAAGACATCCCTATAATCCTCGTGGTGATCCTACCCATATACATTCACAATGGGGACCCTTGATCTGCTGATAAGAGGGGAGGGCAATCACGCAGCTGGGTGTTTTGTAGGATGTGTGCGCCGGATCATAGCCCGGGGGGGTGGGGTGGCTAAGACCAATAGAGGATCCTTTGAAGAGGAGTGACTCCGTACAATAAGGGCAGTAAATGGTATCTCCTGGCCCAGGCGATGGCCTCGGACATGTGTGGTCAGCCGGACTCGGGGGAAAGGGTCATCAAAGGAGTGGTATTCATGCCGCGTGGACAATCGAGCGCGGAGGGAAGGCTTGTCAACAGAGGGGCATTCATGGAAGGGAAGGAGGTGTTGGTCAGGCGCGGCCGCGACTCTCAAGGACAGGGTCTTGCAAAAGAAGGTTTATGACTTGTCTGTGTGAGGAGAAGGGAGGGGGAGCCAGGGTGGACACAGGGTCAGAGTCACACAGAGAGAGAGAGAGAGAGATAGATCTTATGACCCGTACATGAGAGAGCGGGGGCAGTCGGGTGCAGCTGGGGAGGGCTATGTCCGCTAAGGCGAAGGGTGCCTCTTCAAGAGGGAATGGGGGGTTTGCGTGGGTCGAGCAAAAGGGGCTGCCTTTCAGGGCAGGGTCGTGTACACGCAGAAGGGGAGCCGGTGATTCTAATCTTAGGCGGGCAAAAGGGCCAGGGTGCCTAAAATGGCTGTCATGTATACATGGGTACAGGCCTTTGCTGGCAGTAGGATGTAGTTAATGCTTTACGGTATTCATGGTACGCGCAGGGAGAGGAGTGAGAAAAGGGAAATGAACGTTGCTTATGTACATCAATATTTCTAATTTTCTACAGTCGCCCCTTTTTACATAGCAAAAGTTCATTTTCGTGATTGATGATGGTACATATAAACAGGCACGGTCGCAGAATTAGCACTGTCAATATTAGCATATGGTATATAATCATGGACAGTTGATGTGTTTGGTAGAATACGGCACATAGGATATTGCATTTGTCGAGTTCCTACCATTTCAAAGCACTACATAGCATAAATGTTTCTGATTAAAAAAATGTAACCAATGAACAGTTTTGACCAGGTAGTTGAGAGCGGAATTCAGTTCAATATACAATATTTCTTCATCCCAGTGTCTTTTTGTCAGTGAGCCATCACTGGTAGGCTCTAGTCCGAGTACTTTCGTTGGCGCTGTTGAGCACCGGCGGTGGAGCTATAGGTCCAGCTCTGTTCTATCCTTTCGCGTTGCAGGGTGCGGTCAGTCCTCTGCTGTTAGACCACAGTCCTGTTCCCTAAACAATCCGGTTGGTGGCGCCTCATGCTCGGCACCCATAGTTCTATGGCAGCATCCTATTCCCAGTGGGATGCTGTTCGTTCCTTTGGCAAAAAGTCACGTGGAAAAGAGGGTGAGTGTGGTCCAAATAGTCAATAGGGGAGAGGGTGGAGTTGGGTCAGAGTTCCTCGGACACACAAAAGGGACCAAGGGAGCAAAGGATAACAAGCAGGCAGGCCCATCCATCGGGCTCAAGGAAGGGGGACGGAGACTCCAGGCACACGTGGGTTTAGCAGGCGGGTGGCTTCGAGGTGGCCCGCCGTTTTTCATTTTCCACGTTGAAGTTGCGGTCTCGTCCCGTATCCTGTTGCTCTGCGGCTCCACCTTTGGTCGAGGTCACACGAGTCCCAAGATCCGCAGCCAGGCTGTACGTCACTTCTGACCCATCTCCTTCGGTGATCGTGAATCTTTGAATAGGTACAAGACAAGGTTTCAGTGAAATGGCAAAAGAAGATATCTACGCATGTGAATTCCTTCCTCAATTCTACGCATTTGGGAGATACGCTCATTGGTCACAGTCAGAGGTCCATTACCAAGCAGTGCATGTGTCAGTATTCCTACTGGGTTCATGGCAGGTCTATTCATCGTCTTATTTATAAATCAAGTGAGGTAAATGGGGTTCCCATTAATTGTGCATCACATCATATTCAGCATTTACAGAGCATTTCCCCTCAGGACTGGCTAACCTTTACGAACAGGGCGGGGGTGCCATTATCGAGAGTCAGGCAAGACATGGTCTTCTCGAGGGTCAACGGCTACTCATGTGCATCAAGTTTATATTCGGGACAGCAATTGGTGTTTATCAAAAATGGGGCGGGGAGGCTTCGAGCGCTTGCGCTTGGGTGCAAAAAAAGGGGGGGGGTGGGGCAATCCGGGCGTTGGGGGTTCAATCTGGACGTGGCGTTCGTTTCTGTAGAACAGATACACGGTGCCATTGACATACAGTTCCCCTATAAATGGCCAGATTTGGGGGACTTTAGTCGTCTTACCTGTCCTTTCCTTCTCAGCCAATTCAAGTTCATTCATTTTGCAGAAAGGAGAGGCAGTAATATGGCAAGGTACAATCATTTTAGTTTCAGCCAATTTCGCTGAACACCTTCGCGTTCAATAAATATCCAATCAGACTGGTGCCGGTGGGGCACGATTTTACCAAAAGAGAGAGAATAGGAAGACTCTCATAGAGAGTGAGAGTCGTCCGCAATCTAAACGAGCCATTCGGTACACGTATGACATGTAGGGAGAGAGAGAGAGAGAGAGAGAGAGAGAGAGAGAGAGAGAGAGAGAGAGAGAGAGAGGAGAGAGAGAGAGAGAGGGAGACGTGTACAAAAATAGGTCATTTAGTGCGCTTACAACACAGAACAGCAAAGGTTAGGTAACATGCAGATACAGACAGAGGGAAGACATAAATCCGTACATTATACACAAACTCAGACAGGGAAGACGGCACATGTATTACACATATATAAGACATTTACGACAAGACAGGAAACAATTGTTAGCCTACAAGATCTGTTTTTATATGTATATCCTACGTATCTTTTACTATCCTGTTTTATCTACGTGCTTAGTTCCTTCTACCCTTCCCCCTTTTCCCTTCTCGCTTGTCACGCCTGCGAGCGTTCCCAATTACCAATACTCACACGTCGGCTGGTCGATTAGTAATTAACCTGGTCGTGCTAGTTACCCATGGTTGAATCTTAAGCCATTTTTCTGTTCCCTTCTTTGGTGGGAGGTTCTCCAGGCTGAGGCAACGGCAAGTATTGATCGGGAGAACAGTCGGACAGCTTGGCTATATCTATAAGAGTGTGAGAAAAGGGGGTAGTGCATTTTTGAACATCAGCAACATCTCTAACTTCCTAGACGGGTGGTGCTGTGGCAACCCTCACCCGTATAAATTTTCTTTGTCCTTTCCCTACCTAGTCAAACGTCCAGTTACATTATTTAACACGTCATTTCTAGTCAATGTTTCGTCATTCAGTACCTGTCCAGTTTCTATGTCAGTCCATCCTCTCAGTCGCTATGTCCTAAGGAGGAACAGTCATGTTAAGCCTACGTCTTTTAAAATCTTATTGTTATAACGACTAAACACATATTTCCCCCATTCCCTCTTTCGTCGGTGGTCCAACCGTCGCTCTTCCACACCTCAGCCGACGTTCTGACGTGACCTGCAGAAGGGAGGAAAAGAAGGGGTGGGGGGGCAGCATTCAAAGCACATCATCATGCAGTAGTTTGAAAATCTTTTTACCTACCATATACTCGCCCGATCTCCTCGTACTGCATTCCCTTGCCATTTCGGCATTTCAGCCCAGAGGGACCAGTGGTGTCAGATAGATAATCATTGACGATCTGAGTATCTACATGAGCTACTTGGTCGTAACCCTCTTTATCGGGTGCAAGGGTGACGGTCAGGTGGCATTTTCTGTGGTGTCATTTTAAGGGTATCTGAAACACTTTTCCGGCTGCTTGTGGCACATAAGGTAGCTGCTAAATATCTGATCCCTTTTGATCTACATCCTTCATCATACTTACTCTTCGCTCACAGTAGTAAGGCATCCAAAACTCATTAATGCAACTGCTACGACCATGCTTTCTTCTTCAAAATACTTTTAATAAACGAAATTGGTGGCAGTTCATTGCATAAAGTGCAGCAGTGCAAATAAAATCGTATTAAAATTCCCTTACAGAGCAAGCATGGTGCATGTTCAAGAATTCATTTTTAATTAATTCAAAAATTCATTATCCAATACTCATTCGTTATCTAAGTTATACCAATTCATTTTCCAAATCATAATCAGTACCCACCCTAAGTCAATTCATTATTCAAGCACATACTCAACGCCCTTCATATCTACTTTCATTATCCAAAAACTGCACATAGATCTCGGGACAACAAGCTGCGCAATCTGGGTGTAACAGAGTTTATTCAAAGTACGTTTCATTTTGCGGCGACGCCATTTTAGGTGGGGTCAGGCAAGTTCCAGCACAGTCAGAAATTTTCTAGTCTCGCGTGGTTGGTCCAGAACTTTCCGTTGGCAGTTCAAAAAGGTTTTGTGCTATATTGTTAACAGTTTAGCAAATATGGACCATGAGTCAAAGAGTGGGAAGGGCGGCAACAATTTTCCTACCGGGTCATCCTGGCGTTCCTCCGGAACTGAACAAGTCCGTGCCGTGGCTTCATTTTAGCCATTTCCAATCCGAGGCTGGTGCCGGCAGGAGTTGTACCGGTGTCGTGGTTCCCAGTGAAGGGGGCGGGGGCACCCATGCGGAGGGATCGAGGTGCCCCCCGGCTCTTATAGAATCTTCAAGGTTGAGGGGAGAAGGCATGGAGCGTGTGCCCATCCCGGGCAGAAGACCACTTTATGATGTTGACCCTCTTTAAGTAAGAGCATTGGGGTGTCGCTGGAAGCCTCCACCTGGAGGGAGGTGGGGGAGGCTCGTTCGCGTCACCTCCCCCTTCCAGCGACCCCGCGCCGTTACTCGGCTCCGTCGTCTCGATATTGGCCGTGCTGGCTATTGAAGATGGGGGGGTGGTCGGCGGCTGAGGCAAGACAGCCCCCCCTTTCCCTTGACATGTGGCGGGACTATCTGGAACTGTCCAGGCATCGACATGTGGCAGCACTACCTGTAACTATCCAGGGAATTTGACATGTGGCGGGACTACTTGATTCGCCGCCATTCTCGCCTTCGGCTTCTGCCTTCTTCGTGGGTCGGACCAGGCGAGAGACAGAAGGGGGGGGTGGTCGGTGGCTGAAGCAAGACAGCCCCCCCCCGTGGCCTGCAGGGCAGCGGAAGAGGAGAGAAGGAGAGGACTCTGCCATTCTTTGGACCGCCTGCCCAACATCATCTCCTCCCGACCGTGGTCAGGCGAGCCCCTCGTGCCTCGAGGCCTCACCTTCCGGATGGGCGTAACCGCGGACCTGTTGCATTTTGGGAGCTTCCGGAATGAGGGTAGGTACCTATCGGATTGTTTCTATTTCATGTGATCGTTATTTGGGCGTGGCGGGCAATGAGGCAGGCATGTCGGGAGCAGGAACAGGCGTTGAAGCCTAGCTACCTCGTGGCTATCTTTGCTGCCAAACTTTTCGCCATTTTATATTTCTTATTATGAACTATTTCTAATGTTTCTTATTTTTAGTGAAGTCAAAAGCTCATCAGGGGGTTACTGACTTAGCCTGATTTCTTTTTAGTTTTCTTTCTCTTCCTTAGCGTGTTTCGAGCTAAGGCTTTCTGTTAGTAGGGAACGGTGATCACTTCATATTTTTATGTGTCCTTTTCACTAGGGGGTACTTCTGGGCGGACCAGACGAGTTCCCTCCAATAAATGGTCCGGGGTGGAACGAGATTATCGATCAAAAGGGGAACATATATTCCTTCATTGGGGTATCATCCTGGACAGACCGAGCGATGTACTTCCATCTACTAGGGTAGCCTCCTGGACGGACCAGATGGTCTACCTCCACTAAATGGCCCATGAGCGGGGAGCATATGTCCTCCATAAGGGTAGTCTCCTGGGCGGACCATGCGAGCTACCCCCCAAACAGTGGGGAGTGGGTAGGACTGACGAATTCACAAAGGGGCATAACCTACCCTTTACTACTTGCAAAGACTAGATAGAATATTTCTATTCCACGTTGTTTGCAGGCAGAAAATACCTCAAACGAAACAATTCCTGGAACAACAATGTCCAGGCAACCAACCAATCAGTGGGGAGAAAAACAGGCATGACGGATTACAATGGGGACAAATGTCTGCATTACCTGCCCTTCGCTATCCAAAAAGGAAGACAGAATATTTCTACTCGTCTCAGTTTGTAGACAGGGAAGATCTCAAAGAACAACAATCGACTATCAACCGACTTCAAACAATTCTCAAAGAACAACAATCGATTATTAATCGACTTCAACAATTCTTAAAGAACAACAATCGGTTATCAATCGACTTCAAACAATTCAGTGGGGAGAAAAGTAGGCATGACGGATTAATACCGGGGACAAAAGTCTGTATTACCTACCCTTCTCTATCTGCAAAGAGGGACGACGTTCCTATTCGCCGCTGTTTGAAAACAGAGAATGTCTCGTTCTCAGAAGAGAACCAATATGTCAAGTAGCCCTCAAAGCTAAATGAACCAATACCAATAATTTCGGTATACAAATACCGATTTTCAATACAAACAATCAACAATCAGCAATTTCGGTATACAAATACCGATTTTCAATACAATCAATCAACAATTAGGTGGATAGAACCACCCTACCAATCAGGCGTAGGAACGCCCTACTTAATCTTACCCGGACCGGACCATACGGACAGTTCTTCGACTTCCTCTTCCAGCGCCCGTTCGTTCTCTTACTCCATGTAGCATTCCTGTGGGATTCCAGTCAGGACAATAGGTCACTGCAAGAGAGGTCCGTTCAGAATTGGTGAAGCTCTGTCGATCGGCAGCCGGGCGAGAGCCCTCTCAAGGCAGGCATGCTCCGATCATTTAGATGTTCACTTCTTCGTCTGGATCTCTCTTACCGCACCCCATGTCACTGATGGGCCCCGCGTTGGGACGCCAATTGTTGAAAATGAGCCCATAATCCTATCGATGCCCAGGCTGCTGGCGCAAACCGCCTCTTAGTTCCCATGTTGAATAGTTATTAAAATAAAGAGACGGGCGCTGGAAGCAGGAATCAAGAACAGAGTTTATTTCTCATGAGGAGAGCAAGTCATTTCGGACACGAAACACAGTGTCTTTCGGGAGGTGCTCTAACAAGTGAGCTGAGACTCTGGCTTTTATACTCTACAGAACACTTGATAACACAATCAGGAATGTATGACGCAAAAGAAAGACATCCCTATAATCCTCGTGGTGATCCTACCCATATACATTCACAATGGGGACCCTTGACCTGCTGATAAGAGGGGAGGGCAATCACGCAGCTGGGTGTTTTGTAGGATGTGTGCGCCGGATCATAGCCCGGGGGGGTGGGGTGGCTAAGACCAATAGAGGATCCTTTGAAGAGGAGTGACTCCGTACAATAAGGGCAGTAAATGGTATCTCCTGGCCCAGGCGATGGCCTCGGACATGTGTGGTCAGCCGGACTCGGGGGAAAGGGTCATCAAAGGAGTGGTATTCATGCCGCGTGGACAATCGAGCGCGGAGGGAAGGCTTGTCAACAGAGGGGCATTCATGGAAGGGAAGGAGGTGTTGGTCAGGCGCGGCCGCGACTCTCAAGGACAGGGTCTTGCAAAAGAAGGTTTATGACTTGTCTGTGTGAGGAGAAGGGAGGGGGAGCCAGGGTGGACACAGGGTCAGAGTCACACAGAGAGAGAGAGAGAGAGATAGATCTTATGACCCGTACATGAGAGAGCGGGGGCAGTCGGGTGCAGCTGGGGAGGGCTATGTCCGCTAAGGCGAAGGGTGCCTCTTCAAGAGGGAATGGGGGGTTTGCGTGGGTCGAGCAAAAGGGGCTGCCTTTCAGGGCAGGGTCGTGTACACGCAGAAGGGGAGCCGGTGATTCTAATCTTAGGCGGGCAAAAGGGCCAGGGTGCCTAAAATGGCTGTCATGTATACATGGGTACAGGCCTTTGCTGGCAGTAGGATGTAGTTAATGCTTTACGGTATTCATGGTACGCGCAGGGAGAGGAGTGAGAAAAGGGAAATGAACGTTGCTTATGTGCATCAATATTTCTAATTTTCTACAGAGCTTTCACTTTAAAAAAATAATTATTATGATTATTATTGGAATGTGTTATGGGGTGATTTTAATCTCTGAGGTTGTTCGTGATATATTTAAATTTCCCATTTCCTTGTCATCAGAGAAGCATTACTTGCCACTTATTATTTGTTTATCATATAAGTTTCATTCAAGGGATTACAAAACATGTACCAGACTTCATTTTGTCTATTGACAAATTAATTAACATTGGCTCTTACTGACTCAACGTTTTGTGGTTTGCAGTTTGAATAATCAGTTTTAAATGTCGTTTAAGACTATGAGACTGATGTAGTTTGGTGGATACCAGACATCTGCCAAAAAAAGCACTACATTACTTGCCTTCTATGCTTAAACTGTATACAGTCTTTCTGCACTCAAAGGGGGTGGATGGGACATGCGCTATGTTTTGGCGGCTGTTCCACATCCGCCAAACTCTGTTTAAGGCCCTGCATATTTAACTGCTAGGTATCACTGAATATCCACAAAATGGTGGCCTCTATGGCAAAAGCTTCTTTTTTTGACCTTTTATTGTATTTCAAGCGAATTATTTTCTTCCCCTTCTTTCCCGTTCAACATTTTCAACCTTTGGTCAAAGCACAGAGACAATGAATTTACCTGATTCACTTAATTAATGAAGTCTGATTTCTCAAATAATTTCATTCAAAACATACAACTGTAACTGTTTAATAAGTATCTTTATAATTTTCAACATGAAGGAAACATCTGTTATATATTTTTGAAAGCTCTGTGCATGTGTAGTATTGAAGAAAGGACGCTCCAAGCCAGGTAGTTCACCACGTAGATTTATTTAAGTGGTAAATTAGATACATAGACAGGTAAAGTAAGAGTCTTAGTAGGAGCCCCACCAGGAGCAGCTTCCCTGCTGCTCAGCCCTTCATTCAACTGATTCACGCACGCACACATTCCAAACACTAAGATTCCATCGGCAGTCATTCTAGTTGAGCAGCAGGATAACACATATCTCCGTGACGTATTTTTTTAAAATGGCGCAGCAATGAAAAAAAAAAAAACGGAAGCTGTTAAACTGCCAATAATAGAGTGGTAAATTAAGTAATAGTCAAATGCAGCAAAACGATGGTAAACGTGCAAACTGTAGAAACAGGAGAAAAGTAGACACTGTCTCACAGCAAATGAAAGTTGCTCATTCTCATGGGAAGGAGAAAACGGGATCCTGTCTTACCTGACTATAAGTTCATCACGATGAAAATGTATCTTAATCCATGCAGAAGCTCTCCAGAGCAACGCCGCTCAGGAAAAGCAGGGCATACAGAAGGAACTGGCACCTTTGGCAGAAAGGCAGGGGAATCCTGGAAGGATTGTAGGACAAGCACGCCGGCAGGCAGCAAATTACAACAGAGACTGGCAGGTAGCAGAACAGTGCTCCAGGGCAGTAGCAAAGGCAAGCAGGCAGTAAACAGCAGGAAGGTAGCAGGCAGAAAGGAACTGGCACAGAAACGTTGTGGGCGACCAGGTGGAAGGTCACTGGTGAGGCTCGGGTGTCAGTAAACTTTCAAATGCGTAGCTTTAAATTTGGAGAGAATCCTTTACCTTGATCATGGGCTGGAGGTTTCTACAGCTTCACAAAGTTGAACGATGGCTTGATGCTTGAAGTGGGTGATTTCCCAGACTGAAGTCAAACACTCCTGGTACCAAAATGTAGTATTGAAGAAAGGACGCTCCAAGCCAGGTAGTTTACCACGTAGATTTATTTAAGTGGTGAATTAGATACATAGACAGGTAAAGTAAGAGTCGTAGTAGGAGCCCCACCAGGAGCAGCTTCCCTGCTGCTCAGCCCTTCATTCAACTGATTCACACACGCACACATTCCAAACACTAACATTCCATCAGGCAGTCATTCTAACTGAGCAGCAGGATATCACAGCATGTCTCTGCCATATAGCCTTAACTATACTACTTATTCAACTTTCTATGTCATTTATGTATCTTATAACATTTTATAGAAGTGGGGTAGAGCTATCTTTAATAAATGTTTGTGGATTCAGGCACGTCTGAGTTGCCATGTGGCATTTAATTCCTAGTCCCCTACTGTTTATCTGTGTACCAGGCTAGTACTATTTCTATTGAGATTACATATTTGAAGTTTTTCTATTAAATGCACTCCCTGGCCGGCTGTAAGGTCCACCCAATGCAGTTAATTGTGATGATTTTACAATACACTGAATGTTAAAGCTGTGTCTTCATCAATATCTGTTTGTATTAGGTTAAAATGATTTCTATGAACATTGCTTCTGGGTTGTTAGGCTTGATATTAGAGTTCCGTACTAATAAACTTCATGCAATTGAAATGGAGATGTCTAGGTTTCAATGTGTCTGGCTGCACATTGTGTATGGTTTCAGGATGTAGTACTTCTGATTGCATGCAAGTCACAATATTTGATATTTGATGCTTGGGAATGTTTGAAAAAATAATCGGCAATATAAAAACACTAGGATTTTCAGTATTTCTAATCTAGTGGTTACTGAGCCACTTACTTCCATCTAAAAATATTCCTTTATGTAATGGTGATTGCTCTACAAGAGCAAAGAATGATCAACTTTAACCTGTTGAATCATCATCAGACTTTGTGTTAAATGGAATTTCACATTTGTTTAGCATTTAACTCCCTTAATGTAAGCCACAAAAGAGAATGTTATAGTAGAGGTAGGGAAAGAATAATGCTCAGAGCGTGGTTGATAAGTGTTGAAACTGGAAGATTTCATGGTTAGCTTGCTGCCCTTACCCTCCCATGTCCTCCATTGTCCATGTACCTGCCCTTCCCCCCTCTCTCCTACCCTGTATGGTACACTTCATGTCCACTGCCCCTGCCTGCCCTACACAGTCTGTTTTGCTGCAACTGCCCTTCCTGCCTGCCCAGCATGGCCATGTTGCTGCCTCTGTCACTGCTCCCTCCACCTTCCATCCATAGTCCAAGTCAATGTCCCTGTTTGCTGACTCCTACCCTTCATGATCTAGTGTGCTGCTCCTCCCTCTTGCCATCCATGGTACGCCATGTTACCTTTGCCTCTCCTTTCTGACATGTGCGGTGAGTTGTGCTGTCACTGCCCCTTCTCCCCGCCCTGCTTGGTCAGCTTGCTGTCCCTGCTTCTGCCTCCTTCCCGATGCCTTCCGTTGTCTGAGTCCAGCCCCAAACCTCTCCCTCGTGCTCTCCGTTATCCTTTGTACATGTGCATGTCCCCCTCCCTCTTTCACATGATGGGCCGTTGTGCTATTAGCCCTCCCACCTGTCATGGTGCTGTCACTGCCTCTCCCACCAGCCCTACGTGGCCAGTTTGCTGCCCCTGGCCCTTAGCCTCTCCCACCTTATCTTCATTGTCCATGTGCACACCCCATCCCCACTCCATTCTGCAAATTATGGTGTGTTATGCTTCAACTGCCCCTCCCACCTGCCCTGCATGAACAGCTTGCTGTTCCTGCCAACCCCTCCATCATGCCTTCCAAAGTCCATGCAACTGCTCCCTCCTGCTCTTCATTGTCCATTGTATTGCCCCTGCTCCACCCACTAGCCTTGTGAGGTCTCCTCTGCTGGCACTTCCACCAGCCCTGTTTGGTCAGCTTGCTGCCACTGTATCCTCACCCCTCAGCCCTGCCCTCCATTGTTAGATGTGTTGCCTCTATCTCTCTCTCCTACCCCTGTGGTCAGTTGTGCTGCCACTGCCCCTTTCTCCTGCCTTCCATGGTCTGCTTTACCCTTTCACTTGTCCTGTATGGTTTGTTGTGTTGCCACTCCTGTCTGGCCTGCATTGTCAACTTGTAGCCCCCGCCTCTTCTCCTCATTTTCTGAATCTGTGCCCCCCTACTTACTCCCTCCCCGCAGTGTTCCAATAGACAACTAGAGCGCTAACATTTTGTTTTTAAGAGAAAAGTGTGACATACCTAAAGTCATCTTGATGGAATCAAACCTAAAGAATTTCCTTAAGAAATGAACAAAATAAGAGGGTTCTTTTTCTGACAGAAATGATGGTTAGAGCTCCAGAAAGCTAAAAAGACCCATTTTCTGAGTTCTTATTTAGCAACAAAGGTCTTTATGTTTTCTTTATCCAGTTGATAACGTGATTATTTGTTGCACGTATTTTTGGAGTGTTTTGTGCACTTCTATCACTGGGACACATTTGGGTGATATTTGAGCTGTATGTGTGCTCTCTTTCTCTGGCAGCCACACTGGGAGACTTTTTTGTTAGCAAGCTCCCTCATGCTTCATTTACTGTCATATCCTCTACACAAAATGCTTTCAGATTTACAGCTTTGAGTCCACCTAGATGATGATCAGGTGTGCTACACTTATGTCATAAATGGAGAATGTTAGCACTCTAATGGCACATTAGAACACTCCAGTAAATGTGCAGCTGAGTTAACTGATGTGCTGCTGCTGCTTTTGTTAGAAGTAGATTTCAGTCTTGTTGTCAATGTTTTACTCATGACCCTACTTAGGAAATGTATCCTAGTTTTTCTAATTTGTAAAGGAAGTGTTTTAATGATTTGGACTTTGTGCGTTTACCGCCAGTGTCTGCTTTTTAAGATAAAGCAGCTGCGGTTCATCTAAGGTAAGGGGCACTGGGATGGTTACAAGTGAACCTATGGGGACGCAAATGTGTGCGAGCTGCACATGAGAGACTACCATCATACGCACATTGGTAGCTGCACACAGGTAGCGTGCCTGTGGGAGTTTATATATGACCTACCAAAATACCCCTTTTGTCAGGCATAGGCCTTCCTCTAAATTGCAATAAGTTGCTGCTAAGTAGGTCGTATTATCCATAAAGGCAAAGTGCATGATATTTAAAAGTAAGACATGTAGAAATTAATGTTGAATATGTCCACACAGTGCAGTATCCCAAAAGCTATTTTCAGTAAATCAAAGTTGTCCACTTCCATAGAGAAACACTGGGAAATATTGTTACTTGTAAATAAATCCTAAATATGGATTAGCAGCAGTTAGAGAAATAGTTCAAGGACTCATTTTATAGGTATCTAGTTTAATAGAGAATTCTGTCTACCTATTAAGTAACAGGTATTTTTAAAACGTTCTAATTTTTCAGCCAAACGCTTGTAAGTATTCAACTGTCACCTGGCAGCTAGATGACAACCATGCAGTGATAATAATAAACCCATAGATAGAGAAAATGGCATGAAGCTCAGCAACAAAAGGAAAGCAGCAGGAGGCCAGCTGAATAGATAGTCATTCCTACATGTCACGGGAGCACCCCATAATGCCTGGCTAGAGTCTATTTGCAAAGGTTTCGTTTCTTGTGGGTGCCTAAAGGAGGGGCAGGGGCACCACTAACTTAAGTGTTGTGGAGGGTGGCTTCAGAAGTTGCAGCAGCCCCACTCTTAAGCGTCATTTAAGCATTTCCAGAGCTGGGGCTTGATTCTCTTCAGCTCGTGAGTTAGTGGTTGGTGTAATGGCCTCCTAATGTGACCTGAAGGTATGGAAGAAACACTCTGACAGACTTCATTGCGATTTCCATTGCTTTATTTAAAATATATTGCTAACAATGAATTTTTTGTGAACATTACAATACATGTCGTTTTATGACTACTTCATGTGGTTACGGTTCTTATAATGTGGTGACCCCTTGGCAAAGCCAATAGTCTTGCCTTATATATTGATGTGGGGACCCCTTGACAAAGCAAATATACATGTTTTATTTCAAATGACAGCCTCTTATATTGTGATGTTGCACCTGGTATAAATAATGGGGTGTGGGAAATTGGGTTACTGGTTGACTGAGGTGTGAGCCCTGGTCAAGCAGCAACCACAATCCTTGTCAGGGTAAGGCACAAGCAAACCCCAAATTAACCTGTGCTCAACCTCCTGGAAGCTTGGCACAGAGCAGTCAGGCTTAATTTAGAGGCAATGTGCTAAGTATATTGGCAACACTTCAAACAGTGTTAACACCACACAAAAAGGATCCAACACCAGATGAGAAAAATAGAACTGAAATTAATAAATAAAACAAAAACAAAACAGCAAAAATCCAATTAGTAGAACCAAACTAAAGACTTTTTAAAGACTAAAGTGTAAAATAGCACCTAAAGCAGACAGTGCCCTGCCCTGCGCTGAGAAAAACTGAGAGGCCTACGTAGAGTCCCTATTGCGCTGGAGAGGGATGTTATGTTTGAGACTCTTAAGGCGATGGAGTTGGAGCAATATCCTACCCCTGCCTGCACACAATAAAACACATAACTCGCAGAGCACCTATCGAGTGTCACAACTTCACAAATACTGCTGTATTTACTCACAAGTGTTTAGTCTTCATAAGAGCAGAGGAGAATGGAGGTGACAATTTTACTGTATACCTAATCAGTCAGTCAGTCAAATTGGCTTTATTTCGATATACAAAATATCTTAAAAAGCAGTGCATACAAGTTATAACAGTAATAAAAGGATAAAAACATAGCCATATATTACATTTAAACAGAATGCCAGTAAGATACAATTAAAACTGATGGTAATAAACTATTTTAAAAAACGGTCAGTCCAATTGACCTGAATTAAACAATGTGCAAAAGCCTTTTTGACCTAATTAGCCATGCCCAACTTGAAAACTTCGCCATACCACAAACAAACAGGGGCCGTGTGTCAGATTTTAAAATTCGCATAGCAACACTGTGGTCTCTGGTACCCAAATCTTTATACAGTGGTTTTAGCCATTTATTACGGGGCGCTTTATAGGTAGGGCATTCGAACAAGAGATGGGACACTGACTCAGTCCTGAGAGGGCAGAAACTGCAATAAGGAACAGTTTGCGCCGATATCTTCCAATGTGCCGTCAGTTCTCCCACGGGAAGAATACCCAGTCTGAATTTGAAATATAAAGCCCTATCTCTAGGTTTTGAAATAATATCGAGATAGGGTTCCCGAAGGGCTACATCTTTTACCATTAAGAAAACGCTAGAGGATTGACATAAATTGGGGTCGTTATTTCTCTTGTTCATTACCTAGTTCCAGTAAACCTTTTCAGAGCCTCCTTAGGGGGTGCGGACCTGGAGTGCCACGCCTCACCGAGGCCCAGCTCTTCAAGCAAGTTCTTTACGTCCACTAGCCACCTTACTTTTGACCAGCCGGGCATGGATAATATTTCCTTCAGTCCTTCTGCGTAGCTGCCAAGTTCTGGAACCCTCCATATGCGAGCCCAAAGGAGGAGGGGTCTTAGTCGGGCCAAGTCTTTAATGGGGCGACAACCCATATCCAAAAGCAACGGAAGAGTGGGAGTACTATTGGGGAGAAACATGAGGTCCTTCAGGAATTTGTTTTCAGAACAGGATAGCTGATCTACGTTCTGAGCTCCCCAAAGCTCAGTCCCATAGAGCGCCGCACTAACGCCTCTTGCCGTATAAATATCTAGCACCGGGGCAATAGGTTTAAGGGTAGATAACCTCTGTTCCTTAAGGAGGGCCCCCACCACCTTTTTATGGCTAAGTAACATTTTGTGGAGGTGGCTATTCCACCTCATGGTATCAGAGAGGCGAATGCCAAGGTAATCAAACTCCTTAACTCTATCCAAAGGTACCATGTTTAGAGCGGGTGGTCGGCCAAGTTTTTTAGGAGGATTCAAGACCAAGTATTTAGTTTTTTCTGTGTTGATCTTTAGGCCCCTTAACTCACAAAAAGATTGGACGTTGTCGAGTAGGGTCTGAAGACCAACCGGGGATTTGGAAATTAGAAGGGTATTGTCTGCAAATAATAAAGTGGGTATTCTCCTCCCCCCCCAGTTGTGATTCAGCAGGGGTTTTTAAGAGGTCCTCCACCACTCCATTTACATAAAATGAAAACAGAGTGGGGGCAAGGACGCACCCCTGGCGAACTCCTCTATTTACTATTATCCGAGCAGTCTTTTGGCCCTGATTGCCCCACCGTACCTGGGCAAAGTTCCCGGAATGGAGCTTCATTAATAGTGATAATAGATACGGAGGCATTCCCAAATCGAACAATACCCTCCATAGGCGGTCTCGGGGCACTAGGTCAAAGGCAGTTCGCAGATCGATGAATGCGAGATACAAACTGCCTTTGCCCACTACCACCACCTTCCAGTATAACATCAGTAGACGAAATGACTGCTCGATAGTCCCCATGCCAGACCTGAATCCTGCTTGAAAGTCGGACAAAATCTTGTTTTCTTCCGCCCACTGAAGCACCCTACCAAGGACCACCTTCCCTGCAACTTTCTGGGATGAGTCAATTAGGCTTATGGGGCGATAGTTAGATGGGTCGTCCCGGTTCCCTTTTTTAAAAATCGGGACAACCTCAGCGCCCATCCAGGATTCAGGGAGAGTGGCACCAAGAGTCCCACCCTGAGCTATGGAATATAGTCTGTCCAAACTGGCTCTAACGGTACTAACCAGTTGGTCGTCTGGGCCAGGACAGTCCTCAAGCAAGGGAATAGCAACTTGCAGAGGGGAGGAGATCGATGCCAAGGGTCCCAGGGAGGAGCGTTTGTGAGCAAGCGACTCAGGGGAAAGGCAGCGCTCCGTTAGCGCAATCTCATTCTCTACTAACGTGACTGCGCGAGTGATAAACTAGTTCATGGTTCCACTCACACACCCGCCTCCCCCCTCTGACTCTTCCCAGATCGTGTTGACATAATATAAAGGGAAGAGGTTTGGAGAGAAGAAGAGGAAATATATACAATAACACAACTAGTAGGACTAAGCAAGATTTATAGGGCTGGCAGTCCACATACCAAGAGTCAAGAGCCACCAGGGTAAGGTTCTTAGGGGGGTGGCCCGTCCCGTCCCTCGCCGTCCCCAGATGGCCACAGACGGCCCGCCCTCAGCCCGCTCGTCCCGCGACGCGGGGGCTGATGCCGTGATTTATGCGCAGCTTGGCACGCTGCTCCCAGGTGCAGCACTAGGGCTGATGGGATGAGTAGTTTTTCACCCGCGTGGCCCCCACTCCACTCGGCGGCCACACAACGAGCTGGTGAGTGTGCGGCAGCGGGAGGTTAGGACGGTGTAGGAAGCATGACAAGTATCCCAGAAGATGTCTCGCAATCAGAGAAAGTGCCCCGCTCCCCCGGGGCTAATGCTGTGATTTATGCGCCGCTTGGCGTGCTGCTCCCAGGTGCGGCGCTAGGGCTGATGGGATAAGTTGTTTTTCACCCGCGTGGCCCCCCCTCCACTCGGCGGCCACACAACGAGCTGGTGAGTGTGCGGCAGCGGGAGGTTAGGTTGGTGCAGGAAGCGTGACAAGTATCCCAGCAGATGTCTCAGCAATCAGAGAAAGTGCCCTAATCTTGTACAGTACCAGGGAGTGGGGGGAGGGGGGCAATGTTGGGAAATTTGGTTTTATGTCCGCAGTGTTAGGTGGTGAATAATGCAACACCACAGAATGTAATAGATATGTGATGTGCCAAACAGAGTTAGGAAAGGTATGAATATTTGATAGAGTGCGGCTAAATATGTGCAAATGTAATATATTGGAATGATATGTAGACCTATGTTATGAAAAAACAATAAAAGTATGTTTAAAAAAAAAAAAGCAGATAGTGCCAACTGGGGATATCTGGTCGCATTTAACCAGATCAAGGAAAAACGTTTTGGCCAACTGCGATGGAGCACTAGTCGGATGCAGATTAGTCCTGCTGAAGTTTTTCCTTCTCAAGTTTTGTGTCAAGGGCCCCAGTTCACGTTTGAGAGGGCCGTACAGAGCAAGGAGAGTGTCACAGGTGGGCAGGTTGGTGCTTTGCGTTGGCAGTCCCCCGCAAGCGGTCAATGCTGCTGTGTGAAGAGACTGGCGGCAGCTCGCAGAGATTTCAGATGCAAGTGGCGTGGTCTCAGTGCAAATGGGTTCGTTCACGGTTGTGAAGAACCCAAAAGCTTGAATTTAGCATACTGTGCCACACCAAAGGTCCTGGACCTGAGGGGCAACACTTGGGTGTCAGGAGCTTGCCGCAGCTGGGACCAGGAGTTGTCCCTTTTATATCTCTGATGCTCAGATCTGGAGGCCAGCAGACAAGCCCTTGGAGTCAATCTAGGTTCCTGGGTTCAAGATGAAGTTGCAGGCCAGTAAGGCAGGGCAGTAGTTGCTTTGGAGCAGTAGTCCAAAAAAGTGCCAGTCCGTGTAGTAGCACAGCAGTCCTTCTTCCTGTCAGAGTATCCACAGGTCCAGAAGTGTACTGAACTGGTGGTGTCTGAGGTCCAGTATTTATGCATAGTTGTGCCCTTGCATTTGGGAGGAGGTTTTAGAGGCAGGCCTTGAACTGCATAAATGCACTGCCTTCCTGGCTCCAGACTAACTACAAGAGGTATGCAGCCCCTTGTGTGGAGGCAGGACACAGCCTATTCAAGTGTAAGTAGGGCTGTGCCCAGCTCTTCCCTCCCATCCCACCTGTGATGGCCCATGCAGTCACCCCTAAGCTCCCCATTGTGTGTGGCTGTTTAGGATGAATACTCAAAGCCCAACTGTCAGCTACACCCAGTCATGTGACCAACATGTAGTGCCATTTTATTAGGGGCTTATAAGTAAATTAAATATGCCAATTGGGTAGAAGTCAATGTTAGCCTGTTTTAAGGAGAGAGCACAAGCACTGTAGCACTGTTTAGTGTACAGCATCCTAAGGCCAGCAAAAACAAAGTCCGCAAAAATAGGAGGTTTGAAAGCAAAACGTTAGGAGAAAACCATGCCAAGGATACCTTGCCTGACTAGAAGGTATTGTGATTTGGTATTCTCATTAGAGGTATTGCCAGCTGCCTGATGTATATATTTGTAACTTAATGCATGTCATTTAGTGGTGTGCGTATAATAAATGTGCCTTTCCTTTTTCAAAGAAAAAGCATTGACTGTACAGTAATTCATTGAGTGTTGCTGTTGCATGCCAGTAAATCGAGATTGCTAGCCCACAGCAGCTCCTCTGTGTAGTCTTTGTACTGCTCTGCTTCACTACCCTGGGAGAGTCAAGTGCTACAATGGGGTACTTGGTTCCCATTAAGGAGACAATTTTGGGCCTGTTTCTTGTGAAGGCCTCATATATTACACAACTAATAACCAAATAACTCACAGCAGCTTTGATTCAATCAAGATGGGTTGAGGTATGCCACAATATTATTGCAAAAAAATGGAGCACTCCCTGCTTTTTTTAATTATTTGGTGACACTAACCTGTTTATTTCAGCGTGCTACAGAGGAGACATGCTGTCTAAACATGTCAAACACATAACACAACATACTACAAGTACTACAACTTGACCTCTGTGCACTGTTTATTTTTTGCTGTTGCTATTTACTTTACACAATAATTATTGTATAATTCTATTTCAAAACACAATATGTATAAACACCACACCACACCACAACTCCAACAGTATACAGAAATTACAAGATTAGTGCTTCATAATGAAAACATAATTTATTCTGTTGTCACAGAAATCGAAATGGATGACGTGAGGGTGTTCCATTTCATGTTAATGCCCAGTGCATTTCGGGCCCCGTTGGCCCTTCTTCAGGGGATTACATCTACAAATAATACAAACAATAACTAATATAAGATAAATTCAGTGTTCAGGGAAAAGTAACAAATTCTCGTTGTATGACTCTACATGCTTAGATACATTTGACTCGTTCTAGAAATTATCCAGGAATATAAATGAAAGGTAACCTTTCATTTATATTCCTCGATAATGTCTAGTACTAATACAAGGACTGAGTCTTCTTCTATCATTAGTAAATGTTGAACCAAAAAGCTCACAGTTCTCCATCTAAACTCTGAAACCTCCAAACCTCCAGAGTTCTAGATGCTGTCAGCAGCCTCGAACATGGCCACCCTAATTCCCAAGGAATGTGTGAAAACAGATCTAACCCTTTTGTTTGCCTCTTTTGCATGCCCAAGGTTTCACAGAGAAGAGACAATAATACATTTAAAAATATTTTTTTAAACACTTAATCCTTGTGTATAAAACATGAACTGCAATTATTAGTCAGATGAGACACATCTTTATAAGCATTATTAGTATGGTGAAAAATATGAATAATATGCCTAGGCTCATTATTCCAAATATTACTCCTATCTTTCTGCTTCGAATGAATGTCGGGGCCAGCTGAGCTGCATCTAATTCATACCTCTCCCTAGCATCCATGTTAACTCCAGTGTGAAGTGCCTCTCTCCTCAGTTCAAAATCAACACTGTTAAATATGAAAACACCAGCCTTATCTCCTTGTGCACAAGACGCAGAAAAATCGCTTTACTTAGTCTGGGGAAAAGAGTTGTCTCCTACAAACACAAAATAAATCAAGGACATCACTTTCTTTTATGTGTTCTTGAAACTAACAGAGCAGACTACAGAATAGCAATGTCTAACTATAATAAATGTGTACATGGCATTTTGTCATGCTAGTGAAAAATATCTTCAAACCACCATCTCAGAAAGATGCTAAGTTAAAACAGAAATCTTAAATGGAGACAAAATGTAATTCCTATAGCAAAACTGGAAGGCTGCTACTGTTGGAAGTGCATGTTTAACTCAGTATATCAGACTGTATTCTTGCATGGCCATGGAAGATAGTGTGAAATACAGAAAATATGCTTCCATTTTAGCTTCTGGAGCTCCTTCTTTAACCTAGTGCTGAGTTGGTTGTGAAGGACTTTATACTCAAAATGCTAAAGTCCAAGAGGCTAGCCAACTTTTTTCAGTTTTATGGGCTCAAGGGGCGCCTGTCCTCCTGCTGAGATCCATAGTGCCTCCAAAAAAACAATCCTCACTTGCATCTGCAACTGCAGGGATGGGGATACACTCCAGTTTGAAAATGTAAAGATACAGATTTACCCTTACTTCACCCTTAAGGTCCAGCAACCGAGACAGAGTTTTTCGGAGGTGAAGAAGAAACTGCATGAAAGTGAAGTAAAGTACATAATGCTGCTGCCTTCTCACCTCAGGGTGCTACATGAGGGCAAATGCTGGTCTTTTGGTATGCCTGAGGAGATGTGGAGCTAGCTTAAGGCTTGAGCACAGGGGTGAGGTGTCGAACTGGGGATACCAGGAAGTAATGGGGACCGATGGATCTGTGACGTGAAGTATGAGGGTACATTGGAGGGAGTACCTGAGCAGAGGGTGGCAGGTTTGGAGTGTTGAAACATTCTTGATACCGAAGGAGAAGCAGCTGAAGTCTGAGGAGAGGATTCTGATGTGCTTGAGGATGGGGGCGCATGAGGCCTCTGGACGCCCCTGACTGTGCCTTAAGTAAGTACTGTGTAGGTTCCTGCTCAAAGCACCAGGGGGGATGGTTGCGGACACAGTAGCTGCTGCTGTCAAAGGGGATTGTGACTAGTCACACAAAGGAGCTCTTGTTAGCATGAGGGATATGCTTTTGATGGGGCGACAGGTACCCTGCAAATTGAGGTTGGTAGACAGTTTGAATCCTGTCTTGCAGGGGGTTCGTTGGTAGGGAGTTAATGTTAACATGTCATTGACACGTCTATGCTTTATAATCCTGGATTCACTGCAGGACACTGTGAGCAGTCAATGCCTCAGAACTTTGCAGGCTTTTTCTTCAGTGGCTGTTTGAGCTGTGCCCCTAGGATGGTGTTGGGTGATGCATTAAATGTATTTCCTGAAAGGAAACTCACTTCAAGGGTACTAAAATTAAAATGTTGAATATACAGGGATATTTATTGTCAGCTCATGCAGGCTTTACATCCGATTCAAGCGGGTGTGAATCCTGCTGAAAAAACCTACACTGTGCACCCCACATTATACTTGGATTGATAACCTAGGGAGATACATGGCCCAAACTGTCACATGGATAGTGCTGACTTTGAATGTGTGTGCAGTATATGTTCCACCTACATTGAAGCCACAGACCCTAAGGAAGTTGGGGGAGATCCTGCTTCAGTTCACAGAAGGCGTTCTTGTTCTGGGGGGTGACCTTAACCAAATCCTGGATGCTGCAGTGGACTGTGGCCCTCTAGGAGGTGAGGGTTTCTTTATGTGGGGAATGTCATGGGTCTGGGAGACATTTGGAAGACTCGTAACCTCAGGAAGAAACACTTCACTGATTACTCTGTGTATCACAATACCTCCACCATAATCAACTTTCCTTATCATGTAAACTTCCTGCCTGGGTTCCGTAATACCAGGATTCTGGTGCTCTGCATCTCAGACCATGCACAACTCTGGGTAGATTGCTGAAGCCCAATCTCAGAGCCTAGATGAGGATGGAGGCGGGACCCCTGGTAACTGGGTAAATAAGAGATTATGGACTATATTAGGAAAGGTAGCAAATCATACTATCAAGAAAATGCGAGTATGGTACAGTCTGTGATTATGCTATGGGAGGCCTATAAAGCAGTACTTCGTGTGGTGGCGGTCTATACCACCTACCACACTGCTGCGATCGCGCTGCATTAGCACTGTGTATTTTTAAGCTTCCCTCGTTTTGTATCTGGGTTACTTCTTTGTTTATATTTACCCCTGTTTTTAACTTTGTTGCCTGCAGCTCGCGCCCCACTCCCCTTACCGCATTTAAAAGTGCACCTTGTGCCTCTAAAGCACCTGGGGTCCACTTCGGGCGCCATCTTTGTTTGGGGCTTCTTATCCGGCGGCCGCCGCCATCTTGGAGCGGACTCGCGCGCCAAGGGGTCACTGGAGAGCCTATTTAAAGTCGCTCCCTACGCGCAGCGGGACGCGCAGGTGGACGCCTTCGCTTAGCCTGAGTCGTGCCGGAGTCCTGCCCGTCTGCGCCCGTCAGCGTCCCGGAGGCGGCGGGGCGGCGGAGGACGACGATCCGGTCAGGCGTGGGTGAGGATGATCCACTATACTTCAGCGACGCTTCGCGCCATGCGTACTTCATCATGCTCGTGTCGCTCAGTTTTTCCGGGGCGTTATAAGGGCAAACGGCGCTGTCCGGCCTGCCGCTGGTCGCCTACTGGGACACTGGTCAGCGTCCATAGGCCAGCCGAGGCGCGTGTGAAACATCTTTGCCTGCTGCTCAATACGAGGTCAGTAGGAAGCCATGCCCTGCACATTTACGATCTTCTTGTCAGGGAAAATCCTCTATGTCTTCTTTTGACCGAAACTTGGCTGGGAGAGGCGTCCAACCCGGACATCTTCACTGCTATTCCTTCAACCTATAACATTTTTCGGCAGGATAGAGCTAAGGGAAGGGGGGGTGGAGTCGCTGTGGTGGTGAAGAAGAACGTGTCTTGCTCAGTTCTTCCTGTGAATCCCATCGAGGGCTCTGAGTCCCTTGACTTTTTGCTCAAACTATCTCCGGGTCAAGCGCTTAAGGGGCTGTTGGTTTACAGGCCACCTGGCCCGGTGGGTTCTTTTTGGGAGGACCTACAGACATCCATTTCAGAGCTGGCGCTGTCTGCAGGCAGGCGATTTCAATTTCCATCTTGATGTTTCAGACGATCCGGATGCGATCAAATTGCTGGACATTACATCTCCGCTTGGCCTGGCCCCGTTTGTGTCAGGGCCTACACATGAGAAAGGGCATACCCTCGATCAAGTGTTCTCGTCAGTCCCAATTGTTGACACTGAAACGCGTCCGGTGCTCTGGACGGATCATAGGCTGATTAGGTTTTCCGTGTTGGAGAATGGGCGGTCTGACAACTGCACCCCCACGGTGCCTAGATCAGCCTCGAGAGCGTTGCACAGAGTGACGCCTGATATGTTGGAGCAGGCGCTCTTGGAACATCCTTGTCATCTCTCGGGGGATCCGGAAAGAGACACTGAGGTTTTGCAGCAGTGGCTGACTGAGAGGCTGGACGATCTTGCCCCAAGGACAACCACTCGGTCCACGGCAATACGGCAATCTGCGCCGTGGTTCACGGAGGCGCTGCGTGTGGCTCGCAGCCAATGCAAGGTTGCTGAGCGGGCCTGGCGCCTTCAATATGACGGGGAGGCTAAACTCGCCTACAGGTCGGCTGTGAAGGCCTATCACCGTGACATTCTTGGTGCCAAGAGGGAATACCTTGCCAGGAGGATTGAGGCGTCGGCGAACTCCTGTAAGGAGATTTTCACGATCGTGAAGGAGTTCACGTCCCCTAGTTCCTACTCACCCCCGCCAGTATCATCAGATGCGTGGGCGTGTGACCTTGCCACTTTTTTCACCGACAAGATCAAGGCGATTCAGGCCTCCTTCTTGGAGAGCTCGGAGGAGGGTTGCTGCGGCCCCGGGGCAGGACATGGAACATCGTCCATGTCGACGGCAGTGCTGGTAGACTTTCCACCTGTCTCCAGTGATGCGTCCCGGGTGCTGCTGGCCAGTCTTAAATCTGGCTCGCCACTTGACCCTTGCCCTGCCAAATTTTTGGCTGGGATGGCGGCGGTGGTGAACCCTCTGGTCAACCCGATCCTCAATGCCTCCCTGAGGGAGGGGAGTGTCCCACGCACCTGGAAAAGGGCGATGGTGATCCCCCTCCTGAAAAAGCCTGGTCTTGATGCCGAGGTTTTGGCCAATTATAGGCCAATTTCACTTCTCCTGGCTTTGGCTAAGATCACTGAGAAACATGTCCATGGCGTCTTGTCGAGCTTCTTAGAATCCAACAATCTGCTCCATCCATCCCAATCCGGTTTCCGTCCGAATTTTAGCACGGAAACGGCGTTGGTGGAGGTCTCAGAGATCATCAGGGAGACCTTGGATGTGGGTGGCAAGGCCATGTTAGTCATGTTGGACCTGTCGGCGGCCTTTGACACCGTCCCCCATGAGGCGCTCCTCGCCAGGCTTTATGACATTGGCCTAAGGGGGACGGTGCTCAAATGGTTTACATCTTTTTTGGATGGCCGCCGCCAGACGATCTGGGTTTCCCAGAGCTCCGCCGAGATGCCGCCATTGGGAGTCGGGGTTCCACAGGGTTCTGTGTTGAGCCCGACGTTGTTTAACATCTTTATGTCCCCTCTGGCGGCTGCGGTGGAGGCTTACGGAGCCCAGATCGTGTCCTACGCCGATGACACGCAACTCCTCTTCACATGTGGTGAAGATCAGCCATTTGATGGGGAGAGAATTCGGGATTGCCTGGGCATGGTTTTTGGATGGTTCCAGCGGAACAGTCTGAAGGCCAACTCCAGTAAGTCGGAGGTTTTATTCTTCAGCTGTGCCACCGACCCCAAGTGGCGGCAATGGTGGCCGGCTGCCATGTGTCCCCCGGCACAATCCTCTTTGGTTGCCAAGAACCTTGGTGTTAAGCTGGATAACAAGCTCTCATTGAGAGCGCACGTTCTCGGCCTATCCGGCACCTGTTTCGGCATTCTGAAGATGCTCCGCAAGTTTCTTCCTTTATTATCTGCGGAGCACAGGCGGATTACGGTGCAGGCGCTCATCGGATCCAGGCTAGACTATGCCAACGCCCTTTTTTAGGCCTCCCGGATTACTTGGTCCAGCGCTTGCAGGTGGCACAAAACTCTGCAACCCGTGCGATTTTTGGTCTGCATAGGCGAGCACGAGCTTCTGGGCTGCTGCAGACGCTCCACTGGTTGCCTATCCGGAAGCGGATTATGTTTAAATCCCAGACGCTGGTGCACAAAGCACTGTTTGGCTCAGGCGCGGGATATCTGCAGAAGAGACTGGCTTTCTATCGCCCTGCCCGCTCACTGCGTTCTGAATCCCTCTTCACTGCTGTGGTTCCGCGTGTGAGGAAGGCCCGCATCGGGGGGTGCTCTTTCAGCCTCAAGGCCCCCCAGCTGTGGAATTCGCTCCCGTTGGCACTACGCAGTACCCCCAGTTTGCTTCAATTTAGGAACAATCTGAAGACCTGGCTTTTTTAATCTTTCTGTTTAGGTGGGTTTCTTCTTCTTTTGAGTCTGCTTTTTCTTGTTATGTTGTTCTACACTTGAGCTGCCTGTGGAAAGCGCAGGGACACTCTTTCAGAGTAGCCGAGCGCTATACAAACGCAATTTAACATAACATAACATAACATAACATGGTCATTCCATGTCCTTGATAATGTGGGGAAAAAGGAGGAAAACAGTGTTTGGCTGATAGATTTGAGGAAGAAATATTGACTCTGGCAACTGACGTGGGGGGGCTCCGCTTACACCAGAGCAGCGTCATAGGCTCAGGCTCAAGCAAAAGGAATTTAGGGACAGGGCAGAGAACTCAGGCCACAGCATTGCTTTCGCTACAGAGAGGTGGGTGTTTAGGTGGTGTTAGACCTGGCATCCTTGGTGTGGGTTTCCCATATATTTTTGCCTTTACCTCCTGTGTTTTTACTGTGTTTTGGACTTCCTTTTTGCTGGTCTTGATGCTTTTGGCACTTTGCCACTGCTGTTTAGTGCCAAAGTGCAAGTGCTCCCTCTGTAAATTGTTGGCATGGATTCGTTTTTCCATAATTGACCTATTTGGTTTACTGGTAAGCCCCTAGTACAGTGCACTGTGTGTGTCCAGGAACTTTGAACCAAATGCTGCTAGTGGGCTTGCAGCACTGATAATGCCACCCTCCCAAGCAGCCTTGTGCATTCTAGTACTCCCATGTCAACCTGGCAAGTGCACCCACTTGCCAGGCCCTAACCTTCCCTTTTCTTACATGTGAGTGAACCCTAAGGTAGGCCCAATGTGCCTCTGTGGGCAGGCTGCAGTGGATGTGAAAGGTGGAGCATGTCCTGATGTGTGGCATGTCCTGATAGTGAAGTACTGCCAATTTTGTTTTTCACTATTGAAAGGCTATCTGTCCCACAGGATAGAATGGGGGTTTATTTATACCATCATATAAATATAACTTTCATTTGGGACAAGATAGGAAGGTAACGTTTAGTGTGCCTGAACTCAGAATATAAAGGTGCATCTTTTAGTAAGGGTGATTTTTACATTCTGGGCTTGAAAATACCACTTTTAGAAAGTAGGTATTTTCTTCTGTAGCCATCCTATGTGCTTCTGCTAGGTTTTGTGTATTGACTGTCTGGCTTTGGAATGACATGGGCTTAGGATGTGCATTCTGTTCAGACAGCCACCTGGGGGGTTGGGTGTGTCCTGCCTTTCCAGAGTGAGTCAGGGCTGGGCTGATAAGACCAGGGCTGCATTCAGAGAAGGGGAAGGAGATTTCTTTTACACGTGAATGGGCCTGGTCTGCCTTGGAAAACGCTGTCTCCACCTCCTGTCGGGAAGCAGCACCAGAGAGGAAACAATTGGTTTTGCCTGGGCAAAGACCTTCTCTGCCACCAGAGAACAAAGGAAATTGTGCTACAAAAAGTGAGGCCAAGACCCCAGACTTTTAGATCATTTGTGGAACGCACCACCGAAGAAACCAACGCAGTGCCTGCCTGCAGTGCAGAAATCGCTGCATCGAGTACACTGATCTACTAAGTCTAAGATCACTGTACCGATTCCAAAGCAGGCCCTGCTGTGCGGCTCCATGAACCAATGCATCATGGGACCGCAGCTGGAGAAACCAATGCAGTGCTGTTGCCACCGCCATATCAAGAACCGGCGCATCCCTGATCCTCACGCATCGCACAAGGGCGCCACGCATGCAAAAACATCTGTGCCCCAGTAAGAAACCGGCACATCACCTCCCCTTCAGTAAGGAACTGACGTATCACCTCCCCTGCGTGGCAGTAAGGAACCAACGGACCAGCTCCCCGTAAGTAACTAAGCGACTCATGCTTTACCTTGGCGTAAGGAACCGACGCATCCAAGGTACTTTGTGTGAAAAATGTTGCAACTATAGTTTACTACGGACAGAACTGTTTCTACCTTTTAAAAATCATACTTTGATTACTGTACTGTGGATTTTTGTCATTTTGGTCTTGTTTGATTTAGGTAAAGATTACGTATTTTTGTAAACTGATGTGGTGTTCATTTGTAGTGTTTTCACTGTATTACTGTATGTATGCACAAATGCTTTACACACTGCCTCTGAGATAAGCCTGTCTGCATGTTCCAAGCTGCCAAGGGGGTGAGCAGGGGGTATTTTAGAAGTGTATCCTCTTACTTTGACTAGGAAGAAGGAAGGGTCTCTAGTTGGGCAAACCATTGCCGACTAGCGACTCCCATTTCTAACAGGTGAAAATCTACAGGCTTCATTGAGCATCGGGGGGTGAGAGGAGCTGGGTTGATGAACTGCGTACAGAGACGGGAGAGGTAATTAGAGGCACTTGGTAGTTGTGAATGAATATGCAACCTACTACTATTCCCTCTACTGTAAGTCCACTTTGTGGTCTGATATTGATATTAGGGAGTTTTTGAGAGGCCTGATGGTACAGGAGCTGATGATGGAGGCACAGAATGATATGGAGGAGGACATTTGCCAAGAGGATGATGTATTAGCCATCAGAGAAATTCAGACAGGAAAGCACAAGGCCCAAACGGCCTCCCGGAAGAGCTATATATCATACTGGGGAGCAACCTCTACCTGCATCTATGTAATTTATTCCGGGCTCCTAGGAAGCAGGATGTCCTTCCCCGTGACCAGTGGCTGGCTACTATCATAGTGTTCTATAAGGAGGACAGGCAATGCCTCTTGTAGACGAATCTCACTCGTAAATATGAAGTTCAAAATTCTTTGAAAAAAAAAACTCTTGGATAACAGGCTGGGGAGGGTGATACCGGCACTGGTACACCCTGATCAATATGGCTTTATGTTGATTATATGCTTGCATTCAGGGCACGGAGGGTGGGACCAAGCCATCGGCGTACCTGTCCTTAGACACAGCCAAGGCATTGGACACCCTGGAATGGGATTTCCCCAGGCGTTTCCAGGTGATGATGGGGTTTGGCCCTAATTATATCGGGTGGATCTAGCTACTTATTGCAAACTGTTGGCACAGGTCAAAGTCAATTGAGTATGCACTATTTTGTTCCTGCTAAACCGGTGCTCCAGACAGAGGTGCTCATTGTCGGCAATTTTTATTAGCCTTGGCCGTGGAGCCCTAGCATGCTGGGTACAGGCGGACCTGCTGGTAAGCAGATTGGACTGGGGAAGAAGCTGGGAGGAAAGAATATCCCTTTATGCTGACAATATCCTCCTCTATGTGACTAGTCCTAAGTCTACCCTTCCCCGGTTAATTCATGTATTTCATCTTTATGGGACCCACTCAGGCTTTCGGATCGACTGGTGCAAGTCCCTCCTTCACCCCTTTTGTGCGTGGGCTACATGGTGGAGCATGTGGCTTTTAAAGATCTCAGCTTTTATGTTATTAGGAGCCCTGATCTCTTGCTTTCAGTCAATCTGCACTCTGTACTAGATTGCTTTAGAGCTAGTGTGCAGCACTGGAGGAGGCTTCTGTTATCGCTTCATGGCAAGGAGGCTATGTATAAAATGATGAACTTGCTGAAGCCCCTATATGTTCTCCAGAATTTGCAATATCGGGTTCTGCCAAAGTTCTTTGGACGAGTTAACCAGACTGTTAGGTCTGAACAGCTAGGATAGCAGTCACTAAACTCAAGAGGGGGTGGCATAATGGAGGCATTACCCTCCCTGATGGGGAGAAAAACTACAGATCTTACCATTTGATCCTATTAAAGAGTGGGTTTTTACCCATCAGGAGGAGCTCTCAGATCGGGCACTTGGTATAGTGATAAGCCCAGGGGGCTATCTGAGAGCACTATAATCCAAGGGAGGCTACAGATCGCTCACTCCCCTGACGAGGGTTGTGACATCAGTATGGTGGATAGCTACTAGAGTCCTTGTCTGACTGGGGAAACCCACGTCGATGACACCACTCTGGGACAATGATATGCTGGTGGAGGTGAGGAGGCTCAAGTGCTGTGCTAGATGGGACTTAATCGGGATCAGTGGCATAACAATAGCCCCGTAGTTTTTGTGGTGCGGGTGGCCTGAGATACAGAGGTTCCCCTCAGCACTATACACAGGCGGTGGCTGAGATCTCCTGACTGGGTCTATAGCTTGTGGGGATCCCTCTATGTACTTTGCAGGGGAGCCCCCGCAAGTTTATTTCATTATGCCACTGATCTGGATTTTTGTTCTGGGGACGTGTGGATGGGGGGAAGTGAGTTGCCTAGGAGACATTACGGAAGGAGTATGACATGGCACCCAGGGAGTTCCTCCAATACTATCAGTTGAGGCATGCCTTGATGGTACATCTGGAGCAGAATACTGTATTGGAGGATGTCTCGCTCTTGAGGATAGGTTGTTGACTGAACTTCTGCGTACGAGGGCGATCTCCCTTACTTACAGTAAATTGATGCACAATGCCCCTGATCCCCTGGTAAAGCTTTGGGAGGCCTGGGAGGTAGATGTAGGAACTATGGACCATAAGGAATGGGAGGAAACTATTCGGTCATCCACGGAGGTGGCAATAAGAGCACACTTTCCATTAGTTCAGTTGCGCTTATTGCACAGATCCTGTAGAAGGGTGCTTATGCATAGGATGGGATGGGCTTCCTCAAACAGGAGTAACAGGGGTGTGGGTTACTAGGGGGCTTCTTGCACACACTTTGGGACTATCCGAAGTTGAGGATCTTCTGGGACGAGGTTCGAGAAGAACTTAGAAAGGAGGCGCGTCTTGGTACCAGGACCACTGTTAAAATGGTCCTTTTGAACAAGTGGGGGGAGGAAACCCCAGGCCAGTTCCCCAGATTGCTATCCACTCTGGGATTCGCAGTGGTGAAACAAAATGTTGTATGCTTATGGGGTGTGGTCACACCACGGAGGGTGGAACAATGGCAAATGGATATGGATTGGGGCAGCTATAGGGACATTAGTTGTGTAAGGAATTAATTTTGAAACAAATACCGGCTTGCAGACCATATTAGAATTGCATTTTAGAATGCGTTTAAACTGTTGCAGACATTCTTTCACATAGCGAAAAATAACACGTAGGAAAATGTGCTTTCTTTAAACTTGTAAAAGAATCACTTTAGAATGCTTTTCAGATTTGATAAAAAAAGTTTTCACATAGAAGATAGCACATAAGGAACATGTGCTTGCTTTAAATATATATATGAAAATAGCATAAAGAAAACCTTTTGTACTTAGCTATCATTCTTAAATGTGCTCCTATATTTAGGCCCAATCCTTTTCTTTTGGCTCTTGATCATAGCTAAGTAGACGTTTATTTAGACCATTTTGCCTAGCACCAGGATTCTGCTAAAGAATGTGATGTCTTCAGTCTTATGTTTCCTTAGCTTCATCACACCATATTAGTTCATTCATATAACACTGAACCTTGCTGTGAATTCATAATTAATAGACTGTGAGAATGAGCAATAATGTAGATATACTTTATGTATGCTTAACTAGAACACCATTGGCATATTAGTTTCAGAGCATCTAACCAGCCTTTGTTTTCACAAAAGACACTGAAGGCAGCTTTTACCTTAGGTAAGAATTTTCTCATGAGAAATTTCCTCCATGTTACTAGTAGTGGTAATAGTGTTCTATTATATACCGGCATGAATGTTCACTGCGGGGATCGAGAGGAGAAGCAACTGATGTTGACGACCCCATCGGATGAACATTTTCCCTTGAAAGAGATTATTGGACACCTACTAACTTTTGTTACATTAATCTATAATTTTATATTAATGAGTATTCCTAGTGAGTTATGAGAGATTCCTTCTTCCCGCCTTCTGACCTCTGAGTTCTACTTGGAGATCTTCTTCCAACATAACTCTGCTATGGGAGAGTCACTCTATTTCACCCTCACACTTTGTTGCTGACAGCTACTGCTAAAGGTGACTTCATTCTGGCTTATCTGATCAATGCTACTCTACTGATCATTCCACTATCACTGATATTCTGACTTGTTTCTACTGCAGCTGTAGGGTGCTCAGCTGATTTCCCTGAAGGACTCTTTTTAGGAAGTTCTAGTCTCTGAAATCTTTCTCTTTTCTGAAAAGGAACTCTAAATAGGTTTCTATGTGTAGAGTAGGTTAGGCTCTTAGCTAGTTAGTGACGATTTCCTTTATAAAACACTCTGTATTGTTGTATGCTGTTACTAATCAAATGTTTTACTCGCTATTTCTGTACACTGGACTAATCTGAATAAAGATGACAAAACCAAGATAATCATTTAAGATGAATAAAGCTTTTAAAAGCGTATCCAACTTCTCACCATTGACTGAACATTAAGAACCTGGCAGTTGATGATATATGCATCACATGTTTTCTTTCAGCTCCATTTGCACCATGGTCTATCTGACCTGTCAAGCACCAACAGGATTTCCAAAGGTTGAGATCTGTGAATTTGAGTGTTTAGTCTTAAATACTATTTGGCCAATCCAGGCGCTAACAGTCACAATCTTTTAGTAATGGAATGAGGGTGTGTTTTATTCTTGTACATTGTGGATGTAGTATATAGGTTCTATCAAAGACAGGTACCATAGCGGTATCCTGCATGAAACAAAGTGCTGACATGGGGTTTTGGTTGTGTATTTTGACTATATATATATATATATATATATATATATATATATATATATATATATATATATATATATATATATATATATATATATATATATATATATATATATATATATATATATATATATATATATATATATATATATATATATATATATATATATATATATATATATATATATATATATATATATATATATATATATATATATATATATATATATATATATATATATATATATATATATATATATATATATATATATATATATATATATATATATATATATATATATATATATATATATATATATATCTATCCTACTGGCGGTCGCCAGTAGGTAGTTATAGTTAGGATTTTTTCAATGTTAAATCTCAAAATTCTATTTGGAATAACTTTGGCGCCGGTTGACGAATCTGCCTGAAAATTTCCTCAAAATGGCCTCTTCGAGCTCCGGTCCTTCCCTGAAAGTTTGGGGGGGATTCGTCAAGCGGGGGCCGAGATAAAAGGGGGGTCCCAAAACGCGTTTTCCCCATGTTAATTTCCATAGGGCGGTCGATTTCACTTTTAGCCCGAATGGCTGAATGGATTTCCACCAAACTTGGCAAAATTGTAGGGACTGGTAGCCCGATGTGCCTTTGCTATGTCTCAAGATATGTGCTGCAGTGGATTTTGAGTAATTTAGGTTCCAAAAAATATATATATCTATAGGCGCTCTCCGGTGCGCGCACCGGAGTGCGCTCCCGACGCGACTTGCGCGCAGAAAGCTGATTGGCTCTCAGTTGTCTGTAAACATTCTAAACAGTCCGGAGCGGCCGCCATCTTGTGTCTCGGCAGGATCGAGACACGAGAGGTGGCCAAAACAAAGGGGGAAATGACCATAAGGGGGCAGGGTAGACCCCCCCTTGACCCCCTAGGTTTGATGTGGGGGCTATAAAAGGGCCCCGCGGGGCATTTAAAATATTTTTTTTTTTCGTTTTGCGCGGGGGAAGCGCCCGGTACGCGCACCAGGTAGCGCACCGGGGAGCGTAAAATGAGGGAAAAAGATGACAGTTTATAAAAAAAAAAAGCCTTTATTTAGAAATTGGAGGTAATTCTAAAAAGAACTTTTTTTTTTCTTCTTTTTGTTGTTTTATATTTTTTTTGTGTTTTTTGAACTTTTTGAACTTTTTTTGGCTTTTTAAAACAATTTTATAATTTTTTTGGATTTTTGTCAAGGTAAAAACAAAAAACAGGGATTCCAAAACGGCTCAACAGGAGCAAAAAAATGTGAAAATTTAGGGACTGTCAGGGCAGCGGTGTTGCTGTTTCTTTTGGGCAATGAGTTCAACACTCTGCTCCCCATAGCAGAGCAGTTCGTCACACTCCGTGCACAGAAATTTGATGCCTGCAAACTCTGGCTGTATGTTAGGGACCATTCTTCTACGGGATGGTCCCGAAGGTGTTGCTCCACCAGTGGAGGTGCTGCCGCCATCTGTGGGTAATTTCCGTGCCAGGTCTCTGACACTTTCCCTCGCAAAGTTGTTTGGGTGTCTTCTTTTGACATGCCTGATTAAATTGGCATTTCCAAAACTATATTTTTTCAGAGGATTGCCTCTGGATAAAGTACTACCACATATTTTGCAGGTTACTTTTGGAGCGTTGACTTTTTTTTCTCCTTCAGGGATGTTATAAAATTTCCAGATGAAATGGATTTTTTTCTTCTGCCTAGGAGGGTCCTCATCTACAAATGCCTCTGAATCACTGCTGGATGACTCTCTTGCAGCCATTGCTGTAGATCAGGAAAGTAGGAGATGAAGATAGTACACAGAACAGCTCTTGCTCTCTCCAAGTACAAAGCAATAGTGAAGGAAATGGGTGGGGATTTCATTCTTTGTAAAAAAAACTGCTAGCAACCAATGAAAAGTGTTATTTTAGGGTCACATGACCCGACGCTCTTACGCAGCGCGCTCCGGAGCACTTCCGGGTGCGTTTACGCGGCGCGGTCGTAGGCGCTTCCGGGGCGCAAACGTGGCGCGATCTTGGGCGCTTCCGGGTGCGTTTACGCGGCGCGATCGTAGGCGCTTCCGAGGGCACTTACGTTGCGCGCCAAAGTGACGTCATCAAACTTTTACAGAAATACATAATCATTTTCCTTATTAAAAAAAACGGATTTTATTTGTATGGAACGAAATGTTTTGCATTATTATTAACTTTTCATTCATATTTTTTTTCACGAACGACAGTAGCGCTCTGGGTGCGCTTTCAGGTGAGCTCACCGGAAAGCTTACCGGAGAGCTTAGCTGAAAGCTTCCCGGTGCGCGCACCCAGAGCGCAAAAGAAAAAAAATATATTAAAAAAATGAATACTTAAAAAAAAAAAGCAAATTGTAAAAAAAAAAAAAGGTTAGAAACTCGATATAGAAAGGAATTAGCATTTAAAAAACCTATGAAATTCACTGAAAAAACCATAGGTTTCACACCAGTTATAGTTAGGAATTAGCATTTAAAAAACCTATCAAATTCACTGAAAAAACCATAGGTTTAACACCAGTTATAGTTAGCTGGAAATTTTACTGACATAAAACCATTGAAATTCCCACGTTATAGTTAGTTGGACTCACTATAACTTGCACGTGTAATGCACTGCTGATGACATCACATATTACATCACTCATGACATGGTCAGTGACATCACTCATGACATCACTGATGACAGAGAGACTGACCTACTTTCACTCGCTAATATATGTATTCACTAAGATACACTTAATAAGGCAGATATCCAATTATTTTTTTTAAAAAAACATCCATTAAGACAATAACAAATATTCTTCCATCGACCTTAACATACATATATAAAACATATTTATTTATCTGAAAGACACACATTCACTGGATGGTGTCATCAGTGCATTACACGTGCAAGTTATAGTGAGTCCAACTAACTATAACGTGGGAATTTCAATGGTTTTATGTCAGTAAAATTTCCAGCTAACTATAACTGGTGTTAAACCTATGGTTTTTTCAGTGAATATATATATATATATATATATATATATATATATATATATATATATATATATATATATATATATATTTTTTTTTTTTTAAATTATGGAGAAAATAAAAACTATTTGCACTGAATATCCTCTTTTGAAAGAAGATGTTTTGTGACAACAGCCCCTGTGTTGCATTTCTTATATAATTGGGCCGGTAGATGTGCACAATTAAGCCTTAGATTCAGAGTACCTTTTAAGGCCATACTGTATGAAACAACATTACACAGTTTATTAGAACCAAGTTTCATTTTTCCCTTTTAGTCTATGCACAGAGTAAAAAAACTTTTTTTTGTGCACAAGGTGTTGTGAAATGTTTATAATCTCTAACAAATACAGCCAGTACTTAAGTTGCAAAAAACATAAGTGACAGGGCTCTCGTCAGGAGGTCACTGCAGCTTGCACCACACATTGTCCCTGCTGCCAATGATAGTAGCAACACAAATACTTACCACCACAGTCCTTCAAGTATGACACTTGGACCTATTTCAGGCCCCCAAAGCTATAAGAATGGCTTGGATGGAGGGTAATAGTAATTTTTAAATGTATATTGAATTAATAATTAACTGTTGTTCTCATCTCTAATTTAGCCAGACAATGCCACCCTGTGGTAGACTGTAACATGCGCTAGTGTTGACAATTAAGTGCCGATGCCGAGCACCAGAAGAAAATGGCTCAAATTAAGCACTGAATACAGCCACACTCTGAATACAGTCAGCTGCATTATGTCTACTGGTTGCTCACAGGGAGCTATGCACCACAGTGTTTAGCTCTTTTGCAAGGATGTTAAAATCCGTAGGGAAAATCACATATTGGTGTTTCAGTTTTCCTTTTCCCCTAGCAAATAACATTTTAGGCCATTTTTCTTTTAGTACCCTATTGTGGCTGCGGTGTACGGCTAGTTCCTTTGTTGCCCTGGCTCCGATTCTTGATGAACTTCCTATATAGTTCATATAACTATAACATGATTATCAAATTTCTATAGCACTAAAGTAACTCTGTACTGTCTCTTCGCGTCAGCTAGCCTCACATGCAATATGTAACCATTGTCTTGAGCACTATGCTAAAAAAAAGTATAGTGTGCCCAATAAGCAACATTTTAATGACATTTGGACAGTGAACGGTTGATGGAGTTTCAAGAGTTAAACATATATACCAGTCCAAGCTGGAAGAAATCTGTTAGGGAGGACCTTCTGGACGAAACAAGGTTGTGTAGAGACAGCATGTTGTTCAGAAGTGAGTTCCACAGTGTGATCGCTCCACCCTTGAATGGCTCGTTTATACCCTTGTGAGGTTTCAAATATTATTCTTACTTCTGCGGCAGAAGCTCTCTTATCGCATAACCCCCATATAATTTCTACCTTTTAATCAGTTGTTTTCATTGCTACTTATTTTTCATTGAGAAAGTGAATGTCCTCCAATGGACCAGTCACTGAGAGCTTATCACACAGGCTACGATTATTTAAGCAAATTGCGATTCCTTAAATGCAATCGCATTTTCTGAAATCGCAAAAAATAGCGATTTCTTGTAGTTTTGGATTGATGCATCCCAAATAGTGATTTGGGAATCGCAAACGGCCGAATTTTGCGATTCACACTGTTTGCGATTCCGAAATCACTTGATGCATGTGGCTGTAAGAGCCGAGGTGGTATGTTGGAGGACACCCTCCCTATATCTGATTGGAAGACCAGCACTTTTTAAAATGACTGAACTGCCCCTTTTCCTATATGCACTGCGGACTATCTCTTTGTGGATGCCGGGGACATACTATTACAACTTTGAGTGATAACCCAAGGATTCATGTGGGGGTTGGAACTCACACAATTTCACTGATTGTCTTTTGTACAGCAGTGTATGATGGTGGTATAGATCTTCTGAATATGCATTACTATTATCTATTCGAGTAGTTGTGGGCTCTCGCCTGGGCTAGTTATCACTTCTGGGTGTCTGGGGTGATAGGCATCATAAAATATTTGTTAACTTGGTGTTGGTGATAGCAAAATGAGATATAGCCCAGGCAGCAGTCTCATGGTAGCTTTGTAGGATTAATGGAGTCGGAATCTAGTCAAGTGTATGGAGGCAGATAAGGTGATCTAGATGCTTCCCAGATAAATGTGATAACGTATGGGGAACATAAAGACAGCAATCTGGTCTTTTTCTAACCTCAGGTAATGTAGGACAATTCTTTATTGTTGTTTATTGGGTGGGTGTGTATAAAGAGATGTTATCGAATTTGAGGGAGCCAACACTAGCCTTGTTAATTATGATATGGCCAGAAGACGGCTATATATAACCTGAGGTTTTGAAGTTTGGTTTATGTTTTTCGTACATTAAAAAACAAAAACCTTTAAAACATGTCATTAAACAAAACAATATTTTAACCCAAACATTTAAATGAATGCCTTCATTTAGTTTAATTTATTTGTTTCAATAAACGAACCTTTAAATTAAAGTTTATGTAATATATTTGCAGTTATTTTGAGGTGGTACTCTAACTTTAACCTTAACCTTTAACATTAATTGAAATACGTTTCATTTATTTGTATTGATTTATCAAGCAAACTCTACAATGTTGATGAGGATCTGTTTGTTGTGCAATCACTCACTGTCAGAAGAAAGTTGTGTCTGGAGAATCGTATCCATCGTTGATAACCTTTTCAGCTACCACCTCAATTTGGTAATAGTTGTCTCATAGAGACTGAAGTGAATTTGTATTTACTTTATTATTTATTGGTGTAAGATCCTGTGTCAGCAAGTGCTGTAGAAAACTTTACGTAAATTGTTTATTATCATTATTTTCGACTTTAATTGAATACAGCTTAATAAATAAGCCTTAAACCTTATAAAACTAGAGTGAAGTCCAAGAGATCACTGTCTTCCTATCTTTTGATTAAATGATCATGACCTCTTCCATTTTGAAATATGTACACCCTGAAGGTAATTCGGATTTAGTTTTAGACAATTGTACACAGCTCACCACTGCAGTTTGGGCATTTTTTCGTGAAGTTCGTATATTCTAAAGGCAACCTCTGACTTTGAGTCACTGGTTCATCACTTGATTCCAGTGGCTTCGCTCTACAGCGCTGCACTCTATACAGAGCCTTCCATTGGAAAGTTCTTTGAGCTTCAGGGTGAAGGACTTATTTCAACATAAGGCATTCTTCTCCACTCTCTGTAGTCACCACTGGATCCCAGTGATGATGTTTTCAGTTCCATGAAGCCCATGATGTGTTTTATATTTCTGATTTGATTTCTTCCCTGGTATTTAGCCTTCGCTTCATCAACCTGTGCCTTTTGTTGTCCTCCTGGGAGGCTGTACCTGCCACAAGGTAGCATCAAGATTTAGGAGCTAGCAATGGAAGTTCAGAGTGACCAGTGCTTCTGGAGCATTGCCAGACTGGAACTCATACTTAGTTGCCCTTTTAGCTTTAAAGCTATTGATGCCTTCTTCATTGGATAAGTGGTGGTCTGCGTCTTAAATTAGTGTGTTGTTGTAACTAGTGATTAAAGTGTAAAGTCTGTTTTATCCAGGTCATATCTCTCTTCTTTGAATCAGCTGTCAGTAGCTGTTACCCAGATATCTACCTAGAACTCTTGGTTGGAGCACAGTTCCCTGGCCTTTTTAGAACAGTACTGTCTGTTTAAGCCCACTTTCTAGTACTTTAATTTTACCTCCAAAACTAACAGTTTTGTTATCAGAAAGTTGAATAGGAACTCTCACAATTTTGAGGCCCTTCTTCCCTCTCCAAACCCTAGCTAGATCATATTGGTTGGTATTTTGAAGCACAGGTAACTCTGGGGGGAGTGGGGAGGGGGCACTGGTGCATCTCTTTAGATGTAGTTCATGGGGGGGAACACATCGGGGCAGATGTGCCTTTACTACTCAATTTGTTTAACTATTTCTCTGATATTATTCTGTCAATCAAACTATGACAGCAGCATTTAAAGGTTTTCCACTGTTTCTTCGTATCCCTTCTTATTCTATTCCTCTTCCCCTCCCTTACATTTTATGCACCTTACTTAAATAATCCAGACAGAAGGCATTTGCTGTAATTGATGTTCTTTTTTATGGATGTTCTATTTTAACTGTAAAACTAAGTGGCTTTTACTATAAAATGGTGAATTAGCACCGACCTGCCTGGCGGTGCTGATTCGCTCTTCCTGCAGCTGACTGAGGACCTGACATAAGTCTGGTTTTCTTAAGAGTTTTGACCCTGTGTAAAGGGCGCACATTGGTAGGGGGTCAGATGCGCTAAAGGGCTTGGTGTGTTAAAGGCAGAGCCATGCTCCCAGGGGCAGGTTTGTACAGCACCGCCAAAAATGGACATTGCAATTTGTCACAGCGAATTGCGGTTGCAACATTGTGGTTCACAAGGGAGCAGGAGACGTGGTATGTCAGCTCTCTCCATGCCTTTTGCAACAAAGTGGAGCATCGCTTAGTGAAAGCTCGCGTGCTCCTGAAGCAGGAAGTGATTAATACCTTCCCAAGCAGCAGACAGTGCAGAGTGCAAGTAGGGTATGGCGTGACCATCTGCGAGCCTCGTGAAGCAGGCAGGGTTCCCTCAGCTGCTGTCTGACTTCCTAGACGCTTCTCTCAGTGTGTGATCCATTGTCACTTTATGCCCTCTGTTCCTTTGGAGGACAGGTGTTGCAATGCCCGCACGAAAAGCCGATAGAGTGGGTTGAGCAAATGGTAATCCGCACACTCTGCTGTTTAAGGCCTCTGCATGTCACACCCAAGTGCCCTGTATATTGAACCTGAAAGCCAACCTAGTCGCACTGAAAATGGCCTTTCTGGTTCCTAAAACGGGGGGAAGGTGACATGAAATCATGGCAAGAGATTGTGTAGATATTGCAGTGGTAGGAAAAAAACGTTTATCTTTGTTTTAAAATATCAATCTTATTTTATTCGTCAGAGAGGCCCATGGTTATTGAGTCTCCAAGAAGTATACCACTGATGTGAAGACCCTAAACCAGGAATCTATCCAAGGCCCAATTGGGGCACACCTTTGAAAGATTTTCAGAATGACCTAATGATTTTAGATTTAAGCCACATTAAAAAAAACGCATATAAATATCATATTTAAGTACTTTGGATATCCTAAAAATCTGATTTGCGCCCATCTCGCCTGGGCCTACACTGGATTACTCTGGCCTAAGGTAATGATTGCACCATAAACCATGGGGCATATTTAGGAGCCGGTTTGCGTCGCTTTTGCACCACGTAATGTGGGGCAAGAGCAACAACATTTGATTTATGAAACCTCGCAAGGCCACTTTGCGTGGGCCTGAGTGGCTCCATAAATCTGGAGGAAGGCAACACAGTGCAACTCCCGTGGTTTTTGATGCATTGCTACATTTAACAGAACTGGTGGACCTGGAAATGAGAAAAAAAGATACGCCTTCCTAGGATGGGCATAACGAGGAGAAATATCAGTTTTACCTATGCCAATGTGTGGTGCATTGTGCAGCACACATAGAAAGAGGAATGTGCCTCTCAGGGTTCTTTTTGTGCAGGAAGGGGCCGCTTTACTGCACAAAAACAATCCTGCATGCACCACCTTGCACCACAGTGTAAGGGTTTCTGCACTGCGCTAGGCTGTCAAAAGGGCGCCAGAGCAGGAGAAACAGTAGGAGTGCGCTGTATTGCTTTAAATGCTGCTCATTCCTGCTCTCCTCCCATCACGCAGTACAGCCTAGCACAGTGAATTGCTGCGCCGCACGACCAGTTTGTAAATAGGCCTCTATATATTTTGCACGCTGTAACGCTAAATATGGAACTTGGGTACCTGTGCTTTCGCTATAATTGTCCGGACTGAAATGTCTCGTGCAAATTTCCCCTCATCCTGCCCTTGATGGAGTGCACAGGGCTTATTTGAGCCATAATGTAGAGTAATGTTTCCAGCACACGGAATTCTTCCAGTATCCCGTTGGCTTGAAAGGGACATGAAGGGGAGCAGGGTTTAAACATTGCACCACTGCTGGGAAATAAGGCTCTGGACCTTCTAGCTACGAAAATACGATTCTTAGCATGTAGTTTAATCAATCAGACGGCCTATGGAAAAAAATGTTAATTAGAGAAGAGAATTAAAAAAAAAAAAAAGCACACGATCCCTGGGAAGATAAAGTGGCACAGAAAAGTTTCTTAAAAGCAATTGCAGGCTTTAATGGGGAGGTTAGGATTACAGATAACGTAATAAACCTGCGGTGAATTATGGCTTCCTGAAAGCCTAAACGAAACCATACCTGAATAGAGAAAATTAACAGTATCGATTGCATTTCGCCTTAGGTTTCCGAGACTGGGTTCCAAAGGAGCTGCAAAGAGTGGGCTGCGTGGAGCTCTTAAACACGGTGCAGCGGCGAGTGCGGCCCAAGCTGCACGTCTTTGGTGGGATTCACGAAGGTAAGAAATATACTGCCTGCTGCCTCTCTGTCGCAATTTTAAGACCATCATTTGTATTTTCTCCACTGATAGCAGTGAAAGGGGCTTTTTATGCGTAAGTTACAGTTCGCTCTCCTTGGCTCGTTTTCATGTATACACAATCTTAAATACTAAATTCCACCTCCAATATATGGCACCCTTTCGCTCCACACTGCACGTACCATGAAAAAATACACACAAAAGTAGCTAATCACACAACCGTGTACAATATCAACCACAGTGTGCAGCTGTACTCCTCACCGCTCCTCTGTAAACTTCTCCACACCTCACGATGTCACAACATATGACCTCACGCCAGCAACACAGCACTCTGCACAGTACTGCATCCCCTAACACCCTGCGTCCATTTATCCCATCAAACTGCACCTTAAACTGTGTTATCACACAATACTATACCATAGAATGCACCATTCCCATAACATCGTAGCAAACCAGATCTCATCATAACTGTACGTACTAACTAACTGTTGGCGCGTCACACACAGACGCAGTGTGGAACGAAAACAAGTGCCAGACTGGAAACCAAAATCAGCCCTGGCTAGAAGGTTCCTACCAGCCCACTCTTAAAGAGGCCCTCACCACGAAGTGGTAGAATGGCCAGTCCAGCCTTGACAATAACACAGGACACTAGATTGCACCGATTTTCAAGGGAATATAACACTGCTGGGCCCAGACAACACTTTGGCTGGGCTGATGCTTGAGCAAGGACAGTGAACCATCTTCCATGATGCTTATGTGCTAGGCCAAGGTGGCTTTTGGGCAAAGGTGACAGGCTGGGAAGATAAAAAGGCAGGGCAGACTCACAAGTTGGGAATGGATCTTGATTTGGGGCCGAGGAGAGTTAAACGAGTGAGGTTCTGTACCTGTGTCGAAAAAGGTGGCACTAGGGACGTCTCCCGGTGGTGGCTAGCAGCAAACAAAACTGGTTGGGCAAATATTTAACCCACTGACGGCCACTGGTAAAACAAAAAACAGCAGTGACCATAGGATCAGTGCCACAGCTCTCACTCGTGTTCCATTTTAAACATTGTTTACATCGGTCCACGATTGAGAACCCTGGAATTGAGGCGGAAGGCACTGTGAGTTTCTCATAGTGCCTGTCAGGGAGTTAATTTAAAGTAAAATACTGAAAAAAGATGTACCTACCCATCTCAGCCCTCTGTGGCTCCTCCAGCAGAGGCAGCAAGTAAAAAGCCTCGTCCAAGTCCCCTCTACCAATCCTGGCGCTGCTCTCATGCTGCTCAGGCAACATGAGAGCAGCAACATGAGAGCAGCTTCAGGATTGGCTACAGTGCCCTGGTCCGAAGCTCCTTCATGCACTGGAGGCCTCTGCAGTCTCTCTACCATTTGTCTAAAACAGCTCGGGTTGAAGTGTTTAAAGTGTGCATGTCAGGCCGGCCATGTCAGTTTGGCCGGCTATCGCAAGACAGCCGGCCAAAGTGACATGTGCACTTTAAACTGAAGTGCACTGTGCCCACTGTTGCTCCCTGCTGCTGGCCCGCCCTCTCAGACTTGGGTGCTTGCCAAAATTAAAAATAAAATGGTAATAAATTAATTGTATTACCATTTTATTTTTCATGTTTCCCTTCACTTTCAGCAGCGATACGACGCTCCTTTACCCTCATGTAGGCCTCCTGCTGATGTCTCTTCTGGAAACATTTACAAATAGAGGATAGGGTTAGCATAAACAAAGAGATTAACAGTAGATTAAAATGATGCCATTAACCCCACATCAATACAAATATATTTGTAAATATAGGATCCCGAAATTGATTACCCCTAGATTAATCTCAGAAGATGAATCCCTAAGAAATTCATGGTCAAAATAATATCACGTGGAACCTTCTTGGATGAGACAATCCAAAATTGCCAACCAGAGCAACTTTGTGAACATGCACAAAGTGAGACAAACGTTACTTTAAGCCAAGGGCAATTTTTGAGGCAAAATTGGACAGCGATGTTCAGTTTATTTATTTACGGCAGAGAAGAAGAGGGGCAATTAAACAAGAGTTTGCAGGACAAAGCACATGATATTTTGTAAGAAGATACCTGTGAAACACATGCAGGTAAAATTGCAAAAGGAATTCATAGTAGCTGGTATTGCACTGGTACAAAGATGTGCCTGACCCTCCATAGTACGGACACATACATACATCAACTAGTCTAAATACCCAAACCACCAAGTTCTCCTAGCCTATACCTCATCACAATCACATGCTCATGCTTCTACAGTGTCACAACGGCTAGATGCCACTCCTACAGAAACCATATATTCTCAAATAAAATTCCACTACACTTTTTATCATGTAGTTAAATATTGTACTAGTTTATGCTGCGTTTTATGATTTGTTCTCTTATTCGGGATAATCTATCAATCCCCCTACCTATGTATGTATCGTTTTTAAATTCTACTACTTGCGGCATTGTTGTGGTTTTCTGCTTGGCTAGCTGCCACAAAAACATTTAAGTTGTAGTTGCCATTGCCCAACATGGTGAAATGAGAACCATATTTAGGAACAAGAAAACCGGTGTAGTGGGAAGGGTAAACCTACCCCCGCCCATCTGGCACCATCAGTAATAAAACTATTATAAAAAATATTAAAAGTATTTGTATTTGAGAAGTATTTAGAGCCCTACTGCTCCACTTTGCTAACAGACATTCATAGAGACTGGACGCAGGGCTAGGCTAGAAAGCAGGTCCTGTGCCAACAATGCTACATACAGCTTAAGGCTGTACATACAGAGGATAAGGTGCCTGGAGTCCCTTCATCCTACCCATGCTGGGCATAACTAAAGATCATGTAGTTTGCTGCCTGCAGAGAATAGGGCGCAGGGCTTATCCAGAAACCTGGCTTTGTTGCCAACCCCTGCTGATCACGTCTGAAGACCATGCGCCGTGGATGTTGGCTGCCAAAGGAGGTTGGCCGCAGGGTCTGACCAGAGGTCAAGCCCTGGGCATGGCCTAAGGTTGTGTGTATGGTGTTGGCCGCCTTCATAGGCATAGGGAATTCTTGGGCTTGGTATATAAACAAAAAAAAAGTACACTGACAAATGCAGAGGTTAAATAGAAGTTATATGAAGATATGGTTAAAACACCTCTGCCTATGTTTAAGAAAACCTTAGAAATTCACATACATAACATATAAAAGTGCTGTTATGGTTTTGATATTAAACTGAAAAAATACTGAAATTCAGTTTTAGTTTGAAGCGCAATCCATAACTCACACACCAGCCTTGCAAACTGGAACTCGCATACCAAATGCAATGCTTATAACCTAACAATAAATATACCAATAAGTAATACCTAAAAGCGAAATGTAATTAAACGCCAACATATAGTCGAACCACTTAACGCCTTCCATGCGTCGGGCAGCCGCCTGACATCACGGTGGGCGTGTGTGTCAGATGGATACTTCCCCTGATCCCTGGGACGATTACAACACGCCAGATGTCCCTAATGTTCCACAGGAGGACATCTACCCTCTAGGCCTTCCCCTCCAGAGGACACAACAGGTTTTAATCAGCTACTCCACAGAGCTGCCCAATACCACTGGGTTAACTTACATACAGACCCTTTTGAAGAGGATTTCCTAATGGACACTTTTGATACCTCACAAAGGTCCACCTCTATTTTGCCTATGCTAAAAGGGGTCATCAAGCATGCACCTGAAGTGTTTAAAGATCCTGTGAGGGCTAGAGTTATTAACTCCAGGATTGAGAAAAAATACAAAGCTGTCCCTGCGGACCCAGCCTACATTAGTGGCCCGTACCTTTAAATTTCCTAGTAGTCTCCAATGCTAGGAAAAGGGCCAACTCTCAGACATCAGGGGACGCTCAACGCGATAAAGAGTCAAAACTCTTGTACGCCTCTGGCAAAAGAACAGCGTCACAAGCAGCTAACATATGGCGTATCGCCAACACTCAAGCTCTGTAAGCCAGGTACGATAGGGCACATTACGATGAACTAGAGACCCTATTGCAGCACCTCCCGGACAAATTTAACAAGCATTTACAATGCAATGGTTTTGCCTTTGTTAAAGTTAGAGCTATTGGCATTGCTCTTGACATTATTTTAATTTATGTTTTTTTAACATAAATAAATGGCATTGTCATTTACAATGCCAATAGCTTAATCTCTCGCAAATGCCACACACAAACACCCACACAGAGCCCCCCCACACCCACACAGAGCCCCCCCACACCGAGCCCCCCCCACACACACCCACACAGAGCCCCCCACACAGAGCCCCCCACACACACCCACACAGAGCCCCCCACACACAGAGCCCCCCCACACACAGCCACACAGAGCCCCCCCACACACACAGCCACACAGAGCCCCCCACACACTGCGAGCCCCCCCCCACACACACTGCGAGCCCCCACACATTGCAGGCAACAGAGGCACGTAAACAGCTCTTAGGCGTAAGGCATTCTGAATCATAATTTGAGTAAGCTGAGGTGGGGTTGCTTTTGGAGAATTGTATGCTAGGAATGTCATTCTATTGTAGAAGACCAAGGCAAAAAAAAGTAGAAATAATATTTCAACAACAATAGAAAATGTAAGGGAAATATATTTGGAGTTTCAAGATCATAGTTCTGACCTATAGAGAGAATATTTCAACTAGGAAGTTAAGCTACTTTGTTTAAGGATATCCAATTCCCTAAATTAACACTTTAGAAAATACTGGAATAAATAAAGGAAAATCTGCAGAGCCAGTTGGTTTTCCGGAAAAGATATACTAGTTATTAGAGGAATAATGAGTTACTGTAGTTCAAGAAGTTATAAACACAATTTGTCTCTCTCTATGTGTATCTATCTATATATATATTTTTTTTTGAGAGAGAGATATATTTTGTATTACTAGCATCATAAAAGTATGTTTGGCATTGACTTACTGAAATGTGGAGAAGCGTACAGTCAAGTACACAAAATCTTAGGTTTACACTGATACAAATGACACAAGTCGAGTTGTGCACGTGAAGTGCAGTGTTTTCAAAAGTGTGCTTTGCGACATTCCTAACAAAAAGATAAAAAGATCTGCCTCAGCATGAGGGTGGGTGTTGCCCAGGATCCTACATAGAGATGCCCGTTGCCTACAAAGCGTGGATCATTTCTCGCCTCCTACATGCATTATTTTTATGATTTTTCAGTGATTCCAAGTTTTCCATACATGCTATAAAGCATAGACTGCATAAAATGCGGAACATGGAATTGTTTAGGAAAGGGGTAGAGGGTCAAACAATGGAATGGAATTCCTATAAACGACCCTTCGCTTGGGTAAGTAACGCCATAGGCTGGCAGATAAAGTCTCTGTACATTGTAACCTTTATGAATATGCAATCCTACAAGTTTAGAAAGTGCACACGTTCGATTGGCTAAAATATGTAATTTGTGAACAAGTAATAATCTCAGCTTTGACATAATTCATGTGAAGTGTGGGTCAGGAAACCAGTGCCATTTGCCCAATATATAGGTCGTAGCTATTGCTTTGCCGAGTTTTCCCTTGTAATCTGCGCTTCGAAATAGTGACTCAGAGAAAGTGAAAGTCAGCTGCCATATTCGTACTCTGAGCCAATCTCAGTCACCCGCTCCAGCATTCGCAGAATCTTTCAAGCCTCGTGCCAGTCATTGTAAGCTTCCAACCTCTGAGCTGTCCTTGCTGAAGGAGTGGCCTAGCAGGAACCTAGCATTGCAGACTGTTCAACGGATTCTAATGAATCCTAAAAGTACTGCACGTAGCCTTATCTTGACACTGAACTACTGTTGCTTCGGTCCGAGTTTTGCATCCTCAAATTGCGTGTAGTTACAAAACGAGCCCTCCATTTATAAAATCCAGCATGAAAACCAGTCACTTAAAATCGAACTAGAACCCCTTTCAAAAGACCTTTTCTTTTCCCCCATCCACTGCAGGTCATCTCTTCATGGGCACAATCTTCTCCAAGTCACGTGCATGCCTGAAGCTCTATTAAAGCATTTCTGCAACTTCCGCACAGCTCATTTCAAAGATCACAAGTACAACCATCTTTAAAGCCAAACCCCTCATGTGCAACCTCTTCTAGCTCACCTACCAGTCCCAAACATGAACTGCCATACAACCTCCACTCACTAGTGACAACACCCAACTCCTGATAACTTATTCTACCATATTACTGGAGTGAAGGCATGAAATGGTTTGCTTTAGTCACTCCAGTTTATTGCGCTGGATGTGATGGGAATTCCCATGGCATCATCTTGACCATATGCAATAACCTATTATATATAAAACTGTGTAAAAACTAATGTATATTACCCAAAGTACCTAATAACAAGCGATAATCCCAATCTCTTGTAAATCATAATCAAGGTAAGGTAGAATCACCACAGGTTCAGGATAACCTCGTATAAACCATGTTAAGTGAAACTCATTTGACATCACCCATCATAAGATAAACATGAATATGTCTCTGTAACGAAGCAACGTCCATGGGTGAAAAGGCAGTCTTGGTGTAATCGGGTAAAAAGCTTACAGTATACAAGTCATTATGTGCATGCGCCCAGGTCTAAAGGCCTAGTAACAAATCATGGCTGTAACAAGTGAACATGAAACCCCCTATGAGCTTTAGAGTATTTTAGCCCTATGATATGAGGTAAGCTGCTCCCAATATAATGGTATATTTAAGTCAACATGGGCAGTACACAGTAGCCCCTGAGAGCGTGAGCATGTCCCAGTGAACAATACCCATGATTCGTGTTCCCTATGTCTCCAGGAGCTCCGTAGAGTCCCATTGGTGCAACAGACATAATTGACATCAGAAAATGCTTTCATCTCAACCATATTATTTAAAATTCAGTGTCCCGCATTGGAAACAGCGCGTGCAAAGAACTATTTGTACCCCTGTGGTGGGCGAATAGTCAAGAGAGTTATATTGCAACCTGTTTGTCATCATGTGGTCACAAGTATGCTTCCTACGCTAAACACGATGTTAGCACTCATGGTCATGCGAGTGTTAAAGTGAGGCCCGCCAGTACTTAAAAAGGGAAGACACAAAAGCATAGGGCTCGCAGCAACAAACACTCCGTAAGCACCCTAACCATGCGAGTACAATAAAAATTAAATGTACACATATTGGTATTAGCCTGTGTAAAGACCACAATAGCACCACTGTAGTCTGTGCACAGTAAGAGATGGTTGAGTTATAACATGCCAGTAGATATACATGCACAACTCTGCTCTCACCGCGCTCTCCGGTCCGCCCCCCCCCCGCCGCCGCCGGGGGGCTCCTTGCGACGGCGGCAATCTGTTGACTTCTCCGGTCTCCCTCTTCAGCATGGAAGACCGGCAACGTCCTCCGCTTCTTCCGGGGCTCCCTCCAGGCAGGCCACGGGAGCCCCGCGTGGGCCGCCATACTGCTTCTGGGCCGCCGTCTTCCTTCTTCCCCCGGGCGGCGGGGGGGGCGGGCACTTCCGGCCGGCCGCGCTAGGATTGGCCGGCCGGGCTAAATGCTGTCATGGAGACTGCACAGGCCTTGCTGTGGGAGACTTCGGATGAGCCCCGCACGCACAGTGAATATTAGATTTTAGAGAACAATGCAGGGGTCTGTTGGGTGTCTCGTTGCTTTCCCAAACACGGAAGAGAAGCACAGTCTGCCTGAAAGGCTGACCAATCAAAGGCCGCAAGGGGTGACAGGCCCAGGCACGCACCGGTGGGAACACTGTTGTCACCCTGTGATCCGGGTGGCGGAGCGCTGATTGGCCAGCAGAGGCCGGCTGCCAGCCAACCGGATCTGCGCATTTCATGCTGCCGGGGAGATGCGAGCTCAGGCAGGGGAGGGAGCGGCCCTGTAGTAAGATGGCGGGGGAGGCACGCACCGGTGGGAACACTGTTGTCACCCTGTGATCCGGGTGGTGGAGCGCTGATTGGCCAGCAGAGGCCGGCTGCCAGCCAACCGGATCTGCGCATTTCATGCTGCCGGGGAGATGCGAGCTCAGGCAGGGGAGGGAGCGGCCCTGTAGTAAGATGGCGGGGGAGGAGAGCGAGCGTTTGTCATTAGCGTCGCCTTTGTCAGGCAGGCTCTGCTGAGTCACTGTGAGCAATGGGGGGGGAGGAAACGGAACACCGAGGACTGTGTTTTCTCAAATTGAAAACACAACATGTTACAAAACGGACGGCGGGAGAGGACACGGACGGCGGGTGGGGGGGCGGGAGGGGACACGGGGGGCGGGAGGGGACACGGATGGCAAAGCACTCACGCAAGCAGGAAAGGGTGCCGGCTCAATGCCGGGACAGATTCGGGGGCGTTCCCGGCGTCGCGTGACGTCGGCAAAAGCCAAAGAATCTCGGGAACGCCCCCGAGTCTCCTCCGGCATTGACGGACAGGCCCCTCGTCCAATGGCTAGGCTCCATTTATGGAGCCAGCCAATGAATGACGAGGGCCGACCCAAACCCACACTACAGTTCTCATTAGGTTTTCGCCTGCGCGAAAAAGATGCGCAGAGCGCATCTTTTCGCCAGGCAAAACCTAAAAACGGGGCCAATGACCTCATAGAGGAGGGAAAAATCATCACTAACACCTCCATTTGTTGCGATCTGGACGTAGCAGATACCGCCTCCAGAGCCGTCAACACAAGTATTCTCCTAAGTAGACATGCTTGGCTACGCATTTCAGGTTTTAAACCTGAAGTACAAAGTTCCATCTTATACCAGCCATTCGATCAGGAACACTTATTTGGGCCTAATGTAGATTCATCACTTGAAAAGATGAAGATAGACATAGACACAGCTAAATCAATGGGAGCCTTGCAATCGCAAGCTCCCAGACGTATTTTTAGTCGCTCCTTCTACAAAGGCACCTGAAGTGTGTTCTCTTCTGTAATACGGATGGTCACTCATATAAATCAGGAGTCTTCAATCTTTGAAAGGTTTTATTGCAGTCAAGAGGATACAGCAGCATACATGTATAAAGGGCTCAAGGTGGTAGCTCCAACTGCCTGTGAAGCAATTCCAGTGCCTGGCCCAAACATTCTAAACAAGTAATACATGGAATACATTGGCAGGCACAAAGTAACATTCCAACCTTTTTATATAAAGAAAGTGCATTAAGAAATGATGCACAGACACCATAGCACCTCCAGAGGCTACTCCTCTGACAACCCCTCCACCTCTCACAAGGCTCCCACCCAGTCTACATTCACCCGAGGTTACCAGAGAGGAGGCTACAGGGGCAACAATAACACAGGTAGAGGCAAGACCAATAATACCCGATCTGCATCCACCCCTACCCAATGACTTCCCTCCGCTCCCCCCAGACCATTCCACTCCCATCGGGGGAAGAATGCAACAGTTCCTTCCTGCCTGGAGCAACATCACCACAGACAGGTGTGTGAGACAAATCGTTCAATCAGCTTACTGTCTGAAACTTACCTCTACCCCCATACATACCACCCAAACAGCTCCAAATGCTGTTAGAACATTTATCACTGCTCAAGCAGGAAGTCATCTCCCTCCTACAAAAGAGTGCAATAGAACCAGTTCCCCTGCACCAACAAAATACAGAAGTTTACTCTCTGTATTTTCCCATACCAAAAAAGGGCGGCTCTCTGAGACCTATTCTAGAACTCAGACCCATAAACCTGTACATTCACTCAGACCATTTCCACATGGTCACACTTCAGCAGGTCCTTCCTCTTCTTTCACAAGGTGACTTCCTTGCCACTCTAGATCTCAAGGACGCCTACTTCCATATTCCCATTCACACATATCACAGGAAATATCTCAGGTTCGTAGTGGACGGTCAACACTACCAATTCAAAGTACTCCCTTTCGGAGTCACAACAGCACCACGGGTATTCACCAAGTGCCTAGCAGTAGTTGCAGCTCATCTAAGAAGACAACACATTCACGTCTTCCCATATTTGGACGACTGGCTTATAAAAGCCAGCTCATACAGTCAGTGTGTAAATCACACCCACGTCACTATTCAACTACTCAACAACTTGGCGTTTACAGTAAACCACACAAAGTCTCATCTACAACTGTCCCACATACAACAATACCTGGGGGCCACAATAAACACCTCAAAAACGCTCGCTCATCCCAGTCCAGCTAGGATAGCAAGCATGCAAACCCTTATAACCACATTTCAGCCTCAACACTCTGTTCCAGCTCGAGTGTTCAAGCAGCTCATAGGGATGATTGCCTCTTGCCTATTCGTAGTGCCTCACACAAGACTCCAAATGCGTCCTCTCCACGAGTGGCAAGTACGCCAATAGAACCAGGCTCAAGGTCAGCTAACAGATCTGGTGTTGGTAGACGGTCGCACTCATCGCTCTCTGCAGTGGTGGAACACCAAAAACCATTCCAAAGGGCGACCGTTCCTAGAGTCAGTTCCACAGATTGTCTTGGCAGCGGACGCATCGCTCTCGAGCTGGGGAGCTCATCTATTACATCACACCATACAGGGCAGGTGGACTCCTCAACAGAAGATACTCATCATCAACCACCTGGAGTTACTAGCCATATTCTTAGCCTTAAAGGCATTCCAGAAGCAAATATCAGACAAGGCTGTCCTAGTCCGCACGGACAACATGACAGCCATGTACTACATACAAAAACAAGGCGGAACACATTCTCTGCAGCTCTCTCAACTAGCACAAAGCATATGGAGACGGGCTATACCTCACAACATTTTTCTCCTAGCCCAACATGTCCCCGGAGTCCAGGACAACATAGTCAATCTGTTAAGCCGTCAAACACAGCAGATTCACAAGTGGGAACTTTATCCACAAGTTCTTCAAACATTTTTTCAAATGTGGGAACAACCAGAGATAGATCTCTTCGCCACACACGAAAACGCCAAATGCCCAAGCTTGGCCGCCAGATATCTACACCCATTGTACAAAGGCAATGCGATATGGATGAATTGGTCAGACAAATTTGCGTATGCTTTTCCGCCTCTCCCACTCATTCCACTGGTGGTGCGCAAGCTACAGCAACACTCATTGACTCTCATTCTAGTTGCTCCAACTTGGGCCAGACAACTGTGGTACACCACATTACTAAAACGGTCAGTAGTTTCGCACCAAAAACTACACCTCTCCCCACGCCTCTTAGCCAGAACCGTGGAAAGATCAGACACCCAGACCCAGCTCATCTCAACCTTGTGATCTTGCTGCTGAGGTCTTTAAATGCGGTTACCTTAACCTTCCCCCTGACTGTATGAACGTTATTAAGGAGGCTAGACGTCCCACCACTAGAGTCCGCTATGCAGCCAAGTGGAAAAGAATCATCATATATTGTCATAACACCATCAATCCCCTAGATGTGTCTATCCAACACATCATAGGTTACCTACTACATCTCCAAAGGTGTAACTTAGCCTATACATCTATTAGGTTGCACCTCACAGTCATAGCAGCCTATTTACAAAATAGGCAACACTTTTCAGAGTACTTGCCATCAAAGCATTTATGGAAGACCTCAAAAGAATAATTCCTCCCAGAGTACCACCCTCACCCTCACCTGTGTGGAATTTAAACATTGCTCTCACAAGACTAATCGGCCCTCCCTTTGAACCTCTACATAAATGTGAGCTACTGTTTTTAACATGGAAAGTTGCTTTCCTAGTGACCATCACTTCTCTTAAAGGAGTTAGTGAACTACAAGAATAACTATTCAAGACCCTTTCTTACAAATGCAGTTCAAGTTCAAGTTCAAAACAACTTTATTTCGAATAATAATAATTCATAAAAAGCACATAGACACAAATACATAGTCAGGGGAATACAATTACATAGAATTGATGACACTATTAAAATTGAACAGTTAAAATATTTACAAATTTTAAAAAGTAGGGGCAGATCAGTGATTTCATAAGATATCGCCAATGGTGTTATGTTGTCTGTTCCTGATGCGTTTTTTAAGGCGAAAGGCAGACACCAGAAAATTAGCAACACTAAACATTATTAGTGGGGAGTCTAGCTGTTTTAGGTAAAGGAGAGCTGGTTCGGCTTGGACAAACCCCTCGTTTTTGAGCAGCGGGATAATATATTTTTTCCTAGGCAGGGCATAGAAACTACAGAAAAACATAAAATGTAAAGTATCCTGCAAGGAATAACTATCGCAATTACAGACGGGCAAATCCTCGGGCTTAGCCCACACCTTAAAATCATTTAACAAAAGATGAATCTGGTTAAATCTTAATTTAGTTAGTAACCAGCGGTGTAACGGGATTGACACAACCGTTAAATATGGTTCGATAGCTATGGTTGTCTTGGAAATATAGTGCTCCCTCACTGTGGGTTTCACAAGCTCACCGCTCTCCCGCTCTAATTCTCTATATTTAGTAAAAGTCGTTTTAAACCATTCCAGGTCAGCTCTAACAATACATTCAGGATTACAAAATAAATCAGGGCGGCCCAAGGAGCTAAGGGTATTTTTAATGTATGCTAACCACGGGATATTTTTCATGTTGTCCAACCGTAGGCAATCCCTTAAGATTGTATGATTCAGGGTTAAGTTGGGGTTTAGCCAAGTTCTTAGCCACATCAAGATTGGGGACTGTTTAATAATGTCGCTTATGTACCCCTGGCCTAATTCCGTATGAACAGAAAAGGTAGCCGTGGACTGTGGCAAACCTAAAAACATGCGGAAGATCTTGTTTTCCTCTACCTGAATCGCTACAGCGTTGTTGGTGTAGCCCCATATAGAAGCCCCATACCTTGCTATTGCAATTGATTTGGCTCTATAAATTGCTAGCATTGCTTCTGTAGGTTTGCCTCCCAGTCGTTTTGCAAAGCCGGCGATAGCAGCCGCAGATCTTTTCATGGCATTAACTTTTACCGATATTTGGTGTGCCCAGGTGCCATTTTCGTCATAAACCACCCCTAAATATGTAAAAGTTTTTACACTGGAAATTGGTGTGTTGGCACAAAAAAAGGACTTCAAGTTTTTGTTCTTTCTCCCGCCCACTGACATGACGTGTGATTTGTCTGTGTTTATTTTTAGGTCAAGGGAGGTCATGAAGGCGTCAAAGGCCGCCAATAGTCTCTGTAGTCCAAGAGGTGTGCGTGCCACGAGCACGGCGTCATCCGCATAAAGGAGGACCGGGGTGGACAACCCTCCAAAATGCGGGACGTCTAATGTCGCCAGACCCAGTGTGGATTCGAGGTGGTTTATGTATAGTGTAAATAACACTGGGGCGAGGATGCAACCTTGTCGCACCCCTCTAGTGGACTTGAAGCCAGCGGTGCAAGCTCCCCCCTGAGTCATCCTGATAGAGGCTTCTAGGTCCCGGTGCGCTTCAGCCAAAAAATGTACCAGGGAATGGTCCATTCCCAGGTCCAAGAGAATTTCCCACAGCCTGGACCTGTTGACCAGGTCGAAGGCTGTGGACAAATCCATGAACCCTAAGTAGATTGATCCACTAGATGCCACTGTATACTTTCCTAGGATCAGGTGTAGGTTAAGGCACTGATCCTCAGTCCCCCTTCCCCTTCTGAACCCATATTGGGCATTTGATAGAATATTGTTACTAGCAGCCCACTCATCGATTCGTGCCAATATCACTTTCCCCAAAATTTCAAATGAAGAATCAATGAGTGAGATGGGGCGATAACACCTCGGGTCTCCCCGTTGGCCTTTCTTAAAGATAGGTATAATGGTTGCTTGTGACCAAGAAGCAGGCAGACTATGGATGGTGGCAGCGTTAAAAACATTGGTCAGGATTTTGGCCCAAAAGGGGGAGTTGGCCTTGTACATGTCGGCTGGGACACCATCCGGGCCTTGGGCTTTTTTCCCTTGGGTGTTGATAATGGACTTTTCAACTTCTTCCACGGAGAAGGAAAGTGCCGACCTGGGAGGATTAATTATAGAGAGAGAGGGAATTTCACATACGTGGTCGCTCCCATAGATGATTTTAAAATGTGCTAACCAATCTTCCTCACTGATATTGGCCTCCAAGTTGTCATTATCCTCACCGGAGAAGAGGGGGTTATTTATTATGACCCAGAAGCTAGCACTATCTCTTAGTGTTGCCTTTTCCATTAGTGCAGACCATGCATCCTTTTTAAGTGCATCTTTACGTGCACGAATAGTATTTTTATATTCTTTTCTTAATCTGGACACTTCCCCCTTATCCCTTGGTGATTTTTTGAGTTCTGCCAAAAGGCAGCTATGTGCTTTTGAACAGGCTCTGTCAAACCATCCCTTATGTGGCTGTGCATTCTTTCTGGATTTGACAGTTAGTTCTTTAGAAACTAGTGCACACATGTTAGTATAGGCGGGGATCACTTCCTCCCCCTGTTTTGAGATATCTAGGCATATATCAATTTCTTTGCGGGCTTTACATGTTATACTGTTAAAAAAGTCTACAGGTACTACTTTAGACCACTTCACCCTTCTGCCTTGGTCTGTGGACCGCACAGCCGGTACTACCGTTTTGTTAATTCCTTCCTTAAGCAAACCAACCGAGTTAGCGAGCTCGAGGATAACTGGGTTGTGGTCACTAAACGCAGCCACAGCTGCATTATAAAAGAAAACCAAATTTAATAAACCAGGGGAGACAAAAATATAATCTATTATTGATTCAGAATTTCTAGCGCTATATGTCATCACACGATCGCTAGTGTCATTGAACCCCGGTTCATAAAGATCAGCCATAGATAGGAGATTTTCAAGAGCATAACCTTTAGGGCCGTGTTCAAAATGTTGGTAGTGGGCTGAAGTGGGGCAATCAACATCTTCTATATGACAAGAGAGCCCGCAGAGATGAGTGTTAAAATCCCCCATGACTATGGTGTGCGTAAAAGTAGTTTGACGTTCTGTATGGTTAATCATAAAATGCTCTAAGGAGCGAAGGTGCTCAGTTGGCTTTCCGTCTAATACGGAGTTGTAAAAGTTAATAAGAATAAATTTGAGACCGTTAGCTAAACTGATCTCTAAACATAGGAAGTTGGGGGAGCAGGTGGTTATTTGTTTAACAGTTCCCGCCAGATGAACGGTGATCAGGATCATAAGGCCCCCTTTATCCCTACCAATGGGGGATGTAATAGCTGGGACAAAATAAGATGTATACCCAGGGACCCAAAAATTATTATTGCAGTCCCAGGTTTCTTGCAAGGCTATAATGTCGTATTGGTTTAAAAAATTCAGCCAAGCACTATCCTCCCTTTTTTTGCGAAGCCCGGCTATGTTCCAGCTTACAATTTTAAGCCTTCTACTAAAATTTCCTGGCAGGGGATTATCCGCTAAGGGTAGAATAGACAAAGGATCATTGATGGCTGGGCGTCAATTCTGGTCAGCTGCCCAAGCCAGGGGCGTAAATCTATTGTGCAAGAGAATGGGTCTGTTTGAGGTCAATGGTGTATATATGCCAGAATTAAAGTTGTTTGGCCTATTTCTCATGGTCCAGCTATGGTCAGGTTCCTGGGGAGTATAGGCAGGTTGAGTAGGCGGGGGAGCTATCCTGTTGTATTCCTTACCATAAGCGTGACCCTTGTTCAGTGTTAAGTTAGGTTTAGTAGTAGGGTAAAAGAAGCCCAAAGGAACAGCTCGGGCCCAGCATCTAATCCCTCCAGAGGTGAAGCGTCCCATAATAATCTCCGAGCCTCGCCAGGATTATTGAAGTTTATTATCACACAATCGCCCTCTACTGATTTGGTTGTGCGCCCTATCCAGCCCACCCGCCGGGCAGAAAGAATCGCACTGGATATATCATTGTCTCCCGAACAGGTCGTGTTTGACCATGACTTTGCCCTGGCTAACAGTTGGGGCGATTGTTCATACTCTCCTGGCTTAAGTGGAGGAACATTAACCAGAATGGCTACAAAGGGCGCAGCCTCAGGGAGCAAATTAATTATAGGTTGACGTGCCGGGTTGGGCAAAAGAGATGACTTCTGTTGTACCGGAGTCTCGTGTTTGGAAGACAGAATGTTCCCCCCTGCTATTTTGGGAGCATCTGCCCGGGTGGGGGCTGGGCCACTAGAAGAAGTGGCTGCCGCACTCTTGGCTACTGTGGATTCTTCCCTTGGTCTTTTGCAACCATTAGTTAGCTGAGTGCATGAGGATCCTGATACCACCGGCGTGTTCCCTTTAAAGACAAATGTAGCAGGTTCAGCAGTTTTTAGGCATACATTCAAGCGCTCACATTTACTTCAGATACCATCAACACACTGATGTAAAACGTCAATAATGTCTGAAGCGATTTTTTTTAGTGTGGACTCCACCTTTTCAGTAATAGCTTTTTCCACCATGTCTCTAATAGCATTTTCCAGTGAGTCCACAGTGCCCTTTCCTCCTTTAGATTTATTTGTGGTCTTTTTCTTGTACTGTCTTTTGACTTGCTTTGGGCGTACAGCTGTGCTAACCCCGGCAGCACCAGAAAGGTTAGGGATCACCCCAATAGTTTCAACGGTAGCAATGGTAGAAGTATAACTCTCTCCTTTGGCGGGGCAATAACAATCCTTGGTTCAAGGGGGATAGTTGTAATACCAGTCTGCGATTGGGTAATACCCCCCTTGTTAATCGACGATGGTTCTAATCCCAGTTTGCGTTCAGTTCTAGCAATTTCTGTGGTCAATTTCCCCACCTCCGTAGTCAAAAAGGAGAGAATACTATTTGAGTTCCTGGGTGCTTTCACCTTTGGGGTCCCACCAGCGGCAGGGGAGGGTAACTTTCTCTTACCCATTTTGATCCAGAGTCCAGGTTCCTGGGCAAAAGGGAGATGGCCCGTCCCGTCCCTCGTCGGCCCCGGACGGCCACAGACGGCCCGCCCTCTGCCCGGGCTCCGCCCGGCGTCGCCCGCGCGCGTCCCGCGACGCGGAGGGAGCGTCTGATCTTTGTAGCGCCTCCGGGCACGAAGAGTGCGGGAGGCAGGAAGTGCCCGCAAAGCTCGCTGGGAGCTGTAGTCTCCAGCCGCGTGGTTGGAGCAATGGCGGCGAAACTACAGCGTTCCCCACCCAGGAGCTGGGGCTATCGGCGTGCTGGCGTGCTGGCAGGTAAGCTTGCTGCTGAAGTGGCCCCCCGCTCCACCGAGGGAGCGTCTGATCTTTGTAGCGCCTCCGGGCGCGAAGAGTGCGGGAGGCAGGAAGTGCCCGCAAAGCTCGCTGGGAGCTGTAGTCTCCAGCCGCGTGGTTGGAGCAATGGCGGCGAAACTACAGCGTTCCCCACCCAGGAGCTGGGGCTATCGGCGTGCTGGCGTGCTGGCAGGTAAGCTTGCTGCTGAAGTGGCCCCCCGCTCCACCGAGGGAGCGTCTGATCTTTGTAGCGCCTCCGGGCGCGAAGAGTGCGGGAGGCAGGAAGTGCCCGCAAAGCTCGCTGGGAGCTGTAGTCTCCAGCCGCGTGGTTGGAGCAATGGCGGTGAAACTACAGCGTTCCCCACCCAGGAGCTGGGGCTATCGGCGTGCTGGCGTGCTGGCAGGTAAGCTTGCTGCTAAAGTGGCCCCCCGCTCCACGGAGGGAGCGTCTGATCTTTGTAGCGCCTCCGGGCGCGAAGAGTGCGGGAGGCAGGAAGTGCCCGCAAAGCTCGCTGGGAGCTGTAGTCTCCAGCCGCGTGGTTGGAGCAATGGCAGCGAAACTACAGCGTTCCCCACCCAGGAGCTGGGGCTATCGGCGTGCTGGCGTGCTGGCAGGTAAGCTTGCTGCTGAAATGGCAAATGCAGTTATTTCTCCCTTCCACCTCAATGAGTCTGTGGAGTTGCCAGTGTTCTTCTCGCAACCACAAACAGTCGCAGAAAGAGCTCTTCATACTCTAGATGGTAAAAGAGCATTGCTTTATTACACTTAGAGAACACAACCTTTTCGTAAGACCGAGCAACTTTTTGTATCTTTCTCACCACCACATATCAAAATCTGGCGATAGATAGCAAGATGGATTGTTAAGTGCGTACAAATTTGCTATCACAAAGCGAAACATACCTTATTGATTCCTCCTAAAGCCTACTCTACAAGAAAGATAGGGGCTTCAATGGCATTTATAGGGAACATTTCCTTAGATGACATCTGCAAAGTAGCTACATGGTCTACACCGCACACATTCACAAAACACTATTGTGTAGATGTGCAAACAAAACAACAAGCTACTGTGGGCCAGGCTGTACTCAAAACACTATTTGAAACGACCGCAACAGATACTGGTGGTCGCCGCTAAGGGATGGGTATAGCTATACATTCTATGCATAGTGTGTGATCTGCAGCTCATTTGCCCCAAACGGAAAATGCTACTTACCAGTATGCATCTGGTCTTGGCATGTAGAGCTGCATATTTACACACACCCACCCACTTCCCCGGCTACCTTTATCTGTTCCAATATTATCTTATTTAGATACAACATACATGGACATCTTTCTGTTCTCACAAAAGTCCATCATTTCCCTTCTTGACGAAAAAACAATCTGAAGATGGAGTTCATGCCCATGCGCACTATTGTCTACATGAGGAGTCACCTATCTCGTGACTTCCAAAGACTTTACTTTGGACAAAAACAACTGCAAACATCCGGGCCCAACACCAGATGGTGATCTATGCATAGTGTGTGAATCTGCAGCTCTACATGCCAAGAACAGATGCATACTGGTAAGTAGCATTTTCCTTATGTCCTGGGCCACTGACATTATGCGATTCTGCAGCCTTTGATTTTTTTCATAATTATGGATTTGCTGCATTTGGCACATAATCCATTGTCTGCTGCATAATCTGCTGGATTAAACAAAAAGAATATTTCTAATTTAAACAAATCAAAGGTACCCAAAAATGTGTTTGCATGCAGTTGAAGGCCCTGCACAAAGATTAACTAGTCATCATCTAGTTCCCTATATCTGATTACGGCTTTTGTACTGGGCCTAATGAGGTGAAATTTTTGCCCAGATAGTATTACTACTTGTACAAATTCCCAAAAAATGTGCCATGCTATGCTCCATAATTTGTATTTTCTTGCTGCATAATTTAGACAACCCTGCTGCATAATTTGGTTCTCCCCTGAAACATAATTCCAATGGTTCTGGCTACGGCTCAGCTGACAAATGAGCCCACAAGGGCCAGTATACCCACTCCCTTGATTGTCATATCTTTAAGGTCTGAGTCATAGGTGTGTCCCCATCTTTTGGCAAATTAAAGAAGATTTAGCTTTTTGTTCCTCTCATTAGATTTATTTTTGTATTCTTTTCCCTGTGCCATTGTCTTTTGTTTACACTATGAATTGTATTTGTAATTGATTGTTTTCTATAACTTTGTGAACACTCATTTTATATTGCATGTTGCATTTTTGTATTTTTTATGTTTTTATAAACATTTTGCAAGAAATTATTTTTCAACCAACTGTTGTGGGTACCTTTTCATCATTATCTTTTCTGTCCTAACTTTTTTGTCTTATTTGTATGTAGTGAGTGTTTTTTGTTCTTTTGCATGAATTAATTTCCTCAACCATTGTAGCTGTTATACCACCTTTAAAAGGTCACTTGCCCTACATTAAAGCGCCATCTGTAGATGATTAGTGAAGAATCATTATGTGTACAAAGCATTGTTCCAGTCGCAAACGTACTGATTCACAGAATCGGGCCATTCGCGAATTAATAAATGCTTTTTCAGATGTACAAAATGCAATACGGTGACTTTTTACTGAATTGCATTTTGCATTTGTGATTCCGTATTTGGAAGGGGTGTGTTTAGGGCATCCCTTCCAAATACTGATGGTATATGTTACAGTTTGCGACCGAATTCCAGTCGCAAAGCAGTAATATTTTACCACCAGTTTAAAGCTGGTGATAACTCTTTTGGAAAGGGAAAGAGGTCCCTAAGGGACCGCTTCTCCATTGAGAATGTAAATAAAAATATTTTTTAAGAGCAGGCAGTGGTCCCACAGACCATTGCCTACTATTGAAAAATGAAACTTCAATGTTTCATTTCTTTCTTTTTAAATGCATCCCGTTTTCCTTAAAGGAAAACGGACTGCATTAAAAAAAAATCTTTATTAAAACCAATCACAGACATGGTGTCGCCTGACCTCAACCGGCCACCATTCCTGTGATGGTTGTGATGCCTAATGAGTCGCAAACTGCGACTTACCTCCTTAATTATCAGAATTTTTTTTTAACATCCTGTATTTGTAAAGCAAAGGCGTCAAGTCACTGGGGGCCATCGGGAAGATTAAGCGAGCTAATTCCCAGAGTCACAGGGTGCTGGGCTGACCTGCCGCTTGCTCAGGGGATCGAACCGTGAGCCCCCGTGTTCCAGCGTCAGTTACCCTGGCCGCTGCACCACTCCTCTTCCCTCCCACAAGGAATTCCTAAATGAAATTCAAAGATTTATATACATTAGGAATACAGATTTCCTAATTGTGAATCAGAGAGAATCGCAATTAGGAAATTGGTATTCCTAATGCTTGTACATCTGGCCCTTAGTTATCTCATTACAGATAAAAATAGCAACACACTGAGACCAGCAGTTTGTGGTGCATCCACACAAAGAGCTGTTCTCTCCTGATTCACTGCCATATGCTAAGACCAGAAAACCTTACACGTGTTTCTGTGTTTAAAAGGACTCAATGTTTTGGCGAGGTGAAGTGGATTTGAGCATTTGGCACAATGGAAAACATGTTTTGTAGAAGTGTACAGCGGTAGAAATTAGAGTTTTTATGATAAAAGACTGACAGCCAGAGAGTGTATTTGAGAGATGTAGACTGAATAGGCAGCAGATTGAAAGCCTCCATTATAATGCAGAATCTTAATTGGTAAAACACAGCTGAGACAATGTAACACTTTGCAGTAATTGCACAATATGCAAATGCAGTTTTCAGGAAAATGAAGTCAAACAAAGGAGCCAACAGTCTGTGAATGACAAATATCGCTTCAGTATTCAGCTTTAATATGTTATGGACTTAACATTTTGTAATGAGAAATAAATACATTTTGGAAGCTCATTTTCTTATGGAATATACATGAAAATGGTGACAGTTGTCCTCCGATAACCCAAGGCCAAATAAAGAAGGCACAGGAACAGCACCTTTTGGATGCTTACTGCAGACCTAGCCAATAGTATACAGCCCAAGTCACCCGTTGGGCAGCTTAATTGCATGCAGCTAAGTCTTGTAGATGCTTACTCACTGAGGGTATGGGTGCTAACCACAGACACTTCTGCACACATATATGTATGTGTCCACGTATACATGTGAAAATACAGGTGCAGGCTCCATTGTTGCATGCTGGTGGGTTGGCAGGGACATAGTAATGTAAATGGCTCATTTATGCAAAAATATACCACAATGTGCAAAATCCTGTTAATCCAAAGTACACAGGAGACTGTGTTGTGAACCCTGTCTATCATGAAATCCTTCACCCCAAAATGTCTTCCAAAGGCTGAGCCTGGTGCATCATGAATTGTGGTCTACTTTGTTTCCGTAGCACATGACTGCTTAATATTTTTTTAATGTTTTGTGCATGTGCCCATTGAGCACCCGAAGAGTTTGATGGCATTATACAATTAAGTACATTATAAACAATAAATATTAGCTTTATAAGGAATCTTTTGCTAGTCATCGTACGCATGACCCTGCCACTCTACCAGCTGCGGACGGTAGTGGGAGTACCGGCCGGGCGGTGACGTGGGGAGGGGCAGGGTGGGGGGTAGTAATGTATGGATTACGGAGTTTAACAGGTAAGTAAACATATAAATAAATAAAACGAATTTCGTTGCGTGCACTGCATCACCAAATGCGATGCAGTGCACGCAGTGAAATTAATGTTATTTATTTATATGTTTAGTTACCTGTTAAACTCCGTAATCCGTCAGAGTTTAGGCAGGGGAGACCTATTGATTTCCACAGATGGGATACATAAAGCAGACCGCACATGTGTGAAAGAACATTTCTTTAGGCAGAGGTTCATGGCTAGAGCAGAGATTGTCCTAGCGAAGCCCCTTGCCTGATGATATATTATGTTGAAAACTGGGCCAATCACAGAGCGATACCTCCTCTTTGTTAAAAGTAGGTATGATTGCTTTTTGTTAGCTAGGTTCCGGCTGGACATATCTACTAGCTTATCCACATAACAGGAATAGGGGTCACAAACTGGCATCCTGCGGCTGCGACAATAGGTCTCCGCAAGATACCTTGCATTGTAGCATGTTTTGTAATTTTTATGTGATGCCCCGGTAGACAGATATCATTCCTATTCTTAAAACAGCATTTTTTTCAAAGTTGCTGTAAGGTTAAGAAATAGCTGTGACTAGGCACCCTAGGAGAGTGGTAAACCCTCTTAAAGATGTACTGTATTAATTGTGTCTACCTATTTTGAATTGCTTTTATGTTTTTTATATTGCATGTACATTTTTAACTGTATTTATTGTGATTGGATTTTGCCTGATGTTTTATCTTATGGTACCCTTCTTTTATGTTTTTCTCCTTAAAACTGAATAAAGCTTACTTTCGTTGGTTGATTGTACAAAGCAGACATTCATGGGTACTTGTTCTTATTTCTTCAACAGTAGGTAACAATATGGAGCTGGGAATCAAACCTATGTCTTTCTAAGTAAAACAGATTTAAGAACTACAAGACTATATCACCACTGACAGTTTTAGCATCTTCCACTGCTAGTTTGCATTAAAATGCCGACCTGGACAGATTTATTGGAAAGACTTTGATGCCACAATTATGCAGCACACTCTGCACACGCAACATCTGATAGAGCGGGACGAATGCTCGCATCGCTGTTATGTCAGGAACAGGCCCATACACGTTCTCCATGACGACATGGGACACAGTTATGCATGCAACATGAAATACACACAGCAATGGTGAGACACTAAACAACATTGTACAAGTCGTTGAGTTGCTGTGACAGAGACCAATTGAATGGCTTTCTGAAATCAGTGAATCACCCGAAGAACGCATAACGCATGACACATGACGATCCGATCACCCATGAGGAAATCCGGGACCTTATAACAGCTTTAGCGACCGGTAAAGCGCCCGGACTGGCTCCCTGCTGAATATTATAAATCATACTCTATGACACTGACCCCACACCTACACGTCCTCAACAACACAGCCCTAGAAGAGTCAAAACTCCCTCTATTGATGTGCGAGGCAAGACTGGTGTCTCTATTGAAACCCCACAGGGACCCCAATGAGCTAGGCTCCTATAGGCCATTGGCCATCCTCAATGTAGACTTCAAGATACTGGTGAAAATTCTAGCTGACCGGTTAGCGCCTACAGTCCCTACCCTGGTCCATACTGATCAAAATGGGTTTGTACCCTCACGGAGCACCTCCTTAAATCTGATGCACTTCTTCAGAGGCGCCTTATATGCAGCACACCACCGGCCACACTCCGGATGTTTAATATTAGACCTAGAGAAAACCTTTGACTACCTGGAATGGGAATTTTTGTTTGCCGTGCTAGCTAACTATGGTCTTGACGAACACTTTGGTTGAGTTGTTGTACAGAGAGCCGACAGTACTGGTGAGGACGGGCCCATATATATCTGAGCCAGTTGTGGTGGGACGGGGAACCAGGCAAGGATGTCCGTTATCCCCTCTTCTATTATCTCTAGCCATAGAACCCTTGGCAGAGGCCATCTGTACGGGAGTGGTTGGGGGTATCCCGCTCGGAGTTGGAGTATACACAATCTCCCTATACGTAGATGATATCATGGTGTACATCAGGGACTTCCGATCGAACCCCTACCACTAGCGTGCATCTTGAGGGATTTTTTGGCCTTATCAGGACTGAAGGTCAACGCGGCGATGTCCTGCTTGTATCCCTTTACTGCTGTATGCCGGGACCCGATATATATTCTCAATGGAGTACGCGTGCAGTGGCAAGCTGATACCTTTTGCTACCTAGGCATGCATATTTACCAACAACAGGCAGACCTACTAGACAGCAGCTTAGGCAGAGCTTTGGCTGCCATCTGCTCTCAAGTATCCATCTGGGGCACACTTCCACTATCAGTGACAGGCTGGGTGGCCCTCACTAAAATGGTGATCCTACCACGACTCCTATACTACTTTGCAAATTTGCCACTGTACATCTCTCCATTATTCTTTCACACCATAGAAAAGATAATCAAAAACCTTATTTGGGTAACAATCGTCACCAGGTAGCTATCAAAAAACTTTATCTGCCTAGAGACCAGGGAGGTGTGCGGCGGCAAACATGGAACAATAATATCTGGTGGCGCAGCTGCAGTGGGGGCCAGATGGCTAGCTGAAGACCATCTCTGCGATACAGCAACCACACAACCACACTGGTCTCTAGCCACCCTGACTATATATTTCACCCATGTGTTAAATCAAAAACACCAGAGCCTTTGCTACTTAATGTGGCATACTGATGTTATAGCAGGTACTTATAAATCACCCACTCCACCACACTGTACTCGTCAGCATTACCGCTCCGAGCCACACCCAGGGGACATGCCATAACCTCAGCAACTGAACTGTGCAGCTGGTGGGAGGCTGGATCCAGGACAAAGGGGACCTGTACTGAGAGGGTGTCCTAATACCATATGCTGCATTGGTCAAAGAAGAGGGATTGCAACCAGGCCAATTCTGTTACGTCAATCACTCCTGGCAGCACTCGCCACTGAATGGGGGACATAACTAACAAACCTCCAACACACCTCACATTCCAATACCTGCACATGATAGTATGTGTTGAGCACCTCACCAGGTGGTTTGCTGCTTCCCTTAGGCAACACACCGCAATCACGCTAGCACCACTGAGGCTCCAATGGGAGGGAGACCTAGACCGTTCATTTTCGGACCCCAAATCGGCTGCTGTCTTAGAAGGTCCCAGGCGCATCCCTCGAAATATGCGCCTTCGCCACATACTATACTACATCACACAGAGCGCATATCTCAGCCAAAATCAACAGATATTTCCATCAAGTTGATGCCGTCTGCCATCGCTGTCGCCTTGTTGATGCAGACATACTTCATATAATGTGGGGGAGATGGCCGTGTCTTCAAATATACTGGCACACCCTCCAGCTGATGTTCTTTTTTAGTGGGAGACTTACATCCTACACCTCTATAGGAGAAGGAAAAACGTAAAGTGACATCTCACTTTCTAGACTTAGTACTGGCAGTAGCTAAGTGGCTGATCACTAAGAAATGGAAGACCCCTGAGCCCCCACATGCACTGGCTTGGAGGCATTCTTTATTGATATGGGCTACGGCAGAGAGTATAGCGCTACACCAAAAAGACATATTAGGGATCCATAAAACCCCACTTGCTCCAAGCTGGGACGTAATATTAGCTTAACTTCACAACATTCATATCACTGAGATAGGCACACTAGTGTTGAATGACACTACACCATAGAACATGCACCCGGGGAGGTCTGAGGGGCCCAAAAGGACCGCAGATGAGAGTCTATGACTGTTGGCTGCGCTCATGCAAAGCTTAGGGCTGGACCCAGAGTAGGCACCCCAATAGCCTAGCATGATACACATAAGAGGAGCGTAGATACGGGGGACCAGGACGAGTTCCAGTCTGACACACAACCCCCTGTTATGTTTTACTTTGTCCATGTTCATTCCTACCTGCTGCCCCAGTTTGCAGACCACCACATAATGGACACTCACTGAAATCACTAACAAGCTGAACTTGGATGCTAAGTGACCGCTGACTGTACCCCGAAGATAATCTGTGATACATATTTAAACTGGGCATGTGCACTCAACTACTGTTCCTGGAAGCGCAAACATGTCCTGGTTGTATTTGTATCAATTTACACTCTCACCACTGTATCCAGCCTTTAATAGCTGATACAAAATGTGATTTACACTATATGTGTCCGTTTTGTTAATCGAAAACCGATAAAACAGATTCAAACAAAAAATAAAAAAACAGACCTAGACAATTTAGTTTAAATATGATGTTGTATAACCATTATGTAATATTTAGTAAGAGACATGGAAATGTAATTGTCAATTAAATGCCTCCAACTCTTTTGGTGTTCTCCCTCTAAAAATAAAGGGGTCCTCAGGGCCTCTTTGGATCCATGCCAGTAAGAATGGTGTTCAAAGGAAAACAATGCAGCATGTTTCTAGAAGATCTGTTGCAGCCATTTGTCGTACCACAACATATTCCATATTGTGAATGTCTTAGCATCTCCCAATTCAATATATCAAAAGGAGATGTAGACTTACAAACAATTAATATAATAACCAGTAGTGACAGAAACCCCAAAACTCCTCGAAAGTTAAAAAATCACATCCATACTCATGTCTGCCCCACTACATGCACTCTATCGCATTCATACCCAGACATTAAAAACATGACATGATATACCACCAAATTAGGGTTCCAATGAATCACTACGGAAAGCCAAGTGCCCCCGCCTAAGCAATTTTGTACGACATAAAACTCAAACATTACAGAAATATACAGAAACAAGTATACATAAAACGAATATAGATATGTTGAATTATACAATTTAGTTCACAAATATAAATAAAATCATAAAACATAAATGTTATTTTAATGGGAAGGTTGGAGCTTTTCAAAATGTACTTTTATTTCTGAAAGAAGTGCTGTGCAAAGTAATTTTGTGCCTGATCATGAGTTTAGTGGACCAATCCCTGACAATGGTGCGGCAGTCTCGAGGCAGCAATATGCTTGACATGCTGCTGCAGCAATGCCAAGCATAGTACAAATTTCCTCACTCTGATACCTAACCACAGTGGTGAGACCACATTTGTTAGGGTGGTGGTGAAGAAACAAAGTGGGCCTACAGGGCCCCCTGGTGCCTCATGACCCATGGGATGTAGGCAGGGGGGCACATAGTGTTCCCCCTGTGAGCATGCACCCCCTTTCCTGCATGGCATGGACTTCACAGTCCATGCTGTGCAGGAACGAACTTTGATGTTCCTATTGCAGTGCTGCCAAATGACTGCCCACCTGACCAGGAGGAAACTCCTAATCTGGCCGGCAATTGAGTTTGGCGGTGTGGGAATTGGGTGGTGGCGGACTGCCCCGCTCCTGTACTGGTAAACTCGTAATCAGCCCCTTTGGCTTCTTTGCTTTGATGCATGCTCTCTCTTTTGTTGGTGCTCACCAGGGGTACATTTGAGGCCACGATCTCTCTTCTAGATTGTGTTTGCTGTATTTGTACTACTCCCACAAATCAAGATAATGAAACAAACGTACTTTTTAGCTTACAATTTTAAATGCCTTCGCACTGACTGAGCGTTTTATGATACTCAATTTTGCTATGTTTATGTATGTAGAATTTATTAGTATGCTAATTTTGATTAATTACATAAGCAGTCATGGCCCCCCTGAGTAGGGATAAGGAATCTCCAGGGGTCCATGGAACACAGATTAAGTACAACTGCTCTAGGCCTTTGAAGGGTTGGTTCCATAATACTGTTTTGATATAAATATCTGACAAGGTGAGAAGCCTGCACCTTTTTTGTATGGGAAACCCTCCCAGACAAATCAGTACCCGCCTGTCCACTGGCATAGAAGTTGGGTGTAGAGCTGACGAGGACATGCCTTAAATAGAAGCCTATCCCTGGGAGTTCAAATCCTTTCATAATGCGGCAGAAGTTTCTTCCCATGTGTAGTTCCCTACAGTAAGGTGAAAAAGTCTCGGTCTCATAGCGCTGGATGAGGTACCTTCAAAATGAAAAAATTGATTGATGTTTGTTTAGTCATTTTAATTTGAACTCATTTTATTGAGGGTAACAAATATCATGCTGTTTATATTCAGATGTCTCAATCCCACAGTAGTACACTGAGTGCTTGAAAGACAGCTCACAAAGTTTGGAGTACTGTTAAACTATTTCTTCAATCAATCAATCAAAAATTTGCAGAGCGCACTACTTACCCGTGAGGGTCTCAAGGCGCTGAGGGAAAAAAAGGGGGGGGCGCTACTGATCGAACAGCCAGGTCTTGAGTAGCCTCCTGAACATCAGCAGGTTTTGGGTCTGTTGTAGGCTCAGTGGGAGGGTGTTCCATGTCTTGGCAGCGAGGTGGGAGAAGGATCTGCCGCCGGTGGTTGTTCTTTGGATGCGAGGGACAGTGGTTAGGGTGAGGTCGGCGGAACAAAGCTGGCGGTTGGGGATGCAGAAGAAGAGTCGTCTGTTGAGGTAGGCTGGGCCGGTCTTGTGCAGTGCCTTGTGTGCGTAGATGAGGAGCTTGAAGGAATTCTTCTTGTTGACGGGGAGCCAGTACAGGTTTCTCAGGTGGGGGGTGATGTGGCTGTGCCGTGGTACGTCGAGGATCAGGCGTGCAGAGGCGTTTTGAATGCGTTGCAGTAGTTTGATGAGCTTCACCGGGGCTCCCGCGTAGAGGGCGTTTCCATTGTTAAGTCTGCTACTGACTAGGGCCTGGGTGACTGTTCTTCTTGTATCTGTAGGGTTCACCTGTAGATCTTGCGGAGCATGCAGAGGGTGTTGAAGCAGGAGGAGACTGCGTTGACTTGCTTGGTCATGGAGAGTGTTGAGTCGAGGATGACTCCCAGGTTGCGTGCGTAGTCGCCACCAGCAATCGTCCCAGGCTGAAGGGTTGGAGCAGAGGATGAAGACCTCTGTCTTGTCCATGTTCAGCCTCAGTCGGCTAATCTTCATCCAGTCGGCGACGGCCTTCATTCCTTCATGGAGGTGAGCGGGTCCTTAGTGAGGGAGAGGATCAGTTGAGTGTTGTCGGCGTAGGAGTTTATGTTGAGGTTGTGCTGCCGTGCGACTTGTGCGAGCGGGGCCATGTAGATGTTGAACAGTGTCGGGCTGAGGGATTATCCCTGGGGTACGCCGCAGATGATCTTGGAGGCTTCGGATCGGAATGGGGTAGGCGGACGCTCTGGGTTCTGCCAGAGAGGAAGGAGGTGGTCTTTTCCAGAGCCTTGTCTTGGATCCCTGCATCATGGAGGCGTGTGCAGTGGCAGGCGGTGTCGAAGGCGGCGGAGAAGTCCAGGAGGATGAGGGCCGCGGTCTCACTGTTGTCCAGCAGGGTCCTGATGTTGTCGGTGGCGGCGATGAGGGCAGTCCCGGTGAAGTGGTTGCTGCAGAACCCTGACTGGGATGGGTCCAGGATGCTGTTTTCTTCGAGGTATCGGGTTAGCTGTCTGTTGACAATCTTCTCGATGACCTTGGCTGGGAACAGAAGCAGGGAGATGGGCCGGAAGTTCTTGAGGTCTCTCGGGTCGGCCTTGGGTGTTTTGAGTAGGGCGTTGATTTCGGTGTGTTTCCAGTTCTCTGGGAAGGTCACAGTCTTGAAGGAGAAATTGATGACCATGTGCAGGTGGGGTGCGATGGAGCTGCCTGCTTTGTTGAAGATGTGGTGCAGGAGTAGGTCTGAAAGGGAGCCGGAGTGGATTGTGCTCATGGTCTTGACGGTGTCATCTATGTTCACGTTGGCCCAGGCTGGCAGGGGGTTGTGGTAGATGGTGTGCGGGGTGTCTGGAGTGTTGATGTCTGTTGGGGCTGTCTGGGCGTTGAAGCTGTCGTGGATGTCAGCGATCTTGCGGTGGAGGAAGGTGGTGAGGGAGTCGCACAGGGCTTGTGACAGTGGGATGTTGGAGAGTTCCTTTACGATGTTGAAGAGCTCCTTGCTGTTGTGTGCATTGTTGTCGAGGCTGTCTTTGAAGGAGGTCCTCTTGGCAGACCTGATCAGGTGATGGTGTTTGCAGATGGCGTCTTTGTGGGCTGCGAGGCTGTCCGGTGTCTTTTCATTGTGCCGTTTCTTCTCTAGTTTCCGGCAGGTTCGCTTGTAGGCTAGGAGTTCTGGGGTGAACCAGCTAGCTCTCTTGATGGTGTCTCTGTGGGTTGGTTTCTTCAGCGGGGCGAGGGTGTTGGCGCAGTCGTTAATCCAGCGTCTGAGGTTGCAGGTGGCGTCGTCGATGTTGGAGGTGTCGGTGAGTGGGCTGAGAGCGAGGTTTGCGTGTAGTTGGTCTTCCATGATTTGGCTCCAGCAGCGGCGGGGATCTGTTGGGTACAGTGGTGTGTGGTGGGTTTCTGGAAGGTGAAGTGGATGCAGCGGTGGTCGGTCCAGAGAAGTTTGGTGGTGTGGCTGAAGGAGACGTGGGAGCTTGAGGAGAAGACAGGGTCGAGCTTGTGGCCGGCGGAATCGGTAGGCCTTGTGACGAGCTGCCTCAGTCCGAGGTTGGCGAGGTTGTCAATCAGGGTGGTGGAGTTGCTGTCGTTGTTGTTCACAAGGTGAAAGTTCAGGTCTCCGAGGAGGATGTAGTCTGTGGAGGTTAGGGTGTGCATGCTGATGAAGTCGGCGATGGAGTTGCTGAATTGGGGTAGGGGTCCTGGGGGTCTGTAGAAGAGGGTACCTCTGAGGGTGGTGTTGGGGTCTTTGTGGATCTGGAAGTGCATGTGTTCGGCAGTGCCGAGAGTGTTGTCGGTGTTGGTCGAGACCCTGACGCTGTTCTTGTGAACGATGGCGGCTTCTCCTCCGACTCCGTTGGTGCGGTCTCTGCGGGTGATCTTGTAACCATCTGGGATGGCTATGGCGATGTTGGGTGCGGAGGAGTCGTTCATCCAGGTCTCTGTCAGGAAGGCGACGTCCGGGGATGATATGTCAAGCAGGTCCCAGAGCTCAATGGCGTGCTTGCCTGCAGAGCGGGTTTTCAGTAGGATGCATCGGAGGTGGTTGCGTTTTTTTTTTGGCCGGTGGTTAAGCGGCTCTGAGGCTTGTGTAGCTGCAGTTCTGGCAGGTGAAGGGACCATGTGTGCGTTTTGGTGTGGCCTTGATGCAGGTGTGGGTCCGTCCGGGGTTGAGGGTGTGCAGTGTGCTGGCATCATAGCGGCAGTGGTCATCGTGGGGGGCGCGGGGGCCAGGGGTTCTGGCGCTGGGGCAGTCCAGGCGCGGACGGGCGCAGACGGCTTGCCTTAGGCACGCCTTCGGCGCGCCAGTGGCTCGGACGCTCAGCAGCCGCCATATATGGATAGGTGGGAGGGAGGTGCAGATGGGAGGCAGGAGGCGGGGGCAGCGAATGGGCAGCCAGGGGGGGTGGGGCCACGGGGGACGCATCGGCGGGACAGAAGAAAGGGCACAGAATCCCGGGGGCAACGGTGGGGATAGAAGGTGACAAAGGCAGAGAATCACGGGGGCAGCGAAGGGGACAGAAGGAGAAAAAGGCACAGAATCACGGGGGCAGCGAAGGGGACAGAAGTAGAAAAAGGCACAGAATCGCGGGGCAGGGAAGGGGAAAAAAGGCACAGAACCACGGGGGCAGAAGGAGAAAAAAGGCGCATAATCACGGGCGTAAGGAGAAAAAAGGCACAGAAGCACGGGGCAGAAGGAGAAAAAAGGCAAAGAATCACGGGGGCAGAAGGAGAAAAAAGGCACACAATGACGGGGGCAGCGAAGCGGACAGAAGGAGAAAAAGGCACAGAATCACAGGGGCGGGGAAGGGGGCAGAAGGAGAAAAAGGCACAGAATCACAGGGGCAGCGAAGGGGACAGAAGGAGAAAAAGGCACAGAATCACGGGGGCAGCAAATGGGACAGAAGGAGAAAAAAGTCACAGAATCACAGTGGCAGCGAAGGGGACAGAAGGAGAAAAAGGCACAGAATCACGAGAGCAGAAGGAGAAAAAAGGCACAGAATCACAGGGGCAGAAGGAGAATAAAGGCACAGAATCACTGGGGCAGAAGTAGAAAAAAGGCACAGAATCACGGGAGCAGTGAAGGGGAAAAGGGGCACAGAATCACGGGGTCAACGAAGGGGACAGAAGGAGAAAAAGGCACAGAATCACGGGGGCAGCAAATGGGACAGAAGGAGAAAAAAGTCACAGAATCACAGTGGCAGCGAAGGGGACAGAAGGAGAAAAAGGCACAGAATCACGGGAGCAGAAGGAGAAAAAAGGCACAGAATCACAGGGTCAGAAGGAGAATAAAGGCACAGAATCACTGGGGCAGAAGTAGAAAAAAGGCACAGAATCACGGGAGCAGCGAAGGGGAAAAGGGGCACAGAATCACGGGGTCAACGAAGGGGACAGAAGGAGAAAAAAGGCACAGAATCACGGGGGCAGCAAAGGGTAAAGAAGGAGAAAAAGGCACAGAATCATGGGGGCAGCGAAGGGGAAAAAAGGAGAAAAAGGCACAGAATCACGGGAGCAGCGAAGGTGACAGAAGGAGAAAAAGGCATAGAATCATGGGGGCAGCGAAGGGGAAAAAAGGCACAGAATCATGGGGGCAGAAGGAGAAAAAAAGAAACAGAATCACAGGCGCAGAAGGAGAAAAAAGGCACAGAATCACAGGGAGAGATGTAGAAAAAAGGCACAGAATCACGGGAGCAGTGAAGGGGAAAAGAGGCACAGAATCACGGGGGCAACGAAGGGGACAGAAGGAGAAAAAAGGCACAGATTCACGGGGCAGCAAAGGGGACAGAAGGAGAAAAAGGCACAGAATGACAGGAGCAGTGAATGCGACAGAAGGAGAAAAAAGGCACAGAATCACGGGACCAGCGAAGGGGACAGAAGGAGAAAAAGGCACAGATTCACGGGGGCAGCGAAGGGGACAGAAGGTGAAAAAAGGCACAGAATCATGTGGGCAGGGAAGGGGACAGAAGGAGAAAAAAGGCACAGAATCATGGGGGCAGCAAAGGGGACAGATGGAGAAAAAAGGCACAGAATCATGGGGGCAGCGAAGGGGACAGAAGGAGAAAAAAGGCACAGAATCATGGGGGCAGCGAAGGGGACAGATGGAGAAAAAAGGCACGGAATCATTGGGGCAGCGAAGGGGACAGAAGGAGAAAAAAAGCAAATAATCATGGGGCAGCGAAGGGGACAGAAGGAGAAAAAGGCACAGACTCAAAAGGGCAGTGAAGGGGACAGAATGAGAAAAAAGGCACAGAATCACAGGAGCTGCGAACTGGACAGAAGGATGAAAGGCACAGAATCCACGGGGGCAGTGAAGGGTACAGAAGGAGAAAAAAGGCACAGAATCACGGGGGCAACGAAGGGGAGACAGACACCAAGAAAGGGCAATACAATGGAATGGCAAATGACATACAAACCTAAGGCCTACCACTGGCCACCAGGGATGAGGCGCAGGTGGTAGCCTGCGGGTGGTAAAGGGCCTTGAACTTCCTCAGCAGCGGCTCCTGAGTCAGGGGCACACAGGCGGTGCTGTGCCGAGGGGGAGCGACCTACCTGGTGCTGTCAAGGGTCGCTTCTCCATCCTGTAATTCCTTGTGTTTGCTTTATTTTATCAGGATGAAGAGGCAGGCAGTAAAGGAAACATGAACATCATATGTTGTTACATTGTAGCCTATAGAAGATCTACCCTCATCCAGCAGCATTTTGGGCATTTTTATCATCCATGCAGGAAATATTCCCAACACGACGTCCACCTCAGTGACCACAAAAGTCTTTCAGCCATAATTATTATCAAGCCTTTTGCTAATTCGAGCACTGTCCCTGCATAAAGTACATTGCATCTCTATGTGCAACTTCTCGGAAAACTGCATTTCCCCTTGCTTTTATGATACGGTAACTGTAATTTGTAATGCCACTGGTGAGTTCCATTGGTTAAATTATACCTATATTGTCATGCAACTCTTGCCAATGGCTCCTTCTAGAAGCCGCTGAGGTACTCACATGTGGTTCACCCGGGCAGCCTCTGATCCTGTTTGCACTGCATCAAAGTTCCTACCGCTAGGGAGCTTAGCGTCTCCCTTATCCCATCTGCTATTGACAGTGAATTCTTGCTATTCCGTGTATTCCTTCAGGTAGGTTGTTAGCGAGGCTTCTCCAGCCATTAAACTGAGAGATAAACTGGAGTGGTCATTCCATTTCTCTATTCCCACCTCCTGTGGCAGCATGGGGTGAGGTGTAGCCCCGGCAGTATGTATGCTGTTGCATTTCATCCTGATCCATTTTTCACTGCCCCCAGTAGCCATCAGACTTTGGCTATTGCCATTTCCTGTCACACCGTGGCTCCACATATATTGCAGGGAATTTCTTTCCCTAAATGCTACCTTGGCTTAAAAATTGATGGATAACTATGATGTTAAGCATGTCTCTCAATGTCACAAATAATAAATGAGCGAATGTTTGCCTGGTGTAGAGTGAGTATCTTAGAATTGGAGGATGCCTGTGAACTTATGTTAGTTTGGTTGTCCATAATAAACCTCTAAAGGTTGAAAGTTAGGCTTCACTTTTGACTGCATCCCACCAATTGGGGTAGAGGTGAATAATCTTATGAAAATGTGCAAGTTTTATATCGGTTTATGAGCCAAATGGCAGATTTTCTTTTTGTAAGAAGAGAGGATATGTAGCTGAAGACGCTTTAAGCTCGTGCCTTTGCAATAATAACTCTGTCCGTCTAAAATATTTTGGAAAAGCTACAAAAACTTCAAAAACCAGGTTGCCAATTTTTACCTTTAGTCACTGGAAGCATACAGACATGAATTTAAAAAGACTATTGGCTGCCACCCCAAATAAAATTGACTTCAGTTTTGAAACAATGCACACAATAACCCCAAAAGAAGGGCTATATACACGAAGGAGACAGAATCAGATATGTGCAGTAAGGAAGAGCAGATGCTTGTTGGTCCTGTCTTTTGTCAAATGCATGATTGGTGCTTAGCTTCTTCAGGCACATTGGACTGAAGATGTGCGATGACTTCACCAAGGTACTCAAAAATATTTGTGACTTCAGTTGTTTAAAAAAAAATGACTGATAAAATGCCAGTTTTAGGCTGCCTGTTCATTAATGGTCGTGTGCCGGGGCTTGCCTGCCATTTTGTTGTTGTTGGTTGATAATTCTATGGGACCAAATCAAAGGCATATCAGGATGAATTGTATACAGCTCAACATCAGTGGCCTCAATGTAGAGTTTTGAACCGTGGCACGCCCAGTGCACGTTTTCCAGGCATTACTTTTATTCTCTGGGATATTGTCTTTTATTTTTATAAGACTCATCTTTGACAGAGTCATCAGAACATCAAAATTCTCTATGTGATAGCACCACAGAAGAGTTATTACTGATTTTGCTGAAGGTTTCTAGTCAAATGATACATGTTGTATGTTATAGCAGACAGACTGCCACTATATCCAGTACTTCTATGATTGTCATTTGTAATTTTCTTTTTACTTTATATTAAATGTGTTGTTTTCTGCTCCCAGGTTATGGCATTATGACGGACGGCTACACAACTTACATCAATGCTTCTACGTGTACTGTCAGCTTCCAGCCAACCAACCCACCTATTATTTTTGACCTTCCAAACCCTCAAGGTTCATGAAGCACTAATTCTGCCAGAAAAGGTGGGCGGGGTGGGTGGGGTGAGTCATTAAACTGCCAATTTTCTAATAATAAAGTTACATTCTTTTTATTGTACATGTTTATTTCCAAAATATGTGTTACTTTGCTTCTTTCAAATTTTGTATCCTGGAACCAGCATTTTAGAAGTTGTGCTTTGAAAAATGCATCATCCATTAAATGAAAAGGTAAAGAAGGCATTTGAAATTGTAAAAAAATAATTCTTTTGTTAACAGAAATAAAATCGCCAATGTAAATTGTTAGTGAGCTGTAAAGGACAGCCAAGCTTTCTTTCATGAAGTGAGCTAATATACATACATACATAAAATGTACATATAATGCTAAAAATGCAGGTAGCATTACAAAAACTACCCACATTTGCACAACTGTTAACTTGTTTTGTAATTGTTAATTTTTTATGTGTAGTATATATTTCATTTTGAAATGTTTCTTTCAGTGATAAAACAAACTTTATAAGGGTGGAACTTATTGCCTCATTTTAAGTGTCTTTTCTTTCACATTATGTGTCATTTTTGTGATCTCCATTTTTTATAAATTATTTTAGCTTTACTGAGTACAATGCTGGACAAATTTAAAAAGCAAATGTGTCATGCATTACAGCGTGTAAATGCAAACTTTTTAAATATGAATTTATATAAATATATATAATATGTATTTTTTGTGCATTGTTGCAAGACACGGGGGACAGCTTATTGGAAGTGTAGATGCTGTACATCTCACCTAAATTATGAAGGATGCAAGATATTTCCAATAGTTTGAAGCCGTGAAGAGCTTGAGCTATCTGTGTGCGGTTCTGGCATGTAAAGAATGAAACGAAAACAATCAAGTCGAATTTAAGGCTCTATTGTCCTTTGTATTTCAAACTTTTTACATATGTATTTTTTTCATTTTAATTTTGCACTGTGTGTAAATGCAATCTTCTAGCTCAAAATGATTTTGCAGCTAGTTATTTCTGTCCCAGCACTGTAAATGCTATTTTGCTTCGTTATGTTTTCCGTCATATTGTTAATGGATTTTAGAAAAGCGTTTGTTTCCTTAATCTTATTGTGATATATATCTAGCGGCCTTTATATGCAAATAAAATTGCAGACTTTTTAACTAACGTGGTGTGTCTGGTTCTTGGCATTTGTGTGCAACGTTATTAGGCCCGCGAGAGGTGATTAGAATAATTGACACCTTTTCTAATTTTCCATGAATTTTTATTGCCGTTGTTCACCGTATGGCAGTTGGTCGATAAAGCACTCAGTGGACTTTTTCTTCCATCAGTCGGCCATCTATCTTATAGCAGCTTTCAGAAACTGGAGATTTCAGCTCCAGACCCTATAATTCAATGTGAACTGAGTTTATGGCAGCTAAAGTTCATGCTATAGTGGTCTGACTACTGTGAACAATAATTGATTATGCAGTAAACGTTGGCACTTCTAGGCTGATTCACAGTGGTCTATGAGGAATTTGCCAAAGGAGCTTACTGAAAACATTCTGTGTGGTGTTTTCTTGCAAGTGCTCTCATAGAAGCTCCCCAGAATTTTTTTGTTTTGAATAATTACTTGACATTACTATTAAAATGTTGTCTTGGGTACATATCAGGCACACAACCAGTCTCCAAGTTCTTGGTCATTCATGAGGACGTCCAATGAGCGATTTCACAGTAAGTGTCAAAGTTCAACTAGTCATCACTGACAAAACAGCCATTCTGAAATGTTTTTTTTGGTTTTTTTATTGGATGGACCCTTAAGGTCCTTTTTTATTCCTTTATTAATTAGCTAGGGAAATCCACAAACAAATGATACAATAAAACAGCTGATCCTTTTTACCTAACAGGTATTTTTTTTAAATATATCTTTATTGTTTTCACAAAAACATGAACTGTGCATCATTCATTAACTCACAGTGTATGGTATCTCCACGGGGTTATTCATGAAATACAATGTTACATCACATTTGGTGTATCATCAGGTTCATGTCACATGCAATCGGGCTGCAATGGAGCCCGCGTAGTCCCAATATTTGTGCAACGTGTGAGGTACTGTGGTCCCTGCTCCCTTCGTCCGCCACCAGGTCGCGGCTATTGGGGGGATCTATCTGGTATCGCATGCCTCGATGTTAGTGTTGTAGTTTGTGCGACATTGCAGTTGCGGGGCCAGGATGTGGGACTGACGCGCCACTCTCATGTGTCGGGGTGAGCAGGAGGGCCTGCCACCTCCGCGGCTTGGTCCTAAACCTGGTTGCCGGTTGCAATCAATGCCATGTCAGATGTGATAGTGTGTATCTCCCCCGTTCAGGTGATTCCGTGCATATCCATCTCCGTGTGGGGGCGGTCGGGAGTGACGGCCGCCTCATAGACACTTGTAGCCCAAGAGAGTCTGTCAGTGCGGTCAAGAGATCGGCTAGGAAATGAGGGGGAAATTCATGACCGTGGTAGGAGTAGTGGAGAAGGCGGGAGAATCGAGGAGAAGGGTAAGTAGGGATGCAATTGGGGAAGGAAGAAGAAGATGGGGGGATATGGAGGGGGGGTAGTCAACTAGGAGGTGTGTATCGTGTGTTATGGTGAGAGCGTATCAGGGTGGTGGGAGCTAGGAGATACCGCCACATGTTGTTCATGACTGCTTGTCCGTTCCTGGGAGGGTAGTATGCCGGTCAGTGGGCGGGTCATGGTAGGGATGAGGGACGCTTTCGCGAAGGCTAGGCATAATTGCTGCCATTAGGTCAAGGGGTGTCCCAATCTGGAGATTCGTGTTTGTTTTCGATGGGGCCATCGGGGCTGTGGCTTGCGGTGTCTATCCTGTCGGGTATGTCGTGTTTGTGTCAGGGGGGTAGTGTTCGAGGGGATTCCCTGTGTCAGGCATTCTCGATGGAAGGAGCTCAACGTCTCGTCCCATAGAGTCGCAATGGGGAATTTCCGCAGTCCTGCGGTCTCTTCATTATGAAGGGTTATGCTCTCTGCTCTCGCCTAGTTGTCGAGGGAGGCGCGCCAGTGTTCAGCTAGTGGTGGCTCTGTGCGCTTCCAATGTCTAGTGAGGAGTCTCTTGGCTGTGAGCAGGCCTAGGTCCCAGAAGCGGGAGGGGACTTTGTTAAGTTTAGTTCAATTGTAGAGGCCTAGCAGACATGCCTCCCAAGTGTATGGTATTGGCATGGCCGTGCTCCGCTCAAGTAACGGCAGCACCGTCTGCCAGTACGACTGGATTCTCGGACAGTGCCACAACATGTGCAGCAGGTCCGCCCCTGTCAGCATGCATCTCGGGCATTTCGCTGAGGCACCCGGAAAGTACTGGTTAATTTTGTCTGGTGAGAGGTACGCTCTGTGCAATATGTAAAATTGTATTAGCTTAAAACGTGCGTTTCGTGGGATGCATCTGGGGCTCGCTATTACCATCGTCCATTCCTTGTCCGTCCATTCTTCCCCCTATCTACCGCCCACTTGTCACGTAATGGCTGTAGAGTGTGTTGCGTGTGCGATAACAGTGCTTGCGTTAACCAGTGTACCACATGTGTGCCCTTTCCCATGACATGTAGGCATTGTATTAGTTGGTGTGTGGGTGGTTCCTCCGCAATGCTTCCCCATCGCTGTGTGTATGCCCGAACTATGGAAGCATGCTGTAAGAACTGTCCAGCCGGCAGTCCCGTATCGTCAGCGAGGGTTGCGAAAAGTATCAGGGCGCCATCAGCGTACAGGTCCGCCATGGTGTCCACTCCCGATTGGGTCCAGTGTTCCATCGTTGCTTCGGTTACCACACCTGTGGTCTTAGGGGTGCCTAGGAGCGGGAGTGCTGGGGCATATGGCTTAATCGTTTTCATAAGACGAAGGCTCCTGCTATAGCATTTTGTGGCCACTGCTACGTGTAGCTGTATCTGTCTCTTCACTTTTGTCAGTGGGTGGAACAATGTGTGGATCTGTAGAGGGGACATCGTGTCTGCGTCGGTGGCCGTATCGTCCAGATTTCTGCCATCGAGCCAGGCCGCTACCCATTGTAGCTGTGCCGCCAGTTAATAAAGCTCCAGGGTTGGCACTGCGAGACCCCCGTCGTCGACAGGCGTATATAATTTTCTCAGTGCCACTCTGGGCCTTCCAGTGTTCCAAATCCGTTATCTAACCATGGTTTCCAGCTCCCTGAACGTGCAGGCTGGGGCGTATACCGGGATGTTGGCATAGTAATATAGCAGCCTAGGTATCACTATCATTTTCGCCAGTGTCACTCTGCTTGGCACGTTGAGTGGGAGGGTTTTCCAAAAGGTGACCTGCGATCGTATGGACGTGATGGCTCGCGTCAGGTTGCTATCCAATATGTCTGGAGAGGTTCTATATATATATATTCCTAAATATTTGAACGTGGTGGGGTACCATGGTAATCCTTCGCCACTGATCCTGATTTCCGGCTCTGGGGTGTCCGGGTCGAATGAATACACCCCTGATTTGGCCCAATTTACCTTTAGGCCCGACATAGCCTCGAAGGTGCGGAAGATGTCCGCATGCCCCGGTGGTAGTTGAGTTAGGTCTCTAACGTACAGGAGCAGGTCGTCTGCATACAGCCAGACTATATGCGTGCCATCTGCTAACGGGATACCCCAGTTTGCGCCTCTACTTCGCAGTATCTCTGCGAGGGGCTCGATCGCCAGCGAGAAAAGTAAAGGGGACAGCGGGCATCCCTGCCTGGTGCCTCGTCTGACTTTAATGGCATCAGATAGCAGTTTGCCCGTGCGGACTCACACTTTGGGGCTTTTGTAAAGCAGACCGATCATCTCGATGAAGTCATCCCCAAGGTTGAATTTACGCAATACTGTCAGCAGATAGGGCCATTCAACCGAGTCGAAGACCTTTTCAAGGTCTAAAACCAAGCATTCCGATCGTGGCCATTGTCGCACTGCGTATTCATGCACTCTGAACAACCTCCTGATATTTTGGGAGGTGCACCTGGTGGGCACAAAGCCGTTCTGATCTCTGTGTAGTAAGGTGGGCACCAAGGTCGCCAGTCGTTGGGCTAGGGTCGACGTTAGGTTCTTGTAGTCCGTATTTAAGGGTGCCAGGGGCCGGTATGAGCCGAGGAGTGTGCCATCCCTACCTGGCTTGAGTAGAGACACTAAGGTCGCTTCGTTCATCGACTGGGGTAAGGACGAGTCCTCCAGCACCACAGAGTATATCCGGAGGAGCTCCGGGATCAGTATGTCAGAACAGGCTTTGTAGTACTCGGTCGGCAGCCCGTCCGGGCCAGGAGCTTTGCCATTCGAGAGAGCAAAAATGGCTTAGCGTAGCTCGTCTGATGCGAGCGGCAGCCCCAAGTCATCTCGTTGGTCGTCAGTCAGTGCAGGCAGTGTGACCTCATCGAGGTATGTGGCAATGCCCGGTTGGGGCGTCTGGAGTCTCGACTCGTATAACGCGCGATAGTGTGTGACGAAGGCCTCATGTATCTTCACCTGTGTGTACACCACTGGGCCGCCAGCGGGGCATATCGCCGTCACAGGTGACGATCGATCCTCATGGCTTATCAGCCAGGCTAACAATTTGCCAGGTTTATCCCCAGCGTGATGTGTGCGGGCTGAGTGTTCTATGTAGTTAACGTGTCGCAGCCTATCCAGTAATTTGTCATGTTCCGCTCGCGCCGCCAGTAGCCCAGCGGTAGTGCCCTCGGTCGCTTCCTGTTCTGCCTGTAGTAGGTCCGATTCCAAACGTTTCAGATCTTTTTCTATCTGACGCCGGGAGTGAACCTGTGTGCCCAGGCATTGTCCCCTGAGTACCACCTTAAACGCGTCCCATTCAAGTTGTGGAGTGGACGCCCTGCCCGTGATATCTTCGAATTATTGCGCTGTTTTTGCGCATATGGAGTTTCTGAATGGACCGTCCAGAAGCAGATCTGGTTGTAGTCTCCAGGTAGGCACCGGGGGTCGTGGTTGGTCCCACGTCAGGTCCATGAAGTGTGGGTTGTGGTCCGAGTGCGTGCGGCCCATATAATATGTGTCTGTCACGTATGGAAGCAGTTCGCTGGTGATCATGTATCTGTCCAGACGTACGTGTAAGGCGTGTGCTCCTGAAAAGTATGAATATACCCTGGTGTGGGGGTTGCGACTGCGCCATGCATCTTGCAAGTTCCATTGCGCGGACCAGGCCTGTAAGGTTTTCACAGCGTTCTGTGTCTGTGTGCCTGGTGGCGGGGGATGAGACCGGTTGAGCGTCAGATCTAGTGTACAGTTGTAGTCCCCACCCAGTACCCACGGGATTCCATGCCAGGGCGCTAACGTGTCTGTTAGTTGTGCTAGGAAATCCGCCTGGCCTGTGTTAGGTGCATATATCGAGGCCAAGACCACTGGCTTCCCGTCCAGCCTACCATTTATCACTACGTATCTTCCGCCGGGGTCTATATGTGTGTCCAGTACTGTCAGAGGGGTGCCCGGTTTCACCCACATCAACGTCCCTCTAGCATAGGAGGAGTAGTGCGTGGCATATAGTTGCCCGCGCCACTTGCGTCGTAAGACACGAGTTTCCGTCTCGCTGAGGTGTGTCTCTTGCAAGAGGGCTATTTGGATGTGGTGGCGTTTGAGGTATGCGTAAATCTGATAGCGTCTGGACGGTGTGCATGCCCCTCACATTCCGTGTACAGATCTTAAGAGTAGACATTGCAAGTTATCAACAAATCTCCCTCTCCGGCCCTCCCTCCACCTCCCAGTGGACCGCAGAATTCCCAACGAGAAAACATTCCCACCAGTGCATCTCGAAATCGTGTCCATATCCACACACCACATCATTGGGATAAGGGGGTGGGGGGGGAGAAACATGACTAGCAAAACGAGAAGCCATGGAATGTAATGTACATATAAAATACCAAAAGGTCGGTTGCCAAACGTTCCCCCGTCCATACTCTCGAGGAGAGTAACAAAGTTTAAAGCGAAGGGGGTTGCTGTGCAAGTAGCACTATAACTGTTTTCTAGTTAGCAAAGTCTGTTGTGTGAGGGCCCCACACCCTCCCGGGACATGCATATCAGTCTAGAACATACTTGTATAAGCAGGAATCTTGTTGGACATGCATTGAACATCATACGTTACGTGTCCCAATCAATTCGCCGCCAGGCAGGTCACTGCAGGTCCCGTGCGCCGGTCACTCACGGGCTTCTGTTCTATCCCCATGCCGTGAGTCCGCCGAGAAGACATCCGGTGTACTCCCGCCCTGTTTATTTATAGTTGGGCTCGGGTCGTAACGTCTCAGCAGGCGTCCCTGGGGCATCATGGCCCGGTGTTCAGTCAGTTTATGAAATTCGCTGTCTGAGGTGTGACGTCTGGTCGTTCCTCCGAGGCCTGAGAGTCCGGTACTCCATATATGGCTTCGTCGTCGCTAGGGAGATCCCGTGGGCTACCGCCCGTCGCTTCACTCTGCGCAGGGGATCGACTGAGTTCCATCACCAGGTGAAGGGCGTCTTGTTTCTCCTGCTGTGCGGCGTCTGCCGGGGTAGGGGCTCCTGCCGCGTCTCGCGTACCGCTTTGCGGCCCCTGTCGGGGTCTGCGTCTCCACCGGCCTCCCCCGGTGTGACGCCGGGCAGCCATGTCAGCGGCTCCCCTAGGGGTCGTGCCCGTGCCACTGTCGAGCCATGCCTCCACTTCGTCTGGGTCGGTAAAGAAGTGAGTTTTCTCGCGAGCCACCACTCTCAACTTCGCAGGAAACAGAAGAGAGTATTGCAGGCTGAGCTGCCTCAAGTGCCTCATCACTGCCAGGAAGGAGTGTCTTTGTCTTTGCACCTGCACCGTGTAATCCGGAAAGAACATTACCGTCATGTTCTCGATCCTTATGTCTTGAAGTTTGCGTGTTTCGCGCAGGATAGAGTCTCTGTCTCTGTAGTTCAGTATGCAGAGCAGCATAGGTCGTGGGTTGGAGCCTGTGGTAATGGCCTCGTCGGGACTCGGTGTGCACGTTCCACCACAAAGTGCGGGGAGAGTGACCACTCTGGTAGTATGTCTCTCAACCACCGTTCCACGTGCTCCTCCGGGTTCCTTCCTTCCCATTTTTCTGGTACTCCCACTAGTCGCACGTTGTTTCTTCGTGCCCCACCTTCCGCATCCTCATCTCTTTCTTCTAGGAATTCCACCCTATTCAAGAGGTCCTGCATCTGCTTATTCGATTGGCTGACTTGGGGCTGGAGGTCCTTCATATCGCCTTCCAAGGACGCGGTGCGGTCAGCCAGTTTTTTGTGGTCGGCTCTCAGGTGCGTGAGGTCAATCACAACGCTATCAATTTTAGTAGCCAAGGAAGTACGAGTTAGTTAGATGGACTCCTCCAGCAGCTCCATAGCGGCCAGCATGGTGTCGAGCTTGGCCGCCATTTGATCCGGGTCGGTGTTCTTCCCAGTCTTGTCCATTTTGCCCTTAGTGTTCGTGCCCCGGTTCCAGTCCGGGTTCTGGTCCCGCCAGACATCAGCGCACTGTTGCGCTCTCGGTTGCTTCAGCAGGAGTAGCGATGGCCTATCTCCCGGATGGTGGGCCGGGGTGTAAAGTTGTGTAGCTGTGAATCCCGGGGCAGCTGCAGCCCACCTGCACTCTGCTAGCGCTCCGGGGTACCTTCAGTCTTCCCCCCGATTACGGCATGAACGTCCGGCAAATCCCAGTGCTGGCCAGGTCATAGTGTCATCGCTCGTGTACCACGTCGCGTCAGAGCCTCCGTCCCGGGGGGGGGATGTAATCTCGCCGTCCGGACCGGTAGCGTCTCTCGTGCCCCACAAGTGATTCCTCTTCGAGTGGTTCAGGCAGCAATGGGGGCGCTATATGCCTCACCCCCCCGCTCTTGTCTCTGCGCGCGTGGGGCCTGTCAACGGCTCGGCGTTCTCCCAGTCGCAGGCTACTGCTTGCACTGTTCTCACTTTGGCGGTGGTTGGCTGTGTCTTCTTCGGCCCCCCTCACTTGTGCATTCTTGCTGCCCGTGCCCCAGGCTGCAGCCGCCCACGTCTCCCCAGCTACCGCTGCTTACCCCCGCTGTCCACAAGTGTCCTGGCGCTGGCCTCGTGGCTGGGGGTCTGGTTCGGGGCCTCGGTGGTTGCTGGTTCTGGGTCTCTGGCCTGATCGCGCCACTCGGTCACTCCTCTCTCCTGCCGTCAGCGCTCAGGCCGACGCGCCGCATCTTCCCGCCACCGCCTCGCTGCTTCTTACCCCTCGTGAGCGAGCCTCAAGGCGGACAGCGCGTAGAAATCGGTACTCTCTGGTCCTCCGGAGCATGTCCCTGGCACGTCCTATGTGTGCCCGGCCGGATTCCGTCAGCGTCGGTCGCAGGCCGCACTTCTGGGCCTACCTCTCCCACCAGAGCCTCAGATTTTCCTGCGCCCGCGCCGGGTCCAGAGCCGATCCACCCGGCCACTGCTCCGGAAATACCTCGGTGCCGTTCGTCGTCTCCGATTTCCTCCAAAATCGGCCGAGTGTACGTTCTCGATGTCCTGCAGCGGCGCCTGTTATTTTCGGCCAGCTGTGAGTGGTGTTTTAGCGGATAAATTCGCCAGGAAGGGGAGCTCGGAGCGGAGCTCTTCCCAAAGGCAGCCATTACAGTTGCGTGCTTAGCCACGCCCCACAGGTATTTCTTTTATTAAAAGCTTTCCTGATGTCGGTAGGAGCACAGCTACCTGACTTCCCAGGTAATACCCAATTGCGAACTCTATAAGTACTTTAACGTGGCACCAGAATGGTAAGCACCTACACCATACACCAATGTACACTTAAGAATTTGGGCAATTGGAGGTGTATTTTAATGAAAAACAATGAAAAAGTAATGTGACGTTATCATTTTCAATTAATTATTGTAAATGTTCAGAATATTGGCTAAGAAAATAAGTGTGTATGTACTTTCACAAAGCTATTCACTCCATGCTTGTGAAGTAAAAAGACCTTTAAAATGGAATCATTGACTGTCTCTGGTATTGTATGGCTTAAGTGACAGGCCTACCTCACAGAAAAGCGTATGAAATATTTTAGCAGCAGCAAAACATTACAATCAAAAAATCAAACAGCCACATTGCTAAACCAACTTATTAAAATGAAGAATGCTGTAATGTTTAAATAATTGATACAGAGGACAAGGATTTATGTTACATGGTTCCTACGAATTAGTTAGGACTGTGCATCTGGACAACATAAGCTTCAGAATATTGGAACTCCGTTTAAACATACCATCAGAAAATCTTGGCCTGGTTCCTAGCTTGCTCACAGTGCCCCATCTGAACTACTAGCCTTATCAGGGTACCGGATGGTACCAGCAACCTTAAACATGACCACTCTTTATTCCCCAAGGAAAACATGGAAACAGATCTACCGTTTCATTGTTGAATTTTGCATGCCCAGGGTAAAACACAAGATATGTCTGACTATGACTTTTCAAATATTTATTGAAACAATTGGATTCTTGAATAGAAAGATTGAACTGCAACTATTAGGCAGAAGAAACAAAGCATTGTATCTAGCATTACAAGAATGGTGAGAAGATTAACAGTTCAACCATACTCCTACATAACAAATCTATACTATTGAGAGCATAGGGGGAGTATTCTTTGCCAGATCCATTGAGATAACCTGACCCACCTTACCCAAGTATGATGTGATGGGAAGTCGGCCTGTGCAGAAAAGGCTATTGTCCTTTGCAGGATAGAGGTCAAAGTCTGCAGGGCTCTATCTCATTCACAGTGCGTCGTGTTCGATTACATTCCCAGCAGAAGCGCTCCTCTGCCGACTGTAGCACAGAGGCCTTTTATATAACAAAATCACTGTTCGACTAGCACTGTGTTGAAGATGCAGAGCTGATGCGATGTTTTGTCTGGAGTCATAGAGCTGTCTCCAACCGGGCAACCAAATACAAGGGCATCCCATTCTATGTGCATAGCCTTGAACACAGTGAACGAATAACATGATAATGCTGGCTAAGATATGAACTCCATGTATAACAGTTTCTCAGTACATTATTGTGTAAGTGTAAGGAATGTACAAACGTCACCATTAGAAAATGATGTCCAGCTAAAACATGCTGCTAAAATGGAGACTCTGTTCTGGCCCTTTTGTATGTACCTTTCCCAGCACCTCAAAACACCCTTCCCTTGACCAAAGGAAGGCTCAGCTAAAAACATATTAGCTAGCCTAAAATGTTAATTAAATGCTAAAAAAATATATTTTAATAACAAATGCTGATGAAAGCCATAAAAAAATGGCAATTAAAAACATGCAAATACAAAAAACCATTAAAGGTCAAATTGATTTAAGAACAAGGGACTGAATTACATATCTAGGAGGCTCCTAGAATGTTTAACATGCTCCGAGTGTCCATCGGGTCCAGGAAGGAACCTGCATCCACTGTCGCCTTAAGAGCAAATTACAAGCAACAAACCTGGTCATATTCAGCCCAAACAGTAGATGCTGATGGTGCAGCAGCAAGTAGTGTAACCGCAGTAGGAGAGCTAGCTTCCAAGAATTCTTGAGCTGAAGGAGCCATGCTGGCTAGTAATAATAGCTTAAAGTAAGCATTCTGCAGCAATGACAGCCTCATTGGACAGCACTGAAGGTGAGCCCTCAATGAAAGCACTAGCAGATCCATTCTGTAGATTGAACCAATTGCATCTGTGGGTAGAAATAACACATGTGATTTAAATAGGCAATCGGAACAGTACCGCCCTTGTTAAAGGTGTCATATGTATGGCCAGTCGGTCTCACAACCAGGTTGGTTGTGTTGGCGCAAGTGTCTAAATGCAACCATTTCAGTTTGTAGAGATATGAGAATCTGTGTATATTCTGATGTTAAATGTGTACTGAGAAGTCTGGATAGATCAATTCATACAACGGTTTAACCCGTTGAGTAGTCTGGTATTTATTTGCTACCTAAGTTGAGAAAACCTAAATGTGAATGTAGCTATTTGATGGTGTGCGAGAGAGCACATTTCTCTAGGAAATGTGGGACAAGGCTTTTGAATTAATTAGAGAACTTGTATCCCAAAAATAGGACAAAAATAAGACACTGAGAAAAGTAATTTTGGTTTTTTGAACATTTGATCTACTCTGGCTTAGTGTGTCTTTAAGTCCTCTTACTTGAGTTATAGGTCATCAACATAAGACAATGCTTCTGTGTCAATTATTATTATCATTGCTTATAGAGTGCAACTGACACCCTACGGGTAACCTGGCGCTGTGATACAAGTGTCATGTAGAATTGAAGTTACTCAAGCATAAAACAGACCTGGGCTGTTCTTATCCCCCTGAGGAAGTCTGCAGATTTTTCTCTGAACTCCTAAAGCGCAAAACACAGTTAAGTCTCTGCCTTCAGGTGCTATACTTTTGCATAAGAAGCCATTGGAAATGTCCAAAGTGGTTTTGTATTTTTGTGCACTATGTTGTTCATTGGAGCGGTGCTATGTGAATTTTGAATTGCAAATGTGTGTGTATGACTAAAAAGTAAGTAATAGGAACGATCCAGTTTGGCTACTGGAAATAATGGATTGTTCATTGCTGAAATGTAAGGCTCTACTACACCTTGATATTCTAATTGTAAGAGAATTTCCCTAACTGGTCATTTTTCTCCATGTTTAATCGGATATTTTGATTGCATCTGTGGACTGGACCTTATGGGTAGGAGGTGACTCCTTGTGACTCCTTGTCCCAGCCTACATGATTGCAATATAATGCTGGGGCGTGTGCTAGAGCCCATTCTCTGGCATATACTTGTTTATCGACTTCAGGAACACGAACAGAGAACAAAAGTATTATGACATCTTCTCCTTATGGGACTTTTCTAACAAACTCAGGTGGCCAATCCATTTCAGCCATGAGAATGTTATAGGTGGTTGTTAAATTTTCCCAGAAAATTACTTTGATTGTAAGTGGTATGTCACCCCACATCATAAAATCTATCTGGAGGGCTAACTGGCTGATCCAGTGTTCCAACTTGAATAAATTCATTAGTTGTTCTCAAAATCTGAGCGACTCAAACATTCTAGCAAACTATTGTGACCTCTGCCTCGCTGAATACAGTGTCAATCCGCACTTCTTGTTCTGAAGGAGTGTTTTCAGTATTTGTGGTATGTTTTGTGGAAATATTTGCCATTTTCTTCTTACCAAATCGGGACTTTTGTTGTGGAAGTGTCTATTCTTAATGAGGATATCAGACGCGCGTTGTGAGTCCTTTCCCAGAATCACATATTCTGTATGCCGGTGCTAGATCATCTCTCCCTCTCTCTAAGCATTAGTCTAGTGAGTCCAAAAGGAACTATAAGAGCTCTCTCCCTCTCTCCAAGCATTAGTCTAGTGAGTCCAAAAGGAATTATAAGAGCATTTACTAATACACTGACACCTATTGTCTTCTATGTACCTAATCGTGGACAGAGTGTATGAATAACATGATCAAAATACTTGCTAAAAACCAAGTGCATGGATGATAGTTTCCCAGTGAATAATCGTGTAAGTGTAAAATGTGTACTAAAGTCACCATTAGAAAACTATGTCAAGCAAAAATGTGAAATAAAAATGGAGACTCTGAGTGGGCCCTATTGTACCTCTCTCAGTGCATCACAACAATTACAAATTCTTTAAGGAAGGGCAAGAAAAATTAAAAATGCCCTTAGGAAACAAAGGAGCAACCAAAGTTAGATTTAGTCTTTGTGCATTAACAAACATGGCCACAAAAAGAAACTCCTGCACCAAAAATGAAAAACAGTTACCAGCACACTACTGCTCTACCTCATAAAGGCTGAAAGAGCTGGAGCAGAGTCAATTATCTTACAGGCTGACACACTCCACTACTCCTGAGCTTTCCAACTGTTCCTTTGTGTGGACAAAAGTTATGGATTTGAAGAGGGCTCCAATTCCTCCACACCTTTCCTTAGGGCCAATTTCACCTATGTCAAAAGCTGACCAGTGCCCCAAGACTTCAAGTAACTCTCTTGGGAGGGCCAAACCACAATTGCAAAGGAGAGATGGATTACTCTAGGCTTCATCTTCCTTCGGGCAACACTCAAAACTCCAGCCTCACTGGGTGTGCAGATTCAAAGACGCCATTTTGTACTTCATTTTCCTTGTCACACAAGAAGGCAGGTGGTTTGAACCTTGGGAATTTCTTTACAGAGTATTGGGTTCTAGGGAAGACAGGATACAAAAATGTATTCCTCTCCTAGGCAGAAAGTGACACGCAAACTTTCTCTCATTCTTATGTCTTCTCCAAGGCAATTTCTATGCTGACTTCCATGTGTTGAAGTGCCTGAGAAAGTGGCACCTCAATGGTGTTTGGTGGATAACTGTGTGCCTAGTGCAGCAGAGTTCTTATACTTGGCTCTCCCTAACCATTATGCAGTTCTCCTTACTTAAGGTAAAAACAATCCCAGGCCTCCCGCAATCCCAGTGTTTTTTTTCAAGATGACTAAAAGCTTTCCACAAAAGATCATTCAGTCCTCCCACCCAAATGTCTGTTAAGATGAGGTACATTCCCTTGTGGGAAACCTCCCCAAACTAGTCCTGTGCCACCGATTCTTCACTGAGTAAAAGTAGCCAACATGCCTGAGTCGTGACTCAGATAAAAGTCAGGCCTAAGCTGTAATTCTATTTTAAAATAAAAGATTGTAGTATTACAAAGTCAGTGAAGGCGCCATGTATGAGAATTTGATCCCTACACACTCATAAGATAAGTGGTAGGGGATGTCCTTCTCCGTAAACTCCCCCATCGTCTGCCAGAGATCCTTCAGCAAGTTATCACGAACCAAAGGCCTTTTGATCTCCCAGAAGCCTCTGATCTTTGTCATCCACACCTAATGCAGGTTGGTCATGGACTAAAGAATCCAAATCACAATCACCGCAGTAGCAAAACAATGTAGTTTAAATAAAAAATATCTTTGCAAAATTGATACCAAAAGTCTGTTAGGTAGTAAATCAGATTTAAAACACTGACCAGAATGTAGAAAGTTGGTTTCTTAGCATTTCCCATGTTGAGATGTAGATTGAGGGGCTATATAGTTGAAGTAGACATGCTCCCTCCAATGTTGAAGTTGCTTTAGCTTGTGCTTTAATTGACACTCAAGAATAATTTTTTTTGCAGAGGCAGCCAAAGTAAGATATTTTGCATCTTTAACTTGTGTGCACTATGTACCTAGGCCTTGGGGGCATCAAGTCACAGTTAGTAGGTGTTTACGGGGCTAAAATGGCATGATACAGCTGCCATCTTTTGCCTACAGCCTTTCAGGGCTTCAAAGGTATGTTTACAAAGTCATGACTGTGAATCATGCAAAATTGCACTACAGCTTACAGGAGACAGCTTACACCAGTGAGGCTTTCTGCACACCTTGTCTTACCTAAGGGTAAGATATTCTTGTTGAGGTTAGCCAATTATTATGCACATGCACTAGAAGGTTATTCGATACTCCAGAGCACTACACAGATGCAGTAATTAAGGTCCGCCAATATTGCAGATCCAATTTAATTATTTGGAAAATACAAAAACAAAGGTTGATAATACAGAAGTCCATAAGTAAAAGGCACTGATAATAAAAGTATGTTGACACGCAGGTCAAATAAATGAAGCACATAGTCGACACATGTTTCGTCGTATTGACAACTTTTTCAAGGCTGTTTACAAAAGGACATATACATTCCATATATTAGATGAAAACTTCTGTATGGGTGGCACCTTGGCACCAAAGTTATATGTCATACGTAGTACCCCACCACCGGTAAGAAATGGTCTTAACAGTGCCCATGAAATATTGATATATAATGTAAACAATACTAGAGACCGTGCACACGTTTTGCACTGTAAGAAAAAGTCACAGTTCCATAAAGAAGGAGAAAAACAAACAAAACACCCGGTGTTAATATATTTAGTCTTGTGCTTGTGACACATAGATTAACTCAGTTTTTATATTCATATGTGTACTCAATCAAAAGATCTACCCACATCACAAAACATGCTTCTAAGTGATCAGTTTCAGTACTAACCCCTAGAAACAAACTCTTGATCACCTTGTAATCCTTTTCAATGTGAAGGAGACAACTTATGCTCCTCCTTTCTTCTGTGCATGAGCCTGTTAAAAATGGTGATCTCTAGTTGACAAGGGCTTGCACCTTTGTCCAAATGGGGATCCTTCTTCTTTATCAAGTTAAGGGAGTTACACTCCTAAAATAACCCCTGCTCACCCCCTTGGTAGCTTGGCACGAGCACTCAGGCTTATCTTAGAGGCAGTGTGTAAAGCAGTTGTACATAACCAACAGTAATACAGTGTAAGCACTACAAAAGGACACCACACCAGTTTTGAAAAATATCCAATATTTTTATACACTCAAGACAAGACCAAAAACAATAAAAATCCACAATACAGTACTTTGACATCTTCAGTTCTCAAAATATCCTTGAAATACAGTTCCTTGAAGTCAATAGCTCCGTCCAGGCCTATCATGGCGTCGTGAACAAACAAATCCAAACAGTTCTGGCTGACCGCGGGATCGCCAGCCAGCTACGGTGTCAGGAAGTCCCGCAAAACAGTACCTTTAGAAATGCAGGGCATCTGCGACCTCTCGTTGAGCTTCCGTAAGCACGGCGTCCGCAGGCGTTGGTTCCAGAGGTCGGTGTAGGAGTTGTTGGGCCCCTGAAGTCATATGTATTGCAGATCGAACTCCTCGCGGTTAAAGTCAGGAGCGCAGGAGTCAGCAGGCATCGGGTACTGCGGTGTGAAGTGCAGCGGTGTGGCGTGCAATGCCCTCAGGCCGCTGTGCGCAAGTGATGCATTGCTCATCGGCGTGCTGGCAGGTCACGGTGCAGACAGAAGCGTCGTCAATGCTGAAGTGCTGTCGTCCGCTGACGAACTGGAGTTGATGGCACCGGTGTTAGAAGGCCCAGACTGCAGTGCGAGATGAGGGCGGTGCGTCGTGTAACTTTACGAGCGCTGCCCTCGAACCATGGTGCAAGCAGAGGCATTGATTTCGGCGTGGAGCGGCCTTGTCGGGGATATCAAGGCAGTGTCGTGAAGCGAGGCGATGCAGAGTGTGTTGAACACAGGTCGCAGTGCAAGCAGCGGCTCGGTGGCAGTGGCAGCAGGCGTCGTTGGTGGGATCAGGGTCGTGGTGTGGCATTGCGGTGGTGCCCTCTGTGGTGCCTTCAGGACATGGAGGCCGCTGCAGCATTGTAGGCGGCATCGGGTTGATTTTTCTTCTGTTGCAGCACACAACACACAGTCCCCAGTGCTGAGGGTAGAAGAACTTGAAGTATTTGCTGTTCCTGAGACTTCTTGAACAGGGGACAAACTCTACCTCAAGCCCTTGGAGAAACTTTCTAAAAGTGGTATTTTCAAACCCAGAATGTAATATTCAACTTCCCTAAAAGATGCATCTTTAGATTCTGAGTTCAGGCATACTAACGTTTATTTTCCTACCTAGTTCCCAGGGCCAGTTATGTTTATAAGATGTTATAAACAAACTCCCCATTCTGTCTTATGGGAAACTGGTAGCATTGAAATAGTGAAAAACGAAATTGGCAGTAATTCACTATCAGGACATGCCACACACACCAGGGCATGTCCTACCTTTCACATACACTGCACCCTGCCTACAGGGGTACCCTGGGCCTACTTTAGGGGTGCTGACATGTAAGAAAAGGGAAGGTTAGGACCTGACAAGTGGGTGCAAGTTGACATGGCAGTACCAGACTGCACACAGGCTCTGCATAGGCAGGCCTGAGTTATATTTACGGGCTATTTGTGTGGGTGGCAAAATCCAGTGCTGCAGCCCACCAACAGCATTTGATGTACAGGCCTTGGCGCACTCAGTGCAATTTACTAGGGATTGACGCATATATCAAATAGGCCAATCATGGAAACACCAATCCATAACATATTTTACCACAGGAGCACTTGCACTTTACCTCTGATCAGCAGTGAGAAAAGTGAGCAGAAACACTAAGCCAGCACAAACAGAGTCAAACCGGGAGGTCAGAAAGCAAAAACTCGGGGGAAACACACCAAAAGATGCCAAGTCTAACACAGTCCAAACTTTAGGATCCTCACGACCTACTTGATCTGGATAGGTCTCTAATAAAGACCTCCGAAGATGCTCCCAAGTACTGGAAGAGGAGGAACATATAGCAATGTATAAGAGTCATAGGTCTAAACTCTGAAGGTCATTGTGACAGCCGAACCAAACATAATGCAGTCAGAAGTTAGGCCAACCCCTAGTATTATTCCCAAACATGAGTACAAAGAAAATGTAAAGGGTTCCTAAAATAGTATTTTTAAAAGAGTTAGATAATCTATTGAGTCCCAGTGTATAGCAAGCAATGCTTTAAACACTGGGCTTCAGCACACATCCACATTTTTTTTTATATTCGTTAAGTAATCCTCATAATATTTAATGTTTTTCCTTAAATCAGCACACCCGTAGCACAGTGCCTATTATAACTAATGGCTAAACGTACCTCTCACTTAGTCCGTGATTCACCACTGAGTTAGAGTGGGAACAATGTAGAAGGACGTAGCCTTTATCCAGGCCAAAGTCCTCTCACAGAAAGCGTACAATACACAAGTGGTAATTCTCAGTCCAAACGTTACCAAAAGCACGTCGTACTTTCTCTGTTGCGGCGAAAGTCGCCAACAGCAGTAAAGGAAGAGAAAAACTCACTGTAGCGGCTTCTGACTAGTATCACAATGGAATAGTCTCCTGTGGCCTGCACAGTGGCCTTATCCTTATGAGCACACCAGCAGACACATCAACATAGAAAGCGAAGTGAGAAAATGAAACGTGTACAGGACCATGGGCCCCATCTTTAAATGGTGAAGTGTTCCAAACCCATGGACTTGATGCCCATGAAATTGTATATAAGACGAAGCATGCAAAATAAGAAATGAGTAAGTGGGTTAGTCGCATCAAATAAACATTAATTAGTCAAAATTACTGTGACGTTGCCGGTTAAACCCCACAGACGTATAAGTCAATGCTAAAAAATGATTTGAAATAAACATGTTAAAAAAGACAGTTTCGTCAAATGGACCAGTCCCTCTGGGCATGGCAATTGTTACATGATTAACATACATGTAAGTTTCAAGCGACATATTAGTTGAAATCAAACATTCTACATTGTTTTTAAAGAAACTCTGCAAATGCATTTTACATCACATATAGGCAGGTTTTTCTACTTCAGTAGAGCCACAAGGTGCACAATGAACAAATTATTATTGCATGTCTGATGTAATCTATCACTCGCATTTGGCAATAACAACCAGTTCATATGTCTACTAAGTTGGGAATTAGGGATGCTAGCACATGGTCATAGATTGTAACTTAGACCATCTCTAATTAAAACAGTCAGCACAAATAGTTAGCACCCATATTGTGTCACCTTGTTCAATCTTTTAGGAAAACAAACAGTTCTCTGTCTCTATTTAGGCTGAGATCTACTGACTTCAATTTAGTGATCCAAGTGGCTTTAAGTTTCCACAAAGAGTGTGTCCAGTCTCCACCTCTACTGTGTTGAAATGAACCGCCATTGGATAGTTAATACCATTCCTAATAGCTCTTATACGTTTGTGTATTCTTTCTTTCAAAGGTTTAAACGTACTGCCAATATAAATGCTGTTACACACACAAATGACAGATTAGACCACAAATTTAGTTTTGCAGTTCATGAATGTTTGAGTTATACATTCCATAGTATTATAATATTTAAACGTTTTGATCCTGTCCACAGTGTAAGAGCAAACATTACAGTGTCAATATTTATAAAAGCCCACTGGTGGAGAGTGTAACCAGTGTGTCCCTTCCTTTTGTTTTTTGGGATTATAGAAACTTGGACAAAGTATGTTCCGTATTGTTTGCCCCTTTTAGCAAATAATACTGTTTGTGATGACATTATTCACAATAGGATCGACATTTAGAATATACCAATTTTTGTTGGGGATTTTGTACAACATGTGACATGGAATTATAGGGAGTAATGACTGAAACCATTTGTTTGTTATCATTTTTCTTCTTAGTTTTTTGGTCTGTAAGTAGTTACGTTCTAGAGCCATTACCCTTTTCTTAGCCTTCGCAGTTATCTCCTGGCTATATCCTCTGGTCGTAAATCTCATCAATGCCTTACTCCTTTCTGTTTTAAACACCTCTTCCTTGCTGCAATTCCGTCATATGCGTGGTAAGCAGAAAAAATATTTTTAGCATTTCTACAGTACACAATATACTTAAGGGAAAAATTTCTAAGCATAAAGTCTTTTAGTCTAAATGTATGCAATTTGAAAAGAATCATGCGATTACGTTTATGAAAACGTCTCTTAAATACAGAAAAAAAAGTCGAGATCATTTCATAACATAACATGTCATAGCAATCTTTCTATTAATAGGAATGAGGCCTAAATAGTTTTTTTAGTCAGTCTTCATAAAATGACTTGTTCTCTAGGAATAGTTCTACTTTAAGCAGATTAGTCTGTGCCAAAAGTTCAATGTTTTGGAAAGAGAAAAAAAACTACAACTTTGTTGTGAAAATATAGTTCCAAATGTGGCGAGCAAAGTTCTATAATGTTTTTTATTTAGAACATAATCTTTATCGTATTAAATCACCTAGGAAAATGCAAAGGGGGTGTAAAATGTGGCAGGCAATGATAGACCATTTAGGCCCGTTGGAATGACCTTTGTCTGATTGTATATGATGGTATTGCTCCTTGTAATGTTTCTTTATTTTTTTTCTTGGTTTCGTGTATATCTGCACCATAAGTCCGTATATATGATGTCCGGCTATGACTTAATGTTTTTGTATATCTGGCTTTGAACTGAACCAATAAAAAAAAAAAGTTGAGATCATTTCATAACATAACATGTCATAGCAATCTTTCTATTAATAGGAATGAGTCCTAAATAGTTCTTTTAGTCAGTCTTCAGAAAATGACTTGTTCTCTAGGAATAGTTCTACTTTAAGCAGATTAGTCTGTGCCTAAAGTTCAATGTTTTGGAAAGAGAAAAAAAACTACAACTTTGTTGTGAAAATATTTATTTATTTTATTTATAACAACATTTGTAAAGCGCGAACGAAGGCCCTTGGGCATCTCGGCGCTGAAGTTACTGTAGTGTTTAACCAACAAGGGGGGCTGAGGTTCATTGATTAAAAAGCCAGGTCTTAAGTTGCTTGCGGAAAGACCAGAGGGAGGTGCTGGTTTTGATTGAATGTGGCAGTGTGTTCCACAACTTCGGTGCGGCTACAAGAAATCTTCTATCACCCCATGTGACAGATTTGGTTCAGGGGACCACCAGTTCATATGAGCTGGATGAGCGCAGTGTTCTGGATGGGCAGTAGGGGATGAGATTTTGGTGAAGAACGCGGGTCCAGCATTATGTAGAGCCTTGTATACCAGGCACAGAGACTTGAACTTGATCCTCATTCTCACCGGTAGCCAGTGAAGCTGTCTTATAGTGGGTGACACCGGTTGGTATTTGGGAATTCGCCCTAGGAGCCTGGCGGCTGCATTCTGAATAGCCTGCATTTCCAGTAGCAATCTCTCCTGGGCACCTAGAAACAAGGCGTTACAATAGTCTAGGGTAGACAAGACCAGGGAGCTCACCAATGTTTTGCCGGCATTCTCGGGTAGGAAAGGCAGAATTTTCTTGATAAGCCTTAGTTTGTGGAAGGCTGAGGAGGAAATCTGGTTTGCGTGTGGTAAAAAGTTCAGACAATTGTCGAACATGACTCCCAAGTTCCTCACCTTGTTGACCGGGTTTGGGGGCTGGCCCATGGATGAAGGCCACCAAAGGGGGGACCACTCCGGGGATAGGTTGCCAAAAATGACAACTTCCGATTTATCGGAGTTTAATTTCAGGCAATTATGAGCCATCCAGCTCCCAATTGCCAACATGCCCTGATTGAAATTGTTGGCTATTTTAAACCCGTCATTCTTGACGGCGAGGACCAGTTGAGTGTCATCTGCGTAGGAAGTGAGGCTCATCCTGTGTGCCCTGATGACTTTGGCAAGGTCCGACACATAAATGTTGAATAGTGTCGGACTTAGGGATGAGCCTTGAGGAACTCCACATGGCAGTGACAGGGGGGAGGATTCAAAAGGTCCGACAGTGACGACCTGGGTCCTGTTTGTCAGGAAGGAGGCAAGGAGATTCTTAGCATTGCCTCGGATGCCTACGCTCTCGACACGGTCGACAAAGGTGGCATGGTCGACCGTGTCGAAGGCCGCGATAGATCCAAGAGGATCAAAACAGCTGTTCCTCCCGCATCCCGGATGGATCTGATATCATCCGCCGCTTTGACCAAGGCGGTCTCAGTTCCATGGAATTGGCGGAAGCCAAACTGAGATTCATCCAGTAATTTGTTTTCCTCGATAAAGGAAGAGAGTTGGGAGTTCATGATTTTTTCCACTATTTTCACTAGTAGTGGGAGACTGGCAATAGGGCGGTAACTTTTAAGTTCTTCCTTGTCGAGGGTGGGTTTTTTGAGGAGCGGTTTTATAAGGGTTTTTTTTAATGTCTCTGGGTAAATACCTGTACAGAACATGGAGTTGCAAATAGCAGTCATAGCCGGAAGAACTGCCTCCATGATCGGACGTAGGACCTTCAGGGGACATGGGTCTAGGGCCAAGCACGATTTGATGGACGATACGATGTTCTGTACCTGTGAACAAGTGACCTCTCTGAACTGCGGAAAGATGGGACCCTGATGGTAAGTTGAAGGCCTTTGGGAAGGGGTGGCGTTGTTGGCAAAAATCCGATAGATATCAACTTTGCTAAAGAAAAATTTGGACAGAGCATCGCAAAGAGCTTGGGACGGGGGAGGTGTAAGATCAACAGAGAGACCAGCTAATTGTTTGGTGGTCTCGTATAGAGATTTATTCGAGTTTTTTGCAGTTTGTATTTTATCACAGTAATACTTTTTCTTAGCGTCAAAAATAAGGTTTTTGTATTTTGCCACTGATTCTTTGTACAAAGATTTGGCTTCGACTGTGTAATCTTTCCGCCAATGTCTCTCTCTGTTCCTGCACTGTTGCTTTTGTGTGCGTAATTCCTCAGAATACCATGGGGCCGACGGGGTTGATCTATTGGGAGACCGTTGTTTGACTTGAACCAAGTCTGTGGCCGCAGAGCTCACCCAGTTGTAGAATTGGGAGGTAGCGGCGTTAGGGTCGGAAGATAGTGTGGGGGAGGTGTCTTTAAGCAGGGTTTCCAGCCTGATTTCGTCTATGTCATCCCATGCCAAATAAGGTTGGCGGGGATTGGGGTTGGATTTGTCAGCCAGGGAATCCTGCGCTGGCAGAGATGCCAGGATAAGATGGTGATCAGACCAGGTTAAGGGAAGTATTTGAGTGACTTGGAAGCCCAAGGCATTGGTGAAAATGCCATCTAACGTGTGACCTCCTTCATGTGTGGGGGAATGAACCAAGGAGAGAAGACCAAAAGTGGACTTGTCGGCTAAGAGCGTGGCAGTATCAGGATTGTCTAGGGTGTCAAAGTGAAAATTAAAATCACCTAGAATAGTGAGGGAGTTGTCAAGCGCAGATGCTTCCAAAAAGGACCTAAGATCAGCAATGAAATTGTTCCTGGGCCCAGGAGGTCGATAGAGGAGAATCCCTTTGAAGGTATGAGAAGGGGACAGTTTGATCGCAAATTCTAAGGCTTCACAGGAGGTTTGTGTAATCATTTTGGGCCTTACTGCGAAGGTGTCACGGGCAAGGATGGCAATGCCACCGCCTTTTTTCTTTATTTGCCTATCCAATCTGTGAGTGGTAAACCCAGCAGGAACGGCAATAACAAGATCTGGGTCGGACGCCTGACCCATCCATGTTTCTGTCATGAACAGAAGATCAGAAAATATAGTTCCAAATGTTAGAAGTCATTGTTTTGAAAAAATGAAGGCCGAATTTCAGAGTTCAGAGAACACTGTGTCTATGACTCAAAAGGTATTCTCGGTGTCAGGAGAAAATATCAAGTCGTCTAGGCTGGCAAAGAATTTGTCTACCACAGTAGGTGAAAGTGGAACCACTTGATCCAGCAGATCAAATGTGCATAGATGAGAAGCATTGCCGTCAGCGCTTGTTGCCGCGTTAGCAATGGTCATATCAGATAGTACCTGTGTGCCTGGTGTTTCTCGTACCTCACCCTCAGTTAGACTTACTGGTGAGATCTCAATGAATGCTGTCATCAGGATCTGTAGCCGTTGGGGACAACACAATGCATGAGCTGTTACAGGACCTAGCAAGGCATCGACATCCGATGGCAGGACTGATGGAAGAGTAAGACAAATGTCTAACATGCATTCCTCTCCGCAAAGCAGGCATTGTAGAACAGGTAAGATGCAATCTTGCCAGATTGGTCTGAACAATAGAAGCCATGTCGTATTCAGATCTCTTAAACAAGCCAAGCTGAGAATCTGTGTTATCCTCTCACGATACCTCTGGGCACTGACCGTCTGTTTCATGATGTTCTGGGTATCGCCGGTTACTGGACTTGCCATATCGGAGCAGAAGAAATAAAAATAGTATTCCTGCTACGAGTCCCAAGATGAGAGGCAGGCCGCCGAACACAAAGTGCATGAAATTTGGGAAAATGCAGAGGACTGCTTCAAATGGTGCTAACAGTCCCGAAAAATCATCTTAAATACATATGCGATGCCACTGGAATCAGACATGTTTAAAATTTGACTTAACATTTCTGCGAAATGTACAGGGCAGTTTGTTGATAATAATACATATATCTCTGCAGATGTCCTTGCAACTTGCAGATCATACGTTTCTTTTGATGATGTCAGTGGCACAGATTTTTGCAAAAGAATGGACTTTAGTCTGCTTAAAGTATCAATTGATATAGAAGAGATATTCAATGAAGGCCATATTGCCGTCTGACTGTCTGAATTGCCAGTTGGATACAATACTTGCATACAACAAGTGACCATGGACGACACACTAACCTGATAAACTTTTCCTGGCACCATTCCACAGCAGCAGTGATCATTTAACATAACGTGACTGCCATTGGATAGCTGCCTGAAAACGGGTTCTATCAGTGTGGAGGGAGTACCGTGCAGGTAGCATGAAAGTTATTCGCAGAACCATCTTCCGTGTAAAAAATACCCTGGCACAGAAGTGTACCACTTAGTGAGTTTTTACAATTTTTCCCACTAAAGAATACTTCTTTCCCCTTATTCCAACAACTGTGTGCATATGGTAAAGTCCATGTTGACTTAATGTATTCTTTACCCAACCTTTCATACAGGCCTTCTGGTATATGCTGTAGACAATACTTAAAGTGGAAAATCGTCACTGGAATCATGATGGTGCCATGAATTATCCATTCTATTACAGGTTTCTCAGAAACTGTCAATGGTACTCTTTCCAGTTTTTCAATGCTCAGCACCGTATAGTCTGCTCTTCTTTGTGCCAAAGAGATTTGTTTATCTGTAAGGTTAAACCCAGTAAACAATGACGTTGTGTTGATAAGCCTCCATGGCACGTAGCCTGAACGCAGATTTTGCAATATCCAGTCTAGCTGCATTATAGAACGTAATTGAGACTGGCCATGTTGTAACATTAGCAAGTCTTGTTCCATTATGTCAATTGCAGAGAATACAATGCTGTCCAATGAATATATTCTGGAGGACAGAGTAGTTAACCCATTGTCCACTACAGAGAGAGCTTTCTCCAAGTTAATACGATCAATTTCTCGTATTCTTTCTGTAGTTTCTAATTGTGTTATTTTCCAAGCTGCATTGTACGCAGCATATATACCGGTGTATATGAAACGTTTTTGCCGTGGTTTGCGAGGTCCCAATAAGAAATCTCGCAAATCATTGCTTTCTTTAAGTAAAGTCAAGTGTTGTTTAATTTCTGGAAGTGTAGAAGTTTTCAGCCATTCAAGGCATAGTTTCCCTACACTATATGTTGTTACTATCCCTGGATGTTGTCTAAGGGAGTATCTTGGATTTGGCCTGTTAAGAATTAAACCCTGTGTTTTGTTCAGGAATCTATCTTGACAGTTATTGGTGTCTGTGGGCCAGATTAACCATTTTTCCCAATTAGGACTAGTTCTGTTCAATTTGAAAACATATTGTACGTCTATCTCCCCTTCTGTAGTTTTGTTATTTTCAGGTACGGGCTTTAGTATAGACGGTTTATTTTATTCTTTTATTTTTGCTATGCCTAGACTAGAGGTTTGTTGCACAGTGTCTTTTTTTATTTATTTTTTTATTTTATTTTGCAGTTATTTCAACAGTCAGCTGTACAATGAGCAAAAAGAAAAAATATATCAAGACTAGAGCAAATGAATCAGGATATCAGATATTAAATGATACTTCTGACATACAAACAATTATTATAGGGTACTTAAATCACATTAAACCCAGTTGATTATAGGCTCCCATATTTTTAAACCCAATGACCTTTCATCCCTTTAAGTTTATACATTGCAATTTCTAAACGGTAGATAGAGAGCAATTTGGAGCGCCAATGATGGAAAATTGGAGGTTCAACATCAATCCATCTAGAAGTAATACAATAACGAAAAATTGACATACAAATAAACAAAAAAGCTTCTTCAGCTGTCGATCTAGTACCTATGTGATCCGTTTGTATACCTAAAATTACTAATTCAGGGGTTAACTTTACATTGAGTTTTAAACAATTATTAATGAAAAGTTCTATATCAGTAATAAATTGTGAAAGTTTCCGACAGTTAAAAAACATATGAATAGAATCCGCCCCGGTCTTGTTACATCGGTTACAGCTATCATCAGCACCTGTTTTCCATCTCGCTATTTTAATAGGAGAATAATACAAATCAAAGATTGACATGTAATGTTGACTTTGTAGTGAGCCGTTAAAAAGAATCTTAATTGATAGTTCAATTGATCTTCCAATATCCACGCTCTCAAGTTCAAATTTCCTTTTCCATTTGCTCTCTACTAATAAAATATCATCTTCAAATTGATTAATTGCAGTAGCGTAAATTAAACCTATTTTTTTTACTTTCTTACTTATTTCTAAAATAGAATTTTTATTCATACAGCTATTATCAAGAAGGCCTTTAGATTCTAAAAAACTTCGAATCTGAAGGTATTTAAAAAAATCATTTTTAGACAAACTATATCTAGCTTGAAGATCTGCAAAAGAAATAAGTTTAGAATCTTGATATAAATCTCCTAGTACGTAAATGCCGGATTGATACCATCTTTTGATAATTTGATCATGGAAAACTGCTGGCAAGCTATGGTTATTCAGAATAGGAGAATAGTAGTGAATTTCTTTTAAACCTACCATTTTCCTCTTTATTTGTCGCCAAATAGTAATTGCCGCTATAATAATTTTAAATTTGGTTTTTTGTAATAGCTGGGTTCTAATATTTTTACCAAGCTTTGTGATACTTTATCACCTAACAGTAATTCATAAACAGACGGATACACTGACTCCTCAATGGTAACATCCCTAAAAAGTAATATGCCCATATGTCTTAAAAAGATAAGCCAATAATACAGCCGGAAATTAGGGACTCTCCAGCCGCCTCTTGATCTTGGCAGACTACACCATTTTAAGGCACGTCTTGAGCGATGGTAGCCCCAGAGGAATCTAGATACCATTCTATCAATTTTAGTAAAATAATGTGATGAAATTAGTAAAGGGATTGTGAGAAACAAATATAAAAACTTCAGAAAAATTAACATTTTAATAACATTCACACGGCCGAACAAAGAAAGGTGTAGGTTATTTAACCTTTCTAACACCTTATTAGAGGATGTGGAAGTACGTTTAATGAATTATTGATCCACAGCTTTCCATCACGCCTCTGGGGTTTCGTGCACTATATGTAGCCACTTATATTACTAGTTTTTCTTCAGTTACTCATGGTGGCCGGACAGAGCACATAAACCCACTTGATTTCAAGAGGGCTGCGTTTTTTTTCACGCCTAATTCACTACTTAAACACAAGCTGTTTTTCTTTTCCTGGCAGCACTCCTTAGTTTCTTGAATAAAAATATGTAATTTCTCGATAGATATGTAAAATAGACCTTTGTTGCTGTTTTGTAGGTCCTGAATAATCTACATCATTGAAAGTCAACACTTGCAATTTACAAACTTTTCCTTTTACCTATACATCACCTGACGAAGGGTTGAGTTTAAACCTGAAATGCATTGGGATTTTTGACATCCTCTCATGAACTTTGGTTGTTAGTTTCAATGAAACAAGAAATGTTAAATTGAGATTGTGATTTTTAACATTGCCTTTTGTCAAGTTAAGAATGTATGAATAAGAAATACCATCATATATATTTTTTGAATTACTAACTGTTACTTTTGCCTTGAAGAACATTCTATGGAATATAAAATAAATATATAATACTTGTGCAAAAAATGATAAATATGTGTTCAAACTTTTAAAAGGCTGTTTGCCTTACAGCAGTGCCACCAGTACCTCAGGGTTTTCCTTGGGCTCATATTTACATTGTTGTTGCGTTTTAGGGAGCAGGGCACGCCCCCTTATAACTGGTGCGCACACTAAAACTGAGTACTCGGAGATAATTTTGATTAACTGGAGCAATTAGGTGTGCAGGTCCACCCCCATAACAGACATAATTATCTCTTCGCCATGTGGGCACTCCCTGACAAATTCAGATGGCCAGTCTTGTTCAGCTAGAAAAATGTCATGGCCCTAAGAGAGCTTCTCCAAAAAGAGTGCTCTTATTTTTCTAGTTATGTCCCCCTCCATCCGGAGTGTTACTTCATATAACTTATGGGGTATACTAACCCTGGTGTCTGCAGTTTCAACCTGAATGCATTCATTCAAGTCCACTGTCTCCAGATGATCCTTCGGGATAGCTCCTGGTCTACCTAGTGGACCAAGCCTGGTAATGTGATTTTGATGTTTTAGGGCCCTATAAACCAGAGCAGATGCTCTTGGTAAGTTAGTGGAATTTCAAAGTCCTCAAAAGGAACGTATTCCGCTGGAGGTTCCTCTATTTTGAAGTAGTGGAACTCCGGTGTTACTGGATTTGCTTGTGGAGCAAACAATTGGGAGTCCATCCCTATTTACAGCAGGGGATGTTACTTTATTTCAAGACCTTGTGGCTCTACAGAATGAACAATTTGCTGCAGCGACTAATCTTGGCTTAGAGATGACCGACATGAGCGGAACTGTGAAAACACCTTTTAAACCAAACATGACAATTTGGATGTCTTATCATGAACAGGTTACATTGGAATTGAAACATCTATACAAATCAATCAACAACGCGAGCCATATATGCAGCCAACAAAATCACTGCTACATACAACTCATGAAAAAGCTACAAAACAACAATAACCTTATAGTAAGACAATCAGATAAAGGAGGAACTGTTGTTTTGTGGCTGCGCAAGTTGTATATGGAGGAGGCTTACACTCAATTAAGTGATAATGAATGTTATAAAAAAAGCAATATCCATATTGTAAAATCTGCAGGCTTACCTCACATAAAGGATTCATCAAATGCCCGACGTGCAAAGCTTGCAAATTTGCAAACAATAAAACAAGCTATACAACCCCATTCAAGTCAGACCCGGTATTCATCAGTAAAAGACTGTTGAAAGACGGAGTTTGCTGTATATGTGCTGCAGTGTCCTTGTGGTTTAAGATACATTGGTAGCACTAAGCTCCCAGTACACAAAAGGATACTCCAGCACATAAGGGCAATTACAAATAAGGATCAAGGCTAGGCACTTTGAGGTGAGCCATGACAGTAACCCAACACACCTACTGTACTTTTTGTTTGATTCGATTTCCCCTCTGAGAAGGGGAGGAAATCGCGATGCCCAACTCTGTCATGTGAAACAAGATATATATTGGAGCTCGATACAAAGAGACCAGCAGGGTTTAATGCGAGTGAAGACGTCTACACTTACTTATAGTGGGTGTATAGGGGCATTTCAATATTTGATGTACTGTAGTAGCGGCAGCTTAATAAAATAAAATAGTGCATATGCAGGGATGACCAATATTTTCCTTGTTTTGAATTTACAACCTAAACCTTTTTAACTATATGAATTTGTTATTTATCATTTCTACACTTTATGGCACTGAGTCCTTTTTGAACCGGAAGGTTCAAGTGGGTGACACTTTTCCTTGCTCACTTTGCCACTGGATTCAAGCTAGCCTGGCTGATGATGGCTGTTTAGCCAGAGACCGGTCCCAGGATGCTTGTTTCCGGTCCAGGAAAGACATGGCTTAACAGTTCGGGCAGGACTGTTCCCATGAGGCACAGGGTCAGACTGATTTGCATATGGCCATGTCTGAACTGGGGTGTCGGGGTGCGCTAAAGAATGATGGTGGATTAAACCCAGATCAGTTGACTGGGGTGAGTGCTTGCATTGTTCAAACTTCATCCATCATCCCCTTTGGTATTGCATTGTTCGCCCTAGGTTGGCAGGGTATGCCCAGACGTGGGTCCCTTGCTCACTTTGCCACTGGATTCAAGCTAGCCTGGCTGATGACGGCTGATTAGCCAGAAACCAATCCCAGGATGCTTTTTTCTGGTCCAGGGAAGACATGGCTTGGCAGTTCTGGCTGGACTGTTCCCATGAGGCACAGGGTCAGACTGATTTGCATATGGCCCTATCTGAACTGGAGTGGCGGGTGAGCTAAAGAATGATGGTGAATTAAACCCAGATCAGTTGACTGGGGGTGAGTGCTTGCATTGTTCAACATTCCTTCCATCATCCCCTGTTCTCAGGACACCCCCACGCCGCACGGCCACCACCTGTGTGAGTGCCCCTCCCTGCTGCTCGCAGCCTCGTTGTGCTGTTTTGCCACCCTAGCTGCCTGCCTCGCTGCTCCCTGCCCCTCCGCCGTGTTTTCGCAATTTATTGTGGTTCTGCTGTGTTTTTTTCATTGCCTTCTGTTTTATCTTTGCTGTTGTCCCCCTGTGCCTGTGTGCGTTATTATTGCCTTTGTATTATTTTTATTGTCGTCCCCCTGTGCCTTGCCCACCCCGCTCCCCGCTTCCCGCCGTCGTTCACGCGGCCACGCCCCCTTTTGTTTTGTGTCCTCCCCGCTCCCGCCTCCCAGCTGCTCCTCCCTCCCACTTAGCCATAAATGGCGACCGTGCGAACGCGCAGCGGGCGCGCCGATTGTGCGCCGAAGGCGCACCAAAGGCAAGCCCGTCTGCGCCCGTCCGCGCCTGGACCGCACCCAGTGCCAGGACCTCTGGTCCCCACCGCTGCAAGACGACCCGACAGACCTACGACGCCGCGGCCCTCAACGCACTCAATGCCGGCCGGAACCCCACCTGCTGCCGGGCCGCCCCGAAACGCATTCACGGACCCTTCACCTGCACAACCTGCAAGTTCACCTGCCTCCGAACCTGCTCCGCGCCCGCCAAGCCAAACTCCAGCAGCGACCTCAAGTGCATCCTGCTCAACACACGCTCCGTCCACAGACACGCCGTGGAACTATGGAACCTCCTCGACACAACATCACCAGACATCGCCTTCCTCACTGAGACATGGATGAACGCCTCCTCAGCCCCCGACATTGCCATCCCGGATGGATACAAGATCATCAGGAGGGACCGCGTCAACCAGGCCGGAGGAGGCATCACCATCGTCCACAAGAATACCATCCGCATCACGACCGACGCCGACGACACCTTCGCCACCGCCAAACACCTCCACTTCCAGATTCACACCGACCCAAAGACGACCCTCAGAGGCACCCTCATCTACAGACCCCTGGGACCATGCACACAATTCAGCGAAGACATCACGGACTTTATCAGCCCACACGCCCTCCCCTCCGCCGACTACATCCTCCTAGGGGACCTCAACTTCCACATGGACAACAACAAGGACCGCAACACCATCACCCTGCTGGACAACCTCGCCAACCTCGGACTCAAGCAACTGGTCAACACACCCACCCACAACGCCGGCCACACGCTTGATCACGTCTTCTCATCCAGCAAGCACATCACCTTCAGCCACTCCACTGGACTCCACTGGACCGACCACAGCTGCGTCCACTTCAGCTTCAGAAAAACCACAACCCACCACCAACCGCAACAGGTTCCTCACAGGAGCTGGAGCACGATCACCGCCGACCAGCTCACCACCTCCCTCAGCCAGAACCCACCTGCCAGCACATCGGACCCCAATGAAGCAGCCCGCAACTTCACGCAGTGGCTGACTGCCTGCGCCGACGACCTCGCACCACTGAAGAACCCTCCCAGCTGACCCAGAAGCAAGAAAGCCCCCTGGTTCACCGACAAACTCAAGGACTCCAAGAAGACCTGCCGCACCCTCGAGAAAGCCTGGCTCCTCGACCAGACCACTGACAACATGACCGCCCTCAAACACGCCACTCGCAAGCACCACCAGCTCATCCGCACCACCAAGAAGAAATCACTGAAGGAGCGACTGGACAACAACGCCCATGACAGCAAGGAACTCTTCAGCATCGTCAAGGACTTCTCCAACCCCAGCACCGGAAACAACCACATCACTCCTTCACAAGATCTCTGCGACTCCCTCGCCTCGTTCTTCCACCGCAAGATTGCCGACATCCACAATAGTTTTGGCGCACCATCCACGCACCCAACCACCGAACCAACGCACCCCACCGCCACCCTCCGCACCTGGACCACGGTGACCACCGAAGACACAGCCCGCACGATGAACACCATCCACTCCGGTTCTCCAACCGACCCCTGCCCCCACCACCTCTTCAACAAGGCCGACTCCACCATCGCACCCCAACTCCGGGACGTCATCAACACCTCCTTCAACACTGCCACCTTTCCGGAGAGCTGGAAGCATGCCAAGCTCAGCGCCCTACTGAAGAAACCAACAGCGGGCCCCACCGACCTCAAAAACTTCCACCCCATCTCGCTCCTCCTTTTTCCTGCCAAAGTCATCGAGACAGCTTGCCGCCTTCCTCGAGACGAAGGGATCCCTCGACCTCTCGCAGTCCTGTTTCAGAGCCAACCACAGCACCGAGACCGCCCTCATCGCAGCCACCGACGACATCCGAGCCCTGCTCGACAACGGGGAAACAGCGGCACTCATCCTCCTGGACCTCTCCGCAGCATTCAACACTGTCTGCCACCGCACCCTAGTCCTGAGCAACACCGGCCTCCAAGAGAAGGCACTGAAGTCGATTATCTCGTTCCTCGCCGGAAGAACACAGAGAGGCCGCCTCCCCCCGTTTCGATCCGAGGCCACCGAAGTTATCTGCGGCGTCCCGCAAGGATCATCACTCAGCCCCGCCCTCTTCAACGTCTACATGAGACCTCTCGCTGCCATCGCACGCCAACACAACCTCAACATCATCTCCTACGCCGACGACACCCAGCTGATCCTCTCCCTCACCAGAGACCCCTACACCGCCAGAACCAGCCTCCACGAAGGGATGAAAGACATCTCCGAGTGGATGAAGAACAGCCGCCTGAAACTGAACTCAGACAAGACGGAAGTCCTCATCCTGAGGTAATTGAAATTTTTATGGTCAATTGTGTCCCCTAACGTAGACCCCAACGGCTCCATGTACGCACTTCAAGTACATGTAAATTCCCTCCACGACCGAATCTGAAGACGCAAATACATTTGCGTCCACCGTTAACATGTCCTCTATCAGATCCAACATGAATGGATTGATAATTCAGTTCCTAAGTATACCGTGCCACCGTCTTTATATGGTGCACTTTCACGTTTTTCCTGGCTCTGCCGATCTAGGCCCTGATTTCTGTCTTCAAGCCACTTCTGCCTCTGTCTCTGAAAGCTGCAGCATGGAGATGCATCCCTGACCTCTGCCTTACTTCCTGCCAACCGAGCGGTGCCCGGCTCGGCCTGGTCTGTCTGCCAAAAACAGTATTTTACCTTCAAGTTATCAGCGTAGCCAGCTCAGCTTCTCGAAAACACATTCCTGTCTAGTGATTTAGGTAAACATATCCCCGGCTGCAGAGCAAAGAGCAAGTCTCCCTGTCTCCGTGCAAGTAATTTACAGTTCCCGTTACCATGGTAGGCCCCTGGCTTCGAGCATCCGCACGTAGACACGCAGACACCTATGCACGCACCAACATTCAGTATAGAGTAGCCTCTGCCCAAGAGACCTTTTCCTCTAGATTAAACATCCTCCAAATACTAGATATCAGATATGTTATAGGGACAGGTCGATCTGACATGCCAGACTTCTGTATCTTCTACTAGTGTTAAAAGTCAGATCTTTAGCTTCCTCCCGTTGCACGTCAATCACACGTCATATTAGCTGCGCGCGCATCCAGGCCACAGGTTTCAGCTGACTCTGCAGGAATTCTCGAAGCATCCACCCACTTATGACACTTTTCTGTGACGTTCCTAGTGTACGCCTCTGTGCACACCCATGTTCACGCCTTTTTGCTACGCACATGTGTTCTTATCATATACATTTCACTTGTCACGCCTACTGTATTCAATGCTATTGTGTCATTTTACTATATATGCCATGTACTGTGAATAAATCGTTGACATCTTTTCCTGCCATCATTGCATACCCGAACCCTTGTATTGATGGATTAGATCTCCATTGACTCGAGTCATTTAGTCATCGATTATGATTAAAACCCTTATGACTCAGACACCACGGACTCTGCTTCTCATTTGATTGAGCTATTTTCTTTAATTTTCCGAAATTATCTGGCAAACTCGTATACGGTAAAATATTTACCACATAATTTGGTGCCCGAACAGGGACCCCTCCCCCACCCCACGCGCCGGTGATGCGTCGCAGGCTTTGCCCCCGACTACAGCTGTGACGGACCCCATGCGCATCTGCAGGATTTCCTGTATCTCCCTCAGGCCTACGGAGGTGACGGAGACTGCGGCCGACATCCAGACGAGGCGGTGAGGAGTGCGGAGGATCCCGACCAGAGCCCAGCCGAGAGAGCAGTGTCCGAGGTATCGAGAGACCCACCTGTAGTGTCGAGGCGCATGCGTAGTGCGCAGCAGAAGCAGTGACGTCAGTCCAGTCCAGTCGAGTTTCTGAGGCCTTCCATTCCGTGCTTCCCGGTGAGTACCGTTGCTGGGGATGCATCTACACAGGTGCATTAATTTGTGTCCGGTCAAGACGGGTTTGGGTACACAGACCCGGTCTGCACTGTTTTAGCAGTGTATCTGTACTGTTTAGCAGTGCATCTAGTATCTAGTTATCCAGTTATTGTTGTTCGTTTCATGATGTTTAAATGTGTTTTAATGTCGTGGTATGAGTGATTGTTCGCATTTTTACTGTGTTTATAGTGTATAGTGTCTAGATCGAGGTAGCAATGCCTTTATTCTCGAAATTACGACAGATAGGAACTAGGAAAGGGATACTTGAAGAAGCTGTTCCCATCCCACCCAGGGACACTCCTGGACATTTTATGTACCACAAACACGGCTTAGATGCCATATTATTTCTCGACTTGTGGGTGGACTACACGAAAGACTTAGCAGAGAATCAGAGATGGCCCATTACAGGGACATGGGATGCCGAGTGCATCATGAGAGTTGAGGAGGCGTTGTGGAAAAAGAAAGCCAGACAGTCACAGAAAGATGCCATTGAATTATGGCGTAAAGAATCACATAGACGGACAGAGAAAGCACTCAGAAAAGCAGAGAAAAGTAGAGAGGATTCTGAAAAAGCCAAAGAAAAAGAACTACTAGAAGAAGGAGAACGAGTTAGAATGGAACAACACGACAGACAGAGTAATGCCATTATGACAGGACTGTATCCAGTCCTGGCCGAGGGCCTGCCCAAGGCGACCCCGGAAACACCGAAAGATCTGCCCCCTCCATTGGTTCCGACTAAATTACGTCACAAGACCGCAGCAGACATTTTCCTTTCGTCCTATTTAGACGACGTAGCTCCCGCCTATACCAATGTACCTGCCCATATACCTGTACCACCGGCTGATCATCTGCCCCCAGGTCCGCAACAACTGACCCCTCCCGCACCGCTTCCCGCACCGCTTCCCGCACCTACACCTGTTGTCACTTCCCCTATTGTTCTCCCTGATATTCATCCGCTTAATCCCTTTGGGTCTGGCGCCGGCCAGATTCCAACCCCGTTACAAATACCGACCCTACAGCCAGGTTATGCTCAAGCCTCCGCCTCAGGAGGTGCTACAGGAGGTTATCGCACCCCGCCACAAGTACAACGTATGACAATGAGAGAATTCGCAATGCAGCGTACACCTAAAGGAGCCCCAGCCGAAAAACTTAAAGAACAGCTTACAGATTGCAGATATGACACGGTGCCTGGAAAGACAGGACCCATGTTGTTAGCTTCCCTACGTTTAAGACGTGTTACAGATTATTTGATATTGCTACCAGAAATGCCAGACCATCTAGACAATATGTATCATTTTATTAGAACAGGAGAAAGACCGGAGTGTGTTGGTGAAGCCATGTCACGTCAGAAAGTTGAGACTCAAGGTTTAATAATGCGATTTTTGGTTAATTGTTTGATAAGGGAACAAGATCAGCCCAGCTTTCCACAAGGAGAGATGGATAGATTGATCAGATGGAGTCAGAATATATCGGAGGGTAAACATGATAGAGAGAGGAGTGTACATGCTATGGTTAGAAAGATCCGTAAAGAAATAATAGCAATACATGTCCGTCGAGAATCTGAAAGGCATTCTGGGTCAGAGGAAAAGGACTCCTCAGAGGAGGAAGAAACAGAGAATCCAGCAGAAACATCGCAACAGGCGAATAGAGACATAGTGGCATATGTAGGTAGAGAGAAACTCCCTAAACCGTACCCTCTTGATAGCCCCTTCAACAGACCCATTCGTTTAGAAAATAAGAAACGTTACCTTTGTCCGATACCAGAGTGATGTACCCTTGAACATGTATTTCAAGCTACTGACAAAGTACTGAAAGAAAGGGTAGGTTATCACGAACTCAATACCTTACGTGACCAGGAACTAGCCCGGTCCGCAGTACAGTGGGCCGGAGATGACAGCATATACAAAGACGATTCAGTAGTGCAAACATTTTTAAGTCTTACTCCAGAAGAACAGCGATTAGCTGGTATATACATGACCCAACACCTCATTATACAGTATGAAAACCAAGCATCTGATCCAGGTCCGTTATATAGTTTATTGCAAGACTTACTCCTGAGAAGATGGAGAGGTCTAGGTACCGATCTAATTGAAACAATCTTAGAACAACGTCACAAATATAGAACTTTCTTGACTCCACATCTTGTTTCCGTTCCACCCCCAGTCAGGCAACCATATCACCTAGACAAACAGAATCCTTTACGAGAAGTACATCCAATCCGGAACCCTGATGATACCTTTGCACGTGTGTATGTATACACGCCCATAACTAAAATGGAATTATTGGAAATGAAGAAAATAGTGCCCAGTCATGATAAAGACCCTGCAGGTTTCCACCGTGAAATAAAAGACATGTTACTCATGGGAGATTATACCTATCCCGACATTATGAAAATATTGAAAGTGTTATTGCCTGCCGGTATTTACGAGAAACTCAAAGAAAAAGAATGGGAGGTGGGAGACAAAAAGATTGATTGGGCTGCATTAGAAGCCGAAGAGACTGGTCGAACCCCAGGTGTAGGTCTTGGGGAGAAAACTAAAACGTTACCTGGATTGTTAGTACAGGTTTTGCCAAGATTGTTAGCAACTAAAAAGGAGGACTGGGATGCAATCTCAGCCTGCAAACAGAAACCCGACGAAGACACTAGTGATTTTTATTCCCGATTTGAGAAATGTTTTATTATCAACAGTGGCCTGAAAACAAGTAGCGAGTCATACCCACACCTTTTTGTGTCGAAACTAGTCGAGAATTCCCTGCCCCAGGTTAAGAACCGTGTACTGAAAGTCGAGAGCACATGGCAAGCTAATACGCCTTCCCAAATGTTACAAATGTTACAGTACCACCAGAACAGAATTAGGGAGGAACATGATCACGAACAGAGACGTATGAAAGACACGAAAATGAAGGTACTAGTTGCTCAGTCAGTTCCAGCTGACGGTCATAAAAGGGGTACGACACAATCAAATAATTCGAATTCGGCAGCTCCTGTTAAAGGGATATGCAACTATTGTAAACAGCCAGGTCACTATGTAAACGATTGTGCAGTTTTGAAACACAACATAGCCACGGGAAAAACTAAAGAGAGACTGCGTCCTCCTAGACAGGACCAGGTCCATTAACACGTTCCACAGAATGTCCAGCCTATGCAGGTTCCACAACAGACCGTAGCAGTACCGCTGCCACAGCCCATTGCCGCAACACAACATGTCACACAGCAGATGTACCAGTATGCGCAATCCGACTAACCCGATTACCAGCAATACACATGAAACAGCCTAGAGAGGGAGGTTGGCTTGCCCCTTATCGAGGTTCCTGTAGATCAAGAAGGCCCTTATGTACACAGTCAGGTATTAGGGAAGGATAGAAAATTTTTGATAGACACAGGGGCAAGCAGAACAACCATCAGTCATGAAGAGGTTCCAGGGGCACCCCTCTCAGGCTCATAGAATGTTTCCCTTGGATTTTCAGGAAAGCCTATAGTCAATGAAGTATCGAAACCTGTTCCTCTTGCAGTTGGTCCATTGTCCCGCACCACAGATTTACTGCTCACGAAATCATGCCCAGAAAACTTGCTTGGTATAAAGACCCTGAAAGCTCTAGGAGCTGTAATTTGTTGTTCTCCGGAAGGAGTAAGGTTGTTCCTTCGTGACTTTAAGGTACATTATGTATTGAGAGATTTTGACCCCAGGTTACAGAATGTTCCTGCACATTTATGGGCAAAAGGCCCCACTGATGTAGGTTGTATGCACATTACTCCATACCGTGTCACACTCAAGCCAGGAGTAGTACTACCACGCATTCGACAATACAAGTTACCACCAGATGCTGTAGTGGCTTTACTGAAAATCATTGACGAGCTCATTGCACAAGGAGTGGTTGTAGAAACCGACTCCAATGTTTGTAATTCCCCGATCATTCCAATTCTTAAACGTACAGATCCTAATGCACCTCCTGTTTATCGATTAGTCATCGATTTACGAGAATTGAATAAATGTATTATACCACAGTATCCCGTGGTCCCAGACATTTCATCCCTATTGACTGCTATTGATTCTGAGGCGACGTTCTTTACTGTAATTGACCTCAAGAACGCCTTCTTTAGTGTCCCCATTGATCCGGAAAGCCAATATCTTTTCGGATTCTGTTTAAATGGCCGAAGCTTCAAATTTGCACGCGCACCTCAAGGATTCACAGAAAGCCCCAGCATCTACAGCCAAGCATTAAAATGACAACTTGACAGTATTCACATGCCTGCCAACACTGCCCTACTCCAATACGTCGATGATCTGTTGATCACCGCCCGTAGTGAACCAGATTGTGAACAAGCATCACTGACAGTTTTGCATTTCTTGGCGGACAAGGGACACAAGGTGTCTCCTTCGAAGCTACAATTCTGTGCCCAGCAAGTGGTGTACCTTGGGCACTAGCTGTCCAAGTGGGGTAGGCAGCTGACACCTGAACGAATTCAGTTAATTGCACATCTTCCGCAACCCAAGACACAGAAAGAAGTGCGAGCCTTTATTGGACTCACTTCCTATTGCAGACAATGGATTCCACAATATGCATTTCTAGCTAAACCACTCATACAGTTGACAACACAGGAGGCAGCGTCTTCGACTGTTCTCCCTTGGACTCAGGAACATACACAAGCTTTTGATGAATTAAAGAAAGCCTTATGTCAGGCACCAGTTTTAGCAACACCATGTTACAGCAAACCTTTTACACTTTTTGTTACAGAACGCGATGGCACAGCGTTGTCGGTTCTCACTCAGTTGCAAGCAGACAAACACAGACCGTGTGCTTATTTTTCGAGTACATTGGATCCAGTAGCCCAGGCCTTGCCTGCGTGCTTAAAGTCAGTTGCAGCGACAGCTCTAGCAATCCGACAAAGCGATTCCATTGTATTAGGACATCAATTGACAGTACAAGTACCACATTCTGTAGAGGTTCTTTTAAACAGAACACAGACTCAACACTTGACTGGAGCACGACTGACAGGTTATGAATTAACATTATTCCAGCCACACATAGAAATCAGACGCTGTAATACACTGAATCCTGCTACACTTTTACCATCGAGCACAACAGATCCCACTCCACATGACTGCGTGGAGGTAGTTGACACAGTTACGAAACCCAGACAAGACTTGACAGATGTCGCATTATCCGATCCAGACCTGACACTTTATGTGGATGGTTCATGTTTAAGAACAAGTACAGGAGAGTTAGTGGCCGCATATGCAGTGGCCACTGAAACTGAAGTCATAGAAACACATCGCATTGACACCCTGTCTGCTCAAGCAGCAGAGCTTATTGCTCTGACCCAAGCCTGTATACGAGCCAAGGACTTGAAAGTAAACATATACACAGATTCACGTTATGCATTCGGAGTCGTTCACGACTTCGGTGTCCTCTGGCAAGAAAGAGGTTTCTTGACCTCTCACGGAGCCAAGATACAGCATGGCCCCCTCATTCAAGCTCTGTTAGAAGCAATACATTTGCCTACAGCTATAGCTATCATGAAGTGTAAAGCACATACGAAAGTCACAGACAAGATTTCTCAGGGTAACGACTTTGCAGATCGACTAGCGAAACATACAGCACTGACTCATACTCAAACGACGGATATGACCAAGACAGATGTAACTTCACTGACATATTGCATGACAGTCAGGGACCCCACACAAGATGTCATCGACATACAGACACATGCTACTCCAGATGAAATAAAGAAATGGGCTGAACAAGGAGGGGTCCAGACAGACCAAGGATGGATGACGAAGGGAAAGACCACATAGTTTCTCCCCGACTCTATGGTTCAAGTTATCATTAACACAGCACATAGTCCAGCACATTTAGGAGAAAAATCCATGTTAGATAGTGTACAGAATCTTTGGTTCAACAAGCATTTACGAGCAGCAGCGAAACAGAAAGTGCGTACCTGCAAGATCTGTTGTCAGTTCAATCCAGGAAAAGGGATTCCCGTAGAGCAAGGTGGATTCCATCCTCCCGACTACCCTTTTGAAGTCCTCCAGATGGATTATATTCAGATGGAAAGATGCCGAGGATTCAAGTATGTCCTCGTAGTTGTCTGTGCCCTATCCCGATGGACAGAAGCATATCCCATCCCAGATTACACTGCCCCGACCACTGCCAAGCAGTTGGTTCATGAGTTTTTCCCTCGATACGGTTTGCCCCGTGTCGTGTATTCAGATAACGGTCAGCCATTCTCATCCGAACTAATGAAGCAGGTCTTGCTTCTATTGGGGTACCAGTGGAAGTTTCACTGTGTCCGGCATCCTGAGGCAGCAGGTCTCGTGGAGCGGCACAATCAGACTCTGAAAACTCGCCTTGCAAAAGTGTGTAAAGAGAAGGGAGTGGATTGGATAGTAGCATTGCCAGTTGCTCTTTTTTATATGAGAATGGTAGCCCACTCTAGGACAGGGCTATCCCCGTATGAGGTGGTCTTCGGTAGACCTCCTAATATGTGGGGGACGCCTCTGCCGCGAAAGATTACCGATGTTGATAGTACTATGTTGACAGATTACCTTGCTTCCTTGATGTCTGCACTACAATCATGTCGTTCACAGGTCGCGGCAGCCTTCCCAGACCACACCGAGGTGAAGCCCCATGAATTGGTTCCGAGAGACGTTGTCGTCGTTCGGAATTTTGACCGGTCAAGCCCGTTGGAGCCCCTTCTGGAAGGAGCCGAAGATCGTTTTGTTAACAACCAGGACTGCCGTGAAACTGGAGGGGCGCAAAGGTTGGGTGCACTCCAGTCACGTTAAACGATTTCATGGACTTCCGCCAAACTCTGAATCCCAGAACTCCCACGTACCAGTGACTGATACCAAACTCCCCCTTCTAGAGAAAACTCCCCAAGAGGAGTATCGCCAGAAATTGAGGTCTAGTAAGTCAGACAATTTAATTGTTTAAGTCCCCCCCTGGGTGAAGCGGTTAGGCAGTTCTGACAATGAATAAGTTAGACCCAAATAGAGAGAGAGATAGACAGGAGACCAAGAAATGAAAATATTGTAAAAGTCTCCGGAGCAGATGCGTCTGCACATTACTTATTATGTTTTTTCTGAGTCTTACGATTATTGTTTTTAGTTGGATGCTATATATGTATTTTCCTCTTGCACATTTTTCTAATAACACTGCAGAACACACGTTTAGTGCTCTACCCCCACACGAATTGTCTTATCGACTTGCGCTGCGCAACAATACATTCATTCGTATGTTACACCATTCTCACCAGATCAACAATGCTACTAATTGTTGGATATGTGGCCGACTCCCTCCCTATCAGAACTACAAGGGAGCTCTGCCTCTCTTTCCATACCCGTTTACACATAATGGTTCCTGTGGTGCCTGGTTTAGTTTAATATCTTCTATAGACACTGACTCTAAGGTTTCCCAAGGCAATTGGATATGGGGAAATCTGAACACAGTCATGAACAAAGCATGTTTCCCGAACGAAGAGGGTCTTCCACAAATGACAGGGACCGATCTAGAAAACGAAGTGTATGGATTAGGCAATTTTACACTTAACCTCATGATTCTAAATGTTCAGTCAGAAACCAGTCCAGACTTGCCATCCATATCAGTTCTACCAGTGAAAGGTGTGTTATGTGTCAGGAAGAATGGTTCAGTACATCTAGGTCACAGTGACTGTACTACTGTGGTCGAATTTAGTGATCAAGGCAAGTCTACTTTCAAAGCTTCCCGACATTCCTATTTTATATGTGGTCAGACAGCCTATGTCCGTTTACCTCCAGACTGGGATGGTACCTGTTTTATTGCATTCTTATTGCCACCAGTATTTCTAGCCCCATCTGACTATCACAGGAATTCCCGCCTTAACATTGTTAGACACAGGGGAGACATCCCAATAGTTGATCAGACTGAAACTACATGGGAACAATATACAGATTTCAATAAAGGATTCTTTTTCTTTGTAGGTCCTGTCCAGAATAATAAATTGATACGCAAATTAACTAGAACGTTAGAAGCAGTAGTGAACGAGACTACTTCAGCTTTGGGCAACTTAACAGAGGAACAGTCTGCTATGAGACTTGTTGTTCTTCAGAACCGCCTTGTCCTTGACGTCATCCTGGCCGATAGGGGCGGGGCTTGTAGAGTCATCGGATCCAGTTGCTGCGTATTTATTCCAAATAATGCGCCATCAGTCTATAAGGCCATTACCCGACTTCACGAAATTGCCCATCTAATACATCAGAATCCAGGCTCATGGACTTGGTCCGGTTGGCTCTGGAGTGTAATAACAGCCTGGGGATGGAAACTACTGTCTTTCCTAGGAATCATATTGGCCATAGTCTTCAGTTGTTGTCTATGTTTACAATGTGGGCCAGCGATTTGCGGCTTGTGCGCCACAGCTTGTGTTCCCCATTCAAGTGCACGTTCCCATTCCAGAAGAAAGAAGGAAGAGCAAATGATGTTATATGAACAGATTGATGGTCTCATGAACATCGACATATCATGAAGGGTCCGTAGGGGACAAGGAGGGAATGAGGTAATTGAAATTTTTATGGTCAATTGTGTCCCCTAACGTAGACCCCAACGGCTCCATGTACGCACTTCAAGTACATGTAAATTCCCTCCACGACCGAATCTGAAGACGCAAATACATTTGCGTCCACCGTTAACATGTCCTCTATCAGATCCAACATGAATGGATTGATAATTCAGTTCCTAAGTATACCGTGCCACCGTCTTTATATGGTGCACTTTCACGTTTTTCCTGGCTCTGCCGATCTAGGCCCTGATTTCTGTCTTCAAGCCACTTCTGCCTCTGTCTCTGAAAGCTGCAGCATGGAGATGCATCCCTGACCTCTGCCTTACTTCCTGCCAACCGAGCGGTGCCCGGCTCGGCCTGGTCTGTCTGCCAAAAACAGTATTTTACCTTCAAGTTATCAGCGTAGCCAGCTCAGCTTCTCGAAAACACATTCCTGTCTAGTGATTTAGGTAAACATATCCCCGGCTGCAGAGCAAAGAGCAAGTCTCCCTGTCTCCGTGCAAGTAATTTACAGTTCCCGTTACCATGGTAGGCCCCTGGCTTCGAGCATCCGCACGTAGACACGCAGACACCTATGCACGCACCAACATTCAGTATAGAGTAGCCTCTGCCCAAGAGACCTTTTCCTCTAGATTAAACATCCTCCAAATACTAGATATCAGATATGTTATAGGGACAGGTCGATCTGACATGCCAGACTTCTGTATCTTCTACTAGTGTTAAAAGTCAGATCTTTAGCTTCCTCCCGTTGCACGTCAATCACACGTCATATTAGCTGCGCGCGCATCCAGGCCACAGGTTTCAGCTGACTCTGCAGGAATTCTCGAAGCATCCACCCACTTATGACACTTTTCTGTGACGTTCCTAGTGTACGCCTCTGTGCACACCCATGTTCACGCCTTTTTGCTACGCACATGTGTTCTTATCATATACATTTCACTTGTCACGCCTACTGTATTCAATGCTATTGTGTCATTTTACTATATATGCCATGTACTGTGAATAAATCGTTGACATCTTTTCCTGCCATCATTGCATACCCGAACCCTTGTATTGATGGATTAGATCTCCATTGACTCGAGTCATTTAGTCATCGATTATGATTAAAACCCTTATGACTCAGACACCACGGACTCTGCTTCTCATTTGATTGAGCTATTTTCTTTAATTTTCCGAAATTATCTGGCAAACTCGTATACGGTAAAATATTTACCACAATCCTGGGACCATCAACCTCCGCCTGGGATAACTCCTGGTGGCCCTGGGCACTGCCCCCAAGCCAACAGACCACGCACGAAACCTGGGCTTCATCCTGGACTCCTCCCTCTCGATGACCAGACAAGTCAACGCCGTCTCCTCATCATGCTTTCACACCCTTCGCATGCTTCGCAAGATCTTCCGATGGATCTCGACCGAAAACAGGAAGACGGTCACCCAGGCCCTCGTCACCAACTATTTTTGCCCCAAAAAAATTTATGTAAATTCCTTTGTCTAATAACATTCCAACAGTAGAGTTTTAGTACTTTATAAGGTCATATAAATATAATTACTTATAAAGATATCCTGTTCTTACGTTTTCGTGAAATTCGAAACCAGTCACTCCTTATGACTATAGAAATTGACTAAGGCGCTTATAATAAAATGCTGTACTAACAAATTTAGAATATGTCTATTCACCTTACCCCTTCCAAACTAGGAAATGTGCTTTAGTAAAATGCAAGGGATACTGTTGGTTGTCCAGAATAACACTGTCTATTCCTGTGTATTTAGGTACCATTCTCACACTAGTTTTTGAATACATCATGTGTTTTGACACACATCAATCCTTAAAGACCTATCCAGTTCTCACCTTTTAACATATTCAGAAGCTAGTCATTGCTTATATAAGTCGGAAATACTCATAGCAACAGGTATAGAACACCCCTTCAACACAAAGTATTGTGTATGATGAGGACATATTTACATAGAGAAGAAAAGCTACACACAGTAATTTGTCCTGTCCTTCTAAATATAAAAGAGTATTTGAAAACACACCCTGTGACGTATTTTATGTTGAGCAATTTGGTCTAGTTTAATCCTGAAACTCCCTGGTCTCTACTAGCCAAGCATGTCTTTCTATTCAATACCATACTGGTGCGTTGCAGAAAGCTGTTCTGAAGCCATGTCCCATTTTATACATCTCTGTAATTAAACTCTGTGGCACTTTTTCAATATATCTTCAAAGATAGTGGGTCCCCAGGGACATTCAGTATGTATATTAACTTTCTCATATATCTTTAAAAGATACAAACCATCTTTGCACAGATATGTACTCCGTCCATCTCTTGTTTCTTCAGCTGTGTAGAAGCACAGCACATTCACCATTTTTTATAGTTACTTATGCTTACCTTAAAAATAAAACATAATAAAAAAAGTATATATTATAAAATTAGCATCTGTGGAAGACAAGAATAAATACAGTTACAATATATATTTTACAACACAGAATAATTTGTAAATCATTTCATTTGCCTTTTTTGCTGAAATATATTGAATTTCACTAGAAACAGTGAGTTCAATTGTACTCATCACATAACAGGGGCAATAAAACGACAATCAATCAACATTCTCAATAACAATCTAAAAAATAGAAATAAAACATATGTTAAATGTTTTTTTCTAAGAGAAATTTCTTACGTAAATATGAGATCTCAAACAATCATAAAATAACAAAACATTATTATTAATTTTCATACACTGTAAATAATGTTGTTTGGAAATATATGCTGACAAAATATACAACAAAATGTCCTTCATTGTTTTAGATACTTTTCTTCATGGCCAAATAGTATGCGTCAAATCCTTTGTTTGGAAGTTGTCCAATAGTAATCCTGAGCGTCTGCCTCCCAGCCTTCTGATCTCCGCCCGTCTCATCGTCAATGTACTCTGCCGCAGCCACATCACCCCCCATCTGAGAGACCTACACTGGCTCCACGTCGACAAGAGGATCACCTTCAAGCTCCCCACTCACACGCACAAAGCACTTCACAACACCGACCAGCCTACCTTAACAGCAGTAATCCTGAAAGGCCAAATTCTGTTCCTAAAACTTTGGCTTTAAGAATATTAGGTAAGAATTTGGTAATTCTTTAGGCAAACGTTATTTAAAAACCAATTGACTATCATTACAATGTATCCAACCTTTAGCACATTTTAAATAAGCAGTGTAATGTCCAGATGTTGTAGAAGGACCATCATGAAAAATAATTGCTACAACTTCAAAAGTTCTTCCTGATATTGATACTTGAGTAGCTACAACATTTTTAATTAAAGTTTCACATTTTCTTCCATCAGCTGTACATCGTTGTATCATTAAAATTACATACTGTCCATATCTTTGTATAAATAATCTTGATGAAATTTGTAATTTACATTGCCTACACTCCATGGGGCAGATTTATGAAGGACTTGGTGCCGGCGGTGCGTCACTTTTTCCCATGTTAAAAATGACGCACCGGCGGCGCAAGGCCTTCATAAGTCGGCCCCCATGTTTTGACTTACTCCTCTAACTAGGTTGTTAAAAGACACTGATTCACAGTCTGGTAAAGTCAAATATATAAATCTTTCAGTGTCTATGTTAGTGCTACATGTAAACAAACAATGTTCACAGTCATGTTGCCATTTATAAGAAAGGCCAAAAAGATTTTCAATATCTAAACCTTCATTTTCCAATACAACAAGCATATAAATTAGAAATTCCTGAAAGTCTTGCTGAATATTCGCGTAAATTGAGTACAACCAGAACAATGTCCAATACATTTCGAATACAAAAAACACAACGATGGAAAAAGGAGGAACAAATTCTGCGCTATTCTCAAAATAGGGGACAATCAATTCACCTATTTTCATGCCAAATGTTCACTGTGAAGTTAATCAAGCATTTCGTACATCATCACTTGCACAAGGGGACATCATTACACATTTTATTTTTTGTAATCAGCACATAAATTATTTTTATCTTATTTCGTATAGTCTTTTTTTCAAACAAACAACAAGAAATAATATATATGTTTTAGTATCAATGCTTCATACACCATATACAACTATATACATCCATATATGCACACCTATATACAACCAACAACAAAAACACTATTGACAAAAATGAAACAAAAACCAAAGAACTAGATAATTTTTCACCCTTAGAAGAAGATTGTAGCAAAGGCTAAGTGCCCTCCCATTAGGTCTAGGGGGTGCACTAGGAGGTCGGCAGACAACACTGGTTCAATGCATAAATTTTACAGAACCTAAATCAACATGTGTGTCACAAGGCATTACTTTCCGAAATCAATTTTTATATATGGACTCCTCCATTTTTGAAAGTGTCGACGCGGTCGCGTTTTCGGCCTTCCAACAAGTCTGGCCTCTTCAGGACAGGGAGATAAACAACAAGCAGACTCAATCCGGCAGCAGATGATAACCAATCACTACAGGTACATCCACTATTTCTTATCAACACCTGGGTTTGGTGCGTTAACAATCGCGTCTGGGTCCGTCTTTCCTCTCTATTATATAGTTTCCAAATGTCACTCCTCTGCATGTAAGTCCTATCTTACAATCACGCACGGGGCCGCCATCATGGTCGGGATCAAATACATTTCGAATATCAGAAACACTTTGTATTTTACTTTTATCACTACTACATTTCTCATAAACAGAATACAACAACAAACAAAATCTTTTTTCCCGATTTTCAACAATTTGCTTTTGCAAACTTTCAAGAAAAAATTAACAACTACATTAGCATAGCAGTTGACACCAGAACTATTTTCAAACTGATAACCAACAATCTCTTCAACAGTGTCCTTTTTCTTTTTGCTTGCAATCACAACTTCATCTAGTTTATTATTCTTTCTCTACAGCTTCACTGCAGATATTCTCATATCTTCTTTTTCGACCTACCACACGCTTTTCAAATACAGGATATTGACCTAAATCGGGAGCATATTCTCTTCTTAACCTATTATACTCTTTCACACAATTTGCATCTGCACTAATCTTCCTCTCTTCCTCTCATCAAAATCAATTAAGTACAATCCTGATAAAGTTCTGACTCGAGACAAAGCAACATATGCCATACCCTCTTTAAACACAGTACTTCCAATATTCACCAAAGCACGACCTACACTTAACCTTGAGATTTATGAATGGTCACTGTATACGCCAAAGATACAGGAAACTGTTTTCTGCGAACATACAAATCTTTTACAAGCAAAAACTGAGTTGAACAACGACTAAATTGTTGTACTTCTTCAATTTGATCACATTTGATTTTCAAAAATTCAATACCATCTCTGTTTACATAATTAATGAAATCAACAACTTTACCCACTGCTCCATTTACTAAACCTTTTACCACATTCAAATTATGTCGTAAAATTACCCAACAGTTTCTACATGCATATAGATATTCTTTCTCTACAGCTTCACTGCAGATATTCTCATATCTTCTTTTTCGACCTACCACACGCTTTTCAAATACAGGATATTGACCTAAATTGGGAGCATATTCTCTTCTTAACCTATTATACTCTTTCACACAATTTGCATCTGCACTAATCTTCCTCTCATCAAAATCAATTAAGTACAATCCAGATAAAGTTCTGACTCGAGACAAAGCAACATATGCCATACCCTCTTTAAACACAGTACTTCCAATATTCACCAAAGCACGACCTACACTTAACCTTGAGATTTATGAATGGTCACTGTATACGCCAAAGATACAGGAAACTGTTTTCTGCGAACATACAAATCTTTTACAAGCAAAAACTGAGTTGAACAACGACTAAATTGTTGTACTTCTTCAATTTGATCACATTTGATTTTCAAAAATTCAATACCATCTCTGTTTACATAATTAATGAAATCAACAACTTTACCCACTGCTCCATTTACTAAACCTTTTTCCACATTCAAATTATGTCGTAAAATTACCCAACAGTTTCTACATGCATATAGATTATTTTCAAAACCAGCAGTTTTAGATATAGATTTCTCTAAAGAATCCAATTTTCTCTTCAACTTTTCAGTCAAAATAATAGTGATTCCTTCCTGCTCTATTTTATCAATAGCTTTCAGTTGTATAATTTCTTCAATTTCCAACTTTAAATTTTCTTCATTGAATATAGAACATTCACGCAGTGTTGGCATTAAGCAGATTACAGATTTGTTTTCTTCAATTCTCATATATATTTTCTCTGGAACGATATTTTCATTGGGAATCAAATTGGAAAGTAATCATCTCTGTAAAGCTTGTTTTCCATGTTCAGTCACTTTTCCAATTCTAATATCTTGAATAATAGTTCCATAATCAGCATCATTTGCCTGTCGCATATTTGTAACAAGTTCCTTATATTCAAAATATGACCAAATGTTAACATTTCCAAAGCTACCCAAAGACTTTCTGGTATCTTAATGCGCAAGTGTTTCAAATACTGGTTGTCCTTTTACAGGAGTAAGTTGTAGTAGATCTCCAAAAACTATGACGTGTTTTCCTCCAAATAACACGTCGTACTCTGTTTCAAGAATTTGCTGCATTCTTAAATGCAGAATGGCAAGCATTAAGTTTGATACCATGCTTTCCTCATCAATAATGAGAAGTTTCATTTTCTTCTAGACTCTTGAAACTTCACAACAAGCTTCTCCAGATAGCTTGTGGTATTCCAACTTGTTTTCATGCTCTACTGGTAGCATTAGTAAACAATGTAAAGTAATTCCTTTAATATTGAGTACTGCCAACCCAGTTGGAGCAGTGACAACACAAGACAAATGCGACTCAGTTGTTTTCTGTAGATAAGTTGTAATTACTTTAATTTAAAAAAAACTTTTCCTGTTCCCCCTTGTCCACTCATGTACATTCGGATAGGTTGAAATGACGAGCATGAGCACTCTTTCTGTTCATGAAGTAATCCATGGTCAATCTGTTCTCTCACTTGGTCATATATTTGTTTTTGCTCAACATTTAGTTGTTCTTCCAAGTTTCCTAAGTTTGTTACATCTTCTTGAAACATTGCTGTTTCCACCTCATCCATGGCAGTTGCTGCTTCATTTTGAACAATCAGTTCTCCTAGTGGATCCTGACTCAACGGAGAAGAAGTTCGACTGTCTTGAAAACTGTCTCTAGCAATCTCAGCTGCAATTGTAGCTTCTTGCTCAATTTCGTCGTTCAACATTTTCAAATAATTAGCAAAAACAGGACATTCTATAGTATCTTTAGTTGCGTTGAACGAATCTTCGTAGCTCTGAAAATCTCCAAGTAATTCCAATTCTGAACGCCATGGCTTGAAGAGTTGCAAAAGAGCTAAATAGTAAAATTCCCTTTCGTCAGGAGTATCGCAATTCAGTTTACGGTGATTAATCAAATGTCCTTTTCTTCGTTTCACCAAACATCCTTCAGAACCAATCACAGCATATATACCATTATTGATGTTTTCTGTAATAGTCCGTTTAAAAGTATAGTTTTGCAGCACTTCATAGAGACAAATGTTCTCAAGATAATGACTTCTATTTGGATAATATGTATCCAACATATTTGTTTTCACAATATCCGTACTTTCCGGCTCTTTTTCAGCTAAATATTCAATTTCTTATACAGATTTAACTACTTGATTTCGTGTTGCAGCAAGACCTAGACTCACCCAAATGATTCTTCTAGATTTGGAGTATAGCCTTGCAGATGATAAGCGATCTGAGCATTCATACGCTCCAATTTCTCGATGAGATAACATCTTGAAACTGTAACTGTATAATTTCTTACTTAGACTCTTCTCATGGGAAATCTCTTCCCACATTTCCTTCAATTCCGTCTTTTCTGATTTTGTTATGTAGGATGTTACATATCGAGCAACAGCAATGGAATTGTCCGCAACGTATTGAATATCCATGTTAGCATTCCACATGGACAAAATAACTGGGTTGTAGTCATTTATATATTTTGACTCTTCCTTTCTTCTTAAGTTATAGGTTTTTTGTGGAGACTTTCTTGTGATAGTATGTCGCAAAGATGCCATAAAACTGTTCACTCTTCCTTTTGATATTACAGGATGTGGAAATCCAAAACGACATTTGGTGTAGAACTTGTCCTTAGATTTGTACTTTCGACGACAGTATTTCCCACAACGATGGCTTTGGAATCGCAAGACTTGTTGTCTTAAGTTATTTTCTTCTGTGCTTTTGGGTATAGCACATGTAGGATATTCTTCAATAAAAGATAACACAGTATCATCTGAATCTGTTCCGAATTTGGGGGCATCTTTGATCCATATTAGCATATGTATGTGAGGAGCACCTCTTTCTTGATACTCCTTTCTCCAAAAGAAATCCACAACTTCTCCTAGAGGAGGATTTTTTTTATTGGCGATAAAAGACATCATAGCTTCGAATCTATGATTGAAAAATCTGCATATATTAACTGGTTCCAAAGAGCACAATTCTCCAGGTGTCTTGTATTCAGTATTTACTATATTTGGAATTGCCTTTCGAAGAACTTGAAGTAAATCATCCCAAGCATATTCAGCACAGCTTAGAGTAAGGAACCATGTAGGAGTTCCTAAGTTTCTTAGGATACATTTAAGTTCTCCATGATGACGGTACCAGTACTCATTAGTGCCACGCTGACATGCCATGAGATTAATCAGCTGAGATTCCAAAACATTATCTTTCTGCTGTACTTTATGTTATGTTATGTTATGTTATAAGAGACTTATGGAAAGGGGCGACCACTCGGTCCCCCCGAACGTATGGTGGAGTACCCCGATCCCCCCGGGAGGCCATCTTGGGCGGGAGGCGAGTCTCGGCTGGTATGCCCGAAGCGGCGTAGCCGGGGCGCGCCTTTTCCCGCCCTGGAGTGGGTTGTCCTAGACGCTGACGCTGCCGGCCACGCCCCCGGAGGCAGGCGGAGGCGGGTTTACGCCCGCCCGAAGACGGATAAAAGGAGCAACAAGCCAAGAAAGCATCCTCTTGTTCCTGTGCTCTGAAGCTGCACCTCCCCGCTGCACGTGAGCTCGAGACGGAACGAAGAGCCAATTTTGAGCGTTGTAATTTTTGTCTTTGCTCTTTCAGATATCTTCGTTGGAGAATGCCGGGCAAGAAGGTCGGAAAGCGGGTCGGCACCGATCAGATGCTCCGCATGCTCGTGAAGGAGGTAGCCGAGTTGAAGAAACAGATGGCGGTAAAGAACGGGGAGGGAGGCCCGAAGCGAATCGTCGGACCAGCATTGCCGGGAGTTGTCCCTAGCGGGAGAGGCAAGAGGTCTAAGAGGGGGGCACCTGGGGGGGAGGCCCCGGTTCCCGATACACCGACAGAGGAGCCAATCCCAGTTCCGAAGGAGGGGCATCCGATCCCCGTGGTAGTCACCCCCGTGAACGGGGAAGATATGCCTCCCGAGTTGGCTGCACAACTGGCAGCGTGGTTGGGAAAAGATAGTGAGGGCACCACGGCGGACGACGCCAGGGCAGTAATGAGACAATTGCGGGAATCTAGAGAGGCTGCGAAGGCACCATCTTCTGTTCCCCCACAGGTTCCGGTGGCTGAGATTGCAGCAGGCGCGAGTTCGGCAGCAAGTACAGCACCTAGTTCAGGTAAGCGGCTACTGCCGATTGCGGGGGAGGGGTCTGTACCCTCACGAAGGGAGAAAGTGGCCCAGCATGTTCCACTCGAAATTAAGGAAAAGATTTGGGCTGATAAGTATGTGAACATGTTTTCTTTGCTTACTGATCATTACGAGATCGAGCATGTGAAGGGCCAAAAAGAGCTTATGCATCCGAGTGTTTGGCGTGCAAAAATGGCCGCCTTTAAGGTCAACGAGAACATAGGTACTTGGGGCAGAGCGTTGGCATTTTCACCTCCATTATGGGTGAGCGAAGGCCTGAGTTGTTGACGGAATTACCTATTTATCAGACACGTATCATGGAATATTCTCTAGCATACGAGGGCAATCAGTGGTTTTGTTATGACAATATTTTTAGGAAGGCTAAGGAGCACGACCCAGCCCTAACTTGGGATTGTTATGACTCCATTTCTTGGCAAAAAATGGAGAATTCAGGCATGTTAAAGGTACCATTGTTGGGGGGTATCGGGGGTGAGTCTTCCCGCCAAACCTCTGGGACACCCTTTCGGACGGGTGCAGGTAACGAGCATCACTCGAAGTCGAGTGGCAACGCAGGTAAAAAGGGGATTTGTTGGAATTTTAACAGGGGAAAATGTACAAGGCCTCAGGGGTCATGCAAGTTTAGACACGAATGTGGGGGGTGTGGACAGTCCTCTCATCCCGAGACGATGTGCAGAGCCAAAACGGGTGATAACGATGGTAGGGGAAGCGCCAAACAGGTCTGAAATAGTCCGAGGGGCGCCTTTACCTACCCCGGTTGATACCATGGCAATGATTCCTTGGCTCAATGAGTACCCGGATCATGTCTCCGCTGGGGTGTTGCGAGACGGGTTTTCGTATGGTTTCCGCATTCCGGTGGGGGATTTTCAGGGTAAAACAAGTGGTAAGAACCAACTGTCGGTCCTGCAGCATACGGCGGTGGTACAGATAAAGATTGGGAAAGAGGTGACTCGAGGGCGGGTTGCCGGTCCATTCGAGTTACCACCGGTTGCTAACTTTGTTTGTTCCCCCTTAGGGGTGGTCCCCAAGAAGGACCCGGGTGAGTTTAGGCTAATACATAATTTGTCAGCCCCACGAGGTCTTTCCGTGAATGATGCGATAGACCCGGAAGTGTGTTCGGTGCGGTACGCATCTTTCGATGAGGCCGTCGCCATGTTGAATCGCCTGGGGCCCGGAGCGCTGATGGCCAAATCGGACATCGAGTCAGCGTTCCGGTTGCTCCCGGTACACCCAGACGATCAGCGTCTCCTTGGTTTCATGTTTCAGGGTCGCTATTACATGGATAAATGTATGCCAATGGGTTGCTCCATATCTTGTGCTTATTTTGAAAAGTTCAGTTGTTTTTTGCAATGGGTATTCACAAGAAAGACGGGTTTTCAGCATGTGATGCATTATCTCGATGACTTTCTGTTCCTGGGGGCAGCCGGGGATCCGGAATGTGGACAGGCTTTAAAAGAGTTTTGTGTCTTAATGAATCACTTTGGCGTGCCATTGGCACCAGGTAAGACTGTGGGCCCCTCGACTTCACTCGAGTTTCTGGGGATCGAGCTCGACTCGGAGGAAGGTTGTTTTCGGTTGCCCAAAGAGAAGGTGTTGAAATTCAGGGCATCCCTTGAAACATGTATTCGAGAGACTAAGGTAAACCTGCATCAATTGCAACAAACGGTGGGCCAGTTGAATTTTGCCCTTAGAGTAATCCCAATGGCCCGCCCCTTTTCCCGCTCGATTGCACAAGCCATGGTCGGCCTTAAGGAGGGACATCACCGCACGAGGCTCTCGGCAGAGATTCGCCAGGACATGCGCATTTGGTTGGCATTCCTGGCAGATTTCAATGGTCGAGTTGTCTGGAACAAGCCGGCGGTGTCCTCCGAGGAGCTGGGGCTGTGGACAGATTCGGCGGGGAGTGTAGGTTTTGGCGCCATATTCGGTACGCAATGGTCGGCTCAGAAATGGCCGTCATGGTGGCACGAGTGCGGGCTGACAAGTAACATTGCTTTCCTCGAGCTCTTCCCTATTTTGGTGGCCCTGAAAACATGGCCTGAGGGGTTCCGAGATCACTCTGTGGTGTTCTGGTCTGATAACATGACCGTGGTTGAGTGTATCAATAGTCAGGCAGCACGTTGTAAATGGATTCTAAGACTGCTTAAAGAAATTGTATTGTTGTGTATGCAGTTGAATGTGCTCTTTAGGGCGCGACATGTCCCAGGGGTGCTGAACCAAGCGGCTGATGCGCTTTCTTGTTTCCGTATGCAGGCCTTCTGGGGTTTTCTGCCCACAGCGGACCCGGTGGCGGCACCCTTTCCCGAAGCTCTCTGGTCTCTCGGTGCCCCGAACTACAAAACCTCGTGGGAGAGAGTTTAGCACCCAGGACAAGGAAGGCATATGAAGGGGCGTTTCGTTCCTATTGGTCCTTTTTGGGTTCTGCTAGGGGGGAGCTTTGGGGCCAGGAAGAGTTTGTCGTAAAATTTTTGCTGTCCTTACATCAGGCAGGCAAATCAGTAGTTATGGCCCAGAGGCATCGGGCCGCCTTTCCTTTATTGCAAAGGCTCATGGGATCCAGGACCCGACAGCGTCTTTCGTGGTGCAGAAAGCGCTACGTGGGTGGCAACGCCTTGAGGGTCGCAGAGTAGATGAGAGACACCCGATAGGTCTGGATAGGTTGGCCCTGTTATTTTCCGTACTCCCTGCGACGTGTTCATCCCAGTATGAAACAGTGTTATTCCGAGCCGCTTTTGCGTTAGCATTCCATGGGGCTATGCGGGTAAGCGAACTGGGGGCAAAGAACAAGCAGGATACGGTGGGGGGACTGTGCCGAGAGCACATTCAGGTTAAGATGGGGAGGATGACTGTCTCGTTTGTCAGGTCCAAGGCCGATCAGGGTGCGATTGGGGACTGCATAGTCATACATAGGATTCCCGGATCTCCCATGTGCCCTGTTGTTTGCGTAGAGGAATATTTAGCGCAGAGGGTGGCATCATGGGGGGGGACCTTGTTGAGACACTCTGACGCCACCCCACTGACGAGGTTTCAGTTCCAGCGGGTGCTTTCAATGTCAATTTCGGCCGCGGGTTTGAACCCCGGCGAGTTTGGGACCCATTCCTTTTGGATAGGGGCTGCTACTGAAGCTACAGCCAGGGGTCTGAGTGTGGAAAAAGTGAAACGTTTGGGGCGTTGGTCCTCGAATTGTTACAAGAGGTATGTGCGGTTGCACATGTTGTGAAGCGGTAATGATGCTCTCACGCTTCTTGTTTTTGTTTGGTTTACAGTTTCGCAAGCTTAAGAGGCGGGGCGGACTGAGCAGTCGACCCGACACCTGGGAACCACCGGCCAGACATCACCGGCTGCGGAAAAAGTGGTGTGGGTCGTGGGCCACTCATACGTGAGGCGTGCCGCGGACGTATTCGAAGCAGGTGACATGATTCACATGGCTGGGGAATACGGGTATAGGGTGACCTTCTATGGAAGGGGCGGGCTCTGTATTGACCAGTTTCAATCCTTTTTCGAGGGTTTGTTAGGGCGGACAAGGTCACCGCCGTCTATAATCATAGTCCATCTTGGGGGTAATGATTTGGTGACCACTGGTAGACGACTGCTTCTCGAGGCAATGCTTTCCACTGTAAGTTGGTTGGCGAGAAGAGTTCCAGGGTGCACAATTGCATGGTCCCATATGATTCCACGAAAAGTGTGGCGGGGGGCGATTTCGGTTTCTGCTCTGAATCACTCAGTGAAGAAAGTAAATAACAAGTTGGGTAGATTGTTTCGTTCAAAGGCACTGCATTCTATTCCGCATGGTTGTATCAAGGGGGACAGTATGTATTTGGGAGATGGGGTCCATTTGTCCCGGGTGGGGAATGAGTTACTCATAGGAGACCTCATAGCTTGGCTAAAGAGTTTGAAACATGAGCTTTAGGCAGGAGTTGTTGTGGGGGGTCCGGATAGCCGGTCAACTATCCGGCCTGTGGCGGTAAGGTCATGATCGGTGAGCAGTAATTGGAAGATCCCTATGAGGGGGCGTCACCCATTACGGATGGGAGCGCCTGGGGGAGGTGGCCATTGGCCCCTCAACGGGGAGGCGGTCCCTTCTAAGGATGGGCCGCCGAAAGAAAAGGAAAGGCGGTCAAGGCCCCTTCCTTGATAGGAGGGGCTACGGGCCCCTCCTGGGGAATTTCCCGGGGCCAGGACACCTGCGACGGCAGATGTGGTAAGTTGTGTGGGGTGGGGAGGGGGTTTACGCTACCTTCTAGACACCTCACACGAGTCCTCGGACGACCTTTAAATGGCGTCGAGTTCATTGGGGCCCCCGTCAAGTCAAGGGAAATTGGTAGATGCATTTGAGGTACAGCCTCTGTGCGGTCGCCCCTCCCAAGTGGGGGGGGTAATTCTGGTTTAGGGATCTGACACCGGTTACGACCTTGCCGTTGGCCCTTAACGTTAGGATGTACAATTTCAAGTTAAATGTTTTGTAGGATGTTAGTTCGGCTAGGAGAACCTTTGTATTAGAAATATGTTAAGGTTAGCCAAACATCGTAATGTGGAAATGAAATTGTACATAATATGAAACTGTTATTTTAATGTTTTGATTTTGTTTCATATTTTAATAAATACGGCCGGGAGGGTCACTCCCTCCCGCCTTCCAAAAGTTCAGAACCGTTTTTGTTTCCCATCCTTGGGGATTGCGTCGAGAGGGGGTGGCGGGTATCTCAGCCATATGGAAAGGGGCGACCACTCGGTCCCCCCGAACGTATGGTGGAGTACCCCGATCCCCCCGGGAGGCCATCTTGGGCGGGAGGCGAGTCTCGGCTGGTATGCCCGAAGCGGCGTAGCCGGGGCGCGCCTTTTCCCGCCCTGGAGTGGGTTGTCCTAGACGCTGACGCCGCCGGCCACGCCCCCGGAGGCAGGCGGAGGCGGGTTTACGCCCGCCCGAAGACGGATAAAAGGAGCAACAAGCCAAGAAAGCATCCTCTTGTTCCTGTGCTCTGAAGCTGCACCTCCCCGCTGCACGTGAGCTCGAGACGGAACGAAGAGCCAATTTTGACCCACCCACCAGCCCCTGAAGACAGCAAGTGGTTTTTTTAAATAAAGTTTTGATGTGGTAACTCTATTTCTTACAGGTTGTGATGATTGACGTGTCATTTGTATATGCAATAAAGAGAATGATCATTTAGAGTATGTTTTTCGAATAAAGTTTTGCACTAGTGTTGATCAGTAATCATACGTGAAGTAGTTATGGTTGTCTTTTTACTTTAGTAATTTAGTTAATTGTCGTATTTATTTTGGTCGGGCGGTAAGGTCATGATCGGTGAGCAGTAATTGGAAGATCCCTATGAGGGGGCGTCACCCATTACGGATGGGAGCGCCCGGGGGAGGTGGCCATTGGCCCCTCAACGGGGAGGCGGTCCCTTCTAAGGATGGGCCGCCGAAAGAAAAGGAAAGGCGGTCAAGGCCCCTTCCTTGATAGGAGGGGCTACGGGCCCCTCCTGGGGAATTTCCCGGGGCCAGGACACCTGCGACGGCAGATGTGGTAAGTTGTGTGGGGTGGGGAGGGGGTTTACGCTACCTTCTAGACACCTCACACGAGTCCTCGGACGACCTTTAAATGGCGTCGAGTTCATTGGGGCCCCCGTCAAGTCAAGGGAAATTGGTAGATGCATTTGAGGTACAGCCTCTGTGCGGTCGCCCCTCCCAAGTGGGGGGGGTAATTCTGGTTTAGGGATCTGACACCGGTTACGACCTTACCGTTGGCCCTTAACGTTAGGATGTACAATTTCAAGTTAAATGTTTTGTAGGATGTTAGTTCGGCTAGGAGAACCTTTGTATTAGAAATATGTTAAGGTTAGCCAAACATCGTAATGTGGAAATGAAATTGTACATAATATGAAACTGTTATTTTAATGTTTTGATTTTGTTTCATATTTTAATAAATACGGCCGGGAGGGTCACTCCCTCCCGCCTTGCAAAAGTGCAGAACCGTTTCTGTTTCCCATCCTTGGGGATTGCGTCGAGAGGGGGTGGCGGGTATCTCAGCCATATAACGCGCACAACTACTCTGGAGTATCCTGGCGCGATACGGACTTGTGCGTGAGAGAGGGAACCTTAAAAGAAAGCCTGTTTGAAGAGGTGAGGTTTTAGAAGTTTCTTAAAAACACTGAGATCTTGCGTATGGCGAAGGGCAGCTGGGAGACTGTTCCAGAGTGCTGCTACCTTGACCAAGAGTGAATGTCCCCCAAGTCTGTAACGTCGAAAGCGGGGGGTGGCCATCAGACGGTGCGAGGCAGAACGCAAAGAGCAATGGGGAGTATAGAAGGACATTCGTTTCCTAATATAGGAGGGTTCCGAATCATGCAGGGCTCTGTGTGCTAAGGTGAGGGTCTTAAACTGCACCCTCTGGGCCACCGGTAGCCAGTGGAGGTCACAGAGGCGTGCCCTTATGCTGGTTCTCTTGGAGATGTTAAATAAGAGTCTGGCCGCCCATTTTGGATCAGTTGGAGTTTATTCATTAAGTAGCGTGGAATGTTCAAAAAAAGCACATTAGCGTAATCTAAGTGAGACAAGATAAGTGCCAGGGTCAACATTTCCTTGGCTGGCTGAGGGAGCAGAGGGAAAAAACGACTGAGTGACTTAAGTGTGCCAAAACAGACACCAGTAAGTCTCATATTGCGATCAGAGAATCGGAGATCTTCCTTTGCCAAAACATTTAGCAGATGTACACCTGTTTTCAATACATGCTCGACTACATAAGAAAGTCCAGACAAGTTACTCTCAAACAAAAGATGAAACATACATTGACATACATACATTGTCGAAATCTTGGATCTTCTGCATACAATCTTGATGTCCGGTATTCAGATGCAGGAATCTGCACAGGTCGTTCATCATATCGTCCACCTTTTCCTGTTGGAAACAACTGAGGGAAACAACAAGCATCCAAGCTTTCTTCCTATACACTCATGGGACTTACCTTTGCTTCTTTCATTTGGAATAACTCAGTAGTATTCCACATCACTTCTTTGGATGCATTTATTCACTGTGCTCCAACTGAAGAACTTTTAAATTCAGTCAGGCACTCTCCTTGCAGAACTGTAATCGTTCAGTCAGTACCCAAGTACTCATGCAGCAAAGTAGGCCTTAGGGCACGGACTGCTTCAAACCCCTATACACTATGCATGCAGTCTTCTATCCACCTGCAAACTTGTCTTTTATACCTTCAATTCCCCAGTCTGTATCTGGCCTACTTTGCTAATTCTATCAAAACTTGAAAAAAGGAGAGATGTTTAAGCAGTTATGTGTCTGCAAACACAAAACATTCTAAAATGCTTCACTCAGAATAATTCCTAAGTGCACACAGAAGCACAGTGTGATTCTAGACAAAAAATATTAGACCTTGCATTTTATTAAAACACATTTACTAGTCTAGAAACGGTAAAGTGACTAAACACATTCTATATATATGACTGCTGCATTTTACTATACAATCCTGATTCATTTTACAAATACATAAGCAATTTACTGCAATATTGACGCCAACATTACATCACAAAGTCACACAATAGAACAACAAAGAGGCACAAGGGGCTTTTAAATCTGCCCCAGAGTGTATGCAGCAGTGTATATATGCTGACTGGAAAATTGTAGATTTGAAACACAAGTCTGATTCTAGACAAGCAACACTATTAATTACTCTTGAAGAGCGTATATATGACTGCACATATTCCAGAAATATAAATACTGAATTTTACTGTACAACCATGAATCATTTTGCAAATTCAAAAACAATAACTAGTTTCTAATTCTATCAAAACTTGAAAAAAGGATAGATTTTTAAGCAGTTATGTGTCTGCAAACACAAAACATCCAAAAATATTTCTCTCAAAATTATTCCTAAATGCACACAGACGCACAGTGTGATTCTAGACAAAAAATATTAGCCTTGAATTTTACCAAAACACATTTACTAATCTAGAAACGGTAAAGTGACTACACACATTCCATGTATATAACTACTACATTTCAATGCACAACCTTGACTCATTTTGCAAATACATAAGCAATTTGCTGCATTATTTGTACCAACATTGCATCAAAAAAGTGACGCAATGGCAGCACAAAGACGCGCAAAAGGCTTGTAAGTCTGCCCCAGAGAGTTTGAAGTAGTGTATGTATACTGACTGGAAAATTGTAGATTTGAAATGCAAGTCTAATTCCAAACAAGCAACACTATTAACTACTCTACAACTGAAAAACTGACTTCACACATTCTGCATTTTTTACTACTGCACTTTACTTCACAAAGCTGACTCACCAAACACATTAATTTACCAAATGCCTTTATCCCAATAGTTATCAAATGCAGACAAACTCAAAATGTGATTCTACACAAAAATATATACGCGCTTCAGTTTTAGCACAGTGAATAGATAGGCACATACTGCTGAATGGCTCACTACAGTACTGAAACAGCAGTGACAGTGTTTGGTGGAAGTGTAAGGATACAGACTGGGGAATTGAAGGAATAAAAGACAAATTTGCAGGTGGATAGAAAACAGCATGCATAGTGTATAGGGGTTTGAAGCAGACCGTGCCCTTTGCTGCATGAGTACTTGGGTACTGACTGAATGATTGCAGTTCTGCAAGGAGAGTGCCTGACTGAATTTATAAGTGCTTCAATTTCAGCACAGTGAATAGATAAGCACAATCTGCTGATGAATGGCTCAATACAATACTGAAACAGCAGTGACAGAGTGTTTTGTAGAAGTGTAAGGATACAGACTGGGGAATTGAAGGTATAAAAGACAAGTTTGCAGGTGGATAGGAGACTGCATGCATAGTGCATAGGGTTTGAAGCAGTGCATGCCCTAATGCCTACTTTGCTGCATGAGTACTTGGGTACTGACTGAATGATTAGAGTTCTGCAAGGAGAGTGCCTGACTGAATTTATAAGTGCTTCAGTCTTATCACATTGACTAGATAACCACATACTGCTGAATGGCTCTCTACAATATTGAAACAGCATGACAGAGTGTTTGATGGAAGTATACAGACTGGGGAATTGGAGGTATAAAAGACAGTGTGCAGGTGGATAGAAGACTGCATGCAGAGTGTATAGGCAGTTTCAAGCAGTCCATGCCCTATGGCCTACTTTGCTGCATGAGTACTTGGGTACTGACTGAATGATTACAGTTCTGTAAGGAGAGTGCCTGACTGAAATTATAACTGCTTCAGTTTTAGCACAGTGAATAGATAAGCACATACTGCTGAATGGCTCACTGCAATACTGAAACAGCAGTGACAGAGTGCTTGGTGGAAGTGTAAAGATACAGACTTGGGGAATTGAAGGTATAAAAAACTAGTGTGCAAGTAGATACAAGAGTGCATGCATAGTGCATAGGAGTTTGAAGCAGTCCATACCGTAAGGCCTACTATATATCTAACTTCTGCATTTTACTAGACAACTCTAACTAATTGTGCAAATACATAAGTAGTTTGCTGCACTATTTGCACAAACATATCGTCAAAAAGTGACACAATACATACACAAAGAGGCACAAGGGGCTTGTAAATCTGCCCCAGAGTGTTTGCAGCAGTGAATGTATACTGACTAGGGAATTGTAGATTTGAAACACAAGTCTTATTCTAGACAAGCAACACTATAAATTACTCTTGAAGGGCTAATATGACTCCACACCTTCCAGAAATATAAATACTGCATTTTACTGTACAACCATGAGTCATTTTGCGAATACAAAAACAATAACTAGTTTCTAATTCTATCAAAACTTGAAAAAAAGATAGATTTTTAAGCAGTTATGTGCCTGCAAACACAAAACATACATAAAAGCTTCGCTCAGAATAAATCCGAAATGCACTCTGATCCAGTGTGATTTTATACAAAAAATATTAGATCTTGCATTTTATCAAAACACATTTACTAGTCTAGAAACGGTAAAGTGACTAAACACATTCTATATATATGACTGCTGCATTTTACTATACAATCCTGATTCATTCTGCAAATACATAATCAATTTCCTGCAGTATTAGTGCCAACATTACATCAAAAAAGTGGTACAATAGAACAACAAAGAAGCACAAGGGGCTTGTAAATCTGCCCAGAGTGTATGCAGCAGTGTATATATGCTGACTGGAAAATTGTAGATTTGAAACACAAGTCTGATTCTACACAAGCAACACTATTAATTAGTTTTGAAGAGCTAATATGACTACACACATTCCAGAAATATAAATACTGCATTTTACTGTACAGCCATGGGCCATTTTGCAAATACAAAAACAATAACTAGTTTCTAATAAAAAAAAATTAAAAAAACCCAGGCGTGATCACGACTATCCAAGCATTGCCCAGAACGCTCTACTATTCAGATTTCCTACCCTGGCTAGATCAAGTTTGGAAATTTGAAGGAGTGATGTTAGCCATTCATGTACTGTTGGTGGTTGAACATCTTTCCAATGTCTGCATATCTCCCTACGTGCCGCAAGAATGGAATAAAATGTCAATCTGGTTGCTGCGTTGCAGGTTTTATTTCTCAGACCAAAGATAACAAGTGCGAGGTCTATAGTGACATGTACACCCAAAGATTGTGATAGCTTATTCTTAATAGCTTCCCAATATTCTGATAGACTTGGACATTCTAAAAACATATGTGTATCCGTTGCTGCAATTAACCCGCATCTAGGACATAGAACTGGACCTGTTAATGAGAATTTAGTTAACCTGTAGGGAGAATAATATGCCCTATGTATGGTAAAAAGGTGGTTCCTACGAAGCCACGAAGGTTTAACTAAATCCCAAAGCAATGAACAAGAAGCAGTCCAAAGCTCTTCCACATCCAAGCCTGGCATTAGTTCTGCCCACAATGTAGTCGGTAACTGAAAACTGACATCTATTTCATCTATTATTTTGCTATACCAACGCGAGATTTCTTTTTTTGCCACTGGGCTGTCTAATAAACAAGTTACCAAGTCACTAAAGCCGCCTATAGGCTGCTTGTTACGTCCCTTTGGCTGATCTTTATATGACTGAGCCCAGCTGGAAATCTGGATATATTTAAATCTCGACAACCCTGGGCCTACTTTATTAATAAGATAATCCCATGGGAGTAAGGCCCCGTCCATAAACAGGTCATCCCAACTATAAATACCAGCTTCTATTAGCGGATTATTAAGGGCGTCTATTGTCCATAAGGGAAGAGCGGGTAGGTTCCATATCGGAGCCTTCGCTGAATAATAGCCAATCTTTATTGCTTGCCTAATTTTGTACCAAGTAGATACAATCCCTTTTAGAACTTTCAATTTTATCTTCTTAAAGAATTTGGGGTCACCAAACTTAAACAAGAAACCGGCATGATTAACTCCTTCGCATTCCAATAATATAGAAAAAAGAGGGCCCATCCCTGTAGATATAGGGGTTTTAAGCAACATACGCATGTGCGATAGCTGGAACGCCCATGCGTATATTTGAAGGTCTGGGCCAGCCAGCCCACCCTTCTCCCTACGACGCCTAATTTTTTTCCACGAAATTCTGGCACTTTTACTATTCCAAATAAAGCTGGTAATCGCACTCTGTAATTTAGAAATTAATTTTGGATCAAAATAAAGTGGTATTGAATTAAATAAAAAAGAAACTTTCGGTAAAATACTCATCTTCACCAAATTAAGCTTACCCAGAACAGAAAGCGGAAGATGAGACCAATCTCTCAACAGTTTCCGGCACTCTGCAGCTACTTTGTTAAAGTTAAGAGAAGCAATCGCGTTGATGTCCTTAACTATGTTCACCCCCAGATAGCGAATTTGGCTTTTGGATGTCCCATTGTTATTAGTTCTATTACAATTCCAGGACATTGACTCTGTCTTGAGGGCATTAATTTCATACCCTGACACTTTCCCAAATGTAAGGGCCTGTTCAATTATCTCTGGGTATGCCTCTTCATAGCTTGTGGAAAAAATCATAATATCGTCTGCATAAAGTGCCACCTTCTTATCCCAGCCACCATAAATAAAAGGTTTAATGAGTATGTTGTCCCTGAGAGTCTGAGCGAATGGTTCTATATATACGTCAAAAAGAAGGGGGGACAGGGGACAACCCTGTCTGGTTCCTCTCATGACCTTGAAGGGCTCTGTCAAGCCTCCATTAATTAGCAGTGAAGCAGATGGATTACGATATAGAAGCTCTATCGTCCTCCGAAATCTGTCCCCAATGTTGAACCTCTTCAAGGCCTCCGACAGGTACAACCAATTCACCCTATCGAAGGCCTTGGTAGCGTCCAGAGTAAGAACAACCAGTGGAATTTCCTCCTTTATAGCAATATCCATTGAACCAATCAATTCATATGTAAGCTCACAAAGCTGTCTCCCTTTTATAAACCCCTTTTGGTTCGGAGCTATGATATCAGGAGCTACCCGACCCAGCCGATTAGCTAGTATAGATGTAAAAATTTTGTAATCGGCGTTTAGTATAGAAATGGGCCTGTATGAGCCACAGTCAGAGGCGGGTTTACCAGGCTTCAGGATGAGGGTTATAGAGGCATTATTCCATGACTCTGGTGGTAACTCGCCCTCTCTAAGAATTTGATTAAACAAAGTGGCCAGAACTGGTGAAACCTCTGAGATAAGTTTTTTGTAAATCTCGCAAGGCATACCATCAGTACCTACCGCCTTTCCACTCTTTGCTTTCTTTATGGCCTCCTCAACCTCTAATATGGTTATTTCCCCGTCCAAGGAGCAGGACTGTTCTGTTGTTAAGGACGGAAGAGATATGCCCTCGAACCAATTAATTATGTCATTCTTATTGGGCTTAAGATCGTCTTGATATATAGATTGAAAAAAAATTCTGAAAACTGCTCTAATTTCCTCATCCCTGGAAACGGTGCCCTCCGCTGATGTGACTGAAGATATGTTGTTACGGACCCGATCAGATTTTGTTTTCCAGGCAAGTAACTTTCCTGCCCCCTCCCCATATTGAAAATGCGAGAGTTTACTTGCCTTTTTTTTTTTTTTCCCAGGTCCTATGATTAATGTGCGCATTGCCTATCCTGGCTAACAAGACTAACAGTCTTGGTACCAAAGGGGTCTCGATAATTCGGGCACTATCAACTGAGGTACCACCCTAAGCGGGTTTAAGATTGGTCACTGTATATAGTGCTGATGGGAACTGGCCTCGCTTCTCGTCATATAAATTCCCATACCAGCTATAAGCTGAGTTGGCACAGTACACGACCAGTCGGCTTATTGCAGTTATGTGCCTGCAAACACAAAACATACATAAAAGCTTCGCTCAGAATAATTCCTAAATGCACTCTGATGTAGTGTGATTCTATAAAAAAATATTAGATCTTGCATTTTATCAAAACACATTTACTAGTCTAGAAACGGTAAAGTGACTAAACACATTCTATTTATATGACTGCTGCATTTTACTATACAATCCTGATTCATTCTGCAAATACATAATCAATTTCCTGCAGTATTGGCACCAACATTACATCAAAAAAGTGGTACAATAGAACAACAAAGAAGCACAAGGTGCTTGTAAATCTGCCCCAGAGTGTATACAGCAGTGTATATATGCTGACTGGAAAATTGTAGATGTGAAACACAAGTCTGATTCTACACAAGCAACACTATTAATTAGTCTTGAAGAGCTAATATGACAGCACACATTCCAGAAATATAAATATTGCATTTTACTCTACAACCATGAGTCATTTTGCAAATACAAAAACAATAACTAGTTTCTAATTCTGTCGAAACCTGAAAAAGGATAGATTTTTAAGCAGTTTTGTGTCTGCAAACACAAAGCATACAAAAATGTTTCTTTCAAAACTATTCCTCAATGCACACAGACACACTGTGTGATTCTAGACAAAAAAAATTAGACCTTGCATTTTGCCAAAACACATTTACTAATCTAGAAACGGTAAAGTGACTGCACACATTCCATGCATATAACTACTACATTTCAGTGCACAACCCTGACTTATTTTGCACAGTGAATAGATTAGCACATACTGCTGAATGGCTCACTACAATACTGAAACAGCAGTGACAGAGTGTTTGATGGTTGTTTAAGGATACAGACTAGGGAATCAAAGGTATAAAAGACAGGTGTGCAGGTAGATACAAGACTGCATGCATAGTGCATAGGGATTTCAAGCAGTCCATGCCCTAAGGCCTACTTTGCTGCATGAGTACTTGGGTACTGACTGAATGATTACAGTTCTTCAAGGAGAGTGCCTGACTGAATTTATAACTGCTTCAGTTTTAGCACAATGAATAGATAAGCACATACTGCTGAATAGCTCACTACAATACTGAAACAGCAGTGACAGAGTGTTTGATGGCAGTGTAAGTATACAGACTAGGGAATTGAAGATATAAAAGACAAGTTTGCAGTTGGATAGAAGACTGGATGCATAGTGTATAGGGGTTTGAAGCAGTCCATGCCCTAAGGCCAACTTTGCTGCATGAGTACTTGGGTACTGACTGAATGATTACAGTTCTGCAAGGAGTGTGCCTGACTGAATTTATAAGTGCTTCAATTTCAGCACAGTGAATAGATAAGCACATACTGCTGATGAATGGCTCAATACAATACTGAAACAGCAGTGACAGAGTGTTTGATGGAAGTGTAATGATACAGACTGGGGAATTGAATGTATAAAAGACAAATTTGCAGGTGGATAGAAGACTGCATGCATAGTGTATTGGAGTTTGAAGCAGTGCATGCCCTGAGGCCTACTTTGCTGCATGAGTACTTGGGTACTGACTGAATGATTACAGTTCTGCAAGGAGAGTGCCTAACTGAATTTATAAGTGGTTCAGTTTTAGCACAGTGAATGGATAATCACATACTGCTAAATGGGTTACTACAATAGTGCAACAGCAGTGACAGAGTGTTTGGTGGAAGTGTAAAGATACAGACTGGGGAATTGAAGGTATAAAAAACAAATGTGCAAGTAGATACAAGAGTGCATGCATAGTGCATAGGAGTTTGAAGCAGTCCATACCGTAAGGCCTACTATATATCTAACTTCTGCATTTTACTATACAACTCTAACTCATTTTGCAAATACATAAGTAATTTGCTGCACTATTTGCACCAACATATCGTCAAAAAGTGACACAATACATACACAAAGAGGCACAAGGAGCTTGTAAATCTGCCCCAGAGTGTTTGCAGCAGTGTATGTATACTGACCTGGGAATTGTAGATTTGAAACACAAGTCTTATTCTAGACAAGCAACACTATAAATTACTCTTGAAGGGCTAACATGACTCCACACATTCCAGATATATAAATACTGCATTTTACTGTACAACCATGAGTCATTTTGCGAATACAAAAGCAATAACTAGTTTCTAATTCTATCAAAACTTGAAAAAAAGATAGATTTTTAAGCAGTTATGTGCCTGCAAACACAAAACATACATAAAAGCTTTGCTCAGAATAATTCCTAAATGCACTCTGATATAGTGTGATTCTATACAAAAAATATTAGATCTTGCATTTTATCAAAACACATTTACTAGTCTAGAAACGGTAAAGTGACTAAACACATTCTATATATATGACTGCTGCATTTTACTATACAATCCTGATTCATTCTGCAAATACATAATCAATTTCCTGCAGTATTGGCGCCAACATTACATCAAAAAAGTGGTACAATAGAACAACAAAGAAGCACAAGGGGCTTGTAAATCTGCCCCAGAGTGTATGCAGCAGTGTATATATGCTGACTGGAAAATTGTAGATTTGAAACCCAAGTCTGATTCTAGACAAGCAACACTATTATTTATTCTTGAAGAGCTAATATAACTGCACACATTCCAGAAATATAAATACTACATTTTACTGTACACCCATTAGTCATTTTTCAAATACAAAAACAATAACTAGTTTCTAATTCTTTCAAAACTTGAAAAAAGGATAGAGTTGTAGGCAGTTATGTGTCTGCAAACACAAAACCTACAAAACTGTTTCTCTCAAAATTATTCCTAAATGCTCACAGACGCACAGTGTGATTCTAGACATTTAAGTGCACACCCCTGACTCATTTTGAAAATAATTTGTGCCAAGATTGCATAAAAAAGTGACGCAATGGCATCACAAAGACGTGCAAAAGGCTTGTAAATCTGCCCCAGAGAGTTTGCAGTAGTGTATGTATACTGACTGATAAATTGTAGATTTGAAACACAAGTCTAATTCTAAACAAGCAGCACTATTAACTACTTTACAACTGGAAAACTGACTTCACACATTCTACATTTTTTACAACTACACTTTACTGCACAAAGCTGACTCACCAAACACATTAGCTTACCAAATGCTTTTATCACAGTGGTTATCCAAATGCAGACAAATGCAGAATGTGATTCTACACAACTAAACTACTCCTTGCACTTTAAGAGGATAAACAAAATGCACCACATACATCCCCTTACAAATTAACAACTCACCTTTCAAATTGATTTGTAATTTAAGAATGTCAGTCACACAGCAGATATTCTTATACAGAATCTCTGTATTTCAGTGTTCTTAACAAAACCAGAAAATGGCAACCTTTCCCTCGCATTCTACACACATATACATGTAAATAACAAATCAAATTGCTTCCCACATTAATTCAAAAGCAAACACACATTTCTATCGGTTGAACATTTGAACCCTTTCCAACTGACATAACTTTGAACCCTACCCCCAACAGATAATTCAAAACTCATCTGACCACAGAGGCAAAATGTTAAGCACACTGTAAAACATTCCTCCTCAACAAGTTTAGACTCTGCATAAGCACTTACTTATAATTACAAGTAAAGAGAAAAGCTCTTGTTAGAACCAATCAACATCTAAACGCATAAGCTTGATAGATATCTGAAATTTATATTTTGTTAATTGTTTTTTTCTTGCTTGGAACACGTACGGGACGACTTAGAAACCCTGCAGCATACGTGGTACGGCCGCACTTGGTAGGCGTACACTAATTTTACCATAAAAAAAATTGCCGCTATCACTAATTTTTATTATCCCCAGGGACCCCATCCCATGGGGCTCATATAAAACGCTGAGGACCGTGGGGGAGCCCCAATGCCCCCATGGTCCCAGCCGGCTGCCCGCGTCCTTTGGGAGCCGGCATTGCTTTTCATCAGGGAGAGCAGTTAACATGCTGCTCCCCTGACGAAAAGCAATCTGCGTTCCTATTTGCAAGAGAGAGCAGCCCTACCATAGCAACTACAGTGTCCCGGGGGTAGGATCATCGGAACACTCCAGGAGCCAGCCCTGGGGGGTTGCGGTCCCCAGGGCCACCACAAGGCTTCAGGAGGGGGGCTGCGTGGCCCCCTCCCAACATTTAAAAGCCCCAGGAGGTGGTGATCCCCGGGGTGGGGGGGTCCTTCACAGACCCCCCATTTTAAAATGTTGTGCCCCGGGGAGGTGGCGGGCCCCAGGGCATGTGGGGGGGGCTTGAGCCCCCTACACAGGTATTTTTTATCCCGGGGGTGCCGGTCCCCAGGGCTGCGGGGGCTGTGAGCCCCCAGCATACATAGTGTTAAAGCCCCTGCTTGGCGGTCCCCGGGGCTGGTGGCCCCTCTGGGCCCCCCAATATAAATAAGTACTTTGCCCCCCGGGGGCTAATTAACAATAAAGCGGCTTAGTTTTTTTTTCTTTTTCACGGCGTACACGTAGCGTATGAGTATCACGCGATTAAAAATATATATATATATTTTTAGGCCTTGAGGGTCCTTGTTGGACACCCAGAGCAGGCCTAGGGGTCAGGAAGTCCTATGGCAAATAGCAAACTATTCCTCTCAATCTACACTCTCAATGTACACACATATACATATAAATAACAAATCACATTTCTTCCCACATTAATTCAAAAGCAAACACACGTTTTGATTGCTTGAACATTTGAACCCTTTCCAACTGACATAACTTTCAACCCTACCCTCATTCTGCCTTCTGCCTGTTACCATAGAAACACTTCATGGAACACCTAACTGAGCACAAAGGTCAAAAGTTCATCACACAATGTTGCAAATCAAAACAGCAAGTGTGCTTGACTTGTCAATAAACCAGCTTATCTTATGCAATGTTCTTTTCTATCAGTTTTTGTTAACCAATAAAAATCAGGCTTTTAAAAAACAGAAACATCCACCCTAGTTTTCAGTGTAGAATGTTCTCAAACAACCAATAATTTCTTTTCTTTTTCAAAACTGCATGATATCCACCATTTTAGAAAAACTGCCATTTCATTTACAGAGACCATCTGAGTGCATCCACACCTCTCTTCAAGATGCTTAGAGTGTGGATTGTGGGACACAGCTATATTTTCTGGAGCCAAAGGTCTACATAACTGAAAGGAATTCACAAAGACCTAGGTTTACCAAATGTAGACATTAAATGGACTAGACAGAGAGGGTTAAAGTGGCACCAATTGAAGCCATTGTTTAAATCCTTTTTATATCTCCATCAGCCTGACCTTATAATAGTGCACTGTGGTGGCATTGACCTAGGCTCTTTGACTGGGGTAGGTCTGGAAATGCTTATGAAGGACACCTTTGGGGAATTGATGGCACTTTTCCCCCAAACTACATTTGTCTATTCTAATATATGCCAAAGGCAGAAATGGAAGTGGTCCAACCAAAATTGTTCACAGATTGAGACAGCTAGGAAACGTGAATAAATCTGTTTCTGTTTTTCTCCCAGACTATAGAATGGGGTCCATTTACCACAGCAATCTGCGTTTCAATATGCATGGCATCTATAGGAGAGATGGTGTACATTTTACAGATGAGGGGAACATCTTTAGACTCTGCATTTGTACTTACTTTTAGGTACTAAAATCTCCCAATAAACACAAGGGCTCTTTTTAGAGCCACCCAACATATAAACACATAAGCTTGATAGATATCTGAATTATTATTTTTTTGGTTGGGTACGGTAGCATACGGGGTACCGTACGCGTACCAAAGGCGTGCACACCAGAGGTCGTGCTGAAGGCCTTGCTCCGTACCGTATCATAATTTTTCCATTAAAAAAAGAACTACCCTGAATTTAAATATTTTTAGAGGAGGGGGGCCACGTGGCCCCCATCTCTAGCCTCTTCTAGCCCCGGGAACCCCATCCCCCGGGGCCGGCTTGCCTCCTTTTTAGAAAAAAAAAATACAAATTCAGTTGTTTGGGGAGGGTGCCACATGGCCCCCCTCCCGGGCCACTTCTAGCCCCGAGAAACCCCGTCCTACTACTAGATAGCCAGTTACCTGTCATTTTGACTTCAGGACTGCTAGAGACCAAGCTGTCGCGCATGGATCTAGCCCTTCTAAATGTGATGCTAGGCGGGTCTGTAGCTGAACTCCCAGGACATTGTCACTGGAGATCAAAGGCCAATATTTTTGTATAATTTTACGTTTGGCCTGATGTTGCCTGCTATATGTTAGAATTAATCTGATCTCATCTTGAGATGTGGGAGGAGTCGTAGTGGGCAGCTGATCTAATTGTACTCTTCCCATCATATTTGCTCGGCACATGGCTTTCTACACAATCTCTGATTGATATCCCCTCCTCAAAAACCTAGCCCTACACTCATTCTGGGCTACGCTGCAATCACGATCCGAGTACGGTAAGCATACTGTAAAATGTACAATTACGAGCACGAGCTGTATGCTGATTGGCTGTCAACTGTCTGTCAACACGCGAAACCAGGAAGTGTTGGCAGCCATCTTGTGCCTCGGTAGAATCGAGGCATAAGAAAGCAGTGAAAAAAACCTGCAAAACATGCAAAGGGGGCAGGTTAGAAACACCCTAACCCCCTAGACCTGCTCAGGGGGTTCCACAAGGACCCCCAAGGCCAAAACAATTATTTTTTTTAAAAATAGCGGAATACGCGTATAGTACGCGTACCCTGCCGATCCCCCCCCCAAATTAAGGCACCACTCTGTAAACGCGACCCCTGGCGTGTCTGCATAGTGGTGCAATCCTCACCTCAAGCCCCGCCCCCTCCCTGCACCACTCTGGAAACGCGCCCCCTGGTGCATTTGCAGAAGGGGAAGTAATTCCCCTTAAATACTGGGGGTCCCTGGGGCCCAATTAGCCCACCAGGTACCTCCAGTAAGCGCCACGGAGCTGCGTTGCAGAGTGTTGTGAAAAGGGGCATATACTGGAGGTTTCTGGTGGGCTAGTTGGCCCCCAGGGACCCCCAGTATGCACAGGGAATTAGTTTCTCCTCTGCAAATGTGCCAGGGGGATGCATTGCAGAGAGGTGTAAAAAGGGGCGTGGCCTCATTACACCTCTCTGCAACGCAGTTCCCTGGCGCATACTGGAGGTTCCTGGTGAGCTAGTTGGCCCCCAGGCATCCCCAGTATGCAAGGGGACCTAATCCCCCAACCCCCCACTGTGCAAACATGCTACAGAGCGTGTTTGCACAGTGGTGAAGGTAGGGGCCGGAGGCTGAGGTGATATGTGTGCAAACATGCCCTGTGGCGCGTTTTAAATTGGGGAATAAATTCCTCTTCAATCCAGAGGTCCCCTAGGGGCCAACTAGTCCAACAGGGACCTCCAGTAAGCGCCACGGAGCTGCGTTGCAGAGTGTTGTAAAAAGGGGACGTGCCCTTTGAACACCTCTCTGCAACGCAGCTCACTGGAGCATACTGGAGGTACATGGTGGGCTAGTTGGCTCACAGGGGACCTCAGGATTGAAGATGAATTGATTCCCCAAACTAAAACGTGCCACAGGGCGTGTTTGCACACATATCACCTCAGGCCCGCCCCCTTCCTTCACTATTGAGCGAAATATTCCTCTAAAATCAGCCAAACTACGAATTCCGATTTACTCACCTGTTATCAGGAGAGATTACAGTAACTTGAATTTCCTTCCATAGGCTAACATTGACTGGTTTCACTTCTAAGTGTGGAGTTTTGGAACTTTAAAAAATTCCTCAAAAATCAGCCAAACTACAAATTCCTATTTACTCACCTGTTATCAGGAGAGACCTCAGTGCTTCATCTTTCAGCCCACTACTGATCCTGAACAGTAATTCTAATCGTAGTTACAGTAACTTGAATTTCCTTCCATAGGCTAACATTGACTGGTTTCACTTGGAAATTTTTCTAATTGTGGAGTTTTGGAACTTAAAAAAATTCCTCAAAAATCAGTCGAACTATGAATTCCGATTTACTCACCTGTTATCTGGAGAGAACTCAGTGCTGCATCTTTTAGCTCACTACTATTCCTGAAAAGTAAATGTAACTGAACTTACCAGTAACTTGAATTTCCTTCCTTAGGATATCATTGCCTGCTATATAAAATATATATAAATTAAAAAAATATAAAATAAAATAAAAAGATATTACAATTTCAATATTTTTAAAAACATTTTTTTTCAATTTATATAAAAAATATGTAATGTAATTTAAAAAATAAAATATCTAAAAATAAATACTTTAAAACAATGTAGTAAATTAGTATAAAAAAATAACAATTAATACATTTAAAAATATCATTTACAAAACCTTTGAAATTCACTGAAAAAACCATAGGTTTCAGCCACGTTATAGTTAGGAATTAGCATTTAAAAAACCATAGAAATTCACAGAAAACACCATAGGTTTTACACATGTTATAGTTAGCTGGACATTTCACTCATACAAAACCATTGAAATTCCCCCATTATAGTTAGTTCAGCTAACTATAACTCACGTGCCCGCAATGCACTGCTGATGACATCACATATTACATCACTCATGACATGGTCAGTGACATCACTCATGGCATCTCAAATGACATCACTGATGACATCACGGTCATTACGGGCGCGTTAGCTGAACTAACTATAACGGGGGAATTTCAATGGTTTTGTATGAGTGAAATGTCCAGCTTACTATAACAAGTGTGAAACCTATGTTTTTTTCAGTGAATATATATATATATTCACTGAATAAACCATAGGTTTCAGGCAGGTTATAGTTAGAAATTAGCATTGTACAGGAATTTATATAGCGCAAATCACCAACCGGTCTCTAAGCGCTTGCTTAGGGAACCCGTCCTGGTATTCCCCTGTGAGATAACCCCGGCAGGGTATCCGCAAGGTGAACGCCAGGCATCCCGCCGCGAGGGGCCGTTGTGGAGATTAAGCAAGCTATTGCGCAGAGTCGCAGAGTGTGAACCCGTGAATCGAGTAGGCACCGGAGCGAGAATTGTCGAGTCCATGGACATATTAGGACTCAAGACCCCGACGAGCCGGGAATTGAACCCTGGTCCCGAGCTGACCTCTGCTTCCAGGTCTGCCTCCTCTAACCAGTGAGCCACACTTCTCCATTCCACTCCAGCATTTAAAAAAACCTTACAAATTCACTGAAAAAACCATAGGTTTGAGGCATGTTATAGTTAGTTGGACATTTCACCCGTACAAAACCATAGAAATCCCCCTGTTACAGTTAGTTCAGCTAACTATAACACGTGCCCCAGCAATGCACTGCTGATGATGTCATATATTACATCATTAATGAAATGGTCAGTGACATCACTGATGGCATCACTGATGACATCTCAAATGACATCATTGATGATCTCACTGATTACATCATCCAGTAAATGTGTTTTTCTTTAAACTTTAAATATGGTTTTATATATATACCAAGCTGTATTGAAGAATGACTGGGTGTATAAGTGTCTCGATGAAGGATTTAATAGGTGCGTGACTGACTGTATAAGTGAGTGATTAAATGTGTCTTACTGAGTGCATGGGTTAGTGCCTAATTGTCTGAATGTCTGTATCAGTATGTCTGTTTTTGTGTAAGCTGCTGCATGTGTTGGTCAGGTGCTACATGAGTGTCTAGGTGGGTTATTGATTGGCTGCCTGAGTATTTGTATGGAAGACTGAATGTGTTTGGGTGGGCGGGAGGTGTGTGACTCTGCATAGATATGTGAGTGGTTGATTCACTGGGAGTAAGAGTGCCTGTGGAAACAGCTGTATGGGTGGGTGAGTGGTGTGTATAGATGCATTTGTAAAAGTTTGGATGTCTCAGTGGTACATTTTCAAGTAACTACATATGTAAAAGGCAGTATATGTGAGAGTTGGAGTATATAAATGACTATATGTGAGAGTCAGTGATTGTGAGAGTGTCTGTATGGATGAGTGTGTACTTGTATTAGTGATTATATATGATAGTAAGTATGCGTTAATATCTGTATGAATAAATGAGGTGTGGTGTGTATAACTGTATAGGTGAGTAAATAGAACTATGATTAATTCTTTCAATGTCTGACTACGATGAGTGCACAAGTGAGTAAGATGAATGGTGGTGTGTCAGTGACTGTATAGGTGTATGAGTGCATAATATATTGTTGTATTGATCAGTGACTACATGTACGAATGGTTGTATGGGCGAATGAGTGCATGCGTCTGTAGACCTAGGAGTTAGTGAGTGTGTTTATGTCTCAATGGTTTTGAAAATGGAACTCTGTATTTTACAGGGTGTGTATCAAAGGTTATATTATGGTGTGAGGAGGTCCATCATATTGTCCCATGAATGATATCACCAGTGAGGTCATCAGTGATGTCATTTGAGATGTCATCAGTGATGTCACTGACCATGTCATGAATGATGTAATATGTGACATCATCAGCAGAGCATTGTGGGAACGCAAGTTATAGTTAACTGAACTTACTATAACAGGGGAACACTATGGTTTTGTATGAGTGAAATGTCCAAGTAAGTAGAACATGCCTCAAACCTATGGTTTTTCCAGTGAATTTCTAAGGTTTTTTTAATGCTAATTTCTAACTATAAAGGGCCTGAAACCTATGTTTTCTCAGTGAATTTCAATGTTTTTTTAATGCTAACTTCTAATTATAATGTTCATTTAACCTATAGTTTTTCCGACACCAAAGAAGGACACAACACCCACTGCCACAACCCTCAGGACCTCCCCCCGTACCACCCCTCTCCCTACTACCACGAAGGCAGTGCAGAACAGGACAGCAAACCCTCCAATAACGACATGTTCCCTCAGCCATATAATAGCTTAATGCTGGGAAATGTGGCAATCGTTTTTTCAGTAAATTAGAATATTTTTTTAAAGTACTAATTTCTAACTTTAATGTTCCTGACCAATTTTTATTGTGAATTTCAAAGGTTATTTAAGTACTTATTTCTAATTATAAAGTTCAAAAAACCTAGGTTTTTCTCAGTAATTTAGATTTTTTTTATTTATATTTTGTAACTTTAATATCCTAAAAATAGTTTGTGTAATTTTTTTAATTATTATTTAAACTATATAATGTCTTCTTGTTTTTAAAATATTAAACATCTACATACAGTATGAAAGGGAGCCCAGCCCAGAGCCACATCTGAAGACCAACACATGTCATAGACCTACTGATCAAGCAGCTCCAACACCCAAGAACGCCACAACACCCACCACCACCCCCAGGACCGCCCTCCCTCTACCACCGAGGCAGCTCAGAACAAGACAGCAAATTTTTTGAAAACAGCAAGGCCCCTCAGCCACACAATAGCTGAATATTGGGACAGGTGTGAACAAACTATATGTGAAGGAAGCAATTCACCCATGAATAACAATGCACATGATGCAAAGTGTAGCAGTGATGTGCTGGACACATCTCAGTATGCACAATACACACCTCTCCATGTGCAAAAACACTACTGGTGCTTGCAGTGTTGTGGACAGTGGAAACAACCATGTTACGTCAAATACTAGGGAAGATCTCAGGCATGTAGCTGTGTCGCCCCCCCTGTAAGCATAAGCGTAACCGCAGTGGGATGGTCCGACGTACGCCTCTTCAGTGTAGGAGTGCGACTAAATAGACCTGAGCTCCCGGCGTGGTTTGCTTGTGGGAAGGCCAAAGCGTCTGCCAGGGCCACGCCCTTCACCCTCCCACGAGGCGGCCAACATGACCACCAGCCTCCTCAGCTGATCGCTGGCTTCCGCCACACAGGCCCCCAGGGGCACAGCACTGCGGAGTTATGTCTGTACAAACTACTTCCTTTGATATACACTGTGGATAGCAAAGCTCACAATTGAGATCGAGTTGAGATTGCAGATGACGCAGTACAGTAGGCAATAGACATTGTTCAAGTCAACAACACATGGCTGTGGGCCCTTCCTCACCGCTGCCTCCAGCCTACACTGTGGTGAGTAGGGCTCAAAATACAGATTGAGTCACGATTGCAAATGATGCAGTCTATTAGGCAACAGATATTGTTACCAGTACGACCTGCCCGGACAACGCATCTGAGTTGCACGGTGTTAGCGCCACCCGAAGCTGATATGGCCATCAGGGGCCTATTACCACGTGGCGTGGACTTGAGTTGCACAGGGTTAGTGCGACCCAAAGCTGATGTGGCCATCTTCCACCATGTGGCGTGGACTTGAGTTGAAAAGGGCTAGTCGCACCCTTAGTTGTATTGCCATCACCGGCCTACATGTGGGTAAAAAATCCTAGGCCATCAGTAAAGTAAGTGAGCAATTAGTCTAGAACCAGTGGCGAAAAGGAAAAACGAATATGAACTGTATAAAAATATATATTTAATAGATATAAATAAAAATCATATAGAGATTCAAAAAATCAAACTATATGATAGGATAAAAGTATGGTTCATAAGGAAAACAACAACTGGTTTTATAAACAATAAGTACATATCATATAAATCATACAGGTTGCAATAAAAACAATACATTCACAATAATTAATGACATGAAAAGTACTGAAGAATTATTCATTAAAACTCGAAAGGCGCGTTTCGGCAGAAAAAACGCCTTCTTCAGGAGTCTCTGCTGATATTCTGGAAAAATATTTACAAGAGAAACATATATCAGATCAATGGTTTTGTTTTACATAACTAACACAAATTGTTAGTTATGTACAAAAAAGGACACATAATAAAACAGGTACATATTCTATAGATCAAATTCGTAAATCTTCGCCAACTATCAGGTTAAGACTCTAAATTTGGTCACTTATTGTCATATGATAGACAAATGTTATCATCGAGATTGTACAGTACTTGAATAGCAAACATCTGATCAAAATATATATAAGGTATAATTTTCTTAGCTTTTCTCATGTTAGGCTGTTTAAACATAAACTCCATATCGAGAAGATAGTGACAATAGACTCGTCCTAATCTTAATATAGTAATATCGCCAAATAAAAGGCGTCAGTATGGGGGCTTCGGTTGCTCCATCTATCGCCAACATCTACATGGCAGCCTTCGAAACCAAAGTCATCTATAACGAAATAGCACCCTTTTTTGAGTCCATTTCCCCTTGGTCCAGATACATCGACAACATCTTTTTTATCTGGACCAATGGGAAAGACCCACTTTGTGAATTCCTAGAATGGATCAATCTGGCAGATGCAAATCTTAAATTTACTGCTCAAAACAACGATAATCAAGTTGAATTTTTAGATATAGTCATTAAACATTTGAACAATAAACTGGCTGTCGATCTTTTTGTCAAACCCACCGCGAGGAATACCCTCCTTCACTTTAAAAGTTTTCACCCCCGGTGTCAAAGAGAAAGTATAACCTTCTCCCAGTTCCTTCGAGTCAGAAGGAACTGCTCCAGTCTAGCTGACTTTGATATACAAGCGAACATTATGCGATAAAAATTTCTAAGCAGAGGCTATCCGCATAGGTTAGTTAGAGATTCATACAAGCGAGCAAGATTCTGTGATCGAGATTCGTTACTTAAATCAAAGCCACCTACAAAAAACAACCAATTAGTTTGCATTACAAAACATTCTACCCTTAATAACACAGTCCGACATATTGTGAATTCAAATTGGCACATCCTGAATTCTAACCCGACCAATTGCAAACTTGATAAACCCATGTTTGCTCACAGGAGAAACAAAAACCTGAAAGATCTTATTGTACATTCTCGCTTCACTGCAAATGATGTCTGTTCAGAATTTGTTCAAAGGTCAATCAGTGACAACTTTCCAGTCAGAGGCACTGTTAGATGCTCATCCTGTAAGTCTTGTAGTAACATCATAACAGGTGAGTCCTTTGAACACAATGGCTGCCATTTTAGCGCCAATGACATGTGGAATTGTAAAACGGCTAATTGCATCTATTTCATTTTATGACCTTGCCAACTTGGTTATGTTGGCGAAACCTCTAGACCCATACAAACTAGACTCACGGAAAATTGGTCAGCCATCCGCACAAACAAGATCTTGGCACCTCTAGTTAAACATTTCGCAGAAAACCATCATGGACCTGATGATTTGAAATGGCGCATTCTAGAAAAAATTAGACTCCCAGACAGTAAAGGTGGTGACAAAGTCAGGAGAAAAAGGGAAGTCTTTTGGATTTTTGCTTTGGGAACCTTTAAGAAAGGACTTAATGCTGAAATCCCTTGGGAGAATGCCATAATCTAAATTTCTCGTGTCTACAGCTATAGTTCACATTCCAGGCCTCTGTAACTTTACATGGAACTTATTAAATTATGATCTTCTACATATTATACTGAACTTGCAATTTCTCTTGTAATATATATACATTCCTTCGATTTATTCAGACTACAAGAAATAGAAAAGACTTTTGGGAAGAAAAGAACTCCTTTCTTCGACTCGTTATATTTGGTCTTTATTATAGAACTTTTGACTGTGTCCCCCTTTTTGACATGTATATTATTGTGGTTTTTTCATATTCCACAGCATGCTACTTTGCTCAGTATGCTTCCTCTTGGTCGAATAGATTTATCTACATTTTTGCATGGGTTTTTATCCCCTATATTACATTCACTGACCAATATAGGCTCCAGCTTAATATGTTAATGCCCGTTCGAGAATTGCATTTTTGCTTATATAAACAGCGCTCTTTTCCATCTTTGCGGTCATATTATTATTGCGCGCTCTTTCTATCCACGAGCGCCATCTTGGAATAGGTTTTTTTCAATACCATGTTTGTATTAGTCCGTTATCACTTTCTACAACCGAACTACTCTATTTCGAGTTTACGAGCCGTTTTGGGGCTTTAAATGTCGGCCTCACCCGCAGCGTTCACTTTCTCGGCCGGAGTTACCTGACCTACATTTTGTCCCCTGGAACAGCACCATCTTGCTGCCCATGAGATTTTCATCCATTCTAGGTAAGAACTAACAAGCGTTTCTGAATATACGCTATCGCTAGATATACGACCCTTACGCTGGCGTTTTTCACCTAGCTTAGACTAGCTTTCGTGCCACTCACGTAGAATATCTTTTTTCTTTTCTTTACAGTTATGATGTACCCGGTGCTTTCAGACGCCGCTTTCCATTAACTTTAGAATATAGAGTACGAACCAAGAAGCTCCTTTTAAATATACAAGGTACTTGTCTGTTTTGTATCTGTCATGATACTGTACTGTTGCTACTCACACAAGCCTTCTGCTGGTGAGAGCCCTTTAGCTAGCTTAGATTGAGCAGCGTCTTACCTATTTTAAGGTATCGTTTGCTTGTCTTTAACCACAGCCATGAACTATTGGCCACAAGCTGACGTTTAAAGCTACTGACGTAGTCCATACCACATGAACTCAGAACTGGCATCTGAACATGCAAGGTATTCTTTTGTTAAAAATTGTGATCTACTCGCTAGTCACTCACGCAATATTTCAAATGCTTGACTGTTTACATCTTATTTTATATCGTCAACTGCTAACACGCTACCTGCTTGGTCCTTTATTATTCCTTCCCCCCCCCCCCCCTTCCTCCACCTTTATAGTTCCATCGTCTACGCTGATATCTGTGGCATCATTAAATAATTTCTCTCCATCCATCCTCGCGGCCTTACATGATTTTCGTGTTTGAAATTAACGTGTCCTCACATCTGACAAGAATATTACAGAGTACATCAGGTAGTTTTATTACCAGACCATTTTTTGATATTTCTGGAGCTGAATAGCAGTAATCAGTTATTTAGGAAGACTCTTTATGTCCGGGTATTGTCCCTTTTGTTTAAGGTACCACGTACTTACACCATGTTGGTTTTTTAAATTGCAGCAATTCACACGTTTCATTTGTCAACTGCCATGACTATGTAAGTGGCGTTATACGGCACAGACATTTGCTAAAAACTTGGTTGGCATTCACCATTAGATAGGCGGGGTTGATCTTATAAAAGAACAATTGAAGGAGTATTACCCGATGAAGGGGATGAAGGTTTATTCCAGATGAGGAAGCACTGTTCCTTTGTAGGTAAACCCCTCACTCACCACCTAGTGGTGACTTGCTTCATCATCGGGGCCCACCCAAGTGGCCTAGCGTCACTTGGGTGTGCTTCAACACCTGAGTTGCAGTGGAGCAGGTAGTGAAGTGTGGGTTGTAAACAAAAATAGTGTGAGTGTTAAAATTGTCCTGGTTAATGCTTTTGTATAGATTTTAATAAAAAAGTAACTGGACAATATTAAAAAAGAACGGTGAGGTAATAGTAGGGGAGTTACGGCCTACATATCTCGGCTATGTGTTGGTCGACATGTTTCTACCATAAGGGGCAATCCCCGGTATTCTTCAGGACCAAAACAAGGAAGTGGGAGGTGTGGGTCCCCTAAAAAACGCACCCTGTCCTAAATCCTTGGTCATCCAGAAGGAAAATATGCTTCTAGGCAGACACTCCTAGAATGTAGGGTGCCAATAAAAACCTAGGGAAAGAAGAAGAGCAAAGGAAGTAGTTACTATCCTGTAACGTAGTGCAGAATTATAAGTGCAGAATACGTGCAGTTATCCTTGCTTTCCACAGTGGTGAATGAAATAGTGCCTTCATCAGTATAGAGCGTGTCTACCAGTGTTGTGGAAACGTGCTCATTATTGTGGGAGTAAACGTAGCAGCATGGTATATCTAAAGTCAGGAATTTAAGTTGGCGTCCTCTGTGCGTGCCTGGAATAGCATGCTTATGCCGTACATTTAGAGTGCACTGAACTGGAGTGCTCATATTATTACCGTCGTGGAGCATACTGTGCCAACTGGTTGTTTGCCATATAATACTTATTGTTTGCCATATAATCATTATGAGCTCGAAATAATCCTAATCAGGATCAGTGTTGTACATACAAAGACAGACTAGACTCATACAAACAAATAACATGGAGCTTATCACGAAGCGTGGCATGTCAGGAAAAACGGGCTTACTGGAGAAGTACTTCAGTTGGGTTTCATCAAGCAGGGGGTAGGTGCTTCGCTAGTAGCAACATATTCTAATTGGAAAGGCATATGTTGCAGAAATCAGTAAAGGAAAGTTAACCTGCATTTCGGTTTACGGGCTCAGACCGTTACAGGATCCTGAGTGGGGGGGGGGAGTTTTACTTACAGTTGCAAATCGCGGAGTAAGACGGTTCGCCTACATCTACCTTCTGCTGCTCGGATGCAATGAGAGAGCGCGCGCGGTAGGAGTTTATGGGCTAGCCTTCTTCCGGGGTGGATCACGTGGCCGCTACGGCGGCCCGTCCGGGAAGGATGGTTGTTATGGGAACTGCTGAATGCTGCGCATGTGTCTTAACTGCATCTCGGGGCCGCTGCTAAGGATCTTGGCCAGGCGGCGGTTGGCATGGAGACTAGTAAACGCTGCGCTTGCGCATATAAAATAGAAAGAGGCAATAGGGCGAGGTGCCCGTTGTTGCGCGGAAATGGGTTATACTAAGACCGTCAGTGAATGGGATATCAACTACTGGCCGCATATACAAACATCCCTCAGGATGCCACCATCAATGTTCTAAAAGAAACCTTGGAGCAAACCACATGGGAACACAGAACACCAAAGGAATTCATCATTGAATGTGCAACCTTGGCCCTCAAAAGAAATTTCTTTGAGTTTGAAGGATCCCTATATTTACAAATAGGGGGCACGTCTATGGGCAGTGTTTTTGCGCCTAGCATAGCAGGACTCTATGTCTTTGATTTCGAGAAGAAACACATTCTCTCACCCACCAACCCATATCTGGAGAATATTGTATTCTGGCGCAGATATATTGATGACGTGCTAGCAATCTGGAAGGGCCCTCAGGAAATTCTAACAACTTTCATCGCCTGGCTTAACACCTGTGATCAACATCTGCACTTTACCCACAGTGTGGACAAGGATAACATGGTTTTCCTAGACATTGAGATTCGAAAAGAGGGAGCAACTTTGACCACCAAAACACATTTTAAACCTACGGCAAAAAATAACCTCTTAAGGTTTGAAAGCTTTCACCCGCGACCATTGAGGGAGAACCTTCCCTATGGTCAATATTTAAGACTACGTAGGAACTGTAGCAACCTTGGGGACTACAAAGAACAGGCGAAAGACCTCACAGAAAAACTATCACAACGGGGGTATCCAACGAAAATCACAAAGAACTGCCAACGACGAGCAAGAAATCAACCACGCCAAGCACTCTTGGAAGAAACCACAAATAACAGTGACAATATACCCCTGACCTGTGTGACCACATACAATGTGATTTCCAATGAAGTGAGTAAAAGCATTAGAAAACACTGGTCAATAATAAACTCTGGATCGTTCAATTGGGAAAAACCTCTCTTCTCATACAAGAAAGCGAGCAGTTTGAAAAACACCTTGGTCAACACTAGACCAAAAAATAACATTACCACCAGAGACCCAACATTAACCCAGATATGGGGTCTCCCACCAATTACTGGACATTCCCGATGCGGGGACTGTAGGGTCTGCCACCTGACAGAAAATACCAAGACAATTGTCTTGGAACCTGGGAAAATATGGGAACAGAGATCCCACACGAATTGCAATAGCAATAACGTCAATTACCTAATCACCTGCACCTGTGGAAAACCCTATGTAGGTATGACGACACGCAAAATAAAACAACGTATCTGCGAACACAGGAGCACGATAAGATGTAAGAAGAACATAACAAAACTCACGGACCACTTCCTAACTGTCCATCACACCACCAACGATATGAAGTGGACAGTTATTGAACAATTGCAAGCGGGCCCTAATATCCAGGCTCGTCTATTTGAAAAAGAACAGAGATGGATTTACAGACTTTCCACACATACACAAGGTCTTAACGATAATATCCCGTGGAACTCTGTACTCAAATAACTCCAGCTCTATCTTATGTCCCTTGACTCAGGAATACTCTATAATCCAAACGCAGCTCAGTCAAATTGAACTTCCCATGTAGACCCTACATGCTGCTACTGTATTCTTCTCTCCCATTCACTGAATCACTACTCAGGTGGCATCAGTCTCAGTCAAATAACCCCCCCCTCTCAGTTCCCTGGCACATGTATGCACTTCATATGCGGCCAGTAGTTGATATCCCATTCACTGACGGTCTTAGTATAACCCATTTCCGCGCAACAACGGGCACCTTGCCCTATTGCCTCTTTCTATTTTATATGCGCAAGCGCAGCGTTTACTAGTCTCCATGCCAACCGCCGCCTGGCCAAGATCCTTAGCAGCGGCCCCGAGATGCAGTTAAGACGCATGCGCAGCATTCAGCAGTTCCCATAACAACCATCCTTCCCGGACGGGCCGCCGTAGCGGCCACGTGATCCACCCCGGAAGAAGGCTAGCCCATAAACTCCTACCGCGCGCGCTCTCTCATTGCATCCGAGCAGCAGAAGGTAGATGTAGGCGAACCGTCTTACTCCGCGATTTGCAACTGTAAGTAAAACTTCCCCCCTCCACTCAGGATCCTGTAACGGTCTGAGCCCGTAAACCGAAATGCAGGTTAACTTTCCTTTACTGATTTCTGCAACATATGCCTTTCCAATTAGAATATGTTGCTACTAGCGAAGCACCTACCCCCTGCTTGATGAAACCCAACTGAAGTACTTCTCCAGTAAACCCGTTTTTCCTGACATGCCACGCTTCGTGATAAGCTCCATGTTATTTGTTTGTATGAGTCTAGTCTGTCTTTGTATGTACAACACTGATCCTGATTAGGATTATTTCGAGCTCATAATGATTATATGGCAAACAATAAGTATTATATGGCAAACAACCAGTTGGCACAGTATGCTCCACGACGGTAATAATATGAGCACTCCAGTTCAGTGCACTCTAAATGTACGGCATAAGCATGCTATTCCAGGCACGCACAGAGGACGCCAACTTAAATTCCTGACTTTAGATATACCATGCTGCTACGTTTACTCCCACAATAATGAGCACGTTTCCACAACACTGGTAGACACGCTCTATACTGATGAAGGCACTATTTCATTCACCACTGTGGAAAGCAAGGATAACTGCACGTATTCTGCACTTATAATTCTGCACTACGTTACAGGATAGTAACTACTTCCTTTGCTCTTCTTCTTTCCCTAGGTTTTTATTGGCACCCTACATTCTAGGAGTGTCTGCCCAGAAGCATATTTTCCTTCTGGATGACCAAGGATTTAGTACAGGGTGCGTCTTTTAGGGGACCCACACCTCCCACTTCCTTGTTTTGGTCCTGAAGAATACCGGGGATTGCCCCTAATGGTAGAAACATGTCGACCAACACATAGCCGAGATATGTAGGCCGTAACTCCCCTACTATTATCTCACCGTTCTTTTTTAATATTGTCCAGTTACTTTTTTATTAAAATCTATACAAAAGCATTAACCAGGACAATTTTAACACTCACACTATTTTTGTTTACAACCCACACTTCACTACCTGCTCCACTGCAACTCAGGTGTTGAAGCACACCCAAGTGACGCTAGGCCACTTGGGTGGGCCCCGATGATGAAGCAAGTCACCACTAGGTGGTGAGTGAGGGGTTTACCTACAAAGGAACAGTGCTTCCTCATCTGGAATAAACCTTCATCCCCTTCATCGGGTAATACTCCTTCAATTGTTCTTTTCTAATCCTTGACCAGGGAATCAGGAGTATTCCCCGTCCAGTAACTGCGGAAGCAACTCCTTACTCTCCACGTGTTCTTAAGATTGGGGTTGATCTTATATCATTGCCACACCCTGATATATTTCCTTAATAAGGTTATCCTTGATTAAATCATGTTTATTCTCTATGGAACCTTCTTTTATCTAGGTTTTTTTCAGCATTCCCTCCTCCAGTTCCATATCCTACCTAATGAGATTATGTAGACCATTCTGTTTCATAATCTGTGTGGCGCCATGTGTTCAAAGTGACCTATCATGTTCCATTTCCCATATTATATGATCGTATTTATTTATTTTATTTATTTTTCATTTTTCATTTGATCAGGAATTAGCCTTTATCAAGTGGCTCTGACTATTTGAATGTAAGAAAATATCATCAACTTTCAATATACTACATAGAAACACAGTATTGTTAATGTAAGTTCATTTCTATGTACCATGGAATGCTATATTAAGATTAGGACGAGTCTATTGTCACTATCTTCTCGATATGGAGTTTATGTTTAAACAGCCTAACATGAGAAAAGCTAAGAAAATTATACCTTATATAAATTATGATCAGATGTTTGCTAGTTAAGTACTGTACAATCTCGATGATAACATTTGTCTATCATATGACAATAAGTGACCAAATTTAGAGTCTTAACCTGATAGTTGGCGAAGATTTACGAATTTGATCTATAGAATATGTACCTGTTTTATTATGTGTCCTTTTTTGTAATAATTTTTCATGTATTGTTAACAATTTGTGTTAGTTATGTAAAACAAAACCATTGATCTGATATATGTTTCTCTTGTAAATATTTTTCCAGAATATCAGCAGAGACTCCTGAAGAAGGCGTTTTTTCTGCCGAAACGCGCGTCGAGTTTTAATGAATAATTCTTCAGTACTTTTCATGTCATTAATTAATGTGAATGTATTGTTTTTATTGTAGCCTGTATGATTTATATGATATGTACTTATTGTTTATAAAACCTGTTGTTGTTTTCCTTATGAACCATACTTTTATCCTATCATATAGTTTGATTTTTTGAATCTCTATATGATTTTTATTTATATCTATTAAATATATATTTTTATACAGTTCATATTTGTTTTTCCTTTTCGCCACTTGTTCTAGACTAATTGCTCACTTACTTTACTGATGGCCTAGGATTTTTTACCCACATAGGTGATTACCCTGCCCTAGGAGTCTGTATATTACTGATACCCAGGAGGTCCTTGTTTTCTCACACCCATCAGCGGCCTACAACCACATGGCACTGACTTGCGTTGCACAGGGTTACCAGCACCAGGAGTTGATGTGTGTGTCTTGCAAATTGTGTGTGTCTTGTAAAGCGCACTTCTACCCGCACCGCAGGCCTCGTAGCGCTATAGACTGCTGGGTAACCCGTCCTGGCTTTCCCTGTGAGATAGTCCCTCCTGGGAGTCTCCAAGGTGAAACCAGGCATCCCCGGCGTTTGTGAGGGGCCGTTGTGGAGATGAGGCAAGCTAATGCCCAGAGTTGCCGAGTGTGATCTCTGGTTGGAGTAGGCACCGATGCGAGAATTATCGAGTCCGCTGATCCTGGTCCAAGACCCTGCCGCGTCGGGAATCAAACCCTGGTCCCGGGCCGTTCTCTGCTCTCGGGTCTGCCGCCTCTAGCCAGTGAGCCACTCCACTCCATGATGTGGTGCTGCCATTGATGACTCAGGACTCAGCGACATGTGTGAGATCTACTGGGCCGTGGAGCGGGTCCACATAATGTGCACCAAGCCATGGTGGTGGGACCGGGCCCTGGAGCTTTCATGGGCACGTGGAGTGCCCCCTGGTAGACACTCTGGTGGCAGCAGGTCATTATTTGGTCATGGATGCGGAGGGGCAGCAGTGTCTCTCTCTGTCTCTCTCACTTCCCTCTCTTCACTGTCTCTCTCACTCTCTTCCTTCCTTTCCTTCTATCTCTCTCACTTTCTCTCCCTTCTCCCTTTCTCACTCCCTTTCTTTCCTTCTCACTCTGGCTTTTTTCCTTCTTTCTTTCTCTATGTCTCACTCCTGTGATATGCGCATTACACACATCGTTATTTTGTGCTTTATTTTCCAGGCTGTGTCGTCGACATACATGGTCCCAAGAGGAGTCTTCTGCTTTGTTGTTTTGTGTTGAGTTTATTAAATTTAGTTTATCCTCTAAATGTACGTTAACGGAAAAATAAAGTTTGCTAAGTTTTTGGTTCTTACTTAAGTGCTGTGCGACTCTTTCTCGTTCTCATTACTGTTATTTGGTGGTGTCCACCATGGGGTTAAATTTAGGGGCAGTTATCGCAGGAATACTGGCAATGTCTGCAGTTTGCACCAGCTTCTGAATAGTATGTTAGATTTATCTCAACTTTAGTTGCATTAAAGTGCTGATAATGAGATGCCGAGTAGGCATTCCTGTTCAAAAAGACATGAGGTGCACCTTTGCAATATATTCTAAATATTAAAATCCTGGATTGATTTGCACTGTGCTAGTGGGTACATTTACAGTGTAAACACAAAATCAATGAAGAAATCTCATTGTATTTAAATTGATTGGGAATAGTGAGTCAGGTGCTGGATCTTGACCGAATACACTGCCCAGTTTGTTTATTTTTCTGTACCTGAAAAAACCACATCACAACTTTCCCAATAAAAGACAAAAACTACGATGCAACACTGGAACACCCACAGGTGCCATAGAGTCAATGAGCATGATACATGGACACCCATGAGGGCCACAACACTCATCGCAACAACCCCTGGACTGCCAACGCCCCCGAACCTACATCTGAGCAAGTGTGTCTGTGTGGTCATTGTGTTAGTATGATGGGCACGGGTCATGCAACATCAGTGTGCTGTCTTCAGCGGACGTTACCATGTCATCTCAGCGTTGGCAGTGAGCCTGGACATGTAGCTATGTACGCATCCCCTTGCATGCACAAGCGGCATGTGCTGGTCAGGTGTACACACTTCAGCGCAGGGGTGTGCCAGCAATGGGAACGGGGGCAAGGGAAACGGGGTATCTCGGACATGTCCGTGCGCAGTAAGTGCGGTAAGTGTGTCTCCGTGGTCTGGTGTGGCCGCCGCAAGGGCCACAGCAGTCAATGTTGTAAAGTGGCATGCACCACCTCCAAACGGCAGAGTCACGGTGAGGTTTGAATGCCGCAGGACATGCACAATAAATAGGCATTACAATGGTGTGCCGTAGGAGTGCACAAGATACAACAGCACACTGCACAAAAGTGTGGTGGCTCATGGGAGGGAGGAGCAGCTGTTTGGCAATGTAACACACAGTGAACCCACACATGTGCCACATGCTAAGCATCTCATCCATGATGACCAGTGTCGCAGACATCCCACAACACCCACAACCGGCCTTGGTACATATCCTGTGTGAATGCAGCTGTAAAAGTCACTGTAGGGATGAAAGGTTATTTGTCTGAGCTAGTAAAACACAAACAATTGAAGGAGGGTCTGAGGGAAATTTAAAGACCTGCCCAGTTCGTATCCCCCTAACTGTAATCCTAACAACAAAAGAACAGGGGGTCTATAACGGAGCTTCAAGTACTCCGAGCTGCTGCAAAACTCCTACATAAGTGAGTTAGGCGCTAATAGAGCTACATAAGTCTCTATATCAGAATGTGTGCCAGGACAAACCTGTCGAAGGACCTACTGAGATTGTTGGTAAGACCCGTACAGAGATGTGTTGGATTCCCATCAAATAGGTATGTAGATCAGGTGTTCTCATTTGGTCATCCAAAAATGGGGTGGTATGTCTCTTGATCAATGAGACCCATCCATCGCCCTTACTCAATTGGGTCGCGCCATCAATCGCTAAGGTACCCATGAACAAGTGATAAAGATGGGATCGAGTGCAGTGCAAAAATCAAAAGATGTGGGAGTTAAAAACAAGGGGTAAAAGGATCAATAGGCGAAAAACTCTAATGTAATTTGTCCTTTCCCTCAAACAAACAAGAACAATGCAGAGGAAGCAGTCTAAACATATAACTGCATTTACAATGCCAACATGTTTCAGCCGGTAGTGTCTCTTACATCTGAATATTACAGGGAGTGTACCTCACCGTGCCTTCCACGAAGCTCGGGTCCTGCGATGAGACAACGCCGGACAGAGCGGGGCCTCCTTTTTCCTGAGCTGGGTTCCAGGAAAGGTGAGGTACACTCCCTGTACTATTCAGATGTAAGAGACACCGTTTGGTACAGAGGAACACGATTTTGGACTATTTATGTATATCCTTTACAGATTGTCGTTACGTTCACTTTATGTATGCAGTAGCTAATGCTTAGAACTCTGGCCCTGAATAAAGCCATGGGATCTTGTCCCTACCGGGGGAAAGGACAAATTACATTAAAGTTTTTCGCCTATTGATCCTTTTACCCCTTGTTTTTAACTCCCACATCTTTTGATTTTTGCACTGCACTCGATCACATCTTTATCATTTGTTCATGGGTACCTTAGCGATTGATGGTGCAACCCAATTGAGTAAGGGCGATGAATGGGTCTCATTGATCAAGAGACATACCACCCCATTTTTGGATGACCAAATGAGAACACCTGATCTACATACCTATTTGATGGGAATCCAACACATCTCTGTACCGGTCTTACCAACAATCTCAGTAGGTCCTTCGACAGGTTTGTCCTGGCACACATTCTGATATAGAGACTTATATAGCTCTATTAGCGCCTAACTCACTTATGTAGGAGTTTTGCATTAGCTCGGAGTACTTGAAGCTCCGTTATAGACCCCCGGTTCTTTTGTTGTTAGGATTATTTGTCTGAGCTATCTTGCGCTAGCACATCTGCTGCTTGGAGAAGGAACTTGCAAGTGGCCACCCCCCCCCGACAGATACGATAATATTTGCATTTGTCTCCCACACTATGCAGTGCCCGATTTGAGAACAACAAGTACACATCCCACACTTAAAAGTCTTTTGTTGTAGTTAGCGTACATGAAAGGGCCTTCACACGTACTCCCACCACACCTCTGCCTTGCACCCATTTCACAAATACCCGGCTCATTGCACCAAGCTGTACCATTTCATCCACAAGACTGGCACACGGCAAGCCAGTGCAGCTACAAGCAGAGCCACCCACGCAATGGCAGGGCATCCCGAACACATGTTCGGCTCCATTCACGTCCAGCTATACGTTGCACATCTGACGCATGTCCTGGGGGCACTGCCTTTGGCAGGACTGCGGATCACTTTCTGGCTGAGCTTTGGCATTGCGGACATCACCTGCATTCAACCTGTATTGCAATGTTGCATGGGCCTATCCGAGTGGTGCATGGACGTGTGCCCCTTCCAACGGGTGGGTAGCTCACATGGATTACGATGAGTGTGTGCACCCCCTGTTGGCCCACGACCAGGAGTGTCATGGTGATGCCCGTTCATGGCATGCATGGATGTTTGACGTGCATGTTGGGAACTGGGCCTGGAAGATTACAGGTGTCGTAGTATGCAGTGAGAAAATTCACCCACTTCCCAATTCTGATTTGGTGCACATTGGGTACAGTGGTTGGAGTCAGCACATCTGTCCTGGTCAGCTGATGGATGACGTTGACATGTCATATATTGTGGCCAACCATCACTCATTAGAGATAGTAGCTTACGCCGCTGCACTCGCATTCATGGACGAGTGACAAGGTACCTGCAACCATGACTCGATGTGCCACATTGCACGTGTCCCGCCGCATCATTACATGTTCTACATCTGGTTACATGTCCCAAGACAACAGAGGACATTGCTGCATTCGCATTGACTCTTGTCCAAGGCGCGGACAACCAAAATGCTTGACACTGACGTGTATTTGTGATGGACTACCCCGAGGTTTTTCTACGTTCCTTGTTCAGGCATGCTTCTGCATTCGTCTGCATATCGTGGCACTACTTTTTGCTGTACTGACACACACTTTTTTTTAATAAAGTTTCCACATTTTAACTTGTCTCCAAATGTGTTGTGTCTCCATTTCGATGCCAATGTGTGTCACAGACTCTCTGGCTGCCTACCATACTTGAATTGCTACGCCATCCTGACTGTGGGTTTGTACTTATGCGTTCTCATGTGCCTGTTTCGTACTGACGCTTTTGGACGTTTATCCACCACAGGCGAGTGAAGTTGTGTCCTGTGATCGATTGTGCGACTGTTTGTGTTTGAACAACATTGTGTTGAATGTTGGTGTACTCTGCTTCCTATGTGTGTGTGCTGCATTATGTGTGAGATGTCCCTTCATGTGAGCTTTTGTTCACCCTTCTCCCTTTCAGGCAGTGTGGTTTTCACTTCTTTGCTTGTTCAGTGGTGTGATGTTGGTGGGTTGGGTGACTTGTGCTCCTTGTTGGTGTGTTTCATTTTGGCCATGGTTTGTCTGTAGTTGTGCTGTACTTAATTGTGTGGGTGTGCCATTGTGCCAATCTCCCCCGTCCCCCCACTCCCTGCTTGTTCCTCTTCCTGGTGCTGTTGTGTCTGTAATTTTGTTGCGCCACACATAAATACACGTAAAGAACAAATTAGAATAGTTCCTTGATTCTTTTAGATTGCAAAATTTCTCTCTATTGTTTTTTTAATTTTCCATATAAACAGTTTTTTTAATATTCAAGGACACATAGAAGTCAGAAGTGCAATGTATTCTATCAACACACTTTGTAGAACACTCTACAACACCTGCAGGTTAAAAGTTCATCAATTTTTTTAAACATAACAATATTTTTTTGCAATGTTTTCTCAAACATTTAATGGCACATGCAGGTTAAAAGTTCACGATTTTTTTAAATTCGAACAGTGCTTTCCAAATGCAAGTAGCAGGTGTGGTTGAGTTGAGCAAATTTTATCCTATGATATCTGTTTAAACTGCTTTTTCTTAACCAATCGCGAAGATGCTTTTTCACAAAACGAATGTGCACCCTACTTTTAAAAAACAATGCTTTTCATCTCCCAATTAGTTATCGTTTTGTAAGGGAAAAAAGTAGTTCCCCCATCTTTAAACATATCTCTTATTCTACAAACGGACTGCATGAGCTACAGACATCTATCCATACCTCCCAGCCATACCGTCAACATGCTAGTGTGTATCGTAGGACATAGCTATGTTTTCTGGTGCAAAAGGTGTGCAGAACAGAGACATATTGATTTAGACCTAGGTTTACAAAATGTGGACATTAAATGGTTTGGGCATAGAGGATTGAAGGGGCACCAATTGTTGCTTTTGGTTAAAAGCTGTTTGCATCTCCAACACCCTGATCCTGCACTGAAGGTCGAAATGACCTAGGCACATTGACTGGGGTAGGTTTGGAAATGCTAATGAATAACACCTTTAGACAATTGATGTTGCTTTTGACTCAAACTGTCTTTGTATATTCCAATATATGCCAAAGACAGAAGTGGAAATGGTCAAACCAATTTTGTCCTTAGATTGAAAAATCGAGGAAGAATGTCAACAAAGCTGTGTCTGCATACCTCAGAGACCATAGAATGGGGTTGATCTACAACATACATTTTGATATGGTTGATATCTACAGAAGTGATGGAGTACACTTCACAGATCAGGGAAATCAAGTTTTTCCGAATAACCTGAAGCTGTGCATCCACACTTATGTGTAGCTCCAACTAAAAAACACAGGGCCTCTTTTTAGAGCCGCCTTATATTCCCAATATCGGTTCGCAGAGTGACAGCTCTGATCCAACTAGCACAGGTACACCTGCGGGCTGTCGAGCAGGCTCACAGAGGGACAGCTGCGGCCCGTCGGCTCGGCTCGCACAGTGTGAGCTACGGGCCGTCAGCTCGCAAACGCACACTAGCGTACTGGCTCGCTGAGGAAGAGCTCGGGTCTAACTCGCAAAAGGACACCAATGAGCCAACGGCTCTGTTAGCAGAGACACACCTACACCTACCGGACTGACTCGCACATGTACAGCTATGGACACAACGGCTCGCAGATGCACAGCTGCAAGCCGACGGACTGGTACTGTTTTATGCTTTAGGGTAGTACAGTGGTGTTTGTGTACTGTAGGTGGTTTGTGCTGGACGTTGCGTTTTAGGGTTTAAGGTAGTGCAATGGTGTTTGGGTAGTGTAAGAATCATGCTTGAGGTAGTGTTTTAGAATTTACAACAATGCACTAATGTTTGGGTAGTGTAAGGGGTCATGCTGGGAGTACTACTTTGGGGTTTAGGGTAGTGCAGTTGTGTATGTGTAGTGTAGGGGGTCATGCTGGGAGTAGTGTTTAAGGGTTTATGGCAGTGCAGTGGTGTTTAGGTAGTGTAGGGGGCCCTACTGGGAGTAGTGTTTTAGGGTTTAGTGTAGTGCAGTGGTGTTTGTGTAGTGTACAGGGTCGTGCTCGGAGTAGTGTTTTAGTGTTTACGGTACTGCAGTGGGGTTTGTGTACTGTAGGGGGTCATGCTGAGGTAGTCTTTTAGGGTTTAGGGTAGAACAGTGGTGTTTGGGTAGTGTAGGGGGTCTAGCTGAAAGTAGGGTTTCAGGGTTTAGGTTAGAGCAGTAGTGTCTGTGTAGTGTATGGGTTGGTGCTAGGGATAGTGTTTTAAAGTTTAGGGTAGAGCAGTGGTATTTCGGTACTGTACGGGTAGTGTATTAGGATATAGGGTACTGCAGTGGTGTTTGCATAGTGAAAGGGGTCCTTCTAGAGGTAGTACTATGGGTATTGTTTTAGGGTATTCGTATGCAGTGGTGTTTGGGTAGTGTAGGGGGGTTGTGCTGGCGGTAGTATTGTAGGGTTTAGGTTGTGCTGTGGTGTCTGTGTAGTGTAGGGGTCCTGCTGAGGGTAGTGTTTTGGAGTTTACAACAATGCAGTGGGGTTTGAGTAGTCTTTGGTTAGTGTAGGGTATCGTACCGACAGACTGACTCACAGCAAGAGGGGTCATCTTTAACCCCTAAGCCTGAGATGGTTGCTGCGTGCGGGCCAGTGGTGCCTTTTTCTGATAACTGTTTGCCAAGGACTGGTTCCAATTTTAACATTTTGTGTGTTTGTCGCTGATTACTAGCGTTTTAACTTGTATCCTGCATTCATTGTGTTTAGCTGTGCACCTTTGACTTTATTTTTCGTTACCTGAGGCGGAAAGCCGGGTAACATCTTGCTCTTCTACTGTCTTTGGTACGATCTTCACCTGTATCCTTCTGCCTTTGGAAATCGCGCCGCGCAACACTTTCTCTCATTGTCCCCTACCCTCACGGCTGATTTGGCACCGAAGGGGATTCTGGGACCTGTAGGTTTATCACCTTGCTAGCGGCCATATTGGGGGAAGGCACGCCCGGCTGGTCGGCTGACTAGTGGTGCGGTCTCTCTCGCCTGCAACGCCATAAATTTAGAGGCCCTCGACTTCGCGCAGCGAACGCGTTCAGTGGTCGCGCCTCATTCGCGCCAAAGGAGCGCCTAGGGAAAGCCTGTCTGCGCCCGTCAGCGTCCCGGAGGTGGAAGGGTGCGGGTGGAGCTGGAGATCTGCTCCTTCTTAATGTCGTCATGCTGAAATATACTGTGAAGGAGCTCATCACTCTTAGGGGTAAGGCTGGGAATTGTTGTACGGTTTTCTCCAGTCGACCCAGAGGCAAGAGCCTGTGCCCTGGCTACGACTGGTTACCGAGAAATGCCCCTGTTACCACCCCCATTAACCTGCCCAAAATGAGCACCTGTTTACTCCTGAACACCAGGTCTTTGAGTAAACATGCCTTAGAGCTTTACTGTTTACTTTCCGAGACTAAACCCGTCTGCATTTTTTTAATGGAGACGTGGCTGAATGACTGCTCGGGCCCGGACATAGTCTCCGCACTCCCACCCAATTACGCTATTCTTCGGAAAGACAGGGTCAACGGAAGGGGGGGGTGGCGTCGCGATGGTAGTGAACAAACGTCTCACCTGCTCAATCATTCAAACCGACGATATTCATGGGTGTGAGGAATTGAGGTTTTCCCTTTCCTTATTACCTCATCAATCCTGTTCGGGGTTACTGATTTACAGACCGCCTGGCCCCATTGGCTCCTTTCAAGAAGAGCTCCACGCAGTGGTCTCAGCGCTTTGTTTAAAAGCTGATCACTGCCTTCTCTTGGGGGACTTCAACATTCACATGGACACTAGAGATGATGCTGACACTGTTAAGCTCTTTGACACTGCATCTCCACTGCGTCTCATTCCTTATCTCTCTGTTCCCACACACAACAAAGGTCACACGCTCGACCAAATCTTTTCTACCATTTCAATTGGTATCTCCTCCCCAGCCCCTGTCCTATGGTCAGACCATTACCTAGTGAATTTTCAGGTCTTTCACTCTGATAAGCTACCTTTCAGTATGCACAGCCGCCTCACCCAAACCACGCGAGCCTATCATCGCGTATCCCCTGACATGCTTGCACAAGCACTATTATCTCAGCCCTGCAAGCTGTCAAGCAATCTTGAGGCCGATCTCGACCTCGTGCAGACTTGGTTTGCCGAGAGACTGGACGAATTAGCTCCGGCGGTGACCACCGGTAAGCCCACCTGCCGCGCGTCTGCCCCGTGGTTCACAGCTGTGCTGGTTGAGAAGCGGCAGCAGTGTAAGAGAGCCGAAAGGGTCTGGCGCCGCCACTATGATCCCAGAGCCAAGATGGCTTATAAAGTATCTATCAAATTATACCACTGTGACATCATCTTGGAGAAGAAAGCCTACCTAGCTAGAAGAATTGAAGCAGCTATAAATACCAGCAAAGAAATATTTTTAATTGTTAAGGAATTCACGTCCCCCAATACGAGCACGCCTGCTTACTCTTTTTCCGAAGTCTGGGTCACCCAATTAGCTGATTTCTTTGCAAATAAAATCAAGTCCATTCAGGGACTCTTTTTTACTTTCTGATGCAGCGGTAGCTCCCAGTACTACGGTTCTCCCCTCTTCGCCCCTTGCTACCAACGGCCCTACCCTTTTTAACTTCTCCTCTCTCTCTCTGTCAGCCTCATTGGATCTTCTGACTAAATTAAAATCTGGTTCCCCTTTGGACCCTTGTCCAACCAATTTTCCCGCAAAATCTGCAGAAGCTACTAACGCTCGAATTAATCCTGTGCTTAACCTTTCACTCAGCACGGGAGTGGTCCCTTTGGCTTGGAAGCAGGCTCTTATTTTGCCGCTTCTCAAAAAGCCTAATCTGGATCCTTTGTTACATGCCAATTATAGGCCCATCTCGCTCCTTCCAGCATTTGCCAAGGTCATGGAGAAGCATGTCCACTGCTCGCTCTCCAACTTCCTTGAGACCAACAACATCCTGCATAACACCCAGTCCGGCTTCCGCACTAATATGAGCATGGAGGCTGCTCTATTAGAAGTTACGGAGGCAATTAAGGAGGTTCTGGATTTAGGGGGGAAAGGCGATGCTGGTAATGCTGGATCTCTCGGCGGCCTTCAACACCGTCCCCCACTGCGGTCTCCTTTCAAGACTCAGTGAGATTGGTCTGCGGGAGACGGTGTTCAGCTGGTTCGAGTTTTTTCTAGCGGATCGCCGTCAAGATGACACCCAGCTCCTCTTCTCTTGCATGAAGGGCGCTGATTTTGATGGAGAGAGTATTAAAGGTTGCCTTGCGGCCGTGTTCAAATAGTTCCAGCTAAACAGCCTCAAGTGCAACTAGGACAAATCAGAGGTGCTCTTTTTTGGCTGCCTTTCAGCCCCTAGGTGGAAGGCTAGGTGGGCTGCCACTATGTCTCCTCCCTCCGCCGCTTCTGCCACAGCCAAGAATCTAGGCGTAATGATTGACAACTGCCTCACTTTAAAGCCCTAGATTCTTGGCCTAGTTGGTAAATGTTTTCGCATTCTTAAGATGCTCTGGAAATTTCTTCTGTTGCTCTCCCCTGGCCATAGAAAAATCACCGTGCAGGCACTTATAGGTTCTCGCCTGGACTATGCTAACGCGTTCTATCTCGGACTTCTCGAGTATCTCCTATCACGTCTTCAAATAGTCCAAAATTCGGCCGCGTGCCCCATTTTTGGCCTTCACCGGAGAGCCAGTGCTAAAGATCTTCTGAAAACTGGCTTCCTATTCGGAAACATATTGTTTTCAAGAAGCTCACGCTGGCCTTTAAAGCTCTCCACGGAACTGGCGCGAAGTATATCAGTAAGCGGCTGGTCTTCTACCAGCCATCTAGATCACTTAGATCAGCTTCGCTGGCCTTGGAAGCCGTTCCTGGTATTCGACGAGTCCGTGTCGGAGGCCGTTCTTTTAGACGCCTAGCGCCTCAATTGTGGAATTCCTTGCCGGTCACTCTGAGAAAGACTGTCACCCTGCTAGCTTTTAGGAAAGACATGAAGTCCTGGCTTTTCGTTCAGTAGAACCGGCCATCCTCTGCCTGCCCTGCTCCTCATTGGGTTTGAAGCGCCGGGATACTCCTCGGAGTAGCTGAGCGCTATACGAGCCGACGGACGGGCTTCTAAAGGCATACTCGCGACCTGGTGATATGAGGAGAGGCAGCGTAAAAGGCATATCTCACACACATGCCAGTGTTGCCTCCCACAGGTAAAATGATGGCTTCTACACGGAGAGTTGCGAGCTGACGGAGTAAATCACAAAATGGCTGCCAACACTTCCTGGTTTTAACCATTCACAGTGAATAAGCCGCAAGCTGGTGCTTGTAACCCCTCAGCCAATCACATGTCAAAATTCTCAAATAGCAATATCTGTAAAATTACATATTTCTCAAAAACGACTAAACAAATTTACACCATTCAAACAAAAGCGTGCTTTCTGGACCATCACCTTTCTCCCTGCCAAATTTGGCATAATTCTGTTCAGCAGTTTCATCTGTAGTCTCCTGTAAAGTTTTGTATGGTAATTGCATGTAGAAAACACGTTTTAGGGCCCTTTTTTTTCATAGCCCCTCCTACACCATTCAACCACAAACTTTCAATATAGGAGCTAATTAAAAAAAGAGAAACTGTTTGGATAATTTCATAAAGATTCGTCAAATGACGCCAAAGATACAAGCACATAAAAGACTCCCGGAGGGGGGCCACAAAACCCACATACCAATATGAGTGTAGCCCTGGGGCTGTGTGGACCGCAGCGGACACCCACAACCCCTGTGAGCCCATGCTATTATTTTTTTAAGAAATACCCCAAAACCTAACCCACCCAAGGACCTCAATAAAACAAAATGCGAGAACCCGCGACCCGAGCGTGAATTTTTGCCGATTTTTTATTATTATTTTTATGATTTTTTGGGCCCTGGGGGTCCTTCTGGGACCCCCTGAACAGACATAGTGGGTCAGGGCTTTTCTACCCTGCCCCCTTCTCTTGCTTTATACCTTTGTTTCTCAGTTTTTGGGTGACTTACTTCTACCGAGCCACAAGATGACTGCAAACACTTCCTGGTTTGGAGTGCTAGCAGCCAATCACAGTGAAGCTCGCGCACACAACTTAGGCTCCGCCCAGATATCGAAACTTTTATTTTTCTAACTTCTCAGAAGCTACTGAATGGATTTCCACCATTTTTAAAAAGTTCGCTTTCTGACCGAAGCACTACCTTTCTGCTAAATTTGGAGTAATTCCGTTTAGTAGATTCGGCTGTAGCCTTGCACATAGTTTCCTATGGGAGATTGATTTTTTGACTCTTATTTTTAAAATTTCTCAAAAATTACTGAACGGATTTACACCATTTAAAAAAAGGTCGCTTTCTAAACCGAGCTCTACCTTTCTACCAAATGTGGGGTAATTCCTTTCTGCAGTTCGGGCTGTAGCTCGTCGCAAAATGTCCTATGGAAATTGCAAAAACAACAAGTGATGGACCGAATGTGGATCAATGTCACACATTCACCCCAGTCAAAAGATCTGGGCCCAAATCCATCGTTTTTTTGCACTCCACACCACCCTGGGTTAGACAATGGCGATATGCAAATCAGCTCTGACCCTGTTGCCCCATGGGAACAGTCCAGTCCGAACTACAAAAGCCATGTCCTTCCCAGAACGGAATCAAGCATCCGAGGACCAGACCGGTTTCAAGGTAACACCTCTCATCAGCCCGGCTAGCTTGACTCCAAGTGGTGTGGAGTGCCTGGGACCCACGTCTGGGTATCCCCAGCGCACTTAGGGCGGCAATTGCAAAAACAACAAGTGATGGACCGAATGTGGATCAATGTCACACATTCACCCCAGTCAAAAATTAGCATGGGGAAAACACGTTTTGAGACCCTCCTTTTTTCTCAGCCCCCGCTTGACCCCCAAACCTTCAGGATAGGATCTAATCTGGGTAGATTTCGTCAAACGACGCTAAAGTTATTAGCAAATCAAAAAATGATTTTCCTATGGAAACTAGGTTCTAACTATAACTACCTACTACCGACCGCCAGAAGGTAATCTACGTATATATATTCCCTCTCTGTATGGTCAAAGAAACCAGGTTGCACTCTCAAGCGGCACAGATTCCTTTTTATTCACACAACAGAGTCGGCTCAGCAAACGCACCTGACGTGTTTCGGTCCGCTGGACCTTGATCACGGGCTGCTGTTATTAAGTCCTACAACACTTTTTATTGAGTAGTGTCTTTCTTTCCTTTCTATGCCCTCTTGCCTCCATTTATCAATTTAAACAAAAGAAATTAACTTTTCTCAATTCAAATAATGTACAATGATGAATGCAACATTTTTAGAGAAATTAAACAAGCTTTCTCAGTTTAAATAATGTGCAACGATGAATACATCATTCCATCGTTTTTAAGACGCAATATTTGCAAATGATAATATACAAGTGTAAAGTGCTGAATTATGCTATGCAATATTCTTGAGGTTTGCAGAGCTTTTATGTATGTTTTAGTTCATTATTGGCCAGTTACTATGACTTCAGTGTATCTTTATTCCGTGTTTAACTGATTTGCTCCAGTGTCAAATGTCACCTGATAGTTCTGAGAATTATTGTTAGTTAAATTTCATTGGTGGTTGGTGACACCCCCACTCTGAATTGTGGCAAAGTTAGTTGCATTATCATTTGTGTTTTAACTGTGGCTTATTGCCATTTCTAGCCACAGTCATAATTCCCACTAAAACGAACAGCACGGATTCAAAGTAGCGAAAAAAGAAAATGTTTTCGCTACTTTGAATCCGTGCTGTTCGTTTTAGTGGGCCATCATGCCGTTCCTAAGTCATTTCTGAATACTCGTGGGACATGACAGATCTCTCACAAGTTTTTCAAGTATATTAAGAACTCGCCAGCTCATACTGCATAACATAAGACAGATATTTGAGCCCTGAAGAAGTCTCATTTGTAGAGACGAAACGCGTTGGCTAGAAAAAAGAGAAAAAGAAAATCGTTTGTGAATTGGATCATTTTTTCTACTATGAAATCAAAATAAAGGATTGAAAATATATGATTGCCAAGTTCGGACCTGTTCATTCGACACGGATGCGTACTACTGTTTCAAAGGACATTATTTGCAATTGTACTTTGTAGATGGGTGCTGATTCCATAGCTTTTGTTGTTTGTTTTGGACTCTGTCCTTAAAAGGAACTTATGGGGTTGTGTTCCTAGGTTTCTCAAGCACCATCACACTATTCAAGTGTCACTGACTACGACAGGTGCAGGCATCTTGCTCCAACCCTTCGTTTGTTATATTACAGTATGTGTACCCATTTGCCCCTCAGTAGGTGATCTCTTCAGTGTGTCTAATTTATTGCCAGTAGAAAAACAGCACAGAGACTGAAGTGAGAACAGTGTCATCCTTTGTTGTAGACATGGGGAGTCCCATGTTAATTCCTGAAACTTTTTTTCAACTTGTTATAGGTAGTCATTTAATTCTTCATCCTGATTTCAAAATGTGACATGATTCTCTTTGTCTTAGTATACTTTCTCTGTCACCTCCCTTCTTGGATTTAGTTACCTGATCGATTGCATAATACTAAAGTTTTTCCGAGTTGCTCTTATTATCTTGTTCCATATGCTTCACCACCGTGTTACTTTTATGTTTGTTTACTTTTACTTTAATATGCTATAAGATTTTACCACTTGCTGTGATGAATTCTTGCTTGTTGATTGCTATTTTGCATGCTTTGCTGTGTGCGCACTTCCAAAATCCTGTGTTTTTCATCCCTTAGTTTTACTTCTGTAGTGTCTGTGCGACCACACACACATCTATACTACTATTATAAAGAGAGAACACAAACCTTTGAGCCAGGTAAACTACAAAAGTAATGCACCAATCACTACACCCAATACACCATTTGAAAGGGGCGATGTGGCAGAAGGACATAGGCTATAGATATGTACACCATATACATTAAAAAAGCAAAAACACCAAAAGTGGTAAAGTAGTCCCTTGGGGGCGTGGTCGTGGCCGTGGGCGTCTCAAACAACAAATGTGGGCATTTACAGGGACCTGCCAAGTGCAAATAACAAACATAGGCCAAGCGACTTCACAACAAACTTACATATGCACACATAGAGCGGAAATGCGCTTTCACTGAATTTAGAACGCACAATATGCAGACAGAGCGGAAATGCGCGTTCAATGAATTTCTAACAAACATTTGCAAATCCCAACACATACAGCGGAAATGCGCTTTCGATGAATTTAAACTCACACATACAGCGCGGTAACACCAATATACAAGAACAGGAGAGGTGTGCGCTATAAGAAATATGCACACATTCATTGCCGTTACCCAAACAACATTGACGCCTTTGCATTAAAAACCGGGCGGGCAGACATTTCTTAACGGAGAAACGCAATAGACTGCGCATTCACAAGACTTTCCTCACATCTTGCAGACAAGATAAAACGCTTACAAAAAGACATACGAATAACGAAAATAACACAACTGCCCATAATCACTCGAGCACTGCCAGGACTTCACCACACAATTGACTAAACGAAAGGGAAACTTCTTTGAAGGGATACAAAAACGAACACACGGAAAGAGCCTTCGAAAGAAAAAAATACATTAAACAGGTGACACACACTTTCCTCACATCTTGCGGACAACATAAAACGCGGAAAACAATACATACAAATTAAAAAAATAACACAAGTGGGCCAAATCAGTTGAACAGGGCCAGGACTTGCACAGACAACTCTTCTGCGGGGTGGGCGGGGGCCCTGATGCAGCCTTTTGCTCCCGGACAACGTCGGGACGGGCTGCTAGTATGTATATATATTCACTTGGAGACGATTTGTGTCCATTGCGCAATTACGCGGTGCTGTGATCATATACAATTGTTGCCAGCATGGCACGAGTACTGGCTGTGAGACATTTAAACATGCACAACACCATAGGATGTTAACAGTAATTAATTAACATTGTGCATAAGAATGTTAGTAGGAATCTTTTCATTCATATTGTATATGCCGCAAATAAATGATAATTAAGTGCTATTTTTTGCTCGTATCAGTGTAGTAATAACCTCACAACAGTAGCGAGCACATTTTTGCTAATGGGCATACACCCTGGAATGCTATCTCACTAAGCGACCAAATTTTAATTGCACGCGCCAAAGTCCAACAGCCACTGGGCCGGGATTGTGACTGCAATGTTAACATCAGCCACACAAATTTTAGGCGCAATGGAGCATGCCACGGACAATGTAACATGTATGAAGTTAAAACTTGAATTAGTGAGGATGCACTTTTTCGATATGTTAGAGTGATCTCTGTGTCTAAATAATACGGGTGTGAATTTATAAACATCAAGTATACTAGAGACGTTTTTACAAACTGTGATTTATATATGTTTTCAAAGTTTCAGACAAGAGTGTAAAAAGACTGCCATGATGTTATAATGTGCAAAGTCATGAACTCTTCTATGTCCTTTCCATGAGGGTCATGAACCTGTAACCATAACAACCTTTAGCCAATTAAAACTTGTGAAACATTCGAATAACCATGTGATTATGTAACATGTATATGTATATATAGTTTAACACAATGTTCTTGCAGATGTAGTGAACAAGGCGGGAGCAAGCCGCCGAAACGCGTCTAAGCATCAAACTGAGCAATTAAATATCGTTTGGATTATGATTCACGGAGTCAGCGCCTTCTTTTGATGAAAAGGTTGGTTTGGTCGCAATATATATATATATATATATAATCATGCTGGCGGACAAGCGGCACAAGGATTGTCTCCAAACCAAACAGCTTTCAACGCAGAGGCCCACTGGAGGGCTCTAAAAACATTGAAAAAAGCGAACATTGATGTTGGTGCGCGGCAGCCACTGGAGGCATACAATCAACGCACTACAACCCCCAGCATGCCGTAAGAAAACTCACCTGTGAGCGGTATGCGATGATGAACATTGAAATAGACTGTAGTGCGCAGCCGTGAACCCACTGCTATTTCCCTATGATTAAGAGGTATGTTTGCCTCGAATCGCGTCAGGGATTGCTGGAAATAATACTCTGTTTGGAAGGCTGTTTCGAGAATAAATGATCAGTGAATTCAATCCTCATGGAGTGGCGTCCTCTATGCACAGGGCACTCGGAATAATATTCTACACGGCAGCCCGGCCGTGGGAGGATGCACCGCCCGCGTAAAGGAAGTGCGGGTCTGCTCGTCGGAATCATGCTGGCGGACAAGCGGCACAAGGATTGTCTCCAAACCAAACAGCTTTCAACGCAGAGGCCCACTGGAGGGCTCTAAAAACATTGAAAAAAGCGAACATTGATGTTGGTGTGCGGCAGCCACTGGAGGCATACAATCAACGCACTACAACCCCCAGCATGCCGTAAGAAAACTCACCTGTGAGCGGTATGCGATGATGAACATTGAAATAGACTGTAGTGCGCAGCCGTGAACCCACTGCTATTTCCCTATGATTAAGAGGTATGTTTGCCTCGAAACGCGTCGGGGATTGCTGGAAATAATACTCTGTTTGGAAGGCTGTTTCGAGAATAAATGTTCAGTGAATTCAATCCTCATGGAGTGGCGTCCTCTATGCACAGGGCACTCGGAATAATATTCTACACGGCAGCCCGGCCGTGGGAGGATGCACCGCCCGCGTAAAGGAAGTGCGGGTCTGCTCGTCGGAATCATGCTGGCGGACAAGCGGCACAAGGATTGTCTCCAAACCAAACAGCTTTCAACGCAGAGGCCCACTGGAGGGCTCTAAAAACATTGAAAAAAGCGAACATTGATGTTGGTGCGCGGCAGCCACTGGAGGCATACAATCAACGCACTACAACCCCCAGCATGCCGTAAGAAAACTCACCTGTGAGCGGTATGCGATGATGAACATTGAAATAGACTGTAGTGCGCAGCCGTGAACCCACTGCTATTTCCCTATGATTAAGAGGTATATTTGCCTCGAAACGCGTCAGGGATTGCTGGAAATAATACTCTGTTTGGAAGGCTGTTTCGAGAATAAATGTTCAGTGAATTCAATCCTCATGGAGTGGCGTCCTCTATGCACAGGGCACTCGGAATAATATTCTACACGGCAGCCCGGCCGTGGCAGGATGCACCGCCCGCGTAAAGGAAGTGCGGGTCTGCTCATCGGAATCATGCTGGCGGACAAGCGGCACAAGGATTGTCTCGAAACCAAACAGCTTTCAACGCAGAGGCCCACTGGAGGGCTCTAAAAACATTGAAAAAAGCGAACATTGATGTTGGTGCGCGGCAGCCACTGGAGGCATACAATCAACGCACTACAACCCCCAGCATGCCGTAAGAAAACTCACCTGTGAGCGGTATGCGATGATGAACATTGAAATAGACTGTAGTGCGCAGCCGTGAACCCACTGCTATTTCCCTATGATTAAGAGGTATGTTTGCCTCGAAACGCGTCAGGGATTGCTGGAAATAATACTCTGTTTGGAAGGCTGTTTCGAGAATAAATGTTCAGTGAATTCAATCCTCATGGAGTGGCGTCCTCTATGCACAGGGCACTCGGAATAATATTCTACACGGCAGCCCGGCCGTGGGAGGATGCACCGCCCGCGTAAAGGAAGTGCGGGTCTGCTCGTCGGAATCATGCTGGCGGACAAGCGGCACAAGGATTGTCTCCAAACCAAACAGCTTTCAACGCAGAGGCCCACTGGAGGGCTCTAAAAACATTGAAAAAAGCGAACATTGATGTTGGTGCGCGGCAGCCACTGGAGGCATACAATCAACGCACTACAACCCCCAGCATGCCGTAAGAAAACTCACCTGTGAGCGGTATGCGATGATGAACATTGAAATAGACTGTAGTGCGCAGCCGTGAACCCACTGCTATTTCCCTATGATTAAGAGGTATGTTTGCCTCGAAACGCGTCAGGGATTGCTGGAAATAATACTCTGTTTGGAAGGCTGTTTCGAGAATAAATGTTCAGTGAATTCAATCCTCATGGAGTGGCGTCCTCTATGCACAGGGCACTCGGAATAATATTCTACACGGCACCCCGGCCGTGGGAGGATGCACCGCCCGCGTAAAGGAAGTGCGGGTCTGCTCGTCGGAATCATGCTGGCGGACAAGCGGCACAAGGATTGTCTCCAAACCAAACAGCTTTCAACGCAGAGGCCCACTGGAGGGCTCTAAAAACATTGAAAAAAGCGAACATTGATGTTGGTGCGCGGCAGCCACTGGAGGCATACAATCAACGCACTACAACCCCCAGCATGCCGTAAGAAAACTCACCTGTGAGCGGTATGCGATGATGAACATTGAAATAGACTGTAGTGCGCAGCCGTGAACCCACTGCTATTTCCCTATGATTAAGAGGTATGTTTGCCTCGAAACGCGTCAGGGATTGCTGGAAATAATACTCTGTTTGGAAGGCTGTTTCGAGAATAAATGTTCAGTGAATTCAATCCTCATGGAGTGGCGTCCTCTATGCACAGGGCACTCGGAATAATATTCTACACGGCAGCCCGGCCGTGGGAGGATGCACCGCCCGCGTAAAGGAAGTGCGGGTCTGCTCGTCGGAATCATGCTGGCGGACAAGCGGCACAAGGATTGTCTCCAAACCAAACAGCTTTCAACGCAGAGGCCCACTGGAGGGCTCTAAAAACATTGAAAAAAGCGAACATTGATGTTGGTGCGCGGCAGCCACTGGAGGCATACAATCAACGCACTACAACCCCCAGCATGCCGTAAGAAAACTCACCTGTGAGCGGTATGCGATGATGAACATTGAAATAGACTGTAGTGCGCAGCCGTGAACCCACTGCTATTTCCCTATGATTAAGATGTATGTTTGCCTCGAAACGCGTCAGGGATTGCTGGAAATAATACTCTGTTTGGAAGGCTGTTTCGAGAATAAATGTTCAGTGAATTCAATCCTCATGGAGTGGCGTCCTCTATGCACAGGGCACTCGGAATAATATTCTACACGGTAGCCCGGCCGTGGGAGGATGCACCGCCCGCGTAAAGGAAGTGCGGGTCTGCTCGTCGGAATCATGCTGGCGGACAAGCAGCACAAGGATTGTCTCCAAACCAAACAGCTTTCAACGCAGAGGCCCACTAGAGGGCTCTAAAAACATTGAAAAAAGCGAACATTGATGTTGGTGCGCGGCAGCCACTGGAGGCATACAATCAACGCATTACAACCCCCAGCATGCCGTAAGAAAACTCACCTGTGAGCGGTATGCGATGATGAACATTGAAATAGACTGTAGTGCGCAGCCGTGAACCCACTGCTATTTCCCTATGATTAAGAGGTATGTTTGCCTCGAAACACGTCAGGGATTGCTGGAAATAATACTCTGTTTGGAAGGCTGTTTCGAGAATAAATGTTCAGTGAATTCAATCCTCATGGAGTGGCGTCCTCTATGCACAGGGCACTCGGAATAATATTCTACACGGCAGCCCGGCCGTGGGAGGATGCACCGCCCGCGTAAAGGAAGTGCGGGTCTGCTCTTCGGAATCATGCTGGCGGACAAGCGGCACAAGGATTGTCTCCAAACCAAACAGCTTTCAACGCAGAGGCCCACTGGAGGGCTCTAAAAACATTGAAAAAAGCGAACATTGATGTTGGTGCGCGGCAGCCACTGGAGGCATACAATCAACGCACTACAACCCCCAGCATGCCGTAAGAAAACTCACCTGTGAGCGGTATGCGATGATGAACATTGAAATAGACTGTAGTGCGCAGCCGTGAACCCACTGCTATTTCCCTATGATTAAGAGGTATGTTTGCCTCGAAACGCGTCAGGGATTGCTGGAAATAATACTCTGTTTGGAAGGCTGTTTCGAGAATAAATGTTCAGTGAATTCAATCCTCATGGAGTGGCGTCCTCTATGCACAGGGCACTCGGAATAATATTCTACACGGCAGCCCAGCCGTGGGAGGATGCACCGCCCGCGTAAAGGAAGTGCGGGTCTGCTCGTCGGAATCATGCTGGCGGACAAGCGGCACAAGGATTGTCTCCAAACCAAACAGCTTTCAACGCAGAGGCCCACCGGAGGGCTCTAAAAACATTGAAAAAAGCGAACATTGATGTTGGTGCGCGGCAGCCACTGGAGGCATACAATCAACGCACTACAACCCCCAGCATGCCGTAAGAAAACTCACCTGTGAGCGGTATGCGATGATGAACATTGAAATAGACTGTAGTGCGCAGCCGTGAACCCACTGCTATTTCCCTATGATTAAGAGGTATGTTTGCCTCGAAACGCGTCAGGGATTGCTGGAAATAATACTCTGTTTGGAAGGCTGTTTCGAGAATAAATGTTCAGTGAATTCAATCCTCATGGAGTGGCGTCCTCTATGCACAGGGCACTCGGAATAATATTCTACACGGTAGCCCGGCCGTGGGAGGATGCACCGCCCGCGTAAAGGAAGTGCGGGTCTGCTCGTCGGAATCATGCTGGCGGACAAGCGGCACAAGGATTGTCTCCAAACCAAACAGCTTTCAACGCAGAGGCCCACTGGAGGGTTCTAAAAACATTGAAAAAAGCGAACATTGATGTTGGTGCGCGGCAGCCACTGGAGGCATACAATCAACGCATTACAACCCCCAGCATGCCGTAAGAAAACTCACCTGTGAGCGGTATGCGATGATGAACATTGAAATAGACTGTAGTGCGCAGCCGTGAACCCACTGCTATTTCCCTATGATTAAGAGGTATGTTTGCCTCGAAACGCGTCAGGGATTGCTGGAAATAATACTCTGTTTGGAAGGCTGTTTCGAGAATAAATGTTCAGTGAATTCAATCCTCATGGAGTGGCGTCCTCTATGCACAGGGCACTCGGAATAATATTCTACACGGCAGCCCGGCCGTGGGAGGATGCACCGCCCGCGTAAAGGAAGTGCGGGTCTGCTCATCGGAATCATGCTGGCGGACAAGCGGCACAAGGATTGTCTCCAAACCAAACAGCTTTCAACGCAGAGGCCCACTGGAGGGCTCTAAAAACATTGAAAAAAGCGAACATTGATGTTGGTGCGCGGCAGCCACTGGAGGCATACAATCAACGCACTACAACCCCCAGCATGCCGTAAGAAAACTCACCTGTGAGCGGTATGCGATGATGAACATTGAAATAGACTGTAGTGCGCAGCCGTGAACCCACTGCTATTTCCCTATGATTAAGAGGTATGTTTGCCTCAAAACGCGTCAGGGATTGCTGGAAATAATACTCTGTTTGGAAGGCTGTTTCGAGAATCAATGTTCAGTGAATTCAATCCTCATGGAGTGGCGTCCTCTATGCACAGGGCACTCGGAATAATATTCTACACGGCAGCCCGGCCGTGGGAGGATGCACCGCCCGCGTAAAGGAAGTGCGGGTCTGCTCGTCGGAATCATGCTGGCGGACAAGCGGCACAAGGATTGTCTCCAAACCAAACAGCTTTCAACGCAGAGGCCCACTGGAGGGCTCTAAAAACATTGAAAAAAGCGAACATTGATGTTGGTGCGCGGCAGCCACTGGAGGCATACAATCAACGCACTACAACCCCCAGCATGCCGTAAGAAAACTCACCTGTGAGCGGTATGCGATGATGAACATTGAAATAGACTGTAGTGCGCAGCCGTGAACCCACTGCTATTTCCCTATGATTAAGAGGTATGTTTGCCTCGAAACGCGTCAGGGATTGCTGGAAATAATACTCTGTTTGGAAGGCTGTTTCGAGAATAAATGTTCAGTGAATTCAATCCTCATGGAGTGGCGTCCTCTATGCACAGGGCACACGGAATAATATATATATATATATATATATATATATATATATATATATATATATATATATATATGAACAAAATACTTTTGTAGATCAACAAACATACTCAAGCCCAAATCCATAAAGCGTTATTTAATTAATCATAACAATGTGGCAAACAAACACCCAACGTGTTTCAGTGCTGCCGCAACTTCGTCACGGGTCACAGACTGCTTGTCAAGTCAAAACACATATAGTGCAATTACACAAAAATAAAGGTAGGACTACATATCCCAATGCATAGTGAAAGAAAGGAAAACAGCATCCATTTTGAAGAGGTTACTTCGTATATGGAATCAAAATATGCTGCCTGATATCTGTACACTGAAATTTGAATTTTTTTACAGGAACCCACTGAGGAAAGATTGACTGCTCGAGGGAAAATACGTATCCCAGCATGCCATTGACTGCACTATGCAAAACCTACTAAAGGAACAGGAAATAGACATGCATGTCAAAAAGTAAACATAAAAGAGAGCCTTTCCTGAGCAAATTCTTGTGAGCCTCTGAGGAAGATACTAATGCATTGAAACACGTCAGCCTAAGAATAAACAATCTGGAATACGGAGGAGAGTTAAAGGTGAAAGCCAGATGGCTGAATTGCAGCTGTGTGCCCTCCCGAAGCTCCAGGGAATTTGTTGAATAAAATTACACACAGCAGTACGGTCGTTGGGAGGTGCACCATCTTGCTTAGGCTGTGGTGGGAAAAATGAGTAACCTTTCTCTGCACCCGGAGTCCTATCAAGGATGTGAAAATGACTTTCAATTTGAATTTTTTCAGGAACCCACTGAGGGAAGATTGACTGCTTGAGGGAAAATACATATCCCAGCATGCCATTGACTGGAATGCAGAGGAAAGTTAAAGGTGAAAGCCGGATGGCTGGATTGCTGCCCTGTGCCCTCCCGAAGCTCCAGGGCATTTGTTGAATAAAAAAAATCTATCTATCTATCAGAGGGTGGTGGTGGAGGGAGCTGAATCGGTCGTAGGGTGCGTGGTCTGTGCGCCGAAGCTGTTGTTTATGTCGGCGATCTTGCAGTGAAAGAACAGGGCGAGGGAGTCGCAGAGTTCTTGTGAGGGTGTGATGTCTATGTTGCAGGCGCTGGGGTTGGAGAACTCTTTGACGATGCGGAAGAGTTCCTTGCTGTTGTGGGTGTTGTTATTAAGTCGATCTTTGAGGGTTGTTCTTTTGGTGGTGCGGATCAGTTGGTGGTGTTTGCGGGTGGCGTTCTTGAGGGCTGTCATGTTCTCTGCTGTTTGGTTGTGGCTCCAGGCTTTCTCAAGCGTACGGCAGGATTTCTTGGAGTGTTTGAGGTCGTTGGAGAACCAGGAGGTTTTCTTGCTGCCTGATCTGTTGGGAGGGTTCTTGAGGGGTGCGAAGTTATTGGCGCAGTTTGTCAGCCACTGTGTAAGGTTGCGGGTTGCTTCGTTGTGGTCCTTCATATAGGTAGGGGGGTTCTGGCTGAGGGAGGTGGTGAGCTGGTCGGTGGTGATCTTGCTCCAGCTTCTACGGGGGCCCTGTTGCTGGTGGTGGTGGGTTGTGGGTCTCCTGAAGTTGAAGTGGACGTAGCTGTGATCTGTCCAGTGTAGTCTGGTGGAGTGGCTGAAGGTGATGTGTTTGCTGCTGGAGAAGATGGGGTCAAGCATGTGGCCGGCGAGGTGGGTGGGGGTGTTCACCAGTTGCTTGAGTCCAAGGTTGGCGAGGTTGTCAAGCAGGGCGGTGGTGTTGCAGTCCTTGTTGTTCTCCAGGTGGAAGTTGAGGTCCCCTAGGAGGATGTAGTCGGGGAGGTGAGAGCGTGTGGGCTGATGAAGTCTGTGATGGCTTCGCTGAATTGTGTGCGTGGTCCCGGGGGTCTATAGATGAGCGTGCCTCTGAGGGTGGTCTTGGGGTCGGTGTGTATCTGGAAGTGAAGGTGTTCGGCGGCGGTGAGGGTGTCTTCGACGTTGGTCGTGATGCGGATGGTGTTTCTGTGGACGATGGCGATGCCTCCTCCGGTTTGGTTGGCGCGGTCCCGCAGGTGATTTTGTAACCGTCCGGGATTGCTATGGCGATGTCAGGGGCTGAAGAGGCGTTCATCCAGGTTTCGGTGAGGAAGGCGACGTCTGGTGCTGTTGTGTCTAGGAGGTTCCAGAGTTCGACGGCGTGCCTGTGGACCGAGCGGGTGTTGAGCAGGATACACTTGAGGTGGTTGTTGCTGGTGCTTGGGTTGGCGGATGCGGTGGTCGGGGGTGAAAAGGGGTTATTTACAAAGGAGGGTGAAAAAAGAAAAATATTTACAAATGGATGCAGGCTGATTATGGTTATTATGTTTGCCTTGGTTCTTTGTATCTATTGATTGCGGGAAGGTGACAACCTGTATTTAAGGTAGGAAAAGGAAGGAGGGAAGTCCTGAAGGGGATTTACCCAATTGGAGGAGCTAGGGTGGCAATAGCAGAAACCAGGCCTTACGTGAAAGTTTTCCAACCTACTGACACTGTGTTGCGGTGGAGAGCCCTCCCCGCCCCACAGTATGTATAGAGAAATCCAGTATCACTTGTACAAGGCAAAAACAGAGTCCAAATAACCAAGTCGTACTCATCCAATGTGGACTGAGAGTTCCTCGTCCTCATTAAGACTGAATGGGTTCTTGGTGTCGAGTAGCAAGATGTACCTAGACTCAAGCACTCCTAGTTGTTTCTCTCGGTTACCCCCTCGGGGACTCACTGCCACCCTGTCAACACTAACAAAAGATAGATTATTAGCATTTTTGTCATGATGTTTCAACCAGTGTTTTGCAGTCGAATAGCTCAGATCACAATTTTTTATCGCCCTGATGTGTTCTAGGATTCTCTTTTTCACAGGGAAAATCCTACTACCCACGTACATTTTACCACAGGGGAAAACAATGGCATATACACAATAATCAGAATTGCAGTTGATAAATCTAGATATGTCAACTGTTTTGCCAGTGGGAAGGGGATATGTTTTCCTGTTTTTACTAGTGCTACAGGCCTTTCACCTGCCGCACTTAAAAAATCCCCTCTGTTGTTGTATCCAACTTTGTTGTTTAGTCCCACCCATGTAGCGGTTAATCAAAATGTCTTTCAGGGATCTGGATTTCCTGTAGGTCACCAAGGGAATTTTGCTAACTACTGCCCCTATCACCGGGTCATTCTTGACAATGTACCAGTGTTTCTTCAGAGTTTCCCGGACCCTGTTTCATTCTACTTTGTACTCTGTTATTAGGCTAATCTAATTTCCTCCATCTTTGGGGCCTGGTCTTTTCACTAGTAGGGAAGCCCCTTCAGCTTTTTTGGTCGCTGCACTCAAGACTCTATCAGGATAGCCACGCTTCCTCAACCTCTGGGTCATGATCTTCCTCTTCTTCTCATAGCTAGTGTTGGTGTTGCAGTTGCGTTTAGTCCTTATGTATTCCCCATAATGGATGCTCCATTTAAGTTTGGGTGGGTGGTGGCTACTGGCGTGGAGGAGGCTTTTACCTGCTGTGGCTTTACTATGTAAGGAAGTAGATAGGTTACCATCCTCCACCATCACATGCACATCTAGGAAATCCATTTCCTCTTTGTCAATCTAGTGGGTGAAACGGAGGCTAACTTCATTAGAGTTCAAACCTGTGAGGAACTGGTCTAATTCAGATTCACTCCCATCCCAGATCATAAAAACACCATCAATGTAACAGGTCCAGAAGACCACATGTCGTATCAGGTACACATTCACATCGCTCCTTACAATCTGTTCCTCCCACCATCCCATCATCATGCAAGGTTAGCTTGGCGCAAAGCAACTCCCCATCGTGGTCCCAACCACTTGTTTGTACCATTTATCATCAAAAAGAAAGAAGTTTTTATTGAGGCACAAGGTCAACATTTCAATTACCATATTCATCTGGTCTTATACAAATACTGACCTGTCACTGAAAAATTGTTTGCAAGCATTAATACCATCGACATGTTTTATACAGGTCTAAAGAGACACCACATCAATGGTCACAAATGTAAAATCTTTCTGCCAGGGGATACCTTCAATTTTGTTCAAGAAATCTGTTTTATCCCTTCAGTATGATGGGAGGCTTAACACATAGGGTAAAAGAAATGAGTCTAGGAATATAGAGGTGTTTTCTAGTAGACTACCTTTTGCAGAGACAATGGGCCTGCCTGGGGGATTGATGCTGTCTTTGTGGATTTTCGTTAGCATGTAAAAACATGCTACCGTTGGAAGTTTTTTGTATAGGAATTTGTATTCATAATTACTCAGTGAATGTGTGTTTCTGTAAAGTTTAAATATGATATATATATATATATATATCTATACTAATATTATAAAGAGAGAACACAAACCTTTGAGCCAGGTAAACTACAAAAGTAATGCACCAATCACTACACCCAATACACCATTTGAAAGGGGAGATGTGGCAGAAGGACATAGGCTATAGATATGTACACCATATACATTAAAAAAGCAAAAACACCAAAAGTGGTAGAGTAGTCCCTTGGGGGCATGGTCGTGGCCGTGGGCGTCTCAAACAACAAATGTGGGCGTTTACAGGGACCTGCCAAGTGCAAATAACAAACATAGGCCAAGCGACTTCACAACAAACTTACATATGCACACATAGAGCGGAAATGCGCTTTTACTGGATTTAGAACGCACAATATGCAGATATAGAGCGAAAATGCGCTTTCAATGAATTTCTAACAAACATTTGCAAATCCCAACACATACAGCGGAAATGCCCTTTCGATGAATTTAAACTCACACATACAGCGCGTTAACACCAATATACAAGAACAGCAGAGGTGCGCGCTATAAGAAATATACACACATTCGTTGCAGTTACCCAACCAACATTGACGCCTTTGCATTAGAAACCGGGCGGGCCTTCCATCGACGAGGAGTGTCAAATGACGCCACACAGGGGGCAGGATTAATCGCATACTACACCAATCACAACGCACTAAAGAAAACACACACACGACTTCGGCTTACCAAAAAAAAAGTCTTTAACCATTGCCCATTGACCAACGACGTCACAGGGGGGTAAACACAAACAAAAAAAGCAGACATTTCTTAACGGAGAAACGCAATAGACTGCGCATTCACAAGACTTTCCTCACATCTTGCAGACAACGTCGGGACGGGCTGCTAGTATATATATATATATATATTCTCCACAGCTCCCTCACGAAGGAAACAAATGGGTCGCACTCCACGGGTTATCTTTTGCAATTTTTTTTATTTTCTCATTACATTCCACAGGAAGATGTTACGATCTACGCGTTTCGGTATTTCAAATACCTTGCTCACGATCAACCGTTCACTTGACTCCCCCTCCATGATATACTGCATTACATTGTATTCATTACATCACTTCCTGTTAGGGGTTTGTCAGTGCCTCTTAGCTTTATGGGACATGTAGTTTTTTATCAAATTGTTAACCTTACTCCATATTTGCCCAATTTTTGCAAATTTTACATCACATTGATTATGATTTAATGTATTCTGACACACTAGTGATGCTGGGATCTCTCTAGTGGGATAGGTTAGTAGTATTTCATATCATGTTTAATTTGATGACTGATTTACCTCCGTTAGTACATAAGCAGTTGCAATATTTACCACTGATATTTTCCCTCTAGTGGGATGACATTACGTATTTAATTTAATGGTCTTAATTCAGAAAACATTGACTTAGGTATCTTTGATTACTAAGAATTAGACTCTTATTGCCCCTTAATGAGACTACCTTCTAGACACCAACATTTTACCATAATGCTTTTTTCAGGTTCATATCATAGTATTAGAGTCCCGCTTATGAAATTCAAACATTAGTAACATTTCCATTCTCATCAATATACTCTTTCGCGTGTCATACCCAGTCATGATGCTGTGAGTATATATTGGGCAACAAACAATTTATCAAAGCGAAACTCTCACAAATGTATGTATAACTCTTCAGACTGATTCAGCCCATAGGGCGTTAAGGTTCGTAGGTTTAGGATATGGCGGGATTCCTTTTGTCTCAGGAGCCTTTCTCTGTCTCCCCCTCTTTCTTTCTTGGGGACACTTTCCAGACCAAAGAATTTTAATTGGCTCCAGTCACTTCGATGATACAGTTCCATGTGTTTAGCTATTGCATTAGCCTTGTCTTTATGGATGGTACCACGAACGTGTTCAAGAATGCGTTTTTTCAGTTCGCACACTGTGCTGCCCACATACCTCATGGGGCATGGGCATTCGACGACATAAACAACATGTGTTGTTTTACACGTGATCAGTTCCTTTATCTCCCAGTTTTTTTTGTTTGACATTTGTACTTGTTTAGTCGGTTTGGCAATCTGACACACCTTGCAGGCATAGCATTTCACAAACCCCGTTGTTTTTAGCCACTCATCCTTTTTTGTTTTCTTAAAATGGCTGTGAATCAGATGATCCTTGAGGTTCTTTGCCCTTCTGTAGGTGATCGTTGGATGTGTTCCTACAATGTCTTTTACTGTTTCATCCAATTGAAGAATTTTCCAATTGCGTTTGAGGATGTTTGCATTTTTTTTGCTTTCATTTGAATAGTTAATTATCATGCGTATAGGTTCTGATTCCTCTGTTGGTTTTTTGGATTTTCTCTGAAGACATTCCTCTCTGCTTTTTTGATCTGTTCTTTCCCAGCATTTTTTCACTATGCCATTGTTATATTTGCGTTTTTTGAATCTCTCCGAGGTTGCAGTGCTATGTTTTTCCCACTCATCTTTTTTGCTGCAAATCCTTCGGATTCTCAGAAATTCCCCGTAAGGGATACTGCTGAATGGATTAGCAGTGTGGTTCAGCTGCAGGGCGCCGCACCCGTTTTGAGCGCTGTCTGAGTGGCGATAGGAACCGGCAATGGGAAATATATATATATATATATATATATATATATATATATATATATATATATATATATATATATATATATATATATATATATATATATATATATATCTTTGCTCCCAGAAACACCAGCCTGCTGCACTCAAAAAGCGGGTGCTCGTTCAGCGGGGGTGTACCCGCTCGAAAATCACTGCTCCTACGTTTCACCAGATCTCGCTCATCCGGTAAAGAAACAGCACTCACAATGGGGGGTTCAATCCAACTTCACAACTGACAAAGGCTGATTGCCGAAACGCGTCTTGTGTGCGAAGGGTTACAATAAAAATTGGATTGAACCCCCCCTTGTGAGTGCTGTTTCTTTACCGGATGAGCGAGATCTGGTGAAAGTTGGGAGCAGTGATATATATATATATATATATATATATATATATATATATATATATATATATATATATATATATATATATATATATATATATATATATATATATATATATATATATATATATATATATATATATATATATATATATATTCCACCAAAGCATCTCCCTCGAGAGAAACATGAGACGCACAAACTTGCCTTTAGCCATTTATTTCGTGCAGGGTAACAGGGCAAAGTGTCTTTTCCGACATGTTTCGTTTCTGCTGGAAACTTTTTCAAAGGTTACGCCTGCCACCAAATCAGTCGCTGGTTTGCTACAGGTAAGATTTTCCAATGTTTTAATGGCTCCGGATAGCTCCGCCCATTAGGAATCACTTCCGTTTGATGACAGCATTCTGGTACCTGTAGTGTAGCCAGCGTCCAATTTAAAAACTATTTTGAAACCCTCCAGTGGGTGGTGGATATTTGTCCTGTTGTGGTGCTAACCACTTAAAAAGCCTCTGCTGACGATGCCATGATGCAAGTTACCCCGGTGTTAGTCCACCTTTCGGATTAACTGGGGGCAGGATACCGGAGTCCAGTCCCCGGGAGCACCGCAGACCCCTGATCCGTGTGACGGTTCTGGCAAGGAAGGTTCAGGTGCGGGGCTGCATGGCGCTTCGTTCCGTTGTGCGTTTCTCTTCAGCTGAACCACGCTGATATATATTCCACCAAAGCATCTCCCTCGAGAGAAACATGAGACGCACAAACTTGCCTTTAGCCATTTATTTCATGCAGGGTAACAGGGCAAAGTGTCTTTTCCGACATGTTTCGTTTCTGCTGGAAACTTTTTCAAAGATTACGCCTGCCACCAAATCAGTTCGCTGGTTTGCTACAGGTAAGATTTTCCAATGTTTTAATGGCTCCGGATAGCTCCGCCCATTAGGAATCACTTCCGTTTGATGACAGCATTCTGGTACCTGTAGTGTAGCCAGCGTCCAATTTAAAAACTATTTTGAAACCCTCCAGTGGGTGGTGGATATTTGTCCTGATGTTTTGCTAACCACTTAAAAAGCCTCTGCTGACGATGCCATGATTCAAGTTCCCCCGGTGTTAGTCCACCTTTCGGATTAACTGGGGGCAGTTATATATATATACCATGGTGTTATGAAGAAAGAGTGGGTGGATACGTTTCTGAATGGATGATTTAGTAGGTGCGTGACTGTCTGTAAAAGTGAGTCATTAAACGTGTGGAGTAAGTCTGTGTTAGTGCCTGTATGAATAAGTGAGGTGGTGTGTGTATGACTGTATAGGTGAGTAAATGGGAGTGTGATTGATTCTAAGCATGACTGACTAGGTGTGTGAGTAACTCTATGGATGAGTGGCGGTGTGTGAGTGTCTATATAGGTGTATGAGTGCATATGATAGTGCTGTATTGGTGAGTGACTGCATGTATGAGTGACTGAGTGACTGTATGGGTAAATGAATGGATGTGTGTGACCTAGGAATCAGTGAATGGGTATGTAGTAACTGGTATTGGTGTGTCTATAGTTTTGAAAATGGTAGTCTGTATTGTAGAGTGCGTGTATCAAAGTTGTATAAGGGTGTGAAGAGGTGCATCAGATTATCACCTGGATGATGTCATGAATGATATAATATGTGACATCATCAGCAGTGCATAGTTCGCTCAACTAACTATAATGGCCAAATTTCTCTGGTTTTGTACGAGTGAAATGTCCAACTAACTATAACGTCCCTGAAACCTGTGTTTTTTCAGTGAATTTCTAAGGTTTTTTTAATGCTAATTTCAAACTATAACGTCTCTGAACCCTATGTTTTTTTCAGTAAATTTCAAAGGTTTTTTAAATGATAATTTCTAACTATAACGTCCCTGAAACCTATGATTTTTTCAGTGAATTTCAAAGGTTTTTTTAAATGATAACTTTTAACTATAATGTCCCAGAAACCTATGTTTTTTTCAACGAATTTCTAAGGTTTTTTAAATGCTAATTTTTAACTATTCCTACAGAGGTAGGACAAGCGCAGAAAGAGGAAGAAACGCACAGTAAGATGCAAGCGACATGGAGAAAGAACCAACAGAGGTGCTGAAAGAGGCCTTGTTGCAAAGTCATCCTGTGCCCCCAACTTTTTGCCGATTGGTACTGGTGGTACCGGACTTTGACTAACCCGTCCCAGAGCCAGCGCTATCCTGAAAAACCTCTTAGAATACAGTGAAAACACCTACATACACAAGGGTTTTCTATGGGTTGGGGTACTCCTGTGATTGGCATGACCTTCTCTGTAAGGCCCTAGTGCATAATAGGGACTGGGATTAAAACTACCTCTAAGTCAGAGGTGCAGAAAGAGGCAAGCAAAGTGCAAAAAGAAGCAGTAGAGGTCCTGAAAGAGGCAAGAGAGGTGCAGAAAAAGGCAAGAAAGGTACAGAAATAGGGAACAAGGGTGCAGATAGAGGCAAGAGGGATACAGAAATGTACAACAGGGGTACAGAAAAAAGCATGAGCAGTGCAGAAAGAAGCAAGAGAAGTGCAGAAAGATGCAAAAGAGGTGGAGAAATAAGGAAAAGGGTACAGAAGGAGCTAAGAGTAATACAGAAATTTGCAAAAGAGGCGCAGAAACAAGCAAGAGAAGTGCAGAATGAGGCAAATGAGGTGCAGAAATAAGCAAGAGCAGTACAGAATGAACCAACAGAGGTACAGAAAGAAGCAGGAGGGGTTCAAAAAGGAGAAAGATAAGTGTAGAAAGAGTTGAGAGAATTGCTGAAAGAAGCAACAGAGCTGTAGAAAGAAGCAAAAGAAGTGCAGAAAGAGACAAATGAGGTGCAGAAAGAAGCAAGAGCATAGCAGAAACCAACAGAGGTGCACAAAGAGGCAAGAGGACTGTAGAAAAAGGTAGTAGGGTTGCACAAAAAGGCAAGAGAGGTACAGAAAGAGGCTGGAGGAGTGCTGAAAGAAAGAAGAGATGTGCAGAAAGAGGCAAGTGAATTGCTGAAAGAAGCAACAGAGGTGTAGAAAAAAAGCAAGAGAAGTTCAAAAAGGCAAGTGATGTGCAGAAAAAAAGCAGGAGCAGTGCAGAAAGATCCAACAGAGGTGCTGAAGGAGGCATAAAGGGTGCACAAAGAGCAAGAGAATTGCTGAAAGAGGCAACAGAGATACAGAAAGAAGCAAGAGATGTGCAGAAACAGGCAGGGAAGGTGCAGAAATGGGACAAGGGTGCAGAAAAAGACAAGAGAGGTGCAGAAAGAGAAAGAGTGGTACAGAAAGGGGCAAGCGATCTGCAGGAAAGTGCAACAGAGGTGCTGAAAGAGGCAAGTGAGGTGCTGAAAGAAGCAGGAGAGGTGCAGAAAGAGACAATAGAAGTGCAGAAAGAAGCAACAGAGGTGCAGAAAGAGGAAAGAGGGGTGCTGAAAGAGGAGAGTGAAGTGCAGAAAAAAGCAAAAGTGGTGCTCAAAGACACAAGAGGGATGCAGAAAGAGGCAAGAGTAGTGCAGAAAGAACCAAGAGAAGTGCAGAAAGAAGCAACAGAGGTACAGAAGGAGGCCTGAGAGATGCAGAAAGAAGGAAAAGAAGTGCAGAAAGAACCAACAGATGTGCTGAAAGAGGAACAAAGGGTGCAGAAAGAGGCAAGAGAAGTGCAGAAAGAAGAAATAGAGGTACAGAAAGATGCAAAAGTGGTGCAGAAAGAGGGAAGAGAGGTGTAGAAAGAAGCAAGAGCAGTGCATAAAGAACCAACAGAGGTGCTGAAAGAGGTGTGAAGGGTGCAGAAAGAGCAAGAGAAGTGCAACAACAGGCAAAAGATGTGCATAAAGAACCAACAGAGGTGCAAAAATAGGAAAGAGGGGTGCAGAAAGGGGCAAGAGAAGTGCAGAAAGAGGCAAGTGAAGTGCACAAAGAAGATAGTGAGGTGCAGAAAGAGGAAGAAAGGGACAGAAAGATGCAAGAGAAATGCGGAAAGAGGCAAGAGAGGCACAGAAAGAAGAGAGGTTTGTGCCCCATTAGGATGTATGACAGTACAACGCGTACCGTCACAACGCATCCCTTTACCACGCATCCCTTACAACGCAAGTCGTTACCACGACTTGCGTTGGGGGTGCGGATTTCGAATAGTATAGTTTACTATTCTAACACCAGTCCCCGTGGACCCTAGGGAAGGTGTTGGGATAGTAAATTTACTATTTGTAATCCTTTAGCGCCCTCCAGTGCAAGTCGTGGTAACAACTTGCATTGTAATGGATGCATGGTAAAGGTACCGCGTTGTTAAAACTTCGTGGTAAACGATGTTTACCGCCCCATTAGTACCAATTTAACACCCACATTTAGCAATAAGTAACACATGACCATCCCATCTTTACAAAGGGCCTTCCACCACGCTGTAACACATGAAGCTGCATTTTTGGGAAGATTTGAGCCGTTTGAGCTAGAAACAAGGCTTTTTTGTCCATATCTGCAGATTAGGCAGCAGATGATGGAATATTTGGCAAAAGCGCAAAATGTTCAATTATGTGCCAATTGGTGCAGCCAAACAGTCACACAATTCCAGTGCCCTGCTCATACCTCTAACTAGGCCTAGAAGTGCTCTTCAGTGGTTCCTTCTTTTTATTCATCTTATTGAGTTTATACTTTAACTTCTGTGGAAATGAGAAGACTAAACCTGAGGTTACCACTCCACAATACAGACTACAATACCACATAATTACTCTACATAACACATATTCCCACTTTACATAGTTCCTGTACACTGAGTACCACATACATTCTAGCCACATAATTTAACTGCACAACATACCACATAATTCCAATACACACAACATACATCCACTCTACACCAAAAAACATTAGTAAAAATCTTTTAAATTCACAACGCCAATAGCTCTAACTCTTGCAAATGCAAAACGTATTACACTGCAAATGCTTCTTTCACTAGTTTGCAGAGTGGTGGAGAAAGGGTTCTATGTAGAACTTACAGGAGGTACCAGGAGGGCTTCTTGGCCCCCAAAGTCCCATAGGAGTAAACAAGACTTCACCCTCCATCCCATAGTCTGCCTGGAGCTGCGTTTGCAGAGTGGTGAAGAAATGGGCGTGGCCTCCGAAGACGTCTAAGCAATCCTACTGTGTGGGACTTACTGGAGGTAACAAGAGGGGTAGTTGGCCCACAAGGACATCCTTGGGGCCAACTACCCCTCCTATTACCTCCAGTAAGTGCCACACAGCAGGATTGTTAAGTTCTCATAACAGGCCACGCCCCCTTTGCCCACTACTCTGCAAATGCACTCCCTGGTGTGCTCTTGGATGGTATTGAAGTCCCTTTCGCTGCTGGAGTTTCTTAGGGGCCAACTAGCCCACTAGATACCTCCAGTAAGCCCCACACAGTGGGATTGCTGAGAGGTGGTCTGAGGTCTGCCCCTTTTTATACCACTATGCAAACATTGCGCACTGCTGCTCTGGGGATGAAGTCCACTTGTGTCCTGAGGTCCTCAGGACACAAGAGGACCTCATTGCCCCACCAACAGTACACCAACAGCAATGTCCCGGGTTGGGCACCCCGGGACATTGCAGGAGCCGGCCCTGAGGGATGGCAGTCCCCAAAGCCATTGAGGGCTCCATGGGGGAAGTGGTGGTCCCCAGGGGTCCATAACAGACCCCCTATTTAAATAATTAGTGCCCCGGGGAGATGGTGGTCCCTGGGGCAGTGTGGGGAGCTCAAGCCCCCACACTTTAATTTTGAATATAGACCCAGGGAGGTGGTGGTCTCTGGGGCTTGGTGGGTCCATGAAAGACACCCACATAAATAGGAATGCCCCACGGGGGTGGCAGTCCACCAGGCTGCATGGGGGGCAGAAGCCCCCCACACATTTTTATGAATAAGCCCCGGGGAGGTTGCAGTCCACGGGGCTGCAGGGGGAGACGTGCCCCCTGCAATTGATAAAGCCCTTGGGAGGTAGCAGTCATAATGGCTGTGGGTGCCCCCACTGGCCCCCACACCATAGTTAACAATTGCCCCTGGGACCTGGCCCACCCGGGGGCTTGAAACAAACAAAGTGCGGGAGGCCACGATTCGGCCACAAATATTTAAAAAAATGCTTTTATGTGGTCCTTGTAGAACACCCTAAGCAGACCTAGGGGGTCAGGGTGTTTCTTCCCTGCCACCTTTTCTTGCTTTTTAACCTGGATTTTTTCTGTTTTCTTGCGACTCTGTTACTGAGTCACAAGATTGCTGACAAAACTCTCTGGTTTGGAGTGTTGGCAGCCATTCAGAGGTCAGCTTTTGCCTGGGAAGAGTCACAACTCCTCCTCGGTGCTCAAATATCGATATTTTTCTTTTTTGAATTTCTCAGCAACTACTGATTGGATTAACTCTATTTAGACAAAAGAGTGCTTTCTGCACCAAAAGCTACTTTTTTGCCAAATTTGGTGTAAATCCGTTCATCAGTTCGTGCTCTAGCCATGTCTAAAGTTCCTATTGAAATTAACACAGTGAAAACATGTTTTGGGATCCCCCTTTTTTCTCGGCCCCTGCTTGGCGAATCACCCCGAAATTTTTAAGACAGGAGCTGACCGTAGCGGGCCATTAGTTTTGAAAGTTTCACAAAGACTCGTCAAACAGCGCCAAAGATATTGGCAAATCAACAACCGCTTTATCTGTGGAAAATAGGTTCTAATTATAACTACCCACTGGCACCGCCACTAGGTAATATATATATAATAGGTATATATATATATATCCAAAAAAGATAACGATATCTTGTACGCTCTCAGGATCCACAAAAACAATCCAGTAGTTTTAAATCTTCGGTTTATTCACACAACGCGTTTCGGCAACTTGCCTTGATCACGTGTGATGAGTTTGTGTGAGTGAGTGTGCTATTTTGAATAAAGTTACATACATCGAAATCAAGGTAGGACATACATGTGTATACCATTGCGTGTCGGCCACCTTGTAACATATCTATATACTCTTGCAATATGAGCTTTCAAACAGTTTAACAGAGGTTCACGATAAAACGTACTCTGTTGTGGCCACGGATATGTACAGTGTAACACAAATTGTACCATAATCAATCCAAAAACTTAAAATAATAAATGTAGGAAATGAAGTATGTACATGTTTTCAGCAACCGTATCGTACATCACGTGCAGAAAATTTAGACGAACTGCACTATATTCAGTGTCCGACAACAGATGGTTAGGACAAAGTTCATCCTGAATTAAACTATCAACATGATCTATACATTCATTGAGAATTACACCCTCCACTATATGTTGGAGAGCCTGCGCGGTATAACGCAACAAATTCATGTTATTCCCAGATATCGCACCTGAGGATTGTTGACAAGTGTCAGAATCTTCTATAGCCTCAGCTATGAGTAGAAGATATAGTCTATATACATCAAGTAACAAACGATCAACATAACCTGTGCAATAAGGGTATTTACCATTGACAACATATTAGAACACCAGCGTGATAAAACGCAATAAAGTCATGTGGTTTCTAAATGCCGTGCCCAAGAATTATTGACAAGTGTCAGTAGTCCAAATCATATGTATAGGCACACGTAGGTGACCACCTGGAAAGCTCCATGGAATTACTATTGTGTGACATTGCCGACAGTCTTAAGTCTCTACCATTAGACGTGTGTAACTTCTTTTGTGCTTAAAAGTGAAAAAATGAAAAGATAGCTGACCGTGACCCTATGTGCCTACGAATGGATGAAACAGGATGGGGTGCCCGTGGTGGTGAATCAATTCATGCTGGGAAACCCTGCCTGTTCTCCTGTAAAAGAAATACACAAAAGACCAAATTATGATTTAAATAAATAATGTTGGAGTAATAAAAATCCTCAACGCCAACATACGAGTCACCTAATCCCAACATGTTACAAGACTGGTCAAATCACTCTGCTAAAAGTTCAAAGACTATGATGGAAATCCTCATCAAATATGCGTGGGAAGACAGAGAAGAACTCTTGAAGCAGATAAAAATCATTATGGACGAGATAGAATCGTCGGTGGATAAATCCACCATGAAAAAACTATTGGAACAAATGAAAGAACGTCTGACCAAACATGAGGAAGACATCAAATTGAGAAAATAACGGAAAATGAATAGGGATTACGCAGACTATGAAAGTGGAATAATCCTTACCTTTAGTAAAAAATATGACCATCTTTACAGAGCGGAAAGAAACGAAAAAGTCGGAGCGGCAGCCTCGAATATATCAATGGAGATCCCAATAATAAGTGACACTGACTCGGATGCTTCACAAGAACAAGCATCGGGACCAGATCGAATACCTAAACAGGTGAATTTTTTAGACGAGCTCAGAGTAATGCAAAAAGATCGACAAAAAACAAGAGCGGATACCCCACAGAAATCCAGAGGGAGAGATCGGGGACGAGGCAGAGGTCAAACATCACAACAACAACAACAAAAAAACGAAGAAACCGCAAAAAAAGACTTCAACAACGCTGGGAACACAGACAAAGGAAAGGGAGCCATGGGAAAACGTGTAACTCGCTCCAACAAAGCAAACTGATGGATGTGGAAATGGTAAATCGGACAGTGATTAATCTTTCAAATAGACCTTTCAGTGAACTAGAAAAACGCATTTTATGTTTAGGTCTTTCTTTTTGTCCAACAGCTAACTTCAACTTCACTGAGACACGTATAGATCTTTTTACATTTGTGCATGAAATCAAATTGAAAAAATGGCACAAACTAAAAAGATTGGGACATGGACCCAATACGGATCAATCACAGAGAAATAATACCAATGACTTCAATGTGGGAGACGTAGACAGACTCTTAGCAATTGCTGAATTAGATGCACCAGTAGAACAAGATAACACTCAGCCAGCATCAGTGGATATACTCAGGGATGCAGGCTTTGAGGTGGGAGCAGCTGCTATAACCAATTTCAAAATACGTTCCACATTCATGCCCATGATTATATAGATACTTTCCATGAGTGTACTGTCAAAGATCTGATCAAACTGAGAAAACAACAGGGAGGTAGAAATAACTCCAAGTCTAATTCACCCAATAATTTGACATTAAAACAAAGACAAGCCCTCAAATCCATGCAGGAAGACTCCTCCATTGTCATACGCCCTGCAGACAAGGGGGGCAATATTGTGATCCTCAATAGGGATGACTATATTTCTGAAGGCATGCGTCAATTGGGTGATAGCAAGTTTTATGTACAAATAATGCGATCCATTTACATTGCAAGCATAATGGAAATTTGGGACAAACTCGTCATGTGGAGAGATAAAGGACTACTCACATGGGAGGAATATTGTTACCTAAAAAAGGATCATCCTGTCCTGCCTATACTGTACTTGTTACCGAAACTGCATAAACATAAGACTCAACATCCAGGACGCCCGATAGTCTCTTCTATAGGTAGTGTATGTGAACATATTTCAAAATATGTAGATCACTTCCTTAGAGACTATGTAGTACAATTACCCAGCTACTTACGGGATACTAAAGACTTTCTCAGTAAGATAGAAAATTTGAAATGGGAGACAGATTTGAACTTCATGGTGCTTGATGTACATTCACTGTATACAATAATTGACCATCAACAGGGACTTGAAGCATTCGAATTTTATCTACGTAACAGACCTATGAGGTTTTATGAACATAATGTAATGATCATGTCCATGATTGATTTCTGTCTAAAAAACAATATTTTTTCATTTGATGGCGCCCTCTACAGGCAGATCAATGGGACTGCCATGGGTTCTTGCTTTGCTCCCAGTTTCGCTAATTTATTCATGGGATACTGGGAGCAGGAGATCCATGGCAGTCTCACCCTGAAAGAAGACTTCAAAAGGGTGGTGGTGTGGCTCCGTTATATAGACGATTTATTTATTGTCTATAGGGGAAGCAAAGAACAGGCCGAAACATTTGTTGATAACTTGAATATCAACAAATATAACATCAAATTATCGGGAGCCATCAGCAACACTAATGTTGAGTACCTTGATGTCAGCCTTGAAAATAAAAACAACCAAATCTGTACTTCCCTTTTCCGGAAAGAGACAGCAGGAAATAGTGTGCTGCATGTCCTCAGCAGTCACCCAGAGGTGCTCAAATGGAGTATACCTTATGGAGAACTGCTGAGGGCTAAAAGAAACTGCAACACTACTGAAGCATATAATACAGAGAGGGATATCATAGCAGACAGATTTAAGGAAAGGGGATATCCTTACTGGGTTATCAAACGTGCAATAGAGAGGGCAGCAAAAGTTGACAGAAAACATACTCTGGAGAATCAAGAGACAAAAATTGATGAGATGGAGGACATTACAAGAGTGATACTGACTTATAATGGCAAATCTGAGGGGGTTAAACGAGTGATCGCCAAACATAGGGACATCTTAAAACAAGATAATGTCATAGGCAGTCAAGTACAGAAAAGACCAAGTATCACGTACAGACGTAACCTCAATATCAGGGATTTGGTTGCCAGAAATGATGCCACGCAGTATCCAGATAACACAGAGCATGGTCTTCAGGGATTTTATCCGTGCAGTCACTGCAAAGCTTGTAGCAACAGCACATATAAAAGTGAACTGATATACAATGGAGTAAGGAGAAAGATTACACAATTTCTCACATGCAGTACCTGCTATGTCGTATATATCATAGAATGCCCCTGTCAACTATGGTATATAGGTAGTACCAAGTGTAGTGCTAAAAAACGAGTACTAGAACACCGTAGGGCCATTACCAACCAGGACCCTAAGTACCCGGTGGCACAACACTTCAAAGACAAACACTACTCTGATGCAAACCTGTTGAGTTATATGCTAATTGAACAAATCCATGCCAGTCCAAGAGGAGGGACAGATTGCTATCCCTCAGACAACATGAATCCAGGCATATAATCAACTTTCAAAGTAAACATCTGGGTGGTCTTAACTGAGATGAAGAATTATCAGTACATCTCAAAGAGGGCTCGTAGAGATAACACTTAGATCCAGTCCTAGATCTTAACTGAGTTTTCCCGTCTAAATCTAATCACTCTTGGTGTTAAGTAGTGACATCCGCATGAGTATACAGTGGATGCTTTAGATTTAATAATTAACAATTGTGACAATTATGCCTCTATGTACATGTTAAAATCTGTGCTAGAACTATTTTTTATTTATTTAAATTATAATTTGGTCTTTTGTGTATTTCTTTTACAGGAGAACAGGCAGGGTTTCCCAGCATGAATTGATTCACCACCACGGGCACCCCATCCTGTTTCATCCATTCGTAGGCACATAGGGTCACGGTCAGCTATCTTTTCATTTTTTCACTTTTAAGCACAAAAGAAGTTACACAAGTCTAATGGTAGAGACTTAAGACTGTCGGCAATGTCACACAATAATAATTCCATGGAGCTTTCCAGGTGGTCACCTACGCGTGCCTATACATATGATTTGGACTACTGACACTTGTCAATAATTCTTGGGCACAGCATTTAGAAACCACATGACTTTATTGCGTTTTATCACGCTGGTGTTCTAATATGTTGTAGATGGTAAATACCCTTATTGCACAGGTTATGTTGATCGTTTGTTACTTGATGTTACTCCTGAGGCGGAAGCCGGGAGACTGCTTGTTCGTTTTTTAAAACTTGTAAAACTTGTTATACTGTGTATTTTACTTCACCTGCCTCTCCCCCTGAGCACTCCCACGCAGCGGACCTTAGCGCTGACGTAGGGAAATCATCCTAATTGCCGCCACCTTGGTCGACCACTGAGGCCACGCCCACTTACTCAGGCCACGCCCCCCACATCCAGTACAAAAGGCGCGCTGACTGATAACGCGCCCAGAGGACTGTTTACTCCGGAGGCGGAAGCCGGGAGACTGCTTGTTCGTTTTTTTAAAACTTGTAAAACTTATTATACTGTGTATTTTACTTCACCTGCCTCTCCCCCTGAGCACTCTAACGCAGCGGACCTTAGTGCTGACGTAGGGAAATCATCCTAATTGCCGCCACCTTGGTCGAGCACTGAGGCCACGCCCACTTACTCAGGCCACGCCCCCCGCATCCAGTACAAAAGGCGCGCTGACTGATAACGCGCCCAGAGGACTGTTTACTCCTGAGGCGGAAGCCGGGAGACTGCTTGTTCATTTTTTTAAAACTTGTAAAACTTGTTATACTGTGTATTTTACTTCACCTGCCTCTCCCCCTGAGCACTCCCACGCAGCGGACCTTAGCGCTGACGTAGGGAAATCATCCTAATTGCCGCCACTTTGGTCGAGCACTGAGGCCACGCCCACTTACTCAGGCCACGCCCCCCGCATCCAGTACAAAAGGCGCGCTGACTGATAATGCGCCCAGAGGACTGTTTACTCCTGAGGCGGAAGCCGGGAGACTGCTTGTTTGTTTTTTAAAACTTGTAAAACTTGTTATACTGTGTATTTTACTTCACCTGCCTCTCCCCCTGAGCACTCCCACGCAGCGGACCTTAGCGCTGACGTAGGGAAATCATCCTAATTGCCGCCACCTTGGTCGAGCACTGAGGCCACGCCCACTTACTCAGGCCACACCCCTCCACACTACTAAAATGTGCTCATACCGGACGCGCAGCGGGCGCGCCGCTTGCGCGCCAAAGGCGCGCCTAAGGCAAGCCCGTCTGCGCCCGTCCGCGCCAGACCGCGCCCAGAGCCCAGACCCCCTGTTCACCCCACTCAAGCCATCATCAAATACTCTAGTGACACCCTGCAAGGACTAAGAATCCCTCCAGCCCCCTCATGCAACGGCTCGATCTCCCCAGAGGAAGGACATTCTCGCTGCCTTAACTGCCCTTACAGTTTCTGTCCTCAGCCCCCGTTAAAACCTATCTGCCTTAACATGGCCCTGCTAAATATGCAGATCCCTTCCAAAGCATCAAATTGAAATTAATTTACTCCTAAAGGACTCAGATATAGAAGTTCTCTTCCTAACGGAAATCTGGCTCACAGCAGGCTCAGAACCAGACATCATTCAATCTCTCCCACCGGAATACCTTATCAAGTTCCACAATAGACCCGTAGGTATCGGTGGAGGAATAGCTGTCGTACACAGAGACTACCTCTCATGCCAATTCAAAGACAGCCCTATTCTAGACTGCGAAAACGTCTTCTTCTCCGTCCACCGACCGCCCTCGCTCACCCTCTCGGGACTGCTAGTGTACCGCCCTCTGGGACCAGTACGACGCTTCAATGAGTCGCTTATTGACTCTGTCTCCTCCCTTGCTTGCCTATCACCGAACTTCACGCTACTGGGAGATCTAAATCTCCACCTCGATGACTCCTCCAGCAAACCTGCCATGGACCTCAAAGCAGATTTGGGCTCTCTTAGTCTCAAATTGCTTAATAAACTACCGACTCACATCAAAGGGCATCTGTTGGATCCCGTATTTTCCAACCTCCCGAGATTAACAACTCAACCCCCCATTCCCCTTCCTTGGTCAGACCACTTTTTGGTCCCTTTTAAATTACATCTATCAACCAAGGCCCCCGACAGACATCCCCCCCAACCCTCGGATCGCCCATGGAAAAAATTGGACATAAACGCCTGGGCCCATGCCTTATCCTCCGCTACACCTGATCTCGACCATGATCCATCTAAAGCAGACGCCCAACTACATGAATGGATCCATCAATCCCTAGAAACCACTTTGCCACTCAAACAACTGCCCAGCAGGAAGAAAACGGCCAAATCACCTTGGTTCACTCAGGAACTCCGAAACCAAAAAAAGATATGCAAAAAACTTGAGCGCGTATGGAGGAAAACCTGGTCAACAGTATCCAAAAACGAGTACAGAGCCGCTATCAAGCTCTACAAGAACTCCATAAAAATTACACAGGCCACCTTCTTCGAAGGAAAGATTGCAGCAGCGGCCAATTCTGCAAAGGAAACTTACCGCATTGTACGTCTCCTGACAAAAATCCAGGATCCCCTACCCCCGCCAGACCCAGAGGGCGTTAGATGCAATCAAATGGCCGACTTCTTCTCCGCAAAAATCGACAAAATACTTACTTCACTCCCTATACCCATTGCCCCTCACCATGCCACCTCACCTCCCCTTCATCCTGAGGCTCCATACCTACAAGCCTTTGATCAGATCACCACGGAGACTTTCTTAGCCACTCTGCAAACTGTGAAAAGTGGCTCCCCATCTGACCCAGCCCCCATCAGCAAGTTAAAACTGGTTGCCCCCACTGTAGCCCAACCCTTCACCAACCTCATCAATGCCTCCTTCAAAGAGGGCACCGTCCCGGCCAATTGGAAGAAGGCTACCGTCAAAGCCCTCCTGAAAAAACCCCACCTGGACCCCACGGATCCCTCCAACTTCAGACCCATCTCGCTCCTCCCCGGGATCAGCAAAGTGGCCGAACGAATAGCTAACCAGCAACTTTCCATCTTTCTGGAGTCGAATCACTTACTACGCGACTCCCAGACCGGTTTCAGACCGGGGCAAGGCACCGACACCGCCCTACTGGCAGTTGTCGAAGAGGCGAGAAGCATCATAGACGCAGGAGGATCAGTGGCAGTGATCCTCCTCGATCTAAGTGCCGCCTTCGACACGGAGGACCACGCCATCCTGGTCCACCGGCTAAGTCGAGTGGGAATCACCGACTCTGCCCTTGCCTGGATTAAGTCCTTCCTTGAGGAAGATCCTTTCAGGTGTCAGATGGCACCTCCACGTCCAAAGCCCTGCCCATGCAGTGTGGGGTCCCCAAGGGCTCCTCCCTGAGCCCCACACTTTTTAACGTTTATATGTCCCCCCTTGAAGACGTTATCACCCCTTTCGACATCAAGACAGTGATGTACGCTGATGACACTCAGCTGGTGGTCTCCATCAATCAATCAAACACCAGCCTAGAAAATCTCGCCAGATGTCTCAAAGGAATCTCACAATGGATGTGTGACTCCCGACTAAAACTTAATGGTGACAAATCGGAGATCCTTCTCCTTGGCAACCCGAACAAACTACCAACAAATCTCTCCTGGCCACCCTGCATGGGTACCTACCCGACCCCAAAAACCGAGGTCAAAAGCCTAGGCATCTGGCTCGACCAGGACCTTAATTTCAAAACCCAGGCCAGAAAAACCTCAGGGACCTGCTTCGGCCTTATTCGCATGTCCCGAAAGATCCTCCACCTGATCCCCTTCCAGTCCAGGAAGTTACTGATGCAGGGGCTGGTCAACTCCAGGTTAGACTATGGGAACGTCTTGTACCTGGGAGCCCCTGCATCAGTCATTCAGAAACTTCAGGTGGCTCAGAACGCGGCAGCTAGAGTCCTTACAGGAACCAAAGCAAGATGCTCGGCGAAACAGGCCCTCAAAAGCCTACACTGGCTCCCAGTGAAGGAGCGCATCACCTTCAAGACGCTATGCATCTCGCACAAAATTATGCACGAGAAAGGCCCCCCAATCCTCAGACCCCTGATGAAGCCCCACCAGTCTACCAAAAATCTAAGATCTGACGCACTTGCCCTTGCCAACATCCCAAGAATAAAAAAGTCAAGATACGGCGGCCGTTTGTTCACCTACAACGCGCCAAAGCTCTAGAACATCCTTCCAGTAGCCATGAGGAGAGAACACAACCTCTTCTCCTTCCGGAAACAATTAAAAACATGGCTCTTCCCTTAAAACCCTGTCTTTCCGACATCCCCCTCCCCCTGGAAAAACTAGGTCCTCTCAGCGCTGGGATGCCCAAGGGTAGCTATGCGCTCTACAAATCCAATTCCAAATTCCAAATGTATATAGACTATATCTTCTACTCATAGCTGAGGCTATAGAAGATTCTGACACTTGTCAACAATCCTCAGGTGCGATATTTGGGAATCACATGAATTTATTGCGTTATACCGCGCAGGCTCTCCAACATATAGTGGAGGGTGTAATTCCCAATGAATGTATAGATCATGTTGATAGTTTAATTCAGTATGAACTTTGTCCTAACCATCTGTTGTCAGACACTGAATATAGTGCAGTTCGTCTAAATTCTCTGAACGTGATGTACGATACGGTTGCTGAAAACATGTATATACTTCATTTCCTACATTTATTATTTTAAAAGTGTTTGGATTGATTATGGTACAATTTGTGTTACACTGTACATATCCATGGCCACAACAGAGTACGTTTTATCGTGAACATCTGTTAAACTGTGTGAAACCTCATATTGCAAGAGTATATAGATATGTTGCAAGATGGCCGACACGCAATGGTATACACATGTATGTCCTACCTTGATTTCGATGTATGTAACTTTATTCAAAATAGCACACTCACTCACACAAACTCATCACACGTGATCAAGGCAAGTCGCCGAAACGCGTTGTGTGAATAAACCAAAGATTTAAAACTACTGGATTGTTTTTGTGGTTCCTGAGAGCTTACAAGATATCGTTATCTTTTTTTAACATAGTATTTACCGGGTGCTTCACCGGAGAGTACGCCACTTTTCTACGGGTCACAGCGTTGCAGCAGAAGCAGCTTTGTTTGGGCCATCTATATATATATATATATATATATATATATATATATATGCAATTCACAGTCCTGTTCTGCTGCCTCAAATCAGGACCAAGATCCAATCTGCCACACCGGATACCACAGGTACAAACCACTCCACAGCGCAAGGATGAAATATTCTCAAAGTTTATTCACACGATTTCGCCAGCATGACGCGTTTCGGTCACTCCACGGTGACCTTGATCACATGACGAACAAAACCAATGAAAATGTATATATAGGGTTTACCAATCAACAAGAGGGGCGGGAGAAATAATGGAAACTGAAAAAATCACTTCATGCACATCATCCTGTCATGGAAAACAAACAAAGAAATGGATATAAAAATACCTAACTATTTACAATCCATCAACTGATCACACTGTTCGTACGCACAAACTATGTACAATCCATCAATTCATTATATCACTGTTGCTATACATTATGTACACGTGAATCCATCGAGATTGCTGTTTTCATATATTTACAAACCCAATGCCGTGTTACATTACATATATTTGCAAAATCAAAAGATGGTACGCAATTATATTTCTTGTTCAATATATAAATTTCCCCGCTCACAAACCCGAGTTGATTGGTATTTGAACCCCTAACGTGACCACCTAGTGTGCAAAAAACGGGGGGGGAAAGGGCAAACCCATAACCTGAAATTCAAAAAAAGGGATCAAAATAAGTGATTTAATATGTGACTAGTTTATCAAAGTTTTAACACACTGGTCAAAAGTATAAAAATTGGGAGATACTCATGCTTAACCATGTTATGCCAATTAGGAGGTTTGCATGTGCAAGAGTAAATACAACTACTCAACCTACTTCCCAACCCTAAATAAAACGTGACTATAGTACTTGCAAATTGGATACCCCATACAGATAAATACCGAAGTATATATACAATCTCAACTATTAGAGATAACATTCAGACATAGTGCCTTAAGGGTATCAAAACGTGACAGTTTGGTCATTACTTTCCAGCTGGTAAACACAGAATTCAAGATAAAATGGATCAAAATGTCCAAATTATAATCAATGATGTGTTTAAAGGAAGATATATACACACCAAAGTGAGGGGAACTGATTTAACACAAGGGGGTGAAAGCCTCAGATACCACTGCAGTATGAAGATGGAATTCTTATTATGGATGCAGGTATGATGGTACACTATGGACTGCCCACACTTCTTACAGGTCCAAAAAAAAACTCAGCTGGCCTTCCCCAAAATTTGAAGACGCTAGATAGTGGTTATCCGGAGGGGCTGGATAATGCACCTAACCTAGTCAGCATAGCTGAATCATGGGTCGTGATGTTATAAAAAGCAATGAAGGTCCTCCCCTGTATTGAGGCCGTTTGGGATCCTCGTGTCCAATAGTAAAATGTACTTGCTTTCTAATTGTCTGAGGGATTTCTCCCTGTTACCCCCTCTGATGCTCTTAGGGACTCCATCAATGATATATATATATACATATTCACTGAAAAAAACATAGGTTTCAGGGACGTTATAGTTAGTTGGACATTTTACTCATACAAAACAAGAGAAATTTGGCCGTTGTAGTTAGTAGAGCTAACTACAACTCGCGCTCACGCAATGCACTGCTGATTATGTCACATATTACATCACTCATGACATGGTCAGTGACATCACTGATGACATCACTGATGACATTATCCAGTGACTGTGTGTTTTTATAAAGTGTAAATATGTTTTATATATATATGCCAAGGTGTATTGAAGAATGAGAGGATTAAATCATAAAGGTTTTGCACTTTTACAATATAATCATACAATAAAGTTCAAAGCAGTGAGCACACGGAGAGAGATATACCTATACAGGATCAAGCGAGTGTCTTGGCCAAAAATGTTACATGCAACTTGGTTAGTTTGTTTCTATGTGGACTTTCCATATAAATCCTTTTGAGTGAAAACGTATCAAGCTAGTGTTCTGGCCAAAATCTTTTGCGAGTTATTTGCTTGTTTTATTTTAACTAACTGCTTGACGTCGATGACATCGTATTTACATATAAAATGTTTAAGTTGAATTGTATGACTTCGTATTGGAATGTTGCATATTTGCAACATTTTAGGAGGCTCTACGTTTAACGCAAAAAAAGTACATCACTTTGTAGAATAATGGGGCATATTACCAACAACTAGCGATAATTTTTGTCTCTAACTTGTTTAGAGACAAAAATTATCGCCGCACATCGGCGATTTTTATCGCAGATAAACCTTGCTATTTGCAAGGTTTATCGCAAATGCGATAAAAAACGGCCGCAATGCATGAATATCGCTGAAAAGTCAGCGATATTCATGCATTATCGAGCAAATGCTCTTAGCCATGTTATCCACCTCCCATTGGATAACATGGCTAAGAACTGCTTAGGGCAGGTGTTAGCTTTTGGAGATATTCGTGCTTAGCGCGAATATCTCCAAACGTTGGTAATAGGAGATAGCGATGTTAGGGACTGTTTCCAGTAGCTAACATCTTGGCACGCCCACTTTGCATATCATTAGTGATAAATATCACTGACATGCAAAGCGGGGCCCAAGATGGTCGCTATCTCCTATTAGCTGTCACTAACTGGTGTTAGCGACAGCTTGGTAATAGGGAGATAATTTTATCTCCGCTTTCTTGGCTTTTAAAGCCAAAAAAGCGGAGATAAACCCCCTTGATAATATGCCCCAATGTTCTTAAAAAATTGCCACTTACTTCTATCCTGCCTCTACATAACCATTCAGTTATGAAAAAATAAATGATGCTAATTGAACACTATACGGTGGCATCTTTGATGATTTGCGTTGTCGGTTATGTAACATGCAATGTTTGTGAAAATGCCTAGAGATTTTTACTCATCAACCATACTTTGTGACATTTTTCAAGAACTTGCTTAATTAAAATAGGGTTCCATTTTCAGTGTTTGTTCAATCAGATAAAAAAAGTTTTCCAATTTTTGTTGTTGAAATACAACGTCCAGCATTTGATTCTAATATACAACTCCATCTTTTTTTTTAACGGTTTTTAAGCAAACAATATTTGGATTGTCAGTCTCCCTTACTATTTTTCTAAAATCTGTTTTAGATGTATCACTGACAGCGTTATAATATCATTGAAATTCGATGACCATAAAATTCAATAATGTTGTTCAGTCTCCCTCTCTTTAATGTAACAATAACAGGCATTTTTGTGAAAATATGTCTAATATTATGAATGCAAACTAAATTGTTTACTTATGTATTTGTCTGAACAAAAATGGTAGCAATGAATATATCCTTTATGTTGTATACATTTGTGATTTTCGGCTACGAGCACTGAATAAATGAACTTGTCTGGTCCAGGGACCATGAAATTCTGTTGCAATCATTGAAAGCGTCTTTTGCATTTAAATGAGGTATGCTACCATTAATAATTATGCTACTCCTATTGATAAGAAATATTCCCAGTGTTATAATCTGGTTCATTATATAATGTACTGAATATGATTCATCAATAAGTCAGTCCCCATCATGTAAATAAATGTAAATAGGTCAAATATCATGTATCATGTCACTTAAAACAATAGTTTGATCTAGTTCATGTAACAAATTAAATGGTGGTTGATATGCAAAATAGACAGTGGCATCTTCTCATGAAAAGAAAAAATGTATTTGGTATATTTATAAATTTAGTTTTAAATATATGTTTGTATGTTTTTTCCATAGCCCTGAAGACGTCTCAGTGTGAGATGAAACGTGTCAGCTATGATTTTTTGACATTTTAATGAAAATGTAATAAAGAACAGCCTGTGCACAAAAAAGGACAATTGGAATTTGGATCTCTCTTTGCGTGCTCACTGCTTGGAACTTAATTGTATGATTATATTGTAAAAGTGCTGAGCCTTTATGATTTAATGTGTTTATAGGAATGTATTCCTTGGTGAGGAGTATAGACGGAAGCGCTCCTTGGTTCTTTGCACTGACACACCCTACTCACAATACTATATTTTCAGGTGCAGATTTCAACAGCCCCTACCCTCAGCTTGTTTAAATGAAGAATGAGTGGGTGTATACGTGTCTGGGTAGAGGATTTAATCGATGTGTGACTGACTGTATAAGTGAATGAATATATGTGTCTTAGTGAATGGATGGGTTAGTGACTAAACTGTGTGAATGTCTATATCAGTCTGTCTATTGTTGTGTAAGCTGCTGCATGGGTTGGTGAGTAGCTACACGAGTGTCTATATGTGTTATGTATTGGTTGTGTGAGTATCTGTATGGGTGTCTCAGTGTTTGTGTGGGTGGGTGGGGGGATGTGACTTTCTACATTGATGTGTGAGTGGGTGATTCACTGGGTGTATGGGTTTAAGAGTGTATGTGGAAATAGCTGTATGGGTGGGTGAGTGTGTGTATGGGTGTGTTGGTGAGTGAATGGATGCCTCAGTGGTATAAGTGTTAGCAACTACACATATGAAAGGCAGTGTATGTGAGTGTTGGAGTATATAAATGACTATATGTGAGAGTGAGTGATTGTGAGAGTGGCTGTATGAATGAGTGTGTGCTTGTGTCAGTGATTGTAAAAGACAAGGAAGTATATGTTAGGATCTGTATGAATAGGTGAGAAAGTGAATGTATAACTGGATAGGTGAGTAAATGGCAGTGTTATTGATTATTTACATTACTGGCTAGGTGTGTGAATAACTCTATGGATGAGTGGCAGTGTTTGAGTGTCTGTATAGGTGTATGAGCGCATATGATATTGCTGTATTGATGAGTGACTGCATGTATGAGTGACTGTATGGGTGAATGAATGGATGTGTGTATATCTAGGAATCAGTCAGTGGGTATGTAGTAACTGCTATTGGTTTTTCTATGGTTTCAAAAATGGTAGTCTATATTTTAGAGTGGGTGTATCAAAGCTTATATTAGGGTGTGAGGAGGTGCATAAAATTATCACATGGATGATGTCATCAATTATGCCATTTGAGATGTCATCAGTGATGTCGTCAGTGACGTCACTGGCCATGTCATGAGTGATGTAATATATGATGTCATCAGCAGTGCATTGCAGGACGCGAGTTATAGTTAGCTCTACTAACTATAACGGACAAATTTCTTTGGTTTTGTACGAGTGAAATGTCCAACTAACTATAACGTGCCTGAAACCTATGATTTTTCAGTGAATTTCTAAGGTTTTTTAAATGCTAATTTCTAACTATAATGTCCCTGAAACCTATAGTTTTTTGTGAATTTCAAAGGTTTTTTAAATGCTAATTTCTAATTTTTATTAAACCTATGGTTTTTTCAGTAATTTTGATTTTTTATGGTGTGAAATTTTGTAACTTCAATATCCTAAAAATAGTTTTTGTGTTTGTTATTGATGTTATTAAATATTCATATATATATTTTTTTTGTTGATAAAAAAGTGGAGTCGTGCACCCATCGTGTACCTATCTCGGTGGGTGTGTGAATTCAAACCACCATATTGGTGAAGTTGTGAAGGATGCACGTTTCAGTCAGCCCACTCCGCTTAAGCTTACATGGAGGGAACTACAAAGCTACATGTCCCAGGTCTTCCCTGTTGTGATCTGCTGACCACAGGTCTAGTTGTCAGCATGGCCCAGTCACTCCCTCATGGCTGGTTTACACTCACACCACACCCATGCAGCACAGGCATCACAGAACATGTGACCCTGCCAAAAAAAAGGGCCTGGCGCACGAGCTCGACGTCATTTCCACTTTCTATCTGGGTGTATCCTTGTGCTTATTATGTTGGTGGCAACCGAGATACTTTGGCCGACACGGGCCTCATGTAACATGGCTATTACTTGAGGTAAGCAAATCAAAAGGAGACTAGCTAGAAAAGGGGGTTAGTCTGACATTGTTTTGTTATTGTCATAGCGACTCAGTATTGTTGGCGGTGGCACCTGTTGGGTGTCTTTAGAAAGCCCTCACCCACCAACCTAGTTGGGGGCATGCTTCATCATCGGGCCCACCCAGTGACACCTAGCGTGTCCCGAGTGTGCTTCGACGCCTGATTACAGCGGAGCAGGTATGTCACTGTGTGTGCGGTGTGAGGTGTACAGAAAGGTGAGGTTAAAACGGCTTGGCGGATGGTCCCTGGGGTGAGGAAACTTTATTAAAAGGGACTCCGTCAGCGGTTAAAAATAAGGCTGAGGGACGTTAGAGGCGGGTTACGACCTCCTACGTCCTAAATGTGTCAACATGTTTCAGCCAGTGCCTTATATTAATCTGGCTTTCTTCAGGACTGTAAAAATATGTGTAGGTTAAAATTAGGGGAAGTGTAGTGTAGTCTATGTGTCTACACGCCCTAAAGAGTATATAACTGTGAGAGGGGGGATTCCCTTCTCAAGATCACCTGTACATTTAACATTGAGAGACAGGGACAAGACAGACATAGGAGAAAAAGAGTCACTAGAAAATATTGATCATATTTTATGACAGCCGGCTTAATAGCGAATTGGTGCAGGCTATGAGCGGCTCAAGTGTAATGATACTGGTGGTATCTTTATTGTGGAATCGCACTGGAACTTCGAGGGTGAAGTGGTTAAAACAGCGGTAAAAATACTGCAGTAGTGAATAGTGAAGTATAGTGGCGCAAGGACCATGTCTTACGCTTTTAGAGGCTTGCTTGTGCTCCAAGGCTATTGAAGTGGCAAGGGGTGGCCCTGGTAGGGAGAAAGAGGACCACTGGGGTAAGGAGACCTGTGGGAGAAAGGGTAGCGCTTACCTATGGTAGAGATGTTCAGCATACTCACAGGATTTCTGGTCAGCACCAGCTTGACTATTCAGAACGCACCCCATCAGGGCGCTACCCCCTCTCATTAGGCATTCTGCCTTTATTGCTACCATGTTCCATGTCCCTTGTTATTCACCCATATAAATAGTGGGACATCCCTGGGAACAACCATGTGCCCCCAGCTTATTCCTTATGCCCCTTGTTATCTTCTCATTACACAGTGGGACCCACTGGCACTTGGGCAACATCCTGTGCCCCTAGCGCCATCAACTCAGCCACTGCACTTGCTACTGAAAATTATGACCGAGTCACTTGTGCGCGGGCGCCAACCCAATCGCGCTGCACTCAGGACCCGGGTCACTACGCATGCGCGGACCACTTCCCGGCCGCGCATGCGCTAACCGCCTCCCGGCCGCGCATGCGTGCGGTTACACACCACTCGCACGCATGCGCCAAGCCTGCAGCACTCCTCCGCGCACTAGCGCGAAACGAAGGGAACTCACCTGAGCTTGATTTCGATCCGAAAAGCGAGTCTTTCCACCATTACTCTCTCCTCCAGGTGCCATTAATCATGCAGTTAACAACAGTATAAAAAACCGGTCACCACAGCCATTCACTACCGGTTATGCGAAGGAGGCACAACAGGTCCCACGCTGGTGCTGACCAGAAATCCTGTGAGTATGCTGAACATCTCTACCATAGGTAAGCGCTACCCTTTCTCCCACAGGTCTCCTTACCCCAGTGGTCCTCTTTCTCCCTACCAGGGCCACCCCTTGCCACTTCAATAGCCTTGGAGCACAAGCAAGCCTCTAAAAGCGTAAGACATGGTCCTTGCGCCACTATACTTCACTATTCACTACTGCAGTATTTTTACCGCTGTTTTAACCACTTCACCCTCGAAGTTCCAGTGCGATTCCACAATAATGATACCACCAGTATCATTACACTTGAGCCGCTCATAGCCTGCACCAATTCGCTATTAAGCCGGCTGTCATAAAATATGATCAATATTTTCTAGTGACTCTTTTTCTCCTATGTCTGTCTTGTCCCTGTCTCTCAATGTTAAATGTACAGGTGATCTTGAGAAGGGAATCCCCCCTCTCACAGTTATATACACTTTAGGGCGTGTAGACACATAGACTACACTACACTTCCCCTAATTTTAACCTACACATATTTTTACAGTCCTGAAGAAAGCCAGATTAATATAAGGCACTGGCTGAAACATGTTGACACATTTAGGACGTAGGAGGTCGTAACCCGCCTCTAACGTCCCTCAGCCTTATTTTTAAACGCTGACGGAGGCCCTTTTAATAAAGTTTCCTCACCCCAGGGACCATCCGCCAAGCCGTTTTAACCTCACCTTTCTGTACACCTCACACCGCACACACAGTGACATACCTGCTCCGCTGTAATCAGGCGTCGAAGCACACTCGGGACACGCTAGGTGTCACTGGGTGGGCCCGATGATGAAGCATGCCACCAACTAGGTTGGTGGGTGAGGGCTTTCTAAAGACACCCAACAGGTGCCACCGCCAACAATACTGAGTCGCTATGACAATAACAAAACAATGTCAGACTAACCCCCTTTTCTAGCTAGTCTCCTTTTGATTTGCTTACATATAACCCGGGGATCTGGACTAGCTACCTGGTCCTCTCTCTCCCTCTTGATTCTCGCACTATTACTTGAGGTACACAGAGTTGGTGGCAGCCGTGGCACTTTGGCCGACGCGGGCCTCCCGCATTGTGGCAATGACTTGAGGTGCAAAGAGTTGGTGGCAGCTGAGGCATTTTGTCCAAAACGGGCCTCCCGGCACATGGTGATGAGTTAGTGCCACCAGCGCTGAGCGGATCGGCAACCTGCGATGATGCGTAGGCCTCGATACATCATCCTGCCAATCAAGACCGATTTGAACTGTGAGTTTGACTGGACCACGTGTACATGTAATCACAAAGGAGCTCAGAGGGAAAAACGGGTACCGGCACATAGATGGTGGCATACAAAGTCATATGCTTTTTCTTGAAAATGAAGTCCAATAGGACTGGGTTTTAACTATAACTGGCTCCATAATGAAAATCGGCTTTGATAACACATAGCCATACACCCCACTACAATATGGCGCCCGTAGTAATCGACTACATGTGAATAACGATAAATGTGATTAATTCTGAGTTATGATGGACAAAATGAAGGTCTTTCAGATAATTGTTCGCTTACCCTACAAAGTTCTCGGAGTTTTGCATAACAGCGTTCGAATAGGGAGAGTGTCTTTCTAGAATTAGAACTGGCGTGGGTGTTCATAAGCCTACAAACCCTATTCAAATATGGCATCCGCAGCTGCCAATGGTTTGGCGCTGCACTACCAACCTGGCCCTCCCCTTTTGCGTGTCCTTCCGAACACGTGATCGGAAGCGCACAGGAACCGGCACCAGATCGGGAACTTTAAAAACCAGGAACACGCTGATGGCGGTGTTCCTGGGATGAGATACGGTCCTGGCACCTAATTGTACGGTGAGGAGTAGAGGGTGGGAGATTGCATCCCTGCCGATTGTACTTTGACTTGTCCGCCTTGGTCTTCATTCGGGAGCGCTTGGACTCTAAAGATTAGATGGTTCACTTAAAGTGGGTGCCGGAAATACGAATTAAGCGGTGCACCCGATATTGAAAACTTAGACAGTGCTAACAGGAGGGTTAGCTTATTGGAGTTTTAGAGAACAGCAGAATGGTGATGGTTTATGTGTTACCGGGTACACCACTGCGAAATATGGCTGAATGAGGATTGGGTCAATTTGTACATCGCTGACCACAACCTGAGTATTCATACATTGACAGCGTTGCACAAGTGTGTTTAAGCCCACATTGACATCTAAACTTGGGTTGTAGACTCGGTGCATTGCACACAGCTTGGGAACAAGCATGGTTGATATATACAGCTATTGTTGTGTGTTGTCAGTACTAATGGCTTAGTGATGATGCTAATGCATAATGATGACAGAAGTAAAGTTAGATAACGTAACTCAAACTTCTAATTTTATTTGCAGATTGATATAACAATCGACAACAGGGCGGAGAATTGTCCTGACCAGCTGGTATGAGTGGACAAAGCTGGTTGAGGGTAATGACTTCGTCTTTCCTTATTTTATCACTACTAGGTATGAGAGGGAGGTGTACTTGGTCCAGAAACTAATTTTAAGTAGGATTTGTTTTTCAACTCGATAGTTTCCTATTTAAAAATGTCCAACACTGATACGGTGACAGAGTGGTGAACCCTGATGAATCTTCCATAAAGTCTACCGGGCAGTGAAACATGTCGGTTACAGGTAGTGGTATGCGACAGTAAGCTACCAGCCTTTTTAACTCACCAGCACACACCGAGTTAGTAATTAAAGTTGTACAATTTGTGTGTCTGTTGATTTTAAACTTTACTTCTCTTTGTTTTGTCACATCAGGTAGCTATTTTCCTGAGCTGCCTGCTTAGCACCTTTATTTTGTTTTGACACTGTTCTTTTCTTGGAAAAGGAATGGCAACCAATGATGAGAAAGGGGGCTGAGTATTGGTAATATCTGCCAAGATCCCCCGAGGGTTGTTCGCCCGTGAGGTGCCTTCCTCTCCGCCACACATTTTTTCATCTTCGCATGGTTTGAGTGTGGTTGGATGGACTGTTTCAGTGGGACGGACATCAATGGATGTGTCGAGTTGAATCCTACCCTGAGTCTCCTACTTATAGTTACAAACAGTGGTTTGTTATGGATAGTATGACATTAGAGAACGTACACCTAACCCTAAATTCAAAGGAGGTGTTGTTGGAATCAAAGTAATGGTTCCGCAGTTTTGGTTCTCATGTCGAGTAGACGGTTGCTAACTAAAATCCAGGGTACAGGGATTTTTGTTATTGAATGGACCACGTGTACGCCTAAGGCTGCTGGCTGTATAGACATGACTCCTTGATGTGGTGCAGCAGGATGCGCTGGGGGCCTTTGCCGCGGAATCCAGCGACGGCTGAGGAGGTTGGTCCTGCACTTGGTGGGTTCTCTTGGAGACACGCTGGTGGCAGCAGGTGAGCATTGAGGTCTGGGTGCGCAGACTCCGGCAGTCATCGCTGGGCAGACTGGTCTGGGAACTAGGGTATGATGCTTGCGAAAGATGTAGGAATCATGCACATTGCCTGAGAAGTTTGAGACAAGCTTAGTGGACAGGCCCGGTGGTCTAGTTTTGCCTGCCCATAGTTAGAATGCGTGTGGTTTCTGTTGCGGTGATTGTGTACCAGGTCGACAGTGGGCATAAGTAGTCCTTTGTGCAGTCAATTGCCCCCAACACGTGCAGGAAGCCTGCTATAGCAGGTTACCTTGCTTGGTCTCCAGCTGTTCCTGCGCACTGTGAGTGAAATGAAGATGCAGGTGTATGAAGCTGAAACAAACCGTGATACTTACAGGCATGATAAATCCTGCATAATGAGACCGTAACAGAAGTTCGTGTGATTGTATTATACCTTTTCTTCTGTTACGGTCATTTTGTGCAGGATTGATCATCCCAGTAAGCATTCCAATTGGTCCAAGTGCAATACATTGTACAATATTACGTTTGTGACCATACTAAGACTTGACCATTCTCACCATTTATCCAAAAGGTTTCTGAATGTGGAGTGTGGGGATTTCCGGGACGATCTGCAGTTATTTGGATCCACAAGTTGCCCTTTTTATATTTCCCGTTGTTAATGTCACTTGTTGTTTGATGTTTTTGTGTTGTTAATTTATGTTTTTGTAATAGAGTTCTGTTTTCCACTACTGTTCACTACTGGAATTTATGACCTGGTGCACCCCCATTTCAGTGACTACTGGCAGTGACAGAGGCAACAAGCAACGGCTGGGATTGTGATTGGTTGTGCAGGAATACTACGAATTGGGACGAACGGGTGGTGCGGATACAGGGGCCCTACATTGATTTTGTGGACATGCATCCAAGATGTGTGAGGAAGTTTAAGAGGGCTGCCTGTGAGACTCTTCCGACTCTGGCGGTCGTTAGTTAGAAGGTACCAGAGGGCAACAGGTGCAGCACAGCCAGCAGCTTTGTCTGTGGAAGGATGTTGATTGTCCACAGTGTTGGTACCGTCAGCGTGTGGGAAATGTGGCAGTGTGCACCAACATGAAAATGGGGCAATAATTCTTTCGCCAATTTTGCTGCGCTAAAGTGCCAATAACTTGGTGATAAGCCCCCACTGTTGGGTTATAGGGTGACTCTAAAACAAGCCCTTGTGTTTATTAGGACTTTGTTGCAGCTACATGCGAATCACAAGAAAAAAGATGAAAAAACAAGAAACTTGAGCAGGGTACAAACACCCTGACCCCCTAGGCCTGCTCAGGGTATCCCACAAAAAACCCCAGGGCCCAACAATTATTGAAAAAAGATGAATGGGCATATTCTGAAGGACCTATCGGTGAGTTATCTGCACTGTAGCTCAGTAAAAGTGGCGAAAACATTATCATCCCATTCTCAACCTGGTGAAAACTGCCTATATCGCCAGTTTTCCAGCTACAGGTTCCACAAAAAACATCACCACGAAAGAGAGCGACAACTAACGCTAATGATATGCAAAGTAGGCGTTCCCGTGCAAAAAAAATACGAAAACACTACTTCCCGATATTTTCAATGACCAGCCAAATCTGCGATGCGATCCAAAAACAGGCGATAAGCAAGGTTACCAGTAAGAATTTAACATCTGCCTTTTACTGGTATAAAGCAAGGCGACTACCTACAGTATGAAATGGAGCCTAACCCAGACCAACATCTGAAGACCAACACATGTCATAGAGCTACTGATCATGCAGCTTCGACAACCAAGAAGGCCACAACACCCACTGCCACCACCCCCAGGATCACCCCACGGACTACCGCCCCCCCACTATCACCGAGGCAGCTAAGAACAGGACAGCGGACCTTCCCAAAACGGCATGGCCCCTCAGCCACACAATAGCTGAATGTTGGGAGAGGTGGCAACCAAGTATGTGTGAAAGACACAAGTCACCCATCAATAACAATGCACACAATTCCAAGTGTAGCGGTCATGTGCTGGACAGACCTCACTATGCAGAGCACAGACCTCTCTATGTGTACATATACTGCTGGTGCTTGTGGTGTTGTGGACAGTGGACACAACCATGTTTCCTCAGGCAGTGGGGAAGATCTCGGTCATGAAGCTGTGCCGTCCCCCCTCTAAGCGGACGTGGAGTGGGCTGGTCCAATGTACGCCACTCCAGCAAAGGAGTGGGAATAAATAGGCCAGGGCTCTGGGTGTGGTTCACTTCTGGGAAGGCCAACGCATCGGACAGAGCGGCGACCCTCTCCATGCCACAAGGCCGCCGCCATGACTGCCGGCCTTCTTGACACAGGACTCCTCGGAACCCACAGCACAGCACAGCAGAGTTATGTCTGTACAGACTGCTACCTTCGATGTACACTGCGGACAGCAGGGCTCACAATTCAGATTGAGTCGCGATTGCAGATGACGCAGTCCAGTAGGCAACAGACATTGCTCCCAGTGCGGCCCTCTCGGAGCATGCATCATCGCAGGCTGCTTACAGGCTGAATGCTTCTGATGCCACTAACTCAGTGCACCACAAGTCATCACCACATAGCCTTGTTAAGGCAGAATTCATTAGGCAAAATACATTGCTCCTAGTGCGGCCTGCCCAGACCACGCATCATCGCAGTCTGCACACACGCTGAATGCTTCTGGTGCCACTAACTGTGCAGCTCAACTCAACACCACGTGGCTGTTGGCCCTTGCTGACAGCCTGACCACTGCCTCCGTCCTACACTGTGGACAGCAGGGCTCACTATTCAGATCGAGTTGCGATTGCAGATTCAGTCCAGTAGGCAACAGACATTCCTACCAGTGCGGCCCGCCTGGGCCACAAATCATCGCAGGCTGCGCACACGCTGAGTGCTTCAGGTGCCACTAACTCAGTGCACCACAAGTCATCGCCACATAGCCTTATTAAGGCAGAATTCATTCAACAAAAGATATTGCTACCAGTGCGGTGCGCCTGGACCACACATTTATTTATTTTTATTTTATACAACTTGTTGAGCGCGCGATTACCCGGGGGTGTCTTGGCGCTAGACAGAAGATCGAAATAGAGCTAGATTTATAAGTGAATTAGCTCAAAACTATTGGTTGAATAACCAGGTTTTTAGGTGTTTCCTGAAAAGAATTAGTGTGGGAGTGCTCTTAAGTTGATTAGGAAGGGCATTCCATAATTTGGCCGTGGCAATTGAGAAGGATCTGTCTCCCCATGTAACTTTTTTTGTTTTGGCTATCTCCAAAAGATTTGCCTTGGCGGATCTGAGAGTGCGACAAGGTCTATATGGGCAGAGGGCGTGTTTTAAGAAAATTGGACCTTTTTCATGGATGGATTTGAAGGCTATGCACAAAGCCTTAAATGTAATTCTTTGCCTCACAGGTAACCAGTGAAGTTTTCGAACGACATTTGAAATGGGTTTAAACTTAGGTGTTCCAGTGGCAAGTCTGGCGGCTGCGTTCTGTACCAACTGGAGTTTGTTTAACACCTGTTCCTGTGCATTAGGCATAAGAGCATTGCAGTAGTCAACTCGAGACATGAGTAAAGTGGAAATCAAGGTATTGGTAGTATTTACAGGGAGGTAAGGTTGTAGTTTTTTAATCATTTCTAACGTGAGAAATGAAGCCGAAACTATAGAATTTGCTTGATGTTTGTAGGAAAGTTTGTTTAAAAAGATCATTCCTAGGTTCTTGACCTTGGTGACAGGGACAGGTAGAAGTGCAAGATCTTGAGGCCACCTAGTGGGGGACCAACTAGGAGTGAGCTTACCAAATACCATGACTTCAGTTTTGTCTGAATTGAGCTTTAAACAGTTTTTACTCATCCAGTTGCTAATCGCAGGCATTCCCCGTTGGAAGTTATTGGCTACTTCAAGTCCATTGTTATTAATGGCCAGGACATGCTGCTTATAGTCAGCATAAGATGTGACTGCTAGGCGATGAGCTTCAATGATCCTCGCTAAGTCCGCTACATAAATGTTAAAAAGTGTTGGATTCAGCGAGGATCCCTGGGGGACACCACAGGGAAGAGAGAAGGAACAGGAGGCGTATCTGCCCATGGTCACAGATTGTTCCCAGTTAGCTAGAAAGGAGGAAAGAAGGGAAATGGCGATCCTAGAAACTCCAGATTTTTTGACACTGTCGATCAGGATGGAATGATCGACCGTGTCAAAAGCTGCGGAAAGATCGAGCATTATAAGCACCGCTGCACCTCCTTTATCTAAGATCATACTGATCTCATCAGAAGCTTTTATTAATGCCGTCTCCGTGCCGTGACCCTTTCTGAATCCAAACTGCGAGTTGTCAAGACAGTTGTTATTGTCGATGAATTCCGAGATCTGGCTATTCATAATTTTTTGTATGATTTTGGAAGGAAAGGGGAGACATGCTATAGGCCTGTAGTTCGTTACCTTGGAAGGATCTAGCGTAGATGTTTTGAGTAAAGGTTTTATTACTGTTCTTTTCCATATTGAAGGATAAATACCTGAGGTGAGCATGGCGTTGTAGATGTCAGAAAGTGTTTGAGATATGATAACAGGAGCCAGTTTCAATATTGAGGGAGGACAAGGATCATTGGGAGAGCCAGAGTTAATGGTCATCATAAGTTTAAGAACCAGGTCTTGGTCAAAAGAAAAAGTGGGTACATTAGTAAAAATGGGGTCAGAGGTGGTATGGGAAATAGTGATATCGTAGTTAAGATTATTGAATTTTGAGTAAATGTCACAAACTTTATTTTGAAAGTAAGTTGACAAGGCATCGCACATAGATTGAGAGGCCTCTATAGAAGTAGATTTATTCTGACCTGTGAGATGTGAGACAACCTGGTAGAGTTGTTTAACTGAGTCTTGCGCTGACTCTATTTGATTGTTAAAGAATAACCTTTTCTGAGTAATGATCATATTTTTGTATTAAGTTAATTTTTCTTTGTAACAGATATTTTCAAGAGGGTCGTATTTTTGCCGCCACTTACGTTCTTGTCATCTGCAACTTTGTTTTTCGAGCCTCAGACACTCAGTGAACCATGGGCAGAGTTAGATTGTCTATTGGTAGATCTTTTTTTAGTAGGAACAGTGGTGTCAACTAGGCTTTGAAGGCAATTGGTGTAAATGGTGGCTGCGGTTTCGGGATTAGAAGTGTTAATATCCTGCATCGTGTGTAATTTATTCTCAAAGTCGTCAATATTGATACTTTTCCATGATTTGAAAGTAGCTATACTACTATTATAAAGGAAGAACTTTGAACCTTTGAGGCGGGTAAACTCGGGAACCACAGCGCCAATCCACACACCCGATACATCGTTGTAATCGTCAGGGTGTGCAGATGAACATAGGATATATAAACTTAATAAATATACGTTATTTAAAAAATGTACCGAAAAAAAGTAGTCCCTTGGAAGAAGCGCCGGCTGCGATGTGCGTGCCCAACGTGGAGGAACGGCAACCAGGAGCGCGAGGAGGACCGGCGGACATGGTGCGGGAGGAGCGGTGAGGAGCGGTGGACAGGCGGTGAGGAGCGGCGGACAGGCGGGGAGGAGCGGTGAGCGGCGGATGAGGTAGGTTATTTATTTATTTATTTAGGAGCGGTGAGCGGCGGAAAAATGAAGCAAAAATGAAAATCGTGAGCAAGAGGAAGCAAACGGAGCATTACAAAAGTGAGCCAAATGGTGCATTACAGGAGGAAAAAGTTACGTGTGCAGGTTACAAAAGCGTAGAAAGTAAACATAGAGGTATAGGAGGAAAAAGTGACGTGTGCAGGTAGCAAGAGGAAGCAAATGGAGCATTAAAAAAGTGAGCCAAACGGTGCATTACAGGAGGAAAAAGTTACGTGTGCAGGTTACAAAAGCATAGAAAGTAAACATAGAGGTATAGGAGGAAAAAGTGACGTGTGCAGGTAGCAAGAGGAAGCAAACGGAGCATTAAAAAAGTGAGCCAAACGGTGCATTACAGAAGGAAAAAGTTACGTGTGCAGGTTACAAAAGCGTACAAAGTAAACATAGAGGTATAATACTGCAATATATGGAGGAAGGCTCCGGGGGATCCACGGACAACGTCGGGTGGGCGGGGGCCCTGAAGCCTAATTGCTCCCGGACAACGTCGGGACGGGCTGCTAGTTAGTATTATAAGATTTGGTGGGAAGCGGACTGGAAGGGGAAATGTTAAAACATACAGCTGAATGGTCGGGCCATGTGAGGGGCAGTATTTTCTCTATAGAGAGAGATTTAAGATTGGAAAAAATTCCATCTAATATATGTCCTGCTATGTGCGTGGGAGAATGGATGAGTTGATTTAAGCCTACTGCATCCATTTCGGTAAGAAGGGTGATGGTATCAGGATCATCACAGAGATCGAGGTGAAAATTAAAGTCACCTATGATTGTGAAATTATTTTCACCTGCTACAGGCTCCAAGAAGTGACTCAGGGATGATAGAAATGCTGAGCGGGAACCAGGTGGGCGGTAAAGCAAAACACCTCTAAAGGAGCTTGAGTATGGTGTAAAGAATGTGAAGTTCAATGCTTCACTTGTGTTAGTACTTATTGGCATCATCATAGGCTGCGCACACTGTGAATGTTTCTGGTGCCACTAACTGTGCAGTCCAAGTCAACGCCACGGGGCTGTGGGCCCTTGCTGACCGCTGCCTCCGGACTACACTGCGGACAACAGGGCTCACAATTCAGATAGAGTCGCGATTGCAGATGATGCACTCCAGTAGGCAAAAGACATTGCTCCCAGTGCGACCCAACCCAGAACAGGCATCATCACAGGCTGCACACAAGCTGAATGCTTCAGGTGCCACTAACTCTGTGCAGCTCTAGTCAACACCACATGGCTGTGGGCCCTTCCTGACCGCTACCTCCGGCTTACACTGCAGTCAGCAGGGCTCACAATTCAAGATTAGCACCAATGCAAATTGCCCAAGAGACTATAATTGGTTAAGAAGACCAAATGCTACCAATCTGTGCAGCTCAAGTCAACCCCACGTGGCTGTGGGCCCTTCCTGACCTCTGCCTCCAACGTACACTGCGATCAGCAGGGCTCACAATTCGAATTCCGTGTTAATTCATTAAGTTCAGAGACCAGTAGGCAACTAACTATAACGTCCCTGAAGGCCTACATATTTAGACAATGTAGTCCATACATATTTCATCTTTTGTTCCATATGCCTACACTGCGGGCAGCAGAGCTCACAATTTGAATTCAGTCTTGATTTAATAATTGCAGAGAGAATTGTACTCTATGTCCTCAGATTTTGTCAAGAGGAAGTGACAAAAAGCATTTCTCGAAGTCTGTGCTGACTACTGCCTTTGATCTACACTGCGGACAGCCGGACTCACAATTCAGATTGAGTCACGATTTCAGATGACGCAGTCCAGTAGGCAACATACATTGCTACCAGTGCGGCCCTCCCGGACCACGCATCATCGCTGGCTGTGCACACGCGGAATGCTTCTGATGCCCCTACCTCAGTGCACCACAACTCATGGACACTTTATGATAGAATCTTTTGCGTATCATTTCAGATCTGCTGCCCCAGCCTCATTGCACCACAAGTCATGGACCCTTTACAATAAAATCTTTTGTGTGTTACTTCACATCTGGTGCCCCTACCTTAGTGCAGTACAAGTCATAGACCCTTTATGTTTGAATCTCTGTTTGTGATCCGATAATTAATGTTGTACTTGTTGCCAGCACTAAACATTCCCTGAGGGCTGGCTTACATTCACCCCACACACATCCAGCACAGACGTCACTGGACATGTGACCCTGGAAATAAAAGGGTGCGCAAGGGCAGGGCAGCGATGAAGGCGTGTGCAGTTGTATGTACTCTGCCATTACAGATTCAATACTATATTTCAGATGAGTGAGCTTGAGGCGGCAGCATGTCCTGGCACGTGGTTGGAGACACACCAGTGGAGGAAAGGTGAGCTGTAAGGCTTTTGTCCGCAGTGTCCGCACTCATTCTCCCTCTCCCTCTCTTCCTTTCTCTCTTTCTCTCTTCCTCTCTCTCGCACTCTTTCCCCCTCTCTCTCTCTCTCTCTCTTCCCCTCTCACACTCTTTCTCTCCTTCTCTCTCTCCCACTCTTTCTCTCTTTCTCTGTCTCTTCCTCACTTTTTCTCTCTTTCTCTCTGTCTTCCTCTCTCTCTCTGTCTTTCGTTCTCTCTCTCTTCCTCTCTCACTCTCACTCTTTCTCTTTTTCTCTCTCTCTCTCTCTCCTTTGATGGGTACAGGATGCACAATCTTATCTTGCTTTATGGCTTGCAGGCTGTGATTCACAGATTGTTGAGGGATGACCTGCCATGGCTGTACCTACTTTTATTTTGTTGTTTTGTTTAAATAAAATGTTTTATATGTAAATCCATAGATAACTGTGATTCTCATTTGTCCAACCTCACATTCGTCTTGATTGTTATACTTGTGTGACATCAGACAATTTGTTACATTCCAGATTTCGGAAGATTGCTGTCACATTTGTTTGTTGGGGGCCAAGGGGGATGGCGGACAAGGGGGTGGTGGCAGGGTGTGTCGGGGCACTGTTGGGTGTCCGAGCTGCATGATCCTTGGCTCCATGGCATTTGTTGTAGTTCAGGTGTGGCTGTAGGCTGGGCTCCCTTTCATGTTGCAGGTTGTAGTCCGACTTTACACCAGGTCAGAGCAGATGTAAACTGCCTGGTGCTAGCCCACCCTATCGCCTGTTTTGTGTTCTCTTTGCTGATCTTGCTGGTCGTTGAGAAAGTTGCGAAGTGGTGTGTTTGCTGCTTTTTGCACGGGAACGCGTACTCTGCATCTCATTAGCGATATTTGCCAGGGTCATCCGTGACAATGTTTTTTTAAGCTGCTATCGCTGGTAAACTGGTGATATGGGCTGTTTGCACCATCTTGTGAATGGTGCATTAAATGTATCACCATTTTGGCTGCGATAAAGTGCTGTTAACTCGATGATGTGTCCTTGAGAATATGCCCCTCGGTGTTATAAAGACCTGAGAAGTACTTGAGTGCAGCGCTGAGAGTCGCGCAACCAGTGCGTTCACACTAGTGGGCCACGCTGAGAGCCGCGCACCCTTCGTATTCACACTAGGGCGCAATGCTGAGAGCCGAGCACCCTTCATTTTCACACTAGGGGGCAGTGCCAGAGTCGCAGCTCTAAACTTGTTGGTAAAAATAAAAAACGTTCACTTTCATTAATTTACATTCGCCTCGGGGACCCCATCCCCTGAGGCATGCCTACATCTACATAATTGTATTTTCTTTTCAAAGGGTAGGTGGACCGCAAACCCCCCTCCCAGGACACTACTTGCCCCGGGACCCCATCCACCGAGGCCTGGCCTCCAGGTTGGGGACTGTGGGAGGACCCCTATGCTCCCACAGTCCTGCTGGCTCCCCGCCTCCTGCAGGAGCCGGCATTCCTTTTGGGCAATGGGAGCTGATAACATGCAGCTTCCCTTGCCCAAAAGCAATTCTCCTTTCCTTTATTGAAGTGAGAGGAGGTTGTTCTCCTCACGCTTCAACAAAGCAAACCAGGGTTTGCTATCACAGGGTGGAAGCCATGCTCCCGCCCTGTCATAGCAAACGGCAATGTCCCGGGGGAGGATACCCCAGGACATTGCAGGAGCCAGCCCTTGGGGGGTGATGGTCCCCAGGCCATCAAGCGCTCCAGGAGGGGGGCCGCGTGGACCCCTCCCTCTATTTTCAACGTCCCAGGGTGGTGGTGGTCCCTGGTGCTGTGGGAGGGTCGTGTGCCCTCCCGCACCTAATTTCCATAGCCCCGAGGAGGTGGCGGTATAATTATACGATTGCCCATGGGACCTGACCCCCGAGCAGGCCTAGGGGGTCAACTTGTTTCTACCCTGCCCCCTTTTCTTCATTTTTCACTTTCTGTTACTGTTTTCCTGTGACTCTGTTCTACTGAGTCACAAGATGACTGCCAACACTTCCTAGTTTGGAGTGTTGGCAGTCAATTAGAATGAAGCTTGTGGTCGGGAGGGTTCGCTAACCCACCGCGCTTCTAGATATCGATATTTTTATTTTTTGATTTTCTCAGCAACTACTGAACAGATTTACACCATTTTAAAAATAGGTCGCTTACTGAAACTTTTTGCCAAATTTAGTGTACTTCCGTTCAGCAATTCGGGCTGTAGCCGTGGCTAAAGTTTCCTATGGAAATTAACATGGAGAAAACAAATTTGGGACCCCCGTTTTTCTCAGCCCCGCTTAACGAAAGTCCCCTAAACTTTCAGGATAGGAGCTGACCTGGATAGACCTTTTTTTGTAGAATTCAACGAAGATTCCTCAAACGACGCCAAAGTTATTAGCAAAAAAAAAACTGCTTTTCCTGTGGAAACTAGGTTCTAACTATAACTACCCACTGGCAACCAGTAGGTAATATAGGTAATATTAAATATACATATACATATATGTTTTTATATATATATATATATATATATATATATATATATATATATATATATAGTTCCACAAGTTGCCAAAGCTTTTAGGCTGCATTCTCCATCGGAAAAGTAAGGCAATAGCGCAGTCTGCAACTCCCTGGTTAATAAGATTGCCTTACTCGTTTCAGACAGAAGTTGTCCTTGATCACAAGCAGAGCGACATCAAGATAAAAGGCAAAGACTGCTGCTTTACATATCCCTTTATTGCCTTCAGGTGTGGCCTTGTGATCTCATAGAAGTATCTCACAGAAATGCATTATGGGAACAGCAGTATTTGCATCAGCCTCGTAGTTCGTAATAAAACACAAAGTGTCCACTCTAAATATATTTTCACAATTTAGCCATTAGTGGGCTCAACAGGGAAAGCATAAAAACGCTGTTCAAAATAATAAGCCATCCAGGTGGACTGAAGGTGGCTCACAGCATCCGCAGCCTCGAGACTGCATGAACTTAATGCAGCGGTGCAATCCTCACGGCATGGCTGCCGCGCACAATATAAAGTTCCATAAGTTGCCAAAGCTTTTAGGCTGCACTCTCCATCGGAAAAGTAAGGCAACAGCGCAGTCTGCAACTCACTGGTTAATAAAATTGCCTTACGCGTTTCAGACAGAAGTTGTCCTTGATCACAGGCAGAGCGACATCAAGATAAAAAGCAAAGACTGCTGCTTTACATATCCCTTTATTGCCTTCAGGTGTGGCCTTGTGATCTCATAGAAGTAATTCACAGAAATGCATTATGGGAACAGCAGTATTTGCATCAGCCTCATAGTTCGTAATAAAACACAAAGTATCCACTCTAAATATATTTTCACAACTTGTGGAACTTATATATAGGTATCATTGTTCAGGGCTTTTACGTTATGATAAGTGATTCCCCGCCCTTACAATTGCAATTGTAAAAAGTTTTTCCGTTGCAGTTGAACACTCCCACTGCTTACATAGTAACCAATCAATGTGTCCATCGTTGGTGAATGAGCCCTTTAAATTTCTTGCAACTCTCTCAGTGCGCCATGTGACCAAGGCCTCTGTGTAGGCCGAAACGTTATGCTGCCGTGGTGTGCTGAAGAATAAAAGAAACTCACCTGCACTCTGGGTCTTCCGTGTTTTTTTCTGTTTGATGGTCGGGCATTTGAAACTGTCACAGAAAAAAGTGCAAGTGCGGAAACATTTCGAGCCGGTTGGGTGTTTCTCCGGCGTTTGGAAGACCCCTCCTCCGTAAGTGGCTGAGCAGCAGGAAACCTTGGCGTCCGCTGACCCGGAAGTCTTTATTTCTCCCGTTGGGGAGTTACTGCTTGAGCCCCTGGACATCTGGGAAATTGTTTGCTGTTGCTGTTTGTCGGGAGCCGTGTTGGGACGGCTGTCTCAAATCCCTGGCGCCCGCTTACCTACGACGGCGAACTGAGGCACAGAAGTGTTCCGGTGGAGGAGTTGTGCACAGTCGGAGGACGAGCCGCGATTACTGCAGCTTCCCCGTTCTGAGTGAGTGCGACATTAGTTTTAATTTCAGCAAACACCATGGCGGGCGGCGCACGCAAGGGGAGAGAGGTTGCCGCTTTGGAAGCGTTTGACGACTCCCCGGCTGGGGGGCCGTCTGTGACTGTTTCTGAGGATGCTGGTGCTACCGGGGGTTCCAACCTCCGTGACAAATTTAAATCATTGGAAAAGCTTCTAAAAAGGGAGCAGTCTAAGTGGTGGGAACATCGCTCATTGAGTCGCTACCTAGAAGTGAACCGCATACCACGCGGGCTAAGGGTTATGCTGGCTCCTAGTTACGAGTATATGGACCCAGCAATGCTCAAGGATTGGGCTGAGTGGAGCCTGGATTCATCACGCCGCTTAGTTACAATGCTGGTTCGCTATGCGGAGAGTGATAGGTTAAAACTACAGGCGGAGATTGATGTTTTAGAGGCAGAAATAACGAGCCTATGTGAGGAAGATACTAACATTGCGTTGGAGTGTAAAAAATATCGAGAGGTAATGGAACAGCGTGTACAGAAAGAAGATGTTATCAGAAAGCGCAAAGCCTTTAAGTTCCAGTGCGACAAAACAGATTATAGTGAAGGGAGAATCTTCACGTTTGCGCGCAAGTATGATGCGATCAAGGCCTCAAAACTAAAGAACTCGCGCACAATGCAAAGTCAAGCTCACAGCACTACTCAGGTGCGATCCAACTCTCCTGGGGGTTCAAGCCTCACAGATCTAAGTTCAAACATCGACAGTGGGTCTGAGGTTGAAGCTGGTAGATATTCAGATCGTTTGGGGTTTACACGACTGACTGTGGAGGAAGAACTGGAGTGTGTCAGACAGGACAGGCGCGAAACGTTGCGCCCACGCATCCCAGTACCAGAAAAAGCCCCAACGAAAAGCGACGAGAGCGCAGAAAAAGCTGCGCCAAGCGAAAAGCCCAAAAAACGGAATTACAAGCGTTGGAACGCCACCAAAAAGAAGTAGCTAACACAGCACAAACCAGCAACCATGTAAATATACTGGACAATGGTCTATCCGTCATCAATCTGACCAACACTACTTTTTCTGATACTGAGATCAGCATCCTGTCCAAAGGATTGTCATATTGCCCACCGAGCAGTTTCAATTATGCTGATACGAGAATAGATCTCTTTAAATTCACGCGCAAATTGAAACTGAAGAAACATTTTGCCAACAGTAAGTCACGGGGGACTGCTAAAAGGCCTGGTATGGAGTCCACTGCTCAAGGCCTGGTAGTCCATGATATCCCGTTGATGCAGGACTTGGCGGGCTTGCGAGCAGAGGCTCCCAACACACAAAACACGCAGGAAGAAGTGAATTTCCAAACTGGTGGCCTAAGTAATTTTAAGCCACGGTCCACCTTCACCCCTGTAACTCCATATGACAACATCGATATCTTTCAGGATGCTGCTGTCAAACAGATAAAGGCACTGCATGTGAAAACGTTGAAGGCAAATTATCGCAAACATTATGATAACAATGAGTATCGGAAATTGATCAACAAAATGAAATCAGATGGAAATATAATCGTCAGACAAGGGCGGCAACATTGTGCTCTGGCCTAGATCATTATATATGGAGGAAGCTTACCTTCAGCTCAATGACCCAAACTGCTACAGACATTGTGACCTTAATGCACTGAAGAAGGCGCAATCAGACTTTCATTCTCTCCTAATGGGATGGCGATCCAGCGGACTTATTAGTATGGATGAGTTGAAGTGTTTAAAGAATGACCATCCTGTAACCCCCGTATTGTACCTGATTCCGAAGGTGCACAAGGACGCAACCAAGCCGCCAGGTAGACCCATCATATCGGCGTGCGGGGGTTTGTTGGAAAAAGCCACCATGTACATTGATTTGTTCCTACAAGAGCATGTTTTGTCACTTGAATCATATATTCAAGATTCGAGTGATTTGATGAGGAAGCTAGAGGAGTTTGAATGGAATGATGATTTTTGGTTGATTACGCTAGATGTGTCATCGTTATACACAACTATAGTGCATGCAGATGGACTAAGGGCCGTTGAGTTTTTCCTAGGTAGGAGACCCATAGAACTGTTGGAGCACAACAAAATGTTGCTGACCATGATCAGTTTCGGTCTGCACCATAATTATTTCATGTTCCTAAATCGATATTACCAACAAGTCAGAGGGGTTGCCATGGGGGCCTGTTTCTCTCCCAGTTACGCCTGTCTCCACATGGGGTACTGGGAGAGACAGGTCCTCAGAGGCATTCACCACGATACCTGTACCCGTCATATCATCAGATGGTACAGGTATATCGATGATATTCTGATGATTTGGCGCGGGACACATGAAGAAGCAACTAATTTCATTGAGATTTTGAATTCCAACTCATTTAATCTGTCTTTCACGTCTCACATCAGTCAGCAGGTAGCTCACTTTCTTGACGTTACATTGGAGGTCAGTCAGGGTAGGCTTGAAACTAAGCTATACAGGAAGCCTACAGCGGGCAATACCATTTTGCGTGCGGGAAGTCATCACCCCCCACATTTGATTAGAAGCATCCCCTATGGGGAGATGCTTAGAATCCGTAGGGTGTGTAGTACGGACTCCCACTGTAAAAGTGCGCAAGCTGCTAGCAAACAAAGGTTCCTTGCCCGCGGATATAGTGAGCAGCTAATTGACACAGCTATTAGAAAAGCCAACGCTTTGTCACGCACTCAAGCACTGACCCACAAGAAAGTACAGAAAAACACTGATGCTAACACTGAGCAGCCTATCAGGCTGATTTGGACCTACAGTAGCCAGCACGGGGCACTTAGAAAGATCGACAACCAATACTGGAATCTTATCAAACTAGATCCAGTCATTGGCGAACACATGCCTAACAAACCAGCTATTACATACAGGAAGGCGTTCTCTTTACAGGATGCACTGGTTAAGTCTAGTCCTGAGGTAATACCCCCCAAAAATTGGCTAGCTGCCAGTAGAGGGTTTAGGAAGTGTTCCAGCTGCAAAGCCTGCTCTCAGGGGATCAATAAATCTGAGTTCCTCACAGCATTCTCAGCAGTGCCCCGTAAGATCAATAAGCAACTAACGTGCAAATCGGAGTATGTGGTGTATGTGCTGGAGTGCCCATGTGGCCTGCAATATATTGGTAGTACCAAATTGCAGGTCCACAAAAGGGTTCTCCAGCACATACGAGCAATTAATACCAATGACGCCACCTACCCGGTCGCACGACATTTTAAGGAGTTCCATGGTAACAACAGCAGCCTCCTTAAATACTATGCTATTGACTCTGTAGGCCCCTTGAGGAGAGGTGGTAACCGGGATGGGATCTTAAGGGCTCTTGAGACCAGATATATCCTGGAGATGGACAGCAAGAGCCCAAATGGCCTCAACTCCACGGAGGACTTTTACACTTGTTTGTAAAAAATTCTATTACTTAAAGCTTCTTGTTGTATCCCCACCTCTTTCCTGGTAACAAGATATTAGCAATCTCTAAAATAACAGTCACCTGCATTTCTGTCAGTGGTGTTGATCTCTTTGGTACCCAAATATGACTATAAAAGGAAAAACAACACTAGGTAATTTTTGTATGTTGCTGCAAATAGTTGTTGCATTCCTCAGAAACTTTACGTCATCAATTTTTAAGCTTATTTCTCAAGTAGAAACAAATGCACACACTATTTTTTTAACTGCACTTGTTTAATTTGGCACACACATTAGCGATGGCTGTTTGGTTTCGTAAAAATATGTATATTGGAAAAGGTATGGGTAGATGTCAAAATGTACGCAAAATTGTGCCCTGCATATCCGACTTTGACACTACTGCACTGAATTTAAATAGTTTTTGGTACTAGTTGTAACTTTGATGATGTATATAGATGTAAATATATGAAATCTGGTGTATATATTTTATATATGAGGTACCACTGATATATTGTGCATTTGATTTGGTGCATTTCAAGCATTTATGCCGTTAGCCTTAGAATACTCAATCCCTATGAGATCTGATTGAGGGTTTCTCTATGCACTTTATGTAAATACATGTAATTTTGTAGGATTTTCTGTATATATCTTGCATGCCCATGAATTAATCTAAAATAATCTAGTCGAATTGTCGGATTCCACAAATGTATTTACACAGGTATCATTGTTCAGGGCTTTTACGTTATGATAAGTGATTCCCCGCCCTTACAATTGCAATTGTAAAAAGTTTTTCCGTTGCAGTTGAACACTCCCACTGCTTACATAGTAACCAATCAATGTGTCCATCGTTGGTGAATGAGCCCTTTAAATTTCTTGCAACTCTCTCAGTGCGCCATGTGACCAAGGCCTCTGTGTAGGCCGAAACGTTATGCTGCCGTGGTGTGCTGAAGAATAAAAGAAACTCACCTGCACTCTGGGTCTTCCGTGTTTTTTCCTGTTTGATGGTCGGGCATTTGAAACTGTCGCAGAAAAAAGTGCAAGTGCGGAAATATATATATATATATATATATATATTTATTTATGTGTATATATATATATATAAATGTTTATATGTGTATGTTTATATATATATGTGTATGTATAGTATGTATATCTGTATATATGTATTGCTTTTTGTCCATATGGTACCCCCATACAATTGTGGAAACCATTACCACAATAATTTACTATCTTACTGAATAGATCCATTTATGTTCACTTATTAGTGGGTCACAGTCAAAAATCAGTATAGCCTCCGTCACTTATCTATAACAGCAATGTTCAATTCTAAAAATCAATTCAGTCCATATCTCAAAATTCAATAAAATGGCTTCCAAAACCTAAAATATTAAATAACAGTCAATTCCAAACATAATCAGTCGTAGGATTCTACAATCAAATCAAATCTAAAGTTGTGTTAATTTCAATCACAGCCCTCATGTAAAGTGTTTAAGTGCAGAAAACAAAGTAAACCAACATCATGTGATTAAAGTACTTAATAAAGAAATAAATGCATAGGGAAACGAAGCGCTGAAATTATTTAAGGGAGAGATGAATACATCTAGTGAACATTATATTGCCTATACCTTATATCAAGGCAACAATAAAAATGTGTAGAAGTCATATTCTTAGTTTAAGCCATTAGGAGATCTAGAATCAAGATAAAAAATATATTTAGTCTATATATATATTTGATGTCATTCAAATTACTAGTTTTTCAGCAAAGTGGTGTGCAGCAGGGTAATTCTGGTCCACATTTGTGATCGCTCTAAGATGTTGATTGAAGGATTCTCTGGTGGACCGGTAATTTGATGCTTCCTACATATTTGAGTTTACAGTGGCACTCCAAACCATAAACTGCATATTCAGTTTTACAGCTGAATGTGCCTCTGATTTTATGTGTTTTTTTATTAAATGGTGTGGAGTACTCATGGATGTTTTTATCCAATTTACAGGCGCGGCATGTCAAACACTTATGAAAAACATTTCTTGGTTGTAGCCAACTTCTTTTCTCTACAACCTCTGGGCTACTCTTTATTGGGGCATCTCTCATAGAAGGAGCCTTCCTAAATGCAATAGATGGTACTTTATATAGATGGATAAATATATATCGACGAACACTTGCTTTCTCTTCAGAAAAAAGTAGACGGCACTCCGAGCTTCAGAGCATAAAATGATTTATTGGCAGACCCCCCTGCCCAAAAAAAAATTAAAAAAAAAAATATATATATATATATATATATATATATTACCTACTGGCGGTCGCCAGTAGGTATATATAGTTAGGATTTTTTCTCTATGGAACTTTTGAAAATTCTATGTCTAATAACTTTGGCGTTTGTGGACGGAATCGGCTGAAATTTTCAGGAAAATGGCACATTTTGTTTCTGATCAGCCCCCGAAAATTTGGGGGGGTTTCGTCAAGGGGGGGCCGAGAAAAAAGGGGGGTCCCAAAACGCGTTTTTCCCCTTCAGTTTTCCATAGGGCGTTTGGCCTCACTTTTAGCTCGAACGGCTGAATGGATTTACACGAAACTTGGCAAAATTGTAGGGACTGTTAGCCCGATGTGCCTTTGCTGGGTCTCAATATATGTGCTCCAGTGGATTTTGAGAAATTAACATTTAAAAAAACAGATATATCTGTGACAGCGTCCTGGATAGCGAACCAGTTTGCGTACTTTTCGCGTAACGGAGCTTTGCGAAGCGAAGCTGATTGGCTCTCCTGTGTCTGTCAACATTCTAAACAGTCCGTAGCGGCCGCCATCTTGTCTCTCGGTAGGATCAAGAGACAAGAAGAGGAGGCCAAAACGAAGGGGCAAATGACCATAAGGGGGCATAGTAGATCCTCCCTGACCCCCTAGGTTTGATGTGGAGGCTTTAAAAGGGCCCCGCGGGGTTTTAAAAAAAAATGTGTTTTTTTTACGTGGGGTGCGCCCGGTACGCGCACTCGAAAGCGGTCCAGGGAGCGTACTATAGGGAAACAAGAATGAAAGACTTTTTAAATATTGTATGTTTATTGATTGTTCGTTTTTTTGGTTTTTTAAATTTTTATTTACGTAGCAACATGTAGGTACCAATGCAGAGTGTAAAAATAAATAAACGCCGTCTCCTTTGTAGATATCTTGCAAGTTGTTTCAGAAGTTATTGTGGTATATGGAATTCATACCATAGTCTGTCTGGAAAGCCGAAACAATATGGAGGCAGGAGATGATAAAGAGATGTTAAATACACATTGGAGATAATATAGTTGGAGAAAGGAAGTAACTATGAGGAAATTTACTACGTAACATAAACAAGTTTTACAGTATACTATAAGTCTGACTTTACATTATAATCAATTTGGTACTAGTTTATGAATTACATATAAAAAAGATTAAAGACTCGAACAATTTTTGATTATTAAATATAAATGTATTCTTCTGATTTTTCTGATTCTTTTTCAATATTTAATAGACTGTCTAATATTTGACTGTCCGAAATGTCCTCTTGTTGAGTGAACATAACTTCCCACATTTTATCGTCCTCATAATGAAGTAACAAATCCACAGATTCTACACATTGTAGAAGTTCTTGGTCTCGTGATTCGTCCATGAATATCAAGTCAATGCGTTCAATGATTTTCTCATTGTTCATCTCTAGGGCAATTTTCAAAGGAAACGTTCTGTTCTCCTTCCTTTTTTGTGCTGAAATTTGCATAAAAAAATAAATATATCAGTAGAGATAAGGAAAATAATTATGCATTTCCGTAAAAGTTTGTTGACGTCACTTCGGCACGCAACGTAAGCGCCCTCGGAAGCGCCTACGTTCGCGCCGCGTTTGTGCGTTTGAGCCCCGGAAGCGCCTACGTTCGCGCCGCGTAAACGCACCCAGAATCGCTCCTGAGCGCGCAGCGTAAGCGCGTCGGGTCATGTGACCTTAAAATAACACTTTTCATTGGTTGCTAACAGTTTTTTTTACAAAGAATGAAATCCCCACCCATTTCCTTCACTTCTTCTTTCACTTTTGTGACTGAAAGACCTGCCTTTTTGCTCCAGGATATTTCTTGGTTTTTCAATGGCTGCCAGACAATCCAGCAGTGAGGATGACTCCAATGAATTCATCAATGAACAGCCTCCTCAACGAAAAGTTAAGGAGCATTTCATTTGGAAATTTTTTATAATCCCACCTGGACTAAAAAAGGTTAATGCTCCAAAAGAACAGTGCAGGATCTGCAAAGAAGAGCTGTCTCGAGGTAATCCTTTGAAAAAGTACTCTTTTGGGAACATTACAATGATCCGGCATGTGGAGAGGAAGCACCCCCAAAATTTCGCCAGGGAAAGTGTCAGGGCTCTGGCACAAGAGGTTCCCAAAGATGGGGCCTCTACATCAACCGGAGGAGCAACTTCTTCTGGGAGGGAGCAATCACAGGAGCAGGTGCCAAACATTCAACCTGCATTTAACCATGGGGTCGTCAGATGCAGATACTGCAATCAACTCCTCACCTATGGGGAGCAAAGTGTCCAGCTCATGGTTCGAGCACTGGAGAACCATCGCTGCCCTTCCCACCCCTAATTTTTTTGGTTTTTTTGCTCCTGTTGAGCAGTTTCCATTCCCTGTTTTTGTTCCAGTTTTGAAAAAGAAGAAAACCAAAAGTTCTTTTCAGAACTACCTCCAATTCTCATCAAAGAGCTATATTCTTAAAAGAATGAAAAAGAGTAAGTGAAATAGAGTGCATTGATAATTGAAAGGAGAATGAGTAAGAAAGAACAGAAAGGTATGAGAGGAGAAAGTAACTCCTGGAAGCCAATCTCCACTGAGGACACCCTCCGTCTGATGAACTCTATCCACTCAGGATCCCCCACTGACCCATGCCCACACCACATCTTCAACAAAGCAGACTCCATCATAGCACCACACCTTCGAGACGTCATCAACTGCTCCCTCAACTCCGCAACCTTCCCGGAAAGCTGGAAACACGCCGAACTCAGCGCCCTTCTGAAAAAACCCACAGCGGACCCCACCGAACTCAAAAACTACCGCCCTATCTCACTCCTTCCATTCCCGGCCAAAGTAATCGAGAAAGCGGTCAACAACCAGCTCGCCGCATTCCTCGAAACCAACAAATCCCTCGACTCCTCACAATCCGGCTTCCGAGCCAAGCACAGCACTGAAACCGCCCTCATCGCAGCTACAGACGACATTCGAACTTTACTGGACAATGGAGACACAGTCGCCCTCATCCTCCTCGACCTCTCCGCAGCCTTCGACACGGTCTGTCATAGCACCCTTTTACAACGCCTCAGAAACATCGGAATCCAAGGAAAAGCACTGGAATGGATCACCTCGTTCCTCACCGGAAGAACCCAGAGAGTCCGCCTTCCACCATTCAAGTCCGAGGCCACTGAAGTCATCTGCGGCGTACCACAAGGATCTTCACTCAGCCCCACCCTCTTCAACGTATACATGAGCCCCCTCGCGATCATCGCACGCCAACACAACCTCAACATCATCTCCTACGCCGACGACACTCAACTGATCCTATCACTCACCAGAGACCCTAACACTGCCAAAACCAACCTGCATGAAGGAATGAAAGAAGTAGCCGAATGGATGAAGCACAGCCGTTTAAAACTGAACTCAGACAAAACAGAAGTCCTCATCCTAGGCACCTCCCCCTCCGCCTGGGATGACTCTTGGTGGCCAGAGGCCCTTGGAAAAGCACCCATCCCGACGGACCACGCTCGGAACCTGGGCGTCATCCTGGATTCCTCACTCTCGATGAACAGACAAGTCAACGCCGTTTCTTCATCTTGCTTCAACATTCTTCGCATGCTCAAAAAAACATTCCGCTGGATCCCCACCGAAACCAGAAAAACAGTCACCCACACTCTGGTCACGAGCCGACTGGACTACGGAAACACCCTCTACGCCGGTACTACCGCAAAACTCCAGAAAAAACTCCAACGCATCCAGAACGCTTCAGCCAGGCTCATATTAGACATCCCGCGTAAAGAACACATCTCCGGCCACCTGAAAAGCCTCCACTGGTTCCCCGTCAATAAGAGGATTACTTTCCGGCTCCTAACCCACGCTCACAAAGCACTCTACGAAATCGGACCCGAATGCCTCAACACACGACTGTCCTTCTACACCCCCCCCCGCCAGCTACGATCCTCCAACCAGGCCCTGGCCACTGTACCTCGCATCAACAAAACCACCATGGGAGGTAGATCCTTCTCCTACCTGGCAGCTAAAACCTGGAACTCACTTCCCACTCACCTTCGCCTTACTCAGAACCACCTAGCATTCAGAAAGCAACTTAAAACGTGGATATTTGACAAGTAAGTCCCCACCCTCTTCAAGCGCCTTGAGACCCTCTGGGTATGTAGCGCGCTATATAAATTTTTTGACTTGACTTGACTTGACTTGACATGATTCGTCATACATTAAATATGACACATCTGGAATATCGTAAGGAGTGCGCACAGAAAAGTGATGCATCGCACCAGCGGTGTAAAAAAATGCACCTCGTTGCGCTATATTTAAAAAGTGACGCATCTAGATAGATGGGTCACTTTTTAAAACCCTGCGCCACATTATACCTGCGTCAGGTATAATGTATGCAAGGGGGGCGTAAAAAAAGAATACATTTTACAGCTTTTGATATTTGCTATTAAAAAAACATTGAAATTCACTGAAAAAACCATAGGTTATAGACCATATATAGTTAGGGATTAGCATTTACAAAACCTTGAAAATTCACTGAAAAAACCATTGGTTATCGACCATATATAGTTAGGGATTAGCATTTACAAAACCTTAATTTATTCGCACAAAACCATAGAAATTCGCATATATAGTTAGTTGCAATAACTATATATCGCGCACCCGCAATCCACTGCTGATGATGTCACATATTATATCATTCATGACATGGTCAGTGACATCACTGATGACATCACTGATGACATCTCAAATGACATCACTGATGACATCTCAAATGACATCACTGATGACATCACTGATGACATCTCAAATGACATCACTGATGAAATCACTGATAACATCTCATTTGACATTACTGATCACATCACTGATGATATCATTAATGTGATAATACGATGAACCTCTTCAGACTCTAATATAACCTTAGATACAATCAGTGTAAACAGACACTCACAGACTGTCACTCATCCATGGAGTTACTCACACACCTAGTCAGTCATGCAAAGAATCAATCACACTTCCATTTCCTCAACTATACAGTTATACACACCTTACTTATTCAAACATATACTAACACATATTTATTCTCTTATACAATCCCTGATACAAGTTCACAATGATCCATACAGCCACTCACACATTCACTGGCTCTTATGCACAGTTATTTATATATGTCAACTCTCACATGTACTGTGTTTTACATATGTACTTACTTTGACATGTAGCACTGAGATATCCATTCACTCACCAATACACTCATGCAGACAGTCAACCGCCCATAAGCTGTTTCCACATGCACTTTTGAACCCATACATCTAGTGAATCAACTGCTCACACATCTATGCACAGAGTCACACACCTCCCAGCCACCCACACACACACTCAGTCTTCCTTACAAATACTTGGGCAACCAATCAATAACCCATATAGTGACTCATATAGCTACTGATCAACACATGCAGCAGTTTACAGAACAACAGACATAATGATGCACAAATTAAGACAGTTTAGTCACTAACCCATGCACTCAGTGAGACACATTAAATCACTCATTCATACAGTCAGTCATGCACCTACTACCTACTAAATCCTTCATCCAGACACTTATACATTCACTCATTCTTCAATATGTAAGACATATTTTAACTTTACAGAAACATACAGTCACTGGGTGATGTCATCAGTGATGTCATTTGAGATGTCATCAGTGATGTCATCAGTGATGTCACTGACCATGTCATGAATGATGTAATATGTGACATCATCAGCAGTGGATTGCGGGTGCGCGGTATATAGTTATTGCAACTAACTATATATGCAAATTTTTATGGTTTTGTGCGAGTAAATTAAGGTTTTGTAAATGCTAATCCCTAACTATATATGGTCTATAACCAATGGTTTTTTCAGTGAATTTTCAAGGTTTTGTAAATGCTAATCCCTAACTATATATGGTCTATAACCTATGGTTTTTTCAGTGAATATATATATATATATATATATATATATATATATATTACCTACTGGCGGTCGCCAGTAGGTAGTTATAGTTAGGATTTTTTTTAATGTTAAATCTCAAAATTCTATTTGGAATAACTTTGGCGCCGGTTGACGTATCTGCCTGAAAATTTCCTCAAAATGGCCTCGTTGAGCTCCGGTCCTTCCCTGAAAGTTTGGGGGGGATGCGTCAAGCCGGGGCCGAGATAAAAGGGGGGTCCCAAAACGCGTTTTCCCCATGTTAATTTCCATAGGGCGGTCAACTTTTAGCCCGAACGGCTGAATGGATTTACACCAAACTTGGCAAAATTGTAGGGACTGGTAGCCCGATGTGCCTTTGCTATGTCTCAAGATATGTGCTCCAGTGGATTATGAGTAATTTAGGTTAAAAAAATATATATATCTATAAGCGCGCCCCGGTACGCGCTCCGGGGAGCGCTCCGGGCGCACCACGCGACTTGCGCACAGAAAGCTGATTGCCTCTCGGGTGTCGGTAAACATTCCAAACAGTCCGGAGCGGCCGCCATCTTGTGTCACGGTAGGATCGAGACACAAGAGGTGGCAAAAACATAGGGGGAAATGACCATAAGGGGGCAGGGGTAGACCCCCCCTGATCCCCTAGGTTTGATGTAGGGGTCATAAAAGGGCCCCGCGGGGTAAAAATGTATTTATTTATTTTTTTCGCGGGGGAGCGCCCGGTACGCGCACCGGGGAGCGGACCGGGGAGCGTACCATGGGGGAAAAAAAGAAAGACAGGTTCTGCTCACCATATGAGATCGTTTTGTTGCAATATATGCAAACGAAATTAAATTTGGAAAACTTGATTTGGACATTAGGGACCATCTCCCTAGCCTCTTCACCCGATGGAGTGGGTTGGTTGGAGGTGCTAGAAGTAGAAGGTTGGGGAGGGTTCTTGGTCAGTTGCCTGACTTCTGCTCTTGAATAATTGTTTGGGTGCTTCCTCTGCATGTGCCTTATCATCGTGTGGTTCCCAAATGAATATTTTTTGTTTGGATTCCCTCTTGACAGTTCTTGGTCACAGATGAGGCAAGTCACCTTTGCTGCATTTACTTTTTTGGCACCCCTTGGCATTTTGAAAAACTCCCAAATAAAATGTTCCTTGGGTTTGTATGGGGGATTGTCCTCAGGCAGATATTGCCTCTCCTCCTGCTCCTCTTCGTCCTCCTTTTCTTCAATACCACCAATGTGGTCTTGTGGTGGTCCTTGTGTTGGTGGTGGAGGTGGTGGTGGTCCAGATGCACCTGCAGCTGCTACTACTGAAGCCATTTCTCACAGAATGCAGGTCTTCTTCACTCAAACAACAAAGTGAAAATGAGGAAAAAAGGTGGGGTCTTTCATCATTTGGAAAACAAAACTGTTGTGAACCAATCAAAAGTGTTAATTTCAGGTCACATGACCCGGCGCGCTTACGCTACGCGCCCCAAAAAAACCATAGGTTTCACACCAGTTATAGTTACCTGGAAATTTTACTGACATAAAACCATTCAAATTCCACGTTATAGTTAGTTGGACTCACTATAACTTGCGCGCCTGCAATGCATTCCTGATGACGTCACATATTACATCACTCATGACATGGTCAGTGACATCACTCATGACATCACTGATGACTCCATCCAGTGAATGTGTGTCTTTCTGAAAAATAAATATGTTTTATATATGGACACTCACAGCGTCTTCGTTCTATTAGCGGCAGGCGAGGGGATGTGCAGGCACAGTTGTTACAGCTGCCAAAAACTTTTTTCGCTATGGGAGCGCCATCGGCCTTTCATTGGCCAAGGATCCACCAACCACATGGCAGTTCCGTTTAAATAACTGTGCCGCTTTACTGACGGCTTTCCGCACTGATGACGGCAAGAGCCAGAAACGCGCCTACGGATACTTTCTAGCCGACACACAACCCGAGCGTGCACCGGACCTTGGGAGTACCATGAACTCCTTGTTTTTGCTTTGTTACAAGCGGTTTCCACCACCGCTTCCCGGTTGCACCCGCCGCGAGTTCGGCTGGCCCCAGGTGGGATACTGTGTTTTGGATTCAATTTGGGCTGCCGAAACGCCGCTTACGGACGCTGTTGACCCTTGCAGGTTGTGGCTTATACAAAGCTAGAGTGCTCCACCATTGTGTGACACTCACAGCGTCTTCGTTTTATTAGCGGCAGGCGAGGGGATGTGCAGGCACAGTTATTACGGCTGCCAAAAAAGTTTTTCGCTATGGGAGCGCCATCAGCCTTTCATTGGCCAAGGATCCACCAACCACATGGCAGTTCCGTTTAAATAACTGTGCTGCTTTATTGACGGCTTTCCGCACTGATGACGGCAAGAGCCAGAAACGCGTCTGCGGATACTTTCTAGCCGACACACAACCCGAGCGTGCACCGGACCTTGGGAGTACCATGAACTCCTTGTTTTTGCTGTGTTACAAGCGGTTTCCACCACCGCTTCCCGGTTGCACCTGCCGTGAGTTCGGCTTGCCCCAGGTGGGATACTGTGTTTTGGATTCAATTTGGGCTGCCGAAACGCCGCTTACGGACGCTGTTGACCCATGCAGGTTGTGGCATATACAAAGCTAGAGTGCTCCACCATTGTATGACACTCACAGCGTCTTCGTTCTATTAGCGGCAGGCGAGGGGATGTGCAGGCACAGTTGTTACGGCCACTGTTCCCAATAACCCGCGCGGCTGAGCCCGCGCGCATTGAAGGCACCCCTAGCGCGCAGTGCTCATTATTCAGCGCGCACATCCTGATACAGGTCACGCCGCCGCTTTTAAAATGCGAGCGGCGCGAAAACCGATCGTTTGCTGGACACAAGAACAGACGGAGCGGCAGATAAGTGGGTTTTGGGAGGGTGTGCAAATGGCCTTGCACTTGCTGCATTCCTTTCCTTACAGTGCACTGCTATGGGGCTGATTGTGGGCCATTGAGTTAGTATTCAATGTTAATTGCAGCGCACACGGGCTGCAATTAACATTGAATACTAACTTAATGGCCCACAATCAGCCCCGCAGCGGTGCACTGTAGGGAAAGGAATGCATAGTGTCAAACACGGCGTGTGCTAAAGCACACGTCGTGTTTGAAGGCCGTAGCAAACTTTAATTTATTCATCTGTTTTTTGTATAGTACATCTGCAGCAAACAGTGATAGAGAACTGTGCTCCTACCGCAATCGATACAGAGGCAGCAAATTCGAATATAAATTGTAAAACCATGGGTATGGGAAACATTGGTGTATCGAAAGATAATGGGGTCTTCACTGCAGAATGTGATGTGGGGGCGTTTGATCTTCCAACACAATGGAGGCGCACTTGCAGGTTATGCAATCATAAACATAAATCATGTCTGCACCTTTTGTGCTGTTGTCCTGCCATGATCCACGAAAGGATAATTCTACTCAGGCAATTATTTATGAAACAAAAAGGCCCGCACCAGCGCCTGGGCAGTTTCGAACATCCCTACAAAGTCCAGAAATTGATATCGAACTATCCACACAAAGGAAGTGGGAGTAGGCGTGGGCGGAAAATCCGTTCCGCTCGCGGATTTTGCGGATTTTCGGGAAATCCGCAATCCGCGAGATTTGCGAATTTCCCGCAAAATCCGCAAATCCGCGAGCAGCGGATTTTGCTCGCACTGCTCGCACTGTTCGCGTGAGTTCGCGCCCCGCGAATAAGTGCAAAATTGCAGAAATACGATCTTAGCAAAACTGAAAGTAACTACTTACCAGGTTCAAAAGTTCAGGCTCATCATTAGTAGCCATTTCCTGGAGTGCTTCCTGAGGGGCCCCTCCAGAGTTCAGTTGCCAGTTGAAACTAGTATGTGACCCTGCTCTGAACCTCAGAATAGTTACACATATGCCACAAAGGTCCTGAATTACAGCTAAGGGAGACAAGCAGGAGCCAGGCTGGAAGTTAAAATCCATTAATCAGCCCCTAATTCATTATTGTCAGTTGGGGCAGGGCAGGTGTTGTAACTAATTTTGCAACAATGAAAGCACTTAGCAAGTGCAAAAGATCACTAATCAGGGCGCACTAAGGAAGCAGGTGCCAGCTAAAAAAATATTCTGTGACACATGAATCAGCCCCAAATTAATTCAGGTCACTTGAGGCAGGGAAGGTGTGCTTTGCTTTGCCGAAAATAATGTACACTGGACAACCAGAGGGTGTGGTGATGAAACAGAGGGTGGCATGGGTGGGCCAGAGGGTGGCATGAGTAGTCAGAGAGTGGCAGTGGTGACAGAGAGTGGCAGTGATGAAGAAGAGTGTCCCAAACAGGCTGGACACGTAGAAACAACAAGTTCGCGAAACTTGCGACCCGACAGGTAAGTTCGCAATTTGCGAAAGTGTACAAAACCCTCGCGAACTGGCAGAAACACGGGCGAACACAAAAAAAAAAAAATCCGCAAATTCGCGGGAATTCGCGGATTTTGCGGATTGCGAATCCGCAAATCCGCAAAATTCGCGAACGCGAGATCCGCAAAATTCGCTCATGCTTAAGTGGGAGACAAATAATTTCGCCCACAGCACTGGCTTCCCAAGGACACCGAAAGAGTTGAAGTAACATCCTGGTCTCATGCTGTTATTGCCTCACCTCGCATCCCCAAAGGCAGGCTCTCTGCAGGAGCCCAGAGTAACCTTATTTGAACCACAACTATCACTGAACTAAGAACGCTAGTTTGAGCAAACTTCAATGCGCCTTAACTTTTCATGATCTTAGAGAATATAACACAGCACCAGCACTTTATTCCGCTCGAATGTGTCCCAAGTAACAGTTACAATGATATAACCCACCTCCCCCAAACAATAGAGCAATCGTTTGTTGAGGGTTCAACACGGGAAAAAGCAAGGCAGGCTCTAAATTTACTTATACATCTGTACAAACTGATTCGTAGTCCTTTTAAAGTTTGTATTCTTTTTGTAAAACTTTTAATTAACTCATGCAAATAAATTTAATTCAAATTAAATTAAATTAGTCTTTCATATGTCACAAATGTTCATTGGGGTTTGGCTAGCTGGGTCCTCCCACTGACGTTTTGGGGGCCCTCTCTGCACGGACCTACTTTCAGCCCCGGAGAGGGAGGGGGTGGGAGGGGTGGGGTCGGGGAGTGAGGGAGAAACAAGGACATGGTCAAGAAGGAGCAATGGAAAAAATGAGTAGAAAGAAGTGAAGGTTGAGGTTGTGGTACAAGGGACTAAAGGAACAAATAGACTAAGAATCTGTGGGTGCACCAGTATCTGAGAGAAATGAGACAAGAAACTAGGGGGCAGATCTACAAGGAAGTACTGCAGCGCGGCACCACAAGCGGTTTGGCTGCTCCCTGCTGCGCACTTCCTAAGCACATGGATGCAACATATTTACAAGAATATGTTGCATCTCTGTGCATCTCTCAGCGCAGGTGCACAAACTGCAGCCATGGGCTGGTGCAGGCACCCTTGCACCATGGTGCAAGGATGCCGGTGTCGTGGGGAGATTGTTTTTGTCCAGGAAGGTGCCCCTTACTGCACAAAAACAATCACTACAGGCATTCTCTTCTTTCAATGCGTGCTGTAGAATGCAGCACGTATTGAAAGAGGGAAAAACGAGGACAAATTAAAACATTCATCCTCGTTGCGCCACCTCTAAGGTTGCACATCTTTCAGACGCATCTCCAGATTCACAATTTCTCGTAGATCCGGAGATGTGTCTTGTTACATGGGTGTTGCGTGGGAACACCCAAAGCAACACCCATAGAACGCCCCTTCAACGCAAAGTGCTGCTTGTGAAGGGGTTGTATTTCCAAGGAGAGGAAAACTCATGCAGGATGGCTTTTCTTGTCCTTGTAAATATGGAGGGGCCCCCTGCGCCACCAGTACGTCACAAAAAGTGACATACTTGTGGCGCTGGGGGCTTGTAAATCTGCCCCTAGGTGTCATGAAAAACAACTTGGAGCACTGGAGAAGGTCTTAATGCTAATCGCTTGTATTGGGGCCTATTTTGAGCAAAAAATTATTGAAAAGGTGAGTCTCTACACTTTTTCAGAAAGAAAGAATGTTCAGGGCTTATCTTAGATGTGGAGGGATGGAGCTCAAGGTGGTAATAGCAGAGTCGGAAAGGAATTGCTTTAGTATTTGAGATTTCAAATTTTGGGTTTTTCAAAATAAATGAGTTTTTGCCCATGAACTGTCTCGATCTGCCCAAAAAGATCAGCGGGATGACACAGCAGATTTCAAAATGTACCCCCGATTCTAAGGGTAGTCAATGTCGATCACTCAGATCTGTGTTAACGTGATCAGATTCATTCCTCCCTGCAATTAAGCTGGCAGTAAGATGGAGGATACCCTAGAGGGGGGACAGGAACACCTATGTAGAAAGCCTGCTAGGAAGACATTTTTCACATCAAATCTTGAGATGATTAGGGCATGGGCTGTTGACTAGGGCTGGTCATTTGAGAAAAGAAATGTAATTCTCTTTAGTTTGTGAAGATTATAATTTGCAGAATGCACAAGTTTATTTACCTGTGGTAGCAATCATGTTCATCCAAATTCCTAGCAATTTGACTGTATCTGAGGGGGAGGTTACATTTGCAACGTTCAGCGAACAGATTAGTTGTTATCTTATTCTTCGATTTATGGGAGATTAATTAGTAATTCGGGAGGGAATAAGAGAGATTGACAAATTTCTGATATCCAAACATATAATTTCTTCGAACATCCCTGGAGTGTGTGTGGATTGTGAATAGAAAAACCTCTTTATAAACAGGTGTGAGTTGTCAATGTATTTGTACAAATGTATGCCATAGTTTTGAGACGCTAGTTTAGAGGCTCAACATAAAGATTGAACAGGACTGGGGAAGGAGTAGATCCTTGTGGTATACCGCAGGAAATCTATTTTCATTGTGACAGAAAATTCCAGTTTGATTAAATGAGAGTAATCCAAGAGGAGCCATCTGGCCCATTTTAGCACAATATCCTTGTATTCCAATCTAGTCTGCCCACTAAAATGGTCCACTGTGCTGCAGGTCGTTGACAAATATGTCAATACCAGTATGCACGCCTCTCCTTCATCGAACATACAGTGAATATCATTAAGCACTCTTATTGTCACTGTTTTGGTGCTGTGGCCTTCTATAAAGGCAGATTGGCAGGGAGAAAGCACAGCATTTTCCTAATGGTATTTGTTACATTGGAGAGCAACACATTTTTCAATGACTGTGCCAAGCAAAGGTAGGTTAGATAAGGGTTTGTAGTTGTCTAGAGAATCAGGGTCTGCATTTGGCTTTCTCAGGATATGCATGATCTGGTCCAGCTTCAGTCCATTGGGGAAAGTTCCTGACACACCGAGGTCTTTCCCATAGCCAGTCCATGAGGTTTTAGCCGGCAGAAGGTCGTTTTAATTATGTTTGTGGGTAAAACATCACCAAAGTAATATGTAAGGTGCATTGATTTAATTATATCAGACAGGTCCTGCAATTGGCACTCAACAAAAGTAGATCTATTTTGAGGTGTAAACAGGTGGTTATGATATTTGAGGAGAAAAATCTGCTTTTATTTTAGAGATTTTACTTGAGAATAAGGATATTGCTAGAATTTGGGTTACTGGTTGAGGGGGGTGTAACCCTACTGAAACATCGACCACAATCTCTGTAAGGATAAAAAACAAGCAAAGTTAAAATTAACTTGTTTTCAACTCTCTGGTAGCTTGCAACAAAGCAATCAGGTTTAACTTAGAGGCAACGCGGAAAGCATTTCTGCAGTACTTTAAACAGTCATAAAGTGAAAAGACAATGCAAGAAAAATCTCACAGCTTTTTGTACCAGCACCACCCATCTGGAACAGGGACTGCTCGAGGGCACTGTCACCACTAAGGACAGCATCTTGAAAACCTTATCTAGCTTTCACCTTGTCTGACAATGTGTACATGTTGTTCCTAACAGACCTAGTGTCACCTGTATTTATGTATGTTGAGGGTATGCAAATGTGTAAGCCCAGGGGTGAGAGAGAACAGTCAAGAGAACTGCCCCAGTAACTGGCGGTCAGAGTAGGGGAGATTCTTACACCCTCTACTGACCCATCATGCTCTTGGGTAGTCAGAATGTCAGGGAGATGTTCACTCACTTCATCCACCCCATCATCTGTCAACAAGAGCATGGTGATTTCAGACCTCTCAAGTGGTCCATTGAGTTAGTATTCAATGTTAATGTGTATCCAAATTGCAGATCTGCCTTAAGACCCTTAAGGTGGCGCCGTGTGTGTGGAAATGCACTGTCTTTTCAATTTTTTGAAACAAAAGTTTGGAGGGATATTTGGTGCTGCACACACGCGCGGTCTGGTTTCTGGCGCACATAGCCATGGCTGCAGCGCACAGAGACCCTAAACTTCCGCACACAGAGGAAAAAAATTAGAGGGAACATTGGTTACGGCTGCCAAAAAAGTTTTTCGCTATGGGAGCGCCATCGGCCTTTCATTGGCCAAGGATCCACCAACCACATGGCAGTTCCGTTTAAATAACTGTGCCGCTTTACTGACGGCTTTCCGCACTGATGACGGCAAGAGCCAGAAACGCGTCTGCAGATACTTTCTAGCCGACACACAACCCGAGCGTGCACCTGACCTTGGGAGTACCATTAACTCCTTGTTTTTGCTGTGTTACAAGCGGTTTCCACCACCGCTTCCCAGTTGCACCCGCCGCGAGTTCGGCTGGCCCCAGGTGGGATACTGTGTTTTGGATATATATATATATATATTGATGGAATAAATATAATATTATCACCTTAAACAAGCGAATCGATTCCAATTTTTGCGACTCCACGCCTCCCCAAACTGGGGAACCTGTTGAAATTGTCAGCGGTTGGGCTCAACCGCAGGAGTAACGCGGCCAAAGATCAAGCAGCGCCTAACGGGAGAGGAGGGGAGCCTGATGGTTTATATATATATATATATATATATATATATATATATATATATATATATATATATATATATATATATATATATATATATATATATATATATATATATATATATATTTTTTTTTAATTATTTTATTTTAATTTTATTTACCCGGAGGAGGTCGCCACTGGGGAGTTTCAGTTACTAATGCTTTTCCATAGACAATCAGTTTTTTTGTTTGCTTTTACTTTGTCACAGTTTGACGAATTGTCCCGAAACGTTCCAAAAAAAGGGAAATTCACTTAAGCTCATTCCAGGAAATTTTTGGGGAGACTCAACAAGTGGCGGCTGATGAAAAAGGGGGTCAATAAAGCAAATTACCCCATGCATTTTTTAGGAAGATAGATCTTGGTCCGCAGATTGTGCTTTTAGTGATTTGCTGTAAATTTGTTCAATAGTTTTCAAGAAATTAAGGTTAATACATATTTGTATATCTGGATGGTTTGATCTGCAAGAGGCTTTTGAGAGTCTTGAGGGAGCGGCAATTTAAAAACAGGGCATTCTAATTGAGCTTTATTACCCCTAGGCCAATTCGCTCCCATGGGAGTCAGTCTGCTGCAGGGGAGAGTGCTCTGACTGACTGCCAGGACATGAGAAAATATAGCTGGTAGCCATTCCAGGACTCGGGCACTTAGTCGCCTGTCCAGAACTTTAAAAAAAGTTATATAAGGGGGCAGAGTAGGGATATCTTGCCACACAGGCTCTAGTGGAGGACCCAGAAAGGCCAAAATTGTAACTTAAAAAATAAACAGCTCCCTTCCCCAAGCATTTTTCAGCTCCCGGACCTCATCCCCTGGGGCCCAGTTTTTTTAGGGGAGGGGTGTGCAACCTCCTCCTCGAGCCATGTTACAGTCTGGGAACCCGAGTCCCCAGAGCCCAATGCTTTTGATATAGTGAGGGGGCGAGAAGCACCACTCCCCAAGTCATTTTCGGCCCCCGGGATCCTATGCCCTGGGGCCCAATTTCATTATTTCAGGGAGGGGTGGCATACAGCCCTCCTCCCCTAGCCATATTTCTGCCCTGGAGACCCCATTTCCTGGTGCTCACAATATTAATCATGGGGACGGGGAGACCTGGCCCCCCTTCCTGAGCCTTCAAATGGCCCTTGTGACCCTATCACCGAGGGGCAGCTCACTTGATGTGTCACCGAAGCCCATCTCTAGGATACATTGGTTTCCCTGCTTGCACTGGCATTACTAGGGAAACTAGTGTTTGCTCTCACCTGGTGGGGATTATTTGTAATCTTTCGTCAAACGGGAGCAAACATAAAGTCTGCTCCCAGAAGGTGGGAGCTTTAAAAATGCTCCCACCAGCTGAGAGCAGACTTGTACTCTGTTTCTCTGCCCGTAGTGATGTTGCCAGGGAAACAGAACATGGTATTGCTCCTCTCAGAGATAGCAGCATATATAGCTGCTCCCTCTGGATGGAGCAATGCTGGCTTACACACCACACAGAGAGCCAACTGGGGTCGTGGGACCCCCCCCCCAAGCCCCCAACATGTCCATTGTGGGTGCCCTAGGTCTTAATAATTGCAGCCTGTGACCAAGGTCCAGGAGACCAAAACGCGTTGGGCGCGTTTGTTAAGCAGACTCTGTTATGTGCACAAACAGGAATTTTTATCACTTGAGAGTGTGACCTTGTTTCTTTCACCATATGGAGAGGGAAGTTGGCAACTTACAGCTGCGGAGCCCTACCGCAGAGGGATGAAGCACCACGAGGCAAGTTTTTAAGTGTCCCAAACTAGCACGTAGGAGGGTTGCATCAGAGAATGCTATATATATTAATATACATATGCATGTATAGTATATATTTATATTTACTGAAAAAAACAAAGGTTACAGGGACATTATAGTTAGGAAATTGAATTTTAAACCTTAAAAATTTACTGAAAAAAATGAAGGTCACTGGTACATTATAGTTAAGTTCATATTTCACTCATACAAAACCAGAAAAATTCAGCAGTTAGAGTTTGTTGAGCTTAACATAACTTACGCCCTGTAATGCACTGCTTATGACCTCACATATTACACCAATCATGACATGGTCAGTGACATCACTGATGTCATCTCAAATGACATCACTGGTGACATCATCTGAGCAACCACTCACACACCCGCTTACATCCCCATACAACATCTCATACATCCACTCCCACCCAACCATTGACAATGGGGGAGGAGGGCACCCACTCTGCACTGGGACTGCAGGGGGAGTTTAAAGGCCCCCGCAATCCCTGCTTTTACACACAGGGAGTTGCTAAACATGCAGCTCCTTTCCTTTCTCACTTGACAGCGGGCAGGGCAACAGAGGAATGCTCCGCTTCCAGCAAGCCAGAGCATTTTCACTGCTCTCGCTTGCTGAAAGCAGCGATTTTGCTGTGAGTTGGTGGGAGCGGTTAAAGTTCCCACCAAGCCACAGCAAACAGCTATGAGCCGGAGGTGCACACCCTGACATAGCAGGAACAGGCTCTGGAGGGTGGCACTTCCCAAGGCCATTATTGGGTCAAGGAGGGGGGCCACGTGCCCCCCTCCTTTCATGTAGTAGGGCCTGCCCTGAGGAGGTGTTGGTCCCAGGGCCGAGAATGGCCGGGGAATGGGGCCACGCAGCTCTCACCCATTTCCTAAACACAATTTGGTCCAGAGGAGGTGGTGTTCCCTGGGGTGTTTGCAAGACCCCCCATTTCTTTTTAATTAGCCCTAGGGGGGTGGTGGTCCCTGGGGTCCGCATGGCCCACACAACACTTACAATATTAGCCGTGGGGAGGTTGTGGTCCCCCGGGCACAAGAAGGGGGATCCAGTGTGCCCCTCCTTTAAATATAATTTTACCCTGCATGCCCCCCTGGGACCTGGCCCACCTGTGAGCTAAATAATAGAGAAGAGCAGGAACCTCCCCTTCTTATTTATTCGGCCAGATCTGTAAATCCAGCACGGCTCCCGCCAAAAAGATTTTCTTTTAAATTTTTTTGCCCTGGCCAGAGTCCTTGGGGACCAGCGTATCTCTACCCAGCGCCCTTCTCTTTTTTCTAAAGTTCTTTTTGGAGGGACCCGGCTGAAGCAGAGTTTCAAGATAGCTGCCAACACTATCTGGTTTGAAGTGTTGGCAGCCAATCACATTTGAGAAACTTGTTCCAAAACTACTGAACTGATTTACGCTAAATAACAAACAGCACTCTTTCTGGACCAAGAGCTAGCTTTCTGCCAGGTTTGGTGTAATCCCATCCAGCAATTCAGGCTGTGGAAGTGTTAAACATTTTCTATGTAAAGAATTATTGGAAAAACACCTTTTTTGACCCCCCCTTTTCTCAGCAATGGCTTGAATCACCCTAAAACTTTTCATGCAAAACAAGACTTTTTGGGAAACGTTCGTGAGGAATCGTCAATGCAGCACCAAAGATATAGCCAATTATATGTAATGTCACTGACGATGATGGAGTTGTGCACTACCAGGATATCCAAGCGATAATAATGAAGCTCAATCAGTTTCTTTGTTGCAAAAGTCTTTATTTGATATAATTCCAAAATATAAAAGCAACAGCCAACGCGTTTCGTTCTTAGAACTTCGTCAGGGCTGTAGATAGAAACATAAACAAAATACATAAGGGTCCAAACTCATATAGTACAGACCACAAAGTGAATAAAAACATTACAATCATTTAAAAAGAAGGCCAACACGATTGTGTAGGGACCTATCTGGAGTAGCCACTCCAAGATTTTGTACTGTGCTTACAACAGGAAAACAAACATTACATAATATACATTTGTGATGAGACCAAAATTTAGTGACAAAATTCCATCAACAATCCCAATTTTTATAATTTTTGTAATTTTTTGGTTTGGTGTTTTCTAAATGTCCAGCGGGTCATGGCCCAATTCTGGGTATGTTGGGTTTTTTATATTTATACATACATGCGAGAGGGAAGAGCATCAGAAAAGTAGTGTCGGATTACTGAGAGATTTTTTCATATATTGGTGACACATTAGTTTTACGGCGACATCATTATAGGTTATAAAAAATCTGGCCCGTACTAGAGCGGAGACATAGCATTATATCCCTTTTCTCTTTCTGTGCATTTCCTATTTGTAGTCTTAGTGGAGCAGAGTGCAATGTATACCAAATTGACTGAATTATACAAAATAAATTGCTATCATACTGATTCCAAAAGTCAAAAACAGATCATGGTGATGAATTAAATTAGTATCAAGAACTTTCTTCCACATTACAAAAACTGGTGAGGTAAGCAGGACCTTTTGATTCTATACATTTTGAATTTTTATTTATTTCTTTTTTCAAAATTGGGTTATATGGATCCCTCATGGATACATTCTATCATGTGGGGGACAGTTCCAACCATAATATCACATAGTTTCCATAACACTAATGATTTGTGGCCATGCAATTGCAGGAATTACCAAAATAGCCTAAATATCTTTCATCACCGGTCACTCATTCTCACAACCTATTTTAAAGCCTGTAATCAATGATGTCAATTAGTACATACCAGTCAGTAAGTTGCATAATGATCGTCTCGATCTGTCATGCCTGAAGCATCGTGGAGTGTGGCAGTCTTTCAGGAAAGTGTGCCACCTTGATAAGTTCTGGGAAGGACATGGCTTTTGTAGTTTGGACTGGACTGTTCCCATGGGGCACAGGGTCAGAACTGATTTGCATATCGCCATTGTCTAACCCAGGGTGGTGTGGAGTGCAAAAAAACGATGGATTTGGGCCCAGATCTTTGGACTGAGGTGAGTGTGTGACATTGATCCACATTCGGTCCATCACCTGTTGTGTTTGCATATTCCGCCATAAGTGCGCTGGGGATGCCCAGACGTGGGTCCCAGGCACTCCACACCACTGGAGTCAAGCTAGCCGGGCTGATGAGAGGTGTTACCTCGAAACCGGTCCGGTCCTCGGATGCTTGATTCCGTTCTGGGAAGGACATGGCTTTTGTAGTTCGGACTGGACTGTTCCCATGGGGCACAGGGTCAGAGCTGATTTGCATATCGCCATTGTCTAACCCAGGGTGGTGTGGAGTGCAAAAAAACGATGGATTTGGGCCCAGATCTTTGGACTGGGGTGAGTGTGTGACATTGATCCACATTCGGCCCATCACCTGTTGTGTTTGCATATTCCGCCCTAAGTGCGCTGGGGATGCCCAGACGTGGGTCCCAGGCACTCCACACCACTGGAGTCAAGCTAGCCGGGCTGATGAGAGGTGTTACCTCGAAACCGGTCCGGTCCTCGGATGCTTGATTCCGTTCTGGGAAGGACATGGCTTTTGTAGTTCGGACTGGACTGTTCCCATGGGGCACAGGGTCAGAGCTGATTTGCATATCGCCATTGTCTAACCCAGGGTGGTGTGGAGTGCAAAAAAATGATGGATTTGGGCCCAGATCTTTGGACTGGGGTGAGTGTGTGACATTGATCCACATTCGGTCCATCACCTGTTGTGTTTGCACCTTGATAAGGGCCACGTTATAGAGCTATAAAATGTAAGGATAATAATGTTCAGATTTCAGTGGATATAGAAAGAGAAGAGATCAGTGTTGTGGACAATATGTCAAGTTCACAATATAGTGATATCCCAGACTGGCCCCGTAATTGTCAAAACATCCTTACATGTGGGGGCCAAGAAGTAATACTAAACAGATATGAGGAATTATCGTGCGGGGCATCCCACATGTACTGCAAGCAGTGGCAGCGGCTAAGTATCATCATATTTTTTGGGAGCCCTTCAAAGGAAAATCGCCTCGACCTATTAACACCTGCCAGCAAGTAAAACCAATGAAACTGAGCTGTGTAGCATTCACAGCGCGTCATACGAAATAATCATGCTAGGCATCCCACATGTAGTGCAGGCAGTGGTAACGACTAGGTATCATCCTATTTATGAGAGCCCGTCATAGGAGAGCCGCCTCGACATATCTACAATCGCCAGAAAGACAAACACAGTGGAACTAAGCTGTGTGGCGTCCACAGCGCGCGGCATTAACCAACATTGCCCCGCTATCATTCCACAATTATTATAGAGATGTCAGGCCCCCAAAACAAACCATGCAAAAGGAATGCCACAACACACCAACGAGGCGGCATAAAGACAGAAACCAAAAGGCAGGGACACACGAGGAAGCAAAAGACCACTGCCAAGCTGCCCTGAACGTCGTCCACCACCTGTCAGGGAACATCGCTCACAAAGTAGAAGGCATGGCTCACCTCCAAGGGGGAAGATGGCAGGCAGGCAGGCAACGGGATCTGTTTGTATAATACGCGGAATAAGCTCATACCTGTTAGTAAATCGTCTCTACGAGGTGCCGGGTATCTCCTGGAACACCAGGTGGATTACGGGAGGGTGTTTAAATACCCTGTTCTATGGCGCGAAAAATTCAATCAAGGAGTAATTGCTGAAGAAAGACTTCATTGGCCGAATGCCAGCATATGTAGTTCTTTTAGTGAAAGAGCGAATAAGAAGTTTATTCGTGTTCATATACAGTCGCATTGAAAACCATTCTGGTCCTACTTCCGTCTCAGGCACACCTTATTTGTGCCCCTAAGCTGAAATTGATAAAAATAAAATAGAAATTTACCGAAGTCGGGTAAAACACAAAAACATTTATTCTTAGAGCAACTCCTTAAAAAAATATGTGATTCTCACAGGAGGATCGAACCGGGTCTGCATGCTGGCTTCAATGGCTGGGACGTATCAGCCTGAGCTATCAACAGACTCTTCTGTCACGGGTTAAGAAATCCCTATCTTAACAAAGAACTATACGACACTTGTCGGCCTGCATAGTAATATCACCAAAAAAAAGGGGTTTTCTGCCAGAGTCTGTCCCCAAGGTTCAAAAACTAATAAGTATAGAGATGAGCTTAAAGCGGGAATGTATATAAATAAAAATAAGATGAATGAGAGCACAAGTGTGGTGAAAGGACGTTTTTTGGTAATTGTTTACCTTAAGAGGAATCGAACCAAGTCTGTATGATATTTAGTACTGATGTAACACATGTTTTGAGCTGACATGCAAACAGCTTCCTAAGAGCGACCAAGAAGTGTCCTAAGTAAAGACTCCGTAAGCAGGGTGTACAGTCAATATCGCAAAGGAGATAGTCAACATATGGTCCCTAAGGTTTCCATCCCTCAACAAGTGCGCTACCTATGTCTTCTTAATGGTTGTTTCATAGCTAATTAACAGTATTAAGCGTCAGTTCATCATTACTATACCCTGTTCGTATAACATATGATTCTTAGTTACTTCCAATTGGGCATTACCGGGCATAGTCACGGCTGTATAGTACCCCAACGATCACAACCATAAGCATGTGCACAGAGTCTAAGGATTATCTCTGAGATGGATGGGTTGTTCTCATCAGGTTTTTAACAAATGTGTGTTCAGATATCCAAAATTACCTTCAAAGCTACGAGGCCTACGTCTGTTTATGTTAGAAAATAATGGAACACGTGGTCAATGTTATGGCCCTTCTTAATTGTCTGGAGTCTACATATCCATTTGGACTGGCGAAGAGCAAGAACCCTGTCACCTCCCCGGGGGTTTTTGAGTACATGATCGATCCCACAGAACTTGAATGTGTTATTATCCCCATGGAAGTTTTTATAATGTTCAGTCATTGGGTGCCTCGTATCGCCAATGAGTAGAGCCCTACGGTGTTCTTGTATCCTCTTTTTGAGATTCCGAGCCATACTTCCCACATAGGTCATTTCACACGGGCATACCAATGTGTAGACCACAAATGGTGTATTACAATTTATGAAGTGTCTGATTTCATATATCTTAGTGGTGTTATGACTGAATTCCTTACACTTGTTTTGCCAAATGGGCATATGTTGCAATTGGTGCAATTGAAAAAACCCTTTGGCGCCTCAGGCAGCCAGTTGGTAGCCTTCTTGGTTGTGATATAGCTGGGGCATAGTGTCCTTCTCAATGTGTGTACACGTCTATACACCAGGGATGGTTTCTCAGTGATGAAAGGGTGTAGTTTAGGAATATCTAAAAGCAGATGCCAGTGTTTTCTAAAGGCCTGATATATCTTATTACTGTGTGCCGTATAATTAGTAAAAAACGAGACCTTGTCTCTGGCCTTGCTTCTCGCATTGCTACCTCCCCCATTTCGATTGGCCCGAGATTGTAAGGTATTAGACCTTGGGAGTTTTAGTATGCGTTGTTCTGCTTTGTTGAGGGTATGTGTGTCATATCCCCTCTGCATGAAACGTTGTTTTGTATCTGCTATATTGGCAATGAATTCAGTGCCTCTACTGCAAATTCTACGGGCACTGACCATCTCCTCATATGGAATATTTGCCACCACTGAACTTGAGTGTGCACTGGTAGCGTGTAATGTACTGTTGCACGAGGTGTCCTTCCTGAACAGTGTGCTATGTACCTGTCCTTCTTTTACAAAAAATTGAATATCCAGAAAATCCATATGTTCCTTATGATATGACATAGTGAGTGTTACATTATATGGATTACTGTTAAGATAGTTCAAGTATGTCTGTAATTCGACATCGGATCCAGTCCAAAGGCACAAAATGGCGTCTATGTACCCCCCAACCCCCCAGAACACAATGTGTTTGGTCCAGGGGGAGGCACGACGGCTCCAAGCATGCTCCCTCTCATACCAGCCCATGAAAAGGCCGGCATAAGAGGGAGAAAACTTTGAACCCATGGCTGTACCCTGCAGTTGGTGAAACCATCTCTCGTCATGTTTAAAATAATTGTTACTGAGGATGAGGTCAATCATTTCTATGATCATGTTGTTAAATTCATAGCCGTCTGCTCCTTCCTTGTCAAGATAGTATTGGGTCGCCAGCAGCCCATATGTTTTTTTAATGCAGGTGTAAACTTCTACTACATCAAATGTCACAAGTTTCAAGTCATCAGACCAAGGGTATCCATCCAGTTTAGTCAGTATATCAGTACCGTCCCTGAGATAGGCTGGAAGGTTAACAACATGTTTTTGTAAGATGAGATCAACAAATTCTGACAGCCGTTCCGTGGGTGAGCCTACACCTGAGATGATTGGTCTCCTGGGGGGAAGTGCCCCCCCTTGTGCACTTTTGGTAATATATAAATGTAAGGGAAACGTATCTGATGAACAAAGAGGTATTTGTGCTCATCAGCTGTCAAAAGGCACTCCTCCCTCCAGTTTGTTAGTCTGCCATTGATGGTGGTTTTGAGTGCAGGCATGGGGTTCTGATGGATTTCGGTGTAACATATGTGGTCATTAAGTTGGCGTTGGATTTCCCCCATATAGTCTTGGGTATTCATCACCACCATGTTTCCCCCCTTGTCCGCCTCCCTTATGACCATGTTATTGTCATTTTTTAATCTCTGGAGAGCATCCCTTTCAGGTTTCCTAAGGTTGTACTGTTGTGGTGGTGTGTACCTGAAGTGTTTTTCCATGAAATATAAATCCTCCGAGAGTAATGCTCCGAACTTATCAATGTTAGAATGGTACCCCATTTGTGGTGTGAAGCTAGATTTGCATCGAAGACCACTATCATGTGTAGCATTTTCTGTAATGTCTAGTTCCAACAAAAGGGCATGCATATCTATTGTTTCATCATCCTCTATGGATAGCAGGTTCTGGACATGTCGTATATTCTCAATGCTTGTGACTTGACCCCTATCACTAGACACCACAGGAACAATAGAACCAACAGGAACATTAGGACCAACAGGCATTTCATGTGAAGCAAAAAATTCTTTTAATTTCAGAACACGTAAGAATTTATACAGATCTGTGTGTACATCCACCAAATCCCCAAATTGCGTCGGGCAGAAACCCAAGCCTCTTTTCGAAACACTACACTCATTAGTATCCAAATCTCTTCCTGAGAGGTTAACAATGCTCAATTCCTGCTGTTTAGCCCTTGGGTTATCAATAATAGAGGAATCCCCCGTGGTGGCTCCCCCTATTATCCCATCACTCGTGGGTATGTTCACTTCTTCTTGGGACGTAGTGCCATTGGGTGTGCATCTCCCCTTCCTCCTTGCCCCACCCCCTCTCCTGGTTTTCTTGTACCTTTTTTTGGTTGTCTCTCCCCCAATCTTAGTCTCTCTAATTCTTTCTGAAAATTGGTCGCTCCTTCCCCTAAAGGGACACTTGATAATGACTGATTCGAGGTGGAGCTACTGCTGGATGCTAGCGAAGTATTGCTGGCTGTCCTATTCTCAACACTCTCTTCCCTTGCTCTTTTCTTATCCTCATTACTAATGGGGTTATCATATTTGCTTGAGAAGGTATAGATTCTCCCGTCCCTAATGTCCCTGTCATCTCTCTTGATCTTGCGCATCTTTTTATTACGTAAGTATTGCTGATGTTCTGCAATGATTTTATTTAGTATCACATAGTTTTTCTCAATTAGATCCTTACATTTCATAGACTGGATCTAGTTTTCCTAATCCTCAATTTCCTCTTGTAGTTTTTGACCCTTTTCATATGCATGCTTTATTAGAATGCGCATCATTGTGCCAGATGCGCTCTCTAAGTTGTTCTCCCATTCTCCCAATAGGTCAACGCTCAAGTCCTCAAATGTAGGAAAGATCAAAATGCGTAGACCCCGCAGGACTTTTTTGTTGTCCACATATTGTTAGAGGGTCACTCCGTCCCACCAACGGGCAAGTTCTTGTTTTTGTACCCTCTCTATTTTGATGAAGATGGCACGTGTAATCCTGTGCTTCCTTTGTCATTTTGGGGTGCAGCAGCCGCCGCACTAAATCCTTTGCCAAATAGGTTCTGGGCTAGTTCCTTTCGTCGGTCAATGAGTTTAGACATGATTTCTTTGTAGAGCTATTAATCGGGTTAGGGGTGTGCTGACTGGTCCAGAAAGAACAGTAACAGGTACAGGATGCCAACGGTGGACTCTAGATGCCGCATGAACCCCTGATTATTTCCACAAGTGTCAGAAAAGTACTTATAAGCTGTTAGTGTGCAAACACATCTCCTGCACCAACCGTTGCGGGGTACAACCCAAGAAGATGGGAAGAAAGTCACTGACGATGATGGAGTTGTGCACTACCAGGATATCCAAGCGATAATAATGAAGCTCAATCAGTTTCTTCGTTGCAAAAGTCTTTATTTGATATAATTCCAAAATATAAAAGCAACAGCCAACGCGTTTCGTTCTTAGAACTTCGTCAGGGCTGTAGATAAAAACATAAACAAAATACATAAGGGTCCAAACTCATAGTACAGACCACAAAGTGAATAAAAACATTACAATCATTTAAAAAGAAGGCCAACACGATTGTGTAGGGACCTATACGGAGTAGCCACTCCTAGATTTTGTACTGTGCTTACAACAGGAAAACAAACATTACATAATATACATTTGTGATGAAACCAACATTTAGTGACAAAATTCCATCAACAATCCCAATTTTTATAATTATTTTTAATTTTATGGTCTGGTGTTTTCTAAATATCCAGCGGGTCATGGCCCAATTCTGGGTATGTTGGGTTTTTTTATATTTATACATACATGCGAGATGGGAGAACATCAGAAAAGTAGTGTCGGATTACTGTGAGATTTTTTCATATATTGGTGACACATTAGTCTTACGGGGACTCCATTATAGGTTATAAAAAATCTGGCCAGTACTAGAGCGGAGACATAGCATTATATCCCTTTTCTCTTTCTGTGCATTTCCTATTTGTAGTCTTAGTGGAGCAGAGTACAATGTATACCAAATTGACTGAATTATACAAAATAAATTGCTATCATACTGATTCCAAAAGTCAAAAACAGATCATGGTGGTGAATTAAATTAGTATCAAGAACTTTCTTCCACATTACAAAAACTGGTGAGGTAAGCAGGACCTTTTGATTCTATACATTTTGAATTTTTATTTATTTCTTTTTTCAAAATTGGGTTATATGGATCCCTCATGGATACATTCTATCAAGTGGGGGACAGTTCCAACCATAATATCACATAGTTTCCATAACACTAATGATTTGTGGCCATGCAATTGCAGGAATTACCAAAATAGCCTAAATATCTTTCATCACCGGTCACTCATTCTCACAACCTATTTTAAAGCCTGTAATCAATGATGTCAATTAGTACATACCAGTCAGTAAGTTGCATAATGATCGTCTCGATCTGTCATGCCTGAAGCATCGTGGAGTGTGGCAGTCTTTCAGGAACGTGTGCCACCTTGATAAGGGCCACGTTATAGAGCTAAAAAATGTAAGGATAATAATGTTCAGATTTCAGTGGATATAGAAAGAGAAGAGATCAGTGTTGTGGACAATATGTCAAGTTCACAATATAGTGATATCCCAGACTGTCCCCGTAATTGTCAAAACATCCTTACATGTGGGGGCCAAGAAGTAATACTAAGCAGATATGAGGAATTATCGCGCGGGGCATCCCACATGCACTGCAAGCAGTGGCAGCGGCTAAGTATCATCATATTTTTTGGGAGCCCTTCAAAGGAAAATCGCCTCGACCTATTAACACCTGCCAGCAAAGTAAAACCAATGAAACTGAGCTGTGTAGCGTTCACAGCGCGTCATACGAAATAATCATGCTAGGCATCCCACATGTAGTGCAGGCAGTGGTAACGACTAGGTATCATCCTATTTATGACAGCCCGTCATAGGAGAGCCGCCTCGACATATCTACAACTGCAAGAAAGACAAACACAGTGGAACTAAGCTGTGTGGCGTCCACAGCGCGCGGCATTAACCAGCATTGCCCCCGGTATCATTCCACAATTACTTTAGAGATGTCAGGCCCCCAAAACAAACCATGCAAAAGGAATGCCACAACACACCAACGAGGCGGCAGAAAGACAGAAACCAAAAGGCAGGGACACACGAGGAAGCAAAAGACCACTGCCAAGCTGCCCTGAATGTCGTCCACCACCTGTCAGGGAACATCGCTCACAAAGTAGAAGGCATGGCTCACCTCCAAGGGGGAAGATGGCAGGCAGGCAGGCAACGGGATCTGTTTGTAAAATACGCGGAAACAGCTCATACCTGTTAGTAAATTGTCTCCACGAGGTGCCGGGTATCTCCTGGAATACCGGGTGGATTACGGGAGGGTGTTTAAATACCCTGTTCTATGGCGCGAAAAATTCAATTAAGGAGTAAATGCTGAAGAAAGACTTCATTGGCCGAGTGCCAGCATGTGTAGTTCTTTTAGTGAAAGAGCGAAAAAGAAGTGTATTCGTGTTCATATACAGTCGCATTGAAAACCATTCTGGTCCTACTTCCGTCTCAGGCACACCTTATTTGTGTCCCTGAGCTGAAATCGATAAAAATAAAATTGAAATTTACCGAAGTCCTGAAACTGGGTAGCTGTAATGAAGCATAATACAGATAGACTAATGTTTGATGATTAAGGAAATCACTTTTCTGTTTGATGATCATAACTGTACGCTTTCTGGGTGTTGCCCATTATTAAATAATTGAGGGGATCGTTTTTTGCCTTTAAAAATTCGTATATCACAATATGCATTTCTCCTGCACTTTTTTCTGGGTTCTTTGCTGATTTTATTGCTTTGTTTAAAATGTATTGCAGGAAGTTTACTTGGTGACATTACTGTTTTTTAAAGGGAGGACAAGGAGGAGATAATACAAGGAATTAAGTTCTCAATGGTTGCGTTTTGAAATTTGCATGATTTGCCTCATTTAAAGTTACTGGCAATGTTGATTTATTCTAAATTTAAATTTAAATTAATCTACAGATTGACATAATAGAGGTTGGTTAGTTTATGTTTGGAATACCAGCGGTACTACAGTTGTTCTTTGAAAAAACAGACTAACCTTTATTTGAAAGTTAAGTGCAATTTATTACATGTGTTCTGGACCTGCTCCAAGTTGTTACGATATTTTCTAACAATGTTCAATCTTTGTAAAATAAAAATATAAAGAAATAATTATAAACCTTTAATAATTACACTTGTCCAATATCAGATTTGAAATTGGGAAAGCTCAATTTATTGATTTTTCAATAAATGTGCCTGATGCCAAACACTTCAATTAAATTGTTTGCCACATTTGAAAAGACATACAGAAGCCAAACCATAAGTGCTAATAATAAAAGGTGGTATTTGTTTTACTGCTCGTGGCCTGATTCCTTTTTCTGAGTGTACAAGTGAGGCTGCACTCTGCAATGTCTTGACTGTTTCCTTTAATTTCCAATTCAGACTGTAGTTGTTGTGTTTGTTGCAGTGTGTGAATTCGAGCTAGCATAATGTTTCGCTCTCAACACACGTATCTATATCGTTTAAGAGGTGGAGCCCATTATCTCTTTTTCTGTATGTAATTATTAAAAATGAATGTATGTGAACTAATTTAGGATCAATATATGTTAGAGCTACATATATGTACTTCTGTCACTTATATGCATATTTAATTTTAAATGTAGACTGACCCCCAATCAGAAAACGCAAGCATGTTGCAAGACTGTTTGTTTAGCTTACCATAAAATGTCTTCTATCATTGTGAACAGTTTACCAGTGATACTTAGACATTTACCTTGGTGTGAGCACACCTATTGCTTTGCTCTCTCTCTCTTTGTTGTTGCCCTTTGATTTAGCCTTATTCAAAAAAATAATTCTCTTATCAGAACAACAGCAGTATAATTAAGATTAATTGGTATATCAACCCCATCACCTTTGTGGACGAAATATGTTTTTGCCATTTACTCATAAGTAAGAATAAATAGAATACTTGACTCTGCTCACAGTTCCAAACCCCTTAATGGCCAGTAATCTTTCAGACCTACATATAATCAAATCCATCTAAAGGGGACCAATTTCTCAGTCCTCAACAATCTATATATTCAGAAATTTTTAGAAGACGAGAAATCGCAATCAAATTACATTCCTTCTTGCATTTTATAAGACAAATTTATATTTATATACAGACATAAAGACATATACTTTCTCATACATCTATTAAACATTCAACCTAATAGGAGAACATTTGTGTAAGTATCTTGCATGCAATTTTTGTAAATGTTTGTTAATAAATTACACCGCCCCCCCCAAAGCAATATCTGTTAATATTTTCTGGCCTGAAAGTTTCTTTTTTAGGGGTCTATCTGATGGAGATTTGATTTAAGGGCAAACTCACTTCACCAGTCCATTGTTACATTTCAATTATTTAAAATCAGTATGTACTCCTCAGATTACTGTGTACTTATCTGTATGGACATAGTACTTATCATACATTTGTACAATGTAATTTGAAAAGGGTTCTAAAAAGGAAGGTAGTCATGACATCATCACAGTATCTTCCAGAGTGGCAAATACTTCTGAGAGGAGTGTGTTGCTGTGAGCGCTTCAAAGGCTTATGGATCAGGAAGCCTTTCATTTTTCCTGAGGTAAGTTGGGCTTGTTGAGCTCATCGTTTAGAAAGATCACAGCAAAGTCATGACCTGACCATAAGAGATTCCTGAAATCCAAATGGAGAGTTTTGGAATCTGGTACAAAACACAAAAACAATGTCCAGCCCCATATATAATGCTAACATTATTATTTTATGAAACACTAAACATTAGGAAAATTTGAACTTATGGTTTGCATAGAGTCTTAACCCCTCCTTTTGATCAGGACTCCAATATGGTCTATACCATTCTTTACAGTCAGAGCATGCCCACTGGCAACTACATTCTATATTTGATCTCTGTTTGATGGTTTAAAATTAAATTTGAGAAGATTAGAAAGATGTACTCATTTAATATAATTAATACAATATAAACACTAAATATTATGGTAGAAATCTAGTACGTTATTGATTATAGAAGCCTGTTTTTAGGTTGAAGCCTACTAGGCAGCACAAGCACTGTCTGTTGCTAAAGATATTGTAGCTAATCAAGAACATACAGGGACTTGGAGCCCACCCATTGATTACCATTGACTGGCTTTCCTTAGCTGTATTTGCCTGCTTCTTATTTATGTCCCAGCCAGTCAATCTTGTGTTTGTCCCTACCATGAGGCACTGCCTCTTTACATCTCTTTTGACTGGGTGCCTTTGCTGCTTCCACTGCTTGCTAGTCAATAACTTCTTGTTTCTTTTAAGGTAAGCAGAGCTGTATTCTTTGTGTAATTCTCTTCCCCAGCACTCTGTCACATGTCTGCTGCTCTCTACCCCTTCCATGTTGTGCTTTTTCCTTGTTACTTCCCCACCAATGACCTGCATGCTTCTATCCCACCATACCCTCCGTCTCTCTTTCCCATTGTTGCTTCACACGTCGATGCATGTTGCTTTTACCAACTCTGGTGTTGCTTCTGTCCAACACCATCCCGGTTTTGCTTCCATTCCAATGCCCCCCGTGTTGCTTTCGTGCTTCCTGCCCACACCGCGTTTCCCCTCACCCACACACATGTTGCTTCTGTGGCTAGTGTTGCTTCCAAACTCGTTGCTTCAACTCCCCCTACCTGTTTTAAAACATTTATTTTCACATTTCAGGTTTTTTCTTTACTGGTCCAACTCGGAACAGTATCTAAAAAGAAGAAAAAAACACCTGCATAATTTTGAAGGTATGTACAAGCGTGCCGTTAAAACATACAAAATGACAGTGACTCCTGCGTCAAAGGCTTTCTTATTTAAATCTTTAGCCATGCTATGCAGCCTAGGTACAAGAAGTTTGCAAAGCCAGCAGGCCTCAATGGCGAGACATATTAGCTTTGCAAATTCTTGTTAAATCTGGGGTTTTCCACCTATGGTACTGGATGCCCGCCACCCTTTCCACCACCAATCCCAATGGTAGGAGACAGACACAGTTCGAACTTTTGGAAGGCAGCGGGTCCTCGCGACCCCCCCGGCCGTATTTATTAAAATATGAAACAAAATTTCAAACTTTAAATTAAAACGTTTCATTTATCATGTACAAAATTCAACTTTCATTACACTTGATGAAGACAGGTATCCAGGCTAACCTTAACAAATCTTTAATACAAAGATTTTCCTAACCGAGTCTAACATCATGACATAATGCATTACATACGAATTTTGTACATCTTATCGTTAGGGGCCAACGGCAAGGTCTTAACCGGTGTCAGATCCCTATCACCAAATTTCCGCCCTCACGTGTGAGTGTCGCATGCGCAGAGGGCTTTACCCTCGTAGCCAACTGTAACTTCCCTTGTCATGGGGCCCCCCTTTCACTCAGCGCCATCTTAAGGTCCTCCGAGTTCCCGTGTGGGGTATCCGTAAGAAGAACAGCGTGGACTCCCCCCCTTTTCCCGCACTCTCTTCCGCTGGAGCGGATATCCGTCCCGGGGAAATTCGTCGTAGGGGCATATAGCCGGCTCCCCCTGGGAGGGGCCGATGGCCGTCTCCCCCTCGGCGATCCCATCCGTAAAGGGTGCCGCCCCCCATTGGGAGGGGCCAAAGGCCACCTCCCCCGGGAGCTCCCATCCATAATGGGTGGCGCCCCCACTAGGGACCTTGAAATCACTGCTCACCGATCATGACCTTACTGCCACAGGCCAGATAGTTGACCGACTATCTGGCCCCCCCACACCTCCTGTAGGTCATGTCTCCTCAATCCCACTAGCCAAGCTATCATGTCTCCTATAAATAAGTCATTCTCCACCCTGGACAGGTGTACCCCATCGTCTGAATAACAGTGGTCCCCCCAGATGCACCCGTGAGGTATGGCTTTAAGATGAGCTGAGTGAAACAATTTCTCCATCTTATTGTTGACCCTCTTTACCGAATAGTTCAACGCTGTTGTGGACCGCCCACCACTCCAAACCCTCCTTGGAATCATGTGTGACCAAGCTATCGTGCACCCCGGGAGTGTCTTTGCTAACCAACTAACTGCTGAAAGTATGTGCTCGATTAAAGCCCGTCTGCCTAACCTTACCAAGTCATTGCCCTCAATGTGCACTATGACAACTGATGGCGGTGACCTGTGCCGCCCTAACAATTCTTCCATAAAACTTTGCAATCGGTCAATACATAGGCCGCCCTTCCCATGGAAGGTCGCCCTGAAACCATATTCCTCAGATGTGTGGATCGCACCACCTGCCCTGAATATGTACCCGGCACGTCTCACGTATGAGTGGCCCACGACTCAGACCACTCGTCTTCCATTCCTTGTTCGTGAAGCGGTGGTTAGCTGATACTGGGCCGGTCCCAAATTCCGCCCTGCGTCACAGGCTCGTGAAACTGTAATCCAAACAACAGACAACAAGCGTGAGTGCACTTCTTCAGTAAGTTACAACATGTGCAGCCGCATGTACCATTTGAAACAATTCGAAGACCAGCGGCCTAATTGTTTAACATTGTCTGCCCGCAGACCCCCGGCCGTGGCTTCTGTAGCGGCCCCTATCCTGAATGAATGAGTCCCAAAATACTCGGGTTCAAGCCCGCAGCTGCAATCGTGATTGCCAGCACTCTCTGGAACTGAAACTTTGTTAACGGGGTGCCGTCAGCATGTCGCAGCAAGGTCCCCCCACGTCTTCCCCTTTGTTTTATTTAGGTAAGCCTCAACATGCCTCACTGGACAACAGGGACTACATGGAGCGCGCTGCAACACAATGCTACTCCCCTGGGACTCCTGGTCTGTCTTTGACCTGGCTATCGTGATCAGCAGGGAATCCCCCCTCACTTGCGTGTGGTCCCTGCGCAGACCCCCCTCAGTATCTCTTCTGTTGGCAGCCACTAGTTTGCTTACTCGCAGGGCCCCATAGAATGCCAGCGCAAATGCTGCCCGGAATAGGACGACCTCACCAGGTGAGAAGCATGTCTCCTCTAGTTTAGCCAACAAAGCGGTCAACCTGTCAAATCCTATCGGATGCCTGGTATCCTTTTTACGACCCTCTAGGCGCCGCCAGACGCGCAGCGCCTTTCTGACTATAAAGGAGTCCGTCGGGTCCCTGATCCCCTGGAGCTGGGCCATAAATGATATGGCGGCCTTATACCGACCGGCCCTCCTCATGAAGTGCCACTAAAAATTGGGTAAAGGACCCCTCCTGACCCCATCTATACTCCCATGCAGGGCCCAAAAAGGCGCAATACGAGCAGAACGCCCCTTCGTAAGCTTTTCTTGTCCTGGGCACTAAACTGGCTGCCACGAGGTTTTGTAGTCCGGGGCGCCGATTTGCCACAATGCTTCGGGAAATGGTGCTGCCACTAGCTCTGCTGAGGGTAAACAATCCCTGAAAGCCTGCATTTTGAAATGAGAGAGCGCATCAGCTGCATTATTCAGTACTCCCGGCACATGTTTTGCCCTGAACTGCACATTTAGCTTCAAGCATTTTAACACAATTTCTTTCAACAATCGCAATATCCAATAGCAGCGTGTTACCTGCTGGTTAATGCACTCGACTACGGTCATGTTATCAGACCAAAATATCACTGAGCGGTTTCGGAACTCTCCCGGCCAGGTCGACAATGCTACCCAGATGGGGAATAACTCTAGAAAACTAATGTTGCTCGTCAAGCCACTTGTTTCCCACCATGCTGGCCATTTCTGGGCCGACCATCGGTTGCCCAGGATCGTGCCAAACCCCACACTGCCCGCAGAGTCGGTCCATAAACCTAATTCTGCCCACGAGGCCGGGCTTTGCTCCAGACTACTCGGCCGTTGTCATCCGCCAAGAATGCCAGCCAAATTAGCATGTCCTGGCGAACCTCTGCCGACAGCCTCGTACGATGGTGCCCTTCCTTTAGGCCAACCATGGCCTGGGCAATGGATCGGGAGAAAGGGCGAGCCATCGGTATAACCCTCAATGCAAAATTCAGCTGTCCCACTGTTTGCTGTAATTGGTGCAGTGTCACTTTGTCGTTCCGAAGATATTGCAACAAGGAGGCCCTGAATTTGGCGATCTTCTCCGCTGGCAGACAGAAGCAACCCTCCACGGAGTCTAGTTCGATACCCAGAAACTCCAGGGAGGTAGTTGGACCCACCGTCTTACCTGGCGCCAACAGGACCCCTAAACCCCGCATGAGCACGCAGAAGTCCTGCAATGCCCGTGCACAGTCCCGAGAGCCCGCCGGGCTGAGAAACAGGAAATCATCGAGATAATGCATCACATGTTGATGCCCTGAGGCCTTCGAGAATGCCCACTCCAGGAACGAGCTAAACATTTTAAAATAAGCACAAGAAATTGAACACCCCATCGGCATGCACATATCCATGTAGTACTTCCCCTGAAATGCAAAACCCAACAAGTGCTGATCCTGGGGATGCACCGGAAGCAACCTAAATGCGGATTCAATATCCGATTTTGCTAACAATGCACCGGGACCTAGGCGATTCAACATTACCACTGCGTCATCGAATGATGCATACCTCACACTGCACATGTCTGCATCTATTGCCTCATTAACGGAAGCCCCCCTTGGTGCAGATAGATTATGAATGAGACTGAATTCTCCCGGCTCCTTCTTGGGAACTACCCCTAATGGGGAACACACAAAATTGGCCGTTGGGGGTTCCCCAAACGGCCCTGCTACCCGCCCCAAGCGGACCTCTTTTGCGATTTTTGTGGCAGCAACCGTCGGGTTGTGCATCACGGACAGTTGGTTTTTGCATAAGGGAGTCCCCCGAAAATCACCCGCCGGGATCCTGAAACCATACAAGAAGCCATCTCGCAGGATCCCAGCGGACACATGATCAGGGTATTTGCTCAGCCAGGGAGTCAAAGTCAGAATATCAACGGGCGATTGCTTGGACCTCTGAAGCACCGTATCAGTCCTGCTTGGTACCCCTTTTCCCTCCAGTACTATTGCCTCTGGATCGGCAGCTAGTTTCGGGGTGGGAGGTGTTACCACAACCTGCGCAGGCATGCCTGAACCTGCATGTTCCCTGCGGCCTGCTACACGTTCCCTTGTTAAAACCCCAACATACTCCCCGCTTATTCCCATTCCCGCCTGATCTATACTGAGTATCTCCCCCGTGAGCTGGTCGAAAGGGCTGCGACTGTTTCTGCAGAAAAGCCCTGGAGCCGTTTGCACTCGACCCTGATCCACTCGCCGAGCCCGGCATGAACTGCGCATGCCAAGATACAGTGTCCAAACAATCCCAAGTCAGTGATTCATTGAACTCTTTTGCTTTTCTAAATGCCACGTCATACCCTTTCCATGCGTCTCCTCCATACTTCTCATGGAAGCCTGTGATCCTGCTCTGGTAGCAAGCAAGGTCTCCCAACAGTTCTGGTGTTCGCTCACCCATAATTGCTACAAAAACAGAAAAAGCCCTGATCCAGTTCATCATAGACTCTTCAACCCTGAATTCTGCCATTTTTGCCCTCCATTCACTGGGGTGCCATAAATCCTTCTGGGTCTTGGCATATTCTAACTCACCATTGTCAGTCAACAATGAAAACATATTAATGTACTTATTTGCCCACACCATTTCTTTTGTGGCCATAGGAACATGTTGCGCCAAGCATTCCCGCCTTGAAGGCACAGCGCCCTCCCCCATTATTGGGAGCGACCTCTTACCGTCTTCTGTCGTGCCTCCGGTCGTGTCCGTCGACTTATTCTGATTTTCGACCGCGGTCAGGTTCGCCACCTGCGGAGAAATAGAAGGCACGTTCGCAGCCCCGGCGCCCCTTGTCTGCCTGAGCTGGTCGATAATCTGCCTAGCCTCTTCGGCTGGGTCTTCCACAGCTGCGTATCCACCCGCTCCCTTCTTCAACCAGGGCAACACAGCCGCCAAATGAATCGCTAGTTTGGGGGGTATTTTATCATTACCCAGCGGTGTGATAACCACTGGTATTGGCAATCCCCCGTCCGGTGTGGGTACCAGGCTAGGCGCTGGTGCTACTGGGACCAGCGGGACCTCCATCGGGACTGGGGTTTCGCTAGGACCCACTTTCCCCTTCTTCTTTTTCCCCTTATCCCCCCTGGGGTAATGTTTGGCAAAGCAGGCCCCACGATCTTCTTAGGCCGACCTGAGGGCCCCGCTTGAGCCTTCACTTGTTTCCGGAGCGCCGCTAAGCCGTGACCCAGTTGGTCTACTTTACCGAATTTCCTGTCCATCACCGACACTTGGTTCACCAGTGTGCGCAGCATTCGTTCCATCTCGGAGCTCTTTCCACTCTTCTTACCAGGCATATCTGCAATCTGCTTTATCTCTGCCTGTTTTCCAGTAGTGACTCGGACCAGCTACGCCTCGATGACTGAAACAGAAAAAACAACGATTACACGTTCCAAAAAACTGCAGCTTGTTCCCTTGAGGGCTCACGAGCGGCGCAGCCTTCAGAGCGCAGGAACAAGAGGATGCCTGCCTCGATTCCCGCGCCTTTTATCTTGCAGCGGGAAGGCGGAGCAGCATCCCCATCCCGCCCAGAGGTGCACGTACTTCCGGGCGGGTGTTTAGGACAACTCTCTTAGGTGGCGGGGGCGTGCTCCAGCCACGCCACTCTGGGCATACCGGCTGGGGCAGCGCCCCCTGCCCACAAAGGTTTCCCGGGGGATCGGGACACCCAGCCATACGTTCGGGGTGCCCAAGAGGTCTCCCCTTTCCATTCTTTTGTTTTACGAATCGATCATTAAAAAATTCCCACATGCTGGGGCTTTCACTCAGTCCTCTTTGTAAATTGGTATATTGTAGCATTGTATACGTTTTGGTGTATTTAATATTAATTTTGCATCAATATCAATGTGCAGAATAGCAGACTTGAAATTGCATACCCGTAAATGATGGTATTGCCTTTGAAACTATTTTGATGTGACCTGTTAAGTGCATTTTCTTGGCTTATGCTAATTAGTCAAGGAAAAAGAAATTCCATTCACTACCCAATATAAAAACTTTCAACCAATCATGACCAATGTCCTAAAGAGTTTTTATCATATGTCTATACTTGCAATGCCACAAAACAGCCACTAATTGATGATGAAAGACCGATTCTTTTTTTTTTTTTAAACATTACAATTTGTGCGTCATACAGGATTCATCAATTAAAAAAAACATACATCTTTGATCAATGTCATATAATGCACAGACAACAAATCCAGTATTAAAAAAAGGAAAAAGTACAAAAATTCTTCAAATTTCCGTGAAAAATAGTACAATGCATAGGTACTCCTTTCAAAAAAGTCTGTAGATCATATCACTATTATTCATATAAGAACAATCAAAATAAAGGTGTTTCAGAGGGAAAGATAAAACAGAAAAGGAGAGAGACAAACAACAAATACGACAATGCACTTATTAGTGGTTTGTGAACTATTCCAAAACAGGAAGTACAATGCCAGACATATGAACAGTCCACATTTCCTTGTCAAACGTGCCGGCCTGTGCACTGGATTTAGTTTATCCCAAGCATTGATGCGTTTTGATGGTATTCACAGAATAGTGGCCACCTTAATCAAAGACAAGTTTAATGTGCCCCTTTTAGATAGTCTTCAGATATATACCTAAGTAACTATAATGTGTATCCTAAGAGCATATATAATCCTAGCGGGGAAATGTATCCACCGATTATTGTGATTACCCAACGTCCCAATCGGTAAGTATCGTTTTATGTATTCTATTCAATTGTATTATGGCACTTCACGGAGAACGTGTTTATATTCTCCCTCCTCATGAGTGGATATTCAAGTAGCTCCAAGTACGTGACCATCAATCTCTCCGGGATCTTTGATGCAAGCCTTTACGGCATTCAGGCATCTGATCTGCTATTGTTGAAAATGACTAATGCTAATTAGCTCATGATGCCAATCTGGTTCAAAATGGATGCTTCATTCTGCTCCTGCTCATTCACTGTTTTACATTTTGCCAAACGCAGTCAAGAAAGTAATGTTTGTTTACTGCCAAAAGACACAGCTCTCAAAGAAGACTCCCTAGAAGGGCTCAGTAATGTAACTTTCCTTCATGGTTTCGTTTGCCTGCTCGCAGTATTGCATTTATTCACAATGGTTCACTGTTGTTATGTTACTAGTTGGTTCAGACATCATATTGTCTATATTAGTACAGAGGGGTTGAATTAATAGTCATATAGTGGAATAGTGCTTAGGTATTAAGGCAGTATGACACAATACATTAGCTGTAACTGTATTCTTTTGCTCACACCATGATGAATCTACACTTTACATTATTGCTTCATGAGAAGATTTTATATATAAACCCTCGAGTTTGGGCCAGAAGACTTTCCATGCTACTAGGGATTCTGTCCGATTTCTTCCTGATTTTGCTGCCCAGTTGGGAATTAGAGTATATTTCATTTTTCCTTATTATTCTCTATTGCTCTATTACCCAGAGCCTTCATGGCAAACACTTTATGCATCTGGAAATTGAAAGGTTTATATAGTACCTTTTGAATGTTTGTAACATTAACATTTTCCAATTGCACTCTAGCACTCACTCATTAAGTCTATCTTTAATTAATTGACTATATTTTTGATATGCTGTTTTGTACCTTCATGGGACACATTGCCTCATGAAATTGAGGTTTAACACCATGTCGATCGGCCCACCTGTGTGTGTGTTAATAAAGTGTTTCTTGGGGAGTAAGAATTTAGGGGTACCCTGCGTTCTCAGTATCATTCACATTTTGCTTCCACCCTCCACAGCATACAGCCTGGACAATGTGTAAGCCCTCTTTAGGCATTGGTTCCCTTTTTTATAAGTCAGGGCGTTCTGCCTAAGCACAATGCTGTCATTGTCTCAGAAATAGTTTAATTCACTGCAAGTTGGCAAAATGTGTCTTTTTATTTTTTTGCGAGGCTTTCTCATTATTCTCTCATTAATTATTTTTCTTTTCCTTCACTTCTCTACTACAAACTTTCCCTGCTCAACCTTGAATGTAAGCTCTTTCCTTCTGCTTACTTCCAACAGCAACCAAACTTTTTTACACCCAAAATGAACCTGCATTGTCCTCAAAGAGCCATTTATCCTTTGAGCTGATTAAGATTTCTCAAAATGTAGATGTCCCTAGTTAAATATTTGTTTTAACTTTACATGTTTTAAAATTATATTCATTAAAAGATATATGTAAGCCAATATGTGTTTTACACTCTGAGCCAAGCGGAAGGTAGCAAGGGCTGCAAGAAAACAAATATTTCAAAGGACTCTTAAATTGTTGGGGTTATCTGGAGGTGCTGGAGCACCTCAAGGTCGAATGCCTCTGTCAGATTGATTTTTAGGTCAGCCTGGACAGTTCATGCACTGCTCAGCGAGCCATGCTGTATTTGAGTATGGACTTGATGCTCCGTCCACTAATATTTGTCATTGTCCTTTCTAAATGCTGGCTTCTGATTCGTTAATTGGCTTGTTAGTCCCTCCTTGGTACCGCCTTGTCTTCATTTGTAACCTCCCATGAGAACTGGCCCTTTTTAGGTCTCGCCTGAGCCAGCGCACATGCAGGGCTTTTGAGCGCTGAACACATGCTTGTGCGTGTGCTTTTTTAAAATTAACCCGCAATTGGCCTTTGCATGCGTCTTTGTTAGAAAGACAGCAGGCAATTGGCTCAAGGCGGGTGCATGTCCCTTGGCCTAGGGTCCTTGGGAGCGCGTGCAACCACCATCTGTTTCCAGTTATCTTATTTGGAAAACAGATGGTGGTGGCGCTGGCCCGGGTGTGAATTTCTTTTAGCGCGCGTGCACCACACCTGGGCTTACTTTTTAGCGCACGCGCACGCACCACTCCTGGGCTTGTTTTTCTTATCCCGCCCCTGCCAACGTGGCTGCTGAACCCTGTAGTACTTTTGTTTAGTGTTAATATCAGTATCCACAGCACCACAAACAATCCTAGAGGATCGGTGGAGAGGAGCGGTGGTGTCAGTGAGGACTCGTGTAACATGTGAAGTATTTGTTTTCCTTTGCAGCGGGTAAGCTGAGGCATTCGGTCATTCATTGGTAGCGGCTGGTCTACATTAGTCATCAGCTGCTCGCAATGACCAATAATTTTTGACAGCCCCGGGAGGCTCGTGCACAGATATCACCCGAAGCCCAGGCCCAGCACCAGCAGAGCAAACCGTGTTTTGAGATGTCCGGGAAAACCCTGTCAAAGCCTGCTGAGGGACCCTGAGACTTTTTTTTGTAATATCCCCCCCCCACGCTTGTTAAGAAAATAGCAATAGATGATGATGAATCAGGCGCTCCTTACCAGGACTAAATGTAACAGCTGAAGAGGCTCTAACTTCCTCATATTATCTCTTTTATGAAACAGGTGAAATGGGTAAACCGAGAGGGGTGGCCCAGCCCAGGGTTTACAAGGATCTAACGGCACAGATCGGCCCAATGTTCGTCAGGTTACTTGCTGCACTGGCCTGTTCTGCGCATGTTCCACGCAGCAGGTGTTAAAAAGCACCTTCTAGCAGTAAGACAGGCACGTGGGAGGTTCCACCTACCCTATGTGAGCCAAGGCAGGCTAGTACTTGGAGCCCTGTTCTCACAGACAAATTAAAATGGAATACACTTTAAGGTTCATGGAGCTGCCGACTTTGAAGCTGGTGAACCAAGTTCGAGTCTCCTCGTCGGCTCAACATCCTGTGATTCTGGGCAAATCACTAACAGGTAGATTAATCAAAGACCCGTTTTGCGAGTCTTTAATAGCGATTCATAAGGAATCGCTATTAAGGACTTGCAAAACGGGATTCATGTAGGAATCGCTAAAAAAAATGCGATTCCTACACATTTCTTTTTTGCGATTAGCAAATTGCTAATTGCAAATAAGGAATACTCCCCATTCAGGCCCATAGGAATGAATGGGGAGTATTCCTTATTTGCGATTAGCAATTTGCTAATCGCAAATAAGATAGCGATTTCAAGGGTGCCAGTGGTGTCCAAAGGACACCCTGTAGCACCCCTGAAATGCCAATTTACACAGGTGTTGCGCACACACATGTCCAAAGGACATGTGTGTGTGTAACATGCAACAGAGAAAAATGCACTAAAGTGCATATTTCTATTTTTTCGCCATTTACCACGAAGTCAGACTTCGTGGTAAATAGCGGCATCATTTTGCGAATTCGCAATTTAAAATTGGTTAATGAATTGCATTTAAGGAATCTCTAATAGAGATTCCTTAAATGCAGTTCCTCGCAAATATGCGATTTCGCAAATAGCGATTTTTGCATTTGGGATGACGAATCCCAAATGCAAAAATTGCGCTCGCAAAGGGCCAGATTCTCAGAATCTGGCCCTTTGCAAGCGCAATTCACTTTCATGAATCTAGCTGTATACCTCTTCGTTTTTACCAAAAATTAATGTGTCCTTCTGTAACGTAACTGGTGCTCATACTACGATGCTGAAAGCTTTGTCTAATTAGTGGCCGCAGGCTCGCCTCACGTCTTTTCCCTTAAAAGAGTTCAAGACTTTAATTGAATGAAAGCATGCAATATTTTATACAATTTACAAATAAAAGCCATCAACGGTGGCTCAACTTTTCAACCTTGTACGTTACAGAAAAATGCAACACTGCGTTTATTTAGAGTTCACTATTGTTGGCCTGGAATAGTTGCCTTTTTGCAGACATTTGCATCAAGTGATCACACTTTCCAGTTCATGCCTCACTTTAGAACCTGTCGCACAGCAGACATGTTGTTTTTGAACTGATCAGTGCGAGCAAATGTTAGTGCAAACAGTATCAGCCGCAGTGAATTAATTTCATCCCGTCCAAACATTATTTGTATTTTTTTTACAGAATCTTGTAACTTCCTAGCACAGCACTTGCCATTTGTGCCTATTATCTAACTAAAAGCGACTGCTTTAGAACCTGTCACACAGCAGACATGTTGTTTTTGAACTGATCAGTGGAAGCAAATGTTAGTGCAAACTGTATCGGCAGCCGTGAATTTATTTCATCCCTTCCAAACATTATTTGCATTTTTTTTACAGATTCTTGTAACTTCCTGGTACTGCACTTGTCATTTGTACCTATTATCTAACAAAAGCTTGCAGGCTCAAGCCCCCTCTCACGCTGGCCCAAACCCAGCAATGAACATTGTGGGAGGCACAAGTGCCACTGGAGAGATCGGGTCCCTCCTAGAAATTCTAAAGAGATTTGTTACAGTAGGTTGTGATTGTAAAACAGGCAGGAAAAAGTTGCCAGCAGTGCAAGTACAAAAAAACTACAAGACATTTTTTATGTTAAAATCTTTTTTTAATCAGGTTTTCTAGTTTTATATAATGTCGTCTTCGTTTGTATAAAGGTAACAAAAATGCTTAACACGTTTTATTATAACTTTTCAACACAATGCACAGCAGCCACAATGCTCTATAACATAGCCAAAACTTCTGGCTGAACACAGTCTCGAGCTATTGGCTTTGTAAATGACTATGCCTCTTATTTATGTGTTTAATCATCAAAACAGATAAATAAAAGGCATTGTCATTTACAATGCCAATAGCGTATAAACTCTCGCGAATGGGAGACCTATTTCATTGCACATGCTTGTTTCTTTGGGTGCGGGGTTCACACAAGTCACCATTTGATGGAGTGGAGGGGGACCCTGTTGGTCTGCAGCTCTGCCCCTCTCTTCATGCGGAGTATTAATACTTCTTTCTCTAGGCTGGATCATTGGCGAAGCAGCTGCGTGCTTCCGGAGAGAGCAGTACATTTCCTTTTAATGTCTGCAGATGGGTTTAGTATCCTTACCTATATGAACTAACACTGGGTGGGAGGAGGTCCTCAGCTTGGCTGCACCAGTGATTTAGAGTACGTCTGCCTTTATACGGGACAAACAGAACAAGGCTGTTCTCAAACGCCATAACAATCTGTCTCGGGGATTCCTTTCCGGCAGAGCGGCTCTGAGAGATTGTTTTGAAAGAATGTTGTGACCAGAGTAGATTTTTCATGGCCAGTGATTTCTGTGTCTCCAGAGCAGGGACGGCATGCAGTCAGTCAGTTGTTGAATCAACAGAAAATAGTTTTGAAAATATGACTTTTTATATGCATGACATACAGTAAATAGTGAATGCACTCAACTATCAAGCATATCTGGTCAGTGGTGCATAACTCTCTGATATGCAGCCTCATTCTAGATAGCACAGTATGGATTCTTGCTTTTTTTAAAAACTTCAATAGTGTGTATTATAACTCCTCGTAGGTTTTTATTGTTACTTCAGTACCTCGCCAGGGGTAGGAAGCGCTATATAAATGAAACGTCATTTAAATTCACTTTATCGCTTATACAGCACGCAATCTGCCCTAAATTGCATGAAAGCCTGGGCTTATAGGTTTGTTTTCAAAACTGACTGATGCGTCTCTCTGTAAGTGACATTTCCTTTGTTTGATTTTCATTTTTCAAAGCGTGTTTGGGGCCTTCTGTCTCTGTGGTGTCTGTCCTAGCCTGACTCTTTCTAGTGTAAATTTCCAAAACAGGACATTGTGTAAATTTCCAAAACAGGACAAAGAGGGCTTTATTGCTGGCATCATTGCCAGCAGTAATGCCGGCATCTTGGCACACTGATAGTCGGTGTAATATCTCAGTGAGTTAACGCTCACTTGTGCTTTCTGCAGTATTATGAATGGCACAAGTTTGAATACTAGCAGTATATCCGTATGCGGTTGGCCAACCGAGTACAATTAGATTAGGCGATTGTAAAACCTAGTAGAGGACCTAGAAGCATAGGAGCGGCATGAGGAGCCATATATAACAGTAGCATCAGTAGTGCAGTGTAAGGCACAAAATATGAAACAAGGTACATTTATTTATATTATTATCAGTGCTAAGCCAAATGGATCGCCTCCACCAGCAGACAAAAACATTTCTTCAAACAAGAATGTATAAAGGATGTTAGTCTGCTTTAGGAAGAAGAACAGTTTAATTACAACCTAGTCAAACGGTTGCAGATTGTAAACACCAGCTAAGGTATTGGGATAAAGAAAACTGGTCAATACTCCTTGGGGGCAATCCCATGCCGCACCCCAAGAAGCATCTATGACCCGGGCGAACCTGCCCTGGACCCCAGAGGAATTGAAATCCCCATGGGTAAAGAAGTATGCTTGGAAAATGCCAAGACTGACCCATCTAGGGTAGAGGATCTTTTAGGCGTCTTTACCCAACTAGCACCATCACAAGAAACCAAGATTCTGAAGAACAAAGCATCTTGCTTGATACCAAATAATAGGTAAAGAATGTCTAATGTGCACACTTTCCTCAAAATCGAATACTGGCAAAATAATGACCTATGAAACATAAAACGGAGAATGCACCCTCCATTCTTAATTTCATGTGTCCCCTAGACCAGGCCACAGAACCACCCTACCCATAACAAAAACAATAATTAAAGAAAACAAATGAACAAACAATCTACTTCTGCCAATGCTCTAATGTAAGTTATCAGAAAAGTCATATACATAATTTTAAATACAGTACTTGAAACAACATTCAAGACCAAGAGCTAGCTAATAGCTTTTATTATTCTTTATGATTTTATCAACAAAAAGATCATATTTTTTAGCAGATGCATATTCCAAAAACAGACATAAAAAACATGTTCGGCAGGAAGTCAACAACGTGTCAACAATGTGATACCGGACAAAAAATATAAGAAGAAAAGCCATTTTTTGTCCGGTATCACATTGTAAATATTGTAATTTTTTGTAAATTTTGTAATACTTTCAGCTATTGCACCCCCTCCCCCTCATGAATGGCTGTATTTGGTATGCTTGTGATATGTCTGATATGCTGAATGAGTCCCAAAGTTGACTTCCTGCCGAACATGTTTTTTATTTCTGTTTTTGGAATATGCATCTGCTAAAAAATATGATCTTTTTGTTGATAAAATCATAAAGAATAATAAAAGCTATTAGCTAGCTCTTGGTCTTGAATGTTGTTTCAAGTACTGTATTTAAAATTATGTATATGACTTTTCTGTTATCAGTACTGGCAATCTTCTTTTGTTATTTCCTATTACGGCTCAGCCATACTGATTAGAGCCAACCCTTAGTTGTTCCCTGGCTAATGTAAGTTATAGCATTTACAAAAACGATGTTAGCTGTAAGCCAAGACAAAGAAGCCGAAAATAAAGTTTCAGATGTACTATTTTGGAAAACTTGTGGGGCCACAGGAAGATCCCCTGAGGGAATACCACAATGAACAATTGGCTGCCAGATATGAATATTTTAAGTAGCATGGAAGCCTAAAGGAATACCAGAAGCAACAGAACACCAGCATTCTGCAACAGTATGAAGGGCAGCTCTATGTTCTATTTGTTTGGTAGGAGAGAATCCTTTCAAAAAACGTCTCTGAGGTAATCTAGAATGAGAAAAGGATCACAAGACTGTGGTGAAGGGGTTCCCGCCTTACACCAGGCTTCACTAGTAGTTGATGGATGACAGGACTCTTGAATGTCTAGCTTTACCCCACTAGAACACCCCTGCAGTTGAAGCCCCCTCCTCGCAACTTCCAAGCCTACAGTTGAAGTCAGAAGAGAGCCTGATTTTAGAAAAATTGGAAATGCAGTACATAAGGGAGCAAAGACGGACAAAAGCGAGGTCACACAGCCATCCAAAGAATGACTAGAAACCAACTGTGGTGTGTTGCCAAAATGGGGCCATTAAGACACTATTATTGCCTCCGCCTGAAACATTGTCCAGCTCCATCAAGAAGAAATTCTGAGGAAATGCTTAGAGGAACTCTGAGGGCAAGTTAGAGACAGGGCATCCACTCTTCTCTGAACAAAATGTCAGAAGGAGAGCTGTTTCTGTGCGGAAACACTATACATAGATGTGCCAACAAATTTCCCTCTCCCAAAAGAAAAGTGCAGAGAAAGCATGTGGATTCATGTCTAGTAAAAAAGCGCTTGAGCTATCTGAGCCAAAACAGGACTTCTCACTTCACCACCATGAAGATTTATGTATGAGTTAACTACCTTAGTGTTAGACCTGGCATCTTTGGCATGGGTTTTCAAAGTATTTTTGCCTTTGCTTCATGTAATTTTGCTGTGTGTTGAACTTTGTTTTGCTGGTCTAGATGCTTTGGGCACTTTGACAATGCTGTTCAGTGCCACAGTGCAAGTGCTCCCTTGGTCAATTGTTGTTATGGATTAGTGATTCCATGATTGGCATATTTGATTTTCTAGTCAGCCCCTAGAATAGTGCACTGTGTGTGCCCAGGGCCTGTAAATCAACTGCTGCTAGTGGGGTGCAGCACTGATTGTGCCACCCACACAAGCAGCCTTTCAAAGGTAACTCAGACCCGCCACTGCAGTGCCTGTGTGCAGTCTAGTACTGCCATGTCAACCTGGTAGGTGCACCCACTTGTCAAGCCCTAACCTTCCCTTTTCTTACATGTTAGTCACCCCTAAAGTAGGTCCAAGGTACCACTGTGGGCGGGGTGCAGTACATGTGAAAGGTAGGACATTCCCTGATGTGGATGGCATGCCCTGATAGTGAAATACTGCCAATTTCAAATTTTCACTATTGTAAGGCAATCTGTCCCCATAGGATAGAATGGGGAGTTTGCTTATAACTTCATAAAAGCATAACTGCACATGGGAACAAAATGGTAAAATAAAGTTTGATATGCCTGAACTCAGCATGTTAAAATGCATCTTTTAGTGAGGGTGATTTTTACATTCTGAGTTTGAAAATACCACTTTTAGGTATTTTCTTGCCTAACCACCCAGTGTGCCTCTGCTAGGTTGTGTATAGTCTGTCTGGCTTGTGAGTGACAGGGGCTGGGGATTTGCATTCTCTTCAGACAGCCACTTGGGGCGTTGGGGGTTTAGGTGTGTCCTGCCTTTCCAGAGTAAGTCAGGGCCAGGCTGAATAGACCTCGGATGCTTTCAGAGTAGGGGAGAATATTTCTTTCAGACCTGAATGGGCCTGGTCTGCCAAGGACAATGTTGTTTCCACCTCCTGCCAGAAAGCTGCACCAGAGAGGACAGAACTGGTTTTGGCTGAATTTCGGGAAGGAGGTGGTCATTCTGATGTGGGGGGGGGGATGGAGTTCCAGATCTTAGGTGCATTTCCCGCAAAGGATTTATTGGCGGTTTTGTGTTTCTGTGATTTCAGTGGGATGAGTAGAAGCGTGTTGGAGCTTCTGGAGTCAAGAGGAACCTTTGCCAAGGAGAAGAGCTGGAGAAACTGAGAGGAATACTGCCCCTGTGCTGTTTGCTGTCTGGGGTTGGCCTGCAGGGGATGCTTTCTGCCAAGGAAAGGGATAAGGGCTTTGCTATTTGCTGTGTCCCATGCTTGAGGAAGATCTCCAAGGGCTTGAAACTGAGCTTGCCCCCTGTTCTGAAGTCTCAGGGACACAAAGACTTCACCCCCAGCTCCCCTGAACTTCCTCGCTAAGAGTTCTGTCCGGCCAAGAGATGCCTGTAGCTGTTCTGGGCCTCTGGAGTTTGTTCTGGCTGTTGGGAGCTGAAAAAGCAATGCAACAACGAGAAGCGTGACGCATCCTCACCTGTTTCCGATGCATCGCTGAAGAAATCGTCGCAGCGCCTGCCCGCGGTTCGAGAAATTGCTGCACGTCGTATCAAGTGCATCAATGTCCGAGATCACCGCACCGTTTCCAACGCAAGCATTGCTGTGCGGCTGCAAGAACCCACACATCGTAGGCATATGTTGTCAGTCTTAGATGAAATGGTTGAGATAAAAGTCCCCTTTTTGAAGAAGTTTTGGAATCAGCCACCATACTGGAGCTTGAACATCTGAAGAAGGAACCAGTTGTTCTTACTTTATCCAATCCAGACTCCAGTGAGCTATGGGATTTTTGCTGTGTCCAAGAGAAAGCCTAATCCCTCTTGTCATTTGCAGACCTTCAAAGCATTGGACTCTGCCTTAGAAAAAGATGGAGCAGAAATTCACCAGTTGTGAAAGTAAACAAATAATCAAACTCCTAACTGAAAAGAATCCGCCACCAATGTGAATACGTTTGTTAATACTCTTAGTGCTGACAAACCAAGGCACAAAACACAAAACTGATAATGCATCTCCCCATTGCGAGGCTCAAGAACCTCTGAGTATTTGATTGTATTGGAATTTGTAAATAAGCTTCTTTTAGCTCCAGAGTCACCTGAAAGTCCCTTAGTGAGATTAGTGGGCTGAACAAAATCATCTTGAATAATATGTGTCAATCAAATCTTTTGTCCCCTTTTAAAAATTAGATTGGGTGAAAGACTTCAACTGGTCCTGCAGGAAAAACTATTCTAGGCCTCTAAAGAGCCTGCAGAACATGAACTATAGCTCATAAATCTAGGGAGTACGTTGTGTTTTTCAATAGTCTGTTTGGAAAAAATATTTTATTGCTTTTCCACATTTATGGTGTTAACAAGAGGTACCCATATACAACATAAACTGATGCAGCATCATTCAAAGTTTTTCCGAAATTACATTGTTCCCTAGTCACAGATTGTATGATCAGCCTTCAACAGTCACCACCCAAAAGGTCACTTGCCTGAGCACTTTGAAAGATTACATTGTAGAGAGGTGTCCTACCACATGCCCCATATTTCTGTGTATTTCTTGGTGCAACCCCCCCCTGTACAGACCCTCTCTTCTGCTCTAGCACAGAACATCATGGCTCTAGTCCAGCCAGCAGTGGCAGCGGGTGATCTCCAGGTGTGTGCTGTTTCTCTTCTGACCACTATTAGTCCCATTGTAAACATCTTCTATTGTGGCCATATTGGTTGACATTATCCCCAAACGTGCCATTTTGGGATCTGCAACACAATCCTTTCTGGTCACCCAGGCCGGCCCTTCATGAATTTCGAGCTAGTGAGTACGACTTAACGGGCACTACCATAATATATGATGGAAATAACCCACTCTAGAGAGCAGTCTTTTGTTGTAACCATAGACAAGAAAGAGGTGTAACTCTGCACAGCCACTCAAATGGAGGGTGAAAGAAGTTAATAAAATATAGAATACCCAGCAATGATGATCTCATGTCCAGAACTTGAGTAATCTATGACTGGACAAAAAATGATATTTTCAACCTCCCACAGGACTTGACACATAGTCATGCTTTGATGGCTGTTCATGTTGATTAGGCTGAGCTTGGAACCTGAATAGTCTGACAACCAGGACCCTGAACTTGGGCACTCTCACAAAAAGGACATTGAACTTCAGGATCCCCTTGAGCAACTCAATAACTATGCTTTATTTCTCCTAATACGATTATCATAATAGTATCAAGTGGATTTTTGGATAAGTTAATTTAAGTCAGGACCAAAAAATTGTGGGGAAATAAATGATTGATCACAACCCACAGACAGCTTTTCAGCCTCCGTAATTTCACAAATATCATCACCTGTGATGCTCCAGCAGCAGTATCAGAAGATCATTAGAGATCGAAAGGGATACTTGATTAAAAAAACATTAGCAGTTGCATTACCCAAATTGTTTGATTGTTGAGTTACCCAGGTTTTCTTTCCGGAATAAAGGGTACGCACAACAGGTCAGGGAAAAGCTGCAGCATGAGTTGGCAACCATATTTGAGCAAGGTGCCCTAAAAAGGGTAGTCAGGCAGACTCATGAGGCAATACAACACATACATCAATTATAGACAATTTCAAAAGTGCAATAAAAATCTGTCAGAAACGTTATTCCATGGAGAGTGTTGGGGGCTGGCCAAGTAGGGTTCAGTATGGGCGAACAGCCTTATTCCCAGCAGCATATTCTGACTGACAATAGTTGGGGAAAAGGTAGCAATCCGTCTGCTGGTGAGAGAGCTCTGTTTCCCTGTGGGATTCCACTGCAGAACAACATGTAGATGTGCTTGGTTCAAAATTGCAGGTTTTGAGTGATGCTTCATACTTAGGCAGTCCATATCAGTTTTCAACATGACACCCTTCCTTTGCCACATACCACAGTAGCTGTTCCTGTTGATCGGTGTAGTCAAGTGTTATTGCCTTCCCTTCACCCATAAGCAAGATGACATGGATGTTATGTTATGTTATGTTAAAATATTTTATACCGCGCACGTTCACCGAAACGGTTTCTTGGCGCTCATAACAGATGCGGAGGGCAAGGGCAGAGGTTTACTCAAATGCTAACTGATAGAGAAACGTCTTCAGTGTCCTGCGAAAGCACTCGTAGGTAGGGCAGTGGCGAAAAGAGGACGGAAGGGAGTTCCAAAGTTTGGGGGCTAAAAAAGAGAAACAGAGGCCGCCATGTTTTTTGCGACGAATTTGAGGGATAAGCAGAAGGTTATCGGCGGAAGAGCGAAGGTTTCTCGTGGGTGTATACCGTTTCAGGCTAGAAGAAATGAAAGCAGGTGCAAGATTGGAAAGGGCTTTGAATATTGTACAGCCAAGCTTGAAGGTGCAACGTTTGGCCACCGGGAGCCAGTGCAGGCTCCGTAAAAGGGGCGAGACGTGCTAATGCTTCGGCTGATGATATACCAAGCGAGCAGCGTGGTTTTGTATCAGCCGCAGCCTGTGGAGCTGGTAAGCGGGGATCCCTGCGTATAGGGTGTTAGCAAAGTCAATTCTAGACATTACAAGAGCCAAGATGACGAGGATAAGTGCATCTCTGGTGAGAAATCTGCAGATTTTGCGTATCCTACGCAGGTGGAAGAAGCAGGATGATGTTACCGCACTAATCTGAGGCTTCATAGAGAGGTCACCAGAGATGACTACACCGAGGCTTTTCACGGAATTGACAGGACAGGGGGGGGATCCCAAGTGAGTGGGGCCAGAAGCTGTCATTCTATGGGTTGGCGGATCCACCCACCAGCACCAGCTCGGTCTTTGTGGGGTTTAGTTTGAGCTGGCTGTGAGACATCCAGTCTGAGATGTCTAACATGGTGGTTTGAAAACTGATACGGGAGGAAAGGGAGGTTTCTATAGGAAAGATCAACTGCAGATCATCCGCGTAGTTGAAAATTGTTGCAGAGGATTTGCGAAGAGAAACTATAAGGGGCTGCATATACAGGTTGAAAAGCAAAGGGGATAGAGCGGATCCCTGAGGGACTCCGCAGGAAAGAGAAGAAAAAGGAGCAGAAAATGTTGAGAGATGTACGGCTTGGGAACGCTTGTCCAGGAAGGATCTGACCCAATCGAGGCCTACGCCCTGGATGCCGGCATTGTTGACACGGTCGATCAGTATAGTATGATCGACCGTGTCAAAAGTCGCCGACAAATCCAACAGGACGAGGGCTTGAGAGATGTTATTATCAGCACCTGTTCTTAAAGTGTCCATAACAGCCGCAATGACCGCCTCAGTAGAATGAAGAGGGCGGAAACCGGCCTGTTGGGGATCTAAAAAGGACGAGCTCTCGATGAAGGCGCTTAGGCAGCGCATGACATAGGTCTCCAAGATCTTTCCTAGGTAGGGGAGAAGGGAAATGGGCCTGTAATTACTTAGGACTGTAGGGTCAGCATTAGATTTCTTTAAAATTGGTACCACAACTGCCTGTTTAAAGGAGTCCGGAACTACTCCAGTAGACAGCGAGTTGTTGAGGAGTGCCAAGGCAGGGTCAGGGCAGGCCAGGAAGATTTCTTTAAGAATCTGGGGAGGGCAGCAGTCATTGGGGGAACCGGAACTAACTTTGTGCAGTAACCTATGGAACTCAGTGATAGAGATAGGGGGGAAGGCATCTAGATGCTGTGGATTATTGGGTGGTAAGGGCAGAGGAGAAGGGGTAGGGGGCAGGAGAATATTGTTTTTAACAGTGATGATTTTATCCAAAAAGTAAGTATTTAATGAGTCGCACAGAGCCTGAGTGGGTAGGGGAGGAGGAGTGACCCGGTCTGGAAGGGAGAGCTCATTCACTATGGAGAATATGTCTTTTGCCTTAGAGACAGACTCCATTATTTTGTGGGAGAAGTAAGTTGTCTTGGCCGAGAGGATGGAAGATTTGTAGGTTTTTAAGCGGTTCACAAATTCAAGTTTGAGTTGAGGGTCATAGTTGCGTCGCCATCGACGCTCGGCCTGACGAAGAGCAAGTTTATCTAGCTTTAGTTGATCGGTGAACCACCGCTGGGCGTCATAAGGGCGCATGGATTTTATAGTTTTCAGAGGGGCCACAGAGTTACATGCGGTCAACAGTCATTGTTCAAGGGCAGAGGCCTGATGAGTTACTGAGCCAGAGGGCAGAGGAGCTGTAGATGCCAATATGGAGTGAAGTTCTGTCAAATTAGCTTTCTTCCAGTTACGGGCTAGAACATTGGTCGAAGGGGGGGGGCGACAGGGGGTAGATAAGTTAAAAGAGAAAGAGATGAAATAATGGTCTGACCAAGAGCAAGGAGTCACTAAGGGGGGCGAGATTTCAAGATTTACCGTCCAGACCTGGTCCAGAATGTGACCCTTGCAGTGAGTGGGTGTCTTGATAAATTGACGGCAGTTCATGCTTAAGAGGAGGTCCGAGAATTCCTCCGATAAGCGACTTTCCCGAGGGTCAGAGGGCCAGTAATTGAAATCACCAATGATGATAACTTTGGCGTTATTAATGATTAGTTGATAAATGAGTACGCTGACCTGTTGTGGAAAGGAGGGCATGTAGTCAGGGGGTCTATACACAAGGAGACAGATGAAAGAAGACCTAATGGAGGTAAATTTGATAACAAGGCTTTGTGTTTTGGGGATCGCAGTACAGGCCAAGGTGGTAAAGGTGTGCTGAGTACGGATGATAGCTGCAACCCCCCCTCCGGCTTGTCCCGCTGTGCGTTTAGATTGCAAAATATAATAACCAGTAGGAATAGCGGCGAGATTATCGGGAACTGAATGATCGGTCAGACAGGTTTTGGATAGGAGTAGAATATCCACAGCACTGTCATCTAGTACCTGAAAAATTTCAAGCTGATGTTTCACCATAGACCGGGTGTTAAGATACAGCACGGTCAAGGGAAGAGTCCCTAGAGTTTGTGTAGAGTGATGCGATGATACAGGCTTAGGGCATAAAGGGGAAGTCGTAAGAACCGAGGAGTCAGGGGAGACCAAGATACCACAATCCTGGGCAGCCCTGGCAGCACGAGGCGGTAGGGGCACAACATGTCTGAGTCTTAGAAGGTCAGCGGAAGAATATGAGATGATTTGGGCAGAGTGAGTGGCCGCTGGACGCTTCCGGCCGCGGACGGCGCAGACGGGCTTGACTTAGGCGCGACTTCGGCGCGAAGTCGGCGCTCCCACTGCACTCGTCCGCTGCGCTTCCGCCAAGTCACCATAATATGTTAATCAGAGGTGAGCCGCTAGACCGCTAACCTGCGATGTGGAGGTGCAGGGCGGAAGTGGTGCTAGGAACCGGAAATGGCGCTCGAGAGGACGGCCCTCCGCACAAACGGCACTATGCCGGGGCGGAACGGGGCCAGGAGCGATGTAAATCAGGTAAGAAGCTCTAAGGAAATGTACAATTTATCAGAGCAAGTAATTCATCACACACTCAGTTACAAAGATGGGCCTTGAGAGGCAGCTAATTTGTCCAAATTCTGTAGTAGGCGTAATGTAGCTTTGCTGGCAGTAACAATATAACTTGCAAGTGTTCCCAAAACCTATGCACTCCCATAAACACTCTAAAGTGTCTGTGCACTTTTACCTGTGTATATATCAGCAACACATTCCCTAGGCCAGTGCAACCGTCCCCTGCTCAGTGGTTATTACAGGGCAGTAAGTGTTGCAGCTCTTGCCTCCTGCCTGAAGAGGATTTGTGTAGACTGTGGTAGTGTCTGTCTGTTGATGACTATGTTGCAGAGCATGAGGCAGAGTCAGTGACAGCAAGCCACCTGACAATTGGTGTCTGCAACTGGCTACTAAATAGACTCTGATGCAGATATCTGAATCATTGTTTTAGTATCGTAATGTCCTGCTCGATGATAATAATGTCATCATGTTTGCGAAGGTATCTCACCTCTGTTCCTTAGTTTCTGAATTGATATGGGGTGAAATTGACCATGTTGTCACGGAGTATCCACTGCCTTCTACAGTTTAGTAGAGCGTCGTTATTCCTGAGTGGTTGTGCTGTAATTTAGTGGCACTTAGGTTGTTTGCTTTTGTATAGAACTAACCTTGCAAGAGGACAGACACAATTACAGAAATGCTATCTGCATTTTACTCACACTCTACTGCCATCTTGGATGGCTACATAATGGCTTGAATATAGGAAGCATTTGAATATGCAGTGAAGTGTATGCTACTATCATTCACTACCTGGATGTTCAGCGTACTGTCTCCTTTGCAATTGAAATAAGTGAAGTTAGTCTCTTGGGCTTCTTCATTGTGTTGTAGTTGTATGTTCAATCAATGTCCACTATAGTGACACAGTAGTTAGCTTATCCTTGTTGTATTCGTTGTGTGCACACACTTCACATGAAAGCAAAATTGGGGATGATCAGACCCATCACTCAGCATCCATTTTTGCTGAAGAGTGGTTGTAGCATGCTTTTGGAATTAGCCTTTTGTGCAGGGTCACCCCAGAATTTGCCTTCCTTGGCTGAACCCGTTTTTGTTGGCCTTTAGGACTTTGAACACTTTACTCCTGCTATCCAGCGATAACATCAGTTTAGGGAGCAGATAGAGAAATACTTATTTCATGAATTGCAATTTAAAATAATTTTCAATGTTAAAGTCAGATTTTTATTACTATTCTGAAAATGGCACTTTTAAAAAGTATACAAAAGGTGATAGATGGAATGTTTGAATTTATCACGATTATTTTGCACACCATGCCACCTCACTTTGGACTCAGCCATATGCAAATTAATCATGACCTTGCTCCTGTAGGATTAGTCCAGACTGAACTGCCAGGCCAAATCCTCCCTCAACCCAAACACAAGCAACCCAGGACTGATTTCGTTTCAGTTAAGGCTCATCAGCCAGGTATCACTTGATTCCAGTGACAGAATATAGAATATCCATCTATGATTAAAGAACAATTGCATTTTTGTGCCTAAACCAAATGTGCCTTTCTGCCAGGGTCCTGGGTCACACAACTGTTACTGGTTCTCCATTGGTGTGATGGTGTAGTCTTTCCAAAACTGGGGACAACAGGGCCTTGTGCGGGGAAAGGTATTCTTCTTCTGAGCAGGATGGTCTGGAGAGTTGTACTCAGGCCTTCCTGAGCAGCAGACTGTAGCCTTAAGACTATACCCACCCCCTTCCTGACTTCTGAAACAGCCTGACCTGTCACTGGCAAATGCAGCCCACACCTGGGCTTGCCTGCCCGTTTGTCTCCCTAGATACACTGCAGACAAACCCAGGGAAGAGGAAAAAACTGACACCATAAGCAGTTTAGGGTTAGAAAAAGGGGGTCATCACCACACAAAGGCTGGTACTAGTTATAAAAGTGGCACCCTGATGAGGAGTGGCAATGGCAGCCAAGATAAAGGTCACTTTTTAAAATACTCCAGGACAACCTCAACCTTCTTCCTCCATCTCGCTAATGAACAATATTTGTAAAGCAGATACCATCAACGTGAATCTCTCATAGCAGCCTGACCATCTGTGAAACTCATCAGTACTAGATCATGGCCTGGACGGCCGCAGAAGACTGTTCCTTGGGTATGCGGCCCATTGAGGCCTAGTGAGCTGATGCAAAATTCCAGGCTGTTGATATTGAGTTCTGCTGCCTGGGCCCTAATATCCTTGCCAGCCCTGGGTCGGACTTGGAGTTAAGGATGGCAGTTGCTGATGCCGCAAAATGGGGTGCTGCATTTGTGGCTTTGGTGTTGCTCTTTCACCGAAGTGCCACTTGTTGTCCCACTGAAGCCAGATTGAGTGGCTGAGATGCAGCAAGATGCAATGGCATGCAGACAGTTCCGGGCAGGGTTCCTGGCCTGAGGCGAGGCCTGCTGGAGCAAGCAACTGCAGCAGAGAGCTTCAGTTCATGATTCTGATGTAGGTGGGCGCTGGATGGTACCACCTAGGAATTTGAGCCATTTGGATGAGGAAGGGACCCAATGAGGGAGGCTCCCCCAGGAGTCTGAAACTCACCCATTTTGGGTTTCCTGACGTCCAGAGTCCTCCTTTCATAATGAGATCTCTACTCCGGTCATGCCTTCTGGTCTGATGTGGCCGATGGGCTCTAGAATGAGCAAGTGGAGCCTCTTCTCTCTCCCTCTCCCCCACACTGATACACACTTCAATGTCTGCCTGGCCCCTGGTACTCTCTTGCTGGGTTAGCTTCCAATACTTGGGAGGCTGAAAACCCTGCCTAGATGGGGTGGCAATGGGCTCATGACCTGCTCTGGTACTGTTAGTATCTGGACCCGATGAGGCAGACTGTGCCAACTTTGCTAGGCAATAGGCGAATCCTTCTCCTAGAGTAACTTCTCTCAACTAATTTTCCCCTGGATCTGTGCTGGTCCTGATGGTCTAAGGTGATGGTGCCCCCCTTTTCCCCCCAATGTTCCAATGTCTATTGATGCCATGGGCCGGAGAGTGAAATTCCCAAGTGAAACTTTCCTGCTGAAGTAGCAAACGAAGTCTTAAGCTCCTGGAGACTGTTGTTGTGGCTACCCAGTCATGTGCTCTTTGTTATCTGATTTCTTGTGTTCCACTTGAACTCTGGTTTAGATCATGGGAAAGGATAATGGGCCAGCCAGGCACGCCCAAACCAAAATCAACAAATCCACCACCCAGCCTTCGAGTGTCAATGATTCTCAGACTGGCAACTCTTCAAATCTGTATCTAATGGACCCCGGAAGTCATTGGAGCTATTTTGCAGGTTTTCCAAGCAGCAAGAGAAGCTATAGAGAAAAGATTGGTGAAATTGGGGTGAACGTGTCGTTACTCCGTCAAGACATTCAGAATGTCACTGGTCAAGTGGTTGTGTCTCATGCTGGAAAATTGCATTGCAACCTTTAAAATAAGCATGTATACGTTACACTCCTCTAACAGAAGTCCCGGCAGAAGATTCTGAAAACAAATTGAGGCATAATAACCTCAGATTTCTAGAGTTTACCAATGAAGCTGAATCCACTTAAAGTCTTGGAGTTCTGGCTCAAGTCCAGGATCCCTAAAAGTTCCCACTCCCAAAGAATTGTCATCAAAAGAGTCCACAGATTCCAGGGAGCCACTAGACATCCTCTAGTTGTCTGATTCAAGCATTTCTGGACCTGTGACACTATCTTATGGGAAGCACTAAAGGCCAACATTCCTAATCCACATGCAATATGATCTTTCCAGACTACACACAATTTGCCCAACAGTGGAAGTAATTCTTTGAGGCTGTCAAATAGAAACTTCAGGTCATACATTTATTATGTATGCTGAATTCCCAGCTAATCTAAAGGTAATCCATAATTAACAGGCCTACTTCTTCAAAACCTTGAGTTGGCCTAGGACTGGGAGGCTGAGAGAAAGGGCATTCCATGATATGTCCACCTCCTCCTGCCCTCAGACAGATCCTGCTGGAGCGATAGAATCAGATAGCTTCTTGTGTTTCTTGGGCAAAAGCCAAAGGGGAGAACAAGATCATTCAGGCCGGGGCCACCCTCAAAGGTCCCCACTAATCAAAGTCACACTCAAAATTATTCCAGTAACCAGCCTTGCATATCTCCTACTTGAGATGACTCCACAGATGTCCATTTAGCCGAACCACTCAAAGCAAATCTACAAAGTCGAACAACCCCCAGTACTCTGGCAGCCAGCATGCAGAAGTCAGCACTCTCAGGTATGATTTGCAGCAGTTACACCCAAGTGTGCGGTTCTAGCTGATTCTACATGTTATTATTTGCCAGGTTTTTATAGCTTTATGTCCTAAATATGAGAGGATTCAGTGAAAATGTACTATTGGAGTTCTTATCTTGTTTTGTACTATGGGATTTCAATGGGCGACAGCTGCTTCTGGGGTTGAAGTGTGGGGAGGATTTGTTAGTTGTTATGTTGTTTTCTTGTGTTAGAATTGTATATTTAGCTGACATCCAAGCATCCATCTTCACACGCATATGTCTTACCTACAGATACACAGGCCCCTTGCTCATGGGCGCCCCAAATCCGGTTAGCCAGGAACCTTTATCACCATTACTTGATACACACACAACCCCCATGACTGAATTTGCTTTGATGTCCTGGAAAGTCAACGGGCTACTTGATCATGTCAGAACAATGGCTGGCCTCCAATACACTAAGTGGACCACACCCACGGTCCTTATGCTGAACAAAACCTACCCACTGGGCTCGAAATTCCATTTTCTATGCTACAATATAGCCTTTCTTGCAGGATTCATTAGGGTTCCTGTAGCATGGAAATCCTTCTACATAGATCCTTTCCCCTGGTGGTGACTGCCATAACCTCTGACCCTCTTGGTAAATATATTTGAGTGTAAAGGCTAATTGAGTGCGTGCAGTACAACTTAGTATGTCTATGTCTATACCCAGGCACCTAGGTTGGCTATGGAGGCATGTGACACTGTTATGTTGATATTCCTGTGTGGTGTTTTCATTTTACTACTGTCTGTGTTCTGCATAAATACGTATTGCTTCTAAGTTACGCCTGATTGCTTTTGGGCCAAGCAACAAGAGGGTTAAGAACATGTTTATTCAGTGACTTTTGTGGTTCACCCTGACAAGAATTGTGTTTATTCTTTAAGTGGGGCTCCAACCCCTCTCAACTTATAAACCAGTTTCTTATGCATGCCAACTATGTTTTAACTTAATTACTCTTGATGGACCCAGTAGCATAGCATCAAAACATGCACTGAAAGTTTGCATCTTCAGTAAGGATTTTCGTTTTTATTATCATGGGGTAGTGAAATAAGAATGTAATAAAGAGTAGGAGGCCTACAGTAGCGTCCTTATCAAATCTAAATCTCTCTATGCATTAATTCCCAGTTGGTATACTCACAGAATATTCTTTGTCAGAACTTCCTTTTAATTTTTTCCTTTTCTCATCTTTTCCCTCTTAATGTTCCATGTATATGGGGTATGTGTGGCAACTGGAGCTGCATGTATATGTGGTTGTGGTCTTGTTGCAAGTTGTCTGCATCGTTGTAGTCCTTGGTGAGCAATTTAGTCCGTGTATTGAAAGTGGAGTGGGTTGATTGTTGAAGTTAGCACCTATGTCTTTATGAGTTCACAGGTAATTGTCCCCAGGAGGATTGCATACAGTGACCTCCCATGCATTGATTGGGACTTCACAGGTTTTCCAATTACATAGCATTATGATTTCTGCTATTTAATGGTTATTTGAACTGGGGTTTTCTTTGTGTTTTCATCTCTATTTTGCTTTGTTTAGAATAAATCCACTTTCAGAACTCAGTTTCCCCTGCAAAGACTGATTGGTTTCTTTTTTGCCTTTGAATATACAATATTTTGCTGCTTTTTTAGGTTCTGCTTGACAGCGGTGCTGTTGCCTGCCCTTGTAAGATCAACAGAAAAGCAGCTTTAAGAAGCACTACTGATAAAGGGTATTTGGGTCTGCCCACATGCTAATTTCCTTAAATACAGCATTTGATGTGGCAGATGTTGTGCAGTTCATGTGAAAAAGAGTGCTTGTAGTGCAGATTTTGTCATGTGAGAAACCTTAAGCTTAGTTCAGCAGAACAGCATTGGTTCAGGTAATAGGCTAATGATCGAGGCTATACACCTGATTTGCTTATAATTAAAGATTATGGGGCATATGTATGAACAAACCGTTTTGCGAGTCCTTAATAGCGATTTTCAGCAAATCGCTATTAAGGAATCGCAAAATTCAATGTATGTAGGGATCACAATAATAATTGCGATTCCTTAATATTCCTTAATTGCGAATCGCAAATTGCTATTTGCAATTAAGGAATACCTTCCCATTCATTCCTATGAGCCTGGAGGACCATAGGAATGAATGGGAAGACATTCGCAATTTGCGAATACCCATTAGGTACTCGCAAATTGCAAATGCAACTTCAAGGGTGAAAGGGTGTCAAAAGAACACCCTGTTGCACCCCTGAAATATGTATGTGTGCACATGTGGCGCACATACATGCCCTAAGGGCATGTATGTGCGCCACATGCCACTTTGAAAAATGCAAAAAAGGGCATTTTTCAAAGAAATCGCAAATTACCACCAACTTGAAGTTGGTGGTAATTTGCGTTTTGTTAGGGCAAATCGCACAACTTGGGTGCTTACTGCATTGCATTTAAGGAATCGCAATTTGCGACTCCTTAAATGCATTCGCAAAATAGAGAATAGCAAATTTTGCAATTCCCTATTTTGGGAGGGCCTTTTGGGATGATACATTCACAAACGGGGAGATTCTGAGAATCGGCCTGTTTGCTAACGGGAATTAGGCTTCTTACACATGCCCCTATGACAAGGGCAGTAGGTCTAACGTATTTAGTGTGAAGGGCATACGGTAAAGCAAAAGGGATTTAATGTTTGGTATTAATGTTGGGCTTTTAAAATTGAATTTAGCGAATTTTTACAAGGCACAATTGACAGGAAAAGATTGTCATTTGTCATAAAATATCAATGAAATGAGATACATTATCAAAAAAGCAGCAAACTGTGTAAACGAGGCATATGATAAACTCAAGGAATCGACTGATGAATGTGAGGATGACATATAAGTAAGATGAACATATTGAGGAGAAATTACAAAATGGATCTGACCAATGATGATATAAAAAATAGGTTTACAATATTTAAGAGCTCACATTAAGGATACAGATTAAAAGAAAAGGGACTAGAGGGATTTAAAGAAATACAGAGAAAGGTGGAAGAACGGTACTAATTAAAAAAGTCTCAGAGGCAGGTAAGCAAGCAAATGGGCCAAGTAGGTCTTCAGAGATAGGGGAATGTCAGAATTTCCAATGAGAGAAGTACATGGAGGAAATTATGTGCATGTGCCTTGGACGAGAGGTCATCTTTATGCTTGTACAGCAAATTTCCCAAAATTGAGAGGAGGCAGAGAAGTGATACAAAGAGGTGCATATGTTGGCAATGATTTAAAAAATGCTTAGGAGTGATTTAAATGCATTGTTTGAGAAAGTTGTTCCCCATGACTTGTGGCCTGAGTGTAAGGTTGCTGTTGCTTCACAAACTGAGAAACTAGTTAGGGTTGCACCTAGCACCTAGTGGTTGTTGACAAATACAAAGTGGTGATTGACCAATTACATTTTTTCTCTGGCACTTTCCTTTTCAAATGTTCTATGATTCTGATGTCTACACACGAGCTGAAAATAATCAGTGCATGCCTATTATGAGAGGCTTATGCAGATTTTTAAGAACCACAGTGGAATCAAACAAAGATCCCGAGAAGGATAGGTCAAGTGGTACATATCTGCTTTTGTAAGGGGTTTGCATCCTGAACTCAGTTCACATATTCAACATAGTGTGATATTCTGGCAGACAAAGGTTATAGATGAAATCTTAAAGTAGTCTAAGTGCACTAGTGATTGGTCTGATGCTAAGCAGAAAAAGATCAAGCAGAAGCTTGTGGTTGCCCAGGCAAAACAGTTTCAGAGAAATGGCAGGAATGAGTTGATGGGTTCTGATTTGAGATTTTGTGTCATCTGACAAAAGTCTGGACTGTATGTGACATCTTCAATATAATGTGTGAAGATAAGAAATGAGATGGTCCACATGTTAGGTTGTGGAAGAGGGGTTGTGAATAACTTGCGAATTAATACAAATATTGATATGATAAAGAAAAGCTCTGCTTGTCATTTCTGTGGTAAAAATCGGGCACTGGAAATGGGAATGTCAAAAAAATACAGATCAAAGTCAGAATGAATTTCTTTACCAGATGCAGCAAAAACTGAATCATGTGCAGAACCAGACATTAGCCCCAGCTCAAACAGCTCCTGCATAGAATATGCAAAATCAAGGACCATTTCACATGAATATGCCCAGTGTTGCAGAAAAATAAGATAAACTAAATTCCATATAATCCCGGCTACCAACAGAATCCATTAATTCAGAGTAATGATTTACCTCAGTTTTCTTCAGAGAATAATTCTAAATGATGTTACCTGAAAGAGGGGAGGGGAGTATTGCCTACTTGGAGCAGTCCTGGAGATAGACCAGAGTGGCCCATACACTCACAGTTAAATCAATGGCCACCTGTTAGACCTGACATCCTTAGTGTGGGTTGGATATGGCCATTCTTGAAGGGTTATCCCCGAACATTTTCCTGGCCTCCTGTTTTTTTCTGACCTGTTTTTGTTGGCTTTAGGACTCTGAACACTTTATCACTGCTAATCAGTGCTAAAGTGCATATGCTCTCTGTGTAACTTGAATGGATGATTGGTTTATCCATGATAAGTATATTGTATTTACTGGTAAGTCTCTAGTGAAGTGCATTATGTGTGTCCAGGGCCTGTAAATCAAAACCGACTAGTGTGCCTGCAGCAGTAATTGTACAACCCACATGCCAGACCTGTCACTGCAGTTTCTGTGAGTGCAGATTTAAAGTGTCATGTCGACCTGGCAATTGCACCCACTTGCCAGTCCCAAACCTTTCCATTTTAGTACATGTAAGGCACACCTCAGGTAGGCCCAAGGTAGGCCCAAGAGCAGGGTGATGAAGCATGACACCAAGGGGCCTGTTGGTGTGTGAGGGGACCTAAAACATAAAGGTGTCCCCCACTGTGGAGGAGACACCCTTAATCTCAAGGAGTGGATTCTAACTGTTTATTTAGATATGGGTGCTACCATCTCTAGAGTGCATTCTGTGGAGGTTCCAATCCTACCCTTCTCAGGGAGCAATTTCAAGTTGTATGCATTATTAATAAACAGATTATTAATCCAGTTGCAGCTGGTGCCACTTGCAAAACAGGATCAATAGAGAACAATCATCAGATCATATTGAGTGAATTGACCCATGTCAATTTGTTAGGGAGAGACTTGCTTTGCCAAGTGAACTGTGTGATATATTGTACACTGGATGGTGCTGCACTTGAAATCATCTGTGTTTAAAATAAAACCACATGACTTGTGAGTGCAGCTGTACTCAGTTTAAACTAAAGATAATTTGCCTCTAGATTTAAGACATACTGTCAAAGAAGAGGTCTGGGATTTCTCTAGTAAAGCGATTGGATTAATTAAGTGCAAATGCAATTGTCCTTAGAATTTTAACAGTACAATCTTTCAGGAGAAGAAAAAGAAGGAATGAAGCCTGTAACTTACAAAATTATTGAACAGGCTATTCTTCAGGAAGTGCTTGATTGTCCTTACAACTTTCCTATTATGATAGTTTAAAAAATGAGTGGTAAATGGAGAACAGTGCAGGATATATGAATAATAAGACTTCTTTAGGTGAATTAGGTGAATTGTGGGGCGGTGTCTGGACTCCGCCTCAACCAAGATAAATGCTAGGTCTATCAATTCATTAATGCCACCGGTAGGTCTTCCAGATCCATGTGGCCTGCTAGTAGCCGCTTTCCCCAGTTGTCCCCTTCTCCCATTCATCGGGCCGCGTGCTGGAGCTGTGCCGCTAAGTAATATAAATCAAAGCGAGGGGCCTCTAGTCCGACATCCTCATATCTGCGCATCAATGTAGTGAGAGCTACTTTGCTACATCGCCCAGCCCACATAAGTGAAATAAGAATTGTGTTCAAATGCTTAAACATTCATGTCAGAACAGAGCATGGTGTATTTTGTAGTGCATATAGGCACCTGGGTAACATCACCATTTTTGACACTGCGAGTCTCCCTATCTGGGACATTGGTAAGGTATTCCAGAAAGTCACTGAGTGTCTTAGGGCTGTCAGGACCTTATCAAGGTTTAGAGCTATCAATTGGGCATCATCTAGAGCAATCTGGACCCCTAAGTACCGAAAGTGAGCTAGCTCCCATCTAAGTTCCAAGTCTGGAAGGACCTCAAATGGATCAGCATCCATCGCCGCTGAGGGGAAGATCAGGAATTTATCTCGGTTGAGGCGGAGTCCAGACACCACCCCAGAACGCTCAAGGTGATGGAGGTGTGTCAAATTTTAAAAAAAGCGTAACCTGCATACAGGGAGGCGATGTGAGTCGTGTTCCCCACTTGGATACCCCACTGCACCATCTCAGCTCTGATCAGGACCGCCAGGGCGAAGAGGAGGGGGTAGAGCGGGCACCCCTGACGGGTTCCTCGTCCCAGTGTCCATTCCGCAGAGTGCGCCGCACCCAATCTAACCCGTGCCCTGGGCTCCATGTACAGTATTTTGACTCAGCAGCAAAACCCTGCAGCCTGGAGAACCTGTAGAAGGTACACCCAGTCAATGGTATAGAACGCCTTAGCTAGGTCTATTGATACAAGCACCATCTCCTCATCCCGATGTTTCACTTCCTGCATGACATGGGTTAAAAGATGCAAGTTCATTGCAGTGTTACAGCCCGGAATGAAGCCGAATTGATCATCGTGGACAAGGTGTGGCATCTGGGGGCCCAAATGGGAAGCAAGGAGCTTACTTAGTATTTTCGCGTCAGTGTTGAGCATGGTGATAGGGCGATAGGGAGAGGGTTGGGAACTATCCCCGCCCGGTTTCAGAATCATGGCTATTTCACCCTGTCTCATGATAGGAGGGAGCGCCCCTTTATCAAAGCCCTCCTGATATACTTGTAAGAGTGGCTGAGTTAGCATACTAGCATAGGCCGTATAATATTCTGGGGGGAATCCATCACCCCTCCGGTGTTTTAGAAGCCAGGAGCATCTGTAAGGCGGCTTGCACTTCCTCAATTGTAAGAGGAGCCTCAAGTTCTTCTTTGGCCTGTGCGAGGAGCTATGTTAGGGGCGTGTTGTGCAGATATAAGGCATAGGAGTCCGCCTGAATCATTGGGTTCGCGGTGTGCACAATCACCAGATGGCGCTGTAGCTCCAGCAGGATAGCATCTCTGGTGTGTACCACTGGGAACCCACAGCGCTGCTATTGGGGCCGGGGTGTGTTCTCTGCAGAGGATCCAAGCCACCAGACGTCCTGACTTGTCTCCCTCCCTGTGTAGGCATTATCGTACCAAGTGAGGGTGTACTTATCAAGTCTGTCCCAGATGTCACTCATGCGGGTCTGAATTTCTTATTCACGTGTCGTTTCATCGGGAGCCCCACGCTTCTTCCATCTCTAATTCTTGCTGTAATTGGCAACGGACCCCAGAAGTCAGGCTGAATCAAGCTCCCCTCACCACTGCTTTCAAAGCCTCCCAGTTTGTAGCTTTAGTTATATCCACTCATTCCCAACTAATTGCCATTAAAGTCTTCAGTTCCCCCTCTACATGCTACCAACTGCGTCCTCAAGTATGTCCGAATGCAGTCACCACATCCTTGGGAGTCCTCAGGAAGTCCCCAACGGACCACACAAGCAACCGACAAGTGGTTGGATGAAAAGCGGGCCCGATGGGTCACCTCCACATCTAGGTCAGTGTCTTTGGTCGCGAGCAGGACTCTATCGAGTCTACTAAATCTGTTATGTGTTGGGGAGAAGCAGGTGTATAGCTTTTGAGTGGGGTATTTGAATCTACATATGTCCTGAGCGCCTAAGTTTCCCTTTAATTCCTGGAGTTTCTCCAGTCATTCTGGGCTTTGTACCCCTACGAGTAGGGTGTTTATCCAACTCTGGATTCAGAACACAATTAGAGTCTTCCACCCAACACCTCCCGAAGGGATTGGTAAAATTTGAGATTATCTATATTCGGTGCATAGATGATTAAAATGACTATGTCTCGCTCCTCTATTTTAGCTCTCAGCAGAATGTATCTGCCATTGACGCCAGCCTCCATGTAGGCCAATAAAGCGGAGTCCCCGGTGCCACCCGCACAAGCTCACCTCTCGCATATGTGGAGTGTGAGGAGTGAAAGATCTGCCCCCTCCACTTCCTTGCCTGGCGATGTGCTCCGGCATCGTCTAGGTGTGTTTCTTGGAGCATGCCAAGGATATGCAGTGTCTACTGAGAAATGTGGGAACCCTGTAGCACTTTGTGTAGGTGCCAAGACCCCTTACATTCCAGCCCCTAAACGTAATCCCCATTGTCATGATGGTAGTCCGCTTCAGTGCCCTCCAGCCCCCTGTCATGCAGTATCTGGTTAACCATTACATGCTGTAAAACACATAAAAAAGGTACAACATAAACGAACCCCAACGTCCCTCTCCCATGGGTGAATGACCTGCAACAGTGCTTGCGAATAAGCCCTCCCCAAGCTTGTTCCAGGACGTGCAAACAGGGCCATGTAACTTCCCCAAAGAATATTGCCTCCCAGCCAGGCCCAACCCATGGTTCAAGACATTCCGGTCAGCAGGTGCCCCGCAAATAAGACCCTACGCTCTCACAGTCCCCAGTCCCCACCCCATGTCCATAATGTTTGGTGTCTCATTACTGGAAAGCAATACCATGTAATTTCTTTTCCTCCCCTAAAAAGACTCCCTCCCAGCCAGGTCGAAGTATTTTGTACTGAGGAGCTTCCTCACATTTAAAACCCTTATATGCATGAGTTCCCTTATTCATTCAGAGTCCTGAAAGGTTAGAGCTGTGTCCAGAATTTTTTCAGGACCTTCTTCTTCCGAGAGGTCGAGCGCAGCTGGGGCAGACGTTGGTTCAGTCTCTTGTACCACGGATGGCGACAGGGAGACTCCTGGCTCCTGTGTCCCCACCTGCATGGTCTGTCTTCAGCCACGAATATTCTCCATTGATATAAAGTGCTAGCTTCCAGGGCTTCTTACTATGAGCGTTCCTTGACCTGCGGGACACCCAGGTTCCCCATCCTCTCTGATCCCCCTGCTCCGGGGGGGGGGGGAGTAGGGCATCTCCCTGGATCTTCAGCCACTCCCAGACCTCGTCAGGGGTTTTGAAGAAGTGAGCCTTCCCCTGAGTGATCACCTTCAGTTTAGCTTGGTAGAGTAGCATGTACTGTAGATGCAGTTCTCTGAGCTTCTACTTGACTCCAAGGAAAGCTTTTTGCTACTGGACCTGCCTGGTATAATTAGGGTATATGGGCACTACACCGTTGTCGTAGCATAGATCTGGGGTTTCTCTTGTGGCACGCAGGATACAGTCTCTGTGTTGGTAGTTCAGTATTTTTGTGATTATTGCCCTAGGAGAAGCCCCCGGGGCGGGGGGACCAGGGCCCTGTGCACCCTTTCCACCACAAACATGTTTGAGAGGCCCCTGGGACAAAGTTTAACCCATGTCCACATTGCCAAGAAGGATTCTGTCTTGCCCTCTTCTGCCCTTTTGGGTAGTCCCAGTACCCTGATGTTACTCCGGTGCGTGCGGCCTCTTCAGCCCTTCGTTCCAGCGCTCCCGTAGAGCTGGACAAATGTGTCACCTGTAACTTTAGCGAGGCCACCTTTACCTTCAGCTGCACTATGTCCTCTTCCACCTCTGAGACTTTGTCTGCAACTTTATGAAGGTCTGCTCTCAGTAAGTTCACGTCAATTGAGACCGTTTCGATCTGCTTCTCCAGCAAGGTGCGTGACCCCTGGATAGCTGCAAGGAGCTCCGCACGGGAGAGTTCGCCATCCGTAGCTGCATTGGTGTCAGGGCTCGTCTGTCTGGTGATGTGCTGGGTAGGTAGGTGCTGAGTGGTGTACTAGGTGATAGTGTGGGAAGCGGGGTCTCATGCCGTCTTGTCTTTGCCCATCACTGTGCCAGAAATGTGGTCTCCGACCAGCGAATGGTCGATCAGTAGGGAGAGAATCAGACCGGCCGCTCCCTCCTAGTATCAGGATTGGAATTCGACTTTGAGGCATTACTTACATACAAATTTGATCAATTGAGGCAATTCTGCAGAGCTTTGGGATGTCCCACGAAAAGTAGCGCCAAGAAGGAGGAGCTGCAAATGGCCTTGAGGTCCTGGTGGGAAGCCAAAGAGGCTCAGGAGACAGGTAATGGTGAGGTGGATGAGGATGACCCAGGGAATGGATTTGGTCCACAGGAATTGCAGGTGGAAGGACCATCCATCACGAGCTGGTGGTAACCATTCGGGGAGGAGTTTTTCCCTCAGAGGAGCTGGAGTAAAACCAAAGGGTCAGGGAGCATGAGTTGGAGGATTTAAAACTTAAGGCTCAAGCAGAAGAGAAAAAGCTTCTCGTTTCTGTCGGGATGCCGTCCACAACCCGCAGGGCGTCCGGGATGAGGAGCCACTCACCGGGAACCCAACCTGCGAGCCCCACAATGGCACGCAGCCCCGGCCACCTTGACCCAGTCCATCTGCAGGTGTCTTCACTCTCTTACAGTCACGCCAGACAAGGAGACACGGTACAGCTATGGGTAGTCACATCACTCAGGTCGAGAGCCTCATACCCATGTCAGCCAGGGAAGGTTTCATTAGGTGCCTCCAGGCAATGCACCTCGGCTTATTCGCCCCACTCAGTCTGCCAGATAACAGGGCCCCGGTCTTTGAGCCCCTTCTTCAAGATTTAAGTGACCTCACAAAGTGTCAACTGCCTCGCTTTCCAGCTTCGCTAGCAGGAGTCTACCTACCCCCTCTTCCTTCTGGCACCAGCAGGAGTCCGAATGGGTCAGTTGAGTGCTAGGGAGGCCCACAGGTGCTTGTCCCCCAGCTTATTGCCCCTCAACCTTTAGTGGGTCCTTGAGCACCTTCGCAAATGTTCCTTCCAGGATCCTCCCCAGTGGCCGATACTCTGGCTCCCTCCAAGGTGTCAACGATTTCAATTTGGCCGCAGTCAGTCCAATAGGCCTCACTGTCCAGGAACTCCTGCTTCCAGATATGCCCCCCATGTGTTCCTTGGATGGTGCGCAACACTCTTGTGCGGGATGGAGCCAGCCCTGGAGATACCTCACCGGCCGTCGCTCACTCTGACCTTCAAGGGCACTGCATTGTCTGCCGCAAGATCTCAGGTCACCGGCACAAGACGAGGCTCCACCATCCAGGAACTTCCGCCCTCGGCCCTATTGCAACTGCATATCACCACAGTTCAATTTAAACAGTTGGGTGGGCAACAAGCTCGAGCACCAGGTCTGCAGTCACCTAATCCCTCAAGTGCTGCCACTGCGGGTTCCGGCTCACATCCAAGGGCCCTGAAGGGAGCTGCCGTGACGATCGTCTGTGTGCAGGCCCCAACTGCCAGATCCACAGTGTCTAAGCATAGTGCCCCGAGTGCCGGAGGGCCGCCGCCGCAAGAGTCTCCACCTCAGAGAGGACTGGGTGTTGATGCTGATGGAATTAACTCTGCGTCTATAAATTAAGTCTCAATCTGTGATGATATTGTTTTAAATTTTTTTTTATGTGAAATCACCTTAAAATAACAAATAACAAATATCAAATACAAAAAATAAATAATATATATCAGATCTCAATGGGTGGAGAATGATTTACTAAAATATGCATGTCTAGGTTACTCATGAATTACCAGTACACATAACCCGGTGTGCACATTCTTTTTTCCAAAAAATGTTGATGCTGATGGGACAGATTTTCACACTGCTCCCTCCGTTCCGAGGATCAGCAGCAGCCTCACTCAAACACAGAGGCCGCGCCGGGGATCGTCTTTCATACCTCAAGGCTCAACAGGAGATGTCATCAAACACTCCACCAGGAGACCCAGGATCTCTGACCACACCGAGAATTCTCGAGGGGCACCTGCGGCGTGGGTGAGGGCTCCTCCAATTTCTTTTTTTTTTTTTTAAAAACCTTTATTTGACATTTTCAACCAAATACAAACACGGGCCTACAACCCCCAGGGCTGGCCGCTAAACAATTGCAACACAATACTAAGATCAAAACTTCAGACCCAGCCTCCCGGGGAGCATAGTCGCTACATCCACAATGCGTACTGGTTGGAAGACATATCAAATTGGAAACAGGATACAAAAGGTTTCATTTTATAATATAAGATAGAAGGATCAGGTGCCATACAATATCTCAAGCTATGGAGTGGGGGCGAGCGAAATAGCAATGTGTCGACAGTTAATCATGTAGGTCAGTGGCGTTTAAGCAGACGACACCCAGATAAACAAGCATACTATTACGGTTCACGCTAACATTTACGCCCGCCCCGTGGCCCAGAAACATCGCGAGAGTTGAGGCACAGATGTGAAAGCAGAGATGGACCAAACAAGGAACCCACTGCACTGACCCGGAAAAGGAGAAAAGAAAAGGCCAAAGAAAGATAAGAAGAGAAAAAAGGCCATAGAAACAAAGAAAAAACAAAACTCCCATCCCCATCCCCCCACCCTGCACCCCTGCAGATGACTACGGCCTACCCCCCTAGCAACGTGCCCGTCGCCCAAAAACCGAAACCCGAAATATAGAAGAAACAGGGAAAAAAAGGAAAGAAATTAAACCCCACCCTAAGAGGGGAAATGGAGGAGGGCTTTATTCAACGCACTCCCGGTCTCTCGCCCCCGTCCTAACCAACCCCGCCCCGGACTCCGTTAATTCAATAAAACAATCCTGTTAACCATAATACCACAATGAACAACCCAGACAACAATCTCAGCCTTGGCCCCGTCGATGAAATTCACTGAGTCCGTAAGGGGAAGAAAGCCCCGTCCTCAAAATGTCGAATGTTACACAGAAGTTGGCAGAACAGGAGTCCACAGATGAAAAAGGAACGGCAGGTCTCAAATTAGACGGCTGGTACCAACGATGCCCCTCCCTGTTTCCGAAGCCAGGCTTTATCCCATCTGCCATCTTGATAGACCGACTGGGGAGGGGGGTCGACACAGTCCAAAACAGTTCACAGTACCAATTAAAAGGAACCGAAGTGGGGACAGCATGTAAATGTTCCGACAGTTGCAAAACCGGGGATTCCAACGGATTCATTGAGTCACCAAGCACAGTACTTTCGGGTAGCTCCACTGCGATAGGGGCAAATACAACTTCCAGCGCCGGGTCTAAGTACGCCACCGGGGCGTCAATCGAAAGGCGAGCTGGCTGCCGGGTCTCGGGCGTCAAGTCAGGATCCGGTCTCAATCCTTTGATTCCATCCGCCGCCAACAACAGGCTGCAGGTCTGAGCTTTAACAGTCTCCTGAAGTGCCACAAGGGCCTCCAGCACCGTCCGCAATGACGGGCCACTTTGAGCCTGCTCCGTCAGCCTCCATTTTTCCTCAGGCATGGTGGTCCCCACGGAGAGGCGCCTTCCTCGGGGGAAGATTAGACGGAGCAGGAATGAGCCATGAGGGAAAGACTGTTAGCGTGCAGTAGCGCATAGCGAGATTCCAACCCAAGGGGCACCGGTGATATGAATGCCGGACCCCCGGTCCGGGACCCCCACAACACAGCACCGTGCGTCACTCGTCACCTCACCTCCTGTAGAACACCAGGCAGCAGATGGTAGCAGAGCAATCCCAAAATTCAGAATGTTCCAGAGACCGGACCCAACCGCATTCAACAGTCCGTTGTTGTTCAACTCGGTCCCGGCTAGGCCAGCACTCGAGACCCCGGCTTCTCGGCTGGGTTAGGCCTCAAATCGGTCCTCGACGTTACTCCGCTCCACGATGTCGGAGAAACTCCGGGATCACGTCATCGGAGTGCAAATCGGGTCACACACACGGATCCGGGGCAGGAAATCAGGATAGGTAGCAGGATAGTAGAGCGTAGGACGGAGGTCAGCGGAGCCGGGAGACTATGCGGCCATCTTGGTTGGTGTCGTAGCTCCTCTCCCCGGCTCCTCCAATTTCAAGGCCCCCGGTCACCGAGTATTCCGGTCAGCTATATCACAGCAAGAGTCACAGCCCCCAGGTGAGCTCCAGGTTTTCTTTTTCGCCAGTCAGGAGCCTCAGGTGAGGGGGGCACCGGGGAGAAGCTGATGGCACCCTAGGGCACCCCGAAACAGGATACTGACATGATTTTCTGGCGTGCCGGCCTGGAGCAATGTGAGCTCACTTTATGTCAGCCATGTTGCTTGGCCACGCCCCCCAGCCTTCTGGATAGTTAAGAAGATGAATGGGATCAATAAAAACAGGTCAGACAAATTATGTACATCTACCACACTGAAGTGGCCTGACCCACTTCCTCTTGTCCTAATGATTATCAGAAATACCCCAGACAAACAAAACTGTTTTTTTGTCACAAGAAATGTTAATGGGCAGAGCACTGAGATTGACCTACACTCCTTCAGCTACACTTGTTTCAATAACTGAGGACATCTGTTGCAGTTGGGTTCTGACCATTCAGTACATCTGGATTTCTTGCTTACTGGATCACCAGTTTTTTTATTTTATTTTTTTACTTTGTCGGAGTCTCACCACATGTGGCTGACCCACAGTAATCACATGGCAGATGGACTGTGCATGTTTACTACCAGTGTCAGGCTTTTACGGTAAGGCATGGTGGCTGGTTTTACTTGAACACTTTAGCTATTCACATGTGTGTGAGTTGTACATGGTAGCCTGGTAGCCTGGTGCAGCGGGAACTTGCAGGGTAAGCTATAGGCCTGGGGTAGACCTTATCATATCAGTGTACACTAATAGGGAAAGTCAGTGTGATTTACTGTTTTGTCTGTAGTGATACTCTATTATACACATAGCTAAAAGACAGCCTTACAGTGGAAAATCTGCTTCCCCTTGGCCTACAGAGACAATTTACGTATCAAATTGGGATGAAACCTGCGTGGGAAAATCAATTCTGCACGTTCCAAAATGATATCTGCACATTTTATGGGTCAGTCAGAATTGTCATATTACTCTGGCTCAGCTCAGGATTAGAGCTGAGGTCTTTTGTCACCCTTCTGTGCCAAGTTAATTATGTTTCTCTTCAGCAGCAGGAACAAATGCCTCCAAACAAAGAGAGCAATAAACACTGCTTCACCCAGCCCCTGAAGAGGAGGAAGGTGGGGATGAATGTTCTGCATCAATCAATCACCTGTCACACTGTCCAGTGATGGGCCTCCCCAAGCCCACTGAATAAAAGACCTCTGAAGCCATCACAGGAGGTGGTTCCCCTTTAAATATCTAGTTAGAAAGGACCTTGCAGTGGTCAGTGAAGGATAGAGCTGAGGCCCCCAAGGAGATGGGACTAGTGACTCCTTGATGGTGTCATTTTGTGCTGTCCCAGAATGCTGTGCAGTGGGGTTGGGATTGAGGTGGAGAGATGGTATGGTACCCAATGATTGGCTAGGGGTGCCTGGCTTCTGGAATCTTCTTCTCTGCTTTAAAAACTCTTTCACAAGGGAAAGACTCTCTCTTGCTTGGTGATTTATCTGTGCATCTCTGCTGAACCCTGGGGGTAAAATGAGCCCAAGATAGTCAAAAGCGGCCCAACAAATCTCGAGTTATTACATGTTAAAATTTGGTGACGTTGGACCTTTTCTTTCTGATGAAGTGCACGGGGCTCTGCTGACATTTCTTACCGTACCCATGGGGTGGGTCAGGGCCTGGGGTTCGGCGCAAGATCAGTTGATTTAATTATTCCTCAGGGAGGAGTAGTGAATGGGCCACCTCCATGGACTCTCTACAGGCCCATGGACCTCAGACCTCGGGCCATTTTATCACGTCTGCTACCATGTGAGGTCCTTTTTAGTCCAACAGTCTTCCTTCATAATGAACTAACTGCAAGACTAATTTAATTTATATTCCATTGCATCTGTTGTGATTAGCTCAATTACTCTACTCGTTAATATTATTTTCAGAATAAACTGTTATTTCAGTGGATTTTGAGCATTGGTGCTGTACTGTGTTTAATTTTTTGTTTACTCACAAGAGTCACTTTGCCCTTCTGTAGCCTTAAAGTTTAATAATGATAACATTTAAACAATTAACTACATAATAAAAAATCAGAAATTTGAACTTTGATGGAGTGGCATCACCCTGCATATTGGTTCTACAATCTTGCGTTTTTATTAAAAGAATTTTTTAGAGCATGTATTATTTATTATTATTTATTTTCTAAAATGAGTGGGTAAATTTACCTAATTTCTGTATCTATTTTATGTATGTCTAATTGTTAAAAATTGTCAATCACACATTTGCATGTTATACATTTGTAATAAATTTTCAGTTTAAATATTTATTTCAAAATTCCTTTTATTGAGAATAAGACCATGCAACTGGACATATCCTGTACTGTAGGTTGTAATATCCATAGTCCCCCTTCGGATCCAGACTTGTACCTTATCATCAGTTGTGCTGGAACTTCTCAGTCTTCTCATGAAGTCTTCTTTACTTCCCCATCCTCCTATACTAAACTCTAACTGTTTTAGGAGAGAGAGAGAGAAAGGCAGGAAGAGGAAAATAGAAAGGTGATAACAAAGAAAAATATGTCAGTTCTGCTTAGAAATGCCTGTATCTTATCTCTGCTGATTGTCATAGAGGAGCTTTGGACTATCAATATGGACACCCAAACGGAGCCCAGCTGAGCCGGAGAGTGTAGTGCTCTAGAATTGGAACAAGTGTAGTGCTCTTGTCCTCGGGGATCATGCTTTGAGAAAGAGACCTCTAGACATGAATGATATCAAGGAACCCCATGCATATTCAAAAAATGTTTAAGTCATCCCAAAATATGTCTGCCATCCTTTCCATAGACAGTGCCTGCCATGACCGCATGTGCCATTGTGTGAGGGACGGGGCCTCTGCCTTTTTCCAGCCGCAGCTATCACCAACTTGGCTGCTCCGAGGCAGAGCCCTATTATAGCGTTATCACTTTTGGATTCATATTGCAGTGTTTCGTCTCAAAAGCCCAGTAAAGTACATTGTGGCGTATCTGTAATGAGGTAACCTAGGATCTCTTTAATTTGTGCCAACCTTTCTGCCCAGAAGGGCCTAATGGATGGACAGTGTCAGTTACATCAAATGAGAGGAAAGTCTCCCAATAAACCATAACACCGCCATCAGAAGTCTGATGTCTCCGGAAAGATTTTCTTCAGCTTCGTCGGGGAAAGATACCAATCGTATAATAGCTTATAGTGAGCCTCCTGCATACAGAGGGAGTGATTACATGTAGCGATGTTGTTCCACAGCCTCCCACCAATCTACATCTGAAACTGCTATCCTCAGGAAATCTTCCCAGAAAGCTACGTGTCTCGACTGGGCAGAGTGATGGGTAGTTAAAAGGAGGTTATATAGGAATTTGCTAGTGCCCCTACTCTACCACGCTGTCTTTACAAATTCCTCAATTAGAGTAAGGCTCCTTGTCGCTGCCTACTGAATTTCAGGTGTCAATGCCCAATGTTTTAGCTGTAGATAGTGGAAGAGTTTTTCAGCCGTCAGATTGAAATTCTACCTACAGTTTTTAACGTCAGGATATCCCAGTAATGGAATCAATCTTCTAGTGTTAGACAGCCTCCCTCCCTCCAGGCGTCGAATGGGCCGGGCTCAATTACCAGTGGGAATGTTGGGTTGAAGTGAATGGGGGGGTGTGGTGAGGTGAAGGTTGTCCATCTGGCCCTCTTGTTCACTCTACAGCAAGTTTTGAGAGTGGTCTTTGTGGGGATGCTCAGGTATGGGTTGGTTGGGCAGTGTTCTTTGGGTTTCCATAGGACATCCCAGATGACTCGTCCTACTATAGCTCAATCAATGTGTGACCAATGTTTATCTGATTCCTGCAGGGACCAAATCATGATGGCCCTCAGTTGTGCTACCTGGTAATAGAGGTGAAAGTTAGGTAACACCAGTCCTCCCTCCCTCCCTCCCTGGGCATCTTAAGAGATTATGTGGGAGTCGTGCCCTCCTGTCCATCCAATGAAATCGAAGGCAAAGGGACCCGAGAGTTGAGAAAATTCCCACTTAACCTCTATAGGAAGTGCTTGAGACAGGTACAAAAACTTGGGTAGTACAGTCATTTTGTAGTGCATGTAGTTTCCCCAACCAGGAGAGGTACATCTGGGACCAACATTTAAGATCTACTCTCAGCTGCTGCAAGAGTTCCGACAATTTAGGTGTGATTTTTATTCATAGGTAGGTGGTCTCTCTCTTTGCCTCCTGAAACAGAATGTCCCCGACTAGTTACATTATTCCAGCTTCGGGAATTGTTAGGTTCAGTAGGTAAGATTTTGTAAGGTATATACGTGGGCCTGCAAGTAAGTGATTCAAAGGCCCGAGTTCTATCTGTAAGGCTGCTACAGAGCTCTGTGGAGCCATTAGCGAATAGGGATAGTTTGTGTTCTGTCTCCCCTAAAACGATGCCGTTAATCTCCTGAGATGTTCTGATTTTCATCGCTAATGATTCTATACTCAGGGGGAAGAGTAGTGGCGCGAGAGGACATCCTTGTCTTGTGCCTCTACCAACTGAGAAGAGCCTAAATGACACTCCATTGATCACTACTCTAGGCGGGGTATGCACATAGTTGGCTCAGACCATCGCAATAAAGGCTTCACAAAAGCCAAACCTTCTCAAAGTGTGAATCATAAATGTCCAATCCACTCGAACAAATGCCTTCTCGGTGTCGAGCCCCAATAGGTCTGCCGGGATCTGCTTTTGGGTTGACATCTCAATCAAATGGAGCACTCTTCTAATGTTATCATGGGTTTGTCTGCCCTGATAAAAATCCGGATTGATCCTGATGGATCAGATCTGTCATCAAGTTCTCAAGACGTGTGATTAGGATTTTTGAATATATCTTAGCATCTAGGTTGAGAAGAGCTATTTGTCTATGAACTAAAAGGCTGGGGATTCTTTCCTGGTTTTGGTATAACTGATGCCACGGCCTCACTCACCGAGTGTGTAACTGGTTGAACAGTCATAATGTGATTAGAAAGAATGGTCAGATGGGGATCAGAGCAAGGCAATACATTTTGTAAAACTGAGCCGTGAGGCCATCAGGCCCTGGTGCTTTATGACGTTTCAGTACCCCTATTATTTGGCATATTTTGTCCTTAGTGATAGGGGCATCTAACAGCTCGTTCTGTGTCGCCGACACCTGGGGAGGTCTGCGAAATGGAGAAAGGTTAGTTGTGCTGCCACTTCTGCTCTTTCTGCTGTGTATAAAGTTTCATAAAGCTTCTTGAATTCCTTTACTTTCCCCTCCTCCGAGACTGTTAACTCCCCATCCTTCCTATTTAGATTCCCTATATATTGTCTCTCTCGTTTGATCCTAAGTTGCCTTGCTAAGTGTGCCCCCACTTCTTTCCATGTTCATACACGTTCTGTTTTAGCTTTAGTGGTGTGAACTCTGCTCTATTGGTGTAAATCGCATTTGGTTTCCCTTTTAGTAACATAACCTGCCTCTGGTGTGTCAAAGTTGGAGATGCCTTATGCTCCAATTCACATTTCTTTAGTTCTGTTTCTAACTGTCATCGTTTACAGGTTCTCTGTGTATTGAGCTGGGACATCAATTGTATACATTTACCCCGTATAACCGCTTTGTATGCATCCCAGTTAATCAGGGGGTTAGTTTGCTTGGGGCAGTTTAGTTGGAAGTACTCTTGGATTGCTTTTCTGAGTTTGTCCCGCTGGAGTCTATCTCTCCCAGAGAACTGGGGAAGTGCCACCTCCCTCTCTTGGATTGTGGCATGTACCACTCCAACTCTGCGGCAACTGGGGCATGATCGGAGAGCACTATGGGGTATATGGGAGCTGCTTGAAGCTCAGGGAGCAGAGTTTTGCAAATAAAAATATGATCCAATTTGGAGTAGGAGCAATGTGTATGCGAATAGAAAGTGTAGTCCCTATCAGTGGGGTGTTTGCCCTCCACACATCTACTAATCCCAAGTCTTGCATCACAACTTTTAGACCCATCAGGAAGCTGTCAGTCAGTGATCTATGGGGATGCATACTGTCTACGCTGGAGTGACAGGTCAATTTGAAATCTCCCATTAAAAGAATTTCACCTTCTGCAAAACCATCCAGAGCTGCTAGGAGAAAGTGAAGAAAGGGTCCCTGACTGGCATTTCACGTGTAGACAGATACGAATGTGCACTTTTTTCCTTTGAGCCCCCCCTTAACCATTACCCATCTTCCCTCCTTGTCTGTCCTGTAGCCGTGTGGCTAAAAATTTAAGGTGGAGTAAAACATTAGTGTAACCCCATTATGCTTGGTTGATGCCAAAGAGTGAAAAATCTAGGGATAAACCTTGTGTTTGAACCTATGGTCCTCCGACCGTTTAAGGTGAGTTTCTTGTATGCCTACAACATCGTAATGGGAATCTAGTAAATATTTCCACATTTTGTGATACTTTAGTGGGGAGTTGAGTCCCCGTACATTCCAGGACAAGAAAGTAATCATCTCTCTAGTCCAATATAAATCGCTCTTTCCTCCATTCCAATCCTCTCACTCCCCTCAGCTCCCCTCCGGACCCCATGGGTCTACAACATAATCCTCTCAGCATAATTATATGAACTGTCCTCTAAGTGTAGATGAGCTGAGTTCCTCGAGGCGTCTGAGCTAAAAAAAAAAGAGATAACCCTAACCCCCTCGTAATAACCTTGGTCTCAGGTCTCAACAAATGTAACTATGTAATGAAACATACATTCGATTAGGTGAGTCGGTCAGGTACCACCACCAGCTGGTAACTGAGTGTCTAGGTGTTGGGCCAATATAATCCTTAGGCTGACCCCACTTGGGTGTTACTCACAGCTGTCGCCCTCTGAGAGTGGCACTCCCGCCGCCGGGCTTTCATGACTCCTTCATTAGCTTGCTAGCGTCTCTTTTAGGACCGTGCATTCCTCTGGGATTGTCATGTGCCTTCTTCTTGGGATCTCGGGAATGCAGAATGAAGAATGCCGACGTGAACTCCAGTAATCTGTTGAATGAAGGCACGCAGATGCATTGTTTAACGTTGATGAAATATCATTTTCTAGGGGTGCCGCTCGCAGAGGTTGTTTTTGCTTGGGGGCAATTCATGAAGTGCAGCAGCATCAGGGAGATGTCCAGAGTGCAATTTAGGGAAGCAAACTGTGGCAGAGTCAAGAACTTGCAAAAACAACAGGTGATGGACCGAATGAGGATCAATGTCACACATTCAACCCAGTCAAAAGATCTGGGTCCTAATCCATCGTTTTTTTGCACTCCACACCACCCTGGGTTAGACAATGGCGATATGCAAATCAGCTCTGACCCTGTGCCCCATGGGAACAGTCCAGTCCGAACTACAAAAGCCATGTCCTTCCCAGAACGGAATCAAGCATCCGAGGACCGGACCGGTTTCAAGGTAACACCTCTCATCAGCCCGGCTAGCTTGACTCCAGTGGTGTGGAGTGCCTGGGACCCACGTCTGGGCATCCCCAGTACACTTATAGCGAGTTTGCAAAAACAACAGGTGATGGACCGAATGAGGATCAATGTCACACATTCAACCCAGTCAAAAGATCTGGGTCCTAATCCATCGTTTTTTTGCACTCCACACCACCCTGGGTTAGACAATGGCGATATGCAAATCAGCTCTGACCCTGTGCCCCATGGGAACAGTCCAGTCCGAACTACAAAAGCCATGTCCTTCCCAGAACGGAATCAAGCATCCGAGGACCGGACCGGTTTCAAGGTAACACCTCTCATCAGCCCGGCTAGCTTGACTCCAGTGGTGTGGAGTGCCTGGGACCCACGTCTGGGCATCCCCAGTACACTTATAGCGAGTTTGCAAAAACAACAGGTGATGGACCGAATGAGGATCAATGTCACACATTCAACCCAGTCAAAAGATCTGGGTCCTAATCCATCGTTTTTTTGCACTCCACACCACCCTGGGTTAGACAATGGCGATATGCAAATCAGCTCTGACCCTGTGCCCCATGGGAACAGTCCAGTCCGAACTACAAAAGCCATGTCCTTCCCAGAACGGAATCAAGCATCCGAGGACCGGACCGGTTTCAAGGTAACACCTCTCATCAGCCCGGCTAGCTTGACTCCAGTGGTGTGGAGTGCCTGGGACCCACGTCTGGGCATCCCCAGTACACTTATAGCGAGTTTGCAAAAACAACAGGTGATGGACCGAATGAGGATCAATGTCACACATTCAACCCAGTCAAAAGATCTGGGTCCTAATCCATCGTTTTTTTGCACTCCACACCACCCTGGGTTAGACAATGGCGATATGCAAATCAGCTCTGACCCTGTGCCCCATGGGAACAGTCCAGTCCGAACTACAAAAGCCATGTCCTTTCCAGAACGGAATCAAGCATCCGAGGACCGGACCGGTTTCAAGGTAACACCTCTCATCAGCCCGGCTAGCTTGACTCCAGTGGTGTGGAGTGCCTGGGACCCACGTCTGGGCATCCCCAGTACACTTATAGCGAGTTTGCAAAAACAACAGGTGATGGACCGAATGAGGATCAATGTCACACATTCAACCCAGTCAAAAGATCTGGGTCCTAATCCATCGTTTTTTTGCCCTCCACACCACCCTGGGTTAGACACTGGCGATATGCAAATCAGCTCTGACCCTGTGCCCCATGGGAACAGTCCAGTCCGAACTACAAAAGCCATGTCCTTCCCAGAACGGAATCAAGCATCCGAGGACCGGACCGGTTTCAAGGTAACACCTCTCATCAGCCCGGCTAGCTTGACTCCAGTGGTGTGGAGTGCCTGGGACCCACGTCTGGGCATCCCCAGTACACTTATAGCGAGTTTGCAAAAACAACAGGTGATGGACCGAATGAGGATCAATGTCACACATTCAACCCAGTCAAAAGATCTGGGTCCTAATCCATCGTTTTTTTGCACTCCACACCACCCTGGGTTAGACAATGGCGATATGCAAATCAGCTCTGACCCTGTGCCCCATGGGAACAGTCCAGTCCGAACTACAAAAGCCATGTCCTTCCCAGAACGGAATCAAGCATCCGAGGACCGGACCGGTTTCAAGGTAACACCTCTCATCAGCCCGGCTAGCTTGACTCCAGTGGTGTGGAGTGCCTGGGACCCACGTCTGGGCATCCCCAGTACACTTATAGCGAGTTTGCAAAAACAACAGGTGATGGACCGAATGAGGATCAATGTCACACATTCAACCCAGTCAAAAGATCTGGGTCCTAATCCATCGTTTTTTTGCACTCCACACCACCCTGGGTTAGACAATGGCGATATGCAAATCAGCTCTGACCCTGTGCCCCATGGGAACAGTCCAGTCCGAACTACAAAAGCCATGTCCTTCCCAGAACGGAATCAAGCATCCGAGGACCGGACCGGTTTCAAGGTAACACCTCTCATCAGCCCGGCTAGCTTGACTCCAGTGGTGTGGAGTGCCTGGGACCCACGTCTGGGCATCCCCAGTACACTTATAGCGAGTTTGCAAAAACAACAGGTGATGGACCGAATGAGGATCAATGTCACACATTCAACCCAGTCAAAAGATCTGGGTCCTAATCCATCGTTTTTTTGCACTCCACACCACCCTGGGTTAGACAATGGCGATATGCAAATCAGCTCTGACCCTGTGCCCCATGGGAACAGTCCAGTCCGAACTACAAAAGCCATGTCCTTTCCAGAACGGAATCAAGCATCCGAGGACCGGACCGGTTTCAAGGTAACACCTCTCATCAGCCCGGCTAGCTTGACTCCAGTGGTGTGGAGTGCCTGGGACCCACGTCTGGGCATCCCCAGTACACTTATAGCGAGTTTGCAAAAACAACAGGTGATGGACCGAATGAGGATCAATGTCACACATTCAACCCAGTCAAAAGATCTGGGTCCTAATCCATCGTTTTTTTGCACTCCACACCACCCTGGGTTAGACAATGGCGATATGCAAATCAGCTCTGACCCTGTGCCCCATGGGAACAGTCCAGTCCGAACTACAAAAGCCATGTCCTTCCCAGAACGGAATCAAGCATCCGAGGACCGGACCGGTTTCAAGGTAACACCTCTCATCAGCCCGGCTAGCTTGACTCCAGTGGTGTGGAGTGCCTGGGACCCACGTCTGGGCATCCCCAGTACACTTATAGCGAGTTTGCAAAAACAACAGGTGATGGACCGAATGAGGATCAATGTCACACATTCAACCCAGTCAAAAGATCTGGGTCCTAATCCATCGTTTTTTTGCACTCCACACCACCCTGGGTTAGACAATGGCGATATGCAAATCAGCTCTGACCCTGTGCCCCATGGGAACAGTCCAGTCCGAACTACAAAAGCCATGTCCTTCCCAGAACGGAATCAAGCATCCGAGGACCGGACCGGTTTCAAGGTAACACCTCTCATCAGCCCGGCTAGCTTGACTCCAGTGGTGTGGAGTGCCTGGGACCCACGTCTGGGCATCCCCAGTACACTTATAGCGAGTTTGCAAAAACAACAGGTGATGGACCGAATGAGGATCAATGTCACACATTCAACCCAGTCAAAAGATCTGGGTCCTAATCCATCGTTTTTTTGCCCTCCACACCACCCTGGGTTAGACACTGGCGATATGCAAATCAGCTCTGACCCTGTGCCCCATGGGAACAGTCCAGTCCGAACTACAAAAGCCATGTCCTTCCCAGAACGGAATCAAGCATCCGAGGACCGGACCGGTTTCAAGGTAACACCTCTCATCAGCCCGGCTAGCTTGACTCCAGTGGTGTGGAGTGCCTGGGACCCACGTCTGGGCATCCCCAGTACACTTATAGCGAGTTTGCAAAAACAACAGGTGATGGACCGAATGAGGATCAATGTCACACATTCAACCCAGTCAAAAGATCTGGGTCCTAATCCATCGTTTTTTTGCACTCCACACCACCCTGGGTTAGACAATGGCGATATGCAAATCAGCTCTGACCCTGTGCCCCATGGGAACAGTCCAGTCCGAACTACAAAAGCCATGTCCTTCCCAGAACGGAATCAAGCATCCGAGGACCGGACCGGTTTCAAGGTAACACCTCTCATCAGCCCGGCTAGCTTGACTCCAGTGGTGTGGAGTGCCTGGGACCCACGTCTGGGCATCCCCAGTACACTTATAGCGAGTTTGCAAAAACAACAGGTGATGGACCGAATGAGGATCAATGTCACACATTCAACCCAGTCAAAAGATCTGGGTCCTAATCCATCGTTTTTTTGCACTCCACACCACCCTGGGTTAGACAATGGCGATATGCAAATCAGCTCTGACCCTGTGCCCCATGGGAACAGTCCAGTCCGAACTACAAAAGCCATGTCCTTCCCAGAACGGAATCAAGCATCCGAGGACCGGACCGGTTTCAAGGTAACACCTCTCATCAGCCCGGCTAGCTTGACTCCTGTTGTTTTTGCAGAGTCAAGAACTGAGCACTGCAAAGCCCAGGAGCCTCGGGGAATTTGCTCGCTCACCTGTGCCTGATCCTCCGGTCCTGCCTTGATCCTGACTCCACCCTCTACTTCACCTCTCGCGGCCCCCGCTTCGCGGGATGCGAGCGGGCGCCGTGGAAAGCACGGGCAAAGGGCGGGCCATCTGTGGACATCAGGGGCAAGAAGAGGCTGGCTGGGCCACCCCTCTTGCTTTTGGCAATTGAAACAACGGACAATAAGGTACTGTTGAAACTTTACTGGGCTCCAAGCCATTGTGAACTAACATTAGATCCAATTGCCAATTCTACTTATAAAAGGACTTTTAAAAATCTTATTTAGACATATCGTCAAATACAAGTTCTGTTAGTCTTTGTTAGCATACTTATTTTAAACCATAATTACTACTTTTTATCTACTCCTTTCTCCGATCTGGTATACCGTAGAATGGGGAAAAAGGTTTGTCCCGAAAAGAAACTGCCACCACCCCAGCATACACCTGTCCAGAAACAAACATCAATTGACAGGATGCTAGCGAAAGCTCTGGGGACAGTGGCTACTGAAATCGAAATAACGGAAAGGAGGTTATCGATTACACCTAATTTAGCCACCAATACATTGATTCCCCATTGCCCTGATGAAACAGAACCATCACTACATGAGCTGTCAAGTGACTTTCCCACAGAAGTAGAAACCACAAATAGGGAACTCCGGACAGGTAGCACCCGCCCTAGGCTAGATAGAAATACTAAAGCTAAGCCAAGACTATAAGCAAAGCCACCAGCAAAGCGGAAAATTGTGCAAGTTAACAATGTAGATTTAGTAAAATCACCAATGTCCAATATGACAGGCGACCATGCTGCACAATCAAATGAACAGCCCGGGTGGGTGTCAGCCTTGGTAACCAGTTTAGAGACCCAGCTGAGAGTCATCGTTAAGGAGAAACTCTGAAAGTCTGGAGGGTCTAAAACTAATATTTGTCAAGGGAGCTGCCACTAAGAGTACGTCTCTTCAGGAGTATTACCTAGAGGTAATACTACAAACACCCCAATGAGGGACAAACCTAATATTACTATGAGCAGAAGAGTACTATCGCCAATAATTAACATAATCCCAGGGGCACAATTACAGGCGAGGACTACTATGGAAAAAGAGGTAGATAATCTTACCACAAACCAAGCAAAGGGAAAAACGGCTCAACAAACAGTAACAGGTAGCGCTGGGGAACCCGAAAAGATTGTTGGAAAAAGTCAACCAGTAGCAGGTTCTCTGTCTGAAAAAATTGACCACCTCTCCAACCCTCCAAATATAAACCTCCCTCCGGCATCAACTCTGTATGTGTTGATTCTGGCTGGGATACCTGAGCTAAGAAAAGGACAGACAGAATCTCACCAAGAGCTAAAAAATAAAAGTGTACATTGGCTAACCAACCATAGCGACTCCTGTTACGAAAGCCCAGAAGAAATTTTAACCACTAGAAGGGTGGGCTGGATTGGTCAACACCAGAAAGATATTTATGGCAATTGCATAGTCTTCAATTTTAGAAACCCTGCTGTCACTAAAAGAATTTTAGCATCTGTGTCAGGTATGAACCCGGGTAATATCTTTTTACTTCCCTTGGGCTTTTTTTACCCTCCCAGAGCACCACCGAGGTACGAGTATGGTAACCATATGAGATGGAGATCCTCTAATCCTAATCACTTCCCGCTAAACACCGACCAAAACTGAACAAATCAATATGCCTTTAACATACCTATTGGTAATAGGTTTAGCCCCCTGGAAGGGGTAGATTGACAGTTGGCAGCCCCAGTAGTAGCACAGGAGGTGAAGCCGGCAAACTTAGTTGATTTTGAAAACGGGGTAGGTTCTCATGAGCCCCATCTCCCCAGGCAGGACGATCTGGGTGGAGAGTACTAGAGCGGTTCCCGATCCAGTATCCCAATAGGGGATGGGCTCGTACCAGTAGCTGGCCCTCCTTGCTCCACAGTTGCGAGAAGTTTAGAGAAGGTTGATGTACAAGTAACTCCAAATGTAGAATCTAATAACTGCCATCTCCAGGCTCTGAAGAACCTTAATACGAAAATAGCCAGTAAAGAAATTACAAAAATCCTGTCCTGGAATATAGCAGGCATTAATAGTAAAGTAGATGACCAGGAGTGGAGATCGTTCATTGCCCAACATGACATTTGTATGCTCCAGGAAACATGGGCAAGAGGCGAAGTCACCTGCAAGGGTTTGTTTCATTCCACATTCCGGCTACCCATGCGGGTGTTGGAAGACCCTCGGGGGATTAATTATATGGGTGGGTGTCCATCTTGGCTGTACGGCAGTCCAAATAGATACATCCTCTAGAGATATATTATGCATACAGCTGCAGTTTTTTCTGCACAGCCCCATCACACTAATCAATGTTTATTTAAGATCCACACCAAGAGTAAAGGAGTCGCCTATCCTCGAGAAGCTTCATATAGTTTTATCCACCACCCCTGCAAAAAACATGGTCATATTAGGAGGGGATTTCAACTGCCAGTTCGAGCCCTTAGAGGGCTTGAACTGTGATATTATTTCTGAGGAGGATTCCCTAATCGAAATCCCGGAATGTGGCTGTCCTCCTGTGCCCAAATGGACACCTCTGGTAATCCAGATGAATTGCCTCATTCTAAATTATTCACTGAGCATGCAATGGCAGATGACTTTCTGACACATCATCTGCCTCTACATTCCATAGCAAAGATCGAGGGTTTATACTGGACTATATCTTGCTAAATACTAACTACTGGGACTGGATGGTTGATTTTAGAATTCTTCCCCGTATCAACAGCGACCATGACGCACTAGTAGTTGACCTCCACTCAGTTACCCCTAACGTGATGCATTGTGCCGATTCCCATAATGATCAGGGGATAACAGTATCTAATTGTAGGAGGCAAGTACGATGGGTCAATTTTGTTAAATCGCAGGAAAATATGTGTACCCTCTATGATGTTCTTTTACCGGTGTTTTTAGAAGCCTCTACCCTATACAGTCTAAAGAGGCCCCGCATGGATAAAGAGGTGATCGGGCTTAACCTTGAAAAATGAAAGAAAATAGTATTAGAATTTTTTTTCCCAAGCAAACCAAAAAAAATCAGTAGGCCTGCGCCCCACCCTTGGTACAATTCATCTTGCCGGAAAGCTAAAAGCTCACTGGTGGCCTCAATCAAATTAAATGATTGCCCCCAAATTAAAATACGGAGAAGGGCTTATAAAGAGGCTGTCCAAGGAGCTAAACACAGGTGGGAGCTGGAAAACTGGGATATATTAAAAACTTCTCTTGGGGAAAGAGATATGAGAACTTTCTGGGGAATTGTAAGGTTCAACGGTACCCAGAAGAGCACTAGAACCGACCCTAGGAGAAGAGGTTTGCCGGTAACATTTTGAATCTTTGTATAAAGAAACAGAGAACATAGAGTTGCCCCCATTGACCAACATTTGTATGACATCCCTGCCCCACCTATAACCCTGCAGGAAGTAAAGGCTGCAATAGAGAAAATAGCCCCAGGTAAAGCCCCTGGTTTGGATAAGATCCCTGGGGATCTCTTTAGGAGTGCGCCAGAAATTTAGACCCCTTATCTGTGGGTTATCTTCAATGCAATCTTGACGGGCATGAAGATCCCTATAAGCTGGACAGGCGCAGAAATAATCCCCATTTTTAAAAAGGGCTTGCCGTTATTGCCAAGTAATTACAGACCAATTAGTCTAATAGATATCCCTCAAAAGATTTTTGCACGAGTCTTACTACTCAGACTTCAATCCTGGATAGACAATGAGAGTATTCTCTCTCCGCTCCAGGCAGGGTTTAGGGAAAAACTGTCAACCCTGGATCAAGTATTAAGATTGCAACTACTCCACTGGAAGACGGTTTGTCTGGAGGGGGGTAGTTTGTACCTGATATTTGTTGATCTGAGGTCTTTTGACTTGGTCACCAGGGCAAAATTATGGTCTGTCTTACTTGAGCTGGGGGCTTCGGGGTATCTTATACACCTTATTCAACGTTTGCATGAAAACAACTTTGCACAAATAAGATTTGGCAGGGATGGAAATGTATCGGCCCAATACCTATTAAACGAGGTGTGCGCCAAGGTTGCGTACTTGCTCCTTCATTGTTCAGCCTTTACATAAATGACCTGATTAATGTATTGTCACAAGAAAAAGATCTAGATGCCCCCAAATTAGCTTCAAGAAGAATCTCAGCTATGATGTTTGCTAACGATACACTTCTGGTATCTAAATCCCCTATGGGGATTCAAAGGGTGTTGGACAGATTTCAGTTGTTCTGTGAGGACAGAGGGCTTGAGATCAACCTCCAGAAAACAAAATTTATGGTCTTTAATAAATCAAAGAGCACTCGTCCAAACCCTCTACTAAATAATGAACCCCTAGAAAGAGTAACATCGTTCATGTATCTAGGCATTACAATCACTGAGACCATGGATTGGGGGACACATATAGGGAAATCAACACTAAAATTAGCCCAGTCAACAGGGGGAATTCTGAAGGTTTTTTAATAATTCAGACAGGGGTGCTGTTAGCCCGGAGTTGGAAATTTACAAGGTCCAGGCTTGCGGGGGTGCATTATATGGAGCAGAACTCTGGGGTCACTGCAGGCCCAAGTCCCTATTGCAGATTTAGAACCAATATATTAGGAATCTTTTTAGATTGCCGCGTTGCACTCCCCTAGCTCCTCTCCGTTTGGATCTGGGTTTGATGGAACTGGAGGCAGTCCTATGCCTTAGACCCCTTGTATACTGGCGCCGCTTATGGTCGACACCAGAACTTTATACATATAGAGAAGAACTGTCCGAAGTTTTAGAAATTAGGGGTGCTGTTAGGCTTCCCTGGTTTTCCCATGTCAAACAACTGTTAATTAGCATGGGTCTGGGGGAATGCTGGTTTTGACCCGGAGGTAGCTTGTCCCCAATTCTCAAAAAAACAATTAAAGATCATTTATAAGAATAATAGAATGGCCCTGCTACACTCTTATTCCAATATAGGCAAATCAACCTTAATCTTTTTGGAAATTAAGGACAGTTCTGCCTTTGAAAGGGTCCTCGACCTTATCAAACCTCCAACAGCCAAAACACTCTATTTTCAATTTAGATTTGGAGGTTTGCCTCTGCGATGTTTGACCTCCAAGTGGAAACTGCAAAACGAGGATAGGTGCCACGCTTGCAACCATTCTGAGGAGTCTGAGCTTCATGTCTTTTTTGGATGCCCGGGATACAGTAAAACAAGAAAGAGATGGTTAGCTCAGATCTGCAGAAATCTAGGTAGTAGACGTTGTGTTGAAGCATTCAGGATACTGAAATATGATCTTAACATCCCAATTGTCTAGTCTGTGGGGGTGTTTCTGTGGTGCACAAGAAGGGTCTTTCTTAAAACTCCAAACGCGCTAGCAGATAAGAACTAGCTATTGAATTGCACTAATTTATTACAATGTAATATACCTCCTAATTGATTTAAGCACTCCTGTTTCCTATTTGCGGTCGTGTTTTAGCCTGATCCATTTGGTTTTAAGTGGAAAAAAAAAAGAATAATGCACCATGCACTTTCAATGATTTTTTATTTTTTTTTATGGATCTGTGACATGTTTCTGTGTTGATCACCCACCCTTCCATTCTTCTCCTCCTAAAGAAAAAAAGGGGAGAAAGACTAAAACTCTGATTTTATTTATTTATATAATGCTTTTTTATCTATTTTTTAATCTTTGTAAATGCCACGGGATTTTATTCAAAACTCTTCTTTTTTAAATGACTCCAGCAAATGAGTGTTGTAAAATTTTGCACTTTCTGGGCCATTTTGGCCGTAATAAAGGTACTTGACTTGACTTGACTACCTCCTGACTGAAAAATGGTTAGAATGGTGCAGCAGGTCCAACATCTTTGGTCAGAAGTAGTTTCACGTGAAGCTGATGTGCTGCACCATATTGCCATTGATCATATTGAGGTTGCTGGTCCTGCTGTTAGGTTATGGTAATTTATTTTTTATTTTAAAAACATTATGAACTCTATAACTTGTAACTATCTAAATAGATAAATTAAGTATAAAAGTATTGAGAAGTGTTGCACCTTCTTTTTGTAGATTATCACCATCCATCGCGCAATTACTCACTGTCCCCAAATTCATTATTAGCAAGAAAAGGCCACTTTATTAAGACAGGTGCAAGTAAATATTCTTTCCAAAAACATCTTGCCATTTATCAGATAAAGCAAATCCCCAAACTTAATTTAGCCTGCCTACAAAACCTAAACCCCAACAAAGTTAACCCAACCAAACCCAGAAAGGAACTGACTCCTGTTGAGATCCCCCTCATTTCCTTATGCTGTGTACCCCACCTCCCCCCTTTGAGGATGGACAAACCCGCTCCAGGCTGCCCACCCCCCAGAAAATCTGCCTACCAAGTCTAACAGCTAAGCTAAACTTGTCTTATAGTGGCAAATAGTGTAGGACAGCTCTGGCAAAAACCAAAGCTGACAAACTCAATAACCAAACTGGGACCCATAAAAGGTGAAAAAAGAGGGAAGGGTAGGTGGGACAAAAATGAATGCCTCCGCCTCCCGTCTCCCACGGACACAGTGTCTTTCCCGCCCCGCCAGGCCCCTATAAATAAACTTTCCCGCCCGCGCGCCTCTCTAGCCCGGACCTAATCCCCCGTACCTGGTGGCCTGCTCCATGCGCAAATTAACCCAGGGTAGACCGGCTCATGCCCAGCTCCCCCTGGGTCCCCCTGTGCAATAACTCACTGTCCACAAATTCTTTATTAGCAAGAAAGGTCATTTTATTAAGACAGGTGCAAGTAAATATTCTTTCCAAAAACATCTTGCCATTTGTCAGATAAAGCAAATCCCCAAACTTAATTTAGCCTGATTACAAAACCTAAACCCCAACAAAGTTAACCCAACCAAACCCAGAAAGGAACTGACTCCTGTTGAGATCCCCCTCATTTCCTTTCGCTGAGTACCCCACCTCCCCCCTTTGAGGATGGACAAACCCGCTCCAGGCTGCCCACCCCCCAGAAAATCCGCCAACCAGGAAAACCGAACAGAGTTTTCCTGCCCCACCAAGGAGAACCTTCAAGTCTTCTAGCCTAGAGCACCAGATATTTTCTTTCCAAATCTGTGCAATCAAATCCCGCAATTCCAGTAAATAACGTGCTTGCCCCATTTGAGACAGGTGGACCCCATCCGTACGAAAACGATGCCCCTCAGTACTCTGTATATTAGGGTGAGATAAAACAGTAACCCCCACAGAACAGACGCATAGCTCTATTAAGTTTCTTGTTGCCTTCTCCAAAGCTGCACGGCTTCGTGCTCCTCTCCAATGCAGCCGCGGGATGAATTCTGCCCAAACCACTGTGGTGCTCACCCACTTGTCTTTGATGACAGACAGATCCATTTTCATTAATTTGATCAGAGTCAGGCCAGATAAGTCTACGAGATCGTTCTCTCCAAGGTGAATGACCAGCAAATCCAGAGGGCCCCCCTAGAACACATCAGAGACAAAACTGAGAACAAACCCCCAACGCATTCCCCCTTTTCCATTCCATATCATCTCATGGTTCACACTTGTGAGTCCAAGTGATCTCCCACAAATTTGTTGCTCAGTATAAACAGCAGCCCATTTAACGAAGGAGTGTCCTACTATCCAAGTTGTCCTGTTAAAGTGTGTACGCTTGTCAATCGGACCTAGATAGAGAAACAAATATTAACAAGGGAAACAGAAGCGCAGAAATCATTTCCTCACATACTTTTCACAACATCTGGACTTCCACCTTCCAATCCTGCGTATGGCTGACCAAGACAACCCCAATCTTGCAGCTTCCGTAGCCACTGTAATGCAAAAGGAGTTCGTTCCAAAATGCAGTGGATTCTCACCCAAACTAATGAGCACCTTCCTCAACACCGCCAACAACTGAGCAAAAAAAATCGGTCTCCCCTGTGCATGACAAAATATATACCCAGGTGTGAAAAAAGAAGAAGCCTGAAAACCCTCCCAATTCCCTGACAGGACAACAAATTTCCATACCACTCCTATTCAAGAAAACCCATTTCCCCCTGCCTAATTGGTCAGTCTTAGAAGCCCTCAACCAAATTCGCAGCATGTGCAGCATGTGGCCTTCAACACAAACTTCATTACTGTGTATGCCTACCCCATTCCTTAAACCTAATAACTCAGAGGCCCTAAATGCCCCAAAAAACAACCACAAAAAACATAACCTAAACTTGCCCCACTCAAACTCATCATAGCAGCAAGAGGGCAACTGCAAAAGCATTCTTTGCAGCAACTCAAAAGACACCGGTTTTCGCAACTGTTTGTTACCATCCTGTTCCCTACCCAAGTCCTTAAGAACCTTTCTCACTAACAACCCCCCCACTGGGTCCCTACCCCACCGTAACTGCATATAAAAAGAAATGCCAGCCAATTTGCCAGAAATAGTAGTGTGAGAACGACCTTTATCTATCAGGTGCAAAACGAAATTCAACAAAAACTGTTCCTCATCAATCACCCTCCCATGTGAATGAAACCTGTTACCATAACTCAATAACTCATTCCAGGCTTGTTGATAGCTTCTTCTGGTGGATTCTGCTACTGATTGCTCTACCAACTTGACAATTCTCACTCCCCCCATGCCCAGACGCACTGTGGGATCTGAGTCTTGTTGGGCTCTGCCCCAGGAGCCAGCCTGCGGAATTTCTCCCACTTCAAACGAGACAGAGCGTCTGCTATACAATTATTTACACCAGGAATATGTCTCGCTTTAAAAATAATGTTCAATTGTAGACACTTAAGCATGAAAGCATGTAACAACCGCAACACTTGCAAATCCCTGGCCTTTTGCCTGTTAATCAACTCTACCACCACCAGGTTGTAAACATGGAACAAAACTGTTCTATTCTGGAATTCCTCGCCCCAAACACACAATGCAACCAGGAGCGGAAAAAGCTCCAGAAAGGCGATGCTGTGACCCTGCTGCCGCCAATGCAATGGCCAACTCTCTGTGCACCACCGCCCCTCCCAGAATATGCCAAAGCCTTTAGCACCAGAAGCATCAGTGTATACCTGCACTGGCCAAATCATATCTTCGTCCGCAAAAAACAAAGATACTCCATTAAAGTCCTTGAGAAAGGTGCGCCATATGGACAGATCCACCCTAATTGCTGTTGAAATGCACACTTTATGGTGTGGGAAATAGGCCCCAGACAATGACATTCCAAGCCTCCTACAGAATGTTCTCCCAGCTCTAACCACCCTACAGGCGAAATTCAGGTATCCCAACAATTTCTGCACCTTCTGGAGCTCCAGTTTACGCTCCTCCAACACTGAGGACAAAAAGGCTGAAATGTCCTGAACTTTGTCCGCTGGCAATCTCGCCACCATTTCCAAAGTGTCTATCTCTATCCCCAAAAATGACAGTGTCGTACTAGGACCTTCAGTTTTGTCATGTGCCAAATACACATCAAGCTCCTGAGTCATGTCTTGAAAAATGTGTAGCGCTTTTTGACACTGCCCTGAATTCTGAACACCAGTGAACAAAAAATAATCCAAATAATGACAGATGAGCTCATGACCACTAATGTGGGTAAAATGCGACTGTAAGAAGGTGCTGAATGTTTCAAATAGCGCACAGGATACCAAACACCCCATGGGCAGAACTTTATCCACATAGAACGCTCCCTGGAAGTGCATTCCAAACAAACCAAAGTCAGAAGGAAGGATGGGCAAAAGCCTAAACGCAGACTGTATATCACTTTTGGCCAATTGAGCTGCTCTACCCGCCAATCTCACCAACCTCAATGCATCATCCACCAATGCATAAGAAACACTAGAATCTTCGGGTGCTGTGAAGTCATTAATAGAGGAGCCTTCCGGCCAAGACAGGTGGTGTATCAAACGGAACTCCCCAGCCTTCTTTTTTGGTACCACCCCCAGAGGAGACACAATCAAGTCTTACATTAGACAATGAGCAAAAGGACCAGCAACTCTGCCTGCTTTGACTTCAGCCCATAACTTTTGCTGAACAACCTGAGGGAGTTCTTTGGCAGACTTTAAGTTGTCTGACCACCGGCTCTGACGGGGACCTTGATAACCGATCTTAAATTCATCTTTGAAACCCCAAAACTGTTTATTTGCAGCTTCAGTATCTGGATAAGCTGCCAGCAACTGCTCCAAGACCTCCAACCTAATGGGTGTATGAGCCCTTTGGAACAAACTGAAGTGCCTGGCCTCTCCTCCTCTGCCCCCGTCCTTGATCACCGAAACTCTGGCCTGGAAAACATTGTGCGAGGGGATGTCTGCCTCCAATTTGAGAGCACTAGTGCTTGTATCTACAGAACTGCCAACTGCAAAAATCTCTGTTGATATTCCAACAGGGCCCAAAAACTGCTGGCTGGCCCCTGCCGCTAAACCCCGCCCCTGGCTGGGCGGGACGATATTGAAAGGGCCAGTAAGATACTGGCAACACACTCGCAGTGTGAGTAGTAGCAGGCGGCTGAGAGGGCGCCATCCATTGCAGCCATAACTCCGAGTCCACATCACCCCAGGGTCTATCATTAAACACACTCATGTGAGCTCGAAATTCCTCATCATATGAGAGCCAAGCATTACCCCCAAAGTAGCTCTGATAATATCCATATACTTAAACATGACAACCGCTCTATCCTGGTGTTTTTCACAATATATACTAGCGTATATAAAAAAAGCAGATGTCCAGTTCTAAATCGTTTTAGGGACCCTAGGACGTCTGGCTTACTCCCACTCCTCTTTGACCTGAATGTCACGATGTAACAATTTAAAAACATCAACAAATTTGAGCTGCCAAATTCTGCTCTTGGTCTTGTCTGTCAAATGAGAGCCTTAAGGCATACCAATCCCCATGTAAGGCAATTTTTTGTGTATATTTTTATCCTCTTCTACTGCCTCCTTTTTGTCTGGTTTCCCTTCCTTAGGTCTCTGCCAAACTTGCTCAGTGACACCAGTCTCCTGCACCCCTTCCCGTAAATGCCCTTGATGCCCCAACCCATCCTGAACCTGATCCAAAACCCTATCACCCCCAATACCAATAGACCTGGTAGATTTGTGTGAAGGACCCCCTTGTTGCCAAACAGACCTCCAGTCAGCCTTACCTTTTGGCAACTGCGAAGCTCTCCTGCGAAAATCCAACAGGTCATTGCGTGGTTCAGTGATAGCTGAGGAGTCCTTTGCAATTGCTCGGTCCGCACTTGACATCTGCAAAACACTAAACATACTGGTTTTCCCCGAGGCACCCCTCTTCTCCACCACTGGAGCCAAAACATTTTTTCCATCATCCCCACAGTCCCCATCTCTCACTTCACCTTCCTCCAGGTTATCGCTGTCAACGTCAAATAGCAATGTTTCCCCACAACCATCATAATTTCTACTTCCCCCGGGCATTTCCCCGGCACCAACCCCACCATCATAAAATTGCCATTGCACGTCTGTTAGAGTAGTTGTGTTGCCTGCAGTGGAAAGGAAATCTGCTCCAGATCTCCGTCCCTTTATCAGCCCCCCTGACTGAGCGGCCACTTGCTCAGCCCGCATCTTCCGTTTGCCAGCCGCTTTCTTTTTAGACAAAACTGTGACCTTGCCCCTCAAGCTGCTCAGACCTGACTTCTCCGCCCCCGTAAACACCTGCGAAACCCCCACTGTGCCACCAACCGCCGACGACGACTCACCAACTGCACTCACCCACACCCACTGGCCTCCCAGGGGGTCCTCAATTATCTTCCGCAGGGTGTCACCAGAATGCACTCCTTGGGGACCCAGCACAAAAGCTGGACTGACTGGCTGCTGTGCCGCCCTATATGCTGCATCCCCAGTGTGAACTTTGGGCCCTGGCTCTGTCCGTGTCTGTGGCCATAATGGCAACTTCAAAGCTCCCCCAGGTCCCCTAACCCCAGTCTGCGACACCACCTCTGCACTGGTGGGTGCCTGCCCTGCCCTAACAAAAGATGGGCTCGAAGACCCGCCTCCCTGTGCCAACCGACCCACTGACCCAACCACAGGGGCCTCCGGGGTCACAGCTGCATGATAGCAACTGGGCAATGACGAAGCTGGGCTCAGGAGATAATTCTGCCCATGCACAGTAATCAATTGGGCACCCCCTGGCCACTGCGCACCAGCCTGCGGGACATACTGCTCTGCATAAGCCTCTTGCTGCCTGCTTACAGAGGCCACCGGTACTTCAGCGCTCCTCCCTCGCAGACCTAATTTTCTTGCAGAGCTGCCTCGCCCCGAAATCCGCCTCGCATCCTCGAAACCCACCCCAAAGACCGCCCCCGCCTCCCGCCCACTGCCACATGCTTCCCTGCCACCACGCGAGCAGCAGCACATACCTCCTCGATACCGGGAACCACAGCAGGGGGGGCAAGAGGGTCCAATACCATCGACGCCTCTCCCTTCTCCACTCCTACAGGCATGGCAGCGGAGCAGTCTTTGTCGTCCTCGGGTTGCGGGGACAAACACCCAGCCACTGCCTTCGCCACTCCTCTCGTGGCCTTACGGGAGGAGCACGCTATCTCCACCCAGGTTCCTCCCGGGACTCCGGGCTGGAGAAGGTCGTCTCTGCCCGTGGCGCAGAGCACCCAGATAGCCTCCTGTACCTCTGCTGGTGCCGCCATACCGACACCCCCAAGGACCCCAGTAAGTGCGCAATACAAATATTACAAAAATAAATGCCTCCGCCTCCCGTCTCCCATGGACACAGTGTCTTTCCCGCCCCACCAGGCCCCTATAAATAAACTTTCCCACCCCGCCCGCCTGCCTCTCTAGCCCGGACCTAATCCCCCGCACCTGGTGGCCTGCTCCATGCGCGAATTAACCCAGGGGGGGACCGGCTCGCGCCCAGCTCCCCCTGGGTACCCCCTTTGAAGAGGCAGAGATCACCTGCTACCAAGATCCTGTTTTTGATGCTATATGATTGAAACAAAAATTATAAATCTGTATTCAACGTTATATTGCTTTTTTGAATATGACATATATAATAGGTTGTGATTACATTGTGCTGAAATAACGCTAAACAGGCCGATTATCATTAAGAATTGTATTTTACAGCCCCTGCTCTCCTCTGCCTGGGTATCGTTAGCGCTGCTCTGCTGAATTTGATTGCGCTAGACTGTGCCTGCATTACTTATTTATTTAAAGTGCCTCTATTGCTTGTTTGCATCGTTTATGTATAGGACCTCATTGCCTTGAATACTCAGCATTACCGGATCGTTTATTTCATATTGAGCCCCATTCCTTCTGTGCCCCATTCCTTAAGCGCCTCGCTGCCCACAGCGTAATTAATTATTTATTTCCCCCCAACCAGTTTGCAGTTTCGTTTTTTGCCGCCATTGTTGTTGTTGTTGTGCCCGGAGCCCGCCCTCTCCACCTCGCACCCGCCTCCCAGCTGCTCCTCCCTCCCACTAAGAGGCAAGGCTCTCCCCGCCGATCGAAGCGCTGTGACCGTCCTGACTTCGTCAGAAGCGGTCGCTCCCTACAGCCCCTGCTCTCCTCTGCCTGGGTATCGTTAGCGCTGCTCTGCTGAATTTGATTGCGCTTGACTGTGCCTGCATTACTTATTTATTCAAAGTGCCTCTATTGCTTGCTTGCATCGTTTATGTATAGGGCCTCATTGCCTTGAGTACTCAGCATTACCGGATCGTTTATTTCATATTGAGCCCCATTCCTTCTGTGCCCCATTCCTTAAGCGCCTCGCTGCCCACAGCGTAATTAATTATTTATTTTCCCCCAACCGGTTTGCGGTTTCGTTTTTTGCCGCCATTGTTGTTGTTGTTGTGCCCGGAGCCCGCCCTCTCCACCACGCACCCGCCTCCCAGCTGCTCCTCCCTCCCAGTAAGAGGCAAGGCTCTCCCCGCCGATCGAAGCGCTGTGACCGTCCTGACTTCGTCAGAAGCGGTCACTCCCTACAGCCCCTGCTCTCCTCTGCCTGGGTATCGTTAGCGCTGCTCTGCTGAATTTGATTGCGCTTGACTGTGCCTGCATTACTTATTTATTTAAATTGCCTCTATTGCTTGCTTGCATCGTTTATGTATAGGGCCTCATTGCCTTGAATACTCAGCATTACCGGATCGTTTATTTCATATTGAGCCCCATTCCTTCTGTGCCCCATTCCTTAAGCGCCTCGCTGCCCACAGCGTAATTAATTATTTATTTTCCCCCAACCGGTTTGCGGTTTCGTTTTTTGCCGCCATTGTTGTTGTTGTTGTGCCCGGAGCCTGCCCTCTCCACCACGCACCCGCCTCCCAGCTGCTCCTCCCTCACCCCTCCCCCCTCCACTGCCCACATATGACAGATGCATTCGCGCGCAACGTTCACGCGCAGCGGTCGCGCCCCATGCGTGCCGAAGGTGCGCCAAAGGTAAGCCTGTCTACGCCCGCCCGCGCCTGGCCCGCGCACAGCGCCATAGCCCCTGGCCCCCGCAAACCACACTCCGGCCGCATTAAGTATGACGCAGCCACCCTCCTAGCCCTTAACCCCGGACTCACACCCCAATGCTACGAAGCTGCCCCGGGACGTACCCACGGGCCCTTCGCCTGCCACTCCTGCAAATTTACCAGCGTCAAGACCCTTACCACATCCACTAACCCCAAACACAACTCCGACTCTAACCACCTGAAGTGCATCCTGCTGAATACCCGCTCGGTCCACAGACACGCCACCGAACACTGGGATCTACTCGACGCTATATCACCAGACGTCGCCTTCCTCACTGAAACATGGATGAATGCATCATCAACACCCGACATCGCCATAGCCATCCTGGACAATTACAAGATCATCCAAAAAGACCGCACCATCCAAACAGGAGGAGGCATCGCCATCGTCCATAAGAACACCATCAAAATCACGACCAATTCCGACGATAACCTTACCACCGCCGAACACCTCGACTTCCAGGTCCACACGGACCCCAGAACCACACTCAGAGGCACCCTCATCTACAGACCTCCAGGAACACGTAAACAATTCAGCGAAGACATCACTGACTTCATCAGTCCACATGCCCTCGCCTCTGAGAACTACATTCTACTAGGAGACCTCAACTTCCACCTGGAAAAGAAAAACGACAGCAACACCACCACCCTTCTGGACAACCTGGCCAATCTCGGACTCAAACAACTTGTTGACACCCCCACCCATGTAGCCGGACATACGCTAGACCCAATCTTCACTTCCAGCAAACACATCTCCTTCGATCGCACCACAACTCTCCACTGGACAGACCACAGTTGAGTTCACTTCAACAACAAAACCACCTCGACCCACAACCCCCCACAACCTATTCCCCGAAGAAAAAAGAACAAAATCACCACCGACCAACTCCTCACATCGCTCAACCAAAAACCACCCGCCCTCTCATCGGACCCAAACCAAGCTGCCATCAAATTCAAACAATGGATCATTCACAGCGCTGACGAATTAGCACCCTTGAAAAACCATCACACCAAACAAGACAGCAAAAAGGTCCCCTGGTTCAACGATGACCTTAAGAAATCCAAGAAACTATGCCGTACTCTCGAGAAAACATGGAGAAAAAACCCAACCACCGACAACATGACCACCTTCAAGGCAGCCACCCGCAAACACCACCAGCTGATTCGATCCACCAAGAAATCAGCATTCAAGAGTCGACTCGATAACAATGCCCATAACAGCAAGGAACTTTTCAACATCGTCAAGGAATTTACCAACCCCACCGCAGCCTCAAACAACATCACTCCCTCCCAAGACCTCTGCGATTCGTTATCCTCCTTCTTCTACAACAAAATTGTCGACATACATAACAGCTTCGAAAACAGTTCCAACGAACAATCCTCCCCACGCCCCTCAGAACCTAAACCGCCCTCTAACAATCTCAGCGCCTGGAACCCAATCACCACCGAAGACACCATCCGTCTAATGAATTCCATCCACTCTGGCTCGCCAACCGACCTATGTCCCCACCACATCTTCAACAAAGCAGACTCCATCATCGCACCCCATCTCTGTGATGTTATCAACTGCTCCTTCAACTCTGCTACCTTCCCAGAAATCTGGAAACATGCCGAAGTCAGCGCCCTCCTGAAGAAACCCACAGCAGACCCCTCTGAACTCAAAAACTACCGCCCAATATCCCTCCTCCCATTCCCGGCAAAAGTCATCGAGAAAGCCGTCAATAGCCAACTCGCCGCCTTCCTCGAATCCAACAACTCCCTCGATCCCTCACAGAACGGCTTTCGAGCCAAACACAGCACCGAAACCGCCCTCATCGCAGCCACAGACGACATCTGAACAATACTGGACAACGGAGAAACAGTGGCCCTCATTCTACTCGACCTCTCCGCCGCCTTCGACACAGTCTGTTATAGCACCCTCATACAATGCCTCAACAACATCGGAATACAAGACATTGGACTGGATCATCTCGTTCCTCGCCGGAAGAACCCAGAGAGTACGTCTTCCCCCATTCAAATCAGAGGCTACCAAAGTCATCTGCGGTGTACCACAAGGATCATCACTCAGTCCCACCCTCTACAACGTTTACATGAGTCCACTCGCATCCATAGTGCGTCAACACAATCTTAACATCATCTCCTACGCTGACGACACCCAGCTGATCCTTTCCCTCACCAAAGACCCTAACTCCGCCAAAACCAACCTTCACGAAGGCATGAAAGAAGTAGCCGAATGGATGAAAAACAGTCGCCTAAAACTTAACTCAGACTAAACGGAGGTGCTCATCCTAGGATCATCCCCCTCTGCCTGGGACGACTCATGGTGGCCTTCGGCTCTGGGCACAGCACCCATACCCACAGATCACGCACGCAACCTGGGCTTCATCCTAGATTCCTCACTCTCGATGACCAGACAAGTCAACGCCGTCTCATCCTCCTGCTTCAACGTACTTCGTATGCTCCAAAAAATCTTCTGTTGGATCCCCTCCGAGACAAGAAAGACTGTCACCCACGCACTAGTCACGAGTCGACTGGACTACGGAAACACCCTCTACGCCGGAATTACAGCCAAATTACAGAAAAAACTCCAACGCATCCAAAACGCATCAGCGAGACTCATTTTGGACATCCCTCGCCAAAATCACATTACCGGCCACCTGAAAGACCTCCACTGGCTCCCCGTCAACAAGAGAATAACATTCCGTCTCCTCACCCACGCTAACAAGGCCCTCTACAAACTAGGGCCAGAATGCCTCAACACTCGACTATCCTTTTACACACCCACCCGCCAACTAAGATCCTCCAATCAAGGCCTCGCTGCAGTTCCGCGTATCCAAAGATCCACCATGGGAGGTAGATCCTTCTCCTACTTGGCGGCCAAGACCTGGAACTCACTCCCAACCCACCTCCGCCTTACACAGAACCACATCTCCTTCAGAAAAGAACTTAAAACCTGGCTATTCGATAAATAATGAACACCATCCCCTCAGTTCCACACAACCACAACTGTTTAATTACCCAAACAAGTACCCTGTATGTTATTAATTGACTCAGGCAAGTCTTCAAATGAACGGTCTTACTGACCCTCAAACAGTGCATACAGAGTGTCTAGTCCTAGCTCACTACATCGTGCCACTGCTACGCTTGGCACTACCTTATTAGGTTCCTCATTTCATCACAATGTGAGATTTTGTTCATACACCTTCATCATCTTTGGACGCTTCATACACAACACTCCAGACAGTGCAACCCACTGCAACCAATGGGGCTGGTGCAATGCTTCTCAATACCAAAGAGATGAAAGGGTGGCTGACATCATTGCAGAAAACCCAAGTCATCTCCCCCCACTTGTCTACCTCACAACACAGAGATATCAACTGCAGCTGAGAGGCAAAGTAGTAGTTTGCAGAGTTTGATGCATCAAGACCACCTTCCACTGTACACAGCTGTAGGTTATGCAACACAATCTAATTCCTAAATCCTTCCCACATTAAATGTAAGAGCTGAGTTCACAATTTAAAAAGAATTGCATACACTGTACTTTACACATGATGGAGTTTTTGCAATTGCACTAAACAAAAATATTATTGCAACCAATTTGGTGTATATCAGGGCATATTTCCAATCAGTACTGTAAATGAATTTAAATCTTCAGCCTATCTGGGTTCTGAACAGACTATTATGGTCATGGAGCAACAGATCAGTGTTCTGTATGCCATGGATTTTGAATATTTCACTACTGGCTCACTGAGTATAATTGCATTTCAATATGAATGATGTTGCACTTGTACTAAAACACACTACACATTATGAATCACATTGATAAATATATTTTGCTAATTGATGCACAATCATCCTATAATAAAACAAAATGAAATATGTTGTAAATGTGCATTACTAAGTGAAGCACATTTATAAATGAAGAATATGCACCCAAATACATGAATATATGAAATGCAATGGGATACAGAAGCAGAAAATGCAAAGCACATATCGGCATAATTCCATTGTAGAGCACAGAGTAGCGAATCAAGTTTAGTTAATAAATTGTCCGTAATCCAGAACGGCATATTCTGTATAACATTAAGAAGGTTTTCAATCGTACAGCGTATAGAGTGCCGATAAGCCTAGAAGAGGCAATGAGTTTTTTCCAATGTGATGCCTCATTAACTGCAGAATCATATCTTTAGGAAAGATCTCTTTATGGTCATGTGTATCAGCAAGTACCGTCTATTTAGAATGAATAGTCTAAACTTGGTAGCAGTGACCCATTTAATCTGGAAACCACAATATATCCCATACATCTTATGCACAGGTAAGGGCAATCTATTGTTTGAACAAGTTTAGTAATGTTTAGAATGATCAAATCTACACAGAGAAATATTATCTTCTCAGTCCCCAATCTAGTCAAAACCCCAACTAGCCGTTTTTTTCTGATCCTGCTGGGCAGACTTTCAAACCCAGCAGCAAATAATAAGAGCAGCAGCTGACCTCCACCTCTTGCACAACTACAAAATTGCAAAGCATTTGAAAGGTCTGTTATCTTATGCTCTTGGCGTATAGTTTGTGTGAAATAACCTTAGATTGCATACTTCTGATCAGTGGATTAGAAGGTTTGAAAGGTCTAGGGCCTAGATGTTATGTTATGTTATTCCTACTTATACCGCGCACAGCTGCCCCAGCAAAGGGGCGTCCTGGCGCTTAACAAGGTACACACAACACAACTTAGAAAACCAGAGAAAGGGAACAGCAGGATACAAAAGGTCAGGGCTAGTCGAATAAAATGGTTTTAATGGCACATCTAAACTGCAGAAGATCTTCTAGAGCCCGAATGTGAAGGGGAAGAGAATTCCACCATTTCACCGCTAACACCCGAAAGAAGCAGCCACCGGCTCTACTTTGTAGCGCGGAACAGCTGCCAGGTTTTGGCCCAGAGATCTGAGGGTTCGTGAGGGTACATATGGTACCACCAAGTTCTCCAAAATTTGGGGGCTGAACCCTTGAGGATTTTAAAGGCGAGGCATAATACCTTGAATTTGATCCTCTGGTTCATAGGAAGCCAGTGAAGAGAACGCAGCGTATTAGAAACAGAACAGTGCCTTGGCAGACCTATCACCTCTCTGGCTGCAGCATTTTGAACTCGCTGCAGCCGGGTGAGTTCCGACTGATTAATCCCCGCCAAAAGCGAGCTAGCGTAATCCAGCCGGGACAACACTGACGCCTGAACCACTAGTTGCCTGGTGGGTGCGTCAAAGAATTTCATGATAGGTCTTAAACCTCTAATAATGCCGTAGCCGGAGGCCGCCACCTTCTTGGTATGGCAGATGAAACTAAGGGTCGGATCAAGCCAAACCCCTAAGTTTTTTATCTCCGCTGCTGGAGAAGGGGTCACACCCAATTCAGGAGGCCACCACAGGTCACCCCATAACTCTGCCTACCTGCTGACCACCATAACCTTGGTCTTTTTGCCGTTTAACCGGAGACAGTTGGAATTCATCCAGTTAGCCACTGCCCGTAGTCCATCTCGGAACCTGGCGGCCTCCAAATCAGAGTCCCCACTCAACGTGACTGCCAGCTGCGTATCGTCTGCATATGATACCATCGTCAAGCCCCAGTGCTTGACGACCGCAGCCAGCGGCCTGCGTAGAGGTTGAATAGAGTGGGACTTAACGAGGAACCTTGTGGGACCCCCAGATCCAATGGATAATAGATAGACTGACCGGGTGGGATCGCCACCTTAAAAGACCGTTCGGCCAAGAAAGAACGGAACCAACATAGGGCAGAGTCCGTGACACCCACTTCTTCCAGGCGCTGGAGCAAAATCCTGTGCGAGACAGTGTCGAATGCGGCACTAAGATCTAATAGCAACAGTGCCGCCGTCCGACCCATATCCAGCACAGAACGCAGATGTTCAACCATAGAGAGTAGAGCCGTCTCCGTGCTGTGACCCGCACGAAAACCGTTCTGAGTGGGATCGAGGATGTTAGCCCTAGTGAGATGGTTAGCAAGAATTCCGTTCACGTGGGCCTCGGCAACTTTCGCTGCCCAAGGAAGCAAGGAAATAGGGCGGTAGTTCTCAGGTTTTAAGGGGTCAAGGGTGGCCTTCTTCAAGATAGGTGTAACTACGGCCTGTTTCCACCTAAAAGGAACTACACCTGAAGAGAGAGACAGGTTAATCAAGGACAGCACCGGAGTACGGCATAGCGGTGGCATAATCCTGAGCTGAGCCGGTTTCATCGGGTCTGCAGGAGATCCTGATTTAATTTTGAGGCTCAAGGTGTCAAAGGTGTCAAAGATGAAGGTAATTTTATTTTACCACTTCTTAAATACCGAATTTTACCGATTCGGTATTTAAGAAGTGGTAAAATTGAGGGGGGGATGTAGGTATTACAGAATCGGTAAATACTGAATCGTTAAGATTCGGTATTTACCGATTCTGTAAATACCGATTCGGTAATGCCCATTGATTCCTATGGGCATTGAAGCCCATAGGAATCAATGGGCATTACCGAATCGGTATTTACCGATTCGGTAAATACCGATTCCAGCAAGGGTGCAGGGGGTGTCACTTTGACACCCTCTAGCACCCCAAATACAGGCATGTGTGCCATGTGGCACACAGACATGCCCTAAGGGCATGTCTGTCTGTCACATGGCATAGGTGTGCATGCACACATGTGCATGCACACCTGGATTCGGTATTTTACCACCCAATTGGATTGGGTGGTAAAATACCGAATCTGAAAGGTCTTTGGAACTCAGAAGAGTCCCATCTACATCTAGAAGTTACCGAATCAGTAAAAATACCGATTCAGTATTTTACCGATTCTGTAAATTTACCGAATCGGTAAAATTGGCCCCCTACATCCCAAACACCCATTTACCGGTCGGTAACGGCCAAAATCGGCCGTTACCGGCCGGTAAATGGCCACCTACATCTGGCCCTAGGGTATTTTTTTTCAGTAATGTTTTTAATTGCCATAACTCCAACTATCAGACATTAATCTACAAATCAGTTGAAGGTCTGCTTATTGCTGTGCCCTTTTGGCGATCATTTATTTACTCATGCTTGCTAGTCCTTCACTGAACAGTATTCTTCTCAGGGGTAAAAACCCTTCTCTGGGGCAAAATCCAACACTCTGGTTGAGATCTCCACTTTTGTCCTGTAGATGTGACTTTTACAAGGCACTGACATCTCTGTGATATGCTTGTAAACAGTCAAGCGTCACCTTCTGAGGCTGCCCAATCCTAATATCCCAAAGTGTCTGTAATGAAGCTCATCTAGAACTTAACTTTTGAATACATAGCTGAAACCATAAATAGACAGTGCTCTTCCAATCTCTTGCATCACAATGCCCCTTAGGCATGTGTGGTTAGGCTTTATGGTATCCACTTAATTTCCTGATCCAAAAAACTATGTCATTTGCTAATAGTAATATCCAGGCAGCCTTGCTGCTCTTGTATGATGGTATTATTATGATATTGAACTACAATCAGTACCGGACTGGGAGTAGCAGTCACCGGGCATTCTCCCTGAAGGCCGATAGAGCGGGGGCCATATTTTGCCATGTGTGGTCCGGTTTTGTTACTGGGGGCGGTTTTGCAGCAGGGCTTCAATATCGGCCCACAGCAACAAAAGCAGCTCTGGTGCTTGACACTAGTACCCCCATCGCCCCCCACCAGGTTCTGCGGAATTGTCAGGGCTGATTTCTGGTACCAGTCCATCCGTGACCACAATTACAGTTATTTCCAGATATTTCACAATCCAAGCTTTACCTCCATGAAGCGTTCCCTTACGCATGTTGATTTCTAAATATCTAACATGATTATGCGGAGACACACTATTCTTGGCCTAACAATATATTTTGAAGCAGGTCCTAGGCCCAGCTCTCCCTGTGCTGCTGCATCACTCTTGCTCCGGTCTTCTTCCTTTTCTCCATTTACTGAGTACTTTCTCCTTGCTTTTCCCCCATTTTCACTGTTTACTCCTTGCTTGTCCCTCAGTTTCACTGGTTTCTCCTTGCTTTTTACCGTTCTTTGTTTTTTATGTGCTTCATACTTGCTTTCCCCTAATTTTTCACTGCTTTCTCTTTTCTTTTTCCCTCATTGCATCTCTTGCATGCCATCAATTACTTTCCACCTCCTAACCCCGCCCACCACCTCTCAGCCCTCCTCCTTCTTCCCAGGACCTACTTAATGGAGACCAAAGCATGACCCCCATTGAGCAGGTTCCATGCCCAGCTCTCCCTGTGCTGCTGCCTGGTTTCTATCTTCGTCTTCCTTTCCCCCCGTTTTTGTGAGCCTTCTCCTTGCTTTTCCCATGTCTTTACTGCTTTTTCCTTCCTTCTTTCCGTGTCTATTGTGTGCCTTCTCCTAGCAGTTTCACCATTTTCACTGCTCTCTTCTTGTTTATTCCCCTGCTTTTTCCTCGTTCTCACTGCTTTCTCCTGCTTTCCCCCATGTTTTGTATGCCTTTCCCTTGTTTTTCACTGTGTTCTCCCTGCTTTTCCCCCACATTTTTTGAGTGCCTTATTTTTGCTTTTTCCTTGTTTTTACTACTTTCTTCTTGCTGTTTCACCATTTTTTGTGCTTTGCTCTTGTTTTCCCCTCGTTCTCAGTGATTTTCCTGCTTTTCCCCTGTTTTTGTGTGCCATCTCCTTTTCCCTCATTGCCGCTACCTCATGCCACCTGTTATTTTGGTTGTATGATGGACCAACGCATACCATTGCAAAACATGCCTATGCCAAGCTGGTGTTTCCACGGGAATGTCTTTACCACATATAACCTTTACCACACATGCTTTGCAATGTATTTTGTTGTAAAACATGTATGTTAAACGCCTATGCATGATGAACGTTTTCCTTGACCCCTGCCCTCGGTCCTCATGCTGGTTCCTGGGGTTCCCCCACCCGACCCTTTTTAAAATACCCGACCCCTGCCTATTCCCTAAAAATAGACCCCAGCATGACCCTCACCGCCCCCGCCCTATTTGAAAAATACACAGCCCCTGCCCTAAGCCTTAAATCTAGACCCCAGCGTGACCTCCTCCTGGCCCCCAGCCCTATAAAAAAATACACAGCCTGTGCTATAAGCCCTAAATCTAGACTCCAGTGTGACCCCCTTCTTGCCCCCAGTTGCTTTTTAAAGCCCACCACCAGTCTAAAGGCCACAATCCATCCTAAAAACAATCCTCCTTACCTGAAGAAGATGAGACAAATCTTGTGAGGCGTGGCACAGGTGATCTAGAGGAAGCGGAAGGATCTATTTGCTCCTCAATCAACACCGATTGCCGTGACCCTGCAGGTGCCTTTACCACAGTTACCAGCATATGCCCTCACCTCATACGTTGTTAAAAAATGCATGGTGACGGTTATGCATGGTAACAGTGCATGCAATTTGATGCATGTGTGGTAAAGGCTTTGCATGGAAACAGCCATATTGTAATTGCTGTTTCGCGTTATTTACTGCCTCTGGCCTAACCCCGCCCACAGCCTCCCAGTGCCCCTCCCTTCCAGCACCCTTCCCTCCTTACAGGACCTACAAAATGGAGGCTGCAGCATGACCCCATAGAGCAGGTCCCTGGCCCAGCTCTCCCTCCTTGCTCTTGCTCCTGTCTTCTCCTTACTTTTTCCCCTGTTTTTCGATGCCTTGCCCTTGTTTTTCCTTCGCTCTCGCTGCTTTCTCATTGCTTATCCTCACGTCTTTTGAATGCCTCTCTTTGCCTTTTCCTCGTTCTCAATGCTTTCCCCTGCTTTTTTCTAAATTTTTGGTGTGCCGCCTCCTTGCTTTTCCCTGGTTTTAACTGCTTTTTCCTCGCTTTTCCCTCTGTGTGTGCTTCCTTCTTGCTTTTCCCTCATTTTCACTCCTCTCTCCTAGCATTTTCCAACTTTTTGTGTGTCTTCTCCTTGCTTTTCCATCGTTTTCACTGCTTTCTCCTTATTACCCCCATTTGTTGTGAGCCTTCTCCTTGCTTTTCCCTCATTCTCACTGTTTTCTCCTGCTTTTCACCAGTTTTTTGTGTGCCTTCTCCTAGCTTTTCCCTCATTTTCACTGCTTTCTCATTGATTTTGCACCGTTTTTGGCGCAGCCTCCCCATGCAACTCCGGACCACCTTCTCACTTCCGAAATTCTGAAACGCCCTCAATACCTGCTGGTTCGAATGAGCCTTTGGACCTGCCAGCGCCTGGATACCCTGTAGGGTGATTAGCTGCGCTTTACAAATCCTGATTGATTGATTGATTGACTGATTTACACACATACTTCTATTCCTTTTCTTTATGTGTGTCCCCCCTGCCTTTTTTACTGACATTATTTTAAATAAAATACCAATAGGTATTCTGTCCTTCATATTAGCATTGTCAATTAACTTGACAACTGTCAGAATGACTGTGGCCATTGGCCACCACTTCCTTTTCTCCATGTCAACCATACAAAGGCTGTCAAGCATCATTTTTTGGTCACTGAGGTGCCCATATTAATCTATTTACAGCATTCTCTGAAGAATGTGATACTAACCACATACTTCTTTAGTGTTTCGTGAGTCAGGTTGTAATGCTTTATTGATTTTATTTATTTCTAAGTGTTTTTCTATATCATGTACAACATACACAACCCTACAGTATAAGAGTGATGTACATAGGAGAAGTATGAATACTTAAATACTTTGTATATTTATGTTGCATAATGCTGAGGTTACAGGGTTGACAATTAAGCAGCATGCTTTTTAGGCAGCTCAAGAAATTGTTTCTTGGCCAACAAGCAAGACAGGAACTAAAAGCTGAGGGTTTCCAGACTTTTAGTCTGCCCCTTTGCATAGAGGAAGTCACTTATTGCCAGGACACCGTTGTGAGACCTATCATCAGATGTCTGGAACAATGCAGGTAATTAAAAATCCAGTGGATTCAAGACCAACACCTTTCCTGTTTTCCTTCTTGCTTGCTTCCAGGTAGGTTACAGTTGCAATTATAGATTCACCTCAAGGGGAGAAGCCATTTTCCCCACAATATAACCACCAATAATTGGTGGTACTTTTTGTGCATGTAGGCAGATTAGAGCATAGCAGCCTTCAGTGGAACAAACCAAGCCCATCCCTTACCTTGACCTCTAAGGGAACATTGGAGGTTGACCTCCAATATATCCAGCATGGTCTGCATCTCGCTGGTTCATCAAGGTCAAAGGCTCTCTGCCTTTGACCCAGTCCCTGACATACCCTGGTGTGCAGATGTTCTCCCCTATTCGTTACAGAACTCCACCTCTAAAAGCTGTATCCTGCAGATGCGAGCCAGCCCTCTGCAGCTCAATGAAGCGAATGCACAGTCATCAAAGTCACAGCAGTGACTCCCTCAACTCACAGTTCCAATGTGGGGATGTCTGAACTTCAATGCTGCACCATCTTGTTCACCATCTACTCTGAGGAGGCTAAGAAGCCACTCCTGAGAGGAAAGGAGAATAAGGAAGACAGACATCCCTGCGTAACACCCTCAGTAGGATCCGCTATGGATTAATCTCATATAGTTGAGTCCTGAAGAGAATAAACAAACGGTACAAAAGGGGGTGGTGATGGATGGAGCATCTGAATCAATCAAACACTCACACCCAGTCAAAAGATCTGGGTTTAATCCATCACCGTTCTTTAGCCCACTCTGCCACCCCAGTTCAGACATAACAGAATAAACAAACAACAATTGCTATATAACCTTTTGAAATTAGCTTATCTCACACTCTAAAATCCTGTGTGTGGAATAACTTTTAGAGTAGGGTATCACTCTGCAGGGACATATACTTGGGAATTCAAATTGTTTGCCTACAACATATAATATGAAATGTCGGTCAAAAGTCTAAATCTACTGCGATGTGATAATATATGTATATAAAGCGTAGTCCTTCAGCTATTTTGAGTAATATCAAACACAGTTTATAATATATTTCGAAAACCAAATCAAGTATGTGGTTCAAAGTCTTTAGAAGAAATGGGAGAGTGCCACTCCACAGAAGAAAACATAAGTTCTGTTCAATAGAATCAGTCACGAAACAATACTGCCTTCCAGAACTTTCAAAGTCTACACATACATAGATGGAGGGACTCCAACAACAATCAGTTCCACTGAAGAAATTCTACTGATACCCACGAAGAGGATTTTCCATAGGGGATTGCAGCACAAGTCAGTCTTGAAACTGATGAGACCCAGTAGACAAACAAAATGGCCATTGGGCAGCAAGGTTCACCAGTGTAAGCACCTTGCTTTACCAGAGCTCAAAGAAGGCTGCCACATTCGTATTCATATTCATTCTTGTTTGGAATGTGAATCTTACTATGTCTATGCCATCTTGGTTTGGGAAGGTTACAAAAGGCATTCACCATTTCAGCTTCAATCTTGGAAGTATAGAATGTTACTGCTTTCAATACTAAATTCGTGAAATCAATATTCGACATATAAATGTTTTGGATAGCAAAATGTTAGGAAACAGAAATGTACTTAAAGCCTATATCTATCTACCGTGATTGACCCCTGTGAAGAATTCACACCTACTCTGAACACAAAAATGCATACCGTGGTGAGGCTCACAAGAGGAGCCAACCGAAGGGGCACTGCAAATCTCTCCCAGTGGCTGATCATGGAGGGATGGCGGTGACAGGCGGCAGAAGCCGATGACAAAAGACTGACAATTTGAAATCTCCCTTGGCTAATAAGATGCCCACTCTGAACTGCCCTCTCTGCAGCTACTGCCCAACAAAGCTAAGCACACGTTAGCGATTACTCAATGATTATATCTTGCTTCTTTGTATTGTTTACGTGCCTGAAAAAGTATGGAATCGTTCCATAGTCCCACTCTTTCTGGGAGGGACACCTTGAAATGTGTCACTTTTGAGGAAGGGAATGGGCTGGCCACCCAAATGCAAGTGGCGTCCAAGAAGACATACAGACTGGAAGAGACAGAGGCTCCATGAAGCCAAGACAGTGAGAATATCAAGTGAGAGATTTTACAGTGGCTGCTGGGTGTCTTTTAGTGTGATTAGCTGGAGGTATTGCCCCCAACCACTGCCCCCACCCTTAATCCCCCCTCACACACACACACTAGCCTACATAGTCTTTTCCCTGGGTCCCAGGCGGGCAGCCCAGGCTATAGCTGAAGCTGTGCTCAGATGCGTGCAATTAACATTCTGGGAGATGCGGCCTCCTCGTGATGGCCTGAATTACTCAAAATGTAACTTCGTTGATGAGAGGCGCAGGCTTCGGCGTTTACAAGTCCACTGCCCTAGTTTAAGCGGCTGTCAGAGAGTGGGCATAATTCAGGAACTGTATACTCCACACGATGCAAACATCACGATCCCTCCCCCGCCTGCGGTTGCTTACAGTTCGATCCGGTGCAGTCCATTCCGCGGAAACAGAAAAAGGCACTGAGAGCAATCAATATGTCACAACTGATGAAGGAAGCTACGGCGTTCTGCTCCTGTCTGTCAGACGGGCTTCAACAGTGTGGCCGACGACATTCTGTATCAGTTCTGATAGAAGTCTGATAAACCCTGTCTAAAATGACACCTCACACTCAAAGCTGCTGACAGCAGTGCAGACACACGACCGGTTGACAAAATGCAGGCTCGATGAATCCCACTTTAGACTGAAGGTCTTTTAAGTTTTGACTCTGATAACATGGGGCTTCCGTTTGAGGATTCTTTTTCTCTTTCTTACCTCGAATTAATAAAGGTTAGTTCTGCTTGGGTTGCTCCTTCCTGGCTGTTCCCTCTATGCAGCAGTGAAGCACTTGAGCGAGCAGACATTTTTAGGTCTGACGTTTAGTTTAAATCCTTTCAGTATTTATCTATTTTTTTTTAGATATAAGCGTTTGCAAAAAAAATGCTAAGCAGGCGATGAGCCTCCTTGATATTTAAACAGCTACAAAATAGTGACACATACTTTCACGAGCACAAAATAAAAACAATTCTAATGAAAAACAACTTTCAAAAGGAATACAACAGAACAGTGAAGGTACTTTTTCTAACTGAAACACATTGTAACTCTAAAATCTTCTTGAAAATGTGAGGAACTATGCAATTGGCATCTTGTTTATTGTTCGAAAGTAGTGGGGGATTTTGTTCAGTTGTAATAAGATTTTTACTAGGAACTTAACTGATGTATTTTAGTATCTTTCAGTAACATTGTCAAGTATTGCAGTCTACACTCATTGTGCCTTTACTTGTTCTAAACTTTGTACAAAGTGAATGACACTGACTATGTCGAGTTATGTAGCACAAAGTACAGATGATGCAAAACAGGATATGTATTTTTTCCATGTTTGGTTTAGCAGCTCTTCATATGTAATGTGTGACAGGGCAAAGATTGAAAAAATAAAAAAGCAACAAAACGCAGCTTCTGTGGCTTATGGAGCTGTGCTGTTCCCCTGCCACGGAGATCTGCAAACCTACAGTAAGCCACAGCGTATTACTGGCTGCAACAAGCTCACATATCTCCTATTCCCAGTGCTGGAAGCCCAATCAACTCGAATTGGAAGAAGGCAGCTCCTCAAATAGTGGCTACTATGTTTCCTCCTGTCATTCAGAGTAACTCTAAGTGACAGTAGAGAAATCAATATCCCTGCAGCTGTAAGTCCCACAAAACTCCCAGCTGCAAGAAATAGGACAAGGCTCATTTAAACGTACAGAGGCAAAGTATATAATTTGCAAAATCCTTGCTCTATATTGCCAATGTCAATCAATCAATCAATCATAGCATTTATATAGCGCGCTACTCACACGGAGGGTCTCAAGGCGCTTGCGGAGGGGGGGTCCGCTACTGCTCGAACAGCAAGGTCTTCAGCTGCTTCCTGAAGGCGAGGTGGTCTTGGGTCAGGCGGAGGTGGGTCGGGAGGGAGTTCCACGTCTTGGCGGTGAGGTGGGAGAAGGATCTTCCTCCCGTGGTGGCTCTTCAGATGCGGGGGACGGCGGCAAGGGCGTAGTTGGTTGATCGAAGCTGGCGTGTGGGAGTGTAGAAGTTGAGGCGGCTGTTGAGGTATTTTGGGCCTTGGTTGTGTAGGGCTTTGTGTGCGTGGGTGAGGAGTCGGAACGTGATTCTCTTGTTGACCGGGAGCCAATGCAGGTCTCTCAGGTGTCCGGAGATGTGGCTGTGTCGGGGGATGTCCAGGATGAGTCTTGCTGAGGCGTTCTGGATTCGCTGGAGTCTCTTCTGGAGTCTGGCAGTGGTTCCGGCGTAGAGGGAGTTGCCGTAGTCCAGTCAGCTGGTGACGAGGGCCTGGGTGACCGTCTTCTTGGTCTCGGTGGGGATCCACTGGAAGATCTTACGTAGCATGCGCAGGATGTTGAAGCATGACGAGGAGACGGCGTTGACTTGCCTGGTCATGGAGAGGGAGGAGTCCAGGATGAAGCCTAGGTTGCGTGCGTGGTCTGTTGGTTTGGGTGCGCTGCCCAGATTGTGACAAGATTTTCAACTAGGAATGGTTTCTAAAGATAATGCTATCTTCATAACATGTGTTCTGTCATGTATTGTCTTTACATTTTATATGTTTGTGCAAAAGGAAACGGCATATTAAGACACACAATATTAATGTATGGTGTAGTATACTACACTACTCTTCATCCTTTCATTTTTCTACAGCTCTGCCCCTCATCAATCCATAATGGCCCATCCTATGAACAGCCAGATACTCTATTGTGATGCTGCCTGGGAGCAATACACAAAGGCCAACTGCCAACTAAACCTAGTACTGTGACTCAGGAACAGGCTGCAGGCACCAAATGGTTAGGACAAGAAAATGCCAACTTCCTACAGTGCCATATTCAGAATGCACCAAATGGTTAGGACAAGAAAATGCCAACTTCCTACAGTGCCATATTCAGAATTGTGACTTAAAATCTGACGTTATCATTGAAAATGGTTTTCAATTACAATTCTTCAGATGCCATACATGATACTCCTACCTGCACTTATGCAAAAGTTATCACTTTTTAACTGTAATAGGGTAACCTAATGTTAACCTATTGAAGAAGGACCCCCCTGAAGTAGTGAAAACCACAGTTAGGGGGGTTTCACTACCAGGACATATAAAACTTAAAGGCAATGCACCCAGACCTATGAGCTATTTAAGCCCTACCCTATGGGTGACATATGTATTGAAAAGGAAGGTTTCGGCCTGGCAAAAGATTTACTTAACCGGGTCGAAAGAATGTTCACAACTGTACACACAGGCTGCAATGGCAGGCCTGAGACATGTTTAAAAAGACTACTTATATGGGTGGCACAATCAGTGCTGTAGGACTACTAGTAGCATTCAATTGGCAGGTACCAGTAGTGCCAATTTACTAGAGACTTACAAGTATATTAAATATGCCAATTGGGTATAAGTCAATTTTGTTAGGTTTTAAAGGAGGAAGTGTAAGCACTTTAGCATTGGTTAGCAGTGGTAAAGAGCACAAAGTCAACAAAAACAAGTTATAAAATCAGGAGGGTTAAAGCACAACGTTTTGGCATAACGCTGCAGAGTTGGCCAATTCTCTTAGCATGGATTAATCAAGCCAGCGAACTCCAGACCCAATTAATTTGAGCCCAGAGATATTGGATTTTGTGCCAACCTGTAGTCAGGTGCCCAGCTCTGCCCCTGCCAATGCCTGCCCCAGCAGGGCATGGCCAGACAATATTCCCCCTGAACAGGATAACCCCTGCCCTGACCACACGTGCCTGCCTAGCCTCCACAACTCCCACCAGTCCTCCCACTGGCACTTTTTTCCTGATCAGAGTAGAGACAAAATGTCAAATGATTTTCTTATTAGAAGCTGAAAAAAACTGTACAGAAAAGGGCCTGGTATCATCGGGTCATGCAATTATTTCCCGTTTCAGAGAGAAATCGCTGGAATTTGATACAGAGAATCTGGCGGAAATAACGATTCTCCAAATAGTAGGACAAGAGGATCTTGATTTCATTAAAGATGCAAAGGCTAGCATTATGCTTTAAGTCTTTTAATGCTATTTCCACAGCAGCTTCTTGAAAGAATCCATATCACTTCAACAACCATTCCAGACTCAGAACAAAACACACCATATAAGCCCTTTACCTACAATCTTCTGCCCATTTTAAATCTGTTTCGGCGTTATCCAAAATGCTTGTGCTCCAAAAGCTTACTCTCTTGGACAACTCCATTCCCGCTCCTATATTATTGGGCTCCTTTTTCCAAACCAAGTAATATCAAAGTTAGCATACTTTTGCGTATTCGTCAGTTTCTTTTTTCTTCATTTTCTTTTCACTAAGACAACTTTATCACTCAACAATCCCCCCTTCATCCACATAACTCCTACGGTTGAGGTGGGAGAGAAAATACTAGCCTCTGTGTCTTTAATTGAATATAGATTCTCATGTCATACTATTTGGAGAATCACAATTTTATTACAAAATTGGAAGTTAGCATTAAGCATGTTTAAAGCTTTTTAAAACTGCCCTTGAAACATGCTCCACAGGCCTGAAATAATGATTCACAAACACTCCAGCTCCGGACCAATCAGGTTCTCTCAAAACACCCTCTAACCATGCCCGGACCATATTGCTTTACTAGCCAGAGCACCCCTTACTGAATGGGACACAAAGTTTTCCAAATACACACCTGCCTCTCTCAATACATACTTCAAACATCTCGCTGTTGTCAAAGTCGTCACTGCCCTAAATGGCTTTACATATCAATTGAACAGCTTCTTATCTTCTTCAAGCTTACAACTCAAAACATTATCCTGATAAATTAGCATACAATCTACCACATTTAACTTCTCATTGTTCTCAAATCTTGGCTACAAAGAGTGAATTTGACCAAGTTTTAGTCTGACTCCTCTCAAAACACACTTCATGTGAAGTGTAAACCTTACTACAAATCTCTAAAGCTCTAACATCAGAAACCCTTCTACATGATACCAAATATAGAAGAGTACCCAACTTCATAGTCAACCTCTTAACATGCAAAAACACCAAAGTAACAGCCCAAAGAACCATATATCTGTGTGTCGGTGGTCTTCTTAACTTCATACTCATCATCACACTATACACCAAAAAATATCTCTACCTATCACCTTCACTTCAAGATACTGGCCAGCCCCACTGCCGCCCTCCGAGGAACCCTCATCTACCGACCCACTTGACCCCGCGGACCCTTCGCCAACTCCATCACGGACATTATCTCCCCGCAGGCCATCGCATCCACCAACTACACCCTGCTGGGAGACCTCAACTTCCACCTCGACAATCAACTGGACCCCAACACCACATGCCTCCTGGACAATCTCCACAACATTGGACTCTGCCAGATCGTGACCGAGCCCACGCACTCGGGAGGACACACCCTCGACCCCCTCTTCACTACAGGAAACTCCATTTCCTTCAGCCACACCACCGAACTCCCATGGACCGACCATTGTTGCGTCCACTTCACCTTCAGAACACCCACCATCCACAGACACCAGCACCTGCTTCCACAAAGAAACTGGACCAAAATCACCGAGGACCAGCTCATCTCCTCACTCAACAACTCCACCCCAACCATCGCGGAAAACGACGACCCCAACACCGAAGCCCGAACCCTGCATAGATGGATCTCGGACAGCACCAACACTATAGCCCCCTCAAGAAAAACAACAATACCCGTGCCAAGAAAGCCAGATGGTTTACCACCGAACTTCGTGAGTCCAGGCGCACATGCCGCCACCTCGAAAAGGCCTGGAGAAACACCAAATCCACAGAAGCCCACAACAACTTCAGAGCCGCCACCAACGCTCACCATCAACTCATCAGAGAAACGAGGAAAAAAGCGATTGAAGACAGAATCTCCACCCACGCACACAACAGCAAGGAACTCTTCAGCATCATCAAGGAGTTTGCCCAACCCACCAGTGAGTCTACTGACATCCCTCCCTCACAAGACCTCTGCGGCAAACTCAGCACCTTTTTCCACCACAAATAAGAGCATCTACGACAATTTCGACGAAGACAACCAACACACTGAACCCTCACCAACCACCCCCGACACCCGGAAACCAGCGATTGATGACTGGACAGCCCTCACCACCAAAGACACACTGAAGACAATGAAGTCAATCCACTCAGGGGCCCAAACGGACCCCTGCCCCACCCATCTTCAACAGAGCCACTGACACCATCGCACCCATTCTCTGCCACACCATCAACCGCTCCCTGGCGACCGCCTCGTCCCCCGACGACTGGAAACACAGTGAGGTCAACCCCCTCCTGAAGAAACCCTCAGCGGACCCCACCGACCTCAAAAACTACAGACCCATCTCCCTGCTCTCTTTCCCAGCGAAAGTCATCGAGAAAGCCATCAACAGCCAACTCGCCACATTCATTGAAGAACACAACATCCTCGACTCCTCCCAATCCGGCTTCAGAAAAAACCACAGTACAGAAACCGCCCTCCTCGCCGCAACAGACGACATCCGCACCCTACTGTACAAAGGAGAAACAGTAGCCCTCATCCTCCTAGACCTATCAGCGGTGTTCGGCACAGTCTCCCACCGCACCCTAATACGCAGATTCTACGACGCAGGAATCACGGACAAGGCCCTCGACTGGATCTGCTCCTTCCTCTCCGGCAGGACACAACGGGTCAGACTCCCCCCTTCCCTCTCAGACCCCACACCTACCACCTGTGGAGTCCCCCAGGGCTCCTCCCTCAGCCCGACGCTCTTCAACGTCTACATGGCTCCGCTTGCCCCCATCGTCAGAACCTACGGACTCAACATCGTGTCATACGCAGACGACACCCAGCTCATCCTCTCTCTAGCCAACGAGCCCAACACCGCCAGACGCAACTTTCGGGAAGGCATGGAAGTCGTCGCCAAATGGATGAAAAACAGCTGCCTACAACTAAACACCAACAAAACAGAAGTACTCATCATGGGCCCAGACCCCGACGCCTGGAGCGACACCTGGTGGCCCACCGCCCTCGGAAACCCGCCAACCCCCACAGTCCACGCACACAACCTGGGAATCATCCTGGACTCCAAGCTCAAAATGAACCGCCAGATAAACTCTGTCTCATCTTCCTGCTTCCACACCCTCCGCCTCCTTCGTAAGACCTACAAATGGATCACCCTCGAACACCGAAAGACAGTCACTCAAGCCCTGGTCACCAGCAGACTCGACTATGGCAACGCACTCTACGCCGGAATAAACAAAAACCTCATCCGCAAGCTACAGAACATCCAGAACGCCGCCGCAAGACTGGTCCTCAACCTGCCAAAACACTGCCACATCTCCCAGCACCTGCGCACACTCCACTGGCTCCCCGTCGCGGCGAGTATCACCTTTAAGATGCTCACCCACGCACACAAGGCCCTCCACGGCACCGGACCAGCATACCTGAACAGCCGACTCAAATTCCACCCACCCCAAAGGACCCTACGATCAGCCCAGCTCTCCTACGCCGAGGTCCCCCGCACCAGAAAGACCAGATCGGGAGGCCGCTCCTTCTCCTTCCTCGCGGCCAAAGCATGGAACGCCCTTCCGCTCCACCCCAGACAGACAACATTGCTCCCCATCTTCGCAAGAAACCTCAAAACCTGGCTCTTCGACAGACCCCCTACTTGATGGAATGGAACCTGCACCCCCCCCCGGAACGCTAGCACCTTGAGACCCTTACGGGTGAGTAGTTGCGCTTTAACAAACTCCTGATTGATTGATTGACGATACTACCTGATGCTGGGGCATGTGCTGAGCCACCCAGGGTGTCACACTGAGGCCGACTGTGTACCCTTCACCCTGTTGGGAACACACACGGTCTGCCTGCTGAGGGCTGCAGGTAGGGGTCGGGGATTGCGCACTGATTGACTTCCCCCCTCCGGGAACACTAGAGAAGTGTGACACTTCAGGAGACGAGCTGACGGCGACCATAGTCTGGATCCTGGATGGGCCCTGGACCCTGAGACTGCCTGTAGACCTCGGTGCAGTGTGGTCGCTGGAGGAGGGGAGTCGCGTCTACCCCACTCATTGAGGGCCCGGCCTGCGGTAGGGGCAAAGTCAGAACTTTGGGGAGCTACCATTCTGAGAGATGCCCACGCAGCCGCAGGGTTCTCCCCGTGCCCCAGGGAAATTGGGGAGTGTGGACAGGACACAGTCGAAACTATTGTTCGACCCGAGGAAGTCCAAGACGGGGGAACCCACCCCAGAAGATGGTTTAGGTAAAAAAGAACAAGTCGCAGACGACCCGGGCCAGGATATCTGCAGCCTCTTGGTCAACATGAAAAAAACCTACAAGGCGGGATAACCTCTTTGAGCACCAAGATGGACGCTCTTACATACAGAATGGACCACATGGCCGAAAGATTAGACAAACACGCTGAAAGACTGGATATGTCAGAGCGAAAGCTAACAGAGGCGGAGGAGGCCAAGACCACCCTGGACACAGAGCATAAGCAGCTGGGTAAGGTTTTCCAGATATTGCAGGATCAGACAGAAGACCTGGAGGCTCGCTCCAGGTGCTGTAACCTCCGCATTACGGGCCTGCCCGAAAATACTCCCACTGGGAATATGGAACTCTTTACGGAAAAACTTTTGAAAACACTCCTGGGTGATACCTCCTTTTCCGAGATGTTTGTGGTGGAGAGGGCTCACCGCTCCCTTGGCCCGAGACCGAAGCCTGGGGCACCCCAGACCAATAATAGCAAAATTACTAAATTACAGGGACCGGGATGTGACCCTCCGCTTGCCCTGTGAAAAGCAGCTGCTGAGGTACGAGGGGTCGACAATCTCGCTATTCCAGGACTTTACAGCACTGTTGCAAGAGGCAAGACTTTTGTTTGCCTCCATGAAACGTCAGTTACGCGATCTTGGAGCAGATTACGCTCTGCTGTACCCTGCTGAGTTAAGAGTTAACCGGCAGGGACATTTGTTAATTTTCACTGACCCTAAGGCACTGCAAAAAGCGTTGAAGGACTGGGCAAAGGAACAGCGCACTCACCTGGAAAGACAACTCCTGGCTGAAGCGGCGGGGGGGTCGCTGGATGAGCAGGACTGAACGCTGCTTCCAGACTTTGACTGTTGAGTATTCCTGGTTGTTGTGGGAGAGTGGGGGGCTTCCTCCTGGTGGGTCTGGGTTTCGAGGTAGGGGGTTCTTGTGCACCTGTGTCTGGTCTTTTGGGGCTCCTCCCTGGGCAACAGACCGATTGTTATACCACCGCTACTCGAGGGGTTGAGGGCTTACTTCCACATTTAACTGGGCCCTCCTTTGAGATCCTAATATATGATCTGTCTGGGGGGCCTCCATTCAGGATATAAGTGAGAGTGGTGGCCGCCTGAAGCGGCAATAGCAGTATGGATGTGGGTTGTATTAGCGATAACTTTGAGATTTGGACGCAACCCACAACGTTGCTGTGTGGTGCCCGCCCCTGCTCAGCTCCATTACACTCCAGGTCAGCTGACTCAATCCCTGTTTGGCGGATGGTGGAGTATGTCCTCACTTGGTCATTAATGCCATTCTATTCTGCGAGCTACATCCACCTCGGATTGAATCACACCTGGGATGTGTTTTATTGTTTGGGGCAGGGTGGGATGGTTGTTGGCAGGGAAGGAGGGATGGGATCGCAGCTAAGTTGGGGTCGGGCAGGCATGGGTGGGCAGGGGAGGGGCTTGTATTGTAGAGCGGTTATTTGTTTCTTGCTATTGATCTGCTTTTCAGGTTACTGTATTGCAAAGTTTCGACTACATTGCTTGAACTAATATGCTTCAATTGCTACACAAGTAGGGGGGGAGTTTCTGGTTGGGGGGGGGGGTCCTTGAAGATGTTAACCGTTATATTGGGTTGCGTTACACAGCTTTGACATGGTGTGGTCAGATCACACGACTTCCGACAGATCCGTTAAGACACACCTTTTCGCGACTAACATGCCTCGGACTGATTCTGACTGCACTCCTGACTCAATGGTATTGCTCACCTAGAACGTACGCGGTCTCAATGACCATTGTAAGGTCTGTAAAATCCTTAGCTATCTCTACAGACACAGGGTAGACATTGCCCTCTTGCAAGAGACACACCTACACCCGGACAGCCCATGTTATGCTCCATGGGCCTGGTGGGCAACATTCACTCTCTGGGCTTTACCTCACACGCTAGGGGGTCATGACATGGGTGAACCCGAGGTCACTGGTAACCTTGACACCCCTGGAGACGGATCAGGAAGGCAGATATACCCTCTCCAGATGCCACGGGAAGGGGATGGAACTAGTTATCCTAAATGTCTACGGTCCTAACTTCGACCATCCAGATTTTAAACTAAGCTGGCGGCGTTTATACAGCCATATGCCCGGGATGATGTATTGTGGTGTGGGGATTTCAATTTTACCAGACAACCCACTATTGACAGGTCGGATGGCCGGACAGACAGCCTTCGGCCTCAGCGAGGGTGGTTGAGTCCACAATTTTGGGATATGACATGGAGGACATCTGGCGACACGAACATCCACGAAAGGGTGGCTTTACGCACTACTCTGCACAATACAATATCCACACTAGAATAGTTTATTGGTTTGCCTCCCGACACTTACTTCAGCAGGTACTTGCATGCACTATTCTACCACGCACCTACTCTGACCATTCCCCATTACTAATCTCTCTGATTTCCCCCAAACACACCTTTCCCGGTTCTCATGGCGCTTTCCACCATATTCTCTTCTCGACAGTGCATTTAAGGAGGAATTGGCCCTGTCCATCGAGACATTCTTTGAAGCTAATGTGGGATCAGTGGACTCCTTCCAAACCATCTGGGAGGCCTTTTAGGCGTATATCAGGGGGGTTACTATTTCAAAGCACTCAGGAGTTCTCAAGTCGATACGTGCTCGACTGGCAACACTGGAGCGTAAATTAAAAGAACTAGTATCTGCCAGTGGGATTGAGCAGAATACTGCTCTTGACAATGAGCTAACGCAGATGCTGCGTGAATATCACGAGGAGGCAGACGCCGAGCTAAAGCATCTCAGAAAATATGCCACTGCCAGAACGTACGGCGAGGGAGAGAGACCTGGGAGGGTCCTTGCACAGATTATCAAACAACGAAGTGACATAACAGCTATACCAAATATGTATTTGGCGCAGGGGGGCTCTCCGCTAACGGAGACCCAGGTGGCAGAGAAGTTCAGGGAATATTATGCAGATCCCTATTCCTCACGAGGATCGGTCACGAAGGAACGTATCCTTGACTATCTGTCCCATATTGAACTGGCTGACTAACCTGCATTGCGAGTTCCTAATGCGGCCGATCGAACGAGATGAGATTATTCTGGCTCTCTCAGAGATGAGGGCAGGGAGTGCCCGTGGTAGTGATGGCCTTACCGTCGCCTTTTACAAGGCGTTATAGTACCTTTTACTACAGCACCTTCTTTCATTATTCGAAGACATATGTACCTCAGGAACCATGCCACAGACTATGCGGGAGGCGATTCTGGTTGCCATGCTTAAGCCGGGGAAGCCTCCGGATTATTGTGCGTCTTACAGGCCTTTATCTCTCATGAACATCGATACGAAGATCTTCACGAAGATACTAGCTAATCGTCTTAGCCCTCTAGTCACCACCCTAGTTGCCCCAGAGCAGGCAGGCTTTGTGCCTAGCCGGAACCTGACCTATAACGTAAGAACGGTATTCTCTGCAAAGCAGCACACTCGCCCGCAGGTCCCTGCAATCGCGGTATTCTTGGACATGGAAAAGGCCTTCGACTCCGTCGAATAGCCCTTCATGAGGCATGTCTTGAGCCGCATGGGTGTCGGGTCGGTATTCCTACAATTATTGTCAACGTTATACCACAAACCCGCGGCCCGTATCCGGATTGGTTCTCTGGTCACCAATCCCATACGAATTCACAGGGTCACCAGACAAGGATGCCCCCCTATCTCCAATCCTCTATCCCTGACTGCTGAACCATTAGCTTGTGCCCTGCGGGAATATCATGGACAGAGGGACCTCCGATTCCCTAACTACCGACTCATTGTGTCTATGTATGCTGGCGACACCCTTCTATATGTCAGAGACCCTGAGACCAATCTCTCGCCTGTGCGGCGCGAGGTGGTACTGTTCGGCTCCCTCTCAGGCATCAAAGTTAACTTGGGAAAAGTCCACCATGTCTCCCCTGATGCTTACCATGGTTACCTTTGAACCAGAATATCCTCTACTATGGACTACAGACCCGGTGCAGTATTTGAGCATCCGGCTACATACTGATTCAGAAATTGTTCTGAGGGAAAATTATGGGGTCGCCATCTCCAAATTGCAGGATGACGTCTACAGTTGGATTCGCCTCCCGCTGTCATTGATGGGCAGGGTGTCCTTGATAAAAATGGTCGTACTTTCCCATTTTCTCTTCCTCTTCACATACATCCCTATGGTCCAATCCCCAAAAACTTTTCAACGTCTACAGTCGCTGATGGTCCGCTTGGCATGGGCGGGCAAGCAGCACCGGGTGGCCTGGAAAATATTGACCCTCCCATACGCGTTGGGTGGTCTGAGTTCTCCTGACCTCGAGCTATACTATAGGGTAGCACAGGGCTCCCATGCATATCATTGGATACACGGCCCTACCGATATTCCACACATACGGATAGAAACCATTGTTGCCGGTCCCAAACCGCTACCATCTCTTCTATTTTTGCCCCGCAACAGACACACTGGTATATTAGACTCTCTAACCTCGGAGACCCACGCGTGGCACAGTATACTCGACGCGCTCGCCGGTAACCTATTGTATTCCTCATTGGCTCACCTCGACCTGTGCTACTGGTTGGCGCCATGCAGAGACAGAGGAGTCATTGCGGCACTACGGTCACTGAATGGGCATACCATGGGGGACCTCTTTGCGGACGGTGTCGCCCATACCTTGGGGGACATTGTGGAGGGGGCGGAATCCCCCTCGCCTTTGGCATAATTCCGGCTACACAGGACGAGACATGCTCTCAGGGTACTCCTCGGAGAGGACATGACAGAGCCACCGGAGGTCATTGCCCTGACTGTTGTTGTCAAGGCGCAATTTCCAGCCAAACTGGTGTCTAGACTATACCACACGGCATTGGCCACTAGAGTTGGCGCATACACTAAACCGCGTCTCTCATAGCAGCAAGACCTGCAGACCGAACTGTCAGATGATAAATGGCGATACTACTGCCTGAGCACCAAAAGAATATCCCTTAACGGTCGCCATAGGTTAGTCCACTTTAAATTTATAAATAGGGTCTACTATACCCCGGAGCGAATTCATCGCTATGGCCTTCGCGAGAGTCCACAGTGCGAGCACTGCGGCACACTGGTTGCCGATTTCCTCCATGTTGCGTGGTCCTGCCGTGGGATTACCCGATTCTGGGAGGAGGTTTTTCACGAGGTGAATCGCATATCGGAGATGGAGTTGACCCCGGATCCGCTTTTGGCCATATTGGGCTACTCCAAACCACTTCCTAGGTTGCGCAGGCATCTGGTGGATATGGCCTTCCTCCTGGCTAAACGATGCATTGCCGTCTGCGTGATGCGTGGCCCGACTCCTACACTGGCACAATGGTCAAGAGATATGCTGTTCTGCTGTACACAAACAGAAAATTACAGTGAGCTGCTCCCCCCACGGAACAGACCCAAATACTTTTGGTCCTTCTTATACATTACTAAGAGGAACCCTGACAGCTCCGACACTGATTTCCAGACAGTGACTGTCCCTTCTAACAGAGACCCCGGCAAGTGGCTGACCCCTTATTTGGTCTCGGAGTGCCGTTTCCCCCTCATTTCTTCCTGGCTTGAGAGTTAGCGGAGTTGACGCATGGACTGACGAAGTGCCACAGGGGGGGGGGGGGGGTGTGGGGGGGGGATTGAGTTCAGGTGTTGCCAGTTGTTATAACTTTATCATTGTGACAAGGTATCATTGAGATGTGATGACGTAGAATTACTGCATATCGGGGATGTGTATATGCCCGTACTAATGTCTGTGTAACGCTGTTCCTGCTTTGGGTTACTACGATGAAAAATTACCAATAAACATATTTTTTTTAAAACAAAAAAACCTGCAAATACATTTGACTTCCTCAACTCATAGGGATGGTAAAATATGCATCCTTCCAATCCAGTTTCACTAACCAGCCCTAGCCCTTTGTGTCCTCACTTGTCTCACTTGCTGACTTGTCTCCAAGTTTAGTACTAATGGCCTTGCGCCCTCAGCAATAAGGCCTTAATTTGCATTCCCTAAGAAACAAATTGCCCTATTACTCCAACCACTCAATAGTTTAGCATCCACTGAAATCTTCCTCAAATGTCCCTCGTCTGTCACATCAAGAATCCTAGCCAGTGGCCTGAGCATATCCAACAACATGTCCTGACTTTGCTTCAAGGACCTCTCTAGACCCTTCCTGGGGTCTCTTCCCAACTTGAATAGTAGAGAAATTAAATTTGGATCTGAACTGAGTGTATAACATACCTTTTCCCTTATCACAGGCCTGAGCATTCTACTCTCATCACAGCCGGTACTTCTTTATCTAAACTATTTCTAATCCAGTTCTTTATATATCTGCCTTCATGTTCCAAAGCCATCACTCCATGCAATGTGGATGCCTAATGTTAAATGGCGAAAGCATTTCCTCCCGTACCAGTGTCATATTAATTTTCTTAGATGTTGAAGACTTGTCCAATTCCTCGTCATCATCTCCTAAGACATTGTCATCATTTTGTAGATCTAAAATGTATTCAGCAAACACCTCCTCTTTCTTATACTTGACAGCCCTTTCCATATTCTCTTCTCATCCTCCACTAGAGGTATCTCCTTGTGTGCCGCTAAGGGCACCTCTCATTGTTGTGCTGTACAAACCACCTTTCTCCTGTTTGCCACTTAGGGCTTCCTTATCCTGGTGATCTTCAATGACCACTGTCTCTGTACGTAAGTTAAAGTTAATTTTTTTGTTTTCTTGGCACTGGAACCTTCTCCAAATGTTTCATTTTTCTAAGGCACTAACCCCTCTTGTTTTTTTATTTCTTGATCTGTTTTTTAAACTAGAGGGTGACAAGATCGCCACCACCCTCTTTTGCAAACCAAATGACAGGAACAGTCTTCTGCTTTTTAGTAGGCATCACCCTAGGGTCCTGAGACAAAAATGACCACACATACTAATTGCAACACTTCTAATTACGTTTATATACTGGGTTGCCTGTGTGGTTTTCTTTACATAGGAATGACTTCAAGGCCGGTTAAAGTCCAGATTATGGAATATAGAAGCAATTTCAAATGCTAGAAAACTAATACAACAATGACTACACACTTCAAACAGGCAAAACACCCTCCTGACTCTTTCAAATGGGGCGTACTAGAAACGCACCTGGGGATGCCCAAAAATTCTCTGTTCCGTTTAGAACAACGTTGGGTTCTACGCCTAGCCACCGATAAGGGAGGGCTTAATGAAAATATCCAGTAGATCCAATTGATCAGACTCACTACCTGGGCTTATACCTTATGCGTCAAACTGCTTTCTCACTCCCAGTAATACACCTAAGAGATACCCACAACATACAGTGGATTTCATTGTAATCTTCTTTGACCTTAACAGTAATACACCTCATGACTATATTAAGAGAGAGCCCCCACATACTGGATTTCATTGTAATCTCCTTTGACCTTTATTGAGATGTACCAACATAAGACCAGGAAGAATTTGCTACTATAGACACTTGAATTATTGATTCCAGCTTATACCATGCATGACCACATCAGCATTAACACATCAGAGTAATTCAGTCACCTTCTGAACATGACTATGGCATTGGTTCATTCATTTCCGATTTTTCTAGAAATCTAGCACTTTGAAGGGTGTAACAACTACATAATGAGGTGTTGAATGTGGCGCCCATGGTTACTGCTGGCCTGTAGTATGACGCTCTCATCACACAAGGGAAACCAAGTTGTGTAGCTTGAGTGCAAACCTTTTTTAGACCCTTGTTGGCAGGTATACAGTTTTGAGAAGTTTGAGGTTTGCACTCAAGCTACACAACTTGCTTTTTCCGGAAACACTGGAAGTACCAACCCCTGCCACTCGACCAGCCAGAGGTACCTTAAATCGAGCCACAACGTACTCAGCACTAACCGGACCGGCAGAGTGAGGGGTAGGACATTTGCCGACCCGTCTTCTACAGAACTGTAAGTTATGCTAAGGCAATCTCCCTGAGTGATTCGAGTCATGTATTTTCCTGGGGTTTCCGAAGGGTTCCTTTCCGATTCTGTAGTAAGCAGGCTGGTTCTATGTGGCTTTTAAATTAGCACAGACACTTCCCAGCACACCTGTCTGCCTCCCGAACGGGTGTTTGGATTAGCGTCTACATTTTAATCACCGCAATATAATTATGTAGCACTTGCTCAGCGTGGACTGAATGTTTGGGACACTGCCTGGTTAATGTTTCGTATCCTGCGACGTGCGCCGGGTGTAGATCTGACTTCAACCTTGGTTGATGTCGGAGTAGCTACCGGCTGGCGCTGGCGGGAGTCGGACTGCGCAGCCCGCATTGTTCAGAGACAGAAAGGACACATTGAGTCTCCCTTAGAAGTGCCCATTTCTAAGCATGATGAGACACAACCAAGGAGCTCTATGTTGTGGCCTCCACCTCTTTGTTGTAGACTCTGCCTACAGGTCACTGTACCTGCTCGTGCATATTTCAATTCTCTATCTCTTCTTCATTCATTAGGACACTACACCTTAGTCTTTACACCTGTTGGTACTGATGTTGTGCATTTCTGACCCAAATCGGGCGATTTCTACGACTGTGCCATTAGCACGACAATGCTCCTCGTAGCTGCTGCTTTTTAATGTGTTGCTTTTATGTTCTTAACGTATCGAGCCGCCACAAGACTCATTCCACCATTCACCTGCGTTCGGCATGCGTGTAATGCACCTTGGATACTAAATGGTGCACAAACTACCTTTTGCTTCTCATATAACCAGAGTATTCTAACATGATACAATAATGGTTTTTTTATTCTGTTTTTTTTGCAGGTTATGTTGTAGGTCTACAGGTACCACTTTTTAGGGTGCTGTGGGGGTGGTCATTACCACACTGCACTTAGTCATTGACCACCACCAAAAAGTGTAGGTAAATCTAAGTTTGGTCCTGATGAATTGCCATCTAATTGATAAAAGGCAAGAAACATGTTGACCCATGTCATAAGCGTATAAGCTCACGACCTTAGAGTGAATATACGCGTCTTCTTTTTTGTTTCAATCAGTGTGGTGCTCACAATTCATTAAAATTATTTTGAGTGGACTACCAGATCCTGTTTTAAATTTCACATTCCTACACATCATTATCACCTGCACTGATCTAGGGCCCTCACACACACTACACCCTACGGCATAAGGAATAAAGATCTCCCCCAAGAAGGCCCCATCTCGGGTGCCGATCGGATATTGCAGCGCCGACTGATAAGGAGCAGACCCGATGATGCAGCAAGGCACCTAGCTGGCTGAGTGTGTGAGGGTCTTTTTCCGAAAGGAGAAGACTCTTCTCCTTACTATTGGCTTTACTCTACCATTATCGGAATTTTTCATTGCCAAGGTGGAGCGTATTCATAATTCCCTGAGCTCCTTGACTACGGCGAACAAACCCCAGTCAGGATCAATACCGTGCTTGGAGGATACATCTTTTTCGTCGGTGAAGCTTACGGATTGGCAGCTGTTTGATGATGTTTCTTTTCTTTCTTGCTTGAACAATGTCAGATCAGGCTCACCCCGAGATCCTTTGCCTACCAAAGTTCTGAAGCTATTGGATCTGAGCTCTCGTCATGTAATCATGAACCTTCTTAATGCATCGTTAGCTGAGTCTTGTGTCCCACAGGAATGGAAACACGCGATGGTTGTTCCCCTCCTAAAAAAGGCTGGGGCGGACGTTTCCAACTTGTCCAATTTTAGACCTATTTCCCTGTTGGTCATGTTTTCTAAAATCCTGAAAAGGCACGCTAATATCCAGTTAAGCCATTTTGTTGAGAGTTTAGGGTTTCTCCATCCATCCCAATCAGGCTTTCGAGCACACTATTCCACCGAGACCACGCTCCTTGGAGTGACGGAGAGTTTGCGGCACGGTATCGATTGCGGCGAAACATCTGCACTCATCCTTTTGGATCTGAGTGCTGCGTTCGATACCGTGTCCCATTCTATTCTTTTGGCAACTCTCCTGGCCTGGATCGCCTCCTTTTTGAGCGGGCGTACCTTCCAGGTCTTTTCTGCGAAAGCTGTATCTGCAGTCTGTTCATCGGCGTACGGTGTCCCCCAGGGGTCTATACTTAGTCCTCTTTTATTCAAAATCTATGTTAGACCCCTGGCCACTATTGTGGAGGACGCTGGGCTGACGCTATTTTCTTACGCCAATGATACCCAAATTGTTTTCTCCCTTTCTAATAGTGACTGCAACAAGACTTCTGCCTTGAAGCTTGGCCTGTCTCGTGTGGCTGAGTGGATGCAGAGCAATTTCCTTAAACTCAATGGGGACAAGACCGAGGTAGTGATACTGGGAAAGAATAAAGATCTTTGGGGTCCCCAGCATTGGCCCAGTGACAAGGGGCCTACCCCCCAGCCTGTCGCCGTAGTTCGTAACCTTGGCTTTCTCATTGATGACAAGCTCTCAATGAGGCAGCAGGCCACTAAGGTGGCCTCCATCTGTTTTGCCATTCTGAGATGGCTCCAAAAGATGTTGTGGATGCTGCCCCCTTCTACTCAAAGAACTGTAGTCCAGGCGTTGGTGGTATCCCGCCTAGACTATGGAAATGTTCTCTATCTCGGAGCTGACTCTTCAACTATTAACAAACTGCAAGTTGTACAAAACTGCTCGACTTCTCCGCAATGTTCCGAGGAGAACATCGGCCTCGCATGCACTACATGACTTGCATTGGCTCAGGATCCCAAGCCGTGTCAAGTTTAAAGCCATGTGTCATCTTTTTAAGATTAGACAAGGCTCGGCCCCAAAATATCTACAGAGCCTAGTACAACCGTATAAGCCAAGTCGCACTTTGAGATCTTTAATGAATGGTGACTTTACTATTCCAAGATTTAAACTTGTAAAGATGGGTGGTCGGTCCTTTTCCCATCTAGGTCCAAAATTTTGGAAAGCCTTACCCACGGTTTTAAAATCTGAAACAAACTTGTTTTGTTTCCGCAAAGGACTCAAAACTCTGTTTTTCAATCAATGAGATGTCGTTATCAGCTAGTTTCACTATGCCTATCCTTTTTTCCTTCTTGAGTCCGTCCCTGGCGCCGGGAAACCCACTGCGGGTAGCTGTTGCGCGTTACAAATTTGAATAAATAAATAAAATAAAAATAAATGTAGAGCCCCTGATCATATACAACCACCTGCTTCACATAATAGGAACTGCATCCCATTATTGTAGAGACTTACCTCTCTTAACCTGTTCTTCATCAGCAACATTCCATCTCACATCCTCTGATGAGCCCTTAGTAATTTCTTCATTCATGAAACTACTTATCTTGTCCCTCATGGCAGAGCTCATCTCACTCGGAATATACCTTCTCAAAATCTCACAACATCTTTGGGAAATATAGGCTCACTTTTCCCTTCATCCGACATTTAACACTTCCACACTACCTTCAGTAATTCTAAAATTCCAAATAAATTCACTTTAGAGTAGCTAAGATTGCCCCTCCTCTGAAGTGCAAAATCTTTTAATTCAGTTATTTTGAAAAGCTCATTGCGTTCCAAGGACTCCTCATGTCGAAGCACTGGACGCCAACATGACTCCATTCATTTTTATAGTTTGTTGCCCAAACTAAGATGGCTGCCCAAATCTTGTGTGATTTAGTGCTAGACTAACTCATTGCCTTGTTTCTAAAGGCCATTAGAGTTTCCACATAAACGCTTGGCTTTAGTATGCTGGTTGGTCAAACCTCCGCACTTGTTTCTGCAGGTGATTGGGGTTTGTACACAAGTGTGTGCTGTCATGTTTGTTTCTACAGGTGATAGAAGCCAAAAGTGTCTACTGGTACAATCCTTATAAAATTGGAAGTCTTCTTTCGTTAAAAACAGGCAGATTTAACCCTGTATTACAGCCAAACCTACCAAAGCCTATTATTTAAACACTACGCTGCCAATACATTGTAAAGGTATCAATTTTACAACTTAGTACACATTGACTGTTGTACGACTCCTATTTGATATTCCAACTATTACTGTACTATTCACTCGCTTCTACAAATTGGAAGCCTCAATCCAAATTAATCAGACTTAAAATATATACCCACTTAGAAAAAAGATTATTTAAATGTGCAGGAACAGTATTTAAAAGAGGGAGAAGATTCGAATTTAGGGGCTTGTATAGTGTGCTTTGTTCTCATTCTGGAATGGTTGCTATGGTGATGTTTATTTTGAAAAGGAGCTGCTGTGGGAGTAGTATTAAAAGACTTTATACATAATCCTACCCTCTGATCCTGTAATGAAATCACAGGTTCCAGTCTGCCAGTGTCCCCAAACCAAATGTGTTAGGCATGTTAAAATTGTGCAGATTTTGTTGTTGTTGCCTAACACAGTATATTTCCAAAAAACGTTGTTGACTTTTGCCCACTCTTCCAAAAATGTCCTTGTCCACCGCATCTTCTTAATGGCCCTCCCACATTCAGAACCTTAGGGTCGGGCCTGTGCACACCTTATATGGCCGGGATGCCCGCCACCCCCTCCCAACACCAATTCCCCAAGGGGAGGAGACAGACACAGGTATGAGCTTTTGGAAAGCGGGGGGGAGTTACCCCCCCGGCCGTATTTATTAAAATATGAAACAAAATTTAAAAACATTAAATTAAAACGTTTCATGAATTATGTACAATTTTACTTTTATTACATTTTGGTGAAGACATGTTCTTTGGCTAACCTTAACAGATCTCTAATACAAAGGTTTCCTAGCCGAGTCTAGCATCCTGAAAATGCATACATTCTAAATTAAAATTGTACATCCTAGCATTAAGGGCCAACGGCAAGGTCTTAACCGGTGTCAGATCCCTACTACCAAACTCCCGCCCTCACGGTGTGAGTGGTGCATGCGCAGAGGACTTTACCCTCGTTGCCAACTGTAACTTCCCTTGTCGTGGGGGCCCCCTTTCACTCGACGCCATCTTAAAGGTCGTCCGAGTTCCCGTGTGAGGTATCTGAAGGAAGGACAGCGAGGACTCCCCCCCTTCCCCACACTCTTTTCCGCCGGAGCGGATATCCGGCCCCCGGGAAATTCGTAGGAGGGGCACCTAGCCGTCTCCCCCCTGGGAGGGGCCTATGGCCGTCTCCCCCTAGGCGACCAATCCGTAGTGGGTGCCGCCTCCCCGTGGGAGGGGCCAATGGCCACCTCCCCCCGGGCGCTCCCATCCATTCTGGGTGGCGCCCCCCTCTAGGGACCTTGAAATTACTGCTCACCGATCATGGCCTTACCACCCGACCAAAAATAAATACGACAGTTGTTTTACCTACTATGGAAAGAAAAATTCGCCTAATCTGACACAGCTTGACGATTCATCAACCTTTCATTTCTACAAAGGGAAAAAGGTCCTGAAGTAGAAGACAATTTCATTATGCGATACACTTCTTTACTTTTCTACAAAGGAAAAAGGCCTATACACATTTCTTCAATCTCAAGGCATACATAAATGCTGAAAAAACGTGACTGCATCTCTTTAATACAATCGGATCTCATCAACAATAACTTAATTCAAACAAACATTGCAAGAGGGGCTGGTGGGTGGGTCAAAATTGCCGCTTGTTCCGTCGAGGGCTCACGAGCAACGAGGGTGCAGCCTTCAGAGCACTGGAACAAGAGGACGCTTCTTTGGATTCCCGCTCTATTTATCCGTCTGCGGGAGGGCGGGGACCCTCCTCAGGTACGCCCCTGGGCGCGGTCTTCCGGGCGGGTGTCTAGGACAACCCCTTCTGGGCGGTAAGGGCATGCTCCGGCTACGCCGCTTTGGGCATACCAGCCGGACCACACTCCCCACCCAAAATGGTTTCCCGGGGGGATCGGGGCACCCATCCATGCGTTCGGGGGGACCGAGTGGTCTTCCCTTTCCATATGGCCGGGATGCCCGCCACCCCCTCCCAACACCAATTCCCCAAGGGGAGGAGACAGACACAGGTTTGAGCTTTTGGAAGGCGGGGGGGAGTTACCCCCCCGGCCGTATTTATTAATATATGAAACAAAATTTAAAACATTAAATTAAAACGTTACATGAATTATGTACAATTTTACTTTTATTACATTTTGATGAAGACATGTTCTTTGGCTAACCTTAACAGATCTCTAATACAAAGGTTTCCTAGCCGAGTCTAGCATCCTGAAAATGCATACATTCTAAATTAAAATTGTACATCCTAGCATTAAGGGCCAACGGCAAGGTCTTAACCGGTGTCCGATCCCTACTACCAAACTCCCGCCCTCACGGTGTGAGTGGCGCATGCGCAGAGGACTTTACCCTCGTTGCCAACTGTAACTTCCCTTGTCGTGGGGGCCCCGTTTCCACTCGACGCCATCTTAAAGGTCGTCCGAGTTCCCGTGTGAGGTATCTGTAGGAAGGACAGCGTGGACTCCCCCCCTTCCCCACACTCTCTTCCCCCGGAGCGGATATCCGGCCCCCAGGAAATTCGTAGGAGGGGCATCTAGCCGTCTCCCCCCTGGGAGGGGCCTGTGGCCGTCTCCCCCTAGGCGACCCATCCGTAGTGGGTGCCGCCTCCCCGTGTGAGGGGCCAATGGCCGCCTCCCCCCGGGTGCTCCCATCCATTCTGGGTGGCGCCCCCCTCTAGGGACCTTGAAATTACTGCTCACCAATATGACCTTACCGCCACAGGCCGGATAGCTGACCGACTATCTGGCCCCCCACACCTCCTAAAGGTCATGCCTCCTCAAACCCCTTAGCCATGCTATGAAGTCTCCTATGAGTAAATCATTCCCCGCCCTGGACAGGTGAACCCCATCATTCAAATAAAAGTGATCACCCCGAATACACCCATAGGGAATGCTATGCAACTGCGCGGAGCGAAACAATTTCCCAACTTTATATTTGACCCTCTTTACCGAGTGGTTCAACGCTGACACAGAGAAACCCCCCCGCCAAACTTTCCTGGGGATCATGTGGGACCAGGCGATTGTGCACCCCGGCAGCCTCTTAGCCAACCAGCTAACTGCCGACAAAATGTGTTCCAATAACACTCGTCGTCCCAGTATTACTAAGTCATTGCCCCCCAAGTGTACTATGACTATAGATGGCGGTGACCTTTGCCGCCCTAAAAGACCCTCCACAAACGATTGAAATTGGTCAAAACAGAGGCCACCCTTCCCATGGAAGGTCACTCTGTCCCCGTATTCCCCAGATGCGTGAGTCGCGTCACCTGCCATGAATACGTCCCCGGCGCGCCTCACGTATGAGTGGCCCACGACCCATACCACTTGCTCTCCAGTCGGTGATCCTCGACCGCTGGTCCCCTGGTGATGGGTTGACTCCAAATTCCGCCCCGCGTCACAGGCTTGCGAAACTGTAATTCAAACAAAAGACAACAAGCGTGAGTGCATTTCATCAGTCTTTTACAACATGTGCAATCGCACATACCTTTTGAAGCAGTTCGAGAACCAACGGCCTAGCTGTTTCACTTCTTCCGCACCCAGACCCCGGGCCGTAGCCTCAGTAGCGGCCCCTATTCGAAATGAGTGGGTCCCAAAATCGCACGGGTCCATGCCCGCCGCAGCGATTGTAAGTGCTAGCACCTTCTGAAACTGAAATCTCGTCAGAGGGGTGCCATCCCTGTGCCTAAGCAGGCTCCCCCCCCATGTCGCCGACCTCTGTGCCAAATATTCCTCTAAACACTTTATCGGACAAGTGGGGTACCCTTGAGTGCGCTGTACAACAACACTATCTCCCATAGCTCCCTGGTCTGTCTTGGACCTGGCTATCGAGATTAGCATCGAATCACCCCGTATTTGTACGTGATCCCTGCATAAGCCTCCCTCCATATCTTTCTTGTTCCTCGCCACGAGTTCGCTTACCCGCATGGCCCCATGAAATGCCAAGGCGAAAGCTGCCCGAAACAGAACTGCTTCGGAAGGGGAGGAGCATGTCTCATCCAGCTTTGCTAAAAGCCGAGACAATCTCTCTAAACCAATCGGACGCCTCGTATCTTGTCTGCGACCCTCCAGGCGTTGCCAACCGCGGAGCGCCTTCCTGACTAAAAAGGAACCCGTCGGGTCCCTTATGCCGTGGAGCTGTGCCATGAATGAAACGGCCGCCCTATGTCTGTTGGCAGTTGCAGCTGATCTGCCTTCTCTATGTAGCACTACCAAGAACCCCAGGAAGGATTCCTCCTGTCCCCAGCTATGTCTCCCTGCCGGGCCTAAAAAGGTGCAGTAGGAACGAAACGCTCCCTCATAAGCCTTCCTCGTCCTGGGCGCTAAGCTGGCTGCCAAGAGGTCTTGTAATCCGGGGCACCGATCAGCCATAGTGCTTCGGGGAATGGTGCCGCTACTAGGTCCGCTGTGGGTAGATAGCCCCTGAAAGCCTGCATGTGTGAACGAGAGAGTGCATCAGCTGCATTATTCAGTACACCCGGCACATGTTTTGCCCTGAATTGTACATTCAATCTCATGCAACGTAAAACAATTTCTTTTAACAGTCTCAAGATCCACTTGCAGCGGGCTGCCTGCTGATTAATGCACTCAACCACAGTCATATTGTCGGACCAAAACACTACTGAGCGGTCCCGAAAAATCGTCTGGCCATGCCAACAGAGCAACCCAAATGGGAAACAGCTCCAAGAACCCAATGTTACCTGTCAGGCCGCTGGAGTGCCACCACTTCGGCCATACTTGCGCCGACCATCGATTACCAAAGATGGCGCCAAATCCCACGCTCCCGGCTGAATCGGTCCACAAACCCAGCTCGTACGACGATGCTGGCGGTTTGTTCCACACTACTCGACCGTTGAAGTCCGCCAGAAATGCCAACCAAATGCGCATATCCTGGCGAACCTCTGCTGACAGTCTCGTGCGGTGGTGTCCCTCCTTGAGGACGACCATAGCTTGTGCAATAGAGCGTGAGAAGGGGCGGGCCATCGGTATTACTCTCAAGGCAAAGTTAAGCTGACCCACTGTTTGTTGTAACTGGTGCAGGGTCACTTTTTCTTTGCCCAGGCATTGTGTTAAGGAAGCCCTGAACTTGGCCACCTTCTCCATTGGCAAACGGAAGCATCCTTCCACTGAATCGAGCTCAATTCCCAGAAACTCCAGAGAAGTAGATGGCCCCACCGTCTTACCTGTTGCCAATGGGACTCCGAACTCCTGCATGAGGATGCAGAAGTCCTGCAGCGCCTGTGCACATCTCGCATTGCCGGCCGGCCCTAAAAACAGGAAGTCATCTAGATAGTGCATCACTTGTCTATGCCCTGCGGCCTTGGTGAATGCCCACTCTAAGAAGCAGCTGAACATCTCAAAATAAGCACAAGAAATTGAGCAACCCATGGGCATGCATTTATCCATGTAATAACTTCCTTGGAACGTAAAACCTAGCAAGCGCTGGTCCCGCGGGTGTACCGGGAGCAACCTGAATGCCGATTCGATGTCCTATTTGCAGTAGTGTGGCTCACTGGTTAGAGGCGGCAGACCTGAGAGCAGAGGACGGCCCGGGACCAGGGTTCGATTCCCGACGCGGCAGGTTTCTGGACCAGGGTCAGCGGACTCGATAATTCTCTCGCCTCGGTGCCCACTCTGATCAGCGATCACACTCGGCAACTCTGGGCATAAGCTTGCCTCATCTGCACTAACGGCCCCACCAGACCGCCGGGGATGCCTGGTCTCACCCTGGAGATACCCATTAAGGGACCATCTCTCAGGGAAGCCAGGAAGGGTTTCGCAGCGGTCGAAGCACGGAGATACTCCTCCGGGAGTCGATCCTAGCGCTATATAAACTTGCAATTAATTAATCAATTAATTATTTCGCCATCAGAGCACCGGGGCCCAGGTGATTCAATAGGGCAACGGCATCGTCGAACGATGCGTACCGAACTGAACAGACATCCGGATCAACGGCTTCATTCACCGAGGCGCCCCTCGGGCCGACAGATTGTGAATGAGTCTATCCTCCCCTGGGTCTTTCTTCGGAACCACTCCCAGAGGTGAACACACGAAGTCCGCCACCGGCGGGCATGAAAAAGGCCCCGCTACCCGCCCCAAGCTGACTTCCTTGGAGATTTTCCTAGCTGCCACAGCTGGGTTGTGTTGGACAGATTGCTGATTTTTACAAAAGGAGCTCCCCCGAAAATCCCCCGCCGGGATGTTGAAGCCATATAGGAAACCGTTCCTCAGAATCCCGGCGGATACATGATCAGGGTATTTGTTCAACCAGGGAGTCAAAGCCATGATGTCGATGGGAGAAGATGATTGCTTCCCAAGCATCACCTCACTCTTGCTTGGACCCCCCCTTTCCTCCCGAACCACCGCTCTTGGATCTACAGCTACTCTCCGGGTGTGAGGAGTTCCCACAGCCCGCACACGCATGCCGGAACCTACATGTTCCCTGGGGCCTGTTACAGTTACCTCTGTTGAAACCCCAACAAACCCCGCGCTTGCCCCCATTTCCACCGGTCTTGGGCTGTGATTCCCCACCGGCGCTTGCTCAAAAGGGCTGCGCGGGCTTTTGGTGACTTGTCCCAGGCCCGCTCCCGCCCGGCGAGGACGTACCTGCCGATCCAGGCAAGAGCTGCTTGTGCCACGATACCGTGTCGAGGCAATCCCATGTCAAAGTTGCATCAAACTCTTTAGACTTTCGGAATTGCATGTCATATCCTTTTCACTCATTCCCCCCGTACATGTTATAAAAATCCATGATCCTATTCTGGTAACAGGATAGCTCGGGCAGCACTTCAGGCTTACGTTCCCCCATTACTAAATATAGAGAAGGCCTTCACCCAGTTCGCTACGGTCTCGTCGACCCTAAATTCCGCCATCTTGGCCCGCCATACGCTGGGGTGCCATAAATCTTTCTGGGTCTTTGCATATTCCATCTCAAGATGGTCGGTCAGTAATGAAAACATATTAACATACTTGTCCCCCCATATCATTTCCTTTGTGGCCGCTGGGATGTGCTGGGCCACCCTCTCGCGCCGTGAAGGCACTGAACTTTCCCCCACCATTGGCAATGGGTTCTTACCGGGTTCAACCGCCGTGTCTGCTGTCTTTTCCCGGCCAACCATAGTTACTCCTGGCGCCACCTGTGGGGAAACAGAAGGAACATTCGCCGTCCCGGCTTCTCTCGACTGCCGTAACTGCTCGATTATTATTCCAGCTTCCTCGGCCGGATCCCCCGCAGCCACTGCCCCCCCTGCTTTCTTTTTAAGCCAGGGCAACACTGCCGCTAACTGGAGGGGCAGTTCTGGGGGCATTTGATCATCATTAACCGGGGTAATTACAACAGGGATTGGTAAACCTATATCCGGACTCGGTACCGGGCTGTCCGCCGGATTGATGGGGGCAGCTGGGGGCACCTCCGGAACCGGGTCCTCCCCGGAAACCGCCCTCCTCTTACTACGCTTCCCCCTACCCTCAGGGCCGACTCCCGGCAAGGCCGGGCCTATCACCTTCTTAGGATGGCCCGAGGGGTTGTTCTGGGCCGCTAACTGCTTCTTAACCTCGGCCAAACCACGACCAATCGAATCTACTTTACCCAGTTTACGGTCCATGATCGCCATTCGGTTTGACAAGGTGCGCAGTACCTTCTCGAGCTCGGAGCTCTTTCCCGCTTTTTTGCCGGCCATAGCTTCGTTTACTCCGCTCTAGTCGATCGACGAGGTCCCAGAACCTTCACACTCCTGGTACTGAAAGAGAAACAACAAGATTACAAGTTCTCAAAATTGCCGCTTGTTCCGTCGAGGGCTCACGAGCAACGAGGGTGCAACCTTCAGAGCACTGGAACAAGAGGACGCTTCTTTGGATTCCCGCTCTATTTATCCGTCTGCGGGAGGGCGGGGACCCTCCTCAGGTACGCCCCTGGGCGCGGTCTTCCGGGCGGGTGTCTAGGACAACCCCTTCTGGGCGGGAAGGGCGTGCTCCGGCTACGCCGCTTTGGGCATACCAGCCGGACCACGCCCCCCGCCCAAAATGGTTTCCCGGGGGGATCGGGGCACCCATCCATACGTTCGGGGGGACCGAGTGGTCTTCCCTTTCCATTTCACTGACATCAAGCTTTGTGACAGGCCAACGCTCCAATCACACACCAGCACCTCTGCTTTCCGATGCTAGATATACAATTCATTGATGTTTGTTAGCTCGGGGTTTGAGTGCATTTTTCAAGGGTGTGAGGAAGGGAGCACACTGACCAGTACTAGAAGAGTAGCTCCCATTGTGGTATGGTTAGGGGACCATAGGTGTTAAATTCAGACTTGCTCTTCATCTGTCTTAGCCTAGACATAGTGCAAGCCAGGTGGTTCTAGTATGCACATCCTATCATTTTCTTACAGGCACGATGGGAATAATGACTGACCAATTTGCGTATAATGTCGTTTTTAACAGCAATAAAATATGGCATCTCTCTTCAATTCAATTTGATAGCAAGAGCTTCAAATAGTAGTACGCACAGCTCAAGTGGTAAAATGATGCAAAAAGATATCCATTGCTATACAAAAAATCTTCCTCAAATATCATTATTTCATACTGGTTGAGATATCACTAGTACCTTGTAATTAGAAAATCACATTGCTATTCTGTTGTAAATGTTTATTACAGCACAGTTGTGACACAGCAAATGCTGTCAGAGCCAGCAGAACTACAAATGCTGTACAAACAATGAAAAGTATAGGTAACTTTCAACTGTGTTTCTTCCAAACAATTTACCTGAAAAATACATTCAGTCATGATTTGATGAAGGGACACAAGTGACTATGCTTACTTATTGTACAGGTGACGTTTTCGCATTAAATAAGGAGTGCTAATGTTCGTTACAACACGTTTTAAACCACAGCCATTAGGAATGTCAATTACATTGACCTGCTTGACGTCTTTTTGCAATGAAGCCCTAAGGGCAATCAATTAATATGTAAAGCACGCTACCTACCCGTGAGGGTCTCAAGGCGCTGGGCGGGGGGACAGGGGGACTGCTAGTGATCGAAAAGCAAGGTCGTAGGCTTGTAGGGAGAGTGGGCCAGGTCTTGGCGGTGAGGTAGAAGAAGGATCTGCCGCTGCAGGTGGTTTTTTGGATGCGAGGGACTGTGGCGAGGGTGAGGTTGGTGGAGCGGAGGCTGCGGGTTAGGCGTTGTGTAGAGCTTTGTGTGCATGGATGAGGAGTTTGAAGGTGATCCTGCTGTTCACGGGGAGCTAGTGCAGGCCTCTCAGGTGTGGTTTGATGTAGCTGCGTCGGGGGATATCGACGATCAGTCGTGCCGAGGTTTTCTGGATGCGTTGCAGCCGTCTCAGGAGCTTGGTTGTTGTTCCTGCGTAGAGGGCGTTCCCATAATCCAGTCTGCTTGTGACGAGGGCCTGGGTGACTGTTTTTCTCGTGTCGGAGGGGATCCATTTGAAGATCCTACGGAGCATTCGGAGGGTGTTGAAGCAGGAAGCGGAGACGGCATTGACCTGTTTGGTCATGGAAAGGGCGGAGTCGAGGATGACCCCCAGATTGCGTGCGTGGTCGGTGGGTTCTGGGGCTGTTCCTAGCGATGTAGGCCACCAGGAGTCGTCCCCGACTGAGGGGGTGGGGCCGAGGATGAGGACCTCCATCTTGTAAGAATTCAGCTTCAGTCTGCTGTCCTTCATCCTTTCGGCGACGGCCTTCATTCCTCTGTAGAGGTTGATTTTGGCGGTATGGGGGTCTTTGGAGAGGAATATGATCAGCTGGGTGTCGTCGGCATAGGAGATGATGTTGAGGCTATGTTGTCGTGCGACGTGGGCGAGTGGTGCCATGTATATATTTAACAGCGTCGGACTGAGGGATGAGCCCTGTGGAACGCCGCAGATGATCTTGGTAGTCTTCGCGCGGAAGTGTGGGAGGCGGACGCTCTGGGTTCTGCCGGAGAAGAAGGATGTGGTCCAGGCCAGGGCCTTCTCTTGGATTCAGGAAGCATGGAGGCGTGCTGTTAGGGTGCAGTAAATTCCTTATGGGGTGACCCAGTATCCCTCAGAACATGGGCAATACAATATTAATATCAACAGCGGTTCTGTCGGGTGTGAACCTGATTGCTTCAAAGTCTGTACACATGTTTCAATCTATATTCAGGCATAATTATATTGCTTATTATGACTGTTAGACTAAGATATAGAGTGCAAAATCCAAACAATAGTGGGGGTCAATAAACGTTTTAATCATTGAATTGTTTTTTCATTCATGACTTAGTTTTCACTGAATTTTCATTGAGACCCTCCAGTTATGTATAGAAATTAATCACAGTCTGCGGCGCATTCATTTAAGTGAAAAAGTGACATATCGTGAAAACATTGTGACTGAGTGACATAATAATACGTGAATTATATACACATAAGTGAAGGATATGGGAAAGGAAAGAATTTTGGAAGTCACGGGGGCCAGTCTATAACTTAATGGTTATTGAATCCAGCGTGCCATATTAATTGGCTATGATGTTGGATTCTGTTGGCTGGTCGTCTACTGTTTTTTGTCGACGTTTCGACCCTGTTGACGCCTTAATTATGGGTCTCTGACTGGTCTTCTTCAGGACGGGGGAAGGGTGGTGTTGTTGTGCCTCTGTTCCATTTGTTATTTGAGCACCACGGAACTACGTTGATTATGGTCTCTTCTAAGCTGACGAATCACCGTAGCATTCAAGATTGCTCCTCCGGTGGTTAATTTGAATCGACGTTTCTTATTCCATACATTTTCATAGTGGTGACACGACCGTCTATCAATTACAGCCGGCAATCATAAAAAATGGGTATTTCTCACTGTGTGATTCCCTCCGTTATATCTAGATCGTCCTTCAATTAATTTCGGCGATCCGTAGTTAACGGTCTTACTTTCTATACCGGGATTCTGCTCTGGTAATCGTCTGTGACTGTTCAGCTTACAAACGCAGGACCGCCGTGGCGGCTTGGTTAGGGTACAGTGGCAGACCGTGTCGAAGGCTGCTGTTAGGTCCAGGAGGATGAGGGCGGCTGTTTCTCCTTTGTCCATAACGATCCTGATGTCGGCGGTTGCGGCGATGAGGGCGGTCTCAGTGCTGTGGTTGCTGCGGAAGCCGGACTCGGATGGGTCCAGGATGCTGTTCTCTTCGAGGTAGTGGGTCAGCTGTCTGTTGACGATCTTCTCCATGACTTTCGCCGGGAAGGGGAACAGGGAGAAGGGCCGGAAGTTCTTGAGGTCATTGGGGTCCGCCTTGGGTTTCTTCAGTAGGGAGTTGATCTCGGCGTGCTTCCAGCTCTCTGGGAAGGTTACTGTCTCGAAGGAGATGTTGATTGTTTTCCGGAGATTGGGTGCGATGGCTGAGCTGGCTTTGTTGAAAATGTGGTGAGGGCATGGGTCAGATGGGGATCTGGAGTGGATGGAGTTCATGGTCTTGATGGTGTCTTCGTTGCTGACGTTGGACCAAGCGGTCAGGCGAATGGTGCGGGTGTTGGTCGGACGGGGGGGTGGTCTCATGGTGGATGTAGGAGTGTGGAGTCGAAGCTGTTGTGGATGTCGGTGATCTTGCGGTGAAAGAAGGTGGTCCTCGGCATATTGATGTGTTTGCATTTACAGGACAGATTGCACATTTATTGGACATTTCTTAAACCACAGAATCTCAGAAGGAGGGGGAGACTCAAGATGTAAAAGAGAATTAGAGGCAGGTTTGGTGTGATCTTTTATTATAAAGAATAAAATGGAATCTATAAATGCTGTAAAAGACGTGCAAGCCACCTCAAAATTCCATGTCCTAATACATGAACATGGCATTTTCCCGAGGTACTCTAAGCGATAACAAACTCCTTCGTAACTTTCAAATCTACTAATTGGGTAAGGCAGGAAGCAAATCATCCCACATTTAATTTACCATCTCAGAGTTACTCACTTTATCAGCCTATTAATGAGAAAAGGTGACTAGACACAGGCGGGTCTGTGGCCTGTGACAAATGGTCTTTGCACGGACAGCTGACCCGCTGTGCTATTTTAAGGCATAACACAACGTTTTCTTAGTTATTCCCTGAGGTTGCACTGACCCTGCCCCAGAACTTGGGAGATAAACTGACACTAATGAAAGGTTTATGTAAAATCAATATGCGACTCATTTAATTTATGACCTGATGAATATACACAGATTCTCCAACGGTGCATTATCCGACAGAACTATCTTAGTTGCAAATCGTCCATAGTCAAAGTGTAGTGCTGCGGGCCTTTTTAAGGGAAGAATGAGTGTATGTAAATGGTTTCGCTGCCAAGGGGTGCCTACCAGCCAGCCTTGTTTGAGGACAGACATCCTGAGAAACTCTTTTTTACTCCATGTAAAGATATTTGGACGAAGTCGTTGATTTAATGTTATGTCTATTAGCCGCGTCAGTGATGCTATAACATATCAGGTGGAAATCTGTAAAGCACGCGTCCGTATATACGTCATGCGATAATAAACAATGAACAGAAAATACCACAATGTTTTAGAGCCTACGCTAATAATGCGGAAAATGCACAACGCTGTTTGATGTGTTTATGTCTCTGTTGCTTTGGACCCTAGTTTAATCGAACAAATCCCTGCACCGGCTGAATCCTAATCCCAAGAAAGAAAGAACGGACTGTGGAGTGCAGCCTGGTTTCTCTTGGGAAATGAGGCTTAGACAAAGGCGTGACGGGTTCTGAGGCCTGCCGTCGCATTTCGCAGCCATGGAATTCATGCCGCAGCCCGCACCGGCCCCCATTCTGCCGGCAGCACCCAGACCCTCTGACTGATTTACAAGGCAGGTGCGCCGGAGCTCATTCCATATTCAAGCGGCGGCTGCCTCTGCTGCCAAAGCCTATTATCTAGAGCCACAAAGTTTAGGATTAGTGGGATTCCGGTGATTGTGATGCGCGCAGTGCGCCATTTCTCGCAGAGCAGATGCTTACTTGTCGCTTTTGCCTTTGCTTGCGGTGTCTCCCATAGCCCCGAGTGCATGGGGGGGACCGGGTAGACGTGCCTGCCAGATGGGAGCGTCCTCTCGCGTCTAGTCTCCAGCTGGAAGAATCAAACCTCAGTAGGCCCCCCGCGAGGAGAATCACATCCACCATATTGTCCAGGGGAGAACATCCCACGATTCCCAGACTGGCTCTTGAGTTATGGGACCTCCCGCCTATTTGATGCCTGCTTACAACCTATCAGTATAATACGCCCCATCCACTGAGGGGCAGAGCTGTTTCGAAAACGCTGCTTGTCTCGTCTGGATGGTAACATACAAACAGGGAGGCGGTAACATAAAATAAATAGACCGTCAGATGAGAATGTGCAGAGGTATGCATGCCTATTCTATGGAAGAGATGGCCTCAGCACTTTTACTCATGGCATTGGCAGACATGCCGAGTAGGATCGTAAACAGAGATCGGCACTGACCAGCAGGTAATTTAAGTGTAAAGAAGTAAGTGCCAGCGCCCAAGGTATTTCACCGGAAGCCACTACCCCTTGCATCACCCACGGCCCAATACAGGGCTGCTAAATAAATGCCTTTGCCATCAATACCTAGTACTAACCATCACAGCCAATAAATGTGACAAGTCTGACGATCCAATCCCTCCCAATTAAAATACCAGGTCTCTCAGGCTGTGGAAAGGGCCTGGGCGAGCTGGTATTTTTGTTTTTTAATTTACATTGCACCTTTGCGGATGTGTTCTGTTGTCAGCTTCACCACGTGGTTGACTGTAAAAAATAAGTGTCATGGTTACAAATTAAGCACTGAATTAATTTTACTGATTACCTCAGACATACGAATCAAGTTTACCATTTTTACATTTACTGCAACAAACAAGGTATTCGTCAATAGATACTTTTATTGCTCATAGCTCAACACAATGTGTCAGCTTTTCTATATAGAAAGTGTACCAACTTATTGTAAATTGACCCCAGAAGTGGAGCATGTTAGTGTAATTAGACCCCAAAAGTGAAGCATGTAAATGGAGCCCAGAATGACGTGATCGTCAGTAGCTTGGACTACTGTAGTGGTAAAAAAATACTTTTCATAGACTGTGTTTTTGGAAATATTTTGATGTTTTCTCTTAGACTTTTTGCAAAAAAAATCACGAATGTGGATTTACAGAGCAATTTTCACCAGGTAATAAATATATGACAACATAGTCACGAAGCAAAACAAATATATCATGCAATTGAAAACAAAGTGGTTCCGAAGTTACCCGCAAGCAATTCATAAAACTCACCCCATGAGAGCTGTGTTATGATGATTTGAATAGCATAAAATTTGACCCAAACCATAATAGTTTTTTTGCACACCATGCCACCTTAGATTATGTAAATTTAAATGTAGTTGAGCTTATATAGCGCACAGCTACCCGCAGTGGGTGTCCCGGCGCTTGCTTAGGGAACCAGTCCTGATATTCCCCTGTGTGATAGCCCCAGCAGGTATCCACAAGGTGAAAGTCAGGCATCCCGCCGCGAGGGGCCATTGTGGAGATTAAGCAAGCTATTGCCCAGAGTCGCAGAGTGTGAACCCGTGAGTCGAGAAGGCACCGGAGCGAGAATTATCGAGTCCGTGGAATTTTTAGCCCAAGACCCGCCGAGGCAGATTAGACCTAGCCATATGCAAATCAGCCTTGTTTTTCCAATAGGAACAGTCCAGCCCAAACTACGAAGCAAGGTTCTATCTGGACGTGAACAAAAGCTAACACAAAGCAGGTTCGACCAATCTGGGCCTCTTCTGTCGGGTACAGCTTAGTCCCAGTGGCACAGTGAGCATGGAATCCACGTCTGGATACACCCTTGCTACTTATAGTATTCCATCAAACACATAAATATTGATGGCAGGAATTACTTGCAAATAGTCTAACCACTGTTAACGGTTTGAAATAAAACATTCTAACCCATCTTTTTTTGCCCACCATGCCACTTCAGATTATTACCAGTTACCATGCCACCTGTGGAATGATAGGCAAAAACAGCGATGGGTTGGAACTATTGCTAGAGGTTAGATTATATGCTAGCATTTCCCCTCATGACCTTTTGTGTGTTTATTGTCAATAAGGTGAGTCAATAGAACATACAAATCAGACCTAAGGAAGGCCAGAAAATCCACTACTCAAGCAGGATTGACAATGCCAATGCCAAGCCAAGGAACTTTATAAAATTCTATACGAATTTCCTAATCGAGAGAGCTGTTAAATCTCCACTTCACTTCCACAAGACTTCTGCAGTAAACTAGCAATGCATTATCTATCTAAGCAATGCTCATCTGATTCTTATTTAACAATTAAAAGAAGCAACTGCTCCCCTTTTGTACAGCCAAAAACAAAGCAGATAATCTGCATCTATATCAGTCTTCAAGGAAATTACAATCCCAGAATTTGAAGACCTACTATCTGACAGCAACCCATCTAGGTGCCGTGTGACCCTTTCTCTCTACAATTTCTTTAAAATATCTTTCAGTCAATACAGTCAACGCCTACTTCTCTCCCATTCAGACTTATTATTAATAACTCATCAAAAACAGGCACCTTCCCAGAGATATTGAATGAGAAATACATATGACCACCCACTACTTACGAAGGACAACTTGAACCCTCAAGACCCCAACAGCCACAAACCAATCTTCCATGTACCTTTCCCTACCAAACTCATGGAGAGATAAATCTTTCGCCAGCTCTCAGAGTTCATGGAAGAAAATAAACTACCCTCAGAGTGGCAAACAGGACTCAGCCTGGGAAGAGGGATGTCCTCATAAACATAGTCAGTCAATTACTACACCCGAACCTTTCAGCAACATTTAACAAGTACACATTACTTCTTAGTCTGAAAGAAGTTGATATATATGAAATTGGATTTCCTCTTACCCAAACAATCGATTTTACCTGATTCACAAATACCTCTTCTCTATGCATCTTTACTGTATTAAAACAATAGCACTACAGTGGTGTATCATCTGACCTCTATTTTAAAAATATTTTTATTGGAGTTTTCTGCAAACAATAAATCAAGCATGTGTACACAACAAAAATCATATAGGCACATGGGCGTGAATGCACAATTGTTCAGCATGTACATCAACACATTTCAGTTTCCATGGGATTCCGGTGATCGGACAACAAGTAGATGATATATGATAGCATAATCTGTCATCCATTACGGGGGTTGTGTGAGTTGAGGTTGTTCCTTGCTGTCTCCCATTTCTATATGATAGTACCTGAGCCAGGGACCCCATATTTTGCTGAACTTCCCTGGGCACCCTCTGGCCCTTTATATGACTTTTCAGCCCCAGTATAGAGGTCCATCCCATTTTCCTATTCCTGAAAGTGGGGGATCTGGTGTGCCCCAATGCTTGGTCATGACTTGCCTTGCCATTACTAGTCCCAGTGTTCTAAATAGAAGTTTGGCCCTAGGGATATCTATCTCCATGGGGACACCCAAAAGGATATATTTAGGGTCAATTGGCACAGTTTCTCTTAGCACCCCATTGAGTTTTTCTCTGATGGTGTTCCATTATTGGTTATCATTTGGGCACTCCCATAGTGTGTGTATGAACAGTTGTCTCTCCACCTCACAGCGGAGACAATTGGAGGAGTCAGCTCTGTCAAAGCTACGCAAGTGGGCCCTGTCATAATAAGTCCTGTGGAGGATTTTCAAATGGATCAGCCTAAGTCTGGATTTACTCACAACTTCCCTTGGGTGCATTAGGGCTGCATCCAAGTCCACATTGTCAAGTTCTGCTATTTCATTTTCCTAGTGTATCCTTAGTTTTGTTAAGGAGCCAGGCCTATTATTATTAATCGTTTTATATGTCCACGACACTGCCTTTTCTTCGATCTCCCCAATGAGTCGTCTCCCCTCTAGTAGAGCATATTTCAAAATATTTTCTATTTAAAGTCCCTAAGCTGTCCAGGCATGGTGAAGCTGGAGGCATCTGTAATAATGTGTTGTGCTGAAGTAATAGTCCCTTTGGAGAGAGCTAAAGGGGATCAGAGCACCACCTTCTCTAGTGTATCCCAGCTTGGAAATCCCAAGCCCTGAAACCCTTCAACTTCCTAATCTCGTTCAGGTGTGTTTCCACCGTTCAACCCCTTTGCAGACTTTTATGGTCACCTGGGTTGCTGATAGTGGCTTTGTTACACCTTTCCCACCATAGAGGTAATGTGAGTAAGAGCGAGTTTGGAATTGGATCCTTTCTAAGGCATAGGCAGGTGGTCGCCAGGTATGTGGGCCCAGTCATTAACTACTATTATATGAGCCGCCCAATAATATGCTTTCATGTCTGGAAGGGTGATACCCCCTTTATATTGATTCCTTTGTAGCATAAGCAGTGACACTCTCGGGTGTCCACTGTTCCAGAGTAAGGTCCGGGAATTCCCTGATATCTTGACAAAAGTTCCTCTGGGATTTTTCACCTCAAATTTTTGACATATTCATGAAACTACTACTAAATCACCTCAACAGCTTCAAATTCATCTGATACAACTCTGCAAATGACACACAGATAATTCTCACACTTGAAACCCTGAGGACATAGGAACATAAAAAAGTACCACCAGCCTCTTAGAATTGACTCAGGCTGAATGCTTCAAAAACTGAAATCTTCCCTGTCGTGAATGAAAAAATTACGACCCTCTGTCTTTCGAGTCAGATCAACTGGTACCCCTGCTAACATTATTAGGTATAGATTAGGTTGGACGCAACTTGTGTAGCTTGCTGTAGTTTAATTATGCAAAATTACTGCAAAATCATCCAAGATTATACAGAATTATGCGAAGAGCATAACCTTGCATTATGAGCTATTTTCTTACAGAACATTATATCCTTTCTTTCAAAATGTAACAGAGGATTCATTTGTACACTAAGGAAATAGTGCTAAATGTAACAGAACAAGAACAGTGGCAGGCCGCAGCCACTCATGTTCACTAAATTCCTTGTTCCTGTGGTAGGCTTACAGTGCTGAACTACTCATGAAAACTCAAACGGGTGTAAACACATAATGTTCGGTAAGTTCGTGTCAAAAGGGTAATGTAAAATTATCAACATGTCTCATATTACTACGGGGTAATTACAATTTCGCTTTTGCTACTACAGTTTGTGAGAAATCTTGGAATCTTCTTTGACTTTACATATTCCATGAATAATTTAGTATTTATACCCAATCCACTTTCTACACAATTAAAACACTTAGATGTATCTCTCTATATATTGGATGTTGTTAAAATGTACAAGCCATGGAATCATTCATACTCTCCAATTTTGATTATGTTAACATACCATGCCACAGCATTCCACTTTCAACTGGCTACAAAGAATACAAAACTGTAAAAAATCTTCTAAATGTAAAGATACAAACCTACATTTCTCTGGTCCTGAAGGCTATGCACTAGCTCCCAACTGCAAGTACATCCTCATTCAAACTACTGTGCATCACACACACAGCTATAAATGGCAAGGACAATAATGTATTCATGGAAAAATCACAAAATACTCCCAATCAAGGAACTTAGGGCCAGATGTAGGTAACCAAATACCGGTCGGTATTTTTGGCCGTTTCCGACCGGTATTTTGATATTGAGATGTAGGGGCTCCAAAAACCACCGAATCGGTAAATTTACGGAATCGGAAAATTTACAGAATCGATAAGTGTTCAGAATCGGTATATATACCTATTCGGAAAAGTTTCCGAATCGGTAAATTTACCGAATTGGTACATTTACGAGTTCGGTAAATAAGAAATGGAAAAAAAAGAGTTTTGAGATGTAGGTGACCTCTAAAATGCCGAATTTGCATGAAATTCGGTATTTAAGAGTCGGTATTTACCATGCATTGAAAGCAGGTGGTAACCAGGTGCCGGCTATAAAAAAGGGCCCAAAATGCAACAGTGTGACCAGAATGGCGGCATTCTACGTGATAGCGAGACGGCTACAGGCAGCAGGAGAGAGGGTCTGGAGAAGGGAGGAGCAGGTCTACAGGCAGAGGATCACGCTATTCCAACTAACTGAGGCAGAGATCCTGCAAAGGTATAGGCTACCCCCCCACACCATCCTGGACTTGATCAGGGACCTGCACCCACTTTTGGAGCACCCAACCCAAAGGGCGCACGCCATCCCACCCCATGTGCAGGTGCTGTGTAGCCTACACCTGCTTGCCTCTGGGAGCTATCAGAATATAATTGCTGCGATAGGTGGGGTGTCCCAGAGCTGCCTGTCCCGTTTCTTCAGGAAGTTTCTAGAGGCCATGATGCAGAGAATGCATCATTACATCAGCTTCCCTGAAACACATGCGGAACTGCTCAAGACCAAGGCAGACTTTTACCAAATTGCACAATTCCAACACGTCATCGGCTGAATTGATGGCACCCACATCCCAATTTGCCCACCTGCTGCCTCAGAGTACATTTACAGAAACAGGAAGTCCACCCACACCATAAATGTACAGGTAATCTGTGATGCCAAGTACATTATCACGGACATAGTGGCCAAGTTCCCAGGAAGTACCCATGACTCCTACATCTTTCAGAACAGTGGGATCTACACACGTCGGACAGTGGGGAATTTGGCGAAGGATATCTGCTAGGTAAATTACTGTGTGACACTCCCTTGATAGTGCAGAGGTATGTGTATGTGTGCCTATGAGTAATGGCTTTCTCATTTTCGCTTAGGGGATAGTGCATATGCCGTCCGCTCTTTCATCCTGACACCCTACCTCAACCCTTCAACCCCCAGCCAGAGACGATACAACGTGGCACACAAATCAACTAGGAACATTGTGGAGCGCACCTTTGGGCTATTAAAGAGCAAGTTCCGCTGCCTGCACAAAAGTGGAGGGGCACAGCAGTACTCACCAATCATCTGCTGTAAGATTATTGCAACTTGTACAATGTTGCATAACCTTGCTACTAAGAAGGGTACAGAGGTGGAATTGAGCGACTATGAAGACCATGATGATGAAAATGCGCTGCCTGAACCCAACACAGTAGTAGTTGCAACACCAACAGATGACAGACACAGACGGGCAGAGATCACACACAACTACTTTTAAGTAAGTAAAGAGACAGAGCAAGGGTTTCAATGGGAAATACGTAGTTTAATGGGCACTACGTTAAATGTCAAAAGACACATCTGTCAAGTCCGAAGTGTGCCTAGCCTAACTGGGCAGACACGGGTTACCTCACCCTCACATGTCCACTGGAATGTTGGCAGCATTACTGTCTGCGCCCACGCACAACACTGCGGGATGGCTGTGGTTGGATTTGAACATTGTCTGTTGAGCCAGGGCCTGTACTTTGGCGTCTGCTGCTGCTCCTAATGTCCGGTATAGGGGTGCTGCTCCTGCTAGTGGTGTCTTCCGTGTCCCCTACACCTTCATCTCTTGCAGTGGCTGACTGGTTTGTCAGCAGCACTTCCATCGCTGTTGTTACTCTCCCAATCCCCCTGGTAAGATCTGTGCAGCAGTGCACCAGCCCCTCCTGCATTGCAACAGAACGGCGACATAACAGTGAAGTTTCTGTTGCTAGACGGTGCATGGCCGTTGTCTGCTGTTGCATGCACTGCCTCTCCCTGCGCCTCTGTGTGCGGTCCTCATGCAGTTCGTCACAAAGTGACATCACGCATTGAGACATGTCCCTCACCCCATCAGCCATGTCCCTCATGCTATCCACCATTGAGGTTATCCCCCTGTTCATGTTCTCCATGTTGTTATTCAGGTGTCGCATTTGTCTTTGAACTGCAGTTATTGGTTTTGCCTGCAGGCGCTGCACCTTCACCATCGTGGTTTCCAGGCCACAGAAGACACCTTCACCATGGCCACTTGTGCTTTCCTCACGGACCCTATGGCGTCTTATGCCTCTGTGCACAGTAACAGGAGTGGACTGAAGACCAGCTATGTTTGCCTCTATTGGCTAATTTTGCATCTCACCCTCCCTTTCCTCATCAGAGGATGTTTCAAATATTTGTAGGGGGGGAACATCATTCCTCCTGGGCCTGAAGATTTCCGACACCTCTGAGGCTGCTGATGGGGAATGTTTTTGTGGGTCCTGTTGTGGAGAGGCATGGTGCAGAGGCGATGATGGCTGTTGCATGGTGCCTGCCTCTGGTATGGCAGCTGATTATGTACTGGGTGCTGGAGGTCTTGCGGTGCTGGGCCCGGCATTCCTGGATCCTTCCTCGCTCCTCTCCCTTTGGGGTGCCCTCTTCTCCCTCTCCTGCATAGTCTTGCACGAAGTTTCGCCTGTGGACAGATATGGACAGTGGCTTAGTGGTGCTTTCACCTTGTATTTCTATATTAAATCACAATTCAGTCACACTATTTCATGGTCCTCAACTGCCTCTAATTGAATTGTGTGGCATGCCTGACATTCTTTCATGATGACTGCACTGATGTGAGTTCAAATGACTACCACTCCCATAATGCATTGCTGGTGGATACTAAAGCCTGTACTGGAGTTTTGAAACACACAGCCACATTGGGGGAGGGAGACAGGCAAGGGGGAGGAATTATGGACATGTCCCCTACCTTTCTTTGATGCAGCTCGGGCTGAGCTGTCAGCATCACCAATCCCAACTATGCTCTCTGGCTCCAGGGTGGACTCCACAAGCTGTTACAGACCTGTGAGAGCAGGTGCCTTGTTCTTTCCACCACCAGTAGCATTGGCCTCTTTTCTTTGTAAAGCCAATTTTTTTTTAGTAATGATCCTTAGATCATACCATCTTTTCTTTAAATCGTCCAATTCTCTGGTTGTCACCCCTATGACGTTGACCTTAGCCTGGATACGCAGCCAGGTATTCCTCTTCACAGACTCTGCTACCTGCAGAGACTGTCTTCCAAACAGCTGGGTGTGGTGTTTTACCACCTCCTCCACCAACACCTGTAGTTCACCTGTGCTGAACTTGAGTTTTCTTTTCCTGTCAGCACCTTCCCTCTGGGAGTCTTGGGAATCCATCCTGCACTTCTGCACAGCTCAGCTCAGTACCGCCATTCAGTGTATCACAGCTCTACTGGATGTTCAGTTGGCCTGCACCTGATTGGGTGTGGCCGCTTCCTGATTGTGGGGTGGATGCACAGGATTGGTTGGTTCCCCTGTTGCTTGGTTGTGGGGTGGGGTGGGGTGGAGGCACGTGATTGGTTCTTAGTTGAAATGCTTGATTTTTGTATCTCCGAATCGGTATTTACTGAATCAGAAAATACCGATTCAGTAAATACCGATTTGGTAATTCTCATTCATCCCTATGTGCCGGCAAGCCCATAGGGATGAATGGGAATTACCGAATCGGTATTTTCCAATTCGGTAAATACCGATTCAGGGATACCGATTTTCACTGATTCGGTATTTTTTTCCGATTTTTTACCTACATACCATTTTCGATTTCTAAAATGCAGAATTGGTACCATTCGATATTTTAGAGTCAGTAAAAATAATTTACCTACATCAGCCCCTTATTTTCCATACTAGCACCTTACATAATAATCCCTAAGTTGGACTTGGCCCTCTATGCAAGCTCATCCCCAATCTTTTTGCCTTCACCCTCATCTTTTCTGATACAGTTTTTGTTTCTTTTTAAGACTCAGTGCACTTTACCATTACTAACCAGCGCCAAAGTGCTTGTGTTCTCTCCTTAAAACATGGTAGAATTGGCTTACACCAAATTGGCATAATTAATTTACTTGGAAATCCCTAGTAAGATGGCACTACCTGTGGCAAGGGCCTGTAAATTAAATGCTCCTAATGGGCCTGCAGCACTGGTTGTGATACTCAATTAAGTAGGGCTTTAAACATGTCTGAGGATTGCCATTTCAGCTGGTGTGTGTGCAGTTTTAACCTGCCATTTCGACATTGCAAAAAAAAAAACTTTTGCCTGGCTCAAACCTTGCTTTTTAATACATATAAGTAACCCTTAGGATAGGACCAGGACAGCCAAGAGGGTAGGGTGCAATGTATTTAAAAATATGGCATGTACTTTCAATATGTACATGTCCTGATAGTGAAAAACTCTTAAATGTATTTTCATTACTGCAAGGCCTGCCTCTCCCACATGATAATAATGGAGCTATCTAATTACATTTAATAAGTGTAATTTCAAAATGGGAACATGTAGCCAATCCATGTTTGGTGTCTTTGGATTAGTAATTAAAAATCTTGCCTAGTGGTGAAGTCGGATTTTAAATTACGATTTTGAAAGTGCCTCTTCTAGAAGGTTAACCTTTTCCTACCTTGATATACACAAGGAGATGATGGACGGAGCGCTGAAACTTTTTAGACACTCACCGCCAGTCACAGATCTGGATTGAATCCATTATCATTCTTAGCTCACTTAGCCACCCCAGTTCAGACCCACCCATATGCAATTCAGTCATGACTGATCCTCATGGGAACAGTCCAGCCGGAACTGCCAGGCCAGGTCTTCCCTGGACTGGAACAAGCATCTGGGGACCGGTTTCGGGGTAACACCCCTCATCAGCCATGCTAGCTTGAATCCAGTGGCAACGTGAGCAAGGGACCCACGTGTGGGCATACCCTGCCAACTTAGGGCCAACAAAGCAAACACAAGGAGATGATGGAAGGAGTGCTGAAAGTTTTCAGACACTCAACCCCGGTCACAGTTCTGGGTTGAATCCGTTATCGTTCTTTAGCTCACTTTGCCGTTCAGACCCAGCCATATGCAGATCCGTCTTGGGAACAGTCCAGCCCGAACTGCCAAGCCTGGTCTTCCCTGGACCGTAAACAAGCATCCTGGGACCGGTTTCGGGGTAACACCGCTTGTCAGGCAGGCTAGTTTGAATCCAGACTCAAGCGTGCAAGGGTCCCACGTTTGGGCATACCCTGCCAACTTAGGGCGAACAAAGCAAACACAAGGAGATGATGGACAAAGTGCTGAAACGTTTCAGACACTCACCCCACCAGTCATAGATCTGAGTTGAATCCATTATTGCTTTTTAGCTCGGTCTGACACCCCGATTTGGACCCAGCCATATGCAAATCAGTCTTGAACCTGTGCCTCATGGGACAGTCCAGACCAAACTGCCAAGCCAGGTCCTCTCTGGACTGGAAAAAAGCATCCTGAGACCGGTTTCGGGGTAACACCCCTCATCAGCCAGGCTAGCTTGAATCCAGTGGCAAAGTGAGCAAGGGACCAACTTCTGGGTATACTGTACCAACTTAGGGCGAACAAAGCAAACACAAGGCGATGATGGACGGAACGCTGAAACTTTTCAGACACTCACCCCCCAGTCACAGATCTGGGTTGAATCTATTATCGTTCTTAGCTCACTTCACCACCCTAGTTCAGACCCAGTCATATTCAAATCAGTCTTGACCCTGTTCCTCATGGCAACAATCTAGCCCAAACTGCCAAGTCAGGTCTTCCATGGACCGCAAACAAGCATCCTGGGATCGGGTTTGGGGTGACGCCCCTCCTCAGCCAGGTTAGCTTGAATCCAGTGGTAAAGTGAGGAAGAGACTCACTTCTGGGCATACCTTGCACACTTAGGGTGAACAAAGCAAACACAAGGAGATTATGGACGGAGCCCTGAAACTTTTCAGACACTGACCCCGGGCACAGATCTGGGTTGAACCCATTATCGTTCTTTAGCTCACTTCGCCACCCAGCCATTTGCAAATCAGTCTTGACCCTGTTTGTCATGGGAATAGTCCATCCCGAACTGCCAAGCAATCGGCAGAAAGTAATTATTACATTCCTCCATTCCATCGTATGTCCAAGACGACCACCCCTCCCCACCCTGCCCTCCCCACCCCACCCGCCCCACCGCCCTGCAGCACACCCTATGCTAGCCACCACTGGTTGCCTCCCCAGTCCTGGACTCTTGGAAGTGGACTCAAGGTGCTCTGCCAGCCTCTATGGATCCAGCGGAACCAACACATCTCTTCAGCTACCTGACACAAACCCAAGCAGAACCGATGCATTACCGCTGGTGCACTGATTAGATTCGGAGCAAAGACCTTCATTGCAGCCCATCAGAACCACCGCTGTGCAACTCATCCTCGTTGCAGGTGCTCGCAACTATCGTCGATGACAGCTTTGACTACAAAGCTGTACTCCTTATCTCAGCCTCACAGCTCCTTGAAACTGACACATCTCCACGACTGCGTGATGCGCCCTCAACGCTGGACTTCACATTACAAGCGCTCATCTGGGATCCTTGATGATGATGCATGACCACGCACTGCAACCTCCCTGTATCTGATGCATCACTTTGGCTGCATGACACATCTCCAATGCGGATCCTCACAAAACCCCACAAACCAGGATTTAAGGTACTTTGTTCAACAGGTCAAACTGGTTCCCTGCAGCCAGCCCATGCTCCATTGTGTTCGGCCTAAACTTGCATTAGATACCCAGAGTTGGTGATTTGTGCTTTTTGCCACCTTTTTCACAAAAATCTTTAACATTTCATATCTCCTGTTCTTCTGATTGGATTTTTGTCGTTTTGGTATTTAATATTAAGTTTATTAAAAAAAGCTATGTTTGTCTAACTTGGTGTGGGAAACTTTTTATTTTTATTTTTTGATTTTATGCCGTCTGGTACATCTTAAAGACAAAAAGAAAATATATTTACATTTCTGAATCCATACATTATGTTACAGTATACTTTTGAGGTTCTCAAATAACAATGCAAAAGGAAAGAAGAAAAAATAATTACAAAAGAAAAACAGCCAGTGTATATTAACCTGTTCCTATCCTACTTGCCAGCTACCCTTGGTTTCCTTTGAGCCAGTCTTTCATCGGTGCCCAGATTTTACCCCCTTTCACTCTGGCTCGATGGCCCTTGGTTTTATAGAGTGCCATTTCGAGAGTATATATATTCAATAAATGATGTAGCCAAGCTGTATATGGGGGGTTCCGAATCCTTCCATGCAGTAGCAATTAATAGTCCTGCTTCCGCAATTGTAACCAACACAAAGTCCTGATGTACTGATGGTAGTCCTATTTGGCTATCATATCCAAATAGCATCAGCGGCGCGCTAATAATAATTGCATGATTAATTGAATTTTCCCAGAATTTCTCTATTTTCTATTTCCACAAAATCGGGGACTTACATGCATAAAACATATGTATAGTATCGGCAGGGCTATGCTGACATCTAGGGCATTGATCTGATTCTCGATTCCCCCAGCAAAAAAGTTTGGCTGGAGTATAATATAAGTTAAATAGGGTTTTATAGTGTTGCGCTTTAAGATTTGCTGCCCAAATTTTTTTTCTCTAATTCTAATGACATATCTAGATCGATATCATTATCCCCAATTTTTTTTATGCCCACCTTGTCTCAGTTTGACCTAAATCGTCAGGTATTGTTTCCATCAGCATATTATAATAATCCCGATCCACCCATCCCCCGATATAGCTTGTCCATTAGGGGTATTAATCGAAGGTTGTCCCATTTTACAAATGCATTTTTTAAACACCTTCTTATTTGGATATATTTAAAATACTATCTGCTGTTGATCCCACATTTTTTAACTAGTTCCGGGAATAATAGTATTTCCAAATTATCACTAGTTAAGCTCACTACCTGATGTATACCAACCTGTGCCTAAGCTCTAGACATAACATCTGATAGCTCCGAAGGAAAAAACGAAGAGCCCCATAAGTGGGTATACCTACTGCATTTGGAGACTTTCATAATTGTACTTACTTTAATCCATACCCTTCTAGTTGCTTTCAAACACTTAAAGCGAACCTTTTTATAGTAACTGGGTTCAAATTGTCTGAGAAAAAGTCCTGTTGCTTGGTATATAGATGGATAGCCACCCTCCCATGCAGAGCTATCTGCCTCTAGCAGAGCACCCATTTGTTGCAGAAAAGCTGCCCAATAATAAAAACATTTGGAGCAGCCCAGCCACCTCACTCTCGCAGAATGGTTAACGATTTTTTTTTTTTTTATTTATTTATTTTTTTTAATCCTCATATTGCGAAAATTCTATGTGTATGGAAAATTTGGTTTCTACCTCTGAAACTTTTGTGTACCGTCACTGCCCATTTCTCTCTTGCCGTGGGAGTTTTCCCTTTCCATGTTTAGTCAGAGGAGACCCCTTGCCATTACATATTCACAGGTCTGTAATCGAAGAGAGAGGGAGCTAGCCACCTTGGCTACTCTATGAGTATCATACTCCAGACTGTGCTTTCGCTTTAATCATAGGATATTGTGTTCCTTAGCCTTCTTTATGGATTTAGATGTTTCTCCAAAATTTCCCAATAATTAAACCTTTTACTACAGTTACCCCGTCTGTCTAATTTATTTATCTTTATAGCGGAGTTCATCCATTCCCCATGTGATGGGGGTGTTGGCCCAATCCACTTGATGCATATTTCCCTCCTCGCTATCACCATTAACACAAAGAGTAGTTTTGTTTCCATTACTGTTAATTTTACTTGTTCCGTTGTGTTACCAATCCCAAAAAGAATAAGAGTTTCACTTACTTTCAGATGTTTTCGGAATATCAAACTCAACGTCTTACCAACTTCTTCCCAGAAAGTTCTCAGGGATGGGCAGCTCCAGAACATATGAATATCGTCTGCTCTTTCTTCCCCGCACTTTGGGCATTTTTTAATTCCTGCATTCTTAAATTTTGAAAGTTTTTTCGGAGTCCAATAGGCTCTGTGCAGGGTATACAGGTGATTTCTTTTCAATCTCACCGATTTAAGTGTAGACCAACATTTCTCTATTGAGTCATCCCATAGGTTTGTTAGTTCTTCTGTATCTAGATCTTTCCCCCACGTTTGTTCTGCTATTTGGGAACTCTCCTCTTCTTCCATTATTAAAGTCCAATACCATTTTGCTACCTCCTTGTTTATGGGTAAGATTTTTGTCATTTCTTTTTCCAGGGTTTTACTATCCTTATCTTGCGATGGTAATGTTTTTGCCCAACTATTCAGTTGATAAAACTTAAATTTTGATATTGTTCCATTAGTGATTTTATTCATTTCTTCCCAGGATATCAAAGTTGAGCCATTTAGTAGTTGACCCCAATAGTTAATATTGTTTTGCTTTAAAGGGGTGGCCATAGCATCCTTTAGACAGTTCGGGGTTCCGGGAGAGTTCCATATTGGTGCCATTGCACTATAGTAGGGAATTTTTAAAATCGTTCTCAATTGTATCCAAAGTTTTGCTGCTTCTTTAAGTACCTTTAATTTGACTTTTTTAAAGTATTTTGGATGTCCAAATTTGAAGAGGTAATGGTCCTCTGCTCCTGTAGTCGCTTGCAAGTATTCCGGGTAATACTGGTGTATTCCCAGAAGGTTCCTTATATTTTTAAATTGGAAAGCCCTACAGTATTCTGTCAAATCCGGACTGGCGATACCTCCTTTCTCTTTCTTTCTCCTTAGCTTTCTCCATGATATTCTGGTTCCCTTGGAGGCCCATATAAAGCTTGCAATCTCTCCCTGTAATTTTTTCAGATCAGCCTTTTTGAATTGTAAAGGAATATTATTGAACAGAAAGGTGAATTTTGGGAGTATATTCATTTTTATGATGTTAGACCTCCCTATAAAGCTCAAAGGCAGGCTGGACCATACTTTAAGTAGTTTTCTTACATCTCGGGCTACTTTGTTTAGGTTATTTTGCGGTATTTTATCTATATTTTGATTTATCAAAATGCCCAAGTATCTTATCTCTTTTTTTATGTTTGGACTGTGAAAATGGGTGTTCCATGTTATTATTTCTGTTTTAGTATGATTTACTAAGTATCCTGAAACTTGGCCGAATTGAGAAATGATTTTTTCTATTGCTGATTTGGATCTCTCATATTCCTCTGTGAATAGCACCAGATCATCAGCATAGAGTGATAGTTTTTTCTCCCATCCCTGATATTTAAATGGAATTATATCTTTACAGCTTCTGAATTTGTTTGCTAGGGGTTCTATGTATAAGTTAAAAAGCAGAGGAGAGAGAGGACACCCTTGTCTCGTGCCTCTACCAATTTTTATATTATTCGTAAGGTTACCGTTAACCAGGATTCTAGATCTGGGGTTTTTATAGATTTCTCCTATTGCATGAAGGAAGGATTCCCCCAGATTATTTTTGCTCATTATTTTGTTCAAGAAAGCCCAGTTCACTCTATCGAATGCCTTAGCAGCATCGACAGTTAGTATTGTCAGAGGAATGTTTTTTGATGTTGCAATATCTATTGTACTTATAAGTTCATGCGTCAAATCATGCAATTGTCTTCCCTTTGTGAAACCTTTTTGGTCTGAGTGTATAAGTTGGGGTATAAGTTTTCCTAGCCTTGTTGACAAAATTTTAGTGAAAATTTTATAATCTGCATTGAGCAGAGATATCGGCCGGTATGATTCGCGTTTTTTAGGATCCTTTCCTGGCTTTAAAATGATTGTTATTGTTGCATCATTCCAGGTATCTGGCAACATTCCTTTTTGTTTAAGTATCAAATTTACTAATTCTGTTATTTGTGGGACTAGTGTGTCTGCTAAAACCTGGTATAGTTCACTTGGTAATCCATCAGGGCCTGCGGCTTTCCCTTTTTTCAATGTTTTTATTATATTTGTGACCTCAATGGCAGTGATTTCCTTATTAAGCTCATTTTTCTCCTCCTCAGATAGTATTAACATTGGCATGTCTTTTAAGTATTCTTCTATTTGTTCCTCAGATGGGTTTATATCTTCAGCATATAACTCTGAGAAGAAGAACTCGAATTCTTTTCTGATTTCATCTTCTTCTGTAGTCAAACTTGATTGGTCTTGTTTTCCTATGATTTTTATTTTGTTTCTTACTAAGTCGGTCTTTAGCTTCCACGCGAGCCATTTCCCACATCCTTCTCCAAATTCATGCTTTGCCATTTTACTTGCTTCCCATTTAGCTTTTACTCTTTCTTCTAGCGTGTCACTTAAACAGTCTTTCTGTTTTTGCCTATCGTTTTGCAAATTTTCTTTCTTAATCGGATCCCTTTCTGTTAGTATTTGTGTATCTAGCACATCTATACCTTTTTCGATATCTAGTACTTCTTGTTTTAATTTCTTTGATCTATATGTTCCTAGACTGAGTAGCTTACCCCTGATTACTGCCTTATACGTGTCCCATACTATTTGTTTGGATGTTCCTGTTTTATTATTTTCAAAAAAGGCTTCTGTTTCTTCCCTGAGTGCTTGTACTATTTCTTGATCTGAAAACATGGCTCTTTCCACCGTGAATCTTTTATGTGTATGGGTTGTCTTGGTTTGTAATGTTAGCTGTACAGCTGAGTGGTCCGATAGATGGGCTGGAATGTGATTTAAGCTTGTTACCTTTGTCAGTAAGCTTCTGTCAACTAGAAAGAAGTCTATTCTCGACCTATGTCCCAATCTTTTATTATGTAAAGTGAAGGGCTGGCCCTTATCCCCTTTTTCTCTCCATATGTCGATTAAATCTAAATCTCTCTTGTATATGGCAATCCACTCCCTCATTTTAGGTAGATTAGGTGAGTTGAAATTTCTTCCTGGGGGAGACCTGTCAATTTTAGGATCTAAGATAAGATTGAAGTCTCCTCCTAGAATTATTGGGGTATTAGCTGTTAGTAGTTGTGTGTACAGATTCTGTAAGGGTTCTGGGTCATCTAGATTGGGGCCGTAGTAACCTGCTATTGTATATGCCATGTTCCCTATTTTTACTTTTGTTAATGCCCATCTCCCTTTCCTGTCAACTTCTGAGGATTCTATACTTGCCTTTAAGGATTTCTTTAGAATAATTATTACGCCTTTAATGTTGCATCTCTGGTTCGTGCAGATATAAGCATCCGCCCATCCTGCGTTTTTCATTATCTGATCCCATTCCTCTTTCACTAGGTGTGTTTCCTGGAGAATAATAATTTCGCTTTCAGATGTTTTGAGATATTCCAAGATCTTATTCCTTCTACTTTTAGTTCTCATACCATTTACGTTCCAACATAGAATTTTTATGCTTCTACCAGTGTCTCCCATTCTCTTTTATAGTCCCTTTTTTTTCCGGCCAGTTTCGGTGTCGTCCTGTTCTTCTTTTTTCCATTTTTTTTCAATATCGAGGATTTATTTTTTTGATTTGTTTTCCCCATTTTGCTCCCCACCCGTTTTCCATCTTGTATTTTTTTTGCGTTTTTCTGTTTTAGTGTTTTACTCCTACCCTCCCTGGGGAAGCCTCCTTCTTCTTCCTTCCTTGGGGTTTTCATCTTACCCCCTTTTCGCTCCTCTTCTTTGGACCTGGAGTAGTATATTAAGAGATCTAGCGCTTTCGTTCTCTTTATCGGATTTTTTTCCCACTTATTCTACATTCTATATATTTGAAATCCTTTTTTTCAGATCGTGGAGTTTTCCATTTGAACCGTGTCCTTCATTAGACATAGCAGATTTTTCACCTCTTCAGGGTCTCTAATGTTCCTCATTTTGTTACGCCACATAATTCTTAAAGAGGGTGGGAATTTCATCTGTACTGTAGCTCCTAGAGCTTGTAGTTCTGGCATGAATTTCCCCAATTCCCATTGTCTATCTTGAGACGCTTTAGACATATCGGATCTAATTTTGAAAGACCATGAGTCTTTACTGAAATTTCCCTTTTTCAGGGCTTCACCCAAGATTCTTTCTTTTAATGTGTATGTCTTGAAATTTATAAGAATTTTCCTGGGTGTTTTCCTATCTTTGGGCTTTCCGTAGGGGTCTCTGTGAACTCTTTGTATATCTTCTCCTAGTGTCTCAGCTTCACACCACGGGAAATGTTCCACTAATAATTCCACAATGAATTTTTTAATGTCGTTACCCTCTTTATTTTCAGGAACATTCAAGATTCTTATATTATTTTTCCTTGCCTGATTTTCAAGAGATTCCATTTTTTCGCTTATAGATTTCCCCTCTTGTCTCAGCGTGTATATTTCTTTCCTGTTACTTTCCACCCTACTGCTCAACTTGCTTACTTCTCCTTCTATTGCCGTGACTCTCTCCCCTAGAGCGTTTAATTTGCAATCCAACTTTTCACAAACTTCTTGAATCTTATCCTGCTTTGCCTCAGATATGGCAAATTTGTCTCTCATCTCGATCCATATTTTCTCAAGAAAATCATTGGTTTGACTTCTGGGACTTTTAGGGCCCGTTGACCCTTCCTTCTCGGTCCGTTGATGCTCCTCCCCATTTTCTTTCTCTTTGTTTTTTTCCGTCACTTCATTATTATTGATCTGAGTTTTTCCTGCTGTATCTGTTTCTTCTATCTCAACTGTTTCCTGTGTCGTAAGCGTATTAGCTTTGACTATTTCTGCACCTCCTTCAGCCATTTCTTGATAGTCAAGATGGGTTCTAATCTCGCTTTCTGACTCAGCTTTAGTCCCAGTTTTTAAAAAGAAATATGGATTTTTAAATTGTGAGATATTGAGAGACCCCTTTTGTGAGAGGTGATTTTCCTCCTCTTTTTTTTTTTGTAGTGGGTTTAGTTCGAATTTTTCTGATAGTAATGCAGGTTGTTTTATATCGTCTTTTGTTTTCTGTACCTGAACTTTAAAAAAAGTTCTTAAAGAGGGTGTGATCTTAATTTTCTGACTTATGTCAGCTTTGTCTTCAGGTAATTTTAAAAGTTTCTTTGAGATTTGTAGAGATGGTTTTTTTGACTTCCTTCTCTTTACTTCTCTAGGGGTAATATTTTTAGGGAATTGCTCTTGTTTGAGGAAATTCCTGTTCCTAAGGCTGTAGTTTGAAACCACAGCTACTGCACTTTTTTTTCCTCTATACTTTTCAAGTTGTCTGTTTTTATTGAACCTACCGACTTTTCAGGAGTGTCTGTATCTTTATTTTTGTCTTTTTCACTTCTCAATCCAGTTATGTTGAAATTACCATCCTCCTCCTGCACTTCCTTATTCATGTGAGGCTCCTTTTTTTTTAAACAGTCTGTGTTTGTGTTAATGTTTATTAACGCTGTTCTCACTGTGCTTGCTATATTCGCTTCACTATTCACTCCCTCTTTACTCTCATTTCCCCTCTGAGCTCCTCCGTTGCTGCTAGCCCCCACCTCCTGGGAGACTCTGTCCTGAAACCCAGAGCAGCACGAAATCACGCTTAGCTCACCTTCGTTGCTGTTGGTTAACGATTTTAAAGTGTTTCGAGTTTTTTGACAGTTCCATATAAAGTTTGAAAAAATAGAATTCATTTTCTGAAATGCATTACCAGACAGTTCTAAGGGGATGGAGCGGAATAGATATAAAAGTCTGGGAAAAATCTTAATTTTTAAACCATTTACTCTCCCCACTATCGATAAGTGCAGCTTATCCAACCGTCGGAGCTCAGGGGTAACCTCATCCAACACTAGATCAAGATTATTTGCCCACAACATATCTAGGTCTGGACCTATCTTTACCCATTGGTATGTTGCTGATTCTGTCTGTCACTGATCCCGTAAATTATATTCTTCTGTGCTAATTATCTGAGTCTTTCCCGTGTTCAAACAGTAATCAGACCTGCTCCCAAATTCCTCCGCCATACTCTCAAGTTCTGATATTGCCGTTGTTGGGTTTGGTGTAACCACAGCGATATCGTCTGGGTAGGCGAGTACCTTTGTCTCATAGCCATTTGTTTTTAAAGGTTCAATCGCAGAGTTCTGAATTATCTGGTTAATGAACGGATCAAGATATATGGCGAAGAGAATAGGGGAGCAAGGACATCCTTGTCTAGTACCTCTTGCCACCACTATGTGGAGTGGTGTAGCTCACTGGTTAGAGGCGGCAGACCTGAGAGCAGAGGACGGCCCGGGGCTTGGTTCAATTCCCGACACGGCAGGGTCGTGGACCATGGCCAGCGGACTCGATAATGCTCATCTCGGTGCCTACTCTAACCAGGGATCGCACTCGGCAACTCTGGGCATTAGCTTGCCCCATCTCCACAACAGCCCCCCACATACGCCGGGGATGCCTGGTTTCACCTTGGAGATACCCAGTAGGGACCATCTCACAGGGAAAGCCAGGACGGGTTCCCCAGCGGTCTACTGCACAAAGATACTCCTTCGGGAGTCGATTCTAGCGCGTTAGAAACCCTTAATTAATGAATTAATTGGGTCTGCTGTCTTCCCCATCACCTGTAATATGGCATAAGGTTTATGATGCATTGCCTAAATAGCAGTAATCGTTTTGGGGCCAAACCTTCTCGCCACTAATTCTCCCCACAAATATTGCCATGTCACTCTATCGAAGGCTTTTTTGGCGTGCAAGAGGATCACAGCCAGTCCATCCCTCCTAGTCTCGGCTATATCCAGCAGAGAAACCACCCATTGTATATGTTCCGTAGTTTCCCTGCTCGGTTGGAAGCCATGTTGCCATGGCGAAACCAAACTGGCTATGACCCTCTGAAGCTGAGTCGCTAACATTTTTGAAGACACCTTCACATCTGAATTTATCAATGAAATGGGGCGATATGAACCAGGCAGTGTAATTGGTTTCCCCTTTATATGAAATATTATTATGTCCGTTTCCTGCCAAGACTTGGGAGGGAGTACTCGATATTGAACATCTAAAAAAAGATAGTGGAGTAATATAGCCAGATCAGCTTGGCGTATTTTATATATCTCCAATGGAATTTTATCTGGGCCTTTGGCTTTTCCAGAGGAGTAGAGATTAAGTCCTACACAGTTACTTCCAGCGTGAGCTGTTTTTCTAGCTCAGAGCATATAGCGGGATCTATTCTGCTAAGCAGTGGATACTCCTCTATAGCAAATTACATAAACAAAATAGAATCCACTCCAATGGTGATAGTGGTCCCTACAATGGTAGGGAGCGCACAGTGTTGTGTAAAATACCCCTCACACACCAACAGGCCCCTTGGTGTCATGCTTCATCATTGGGGTCTTCGCACCCCTCTACGGGATGCGGCTTGCTACGACTCACGACTATGTAGGAGCATTTGAAGTGTACTATGTGTTGGTGTGTGTAGGGAGTTAGGTGTGAGTGGTGAGGTGGTGAAAAGTGATGGTTTAAAAAATACCTGGCTCGTAGGGTAAAAATAAACTTTATTAGGCCCTCGGCTGGAATCGTTAAAAGGGGGTGCAGGATGAGGTTGTTACTGTGTTTTAAGGTACATCAACCTCAGAAAGTGCGTCAACATGTTTCGGAGTTTAAAAACTCCTTCTTCAGGACGAGGGAGTGCACAAACCTCCTCACCTTACTCACATGTAGTGTAGATGTCAAAGTGAATTCTACAAAAATTCTATCTACAAAAGAATTAGGTGTAACGTTCCTAATTGTGTTTATAATACAATGGTCTGTTGCGCCCAGTTGGCGATAATAGAACAAGACTTACCGATAACGTCGGAGCCGCGTTGAGGGGAAGACAGCCCACCGAGGTTTTCTGTAACCGTTGCCGCATTGAGCCGGAAGACAACCCCCACTACCACGCAGGGCTCATGAGGCCATCCTGCCTTAACATATAAGTCTTGTTCTAACTGTTGCTTGTCTTGGGGTTGCATTGTATTAGTCCTTAGCTGGGTATCCCCCCCCCAGCACTTTTACTACCCTCTGAAAACTGGTGGTCCTCCTCCTACGTTCACCTTCACACTTCCCTCAGGGATCAATTTTTGGGGCCCTTGGCTGTTCTTTCACCCTGATTCCCTTTTTTTAAATCACCCTCTATTCCATACAGATTCTTCCCTTAAGCCTTTGGTTCACACCCCATTTCAATACCAACATAGGCTGTTTCGATATATATACTGTTGGAGAACTAGCCGTATTTGTAGGGACTACCTCTCCAACCTCTGCTGACGCACATACCTCCTGGTCCATTTTCTCTGACATAGGTCTAAGATAGGCATACAGTTATTGATTTGTTTTAACTCTCCAACAATCCTATGTAACTGGCTTTTTTGGGGCTTTACCCAGCCTGTTATTTGCCACCAACGCTTCTAATGTGCCATACTTAACAGTGTATGGCGCATTCTTGCCTTTTCCCAATGATGACGCACAATGAGCTGCCTAGCGCCAATGCAGGCATTCTTGAACCATGGTGCAAGGGGACCTGTGTTGTTAGTAGGGTGTCCCTTCCTGCACACAACAATCCCCTGAGGCACTTTCCTCTTTCTATGTGTGCTGCAGGATGCAGCATACATTGAAAGAGGAAACAATGAGGAGAAATAATCATGTTTCTCCTTGTCACACCTCACCTGGGGAGGCATAGCAGTTTTGGTGCATTCCCAGGTACACCACTTATGGTAAATCTGGGAATGTAAAAAAAGTACAAAATGTGAAGAGGGTCTGGAAGGGGTGTAAGCTTAAAGACCTAACAACACCCTACCCCTGGAAACTAATGAAAAACACACATGGGGTGCTAAGGTCTGTCGTGGCCTCAGATGTCTACTGTGTACTGAAAATGTAGAGGTATAGGCTGTTAGAATGTGAGGAAAAGAACAGACGTGAACCCATCGGCCCACCCGTTGGCGGAACTTCATCATCTGGGTTAGAAGAACACCAGCCTGGTGTCTACTAGGTGTCTCACTTAAGAAAGAAATGTGAGTACAACAACTAGTATGTGGTTCGCCAAAGATGTAGAATTGGGGGAAGGTGTCTCAAAGGCTGTGGAAAGAAGAGTAGTTGCAGTGTAGAAAGCTAATGTGCTGTAAAGACAGTGAAATAAAATTGGCTAGCATGGTGCCTGAAAGACCTTTATTGAGACGGTCACCATGGTGCCAACATTAAAAGCAGAGTGAAAAATGGATGTAAACAAATATTACCATTGTGAGATGGATCAAACGGACCGCCCACCTCCCTTCTGACAGCAGTCGTTGAGTGTGCTTATACTGTATGTGTATTGATGCCACCACCTGCATCTGAAGGACAGCCATAGCTTCATATTGCCATGCTGCATTTTTCCATATTGGTAAGCAGGGGTGGTGGTGGGACAGCAAGGCTTTCTATTTGCTGATGGACAGGTCAGAGTTGATGTCAAATTGACTTAGCCATGCTGTGTTGTTGCACTAAGCTTCTATTGTGATTTCTCAAAATGTGTGCTGGTGCATGACTCAAACTGCCATAGCAGATGAACATAGAAATCTGCCTGCTAAACTCTTTAGCAAACATCATGAAGTAATGCTCTTTGTTTAACGGTATGCTCTTTGCTTAAGTGGCTATTCTTTATTCCTAGGGAATTGCTACTGTTTAAATACTGTGCTTGGGCATAAGGGTGACCACTATTCTTGTGCCAGCTGGTAGCCAATCAAGATTTCTGTGAAAGAAATCACATACTTTCAAGCTTGTTACTGTTAAATAGCAGGGTATTTTCAAGACTATAAACTACAACCCATGTCCTAAGGTAACTATAACTTGTGCTCCCCATGCACAGTTTTGTCATCAATAATTTAATTGCAAATGTTGCATCAATATTAGCAATATTGTCATAGAGAATGTCATGAGTGATTTATTATATGGGGTAACTAGCAGTACGTGCCAAGGGCAAAAGTTAAAGTCACCTTAGGACAAGAGCTAAAGTTACTTGAAAGAACTATGACTGACAAATGTGTTTTTTTTAGTTTAAAAAGTTGTGTTGTTACTGAACATTTCATCTAGCTAAAACGTTACTTTAACCTTTTCCATTGTCAGGGAATTTCTTTTTTCCCCCTTCTACCATAAAGTAATTTTTAATTACCATAAATAAATCCAACTCCCTGCCGAGCACTCCTGTGGACAAACCCTGGCATGCAACCCATTCCACGCTGCGCACAACATTTGGCCATGTGCTGCAGGGCATTGGCCGCCGCCTATCCTGCGGCTAGGACTTGTGTCCAACCCCCTCATTGACAGCCAACACTACGCTGCACAGAGTCTTTGGGTGTGCATGGCAGCTGGTGGAACACAAGCCCAGACCTGTGGCCCGGCCCTGCATCGACCCCCCCACCCCCAGCAGGCATCCAATTCCACTCAGCAGGCAGCCTTTGGCTACACAGCGTAGGCTTTTGGGCCCTGGAGACCCCATTCCCTGAGGCTAAATCATATATAATAAGGGGAAGGGGATGGCCCCCATCCCCAAGCCTTATTAAGCCTCAGGAACTCCATTTGCCTAAGCCATAATAGGCTGCAGTGACCCCATCCCCAGGGCCAAGTAATTCAATTAATAAAGAGAGGGGGCACATGGCCCCTTCCCTGAGCCTAATTAGGCCTTGGGCCCCCAACCTCAGAGGCCGAAATATAAATAAAAGGGGAGGGGGCTGCGTGGTCTCCTCACCCAGTCCTTATTGGGCACATGTGTCCCCCCTCCCTGAGTCTTTATAGGCCCTGGGGATATCGTCTCCGGGAGCCATACCTTTTTCTAAAGGGGAGGGGGCATGGAGCCCCCTGCCCCGTACTGCATTATATCCGCGGATCCCATCTTTTAGGGCTGAAATGCTTAAAAAAAGCGAAGGGGGACACGCAACCACCCTTTACGGGCCTATTTTGGCCCCTGAGACCCCATTCCCCGGCTTCCAAATCAGTTATAGGTGGGTACCTCTTTGCACACCCGGGGCATTGACCAAGCACATTTTGGGGTCTGCGGGGAACCCAGGGCCTATGCAGCGCTAATGCAGGCTCCCTTGTGCCTGTGTTTTAGACAGGATTGTTTTTATACAGGAAGGGACACCTTCTTGGACAAAATCAATGCTCTGAGGCATTTACCTCTTTCTATGTGTGCTGCCGAATGCAAGGAGAAAGGAAAAAATGAGGAGAAATAAAGATATTTCTCCTTGTTACGCCTCACCTCGGGAAGAGAAGCATTTTGACGAATTTCTGGGAAAGCTAAAAAATCCATGGGTGAATATTTGGGAACACACACACCCCACCCTTGGAATGCCTCCTTGGGGCAGAATAACGCAAGGCAGCAATTTGCGCTGCCTTGCGTTACTCCAGATTTATCAAGCGTTGCAGGTCCAGGCAAGGTGGCCTTGCTTGGCTTGATAAATCTCACTTAGGTTTTGCGTCACCCTTGTGTGGCGCAAGGGCTAAACAAAACTTTGAGGAATCTGCACCTATGTGTTTGCTCCAGTTTGGCAGGAGATTTGAAAATGCTCCTGCCAGATGGTAGCAAACACACGTTTCCCTGCCTGCGCCAGTGCAGGCAGGGAAACTAATGTTTCCTGGGGCTGTGCTCCTTGGGACGCAGTAAGTGAGCCAGCCACGGGTGGGGGAGTGATGTCTCTGGGCCATTAAAGGCTCAGTGAGGGGGGCTGCACGGCCCTCCTCCCTTTTTTAGAAGAGACAGCCCTTGGGCATGTGATCCCCAGGGCCTTTCTAGGCTAAGAGAGGGAGCCACGCGGCCCGCTCCCCTTTTTAAGCATTTCCACACCAGGGGCCTTCTGTGGCTCAGGAAGGAAGGCAGTGGCCCCCTTCCCCTTTATTAAAAATGCAACCCTATGGGATGAGGTCCGTGGACACTCAAGGATGTCATTTGAGATGTCATCAGTGATGTCATAAATGATGTCATATTGTTATCCAAACCCCGAATGCTGTGATAGCCAAGAGTTAAGGAAGGATCATCGGAGGGCAATGAAGCCCGTGGGGAAGGAAGGGAACTGCGGGGAGGGAGATCTGAAACGACAAACAATAAAGATCGTTGAACCAGTTCTTTCTCTGTACTATACAATATATATCCACGAAACATAAACCACCAACCTACCCCCTCACACACTCTACCTGGAAAGAAAATGAAAGACGCTCTAATGTAGAAGATAAAGACTCTTCACCAACATCAAGGCCTGAGAAGACTGAAGACAGCGCTATTTCCCACCTGTAACACACAAGGCATAACAACCCTTACCCACTGTCCTAGTATGTGACTAATGAATATGATATATGTGTATAAAGTTTGTACATAACCCCCTTTGCTAATTCTATAACTGAGAAAGGGAGATCATGGAGTAACACCGATGTTCGTCTAATTAACGATAAGAAACTTAATCCAGAACGGGTTACGTCACCCAGTATAATAATGGGAAATGTACAGTACCTTTTGCCAACAATGCACGAGTTGCCTTTGAGCTCTTCCAATACGCCACTATACCTGGTATGTATAGCCTTAGTAGTATCAAGGGACTGGAAGGTTCTAATAATGCTGTAGGACCAAAAACGGTGTTCCTTTGCCAGGGCAGCAAGACGCCAACTTCGGTAAGGAAGGAAAAACTACCAAGCCTGGTAATTAACTTAAGAGGTATGTCGCGATTTCATCCTCCGCATGAGCCTTTGATTCAGGCTCCCCAACGGAGGGCAAACGTAGCAAACAAAGATCTTGCCAATAAGAATATATACGAACAAGAGTCGTCCTCCGCATGAGCCGATCCTGGCTCTTCCAACGGAGGGCAAGGCAGGCTCTGATTACTCCCTTTACGATAAGAAACAACCGTCCTCCGCATGTGTCTTCCAGGACTCGCCAAGGGAGGACCAAGCGTGAAAAGAATACCGGCAGGATTGCCGATGGTAAAGGAAATCCAAATATCCAAATAGAAAGACCAGAAGCTTTCTCAAACCAAGAACAAGGAATCCTCAGAACAGAGTCAGCCATACTCCATCGTCGGTTGATAGCATGACCGAATATCCGACACAGAGAACAGGAAGTGAATCCCATATGTAACCTCCCATCGGCCCAATACCGCTAAGATTTCTGGGATATGTAGTTTTCACGAATACACCAACCAAGATGATCCCAATGTTATCAGCAGATAAGGCGCTCTTCTGGGGAACATAACACATATCATGAGTGATGTAATATAATAGGTCATAAGCATGGCGGGGGCTCTAGTTAGCTATACTAAATATAACTAGTAAATTTCTGTGGTTTTTTTGTTCAAAATGTTTATGTTGTCACTGACATATTCATCTAACTATAACGCTACTTTAACCTTTGGATTTTTCAGTACATTTCTAAGGTTTTTTTAATAAACAAAAACAGATCATTTTATCACACCTAACTATAAAGTTAATTTAACCTTTGTTTCTATATTTTATTACCATACGTAAAGCCAACCCAAAGGCCGTGCGCAGTGAGGTGTTTGCCACAGTGTCTTATGTTTTTTAAAAAGTTTGGAGCCTCATCCTTATAAGGCACTAGGGATCCCATCTCCCTGGGCTGTGTTTTGTTATTTAAGGGGCGGGGGGCCGTGCAGCCCCCCCTCCCCAAACATTTAAAAGGCCATGGGGAACCATATGCATTTTCAAGGGAAGGGGGGGTCAACTGACCTCCCTCCCTGATCCTTATTAGGCCCTCGGGACCCCATTCTCCAAGGCCTTTTTTTAAGGGGAGGGGGTCACTGGGCTCCTCTCTCCAAGCCATCTGGGACACTTCTGGGACACCATCCTGGGGCCAAATCTTACAAGAACGAGAAGGGTCTGCCTGACTTCCCCTCCCCTAGAATCTTTATGCCCTGGGTACCCCATGCCCCAGGGCCTTTTTTTAATTAAAGGGCGGATTGGCCATGTGACCACCCTCCCTGAGCCTTATTAGGGCCTTGGGACCTCTATCCCCAGGGCCAATACTAAAATTAAAGAGGAGGGTGAGCTGTTCGAACCCCTCTTCAAGACGTTTCTGGGCCCGGGACTCTATCCTCCAGGGCCAGTATCATTAAAGGTGAATCCCACCCAGGGCACCCACCATACATTCATTGGGGTCTGTGGCCCCCGCAGCCCCAACTGACTCCCCACATGCAGTGGGAGCTGGCATTGCTTTCACCCCGAGGGAGCAGCTGCTTTTACTGCTCTTTCCGGGTGGGCGAGATATTTTGATCTTTTTCCCTAACCGCATTAGTCCGTCAGAGAAACACACTTGCACACCTTCTCACATACCCACAAAACCACTCAAACAGCCAATCATAGACCCACACATCCACTCACGCACCCACTAAAACACTCACACATAACTTTAACTCATGCCCTAAGGTAACTATAGCTCGCACCCTCGCCATGCACTGCTAATTAGCCCACATGTCACGTCTGTCATGATATCTTCTATGAAATCATTGATAATATCACTGCAACATTTGCGGTGAAATTATTAATGAGAAAACTTTGCATGGCAGGGGTACAAGTTATAGTTACCTTCGGACAGGAGTTAAAAGGACAGATGTACAAACCCTTTAACAGGTCACAAATGGCCCATCAAGCCGTTTGCAACCGGTAAAATGCATTTTGCCACGTACAAAAGGCAAAATGCGACTCTGTAACTTGTTACCCAATCCAATCACATTTTGCTTTTGCGCTTCGGTATTTGGAAGCAGCGTGTTTAGGGTGTCCCTTCCTGACACCGAATAACATTGGTATGCATGAATGTTTTGCTCATGGAATGCGCTTGGAAAATATTCATAATTTATTGACTCTGTAGAAGAGGCAGTAACCCATTTCCAAACAGGAAGGAGTCCCCAAGGGACCCCTTCCCCTTTGTGAATGTGGACAAATTTATTTTTAAGATCAGGCAGTAATCCTTTAAGGAAAACGGTCTGCATTACAAAAATAAATATTGCTTTATTTGAAAAGCACTCAGAGACAAGCTGATCTGCTGACTCCAGCATACCACCATCCCTGTGATTGTAGTCATTCTCAATGGGTCGCAAATATTGATGAGGCAGGTCCATTTGTGACCCATTGGGAATCATACACAGTGTCTGAGACACTGTTGTACATAGTTTTTTTTAGATTTCCTAATTGCAAGTCACAAAAATTTGCAATTAGGAAATCGCAAACTGATTTTTTTGTATATCTGGCCCAAAGTTACTTGAGATAACCATAACTATAATTGCTGAATTTCTTTGGTTTTGTGTGTATATATACTGAACCTAACTATAACGTCCCTTTTAACCTTTGTTTTTTTTGTGAATATAGAGTTGTTATATAAAGTTGTCAGTGATATTAGGTGGCTGCCTGTTTATTGATGGGTACCGGTGATACTGTGATGCTCAGTGTATTCTCCTGCCATTTGTACTTCTCATTGGCATATGAGAAGCACAAATGGCAGGTTTGTCAGGGAAAACAAAATGATCAATGGTGCCAGGGGACTACTCAGTGTGACCTTGCTGTTTTTCACCTTTCTAAGACTGGGGTGTATTGCTAATTAAATCAAAGGTTACTAATCTAGCAGACTTGAGCCTTAGGGAGTAGAGTTATCAATCAGGTTGTAGATGTCATTGTCCTCTGTGAACTGAACTCACACAACCAGGGTTTTCATGCCGCTAGCTGGGAGAGGGTGACATGGAACATGCTATGAGAAAAGATCAGTTAAAAGAAAGAATTTAAAAAGCAAGGTAGTCTTTCAGTTTTTTAGGTCTGGCTTCGTAGCACATATGATTGAAACCTATTGTTGCTAATTCTTTAAAATATAGATCGAATGGGCCTTGGTTGCACCCAGAGGAGCATTAATCTTTCACTGTATATTATTGGCTAATTGGTAAATCTTTCTGTCTCACAGAGCGTACTTGCATTACAATTGTATGAGCGTTTAGTGTAAATCTCGAAATTAGTCAGTCATTACGTATTCAATTCTGATTTCAAGCATGAATTGTACCGAAAAAGTGTTTTTTGTAACAATTTTTACTGCAGTATATTGTTTTTAAAATATTCATGTAAGAACTCAAATGCAAATTAACACAATCAACTTTACAACCACTTTCACTACCAGAAAAATCACAAACAATGCTATTTTTAACACCATTAGACCCAACCAAATTACTACCCCAGTACCTCCACTGTAACTGGTGGAGTTCTGGACTTTTTGGTTCCGTCCAGAGGTGTCAGGGAACAACACCCAAAGACCCCGGAGTTCCACCTGCCTTGGTGCGCAAATGAACAGAAACACGGGCTTCTCGATGGTGGCGTCAAAGACCAAAGGTTTATTACTGCAGGGACACAGAAGTCACAGAAACCACGCATGGGCAGTGTCTAGGAGCCTGTTCAAATTGTACAAAGAGGGTTGCTCCTTATATACTAAATTTTAAGCTGGGGGGCGAATTCTTTACATGTAATACATTCTCAAAACCTTTGTGTCTAAAACTATAAATATTTGGCGTTACACAGGAACCGTCGATAAAATCTGATACTAAACATCTACGAAGAGGGGTTCCCACTAGTTCATCACAATCCCTTGTCAATATTGCATTCAAGAACCGGACCGCCTCATCGTAAATTTCGTTACCTCCCCCTAATAAAGATTCAGAAAGAAAGGAACGGAGCCAGGTGTGGAAGATAGGAAAGCGGGATAAGAGATGTTTGTGGGTTGTAAATGGGCAAGGCTACCGGCTTCGGCCGCCTAATCGTGATCAGGACAATGGACACGAAGAGCAGTATAGCAGGACTGGCCTCGGGCAGAGGAGGCAGCCTTTGTCGAGTCATGCAGCTACAGCGTGATCTGGTTTAAGGTGCACGTGTCATGAAAGAGGTGAATCTCCGGCTAAGGCTACGTGTCCTTAATCGAAATGAAGTGATCAGAGGTTATTGCGTATGTGAGGGCAAGAAACACAAAATGGCTGCCATGATCTAAGATGGATGCCGTGGGTAGATCAGAAATGTGTTCATAACAGGAGTGCTCTTGCTCGTAGCATAGCGAAAACACCAGGATATGCTAAATGGACCATTTGCGGTTCGCGGATACCAATATTATGTATTTCCGACAATATTGAAAACACGGGTTCAAATCGTCATGGAACCTCAGACCCTCCTTTTGCCCTTACATAGGCAATTACTCAGTCTATGTCAGAATCTAATTCTATGCTCATCAGGTCCGTGACATGCTGTTGTATCATCATCCTTTCTCGTGCCTTTTCTCCAAACGCAGGTGGTTTCCTAAAGCAAGTTGCAGCACAAAGACTACACAGAGCAGGACCACACTGGATAATCAGGCAGCATGAGAATAGGAATACTAAGATGACACCAATGACCATTAGAACCTTCCATCCCCACGCTGAGATCAGAGTCCAAAACCACTCCATGAAGGACCAGTTTCCCTTGTCTACGTGTATAGAGTCGGAAATCTTGTGTAGCTTAGAGATCGCCTCATAAACTGTTGGAGCATTATTAGGAATAAAGACACAGCAGCTCGATTGGATCATTCTGCATACCCCACCTCGATCTGCAAGTATAACGTCTAGAACCATACGGTTCTGCAACGTCATGAGTCTATCCGCTTGAAGCTCAGCTGTCAAATTGCTAAGGGCACCAGCAGTTTCGGTAATAGTAGATTCAACTACCCGTGTTAGCTGACGTATGTTTCTACTATTGGCCATAGGCCCCCAGAACGGAAGGAAACCTTTGAAGAAGTCTCCAGCTTCCTGACCAGCAGTATCTTCCTTGCTGAAGACACCTCTCGCTACTCTGGTCTTGTGGTAGTCAGATGAAGCAGTGTATGTCGGAGGTAACAGTCGAGCAATATAACATGAACCTGAAAAGTCGGCAGGCAACCATGTATAAGCTCGGTCCCGACAGATGAAGTAGGTACCCCTAGCAGTAAGAAAAGCAGGGGAAGAGTTAGCCGGAAACACATAAGTCTCTACGCACTCACTCTTCCCTAGCTGAGCTCTCGGATTTCTCCCATTACCTTGCAAACAGACCTGACCTCAGTGAGGTACGACCCAGATTGGAGTTGAGCTTTTACGCTTGCTTTCTCCCAAACTAAGGCGATACTCTGAAGAATTCCAACTCAAATATACTCGCAATTCGTCTCTAGGGTAAGATGGAGTATTATTGACGTCCTTGATCATGTCAATAATTCCCTGGACTAAAGCTTTGTTGGCAGAGTTATATTTAGTGGAACGTGGTGGACGTGGAGGATAGGTTTCAAGGGCATAAGCAAAGATGGTTTGAAGGGCCTGAAATGATCCATTGTAGCTGAAAGGCAAAACCAGATAGGGAATACCTTTATCCATAGTGTGGGGTATCAAGCCACACACCCAGCAATCTGTAGTGTTAACTACCAGTTGGTGTTGATGCAAGAGCTGTACAAAAGTGTTATTAATGAATTCTGAGCGTCGGGCTTGCTCATGTTCAGGAAACGAGTGAAAAGAGTGTATAGAGGAAACAGTAGAAGTAACAGGATCAAGGGGAGGTACCGTAGTTACTGGCACAAAAAATAAAACTCATACCGAAAACGATTCCACCCACCAACGTTATCAAAACAATCAAAAATGTAATGGCACATTGTATCAAAAAGCATTTGCTGTGAAGAATTCTGTAAAGTCTGTTTCTGCGAACATAAATCACATTTTCTCGTTGCAGCGCAGGAAGCTCCATCTTCTACAATCCGCTCGCGACCACTGATGATGTGTACGTAGATGAAAATGCCTCTATCAGCCCTGGGAGTTCCCAGAACCAACAGAAAGATCGACCTTGTGTCAGACCCCCGCAGATTCAACTAGGCACACAGCCACGACCCTACGGCTACCCAGACGGCAAGGCAATTTTAAAAACAATAAAACAATAGCAAACTTCCTGGCTGTAGGCAAAAGTTCAAAATTTCAAAATATCACAATGGGCAGTTGCCTGCTTTATTTGTCCATATTACGAGGTCGTAAATTGTATCTTTGCTTCGCAGGTACTGTTTGATCGGCAAATAGCGTATCACTGGTAGCTGTTGCAGTGTTCAAGTTCGCAGATGACAGAGTTTTTTCTGATGCAGGAGACAAATGCTCAGAGTTCAAAGGAGTCTTTTCAGGAGGAGAGTTAGAGTTTGGAGTGTCAGTGATCAATTCGGCATCGCTGAAAGGGATGAACTTTGGCGTGCGTTCAAATTCGGAGGCACCAATTCCCTTCTTCACCCAGTCGTCGTAAGGAAGTGGCAAAGGTACACGTTTGACGTGAGATGCGTGTACCCAATGCTTGCGACCAGCTACACGAACTGCGGTTCTTGTCACAAGCAGGACCTGGAAGGGGCCGACGTATCTGGGCTGAAGGTTCTTCGTCCTCGCGAAGTTTCTTATTACAACTTGATCGCCGGGTTTCAGCTGATGCCCTGGACTCTCCGGAGGCTTTGGCAATGCATCGAAAACCTGTTGGTGAATAAGACTCAATTTAGCAGTCAAGTCGTAAAGGTAGTCTATCAACATAGGATATTCTAGAGAACAAAACTCCTTAGGCCTCGGCACACCCCAAATATTTGCCGGGCGGCCAAAGATAATCTCATAGGGGCTAAGCCCCACTCTAGAATGTACAGTTGCTCTCGTTGATAACAAAGCCAAGGGAAGTGCGTCTGGCCAGGGTAGACCTGTGGATGCTTGTATTTTAGCTAGTTTTAGTTTGAGGGTGCCATTGTAACCCTCCACTAAACCAGCAGACTGGGGATGGTTCGCACTGTGGAACTTCTGTTTTATGCCTAGGCCGGCACACACACTCTGCATAACTTTCCCTATAAACTCACTTCCGTTATCTGACCATACAATCCGTGGCATACCAAATCTAGGGAAATATTCTTTGAGAAGAATTTTGGCAGTTGATAGGGCAGTATTGTCCTTTAGTGGGTATGCTTCGATCCACCTGGAAAAAGCACAGACTACCACCAGGACGTATTTCAGATTATTACAGCGATCCATGTGAATGAAGTCTAACTGAATCACTTCAAAGGGGCAGGAAGGAGGAGCGAAGTGACCAGCAGGAGTTGGAGTTCCCTTGCCAGGATTATGCATCAGGCATACCATACAATTTTTCACCACTCTCTCTGCACACTTACTGATCCCATCATTCTTCCAGACTGGAGCCAACATCTTACAGATTCCTTTAGAACTTATATGCGCTACTCCATGCGCCATTGTCACCACTGCAAGCACATACGCATCAGGCAACATCCAACACTGCTGTTCTGTCAAATCAATCCAACATCCATTCGAATCCAACTTGCCCGTACTTTCTCTCCATACACGTTTTTCCTCCTCAGTTGCCTCTTTCTGAATCTCTTTCACACTTTCCATTGTATCCTCACACATTCCAGACTCAGCAATCCATCTTGCAGACGTAGCAACATACATTCTGCTCATCATGTCTCTAGCTGTCTGTTTAGCGGTTTCATCAGCAAAAGCATTCCCACGACCAACATCATCTGTGATTGCTTTATGAGCACTGCACTTTACAATCGCAACTTCAGTCGGCAAGGTTAGAGATTCCAACAAGTCGTTAACTAGCTGACCATGTTGAATCTTAGTCCCATGGGACGTAATGAAACCTCTTTCTCTCCACAAACGGCCAAAACTATGGGCCACGCCAAATGCGTACTGACTATCTGTAAAAACATTCACTCTCTTTCCCTTAGCTAAAACACACGCTCTCGTTAGAGCTATTAATTCTGCAGCTTATGCAGAATTCTGACTCACTCTTGCAGTCTCCACAATCGTCTTCAAAGTCGTTACTGCGTAAGCAGCAGTCACATCACCATTCTCCAATTTAAAACATGACCCATCCACATACAGCGTGCCATCTGGATCTGATAATGGAGTGTCCTTTAAGTCAATACGTCCTTTTGTCTCTTCCTCCGTTCTAAAACAACAATCATGTGGCTCGGAATCACTCGACTCTTGATTAGTCGGCAACAGCGTTGCTGGATTCAATACATTACATCTTTTGATCTGAATATGACTCGCTAGTAATGTCAGCTCGTAACCAGATAGTCTCGCACTGGTAAGGTGTTGTGTCTTGGTTCGGTTCATGAGTGTATCCACCGCATGAGGAACCATGACCACTAGCATGTTGTTCATCACCAAACCAGCAGATTGTCGAATGGAAGCCACAGCTGCCGCTGTAGCTCTCAAACAACTAGGCAACGCTCTAGCTACCGGATCTAATGTTGATGAAAAATACGCACAAGGGCGTTGTTTATCACCAAACTTCTGTGTCAGAACACTCAACGCGCAACCTTCTCTCTCGTGAACGTAGAGCGTGAATGGCTTACTGTAATCAGGTGTACCCAATACAGGAGCTGAACACAATGCTTTTCGCAATTCAGTAAAACTCTCCTGACATTCATCAGACCATGGCACCGGACTCGGAACATTTTTCCCAGTCAAAGCTACCAACGGTTTTGCTAAAAGAGAAAAATTTGGGATCCACTGCCTACAGTAAGAGGTAATACCTAGAAAGGCACGTACTTCTCTCTGTGTGCGAGGAACACTCATCTGCGTAATTGCTTTTATTCTCTCTGGGGTCAACTTCCTTCCCTCCTTTGACAAGAGATGACCTAGGTAGGTCACTTCTTGGCAGCAGTATTGCATTTTCGAAGGTGATACCTTGTGATTCAAATTAGACAAATGATGTAATAACGAGATCGTAGCTGCTTTGCAAGTGTCCTTGTCATCGGCAGCCACTAGAAGATCATCTACATACTGCACTAGAGCAGAACCTGGAGGAAGGACAAAGGAATCTAACTGGCTTTTTAATGCTTGACTGTAAATAGATGGGCTCTCACAATCACCTTGTGGAGCGCGTTTAAATCTGAAACTTCGACCTTCTAGACAGAAACCAAAAATACCTCTGCTTTCCTCGGCTATCGGAATGCTGAAAAAGGCATTCTTCAAGTCGATGACTGAAAACCAAGTAGCTGTAGCAGGAATCAATGTTAACAAGGCGGTGATGTCTGGAACCACAGGAAACTGTGGGACCACAATCTTATTAACTTCTCTGAGGTCGATGACAAACCTATACACTGGAGGCTTTGTAGGATCAGTTCGTTTCAAAATCGGTAATACAGGACTGTTACAAACATTTCCTCTAGTTTCTTCAACCACACCTTTCTTAATCAAATCTTGCACAATCAATAAAAGTGCACGCTCACCTTCACTAGATATTTTGTATTGAGGAATTCTTGGAAATTTTACATTTGCTTTCAAAGTTACTACATAGGGTGGTATTTCTAAAAGGCCTACATCATTAGGACCAGTCGCCCAAAGAGAATCAGGGAGTGAACGCAGCTCTGGCGGGAGTGCATCCATTGACAAGTACATCGGAGAGGTGATTCTTTTACCCAATGTAAGCTGTACTCCTTCCGGAGAACAGTACAATGTCGCATATAGTCGTTTTAACAAGTCTAAACCAAGCAGATTTTCATTACAACCTGTCGTCAAAATCAGGGGTGCTTTCAAGTGACACGGTCCAACAGAAATAGACAAAGGACCAGATATGGGGTTGTAAACAGGGGCGCCTGAAAAACCTACAGAAACATTTGTTAAGCCGGACAAAGGTGCGCCAGGGAGTTTCGCATGAATGATAGAACTTTTTGCTGCACCAGTATCCAACAGAAACGGTTCGACTACACCTGATGTTGCTACTGCGACATAAGGCCCACTCTGATCCACTGGAACTGATACTACTCCCTCTCTCTGTCCATGGCTGTCCTAGTACCCATTTTGCTGAAATCCCTCATCCACTTCACAATAGTCTTCAACAAGATATTGTTGAGATCTATTTTGCTGAGTAGACTGGCCATTTCGTTGATCAAAGTGATTGGAAGGACGATCATTCGTCTGTGGAGGCATAGCACCTCGCCCTCGACCTCTAGAATTCTGCACAAAACCACCACGACCTCTCTGAGCTGCTGCTGCATTATTTTGCGCTAAGATCGGACATTCATTCTTGTAGTGACCCTCTTTCTTACAGTACGCACACTGGTTCCACTGATATTGAGGTCTCGGTGAACTATAATCTGTTCTTTGATACGAGCCCTGTTGCGTATTAGTCTGATTCATGCGAGGCGGATACGCCTGTTGCAAAAGAACTTTAGTTTTTAAATCTTTCGTTTTCTTGTCTGATTTCTCTTTTTCCTCTTTATCCCTATTTTCATAATACTGTGCAGTTGCAAGTATTTGCGCAGTTGTAGAAACAGCCCACGCACTCTCTGAATCTTTTAATTTATTGCATAACTCAGGTAACAAATTATGCACAAATTTATCGACAAACAGTCTCTGTCCTCCTTCTGTGCTCATATCCTGACCACTATGATCTACAAAAGTCTCTTCGAACCTGGTGAAAAAGTCGGAGACACTTTCGTTTTTCTTCTGCCTGCATGCGGATAACTTGTCCCAATTAACACGCAATGCGGGCATCAGAGTCTTCATTAAGTCGATTATCCTACCTGGAAGATCAGCAATTAGGGGTTCGGGTTTTGCACCACCTGTTTGCTGACCATCCGCCGCAACGATAGCTGCCCAATCACCACCTAGGGCAACTGGATGATTCTCTCTACGAATTTTAGCCCAAATTGGTTGCGGAACTACATTGCCAAATAACATATCGATGTCCGCTAAGTTCATTATACAAGCCTCAACTGTCTGTGTTAATTCCTTATAGTATCCAGCAGGATTCTTACGCGGATCTGGCAAGGCCTGCTTCACTGCTAGCACTTCGGCTCGCTTCCACGGAATGTGCATCCACACTCTTTGGAATTGCGCCGGAGCAGCTACAATACCACGAACATTATCAGCTTGCACAGCTTCGCGCCAAATTGGAGGAACCTCCCTCATTGGATATTGGCGACTTAACTTCATCTTGCTTTTCTCTAAATCTCTCGGTGAACGAAGTGATGGATCATTCCTATAACTTAAAATCAGTTCCATTGCTTCTTCTATATTTTGGCCTACTATCATCCCTGCAGCAAACTCTTTCTGAACCTTAATTAAGTCTTCTAAATTTGATTCAACATCATCTTCTTCTATCTCCTCACGTAACAGCGAGCACATCTCATCAAAGACATACCGTTGTGTTGGTTCCTTCCACTGCATAAATGTATCTAGCACATCTCTCGTACTATATCTCCTACTCTTTGAAATCCATCTGAGAGCCGTGGAATCTAAAATTCCCCGTTCTTCAGTACTTGGAAGCTGACTACGTCTCTGAACAGAGTCAGAAGTAGGAGTCTTGATTAAGGTTTTATAGAAAGGAGACAGAATATTAGAAACAGAATCAGTGATTCTTCGACGAACAGAAAGTGGAGTCAACACACTCGCAGACGTAGAGAACACAGTAGAGGTAGGAACAGATAGCGGAACAGTAGGAGTATCGAGAAAAATAGTTTGTGGAACAGTAGGTGTAAGCGAGACAGATACAGGTATAGAAGTCGGCAACCCAGGAGGAGGGGGAGCCGTAGGAACATTCACATTAACCACAGGAGGTACAGGAACTTGATTCTGAGGGGCAGGAGCAGGAATACCAGGTTGTCCAGCAACCGGCAGTTGAACATTTGGTACAAGTGGAGCCGTAGCACCTTGTGCATACGGTGGAGGTGACCGTAACAGATAAGACAACAGAGGATCGTTTTCGGAATCCTCTAGTATCTTAGCTGTTTTCGATGGCAAGGCAGGGTAGCACTTGTCAATCGCTAAATTATGCTCTCTAATGGCCACCTCTATGGCCTTCTCACACTCGTTATCTTGCAGCTGCTTAGTCGCTTGCTCCAGAGTCAACTCTTCTTGCTCTTTCTGTTCTTTCTTTAACCTTTTCATTTCTCTCTGTTTGGATTCTTTTCGCCAATAACGGAAAGAATCAAACATTGCCGGCCGGGCTTTCTTCCTAAACAATTTCGCTTCTAAATTGTCAAGAATTTCGGGTTCAAAACTACCATGCAGTGGCCAACTAAGGACACCATCTTTCTCAGTGTATCGGACCCACACCTCATTATAAGATATAGGACCCACACCATGTTTACAGTACAAGTCATATAGGGGAGTCCCAATCGGAGGAACCAGACATGAGTCCTCCAATCGTGAGTCACTGTTGCAACCGAAACAAGACAACATACAGTTTCTCCGACTTACCATTTTTCAGTCCGGAACACAAAACAAACAAAACAAGAAACAAATATGTGCACCTGAACCAAGAACTTAGGCCTACAAAAACGAAGTGATGTATCGATACCCAAACTAAACCAAATAGATTATCGTAACCAGAACAACCAGTGATAATCTTACGAAACCAAACCAAACCAAGAACCAAAAAAGGATTTTAACAACCCTCACGAAGTAACCAGCTAGCAACCACTAAATACTTAACTGAGGCACTGAAGACGTCACCAAGGAGAAACCCGTCACGTTTCGCTGTACTAAGGACTGCACCTCGGGTTCAAGACAGGGCGACGGTCAAGGCAACGGCCCACTGCAGCCGTCCTGAACGGGAACCCTCGTGGAAGAGAACTTCGGGCCACTTTTGCGATATGCCGGGATCGATGAAGTGGGGCGCCTCCCTCAGGAATCTTCACACAAAGCTTCTCGAACTCTTCAGGCTTTTGAACCGGTACCGAATGATGTCGCCCCACGTTGGGCGCCAATTGGAGTTCTGGACTTTTTGGTTCCGTCCAGAGGTGTCAGGGAACAACACCTCCAGTTAAGACATTTTATAATTTAAAATAGGGTGATTTCTTGGCAAGAGGTAATGGCCAGGGCAGAAAGCCATCGGAAACCCCCTTTTTTTGAATATATATACAAATCGTCCACTTTTAAAAAAAAATTAACGGTGGTTTGGGCACCCCAAATCAACTGATGGTAGCTCTATATGGGGCCAGAGTGAGCGGTACCGGTTAATACATAAACAGGGTCAAATGTCTGCCTTGGAGAACCATTTAGCTAAAATAGATCGCGAGACAGGGTGTACCCTCTCCCCAAATGACTGGGAGGCCATATGCCATCTAGGAAGCAAATCTTTACGTGTAGAAAAAAGATTTCCGAGAGCCGAGAATAAGTGCTTCCGCTGCCAGGCAGACGGAGAAGGTGGGAAGGTGGTTGGCATCATATCTTTTTCGGGTGTCCTCGGCTGAGACCCTTCTGGGTGGCAATTTTTGCTGGCATTGAGTCAACAATTGGGAAGAGTGTTTCACTCTTATGGCCGAGGCCGCGTTATTCGGATTCTGTCGAGATAGAATGTTCTTATCGGAGGCTGAGAAAACCTTTCTATTTATTTCTTGTACTGTAGCTCGTTCATTAATTCTACAGAATTGGAAATCTAGTGAAATCCCCTCACATTTGAAATGGTTTAACAAAATGAAAAGGACCTGAGAAATTGAAAAAGCTTATGCCAGACGCGTTGGGGCATCCAGGAAATTTGAAAAGAATATTTAGAAAAGTTGAAGGAGTGATTGTGGTATTCATTTTATATATTGATGCAGTAGCTGTATTGTATTGCACTTTAGATACATTGCACATTATATTGTTGCACTTTATTGGTATTTCAGGAACATTCGCTGCTCCATTGGTTATTGCACTTTAGAAAAGTCTAAAGAGGGACTGTAGTATCCACTTTGGTATCAATGGGCTAGCCATTTTGTATTGCACTTTAGAAATATTTGCACTCTACACTGTTGCACTTTATTTAAATCTGTAATCGCTTTGGCTATTGCACTTTATTTTAAATGATTTGCACAAGATCAATATTGGACGATGATGATATTTGCTGCTAAAGTAAAATATGTTTCTTTCTTGTTTTAAGTTTTATCTTGAAAATGGAAGCTATCAAATTGATTATGAAGTACTGGGTTTTGCATCAATGTCTTTTAAATAGATCATGTATCTATGTATTTATTGTTTTTGTATCCAAAGTTCTGCTCAATAAAAATGTATATTAAAAAAAAAAAAGGATCCTCTCTCAAATGGATCTGTTCCTTCCCCACAAAAAGAACCCAAAGGGTCAGGTTGCCACCCTTCACATCAGAGAACTAATATGAAGAGTCCCACAAGTATCGTCCTTCAGCCCCTCCCTTTCCAACATATGCATGATACCACTCGCAAACATTGTCAGCTCACAATACATTGCCTAACCTGATCACTCTCAAACCATTCTCTCCCTGACAGACAAGCCAACCCCTACTAGAACGGACTTCACCAACTGCATAACTATTGTGGCAGACTGGATGGGCACAAACTGCCTGAAGCTTAACTCAGGCAGGACAGAAGTACTGTTCCTTGGCAACAAGACCTCCCCATGGGACTCCACCTAGTGGCCTTCAGAGTTAAGACCAGCAGTCACACCCACAGACTGCGCAAGAAATCTTGGTATCATCCTAGACAACATGCTCAAGATGACGCCTCAAGTCCATGCAGTTCGCACTCCCTGCTTCCACATCCTATGAATGCAGTGAAAGATATTCAAATGGTTGCCTCTGAACACCAGACACATTGTCCGACAAACATTCATCACGAGCAGGGTGGACAACAGCAACGATCTCTACACCGGAATCTCCAAACATCTCCTACACAGACCATCCTGAACACAGCTGCAAGACTCATATTCGATCCCCACGCTGGTCCCAAATCACACTGCACCTTTGGAAGCTTCACTTGCTCCCAATTTACAAGTGGAGCCAATTAAAACTTCTCACGCACACATACAAAGCCCTACACAGCACAGGACCAAAATACCTCAACAACTGCATACACTTTATTAACCCACCAAATGCCTTCGCTATGCCTCTCAATCACACACACTACCTGCATCCAGAAGAGCAAAACTGGAGGTCGCTCATTCTTCTTCATCATTCCCAAAACATGGAACAACCTTTTTCAACACATCAGAGCCTCCTCCTCACTTCTTGAGTTCAGCAGGAAGCTGAAGATCTGGCTCTTCGAATAAGCACTTTGGGGAACACACACCTACATACCTGCCCAAGCAACTAGATACCCTCTTGGGGGATTAGCACGCTATACAAATCAACATCACGTAACATGATATGAAATTAAACCTTATATTAACATGGCATTTTGCACATTGCCTCTATATGAGGCTCACCAGTTACCATTATAGTTTCTGCAATGCCCTTGTTTATAAAACATACTTTGTTTGACAGTTTACATAACGGCTGCATATAAAACTTACATCATTGGCCAGTCCTCAATGTCACTCTGTGTAAAGTATGCTCTGCCATGACGTTTCCTATGTTGTCACTATATGTATTGCATGCAGTGCAGTAAAAGTTGCCAAAATGCCCATTATGGAAAGGATGCTTTTCCCTGCTAATTCCACAAAGCACCTTTGTTTAAAGCATACAGTGTCAGGCCAGATTCTATAATACCACACCCATGTATTACCCTGACCCTGACATTATCCACACTGCTGTCCAGTTGTTGGAATCTCTAACACTTACCACCTTCACATTCACAGTGGTGGGCTGCGTTACCGGGCAAGGGGATTTTCTGAGCTGCTGCCCTTGATAAATGTAGTGGTTTGCCTGGTTGAAACACATCATGAAGGGAGCTGTGCTGGGGCAGTGAACACGTGTGTTAACTTTAGACTAAGGTCTTCAGATTAAATAAAGAAATTGTTTTTTATCAGCTCAAAATGGTACATTTGAGATTTACTTGCTGAAAAAGTTTTAAGTAACAATATAATTGATTTGCCCTTGAGGAAATGCAGAGTGCTTGTTTGATACCTCATTTTGATTTATAATTGGAAACCCAAAATAGTTGGAGATGGAATAGTATGAGATAGCTTTTGTGGTTGCTTGTAACCGGCCAACAACATCAGTGCCATTTCACTTAAGGAGCATTGGCAGCACACAATATTGCAATCCAAGCTTTTACACTTGATAATAACGACAGATTTGACCGAGGGGCGAAAGCTCATCAGTAAACATTCAACACAAACATTTCGTGTTTTCTCTTTTATTATACTTTTTCTCAGTGGTGCAATTATTAATGACTGACGATCTATTGCAATCCTCCAAATACCGGGGCCAACCCTCATGCCAGCCAATCACAGTGCAAGAACATTGCCTCTTGCTGGCAGCCTTTTCACTCTGCTCACCCTTAATTATGCAGCATTTGTTTTTTAACAATCTTCAGTGTCAGTCAAAACCGGTCTACATTCTACACCAATAAAATTAAATGAAAAAAATGAGGTTCCAATAAAATGTACTTTTGCAACTTACTGCAAATGTATGGACTACAGAAATAAGAGAATTGGTGATTTCTCAGGAGCCACAGATACTCACCGAATTCAGTTCTATCAAGTCTAACTAAAGGCCTTATCTGTATTGTGGCGGACGGATTACTCCGTCACAATGGTAACGGATATCCCACCAGCTGAAATATATATTTTCCATCAAATCCAATGGGATTTATATTTTGACGGTCAGGATATCTGTTGCAGTTGTGACGGAGTGGCCCGTCCGCTGAAATATAAATCAGGCCCTTAATCACAAAACACTGTATCTGGCCAGTAGCCGCTTCAGAACACCTAGCAGTCGGAGAGACCTGAAGGGGCTAGGTAGTATAGTTCATGGTCTTCCTTGAGTGATAAGTGTTTACATTGTCATATCAGTATTGGAATACACTGAGGGCATATTAATCAAATTTGTACGCACCGTAGTGCAGCAAGGGAACTTGCTGTGCTGTTTTAAAGGGGAGGACAGTAATTTGCGGTATTTAACAATATTCAGCGCATTCCTGCTCTCTGTCTGCGCTGGTGCACAAACTGCTGCATAGCTCCAAAGCAGGCACCCTTGCACAAGGGTACCTGCCTTGTAGTCAGGGTTGTTTTTTCAAAAGCAATCCTCAGGAGCATTGTCCTCTTTCTATGCGTACTGCAGAATGCAGCACACATAGAAAGAGGAAGCAACAAGAAGAAATAAAGATATTTCTACTTGCTGCACCGCTGGTGGGGTGGCGTACAATTCTGATGCATTACCAGGTCTGTCAGTATTAGTACATCTGGGAATGTGTCAGAATGCATGGGTGGATGTATGGGAACTCCTACCCTCAACCCACTGCACTACTCCCTGCTGCAAAGTAACACAAGATTTGCGCTGCCTTCCGTTGCTCCAGATTCGTCAAGCCACACAGGGCCACACAAAGTGGCCTAGCATGGCTTGATAAATCTCATTTAGGCTTTGAGTCGCCCTTGCATATATGATAAATGTATTTATTTATTTATTTACAGAGTTTTATATAGCGTGAACTTGACCTGTCTGGGTATCAGAGCGCTGTACAAATAGCAAAAGAAGGTAAGACATAGAGAACACAGGCAATAAATAGATTGATAAGCAGTTAGTGGTATGTTGTATAAATAGCAAATAGATTGTAACAGCAAAAACAACAAAGAAACAGGCAAGATACAACATATGTGCAGTGAAAACAAGCGAGTTAGAGTACTCAGGGTACAGAATTGTATATCGTTCGAACTTTAGGAAAAAAGGACTACTGCTGAAGGTATCTATTCAGCCTCAACAATTTGAATTCTTTATTGAAAGATTAGATCTAGTTTCAGGAGGAATTCTGTTCCAAGTTCTAGGAACAGTTTTCTCTTTTGTTGAACTTCTGCGGCTTCAACAATAGAGAATTAGAACTTCTTAGAGAGTGAATCCCAACTGTTAGTTCATGTTTTTTTGCCAGTTAGACAGGTGTGTTGTAATGAAGAGTCTTATGGGTCATGCAGACTATACTAAGCTGAATTCTTGCTTCAAAAGGGAGCCATATGAGATATTTCAGGTCTGGTGAAATGTGGTTGTGTTTCCCCGATCCCGTGATCAGCCTAGGAGCTGAGTTTAGAGTGACCCTTAACAGAGCCAGCCTGGTTTTGGGTAGACCTGCAAGAGTGGCACTCGTGTAGTCTAGGTGGGAGATGACTAGGGATTGGACTGCTAACTGAAAGTCTTCTGGGGATAAGAAGGGATTGATTTCCCTTAGAACGTTCAAATGGTAATTAATTCCTCTGTGGGCCCAAGTACAGAGGTTAGTCTGGAAGTCACGTTGGCCAGGTTGATTAATCTTTTGTGATTTCGAAATCTTGTGTGAGATATCATGGGAGAAGAAAGCATGATAGTATTGACATGGGCTCAGATTTAGTAATTCCTTGCATCGCTATTTGGTCATGCAAGGCAAAGCAATGGCTTAAGTAATATTTGCAAAGCCACACAAAATCACCTGGCGTGAATCTGCTTAGCTTAGTAAATTCAGAGTAACGCGAGGCAGCACAAATTGCTACCTTGGCTAATCTAAGTTGGGAAGTTCCATGGGTGGGCTGATGTTCCCATGCATCCATCCATGGATTCTGATGCCTTCTCAGATTTATTAAGGGTAGTAACCTGGGAAGGCCTCAAAATAGTACACCATCGCAACAGGTGTGTAACGAGTAGAAATATGTTTATTTCTCCTTGTTATTTCCTTTTTCTATGTTTGCAACACACATAGAAAGAGGAAAATGCCTCTGAGGGTTATTTTTGGAGGTTTCCCTTTTATGAAAAAGCAATCCTGTCTGTAATGTGTTGCAAAAAAATCATCCACATAATGTGGCCATTGTAAGAAACTGGGTATTAGTTGAGGAGGGTAAGTACCCACCTCAAGTAAGATTCACAATCCTTGTAAGGGTGACCCAATAAAGTCACTAAATAAGTTCAAACCCCTGGTAGCTATCGCACACAGCAAATAGGCTTAACTTAGAGGAATTTAAGCAGTGCTAAAACAGTAACAAATTTGAAATGCAAATAATAAAAATCCATATATATATAGCATTTAAACATTACACCCAAATGACAAAAATCTAAAAAAGTAGAACTGGATATATGATTTTTTTAATGTTTTAAGAAAACTTGCACCAAGAAGCACAAACTGCCAATGATAGTGAGTGGTCGTGGCAAAGCAAAACCTCTGCTCAATTTGATGCTGACTGCGATGTCCTTTAAGACCCAATCTACTACAGAAGTACACTTCTAAAGCCCGCCAGGGTTTCAAGGGAGGCACCCTGTGATGATAGGCAGCAGCCGCGGTCCGTACAGGTAACAACGGTGGGGCAGTGGGGCCGGGTAAGGGGGAATTTTGAGGGAAGGTGCTGGGGGAATGTTAAATAAATAATTAATTTTCCCTCTGCCTCGTCCCTTGAAATCCCCCACTTACCCGGCCCCACTGCCCCAGCACTGTTACCTGCACTGACCGCGGCTGATAGGCAGAGACCAACAGGAGGGTACAGTCCAGGTCTAATTGCCACTGGTCAGATGTAAAGGTGCAGGAAAAGGCTTCTTTCCGCTTATTGTGAACCTGTAGCTTTAACAGGAAGTCAGTCTTATAACCCTTGGAGCCCTGGGTACAAGAGGGAGAGCAGGTCCATTTTTCTAGGGTGTTCTCATGTCTCAGTCAGCAGGCTCAGTCCTTTTCTGATCTTCTGCAGGTCTAGGAGTGTTCTGAAGTGGATGCCTGGGAATTCGACATTTATGCCTGGCAAAGGGTAGTGGGTGGGAATGACTCTTGGGAGGCCATAATGAATAGGGTAAAGGTTCTTGTGGCTAACCCTAATCCACCTTGGGCATTTTCAAGATGGCCGGAGTATTCAGCCACACTAAATTTGGGCTGTCAGGGCTGGGGATGTGTGTAGGGGTGTAGTATAATAATCCTGCTGTCCTCCGACATCTACATTCAAATCCAGTACTAGGCAGTCCCTCTTCCCTAGCAAACTCATAGATAAAAGTCTGAAAAAATAAAAGCTGAACAATCATCAACCAGACAGTGGATACACACAAAGTTTTTTTGCATTTGGTTTCCCTCCTTTGAAGTGCACCCCAAATGTTATATGTAAATCCAGCAGACCTATCAAAGAGGTCTGCTGGATTTCAGAGAGAGTCAGACTGTGATTGGGGCCTGGCTAACTAAAAATCTTCATCAGCTTCTCAGTATCTCCTCTGAACATATTTAAAGACAAATGCTTACACAGTCTTGATATTTACCATTTATTTAATTATACTATTGTCCATGTCTTTAAATCATCTAAATTAATCAGTCTGCCCAGGTACCCCAAAAATGTGCCTCAATAATACTTTTCAGTGTTGAGGAGAGCCAAGCACTGGCTGAAGAGTGTTTTGCAAAGTTTGTTTCCGGGTAACTCTGCTTTTTTCTATTTATACATATGAACATAACTATGGCACTAAATTTTGATGCATAATGACCCTGGAATGAGTTGAAACAAATAAGCACTATAATAAGATGGTATTTGTGAACTCATAAATCCTCTCTATAAGGATGAACATTGATTATTTATTTGTGTAAGGGATGTAATGTAGGACAGATATTAAAGTTTGAGTGCTACGGCATACTTATAGACAAAGACATAATTTCAGGTTCTGGTTGATCATGGGGCTCATTTCTCAGGGGTTCAGTGCCGAAGAGTATTGCTTCTGTCTTAGTGTGATTAATATTATAACCGAACCTCACTGAGACCTGGAGGTCCAAGGTCCTTTGCCACTTGGATACTTGTTGTGTCAGATATAGTCCAACACCATCACCTCCTGGTAAAATGACAATTTATCAGCCCATGTTTCTTTAACTCAACCCCAAATTGTCTATGAAAGGGGTGGAGATTAGAGGTGATAAAGAAAATGCCTGTCTGGTGCCTCTGCTAATTGTAACAATTTCTCCTGTTTCACCTGTATTGACTATTTGTGTTTAAGCACCTTTATATACCCCAACATGTATCCTGTGAATTGGGGTTGTGCATCCATTCTTTTTAAGGTATTCCACACATACTTCACACATATTCCCAATTCACCAGATCGAAATACTTCTCCACATCTAATAAACAGTGATTTCTTCTCCAGTAGTTTCTCAGTAGGAGACTGCCTACCTAAAGAAAGTAATTTATGCACTATCTGCTAGAATGCATCAACGTTCGATTTTGCGAGTCCTTAATTGCGAAGTTTAAGGATTCCCATTTAGGGACTCGCAAAATCAGATGCATGTAGGATTCGCTAAAATATTAGCAATTCCTAAATATTCCTTACCTGCGACTCGCAGAGTGCGATTCGCAAATAAGGAATGACATCTCATTGATTTCTATGGGCCAAGAGGCCCATAGGAATGAATGGGGAGGAATTCTCAATTTGCGATTAGCAATTAGCTAATCGAAATTTGAGAATGAAATCTCAAGTGTGACGGGTGTCCAAAAGACACCCTGTTGCACCCCTTAAATTGACCTGGACACTGGTATTGCGCACACACATGTTCCAAGGACATGTGTGTGTGTAACACACAACTTTGAAAGATGCACTTTAGTGCATTTTCCACAGTTTTCGCTATTTACCATGAAGTTTGATTTCACAGTAAATAGCGACCCCTATCAGCGAAATTGCTAGCTATTTTACATTCATGCATTGCATTTAAGGAATCTCAATTTGAGATTCCTTAAATGCAATCGCAAATAGCGATTTATGCATTTGGGATGATGCATCCCAAATGCATAAATACCGGTCGCAGAGGGGCAGATTCTAAGAATCTGCCCCTTTGCGAACGATATTTCGCTTGATGCATCTAGCTGTTAACTGTTACCCAGGTCAGAAAAATAGTTTGGTTTGTCCCACCAGGCTCCCAATAACCAATTCCAAATAATAATCCATTTTTTCTCTCGAAGATGTTAAAATCTGAGTTTAGGAGCATGATTGGGTGACAGGAATCCCATTTCACTGGGTTCTTTTGGGATTTTAAGAAAATACACAAATTATCTTTTTTAAAGCTTTACGGTTCTAGTCCTTGATACCAGATGTAATTGAATGATGTTATATGGCTGAGATACCCGCCACCCCCTCTCGACGCAATCCCCAAGGATGGGAAAACGGAAACGGTTCTGAACTTTTGGAAGGCGGGAGGGAGTGACCCTCCCGGCCGTATTTATTAAAATATGAAACAAAATCAAAAACATTAAAATAACAGTTTCATATTATGTACAATTTCATTTCCACATTACGATGTTTGGCTAACCTTAACATATTTCTAATACAAAGGTTCTCCTAGCCGAACTAACATCCTGCAAAACATTTAACTTGAAATTGTACATCCTAACGTTAAGGGCCAACGGCAAGGTCGTAACCGGTGTCAGATCCCTAAACCAGAATTACCCCCCCCACTTGGGAGGGGCGACCGCACAGAGGCTGTACCTCAAATGCATCTACCAATTTCCCTTGACTTGACGGGGGCCCCAATGAACTCGACGCCATTTAAAGGTCGTCCGAGGACTCGTGTGAGGTGTCTAGAAGGTAGCGTAAACCCCCTCCCCACCCCACACAACTTACCACATCTGCCGTCGCAGGTGTCCTGGCCCCGGGAAATTCCCCAGGAGGGGACCGTAGCCCCTCCTATCAAGGAAGGGGCCTTGACCGCCTTTCCTTTTCTTTCGGCGGCCCATCCTTAGAAGGGACCGCCTCCCCGTTGAGGGGCCAATGGCCACCTCCCCCGGGCGCTCCCATCCGTAATGGGTGACGCCCCCTCATAGGGATCTTCCAATTACTGCTCACCGATCATGACCTTACCGCCCGACCAAAATAAATACGACAATTAACTAAAATTCTAAATTAAAAGACAACCATAGCTACCTCACGTATGATTACTGATCAACACTAGTGCAAAACTTTATTCGAAAAAACATACTCTAGATGATCATTCTCTTTATTGCATACACAAATAACACGTCATCGCAACCTGTAAGAAATAGAGTTACCACATCAAAACTTTATTTAAAAACCACTTGCTGTCTTCAGGGGCTGGTGGGTGGGTCAAAATTGGCTCTTCGTTCCGTCTCGAGCTCACGTGCAGCGGGGAGGTGCAGCTTCAGAGCACAGGAACAAGAGGATGCTTTCTGGGCTTGTTGCTCCTTTTATCCGTCTTCGGGCGGGCGTAAACCCGCCTCCGCCTGCCCCCCGGGGGCGTGGTCGGCGGTGTCAGCGTCTAGGACAACCCACTCCAGGGCGGGAAAAAGGCGCGCCCCGGCTACGCCGCTTCGGGCATACCAGCCGAGACTCGCCTCCCGCCCAAGATGGCCTCCCGGGGGGATCGGGGTACTCCACCATACGTTCGGGGGGACCGAGTGGTCGCCCCTTTCCATATGGCTGAGATACCCGCCACCCCCTCTCGACGCAATCCCCAAGGATGGGAAAACGGAAACGGTTCTGAACTTTTGGAAGGCGGGAGGGAGTGACCCTCCCGGCCGTATTTATTAAAATATGAAACAAAATCAAAAACATTAAAATAACAGTTTCATATTATGTACAATTTCATTTCCACATTACGATGTTTGGCTAACCTTAACATATTTCTAATACAAAGGTTCTCCTAGCCGAACTAACATCCTGCAAAACATTTAACTTGAAATTGTACATCCTAACGTTAAGGGCCAACGGCAAGGTCGTAACCGGTGTCAGATCCCTAAACCAGAATTACCCCCCCCACTTGGGAGGGGCGACCGCACAGAGGCTGTACCTCAAATGCATCTACCAATTTCCCTTGACTTGACGGGGGCCCCAATGAACTCGACGCCATTTAAAGGTCGTCCGAGGACTCGTGTGAGGTGTCTAGAAGGTAGCGTAAACCCCCTCCCCACCCCACACAACTTACCACATCTGCCGTCGCAGGTGTCCTGGCCCCGGGAAATTCCCCAGGAGGTAACCGTAGCCCCTCCTATCAAGGAAGGGGCCTTGACCACCTTTCCTTTTCTTTCGGCGGCCCATCCTTAGAAGGGACCGCCTCCCCGTTGAGGGGCCAATGGCCACCTCCCCCGGGCGCTCCCATCCGTAATGGGTGACGCCCCCTCATAGGGATCTTCCAATTACTGCTCACCGATCATGACCTTACCGCCACAGGCCGGATAGTTGACCGGCTATCCGGACCCCCCACAACAACTCCTCCCTAAAGGTCATGTTCTAAACTCTTTAGCCAAGCTATGAGGTCTCCTATGAGTAACTCATTCCCCACCCGGGACAAATGGACCCCATCTCCCAAATACATACTGTCCCCCTTGATACAACCATGCGGAATAGAATGCAGTGTACTTGAACGAAACAATCTACCCAACTTGTTATTTACTTTCTTCACTGAGTGATTCAGAGCAGAAACCGAAATCGCCCCCCGCCACACTTTTCGTGGAATCATATGGGACCATGCAATTGTGCACCCTGGAACTCTTCTCGCCAACCAACTTACAGTGGAAAGCATTGCCTCGAGAAGGAGTCGTCTACCAGTGGTCACCAAATCATTACCCCCAAGATGGACTATGATTATAGACGGCGGTGACCTTGTCCGCCCTAACAAACCCTCGAAAAAGGATTGAAACTGGTCAATACAGAGCCCGCCCCTTCCGTAGAAGGTCACCCTGTACCCGTATTCCCCAGCCTTGTGAATCATGTCACCTGCTTTGAATATGTCCGCGGCACGCCTCACGTATGAGTGGCCCACGACCCACACCACTTTTTCCGCAGCCGGTGATGTTTGACCACTGGTTCCCAGGTGTCGGGTCGACTGCACAGTCCGCCCCGCCTCGTAAGCTTGCGAAACTGTAAACCAAACAAAAACAAGAAGCGTGAGTACATGATAGCAGCTTCACAACATGTGCAACAGCACATACCTTTTGTAACAATTCGAGGACCAACGCCCCAAACGTTTCACTTTTTCTACACTCAGACCCCTGGCTGTAGCCTCAGTAGCAGCCCCTATCCGAAAGGAATGGGACCCAAACTCGCCGGGGTTCAAGCCCGCGGCCGAAAGCGCCATTGCAAGCACCCGCTGGAACTGAAACCTCGTCAGTGGGGTGGCAACCGCGTGCCTCAGCAAGGTCCCCCCCCATGATGACGCCCTCTGCGCTAAATATTCCTTTACGCAAACAACAGGGCACATGGGAGATCCGGGAATCCGATGTATGACTACACAATCCCCTCTCGCACCCTGATCGGCCTTGGACCTGAGAAACGAGACAGTCATTGTCTCCCCCTTTACCTGAATGTGCTCTCGGCACAGTCCCCCCACCATATCCCGCTTGTTCTTCGCCACCAGTTCGCTAACCCGCATTGCCCCATGGAATGCTAACGCAAAGGCGGCCCGGAATAACACGGTTTCATACTGGGATGAACATGTCGCAGGGAGTACGGATAATAACAGGGTCAACCTATCCAGACCTATCGGGTGCCTCTCATCTACTCTGCGACCCTCAAGGCGTTGCCACCCACGTAGCGCTTTCTGCACCACAAAAGACGCTGTCGGGTCCTGGATCCCATGAGCCCTTGCCATAAAGGAAAAGGCGGCCCGATGCCTCTGGGCCGTAGCTACTGATTTGCCTGCCTGATGTAAAGACAGCAAGAATTTTCCGACAAGCTCTTCCTGACCCCAAAGCTCCCCCCTAGCAGAACCCAAAAAGGACCAATAGGAACGGAACGCCCCTTCATATGCCTTCCTTGTCCTGGGTGCTAAACTCTCTCCCACGAGGTTTTGTAGTTCGGGGCACCGAGAGACCAGAGAGCTTCGGGAAAGGGTGCCGCCACCGGGTCCGCTGTGGGCAGAAAACCCCAGAAGGCCTGCATACGGAAACGAGAAAGCGCATCAGCCGCTTGGTTTAGCACCCCTGGGACATGTCGCGCCCTAAAGATCACATTCAACTGCATACACAACAATACAATTTCTTTAAGCAGTCTCAGAATCCATTTGCAACGTGCTGCCTGACTATTGATACACTCAACCACGGTCATGTTATCAGACCAGAACACCACAGAGTGATCTCGGAACCCCTCAGGCCATGTTTTCAGGGCCACCAAAATAGGGAAGAGTTCGAGGAAGGCAATGTTACTTGTCAGCCCGCACTCGTGCCACCATGACGGCCATTTTTGAGCCGACCATTGCCTACCGAATATGGCGCCAAAACCTATACTCCCCGCCGAATCTGTCCACAGCCCGAGCTCCTCGGAGGACACCACCGGCTTGTTCCAGACAATTCGACCATTGAAATCCGCCAGGAATGCCAAGCAAATGCGCATGTCCTGGCGAATCTCTGCCGAGAGCCTTGTGCGGTGATGTCCCTCCTTAAGGCCGACCATGGCTTGGGCAATCGAGCGGGAAAAGGGGCCGGCCATTGGGATTACTCTAAGGGCAAAATTCAACTGGCCCACCGTTTGTTGCAATTGATGCAGGTTCACCTTAGTTTCTCCAATACATGTTTCAAGGGATGCCCTGAATTTCAACACCTTCTCTTTGGGCAACCGAAAACAACCTTCTTCCGAGTCGAGCTCGATCCCCAGAAACTCGAGTGAAGTCGAGGGACCCACAGTCTTACCTGGTGCCAATGGCACGCCAAAGTGATTCATTAGGACACAAAACTCTTTTAAAGCCTGTCCACATTCTGGATCCCCGGCTGCCCCCAGGAACAGAAAGTCATCGAGATAATGCATCACATGCTGAAAACCCGTCTTTCTTGTGAATACCCATTGCAAAAAACAACTGAACTTTTCAAAATAAGCACAAGATATGGAGCAACCCATTGGCATACATTTATCCATGTAATAGCGACCCTGAAACATGAAACCAAGGAGACGCTGATCGTCTGGGTGTACCGGGAGCAACCGGAACGCTGACTCGATGTCTGATTTGGCCATCAGCGCTCCGGGCCCCAGGCGATTCAACATGGCGACGGCCTCATCGAAAGATGCGTACCGCACCGAACACACTTCCGGGTCTATCGCATCATTCACGGAAAGACCTCGTGGAGCTGACAAATTATGTATTAGCCTAAACTCACCCGGGTCCTTCTTGGGGACCACCCCTAAGGGGGAACAAACAAAATTAGCAACCGGCGGTAAATCAAATGGACCGGCAACCCGCCCTCGAGTCACCTCCTTCCCAATCTTTACCTGTACCACCGCCGTATGCTGCAGGACCGACAGTTGGTTCTTACAACTTGTTTTACCCTGAAAATCCCCCACTGGAATGCGGAAACCATACGAAAACCCGTCTCGCAACACCCCTGCGGAGACATGATCCGGGTATACATTGAGCCAAGGAATCATTGCCATGGTATCAACCGGGGTAGGTAAAGGCGCCCCTCAGACTATTTCAGACCTGTTTGGCGCTTCCCCTACCACCGTTATCACCCGTTTTGGCTCTGCAAATGGTCTCGGGATGAGAGGACTGTCCACAACCCCCGCATTCGTGTCTAAACTTGCATGACCCCTGAGGCCTTGTACATTTTCCCCTGTTGAAATTCCAACAAATCCCCTTTTTCCCTGAGTTGCCACTCGACCTCGAGTGATGCTCGTTACCTGCACCCGTCCGAAAGGGTGTCCCAGAGGTTTGGCGGGAAGACTCACCCCCGCTACCCCCCGACAATGGTACCTTTAACATGCCTGAGTTCTCCATTTTCTGCCAAGGAATGGAGTCATAACAATCCCAAGTAAGAGCTGGGTCGTGCTCCTTAGCCTTCCTAAAAATATTGTCATAACAAAACCACTGATTGCCCTCGTATGCTAGAGAATACTCCATAATACGTGTCTGATAAATAGGCAATTCCGTCAACAACTCAGGCCTTCGCTCACCCATAATGGAGGTGAAAATGCCAAATGCTCTGCCCCAAGTACCTATGTTCTCGTCGACCTTAAAGGCGGCCATTTTTGCGCGCCAAACACTCGGATGCATAAGCTCTTTTTGGGCCTTCACATGTTCGATCTCGTAATGGTCAGTAAGCAAAGAAAACATGTTCACATACTTATTAGCCCAAATCTTTTCCTTAATTTCGAGCGGGACATGCTGGGCCACTCTCTCCCTTCGCGAGGGTACGGACCCCTCCCCCGCAATCGGCAGTAGCCGCTTACCTGAACTAGGTGCTGTACTTGCCGACGGACTTGCGCCTGCTGCGATCTCAGCCACCGGAACCTGCGGGGGAACAAAAGATGGCGCCTTCGCAGCCTGTCTAGATTCCTGCAATTGCTTCATTACTGCCCTGGCGTCGTCCGCCGTGGCGCCCTCGCTATCCTTTCCCAACCACGCTGCCAGTTGTGCAGCCAACTCGGGGGGCATATCTTCTCCGGTCACGGGGGTGACTACCACGGGGATCGGATGCCCCTCCTTCGGAACCAGGATTGGCTCCTCTATCGGTGCATCAGGGACCGGGGCCTCCCCCCCAGGTGACCCCCTCCTGGACCTCTTGCCTCTCCCGCTGGGGACTACTCCCGGCAATGCTGGTCCGACGATTCGCTTCGGGCCTCCCTCCCCATTCTTTGCCGCCATCTGCTTCTTCAAATCGGCTACCTCCTTGATGAGCATGCGGAGCATCTGATCGGTACCGACCCGCTTTCCGACCTTTTTGCCCGGCATTCTCCAACGAAGATATCTGAAAAACAAGAACAAAATTACAACGCTCAAAATTGGCTCTTCGTTCCGTCTCGAGCTCACGTGCAGCGGGGAGGTGCAGCTTCAGAGCACAGGAACAAGAGGATGCTTTCTTGGCTTGTTGCTCCTTTTATCCGTCTTCGGGCGGGCGTAAACCCGCCTCCGCCTGCCCCCCGGGGGCGTGGTCGGCGGCGTCAGCGTCTAGGACAACCCACTCCAGGGCGGGAAAAAGGCGCGCCCCGGCTACGCCGCTTCGGGCAAACCAGCCGAGACTCGCCTCCCGCCCAAGATGGCCTCCCGGGGGGATCGGGGTACTCCACCATACGTTCGGGGGGACCGAGTGGTCGCCCCTTTCCAAAAAACAAGCAATGAATGCCTTGATGAAAGTTTTATAGATGGCATTCACAAACCCACCTGGCTTGAGTGCCTTCTTCTCTATTAACAGCTCTCTCATGGCTGTTTCTTCCTCCTTTCCTTCTGTAGGAGATTCCAATAAAAACATGTAAATTTGGCTAATGGTAAAAATTGAAAGTTTATGAAAATAGGCTTAGATTGATTTGGGGGAGGGTTTCCGTCTCTTCTAATATAATTCCCTGTAATGCTGATGGAACACTAATGCTACACTATTTTGACCACATTCTATGTTATCATTTTTAGGGTGTTTAATGCAGCTGATCATTTCTGCCACATTCGTCCTTTTCACCCACCATGCAATGAGTCTGCCACCTTTGCAGCCTTCTTCATACCGACACTGTTTATAGTTAGAAGCATCATTACTTGCTTCTTCTCAAACAGTATACAGATCTGGTTGCCATCTGGGGGTACTAACACATTGTAGTTGTATTAATAATCTGGGTATGTAGGCTTGCTTGCTATGTCAACATCATAATATACTTTCTTTGACTATATTTCAAAACCATAAAAGCACAAAAATAAATACACAGAATTTCATTACAACCAATACATTAATATGCACACCTACCCATAAAACCAACTCATAGATATGGGTTCACCCATGAGGTACGCCTCTTAAAGAAAACATGTAAGAGAGCGGAAAGAGTATGGAGGAAAGACTTCGATCTTAATAGCAAAAACGATTACAAGCGGACTATCCTCAATTATAAAAAGGCTCTAAAAAACTCTCAAATATCCTTTTTCAATGAAAAAATTAGCGAGGCAGCCTGTTCGTCCAGAGAAACGTTTTTAATTGCGAAAAAACTTTTAAAGACTCCAGTACCTTCAGTTACGCACAATCTCTCGGACGATCATTGTAACGAGCTAGCCACATTCTTCGATATGAAAATACAAAATATTCTTCAACACCTCCCCCCTCTTCTCCCTGTGGACCCCTCTCCCTTTTATTCTCTGCAGTGCCAGAACAGGGATATAGAATTAATCAGGTTTTCCTCAATCAGTGAGGAAACTCTGAGGTCAATTCTCCAATCCCTCAAAAGCGGATCTCCACATGACCCAGCACCAGTCAGACATCTAAAACAGGTCGCCCCTACTATCCAAGCACCAATGGTGAACCTAATAAACGCTTCCATTGAAAATGGAACGGTTCCCACGAGCTGGAAGAAGGCGGTGGTGAAAGCCCTAGTCAAAAACCCAACCTTGACCCTGGCAATCTGGCTAACTTCAGGCCGATCTCCCTCCTCCCTGGCATCAGCAAGATGGCTGAAAAATACATCAATTCTCAGCTATCAAATTATTTGGAATCCAATCATCTGCTCAAAACATCACAGACCGGTTTCCGCCCGGGCCAGGGCACAGAAACAGCGATGGTGGCGGTTGTCGAAGAGGCTAGGAAGATCATTGATGCAGGAGGATCAGTGGCAGTGATCCTCCTGGATCTCAGCGCGGCATTCGACACCGTCAACCATAGCATCCTGGCGCATTGGCTTGAAAATCTTGGTATTTCAGGGTCTGCCCTTTCTTGGCTCAAATCCTATCTCCACAACCGCTCTTTCCAGGTGGCGGAGGGTGATTTCATCTCCAGGGAGACCCCTATACGTTGCGGAGTGCCTCAGGGCTCGTCGTTGAGCCAACGCTCTTCAACGTGTATATGTCGCCCCTGGAAAAAATCGTTGTCCCATATGGTATTAAACTTCTGACCTACGCGGACGACACTCAGCTGGTTGTCTCCCTCAGCCAGCCAGATAACCCCACCATTGATCTACATTCTTGCCTGGGGACATAGTCAGTTGGATGAACGCCTCCCATTTAAAACTCAATGGGGATAAAACGGAGATAATGGTAATGGGTAATCAGTCCCATTATCGTCCGGAGTCTCTATGGCCCCTGAGTATGCCCCCCCCCCAATCCCCAAAACTGACATCAAAAGCTTGGAGATTTGGTTGGATCATAACCTAACCCTTAACACCCAGGCCAGAAAAACAGCTGGAACATGCTTTGGCCTACTACGCACCACCCGCAAGATCCTCCCCCTGCTTCCTTTCCAGTCAAAAAAACTACTCCTACAGGGCCTTATCCTGTCTAGACTGGATTACGGCAATGCCCTATATCTCGGTTCACCTAAAAAAGTTATAGACAGGCTGCAGGTGGAGCAAAATGCGGCCGCCCGGATTCTCACGGGCACAAAAAATCGTTGCTCTGCCAAACCGGCGATCAGAGCACTCCACTGACTTCCTGTGGAGCAAAGGGTGCAGTTTAAGGCCATGTGCTTAACTCATAGAATCCTCCATGGAAACGCCCCTCCTATCCTTAAAGATCTCGTGATTCCTTATATCACGAACAGAACCCTCCGATCCTCTAATGTCCACCTCAATAAAATACCCAGGATTAAGAAAGCACGCTCCGGAGGCAGGCGGTTTTCCTACCAGGCGCCCAAGATGTGGAATGTTCTCCCACTGGACCTCCGTGCCCAACCTAACCTTCTGTCCTTCCTTAAATCCTTAAAGACGTGGCTGTTCCCTTGACCTTCTTCTCGCTTCCGCCTGACCTGACTTCTTGGATTTTCAGTCAGCGCTGGGACGCTCTTGGGCAGCCATGCGCTTTAAAAATCTCATTCCATTCCATAGATACAATATTCACAATAATCTATATTTTTTCAAATAACAACAGCCTGCCATATGAAAGTGGCAATTGCGCAGCAAAACTCTAATAAACATAGTTGCTGACAAAAAAGGAGAGCTAGTCCACGTTGCCTAAAATTTGTTTTCCTTAAAACATGTAAAACAACTGATCTTTTCCGTACATCATATTTACAAAAAAATTGAAAGTGTACTGTGCTTTGTTCTGAAAGACCATCACAAGGACATTTCATAAGTGGGGCAAATCAGTCGTTAGTCCTAGGAAATGTTACAAGTCGATGATATTGCACATAAATCTCATTCTCTTTAAAGCAAATCTGTGTGGAGGATTATGATTCAAAGTTGGCTATGCTAAACACTTGCACATCAATTCAATCATATAGAGTAGTAAATAAAAACGTCAAGTATCCAAAATGAAAAAAGGAAGTGCTTTCTAATGGGCTCATATGGTGACAGCACCCAGCCACCTAAGGTGCAAAATACCGTACAGTCCAAAAAACTTGACTACAAAGCAAGCATCTTGTAGGCCCAAGGAGTGAATCGCCTGCTTCAGAGCTTTGGGGAAACTCCGCATTGAGGACCTATGTGGGTGGGTACTGTTAAGTCCCGAATCGAACGAGTGATTAAAATCACCCATTAGAAAGATCTCACGCTCTGCAAATCCCCCTAACATCGAGAGCAGAGCATGCATAAATGTGGCTTGGCTTGAGTTAGGTGTATAAATAGATGCAAAAGTGCACATGCACCCATGAATACGACCCTTCGACATCACAATCCAATCCTTCCATCTTTGTCAGTTTTAGACCCCTCTGGTTGAAATTATGGAAAAATAGGGTGACCCCATTATGTTTAGTGGTGGTGGAGGATTTATACATCATAGGATTGGCTCTGTGGCGTAATCTGTGCTCTTCATTGCGTCTTTTTAAAAAAAGAAATCTTTTTATTGAACAAGAAGAAAGACATTACACAACTCAAAACTGACCAGAGTGCATAGAGTGACTGCAAATATAAACAGTGAGAACATAGACCTCAATCAGAGACGAATGAACAGAATATATAAAGAACGGGCTCAGACGTCTTCCGGTTCCACACTGGCGCGATGTGTACAGATGTCATCCCGGTAAGCGTTCCAAACTACCCAGATCTTGTCCCACTTGCGGGGTCGCCCCCTCGACACATACACAGACCTCTCCCGGAACATGCACCAGTCGAGGTCTTCCATCCACTTCCCACCCGAGGCGCCCGAGAAGCACCCCCGAGTTGTGCAATATTGCGTTTGGCTATCGCACAAGCTAGAGTGACCCAGAGTTTGCCATGGCTCGAGAGGTCGGAGGGCTCCCAAACATTCAGCAAACATCGACACGCCTCCAACTCGATCCGCACCCCCATACTTCACTCATCTTCAAATATATCCTCGTCCAAAAATCACGGACCTTTTCACACTCCCAAAGGATATGAAGGAATGTTCCAGGCATTCCACACCCTCGCCAACAATCCCCAGATATGGCCAACCCCATTCTCAACAGTCCAGGACCCGTGGTGTAGGAACGGTGCAGAATCCTGAGCTGGACCAAACGAAATCTCATTGGGACTGCCACGACTCTAGGGGATGACACCGCCTCCCTCCAATCTTCCTCATCCAGGACTAAGCCATCCACCACCCACTGTTCCCTGAGCTGCACCAGGGGATCCTCAGTATGATTAATGAGTTTTCTATAGGTCAATGATATTGCTTTGGTGGTTAGATAACCATCCAACAGTCTGTCTTCCAGCGGGGAGGCTACCGGAGGTGTCACTCCACTGGGGATTACAGCATGTAGAGCATGACTGACCTGAAGGTATCTAAACCGTTCCGTATCATACAGCTGGTACTTGGCCTGCAACTCCTCAAATGTCAACACCCTATCCTTACCCCACACATCACGCACCTGAGTAATTCCAATCAAATCCCAATGGTCAAACCCTTTTGTTTTCCACAGAGTACTCAACATCTCCGAGCTCCATAAAGGCGTAGCTAGTGTTATTCGCCCTGCCCATTTGAGGGCCCTGTTGGCCTCATGCCATACCCTCGTCGCCGTCGATGGAGGACCCACCAAAGGGAAACGACCGCACTTCGCTATACAACACTCTGGTATACTCTCCCCCGGGCACTTGGCCATGGTCCATCGCAAAGCCCGGATCTACCGGTGAGCCATAAATGGCATGATTGATCGGAGCCAACTGGGACACCCAATAGTTTTTCCTAATATTAGGCAGACCAATACCCCCGTCATAGCAGGGCAACATCAATTTTGACAATGCGATACATGGCCTCCCCTCCCACAGCAGGCCACGCTGCAGAGATTCAATCTCGTTAAAATACGACGGAGGCATCGGATCAAAGGAATTCTGTAGAGCGTACAAAAAGCGCAGGAGGGCCAACATCTTGAAGAGGACCGCGCGGCCCGACAAGGAGATCGGTTATATTTTCCACCTTGCGACATCACCTCGCAGTCTGGCCAATGGGGGTAATAGATTCAGGCTTAAACGTACCTTGGGGTCCTTCGATATCTGGATCCCCAGATAACGAAAACGGGCCAATTCCAGCTTCACCGGGCAGTTCACTGGCACTCTGGGTGGTTCACCACTTAACACAAAGAGGACCGACTTCGCCCAGTTAATAGCGAAGCCGGAATGCCTCCCGAAAATAGCGAGGATGTCCATACAAACTACCAGGGAACTATGAGGGGAGGTCAAATACAACAGGATGTGGTCAGCATACAGCGAGATCTTATCCTCCCACTCCGATGTCCAACGCAGTCCTCTAATCGAGCGGTCCCATCAGCGGCTCCAGTGCAAGGGCGAACAAAAGCGGTGAGAGAGGGCAACCCTGACGAGTGCCCCTCCCGAGTGAAAAGTCACGGGATCTATGATTGTTAACGACCACACGAGACAAGGGGGCTGAGTAGAGAAGGTGAACCCAACCAATAAATTCGGGGCCAAACCCCAACTTCTCCAGGACCGTAAAGAGGTATGGACACTCCACTCGATCAAAAGCCATTGTGGCATCCAGGGACCACAACACCGTGAGTTCATGGATGCGGGACGCACCCGCCACCACTCCGTGGAGGGCGGTGTTCCGACGCGGCATAAAACCGGACTGGTCCGGATGCACCAGAGTCGTGATGACCTTTACTAGTCGGGCGGCGAGCAGTTTGGCTAACACTTTAGGCTCTACATTTAACAGGGAGATCAGGCGGTACGATGAACACTCCAGACGCGGCTTACCATCCTTATAAATGAGCACAATATTAGCGATGCGTTGATGATAAGGCAACTCGCCATGGTCTCTACTCTCAAGGTACATAACTTTCAGGTGCGGGGCCAAACGGTTGGCGTGGAGCTTAAACAGGTCAATGGGGAGACCGTTTGGGCCCAAAGCCTTGCCAGAATGAACCCCCTTGATGGCCATCGCCACCTCATTGTTCGTGAGGGCGGAGTCTAGAAATTCCCTCTGTTCGGTAGACAGAACCGGCATCGGAATGTCCCAAATCATGTCTGCATTTTCTCCCTCCGTGAAGTCCCCTGTCGAGGTATAAACCTCCTCAAAATAACGGGCAAGTTCGTCTACAATTAACTGATACTCAGTTCCGGCACCAACCGAGATCCCCAATCACCCTTTTTAAGCCATGCTATCAACTTCCTGGCCTTGTCGCCATGTTCATATATTCTACTCTGCGTGGTAGCATGTTGCCTCTTTGCTCTGTCACGTGTCAGGGTCCTGTACTCTTCTAGGAGCAGCCCGAGGCGGTGCCCCGCCCCAGGGTCACTCCCGGAGGAGAGAGCATCTTCCAAGACCAATAACTCCGCCTCCACCCTATCTATTTCCACCCTGATCTTCTTCTTCTGCCCAGATACTAGGGAGAGAAACTCCCCCCTTGCAACAGTTTTATACGCTTCCCACAGGGAACACTTCGATGTAACCGACCCTTCATTCTCCTGAAAATATTGATCCGTGACACGCACAAGTTCCTTCCTGACAGCAGGGTCTTTCAGACTCCACGCATTAATCGGTGCCACCCTACTCATATCACCCTGTCTCATCCACAATCAAAGCCATATCGGTGAATGATCAGACACCCCCCGCGCCAAATGGGTCACTTCCTGAATAAAGGCCGCCTGAGGCGCTGGTATTAAAACATTGTCTATCCTAGTAAGTGAGTGGTGCGCCGCAGAGGCGTGTGTATAGCTCACATCACTAGGGTGCCGAAGGCGCCACCCATCCACCAGACCCGACGCTGAGGTAAAATCCGCCAGCCATCTACGGGAAGGCAAAAGCACACAGGAGGGGTGCCTATCTAGCTTACCATCCAGTACAGCGTTGAAGTCCCCACCCAGCACCATTGTCCCAATGGGCAAAGTCAGAAACACCCGGCCCAAATCACGGAAAGTATCCACCTGTAACACTAGGGGGACATAGAGAGACAGAAACGTGACAGTCCTACCCTCCCATATCCCCAACATATCGACCTCTGTTGTCAGACCACGTCGACTGGATAGTGAGGGGAAAGGGGTTTTTCACCAAAATCCCCACTCCTCTAGAGCCGGAAGTGAATCCGACATGAGCCACTAGTTTATAGCCTCCTCTGTGAAGCGCCATACAACGTTTACCCATGAGATGAGCTTCCTGTAGCAGCACCACGTCGGGCGAGTGCCTTCTAATCATCTGACTCACCATAGTGCGCTTGATCTTATCACCCAAACCATTCACGTTCTAGCTAAGGACGGAAAACCCCAAACCCAACTTAGCGGAGGCCATTCCTTTCTCCGAAAAAGAACATAATATCCATAGGCACTCATAGCGAACTCTGGTCACACAAAACAAACAACTCAATAATCAAAACCCCCCAGTGCCAGTCCCCCAAGCCCACTCCCTGCACCCCATTCATGTAGCAAACGCACATCCCCAACTCGCAGTGTGCCTGTCACCCCCAACTAACTGCAAGTATTTAAGAGTAGAAAACGGAAGAGGACCTTACAACAGGCCGCCCGCCCCCACCACCCCAAACCAACCACTGTCCCCCGTACGACAAAACACAAAAAAGACCCCAGCAAAAATAGTCCAGGGGGGGAAATAAAGAACAACCCCAACCAGTTCCACTCCGCCACCAGTAATGTTAATGCGGTACAGTCACCGCGACAAGTCACTGTTCTTCACTATCGGTCCGGGCCTGACCCCCGGAGTCCGAGCCCTCAATCTGATCCAGCCAGTCCGCGGCAACCTCAGGATTATCAAAAAACCAAGTTTTCCCGTCATGTTCAATTCAAAGACAGGCCGGAAACATCATTGAATACTTCATCTCTCGGTCCCTCAAACGCCGCTTGATCGACATAAAGTTCTGCCGCTGTCTCTGCACCATCTGAGTGAAGTCTGGGAAAAACAATAGTGAAGCGTTCTCATAGGCCAGTGGGCCCGTGGATCTTGCCGTTTGCAGGATAGCTTTTATAGAAGGAACAATGGTTTTGGGTGGCCTCAAAAGGTCCTTGTAGAGTAAAGTATAACTATAATTCTAGAATCAATCTTAGGAGCAGGCTTTGTAGGGTAGTATACACATAGAAAAACTTTTATTTACGTTTTTTGGTACAATTATATTTTCCAGGTGCTCACACATGTGACAAGGTGCTTATAGTGACTAAGTGAAAATGTTTTAAAATTAAACTATATACAAGGTGTCACAAACAAGGGTAATCCCCAAAATAATATGTACAATAGGGTAGGGGAGTTTCCTTGAATGGGTCGACGGCGTTTCGATCTAAACAATTTTAGATCATCATCAGGACGTGAGCTTTCCTGGAACAATGATGAAAATAAAATAAAGCAAATTTTAATATTTTAGCCCTACAGAAACTTTTTCTAATCAAAGTGGTAAGGTGCTCCCAGTGACATGAAATTCATGCACATTTCTATATAATTATACAATAGAAATCGGCAACCGTGAGTTTAAACGCGCTTTATTTGGAGGAGTAAAGCTCTTTTAAGAAAATAGGGTTATTTACACGCTTTTGTAACTAGGACATAAGTATGCGCTTACTTTAGCAGGGATGGTCGAATTATTTCCATCCGCTGTCGGGAGAAGGTTCTTGGGCCGTTGTAGTTAATTTCAACTGCCTGTAACATAGACCGACTTAATTAAATATGTAGTGATCACCACAAATTACTATGTGATCCCAAACCAGTGGGGGAATTACTCAAACTGTTATTGTCAAAACTGGAGAGATAGATTATCGATGAGAATTTCCTGTGGAGTCCAATGATTGAAGGACGAGTTGTTTACCGATAGTGTTCCGGTATTATTTGCAGAGGAAGAAAGAATTATTCAGACCAGGGTTATTCTGAAATAACAAAAAGGCGGGAGGAGGTGATTTTAGGGGCAGTGGATAGGACATGACACATGCTGGTGAATTTTTTAATCGCTAAAAGTAACGTTACCAAGTGATGGTACCTGTATAACGTCCCGGTAGGAGCTGGGGACAGAAGATAAGGGTATCGTCAATTCTTAATTACACACAATTTTGGCCAAGAAATTAATGCACAACTTATAGCATGGGCAATCTACTCACTGAATCGCCGCGGTACGTGGCTGTACTACCTCTGCCTCGCTGCTTTAGCGGCTAACGCGTAATGCTGCTTACTTCCTGGTTGAAAGCAGGCGCATGCGCGGTCTCTTATCTCTAGTGCGCGTGTGTCTGGGGTTGTTTTAACGCGCATGTCTGGTGGAGGAGTGTTCCACCGGCTCGGACTAGGAATAGGGACATTAGTGCGAGGTTATTCTATCAGCGCGAATTACAGCTAGGAGTGAAAGTGGAATGGCAAAATGTCATTTGAGAAGTGGTACATAAAGCTTATAGACAGAAGCAGTTGTAACCATTTAAATCACTTAAAACATTTGGAGGATACTAGTTTAGGACCTAGAGTCATGAGTTAGCGCGCGTCTGTGGTTGCCTGAACGCGCATGCCTGGTGGGAAGGTGTATTATCATTGCAAATTACGGATTGTCACATGAAGTCGTACAAAAAATTATTATATACATAGAAACATTTTTAGAACATTTGAACTGCTTGGGAGTTTTTTCTGAAAATACTGGTTTTAGAGCTAAGATCCTGAGTTAGCCACAGCTATTCCACTCATCCAGAGTGTTGAGTCCTTTTCAATGCTTTTACACAGGAAAATCCATTTGCACTCCAGACGATTCAAAATTGTCTGTTGATTGCCCCCTCTTGCATTGGGCAAAAGCTGGTCCACAACTTGCCACCGTAGGTCATTCTCAGAGTGTCCGTATTCCATGTAATGTTCCACTAGGGGTGCAGTTGTCACCTTGCAACGAATTCTGCTCCTGCGTTACAAGATCCTGGTCTTTATCTGTTGAATTGTTTGTCCAATGTATAGTTGTTGGCATGGGCATTGGATACAGTATATTACGTTTTTCGAATTACAGTTAGTAAAAGTTTTAAGTTATGTTTACAATTTTCATATTCAAGCACTTTAGTGTTAGGCGTGAAATCACATGCAGTGCAGTTGTTACATTTGTAGTGTCCTACAATAGGTGGAAGGTTCAGACATGTCTCAATGGTGGTTTTTTTTGTTGGTTGTGGTGGCTGCTCGCACCAGATGATCTTTGAGATTACGACCCCTTTTGAAAGAGAATAGGGGAGTCCCTGTGTCAAGTTCTAAAGGGTCCAGTACAGACCAATGTTTTTTGATTGCTTTGCAAAGCTTATTGCTAATTGTACTGAACGTTGTCACACAAGGTATTCTTTTTAGGGGTTCTTTCTTTTGTGGTTGTAAAAGATGTTCTCTATGGGCATACCAAGCCCGCTTCATGGCTCTTCTCACGAGCTTTCTAGGGTAGCCTCTACTCATAAGTTTTGTACACAAAGTTTCTGCCTCCACAAAGATATCTTGTTTGAGCTTACAGTTCCGCCAAATTCTGAGGAACTGGCCGTAAGGAAGGCCATCCCTCAGTGCCCTTGGATGTGCGCTGTGATATTCTAGGAGCGTATTGCGTTCGGTGGGCTTTCTGAAGAGCGTGGTATACAGCTGTTCTTCATGACATTTTATTGTGACATCTAAGTAATCAATCTGATGTTTGTTAAAGTTGTAGGTGAATTTCAGATCTGGTTGACTGTTATTGAGCCACTCGCAATAGTCTTTTAGTGTGTCCTCATCCCCTTTCCAGATCATGAGAACATCATCTATGTATCTGCGCCAACATAGGATGTTGGCACGATATGGGTTGTTAGAATTCAGAATGATGATGGATCCAAGATCGTCTACTAAAAGTATGGCAAAATTGGGGGCAAAAATAGCCCCCCATAGAAGTCCCTTTGCATTGTCTGTAGTAGGTATCTTTAAAGATGAAATAATTTCTGGTAAGGGCGATCTCAAGCAGCTTCATTATGAAGTCTGTCGGGACTTGGTGGGGCGCTGGACTGTTATTGAGATGTTTTCGAATAACCTCCATCCCCTTCTGTTGGGGAATATTTGTGTATAAAGACTCTATGTCTAGAGTGACAAGAAGTTCAGAGTCAGGATGGTATGGGTGTGATTCAACAAGATTTATTAGATGTGTTGTATCTTTGATATAATTTACTGTGTCTTTTACCAAATCCTTTATAAAAAAAAGTCAATGTACTTCCCTCAGGGTTCTACAACTGAACCACATCCTGAAAGGATAGGTCTCCCTGGAGGTGCTACCAGATTTTTGTGTAGTTTGGGGAGGGTATAGAGTACTGAAGTACGAGGTTCCTTATTGTTGAGGAACAGATATTCATTTTTGCTAATATAGCCGTCCTCTAGGGCGTCTTTAGTGATCTGCTGAATGTTTTCACTGATATTTTTAGTGGGATAATGTCTTAGTTTTTCGTAGTGTGTCGTATTGTTAATTTGGCGCTCAATTTCAGCTTCGTAAGACGTGCGATCTTGAATTGCAATACCTCCCCCTTTGTCGCATGGTTTTATCACTATGTTGTCATTCTGTCTGAGTTTTATGAGGTTATTTCTTTCCTCTCTACTGATGTTATACGGTGTAAACCTGTAGTCTTTTTCCATATTGTTCAGTTCTCGAAGGATCAGATGTTCAAAAGTGATCACCTCAGGTGGCATGATGCTACTTGTTGGGTTAAAGGTGGAGTTAGGACGTAGTCCTGTAGTGTCAATTTTTTGGACACATTCTCTATCTTTAAAAAAGGCTTGCAATCTTATTTTTCTAAAGAAGAGAAGTATCTCTAACTGAATATTGAACCAGTTGGGTTTTTCTGAAGGGACAAAGGAGAGTCCTCTGCTCAGAAGGGAGATGTCTATGGAGTTTAGTTGGTGACTGGAGAGATTGAAAATGGGTATAGTTTCCATATTAGATTGAGGGGGTATCTCAGTATCTAGTATTGGTAACCCCATTGGTAGAAGCGGTTCCTGGTTTGACGCTCCCCCGGGGTGAAGTTGTACCTCGGTCTGGTTCTGCCTCTCCCTCTCCCTATGCCTCTGGAGGGATCTGTGTTCCTCTGTTGGCCCCTGCCTAAAAATGGGGGTTGTTGTGGGCCGAAGTGCTTGGGCCCTCTTCTGTTTCTGAGCCGTCAGACTCGGCTGAAGAGACTGAGAAAGTAACAGGGGCTCTGTTTTTGAAGCGACCCCAGGTACCTGATGGGAATATTTGTTGCTCCTGAGGACCTACAGAGAAAAAATCTTCCTGGAGGTAGGGGTAGGTTTTTTCTCTGTTGTAGTTCTTGATATCTTTAGTTACCTTGGTTGTTTTCTTGTGGATTTCAAAAGCTTCGAAATCCTGAATAGTACGATCGATTTTTTCAAGACAGGATTTGACGTCAGCCAAGGTATCTAATTCTCTAATGGCTTGTTCTAATGCCTTAATTTCCTCCAGTTCTTGTTTACTATGTTCTATCGCTGTATCGATACCTAGTACCATCCAATGGCGTGAGCAGGTCGTGCCGATATGGACAAAACCTGTTTTGAATTTTGGATCCTGGATAAAAATGACAGGAACATTTCGTACTTGAAGGCCCACTGGTATAGTTTCTGCTCTCAAGTTGTCTGTTAGCATACGGGCATGAAGCTCTGTCCGTACGTGTTTTTTCTTCAGGCGTTCAAGTTCAGAAAGTTTATCAGTAGCTGGGTCTGTGGTGGTTCTAGTACTTAACCCTTTCGATGCTGATGACGAGCTCAGCTCGTCATCACCCACGGGTGGCGTGTGCTGATGACGAGCTGAGCTCGTCATGTAACGCGGCTTTTAAAAAAAAGCCGCACAGCGCAAAAATCACCGCAGCAGCGATGCGGTTAATAGTGGGCCCTGAAGCAAGGAAGGGCCGGTAAGCTTACTCGCTATATATTCTTCTGTGTAGGTTGTTCCTACATGTATAGACATTTCCAATTCAATTGAAATTTTTTAAGGGCAATGACTTGCCAAAAGAACACTCAATGAGTGGAACCCTTGCAGGATAGCGTCTCGGTCCCGAATGTTCAGGACCCGGGCTATTATGGGGCGAGGAGGTGCCCCCGTCTTCGGGCGACCACCGGAAACTCTATAGGCCCTCTCCAACGTAAAAAAGTTACTGAGGCCCTTAGGCTTGAGATGTTGCAGGACGAGTTCCTCGACAAAGAGGTCCAGAGTCAACCCCTCCGACCTCTCCGGCACTCCCAGGATGCGGATGTTATTGCGGCGCGCCCGTCCTTCATATCCATCGAGCTTTCGATCGAATTGAGTCCGGGCCGCCTTAAGGTCTCGCACCTCTTTCCACAGCTCCGACACATCCTCGATGAGACTCGTAGTCTTGATTTCCAAGCCCTTAACTTTTTCCGCCATTTTAGTGAGGTCAGCCCTTATGAGGCCCACTTCGATCGACACCCAGTCCAGTTTAGTGTCCATCTTACCCAAGGATGATTGGACCCTGGTGATCGCTGCCATTAAATCTTTCATTGTGGGGTCCTTAGCGACCGAGTCACCATCCCAACCACTGGTCGGGGTACGTTTCGCATTGACCGGGGACCCCTTGGAGAGGGCATACTTGTCTATTTTGTTGGTCTGGATCTGACAAGTATTCTTCACCAACTTCGACTGGGGCTTCTCAGGGTCTCCTCTTGACGCCATTGCCACCACCAATCGGGTCCTGGCAACTTCCTCAGCAATGCGACCTTAGACCAAGTTAGGTGGACTCAGGACACCCCAGCTGCGCTCCTACCGCGATGAACCAGGATCCGACTGGTCACTTCCGGTCCAAGAGGCCGAAGTTGTCGCACTCCACTATGGACCCCTCCAAACTCGGGGTCCCGGCTTCCACGTCCATAGGCCTCAAAGTTTCAGACGACGATAGTCTGTCACCAAAGCGCCCAAACGAACCAGAATTTCACCTAGTGACTCAGGTGCTGGTCGGGACGGGGTTCAGGATAATATGCCGGATGGCTGGTCAGGATGTGGTGGCCGGCGGAGCCGAGGCTCTAGCGGCCATCTTGGTTGCTGGCGCGGCTCCTCCTCTCTTCATTGCATCTTAGATACATCTCTTGCAGTGCTACCAAATTGTGGCATTTATCCAGTAGATATTGCCACAGTTTGTAACACTTGGAGCAAGAGTTAAGGGCTTTAACATTTCAATTGAGTGTAATCAACATAGCGGATCAAAGGCAGGGTGTATTAGCATAGGTATCTGAGTGTGTGCCTTGGTGTTACTCCTCTCCCTCCATTACTCCCCTCTTTTATCAGTGCTTCTGTGTTGTACCCTTTCCAGGTTATTTCCCTTTCCCTCAAATAAAAAACATTCTCATTGTACCAACAAACAGTTCCCCTTAAACCTCACAACAATAATAATTGAGGGTGGGACGACTCCTTGGCATACTATGGAGAATAGTTTGACATGTTCAATTGAGACAAACTGATTTTCTTTATATCCTGGAAGTGGCTGTAAAATCACAGTTTGTGTACCCTGGATGCCAAAGACTGGAACAGGAACATTGGAAGAAATTCCTTCTTAATGGCAACTTTTACACAAACAAGGTCTCCAACTTTGGGAAGCCAACCCGATACAGGTATTTGAGTATCATGAATCGATGAGAGAGTTGCAGGCAAATGTGTGTGAGCCAGGCAGTCACAGCTCTTTTGTAGATCCTGTAAGACAGTATAGTGGTTGTCTGTGTCAAAAGTCATCCACCCAGAAATCTTTTAAGGTGATTATTTAATGCTTGTTGAACCCCATAGAGATGGTTCAACCAGCCACCCCCTGTACCTAAAACTCGAAACATTAAGGACTGCTTAAAGTCATGGTTCATTCTCTCCCTACCAGAATTTACCTCTGGCCTATATGTAGAAGAAAAATTCACTTGCATAGCCATGGAGTTCATTGAATCATGGTAAGCTTTAGACGTGAAAGCGGGACCTTGGTTCGAGTGGAATGCGTGACAGGCATAAGTCCAAATGAAGGCTTGCAAGTCTTTAATAAGAGTTTGAGCGTCAGCTGAGCGCTATGGCCAAACACAGAGGAATCTTGAGCAAGAATCAATGGCAACCAAAATAAACTTGAAAGCAGCATCTTAAATCAAGAGACTGCAATGATCTAAGTAAATACAGCCAAAAGGCTGATTACAAATAAATAGATGTGTCTGTGGTGGACGAGACACAGTAGAACTTCTAATTTATGACAAATGTCACAACATAAGACATATTTTCTGGTTTGCTGGTACACATTTCTCCTCTGATGCAGGTGGCTCTTATTTTAGCATAGAAGACTGTTACATTTGCAACGACCCATGCATCTTGATTGCAGTGCAGATAAGGAAATAGAATTCTTAAATTTATAATAAGAAAACGTCACAAGTTCATGATGTTTTGGCTATAACCATGTGCCAACGGTTGCCAGAACCGAAAAAAGCCTCTTACTGGTTCACATGTTGTTTTTATTAATTTTTCACGAATGTAGAGAACCCATCAAGAGGTATCATGACAGGCGTTAACACTCAGTTACTGACTGCATTGTATGCAAAACTGAAGTGCTCAAGTTCCTGTCTCGAAAGATTTGTTGCATTGTCATTTCTTCATTTTCCAGACTGTCAAAGCACACTAGTGAGAACGGGGCAATATACAATTATATCCCAGGCCATGCTTATTGGAGGCTATTGACTCTCTAATTAATATCACAATGGCAGGCCTAGTGGGGCATGCAAGCGCATCTCTTCCAGCCCTCTAATTACCGTTTTCACATTAAAGGTGATCAGGAGCACAAGGCTGCACGTCACACAATACCACAATAGATGTAAAAGTGCACTAATGTATTATAAAATCAGAAGCTTAATCAAGGGTTTCCCTACTCGGAAGGATGTCATAAATCATTCTGTTATCTTGTTTGAATTCAGATGTGGTTGTTAGTGATTGCTGTCATACACGCCAAGCAGTGCGTCAAATTCAGGATTCCTGAAGCAGATACCTAATGTCTGCAGGTAACAGAACTTTTATTTTTTTGCACAAGTGAGAAAAGAAACAGCATTAACCGAAAAAAAAAGAGGTGTACTCACTTTAAAAGTGACATTGGGCTCTAGAGGCACCATTTCGTGTTCTTTGAATTTCGGATAGCATTTATTATATAAGTACTTTTTAAAAATAAAAAATTTCAAAATGGTTTAATGAAGCCGGAATTGTATGATAATGGGCATACAGTTATATACACATTTTATGTGTGTTTCCTTTCCCATCACCTAACAAATGACTTCGAGGGACTGCGCCTAGGAAGCATCGAGATTCTCTGAGAATACATTTAAAACACATGTAGGATTTGAACGGGTTCCCAGGTACATGTCAGAGGGAATTGTTGCTTTAATGGATGAATCCTTCTCATTTATTAACATTTCTTGTGAATGGGAGCAGCGGGACTGTGAATCTGCTCGAAGGCATGTCAGAGATCACGCAGGCAACAAGGAGGTCGTGTCCCAGGCTGAAGTTCTCTATTTCCATATTCACGCGTTAGTATTACATTTCCATATTTATCAACACACAGAGTGTTAGGCTATTTCCAGGGCTTTCATTACCAAACGGCTGCCTCGAATTTCTTGCAATAATCAGGATCTCAACCAATACTTTATATAGCTGTTGTTTGTTCACAAATTCAGTTCTTTAAACAAAATAAAGATTACAAATGCTGTAGCCACTTTGCCCAGGCAAAATTTATATAACGCCTGGCCCAATTCGCATAATTTCGGTAATTTCAAGTTATTCTTCATACAAGAATGTCCTGAAAATACACCATGTCGCATGGGCATCGCGTAATTATGCCATCATTTGCTGCACAAAAATAGCACCGTAAAGAAACAAATCATAAGCGGTTGTTGTTAGGGGCAATTTTGTTTTTTGTGCTTTTTGTAGTGTAAAGGTCGTCTTCACATAAAAAATTGGTGCAAGGATGCATTTCACGCTAAAATAAAGCGCTAAATGATTGATTTGCGCTTGCCTAAATGTATGTGTATTTGAATTGCGTGAAAGCAAATAATGCAAATTTCCCGCACCCCTGCTTTAAGTATTAGAGAGTGTTCTTTTTCATGCAAGTGTGAATTATGTTTTTTCTGCAATCACTAATTTGTTAAAGCAGGTGGAAGAAACTGCAACCAAGTCCATGCTTCCATAGTTGCACTAGAATACACCTAAAGATACGCTTGTGACCTATTGCAGGATGCCTGGAATTAAATGGTAAAGATACCGGAGATATATTCACTCTAATTCTTGGTATCACGAGTTAACTGTTAAAGTTCATTGTGGGCAAGCAGTTTAGGCTTATCAGAGGGTAGTGTTAAGCATTTGTTGTACAGACAGATTCAATAAATGAAACACACACTAAAGAAGCAACTTGAGACCAATTTAGAAGAAACACAAGTATTCCTACATATTTTATATATATATTTTTAACACCAAGAACTTTGTAATTGGATAAGTACCTTTCAAGTTATATTTTAACAGGTAAGTAAAATGTCACACAAATGCGTTTTTAGGTGGTAATGCTTTCCTATGGAGAAATAAACATGTACTTCTATCATATTTCGGGGTCCTTGAAGGACTTTAGGTAATGGGGGGGCAAGATCACAAGATCCATCAGCAGGTGTAGTCCACAGTTCTCACTTCTTCTTCAGCTCTGCTTTGTTCTTCTTCTTTTGTCAAGTGAAACTACATTCCTGGTGTTATGGGGCCATCTAAATACTGAATTTAAGGTTGTTAAGGGGAGTAAAGGGTAGTAGCCAATGGTCCTTACACCCCTTTGTAAGACCACTACCTGTGGGACATAGGCATAACCCTGTCCCGAAGTTACTAATTCCAACAAAATCAAGATGATGGAATCCTTCCTTTGTGGAGCACATTGGGCCACCCACCTTATGGGTGTGACTAGCTTGATGGTGCAACAAGCTACTTTCATATATAATTGTCCACTTGTCCTAGTGCCATATGGGTTTTGGAGCAGGGGGTTGTGTCTCCCAGGTCTGGGGTAAACCGGGGTCCCATATCATGGGCAGCAGAGGCTTTAAAGTCTCTGGCCTTGGTATACAGATTTACTAGCCATGCTGTGAGAGGAGGTGTAAACACCGCCTGCCAGAGCAGGTATTGTTTCTGATTTCTGAGAGCATGGGCTCTCACCTCCAGGGGTTCAGAACCTTGTCTGTGGTGGGAGGCTGGACGTTACCAGTCAGCTTGCTCACTAATAGGCTAGTAGGTTTTCAAAGAGCACCTCTAAGGTGCCCTTTGGGTGCATATCTTGATAAATCCATGACTGACATCAGTATGGATTTATTAAGGCAAGGTATTTGATACCAAACACTATAGTTTTAGTGAAGCCATCATGTAGGTGGGGATCTTGCAATGACCTGTGCCCAGTACATGTACTTAACATGGCTTCCCTCTTCAGTTATACTATCTAGCAATTGAATTAGAGAGCATAGGGGCATATCTGCTCATGCAGATATGTCCGCACATGTAATATAATGCACCCTACCTTATGGCTATAATGCCTGCTGCAGTCGTGACTTACATATATTACATGCAGTAACTTTAGAATGGCACACAATGAGTTTACCTTGTGTTTTCACTCATAGTTTGCACTATACACACAGACTTCAATGGCAGTCTGCTTGCAATTTGTGTGTGCGTCCCTTAGGGTGGCATAAGACATCCTGCAGCCCTCAGGGACCCTCTTTAGCAGGAGCGGCTCCTCCACTAGGGCGGAGGAGCGTCACCCCACTGTTTTCTCGCAGTGCGAGAAGCACGAACATAAAATGGTAATACCTTCTTGTTATTACCATTAGGGGTGCTAATGTCGATTCACAATGGGTTACAATTAGACTTTAACTTGTTTTAGGGAAAGAGCACTGGTACTGGCGCCTGGTTAGCAGGTTTCAGTACACTGTCAGAGTCGAAAACCAGCACCTAGTAGTCCTAATTGGGGAAAAGGTGGAGGGACAACTGCAATAAAATTCCAGTTTCCTATACTGATAAATCAGTTTGAAAGGTCATTTTTTCTCTGCTGGCCTTTTTAGGAATTCTTTCTAAAGACTATTCCCCTTTGGGTCAATATCACACACCCATCATTGATGTTGCCACAGACACTCTTTACACACCAGTGAGATGAACAAAGAGGAAATTTAAAAATAGAGTATAAAAAGTATACAATTTATTTAGAGAATCATTAAAAACACATCAGACATAATATACAAAAAATGGTCCTTGGGTCCTTGTGATCTTTCCCTAGGACTGCACCAACATTCACAACTTTGAGTCCAACCTTAAGATATCAGTGTAATTTCAGGTACAAATATTTGATCCTTTAGATGTCGCATCTCAACGTCCAATGTTCATGTCTATCTGGTAAATATAAATTACCTCTTGATCAAACTTAAAAAGGTGTCAGCATAATGGTGAAAACAAGACCGTCTAAGTTGTCAGACTATTCAAATCAGATTATTAAAATCCAAATCCCACAATAGTGAATGAAAAGTTAACTAAAAATTTATTTTTTCTGTACCCCACTGTTAGACATCTACTCACACAACTCTATACACAAAACATGGCATCACTAACGTTCGGTTATACACAATTAAAAACCATTGCTGTTTTTCCCCTACTCAATCAATACCCTAAAAATGTACTCTTCAAATGGCTCTTCAAGTTCCCTTAGGAATTCGCCTTCAACAAATGGTGCACCACTGTCTTACTGTACAGTTTCTCTGTAAATTAGATCATGAGTCACACTTTCAAACTAGTGCACAGGTAAATTTGAAAACACATCTTTAGCACAGCATAAGTGATTCTGCACTGATCTTTTATTGCCATTTTGAACGAAAGTCTGTTAAAACACCAGAATTCTAGACACCTTGTCAAGATAATATGTTCTATTCCTTCAGTGTATAGTTATAACATTAAAGGAAATCTATTATAAAATAATTGTATTCATGTGTTGCACATTTTTAGCATCCAGTTTCTTTTATCCAGATATATTCCATGAGCATGGGCATATGCATCAGCCCTTCTTGAAATATCGTTATTGTTTTTATGTTTGAAAAGCTTTATTAGAATGATCAAGGTAACAAATGACATTAGGAAAGAGAATACAAAGTATATAGGTCAAATAAGAATCATAACTGTCTTAGTGTTAAATTAGAGAGTAAAAAGCATTTTATGAATTTTGAAGGGGAAATAGCACTGGGGAGGAAAGGAAAGGGAGAAAATAAAATGCGGAAGAAAGAAAAACTACAAAAAGAACTGAGCAGGTAAAAACCAAAAACAATAAAAGCAATCATCAAAAACTGTATAACATATGGAAAAACATTGCAGTAAATAAATGGAGGCAGCAAATATTATGAAAATATACATATAGGAGAGAGTAAAATAATTCAAGGGGGTTTAAAATTCTCAGAATTGATAAGTAACAGTTTTGTTTTTTTAGCTGAACAATCTAGATATACAGTGAGGGGAAGCCAATAAAGATCAACATTACGAGGAGGTTTACAGGAGGAAGCAAAGGAAACATTGAGTCTATGAAAGTGAAATAAAGAATTCCACCAATGTTGCAAGGAGACATTTGCAAGAGAGTTCCAATTAGAGGAAATATGTTGAAAGGCGAGTGCAAGCATAAGGTCAAAGAGACCTCGGGAACGTGGGGGTAAAGTGAGTGTGTCTGAGATACTGCCTAGAAAAAGAAGAGGAGGTGAGTGTGGAATAGAGAGTAAGAAAATCTGGAAGATACCAAACTTGTTTCCAAAGATTAGAAACCGCAGGACAGTAGAGGAACATGTGTAAAAGGTCAGCATTAGGCGAATTACAAGTCCAACAGGCAGAGTTAAAAGAAGAGGAAAAGCGAGAAAGGGAAATAGGAGAAAGATAGAGTCTATGATATAGAAAAAAGAGAGACTGTGTCAGGGAAGCAGAGCGAGAAACCTTCAAGGATTTGATCCAGAGTTTGTCCCAAAGAGAAATGGGCCAAATAAAACCCAGATCAGATTCCCAGGAGAGTTCTATTTTAGATTTGGGATGATCCGGATTAGGAGAAGAAAAGAATTTGTAAATAAAAGACGCTTTAGGAAGGGTAGAGAGTAACGTTATTATTATTATTATTATTATTATTATAGAGGCTTTTGTAGCGCGCTCTGTTACTAAAAAGTATAGTATCCTGGCGCGAGAGAAAGGGAAAACAGATCATATTACATGCGGTTTAGAGAGACATCCATTAGGCAGTGATGTTAAAAAGGTGGGTTTTTAGGCCTTTCCTGAACGCCATGATGGATGGGGATGTTCTCAAATGAAGCGGAAGGGTATTACAAGCTCTCGCTGCTCTGACAGAGATGGATTGGCCGCCGAGCCTGCTATATTTAAACTTTGGCACAGTCATTTGGTGGAGGTTGTTTGATCTAAGAGGGCGATTGGGAACATAAAGGGAAAATCTTTTTCTCAGATAAGCTGGACCCGTTTGATGAAGTGCTCGGTATGCTAGCACGAGGATCTTAAATAAGATCCTTTGAGCAACTGGGAGCCAGTGAAGATCTCTGAGAGGTTGACGGACACTAGATCTTCTGGGTATGTTGAACAGCAGTCTAACCGCGGCATTTTGAATAACCTGGAGGCGGTGGATCAAATAGGCTGGTAGTCCGCAGTAGAGGGCATTCGCATAATCCAATCTGGATAATATGAGAGCGCGAATGACCGTCTCCTTGGCCTCTCTCGGGAGCAGAGGGAGAAATCTGCGCAGGGTTTTGAGGGTGGAAAAGCAGATTCCGGTGAGTTTTTTCAGGTGGTCCTCAAATCTGAGATTGTTGTTAAACCAGACTCCTAAATTTTTTGCAGGTCCACCAATGGATTTGGGACATGGGAAATCGGTGGGCCAGAGGGAGTCACTAAAGTTATCTGGAAAGGAGCCATACAGCAAGATTTCCGATTTACTCTCATTGCATTTGAGCTGGGCACACGCCAGCCAGCGGAAAACCGATGATAAACAGAGTTGGATCCTCGACGTGTCCGAGTTGTTTTTGGGCCAGGTAAACAGAAGCTGAGTATCATCGGCATAAGCCATAATTTTGGCTCCTAGCTGTTCCGCAAGATAAATGAGGGGGGTCATATATATATTAAAAAGCAGGGGGCTTAGAGTGGAGCCCTGTGGGACACCAGTAGAGAGTTTTTTGGGAGAGGAGGAGAAAGGTGGCATCCACACTTGCTGGGACCTGTTATCTAAGAAAGATGTTAACCAGCCAAGAGCGGAACCAGTTATGCCTATGGCTGCTAGTCTGGTGAGTAAGAGGGAGTGAGGGACCGTATCGAAGGCGGCAGAGAGGTCCAATAAAATCAGAGCTGCTCTGCCACCTCCGTCCAGACATTCCCGAATGGCCTCAGAAACCTCGACTAGAGCCGTCTCTGTGCTGAAAGCAGCTCTGAAGCCTGACTGCGCAGGGTGAAGAGCTTGAGAGCTTTCAACAAATTTGTCTAGCTGTGTGAATGCAACTTTTTCACATATCTTTGCCAGGGCCGGCAGTAATGATATGGGCCAGAAATTAGCAGGGGCCTTCGGGTCTAGGCCGTTTTTTTTAAGAAGTGGAAGCAGTTTGGCCTGCTTCCAGCATGCCGGGACAGTGGCGGTGGAGAGAGAGAGGTTGACAATATGTGTCACCTCTTGGCCGACTGTATTAGCCAGGCCCGCAAGGACTCTGGCCGGGCAGGGGTCAGCGGGGGATCCTGAATGTAAGGTAGCAAGAATTTTAACAACCTCTGTTGTATCCACTGGAGTGAAGAGGGCAAACTGGTCCGTAGAGATGGGCATAGTGGGGGAAGGAATAGTCATTGAGGCTGGAAAATTGGTACATACAGTAAGCAAGTCATCTTGGATTTTTGCAATTTTGTCCACAAAAAACACAGAGAGTTCTTCACACCATTTTTCCGAAGAGGCTAGAAGAGGTTGAGTGGCACAAGGGGAGACAAAGCTTTTAACAATAGCAAAGATTTCCCTGCTACTGTTGTTGGCCTTGGTTATGCGTCCGTTGTAGTATAAACTTGTTGCTGATTTAATTGCTGCATAGTACCTCTTTTGAGCCGTTCTTAGTTCTTTCTTAGCCTCGGGGAGATAGGCTTGTCTCCAACGTCTTTCAAGTTTTTTACAACCTGATTTAAGATCGCGGAGAGTATTAGAGAACCAAGGCTTAGAAGGGGTGGAGCGCACTCTACAGACACGACCTATTTTAGTTGAAGAAGCAGCGCCGCCTTCAATCCATGAGTTAAATGAGCTAACGGCTGACTCAATTTCGGAGGGAAGTGTGGGGCGAGAGGTATCAAGCTGATCACAGAGCATAGCTATGTTCATTTTCTGTGTGTGAGCAGCAGAATGATTGGACTCAGCGGGGCGGGACAGGGGCCAGGTGAATCTTATCAGCATATGGTCAGACCAATTTACTATTTCAGGGTCAGACATATTTATGTCGAAGTTGGTACATAATAGGTCGAGAACGTGACCCCCTGAATGGGTGGGAGCTTTAATCCACTGTTTTAGCTGGGCCATCGCCAGAGCATCGTTTAGCCGAACTGTGTCAGGTAGATCTAGCTGATCCACGTGAATATTAAAATCTCCCAGAAGGAGATATGTGGGGTATTTCAGGGCACGTGGGACTATCATGTCCTCTAGTGCCTCTAGAAATTTTCCTGCGTGGCCCGGTGGCCGGTACACCAAAGATCCACCTAAGGTGAAATGTGCCCCCAGAGTGAGAGAGAAGTGGAGCACCTCTGCATCAACTGAGGGGCCCATAGGATCCAGAGACAAAGTCCACTTATCTCTGAAAATGGCTGCTATGCCACCTCCTCTGCCTAAGGGGCGATCTTGTCTAATGATTTTAAAACCACGTGGAATAGCCAGTTCAATCACTGGATTGCATGACTCATTAAGCCACGTTTCTGTGACAAAAAGAAGATCAAACTCATTGTCACTTAGCAGTTCGAATATGTCATTGGAATGTTTGACCAGTGATCTAGCATTGATCAAACCGGCCCGGAGACATGTCGAATCGGTGGGAAGCTGGGTAGGAGCAGTTAAAGTAGGCTGAAAGCGAAATTTGCATGCCTGGCAAATACGCTGAGATAAATCAGCCAGGTCCCAACAATGAAAGCAGGGGCAAGAGTTAGCACTAAGTGTTAATAGATACTCACGGGTGTAGGTGACACGCGACCGATCAGTGACTGGGGAAGCAGCAACAGGGGGGCTGGCGCTGGCCACGTCCGGGACACGGACGGACGCAGACGGGCTTGCCTTAGGCGCGCCTTCGGCGCGCAAACGGCGCTCCCGCTGCGCTCGTCCGCTGCGCTTGCGTGGGAAGCACATATGTAGGAGAGGGGTGGTGGGCGTGGCCTGAGGGTGGGCGTGGCCTGTCGGCCGTGAAATCTTTCCTCCAAACAGCGCTTAGATCCGCTGATTGTTGGTAGCTTGCCTAGCGAAAATGACAGAGATTAGCTCTGTGTTGGTGCCCAAAGTGAAATACAGCTTTATACAATGTAAAATAATTTTTTAAAAATCGAGCGTGGACACCTCCGGCTTCCGCCTCAGAGGTCTTGGAGATTCCCAATGACGCGCTAATATTCAGCGCTTACATAGGCTTGGGGGGTGGGCGTGGCCTGAGGGTGGGCGTGGCCTGTCGGCCGTGAAATCTTTCCTCCAAACAGCGCTTAGATCCGCTGATTGTTGGTAGCTTGCCTAGCGAAAATGACAGAGATTAGCTCTGTGTTGGTGCCCAAAGTGAAATACAGCTTTATACAATGTAAAATAATTTTTTAAAAATCGAGCGTGGACACCTCCGGCTTCCGCCTCAGAGGTCTTGGAGATTCCCAATGACGCGCTAATATTCAGCGCTTACATAGGCTTGGGGGGTGGGCGTGGCCTGAGGGTGGGCGTGGCCTGTCGGCCGTGAAATCTTTCCTCCAAACAGCGCTTAGATCCGCTGATTGTTGGTAGCTTGCCTAGCGAAAATGACAGAGATTAGCTTTGTGTTGGTGCCCAAAGTGAAATACAGCTTTATACAATGTAAAATAATTTTTTAAAAATCGAGCGTGGACACCTCCGGCTTCCGCCTCAGAGGTCTTGGAGATTCCCCAAAAGTCAAAAGAGAAGAAGGAGTAACAATGGAAGTTGAGGAAGAAAGAGAGTAATAACGATCGAGAATAGTTTCCATTAAAAGGGTGTATTTAAGTAGGAAGGAACGAGGGCAAGAAAATTGAAGTAAAAAATGCGGAAATGAGCAAGGAGTGATACCATCAAAGAGTTGACGGATCCATATGATACCCTTCCATCTCCAACAGATGGGTCTATTATTGATTAGAATAAGCGAGTTGTACCAAATGGGTTGTTGTAGAAAGGAGTCACGCAAAATGATTGGAGGGGAGAATAAAGGATGAAGAAGAGAAGAAGTATATTTAAATAAAGGAGAAGGGAGGTAGGAGCTTCGCGGGCAACCAAGATGGCCGCGTAAGCTCGGAGCTCCGAAGACCCTCCGATCCTCCGCATTAATCCTGTCGTCTATCCTGATCCACGATAGTGGAATACTGTGGGTGACCCGCTGCTGGTGCGGGACTCGTTGTCCGAGTGAGATACCGACGTTCCTAGGTGGAGTTACACCGTGTGCAAGTTTGGGGACAGTGACGTGACCAGCGCCCGTGCTTGGGCCGGCGAGTGCGACACAGCCATACGGAGGTGGCTTGGAACGGAAGTGGCTGCTCCGTCCCGAGCGGAGCTTGCGGAGTTATGGAGTGTGTTGGTACTAACGGAAGACGGGGACAGCTGCGACCGCTCGTCATATCGGTGAGCCGGTGAGGCCCCGGAGTGTTCTCAACCGTGGTGGTCGTTCACCTATCATGGTGGGCAGAGGCGAATCCGACAAAGGGAAGCCCCGGTCAAGCAGGAAATCAACCTACTCCCAATCCAACAACATGGAACGGTATGCCCACTCTAAGAGCTCGCCTGGTGCTGCGGCGAGACCCAAGGACATATATCGGGAGGTGTCACCGGACGACTCGGCCCCAACCCTCCGGGACGTTATGGGCGCCATCGAGGTTATAAAAGCCGAGATGCATAAACAGCACGAGGTCATGGCACACAAGGTCGACACACTGGCCATTGAGGTCACCCTGATCAGAGCCGATTTGGGCAAGACCAACGATCGGGTCAAATCGCTTGACATCAAAACCTCGAGCCTGACCACGGATGTCTCGGACCTGCAATCAGAGGTCCGGGACCTGAAGTCAGCAAATGCGCTCTTTGCACGCAGGCTTGAGGACTTTGATGGCCGTGCCAGGCGCCAGAACGTCCGTATTGTCGGTGTTCCGGAGGGGGCCGAGGAGTCTGCCACCGACCTTTTTGTGGAAGACTTGATTCAGAATCATCTGGCCCCTCGGGGCCTTAGCCAGTTCTTTTCGGTTGAGCGTGCCCACAGACTGCCCGGAGGCCGCCCGAAGTTGGGGGCCCTTCCACGGCCCATCATTGCCCGTGTGTTCAACTTTAGGGACCGGGACGCTATCCTGCAGGCATCAAGGAGAGATGGGCCGCTGAAATACCAAAACGCAGAAATCAATTTTTACCCGGACTTCACCCAATCGGTCCAGCGGTGGAGGCAAAGCTTCACAGGTGTGAAACGACGACTGCGGGAGCTGGGGATGAAGTACTCCATGTTGTTCCCCGCGAAACTGCGTATTGAGCACGATGGCCGTACCTCATTCTTTGACTTGCCTGAGGTCGCGAAGGACTGGCTGGACACTTTGCCTCAACGGCGCGAGGAACACGAGGAACAGTCGGAAGGAGCAGCGGGTGGCCCAGAGCCACAGGAGTGAAATGATCCTTTGGAGCTTTTTCGGACAATGGGACTGCCCATGGCGGCTGGTATCACAGTACTGTACTCTTGATCCTATCCTTACTTCTTGAACGGGGGATGGGGGGGATAGGGCGACCTCCTTTCTCCTCTAGGTGCTTTTCGTAGTGTAGTTTTCTTGGGGCTCCAGGCACACTGCTAGTTGGGGGGGCTCTTTAGTCTGATGCAGCGGTGCAGGGTGGGGGGTGGTTGGGTTCTTTGTTATTCACTTGTTCTCTTTTTCCACTTTTCTACTTCAAGGCAAGGTAAATGTTGTGCTGCAAATGGTTTATTAGCGACGCCACCCGCTAGGACTGGCATGGGCCTGCACTTTGACGATGGGGGGTAAGAAATTGAATGTACTGTGTTGGAATGTTAATGGGCTGGGAGATCGTATTAAGAGAGGTGTAGTACTACAAATGTTCAAGAGATGTATGCCTGATATTATTTTGTTGCAGGAAACTCATTTGGTAGGAAACACGTGCCAAGCGCTTAATAGAAAGGGTTTCAAGATGGTGGCACACTCGGGGTTCTCTTCGGGGTCCCGGGGGGCGGGGATCATGGTGCGCGTGTCCCTCCCGTTCGAGATAGAATCCAGCGTGACTGATGAAAGGGGGCCCTACGCCGCCGTCACGGGTAGATGGGAGGGGCGTACCCTAGTTTCGGTTTCTGTTTACGTCCCTCCTGGTTTGCAAACAGCCACGTTTCAGGATCTGGAAGGCGCCATTTTGGGTTTGCCTGAGGGCCTGCTTATTGTGGGTGGGGATTTCAATGCGGTTGGCTGCGGGGGGCCTTAGACAGGCATCCATCCAGAGATCTTCGAGGTGCGCAGTCCTGGCTTCCCGATTTCTTGGACACTATGGGGCTTATTGACTGCTGGAGGCTCTTGCATCCTACCCAGCGTCAATACTCGTTCCACTCAGGGGCTCTCCAGAATTGACTACGTTCTGGCTCTAGCGGCCCACGCGTCGGCGGTCTCTGAGGCCCGACTGATGGCCAGGGGCACCTCCGACCACTCTCCGGTCTGGGTGTCCTTTGACTTTGACATCGTGGTAGCCGAGAGGGTGGCGCCGATTAATCCGTGGTATTTCCGTAACCCTAAGACGCGTGGACTCCTGGCCAAAGCCATTGAGCTTTATTTCTCTGAAAACACGGGCTCGGTCACATCGGCCGTCTCCCTATGGGAGGCCTTTAAGACTGTCTTGAGAGGAGAGGCCTTCTCCTTAATAGCCGAGGCGCGGAGAAGTAGGGACGCGGACGTGGTGCGGATTGAATCAGAGATCGCGGACCTCGACTCCCAATTGGAGACCGGTCCGACACCGGACCTACTCCATGTTCTCTCTCTTAAGCAGTCAGAGTACCAGGCCACTGTTACTGATGCGGCTAAGATCATGGGCAGAGAACAGTAGGGGAGGATCTATGATGTCCGGGACAAGGCGGGCAAGCTTATTGCATGGCTTGACAAGAAGGAGAGGGCCAGCCGAGTGGTCCCTGAGGTGCTGGGGGAGGACGGCGTGGCTGTTACCGACCCAAGCGCTATAGTCATGGTCTTTGCCGAGTACTTCGAGTCCGTTTACACCTCGGTCTCTGAGATGTCTGAGGTGGACTCCGATGCCCTACTGCGAGAGGTGGACCTTCCGTGCCTGTCGGACACTGAACGTGACGACATGGATAGAGATATCACTGCTGACGAGGTCGCTCTCGCGATACGCTCCCTGAGGTCCGGCAAGGCGCCTGGCCCTAACGGCATCCCAGTGGAGCTCTATAAGATAAAGCCTGATGCCATCGCCCCGCCCTTACGGAACATGTTCCTGGAGGCGCGGGAGGTGGGTACGCTTCCCCCGGACCAGAGATTGGCCACCATTGTGGTCATTCATAAGGAAGGAAAGCCCAGGGACCTGTGTCGATGGTATCGCCCCATTTCTCTGCTGAATGCTGAGCCTAAGATCTTGGCTAAATTGCTGGCTAACCGACTGGTTGGCGTGATTAGCGACTTGGTTCATCCGGACCAATCTGGCTTTATTCCACACCGCAACACCGCCCTTAATCTTAGAAGACTCCACGGGGCCCTCGCGAGGGTCCGTACGCTCCGGGAGCCGGCCGTTTTGGCGTCTTTGGATGCCACGATGGCCTTCGACTCCCTTGAGTGGAACTACCTGTGGGCGGTGTTGGGGAAGTTTGGATTTGGTCCGGAATTCATAGGATGGGTCAAGCTTCTGTATGCCAGCCCACTTGCTAATGTTACGGTCAATGGCCGCATATCTGCGTCATTCGCTCTCCGCAGGGGCACCAAGCAGGGTTGCCCCCTGTCGCCCTTGTGTTTGCGTTGGCACTTGAGCCTTTGGCCGCGTGGCTGCGATTTCACCCGGACATTAGCGGGATAAAGTGGTCACCCGGATTTGAGGACCGTGTGTCTTTGTATGCTGACGACATCTTGCTTTATCTCACCTCTCCTTGCAAGTCCCTTATCGTTGTGTGCGACGTGCTGCATACCTTCGGTAGGCACTCCGGCCTGGTCATCAATTGGTCGAAGTCACATTTATATATTCTGAGAGGTGAGGTTCCGCGGCTCCCGAGGGGTTGCAACATACAGGTCGCGAGGCAGGGATTTAAATACTTGGGTATCTACATTTCTGTCGATTCCAAGACACGGTATGCGAACAACTTGCTTCCCCCTCTTGCGCGCCTTCGGCGGGATGTAGAGGGCTGGTGGAAGCTGCCGCTTTCCCTGCCCGGACGTGCGGCATTGTTCAAAATGATGTCCCTGCCCAGATTCTTGTATGCGCTTCAGAATACCCAGGACCCGGTCCCATCCGGGTATTTCAGGGAGGTCGAGGGCTTACAGCGGGCCCTTCTCTGCGATGGCAGGCCGCACATTGCCATCACTAAACTTACACTTCCAAGGTACGACGGAGGTATTGCATTGCCTGACATCCGGAGGTATTATTGGGCTTCCCAGCTAGCCGCCCTCAATCATGGCTTCTATGGTCCAGCTGTGAGTCCGGGTTATGCCATGGATCGGTGGTTCCTGGATGACGGGAAATATTACAGGGCTTTGTACTCGAGATCTCTGGATGGCAGAATGACAGGTCCGACTAGGACAGCGGTTCACATATGCAGGGCGGTCACAAAAGCGCAGGGATGGAAAGGAAGACTCACGATGGCCACTCCACTTTACGACTCGGAATTATTGGGCAAATTGTGGCATACCAAGGGGTTTGATCGATGGGACCTGATTGGTATTTCTAAAGTTGAAGACATGATGGTCAAGGGTGAAATAAAATCCTTTGCTGCTCTACAGACAGAATTTCAGCTGGGAGCGACAGAATGTTTTAGATACGCCCAACTGCAGCACGCCCTTTTGGCAGTGATGCCGGAGGGTGAGAAGGTCCCAGAATCGTCCCCGTTGGAAGACAGGGTACTGGACGGTCATATGCCGGACAGTGCCATCTCGTTGATTTACAAAAAACTAATCAATGTCCACACTGACCTTCTTCTTGGTGTGAGAGAGCAATGGGTTCCTGATGGTGTTGAGTTGGATGACGAAGATTGGCAGTGTGCGGTATAATCCCCCAAGGAGGTAGCGATCCCGGCCAGACTGCGCTTGGTCCAGCTGAAAATCCTACACAGGGTTTATGTTACCGGTCCCCGACTGATCCATATGGGCCACTCGGTCGATGGCCTCTGTAAGCGTGGTTGTGGTGCACTGGCTACCTTCATGCACATCATTTGGGAGTGTCATGCGGTCGCTTCCTACTGGAGGCGTGTCCACATGGGGATGAGCGAGGTGACTGGAGTGGACTTTCTGGCCGAGGCCCGGCGCTGCCTGCTGAATGTATGGGGCCCCACAGACTACAACAGTGCGCAAACCCAATGGATCACCTTGGGTAATATGGTGGCAAAGCGTGACATTGCCCAGAAGTGGGGCGCGGCATCGCCTCCCTCGGTGACATTGTGGAAGACCAACATGGATTGGTGTATGTTTCGTGAGAAAACAGTGTATGTGGCCCGGGGTAAACCCAAGAAGTGGCATAAGATCTGGGGGGCCTGGAATGAATATAGGGGTGATATCTGTCTCCCGCCTGACACTGCCCCCTTGGATGAAGGATTATCTCCGTAGCCTATGGCTCCAACTCAAGTGTTACTAATAGACATATCTTGCATTATTTCCCTCCCATGATCATCCATTAGGTGCTGTTCATATGTGTATGTTTTCAGGATTATTGGCCTAGCCTTCCCATGGCCTGGGTATCGTCGCATACATGTCCTTTTGCCTTGCCTTCTAGCACTAGTTTGGTGCTCTTTTTATTGTGTTCTATTTCGTTTTTCTTAATGTCTATACCATTAAAAATAAACCTTGTACGATTTTACATTATGTGTTGTGTGCACCAGCCGTTCTAATGATATTATGCTGCCTAGCCTCTGGGATGTATGGCTAAATAGCTGTGTACTTTGACTTACAAATAAAGGTTTTCCCCCCAAAAAAAATAATAAAGGAGAAGATTCATAGGGGCATTTAGAAGAAAAGTGCCCTAACTCCTCAAAGGAAAAAGGGGATAGGAAGGTATGCTCAATAGAGAGCCAGAGAGGAGAGAAAGGGGAAGATTCCAATGAGAGCCAACGTGAAGCTTGACGGAAAGAAAAAGATTTGTAGTATATACGAAAGTCTGGGAAATAAACGCCACCATTTGACTTAGGTCTATGAAGAGAGAGAAGAGAGATTCTAGATTTCTTGTTTTTCCATAGAAAGTTTGAGATAGAGGAATCAAGACACTTGAAATACAGGGCCGGAATATGGAGAGGTAGGATGGAAAGCGTATATATAATAATAGGAGCAATCATCATCTTAATGGAATCTAGTCTACCCCACCAAGAAAGAAAAAGAGGATTCCAAGAAGATAATAACTGGTAAATTTGGGAGAGGACTGCAGACATATTTAATTTAACAGAGGAAGAAATAGAATTAGAGAACCAGATACCAAGATATTTAATATTGGTGCTATTCCAAGCAAAACCAGTGGAAGAAAAAAAGAAGAAGAAGACAGAACTTGGTCAAAGGGAGATTTTCTGTCTGAGTCAATCTTATAACCAGATACAAGGGAGAACTCCTCAAATTCAGCCAATAAAGGGGGGAGAAATGATTCAGGATCCAAAATAAACAAAAGGATGTCATCAGCATACACTGAAAGTTTTAATTGTTGTTTCCCATAGGGAAAACCGGAAATAGAAGTAAGAGGACAAAAAAGGTTCAAGGGTCAAAACAAAAAGAAGTGGAGAGAGAGGGCAACCTTGACGGACACCTCTTTAAAGAGTGAAAGAAGAAGAGAGTTGGCCATTAAAAAGAAGAGATGCTTTGGGTGAGGAGTATACTAAAGAAATAAGAGAAATGAATTTGGGGCCAAAGCCATGCCATTTGAGAGAGGCAAATAAAAAAGACCAATCTACTCTGTCAAAAGCTTTTTCAGTGTCGACGGAAAGGGCAGCTAAAGGTATTGACAAAGAGGGTGCCTTATTTAAAACATTGAGAAAAAGGCAAGAGTTATCAGAAGTAAGCCTTTCTTTAAAAAAAACACATTGTTCTTTACCAATGAGATGTGGCATATAAGAATCTAAACGTAATGCAAGTAATTTCGCAAAGAGTTTATAGTCGACATTAACTAACGAAATAGGGCGATCATTTTTACAAAAATTTCGGATCACAGCCATCCTTCGGAATCAGACAGATGGTGGCATCTTGAAAGATACCTGCAGCTGTACCAGAGGAAGCAAAGGACTTAAAAAGTGTTAACAGGTTGGGTAATAGAGGGTCAGAGAAGTGTAAATAAAATTCCACTGGAAAACCATCGGGCCAAGAGTTTTACCTTTAGTAAGAGAAGATAAAACTGTAAGTAGTTCATGAAGGGTAAGAACAAGATCAAGGGAAGAAAAATTGAGAGTAGACGTAGATGGTTTAGGTAGTTTCTCAAAGTAAGAATGAAGCATAGAAGAAGTAAGAGGGGATTCTGGAGTGTAAAGCTGTTGATAGAAAAGCTGGAACTGAAAAGAATCTTGTCATTCGTATGGACGAGAGTATTATCAGGGGAGAAAATAGATTCAATGATAGTACGTTCCTTGCGAGATTTCAGATAATTAGCCAAAAGCTTACCAGACTTATTACGACCTCCGTAATAACGCGCACTGCTTCGAAGAGCACGGAGTTCTGGAGACATGCATTTATCAGAAGAGGTATAGAAGTGATGTTCCAGTTTTTTTATATATGCGAGAGAGGATTTCCATTTTTGGAGATATTGTTTCTTTTTCGGAGAAACAAAGTCAATAATAAATCCTCTTGCAGTAGCTTTGAAAGAATCCCAAAGAGTATGAGGAAGAATGTCAGGGGAAGAGTTAGTGAGATAGAAGTCATTAGTGAAAGATCGAAATGAAGAAGAGAAAGTAGGATCGGTGAGAAGTGTAGAATTAAAATGCCAGCAAGAGGGTTTTAGGTGAGGGGGAAGTAGGTCAATATCTGTGATAATGGGAGCATGATCTGAAATTACAATAGGTTCAATAGAGGTAGATAAAAGATTATGAGTGAGAGATTGAGAGAGAAAAATATAATCCAACCTAGAGGAAGAAACATGAGGGTGTGAGAAAAAAGAATAGTCTAGAGTGTCTGGATGTGTGAGTCTCCAAGAGTCTGAAAGATGTGTCTGAGATATAGTGTCCAGAAATTGCTTATGAGGTTTGTGAGAAATGAAGCGAACAGTGGATTTGCGATCGACAAACGCGCCAACAATTTGATTACAGTCACCACCTAGAAGAAGAAAATCATCTTTGTGTTGTATACATTTGCTTGTAATTAAAGACCAAAACAAACAATCAGGTTGCGTAGGACCATAAATATTAAAAACAGTTAACGGAATAGAATTAATCAATAACTTAGCCAAAATCCATCTCCACTCTGAATCTTTCTCTTCAAATAATACTTTACATTTTAACTTTTTATGAACTAAAATAGCAACTCCATTTTTTTGTCAGCAGATGGCAAAAATAAAACATTACCCACCCAATTTCTCTTTAATTTAAGGGATTCAATGTCATTGAGGTGAGTTTCCCGTAAAAGAACAATATCAGGGGTATAGGAATATAAATGAGAGAGTATTCTCTGCCGCTTAATGGGGCTAACAAAACCTTTTACATTCCATGAAATAACTCTAAATTGTCAAACAGGGTAAACATGATAAGTCTAAACCTAGAAACAAAAACATTGCAAGAATAATGCACAAAGTCAAAAAACATGTGAAGAACATACTGCTAAAGAGAGAAAAGAGAAAGAAAGAAGAGAAAGAGTAGTAAACAATTTAAAAAAGTAGGACATAAAGGAAAATGATGACGGAGAAGAATCTAGGGAAAGGAAAACTCAAGAAGAGAAAAGAAAGCAGGAAGAAGAAAAAGAAACCAAAGATCAGAAGAAAGAAAGAAAAAATGAAAAGGGATACAGAATGGAAGAAGAGGTAGAGTGGGAAGAAGAAAGAATAGAAGAGACAGTACATATCCATAAGGACGACTGAACATAACATACATGAGGGGGACAAACAAACAGGAAAAGGGGCAATAGCGACACCCAACAAGACGAGTCGCTCGAAGGGGGGGAAGTTCCACCAAACCAGGACAAGGAAGTTGGTGGAGAGAACGATTGCACCGAATGAGGGAGAAGACATCATGAACCTGCATATGGGTACATAAAAGAGAAAAAACAAATGACAATAAAGAAACTGAGCACAATAAAGGTAGATAACATTATAGGAGTAACAGAGAGGAGAGAACCAGCCCTATGTTACATTAAAGAACAAACAGAGGCAACATAACATAGAGAAGAAACACGAAAAGAAGTCATATCATCATAAAGAGTAATAAAACAAACAGAGGAGAGTAATCAACCACTCAGCCAGTGGGGGGAGAAGAGGTATCCATGCCACTAGTGGATTGAATCTGGATAAAGTTCTTAAGTTCTCCTTGATCTTAAAAGGTCCATGTCCGGTTCTGATGCGTGACCTTGAAGATGCAGGGATGAAAGAGTCCGTAACGAGCACCAAGAGAGCGTAGTGGAGCACGGATGTTAAGAAATTCCTTTCTTCTGGCAGCAGTAGCATTGGATACATCCTGATTGAGGAACACCCTTTGTCCAAACCAGGATACATTGCATTTGGATCGAGCTGCAGAGAGGACTGTGAGAAGATCTTTGAATTTCAGGAACAAAATAATGACTCCTTGCGGTTTAGACGAAGTAGAAACTCTGGGACCAAGTCTAAGAGCTCTTTGAAGCAAGAAAGAAGTTGAAGGAGGCATAGCCAGGAGCTTAGGGAGAAATAAGGTGAAGAACGCAATAGGGTCATCTCCTTCCAAGGTCTCTGGAAGACCATAAATTCAAAGATTGTTCCGTCTATTCCAATTCTCCAAATCCTCAGAATGTTGTTGCAGGGCGTGGACTCATTTTTCTAATGAGGAGATGCGTTGAGATTGAGACGGAATTACCCGAACTTGTTGCTCTACAGATGATATTCTACTATACATAGAAGACCACATCTCATTTAATAGTTGCATTTCATTATTGGTATCCTCAACAAATGGCCGTAAAGCTCGAATCACCTCCAAAATTAGCTCCATGGAGATAGGAGACGAAGGTTTATCTGGAGACGGAGGGTCATGCTTGAGACGCTTGGAGGAGGTAACAAAAGGTGATGATTTAGAAGAAATGGCTTGTGCGGAGAAAGAGCGATTTGGCGTAGCGCCAGCCATTGGAATGACAGCAGAAGGCGTATCAGAGGACAAGGACATCGAACTTTGTGGATTCCTGGATGAAATGAAAATAAATTTGGGTTTGCGCAGTTTGCCCATAGGTTGTTGCAGTGAATGATATCAAATGTGAGAGTGTCGATATTAAAGGAGTGGATGAGGCAACATTGTAGAAACAAATAAATAAATTCACCTTGAATTGCATGGAATAAGGAGATGACGAACTGCCAACACATTCGTATAAGCCACTGGAGCACCGGATCTCCTATATTTAGTACATGCAGCAGTATCACACTAAGTCAAAGACATATGGGCACCCCAATGCTCAGAACCTCCACAACATGAACTGGTTCATTTGTTGTACTACATGGGGAAAGTGGGCCACTTGGTCAAATGGTTATACACAGGTATTAGGGCCCAAGCATCTATTGCATTTACTACTCTTAGAACGAAGTGGTACGGAGGATGCAAACACAGAACTCACTGATAAAGCCTGGGCTAGTATGCTCGAACATCCCAAGAGGGTATCCAGCACAGTCAAACTTAAATTCATTCAAACAATGGCACTACAATGATCCTACTTAACCCCTAAAAGAATATACCGCATGTTCCCGGAGGCCCAATACTGCTGCCCCCGATGCAGGTGAGACGAAGCAGACTTTACCCCTATGCTGTGGGCATGCCCGCGCACCCATGACAAGTGGAGCAGAATCCGGCATTCCTTGGGAGAGGTTACACACCTAATAGTTCAGGACAGTATCCTGGAATGCCTTATGGGGCTCCAAAAATGCGCCAGCACTCTAAAAGTACAATTACGGTTTCTGGACCTAGCCCTTATACTGGCCGTGTGAACCATCACCATGAGATGGAAATCCAGTAGATGTCCCACATTGACTGTATGGCAGGAAGATATGATACAATGGGGCAGTGCCGAAAGCGCGGCACTAAGAAGAGGAGAGGCAAGGGGGTTATGGAAACATCCCATTTCTATGGACTGGGACCTTATGATGGAAGATTTTAAACAGTTGGACCTCGAGCCCACCCATTGTCACCCTAAACAATAACACACTTACATTTTTTAAGTAATGTGCGTCAAGAACATTTGCAGGTCCTAGTCAGGATAAATCGAGCACATGCAGCGAAGGGCCAGTAATGCTATGTTGATAGTATTAATAAACCACAAAACATACAAGTTACAGCAGACAAGGAGGAAGGGTGGGGGAAGTTTCTCAATGTTAAGTTCAGTTAAGTTTAAACATACTAAGTGCAACTACTTTTGAAGTAATATTGTATTTCAAGTATACACACAATCATTACATGGCCACATAGGCGGATATTCAGCAAGGAACATTTGAAAACGAACAGTATATTATGTGTAAAGATTTTACATGTATATGCTGGGGAAAACAACACAAAGGTAAAAGGACATATATACAAACTATGTCACATTACAATTCCATTGAGGTATTCAATAAAGTATGTTTTAAAAAAAATTGAATTCAATTCACTAAATAGAAATTATAGATATCAAAATAAAATAGGTTAACTGATTTTAACAATATTCCCATTTGTGTTTTGTTTTATATTCATGCCATCAACATTTTGGCTGGTTGTGTTGGACTTTCTCCAAGGCTGGGTTGAAATACATTTACGATTGTTTGATGTTTTTGGGCTGTAGTTACTGTATATGTGCTGTTTATAAAAGGTATGGGCTTACACTTTTGTAGTGGGTTTTTTCCCTTTCTCGTTCATCCTCCCTTAATTCCTGATATTTTGTTCTAAGGATTCTCCATTTTCTACCTTCTGCCCCATTCCCTTCCACATTTGCTACTGAAATTTAGCCAAACCTGTACCTTCGCAACAGTGGCTGAGTTCTTTTGCCTGGAAAAGAAAGACGAGATGGAGTGGAGATCTCGGCACAGAGGTTAGTGAATATAATTTTGTATAAGTGACTACTACTATTGTAGTACGACTTACCACACTACTAAGTGCAGATTGTGAATAGGCCTCAGATTCTTTTTTTTTAAAACAGCTTTTTATTGATTTTTCCAGAAACAGGCATGGTGGCCAGACATTCTGAGTAATTTGTAGAGTAAGGTTTGATATCAGTTAGAACAGTTGATCTTATGGTACAGATCATATTAAGTATACACTGTATTATCCACCAGAATCTAACTCTAGCAAATGTCAATAGCAGTGCAGTACACAATACCATTGCACAACAACTAACTGATATAATTTACAATATTCTTTAGCCAACATATTCCTTCCAACCCCACCTCCCCTCCGAATTGTCCTGGAGGAAAAGATATTCATACATGTACATTTGCAAAGTAACCTGTTGTTGTGTGAACTGTGTTTGCAAAAGAACATTACAACTTTGTGTTGAGTCATACTTGGACCATGATTCTACAGTACATGAGCTATACTAGGAATTATTGTGAGTTTGGTGCATTGACTCCTGGATCCAGGTCAATAGTTTTTAGGACTTCCAGCATTGTGTCCCATTCCATGGCAATTGATTTTTTTCACAGTCATCTGGCCTCCTCCCTACATATTGCAGCGCTTTCAGCACTTCCCCATCTAATCAGATCGCTATGCCAACCATATTCTGTGGGTGGTTTCATTGATTTCCAGTGCATAGTGATGGCTCTTTTTGCCAGTATTAGAGCAAGAGCAGTGAATCTATTTTGCGTCCTTGTGTTTAGATAAACGTTTGTGTAGTCCTAGGATACATTCCTCCATGGTGTTCCCTGCATCCCTTTGTGTAACTGACAATATGTGATGTCTGCCAGAATCCTCTTATGTTGGGGCATGTCCATACCATGTGCACCAAATTGGCTTCTTCCACATGGCATCTAGGGCAGTGATGTGGTGTGTGTGGGAACATTCGGTTTAGTAGCCTCGGTGTGAGGTATGCTCTGTGAAGAATCATGGTTTGTATATATTTAACTTTAGCATTTCTGAACACCTCTTTTGGGTATTCTTCTATTCCAGCCCAATCCTTGTCATTAGTTCCTGCCAAATGTCTGCTACCCATGTAGTTCCTAGTGTATTAAGGTCTATTGCGGCGTGTGCTCTTATTCCCACATAGGGCCATTTGATAAGATGGTGTCCTCTAACCATGCAATACAGGGCTTTTATTACCTCATAGGTTTGGGTTTTCTGTCTTTGGAAGGCCCAGTGGGTTTTTATGTATTGTACCCCAAATTCTTTAGGATTATACATGTGTTGGACAACATATTTAATTAGGCCATTGAAGGTGGTCAAAGTTGAGAAAACAACTAGCTAAATTCTGCCTCTGGCTTCAGCACAGGAGGGGGCAAGGACGGCATAGGGTAGCTGGGAGGCCAGTAAGGGCAGCCCTTCTGAAAGGATACATGTAGCGTTTGATGGGTGTGAAACAATGTCACTTGTCAGGGTCAAATAAGTAGTAACCAAGGCTACCGTCACCCTGAATTTCACTTTTTACACTTCTAAGTTGCAGCAATTTTTGCAGCTGCTGGATTGGTTTTCCATTGCTAAATAGAGCTGCTGAAACTGTATCGTTGTTTTTAAACAATAGTAGCAACAAACTTGCCATGTCATGGTGGTTCACAAGGTTATCATAAAACGTGTGCAGAATTTGAAGCCGGAGGACTATGCAACGTCTCACACTTCTAGAAGTGAATTTCACTGAGAGTCATTTCAACATTCTTTGCAAACTGTAAATGCACAGGTAACATCAAAAACTACATCCTCCTTAACATTACTTATCAAAATATGTATCATTAATGACATCAATACACTGAGTAAAATTGATCTTTTCTACATTTTTCCTTTCAGCAGAAATACAGTATTGTGTCTAAAAGTGTCCATTTTGAACATATCTGTGTGTTTAAATGGCCCAACCTTCTTCCCAATATTATGAGTATCTATGAGAACATGCACTTCATCATGAACATATCTTCATCAGCCTTTACTTTCTATCTTCACTAATGATGACAGGAATGACACTGCTGACTTTGAATATCATCCCATTATTGATAAAATATCAAACCATTGCTTGTTATAGCATCTGTTTTCTGATTGTGGAAATCTATCTATCTATCTATCTATCTATCTATCTATCTATCTATCTATCTATCTATCTATCTATCTATCTATCTATCTATCTATCTATCCATCCATCCATCCATCCATCCATCCATCCATCCATCCATCCATCCATCCATCCATCCATCCATCCATCCATCCATCCATCCATCCATCCATCCATCCATCCATCTATCTATCTATCTATCTATCTATCTATCTATCTATCTATCTATCTATCTATCTATCTATCTATCTATCTATCTATCTATCTATCTATCTATCTATCTATCTATCTAATAACTGAAAACATCAAATGTTAAAGTGATTTTATAGTTAGGAGTTAGTTAAAGCATGCTGTTTTAAACATACAAAACCACTGATAGTCACCAGTTATAGTTACCTCAATTAACTATAACTAGTGCCCTAAAGTAACAATAACTCGCAACCTTGCCATGCACAGTTTGCTTATCATTAATTTCATTGCAAATGTTGCAGTTATATTATCAATGATGTCATAGAAAATGTTATGAGTAATGTAGTACGTGGGCTTATTAGTAGGGCATGGCAAGAGTGCTAGTTTTAGTTGCCTTAGGGCACCAGTTATAATTGCTTGAGATAAGAATAATTTGGAGAATTTGAGTGTTTTTAGGTTTAAAACAGGATGTTTTACTGACATCTTCACCTAAGTATTGCATCACTTCAACATATGTTTTATTTCAGTCAATATATCTACACTAAATAAATACTCAGGGGCAGATCTACAAGGAAGTGCCGCAGCGTGGAACGCAAGCCCGTTGGCTGTGCCATGCTGCAGCACTTCTGAAGCACAGGAATGCAGCATATTGACAATAATATGTCGCATTCCTGTGCTCTCCCCTGCACTGGAGCACAAACTGCAGGCATGCGGCGGTGCAGGCATTCTTGCACCTTGGTGCAAGGATGCTTGCGGCATGGGGATATTGTTTTTGTACAGGAAGGGGCACCTTCCTGCACAAAAACAGTCACTACAGGCATTTTCCTCTTTCAATGCGTGCTGTAGAATGCTACATAGAGAGAGAGGGGTCCCAGTACACATTAACAAGTTATTAAAACACTTATTATATACAATAAAATAAAAATGCGTATGAAAGACAGAATTATCACACTGTTGTTTAATCACAATGTGTTTTTGGACTGTATATATCATCATTTGCGACCATACAGTTGCATAAGTGCCCCAGGAGTTGGAGGGGTGGGTAGGAGTGTTCAGTGAGAGAAAAGGGATGTGCAGGATCAGTCATTTGTGCAGGAATAATCAAAACATGACAAAGCATAACACATCAAGCTGGCTTATAGCAGAGAGCCAGTATAAATGTTAAAGCAATCAATGCTCCATAAAATGTCAGGCAACCATGCTTCAGCATATTAATTAATAATTATAATGCTGGAAGCGCAAGCTGGTTCGGGGTGGTGTCTGTCGACGTTTTGACCCCCAAATAACAGAGTAGGTACACGTGGGACCTTATGGCGGGGTCTTCATCAGGACAAGGGAGTGAGACGGGGCAATTGATTCATGGATGTGGCCCATCCAGCTCCAGAATGGAAGGAGAACGAGGGTAGATTTGCAAAGGTCCTCAATATAATCACCGAAGAGTTGAAAAGGCTAAAGGGCAATGCCGTCATGGTCATCAGTGTATGGGCGATTCACTTTGGCCGTAAGTCTGAAAGAACGAGCCGCAGCCGCGGTCTCCTCAGTCTCTAAGTTGAAATGGAGAGAGGTTCCCAAGGGGTCCTCGTAGATGCCTGTCCCTGCAGCGGTAGAATTCAGCATGCTTTGAAAGAAGAAAAAACAAGGAGAAATGAAAATATTTCTCTTCGTTGCACCTCGCTACCCCTCCCATGGGGAGGCGTAGCATTGACACGAAATATGTTCTGTTACATGGGTGTTGCGTGGGAACACCCACAGCAACACCCATGGAGTGCCCCTTCAACGCAAAGTGCTGCGTTTGAAGGGCCCATATTTAAAAGGAGAGGCAAAGTCACGCAGGGGTGTTCCTCGACTACCATGCCTTGTGGGTGAGGGTATTCTGCCCCCTTATGATTCCTAAAACAAATGTTTTCCTGAGGACTTGAGACTGAGTCCCTAGTCCTACAATGGCTGCCACCACATCCTTGTTGACTTGTTGGCATCCAACCTGTTCTCTCCATGAGTTCTGTCCGCTACACAAATTCTCAACGGCATGATATATAGTGAATGGATTTACACAAAATCACAAAAAGCACACTTTCTGATCCACAAATTAGCTTTCTGACAAATTTGGTGTAAATGCACTCAATGGCTTGGACTGAAGCTGTGTCTAATGTTACTGTGGAAAAATGAATGTGAAAAATACATTTTGGGGCCCCCCGTTTATCTCGGCCCCCTCTTAATGGATCACCCCTTATCCAGAGATGGAAGCAAAGTATCACTACCCTGTGGCGAAAAAAAATCTGGGGAACATATATATATATATATATATATATATATATATATATAATGCACTCCTCCGTTTTTGGCGAAAGAAATGGGCGCACACTCACTGCCTTCCACAATTAATTTATTCACAGCTTTTGCACAGCTTGAAAACAACAAAGATCAACGCGTTTCAGTGCTCCTGGCACCTTGCTCACGATCACTTGTTTTCATTTTTTTACTTCTTTTAAAGTAGCCAATAACATGGATGTTACCTCACATCCTGTTTTACTCTGGGCATTGTGGTTATGGTAGTTTTTCATAAAAAGAGTCTCTTTGGTGAAGTTGAGACTGCTAGTTCCGATTGAGAATATTCATTGCATTATGAATATTGTTCGTTTTGAGTTTGCATCCCTCCAGTGGGAATACTTGACTAGCAGTCAATTTTTTCAGAGGTCCTTTGAAGGGTTGTTTGCATGTTTTCACCCTCATTTAATTCTTCTTCTTTCATATATCCTGGGTCGCTCATCTCTCTTTGATTTTCACCAACTCATTGTAGTTCCTTACGCGAGGTGGATGTACAGCTCCTCCGATTGGTTCAGGCCGTGTGGATGTAAGGTTCTGAAGTTTAGGATGTGTCGCGATTCTTTTTGGCGCATGATTTTTTCACGATCTCCTCCCCGTATATTCTTTGGTATGGTTTCTATCCCATAGAATTTGAGTTTTTGCCAATCAGCATTGTGCTTGTGCTCCATGTGTTTTGCCACCGCATTTGTTCTGTCCTTATGGGTTGTGGCTCTTGCATGTTCCATTATCCGCTTTTTCAGCTCTCCCTTGGTGCTTCCCACATACATTAGGGGGCATGGACATTCAACACCATAGACTGTGAATTCTGTTGTGCAAGTGATTAGTTGTTTTATCTGCCATTTTTTGTTGTCAGGTAGCGGTATTTCTTTGGTGGGTTTGGCAATTTGACACATTTTGCAGTTATAGCATTTTACAAAGCCTGTGGTTTTCAACCAGTCTTTCTTTTTGCTTGTGCTGCAATGGCTGTGGATTAGTCTGTCTTTCAGATTTGGAGCTCTTCTATAGGACACCTCCGGATGTTGGCCCACTATTTTTCCTACCGTGTCATCCAAATGGAGTATTTTCCAGTTTTTCCTCATTATTTTTACCAGTTCTTTGCTATTCTCTGAATAGTCCATGATTAGTCGGATTGGTTCCCGTATGCATTTTTCTTTTTCCCTTGGCTTTGTTAGACACTCCTGTCTTGTTTTGGCATTCGCCTTTTTCCAGCACTTTTCAATGTTGCCCCAATTATATTTACGATTTTTGAATCTTTGTTTTGCTTTGGTGCTTTGTTCCTTCCATTCTGTCTCTTCACTGCATATCCTCCTGATTCGGAGGAACTCTCCATAGGGTATGCTGGAGATCAGGGATGCTTGGTGGCAACTCGTCGCTTCCAATGTAGCATTGGTGGCTGTTGTTTTTCTGTAGAGTGTCGTGTGGATATGGTTTTCCTTGACATAGATGCGAGTGTCCAGGAAGGTGATTTCAGTGTTGCTGATCTCATAAGTGAAGGATAATCCCGCCGTTCTTGTATTGATGATGTTAAAGTACTCTTGAAATTCATCTTTAGTTCCTTCCCAAATGATCAACAGGTCGTCTATGAACCTGATCCAACACATGACCTTGCTTGTGAATTGGTCAAATTCTGGTGCCCAAGCTATGGATGTTGTATCATTATACACAAACATACAAAATAATTTAGGTCTTAAAGCCTGCAATTATTTTTTGCAACAAAGAGATATCATGTACAAAAATCACAATCAAATGTTGTTAGACATGATGGAACTATGCCTATCACAAAACATCTTCCTGTTCGGTGAAGAAATATATAGACAATGCAGTGGAACCGCAATGGGTTTTTCATTTAGTCCCAATTACGCCTGTCTCACGATGGGGTACTGGGAAAAGGAAATAGCTTGGGCACCAGAATTTGACCAATTCACAAGCAAGGTCATGTGTTGGATCAGGTTCATAGACGACCTGTTGATCATTTGGGAAGGAACTAAAGATGAATTTCAAGAGTACTTTAACATCATCAATACAAGAACGGCGGGATTATCCTTCACTTATGAGATCAGCAACACTGAAATCACCTTCCTGGACACTCGCATCTATGTCAAGGAAAACCATATCCACACGACACTCTACAGAAAAACAACAGCCACCAATGCTACATTGGAAGCGACGAGTTGCCACCAAGCATCCCTGATCTCCAGCATACCCTATGGAGAGTTCCTCCGAATCAGGAGGATATGCAGTGAAGAGACAGAATGGAAGGAACAAAGCACCAAAGCAAAACAAAGATTCAAAAATCGTAAATATAATTGGGGCAACATTGAAAAGTGCTGGAAAAAGGCGAATGCCAAAACAAGACAGGAGTGTCTAACAAAGCCAAGGGAAAAAGAAAAATGCATACGGGAACCAATCCGACTAATCATGGACTATTCAGAGAATAGCAAAGAACTGGTAAAAATAATGAGGAAAAACTGGAAAATACTCCATTTGGATGACACGGTAGGAAAAATAGTGGGCCAACATCCGGAGGTGTCCTATAGAAGAGCTCCAAATCTGAAAGACAGACTAATCCACAGCCATTGCAGCACAAGCAAAAAGAAAGACTGGTTGAAAACCACAGGCTTTGTAAAATGCTATAACTGCAAAATGTGTCAAATTGCCAAACCCACCAAAGAAATACCGCTACCTGACAACAAAAAATGGCAGATAAAACAACTAATCACTTGCACAACAGAATTCACAGTCTATGGTGTTGAATGTCCATGCCCCCTAATGTATGTGGGAAGCACCAAGGGAGAGCTGAAAAAGCGGATAATGGAACATGCAAGAGCCACAACCCATAAGGACAGAACAAATGCGGTGGCAAAACACATGGAGCACAAGCACAATGCTGATTGGCAAAAACTCAAATTCTATGGGATAGAAACCATACCAAAGAATATACGGGGAGGAGATCGTGAAAAAATCATGCGCCAAAAAGAATCGCGACACATCCTAAACTTCAGAACCTTACATCCACACGGCCTGAACCAATCGGAGGAGCTGTACATCCACCTCGCGTAAGGAACTACAATGAGTTGGTGAAAATCAAAGAGAGATGAGCGACCCAGGATATATGAAAGAAGAAGAATTAAATGAGGGTGAAAACATGCAAACAACCCTTCAAAGGACCTCTGAAAAAATTGACTGCTAGTCAAGTATTCCCACTGGAGGGATGCAAACTCAAAACGAACAATATTCATAATGCAATGAATATTCTCAATCGGAACTAGCAGTCTCAACTTCACCAAAGAGACTCTTTTTATGAAAAACTACCATAACCACAATGCCCAGAGTAAAACAGGATGTGAGGTAACATCCATGTTATTGGCTACTTTAAAAGAAGTAAAAAAATGAAAACAAGTGATCGTGAGCAAGGTGCCAGGAGCACTGAAACGCGTTGATCTTTGTTGTTTCCAAGCTGTGCAAAAGCTGTGAATAAATTAATTGTGGAAGGCAGTGAGTGTGCGCCCATTTCTTTCGCCAAAAACGGAGGAGTGCATTATATGGAACGGCGAGGTTCCGCCGTAGGGAGACGCACCCACATTGAGCACTCGTAGTGCTGGGAAAGCAGGAACCAGTGTGTGAGGATATATATATATATATATATATATATATATATATATATATATATATATATATATATATATATATATATATATATATATATATATATATATATATATATATACCGCCAGTAGGTAACATATATATATATATATATATATATATATATATATATATATATATATATATATATATATATATATATATATATATATATATATATATATATATATATATATATATATGTTACCTACTGGCGGTCGCCAGTAGGTATATATAGTTAGGATTTTTTTCCTATGGGATTTTTGAAAATTCTATGTCGAATAACTTTGGCGTTTGTGGACAGAATTGGCTGAAATTTTCAGGAAAATGGCACATTATGTTTCTGAGCAGCCCCTGAAAATTTGGGGGGGTTTCATCAAGGGGGGGCCGAGAAAAAAGGGGGGTCCCAAAACGCGTTTTTAACATTGAGTTTTCCATTGGGCGGTTGGACTCACTTTTAGCTCGAACGGCTGAATGGATTTACACGAAACTTGGCAAAATTGTAGATATGGTTTGCCCGACGTGCCTTTGCTATGTCTCAATATACGTGCTCCAGTGGATTTTGAGAAATTAACGTTTTAAAAACAGATATATCTGTGACAGCGCTCCGGTTAGCGCTCCGGTTCGCGTACCTGGCGCGTAACGGAACTTCGCGAAGCGAAGCTGATTGGCTCTCGGGTGTCTGTAAACATTCTAAACAGTCCGGAGCGGCCGCCATCTTGTGTCTCGGTAGGATCGAGACACAAGAGGTGGCCAAAACAAAGTGGGAAATGAGCATAAGGGGGCAGAGTACATCCTCCCTGGCCCCCTAGGTTTGATGAGGGGGCTTTAACCTCATGCACGCTAGCGGAATTCCGCTCGCGCGCTGAGAATTCGAAAATCGCACTTTGCGTGATGAGCTGGGCTCGGCATCAGCGTGCGAGCGGGCTACGCGATGACGAGCCCAGCTCGTCATCAGCTCCGAAGGGGTTAAAAGGGCCTTGCGGGGTTAAAAAATAATAATTTTTATATCGTTTTTTTTTGCAGGGGGAGCGCTCGGTACGCGCACCGGGAAGCGGTTCGGGAAGCGTAATATTGGGAAAATATGATGAAAGAATGTTCAAATATTGTATGTTTATTGATTGTTATTTTTGTTTGTTTTTTATTTATTTTATTTAAGTACCAACATGTAGGTACCAATGCAGAGTCTAAAAATAAAAATACATTGTTTCCTTTGTAGATATCTTGCAGGTTGTTTCAGAAGTTATTGAGGTATATGGAATTCATAGCGTAGTCTGTCAGGAAAGCAGAAACACCATGGAGGCAGGAGATGATAAAGAGATGTTAAATACACATTGGAGATGATATAGTGGAAGAAAGGAAGTAACTATGAGCAAACTTAAAGTTGCACAGTATATTTAAAGTCTGATTTTACATTAAAATCAATTTGCTACTAGTTTAAAAAATACATATAAAAATGAATAATGTCTCAAACAATTTTTGAATTATTATATATAAATGTATTATTCTGATTTATTTTCAAAATTAAAAAGAACTTCTAATAATTCTTGGTTAGATTTTGACTCATTTTCAATTAACAAATCCACAGCTTCAACACATTGCAGAAGTTCTATGTCCATTGATTGATCAAAGAATTCTGAATCCCTTTCTTTGTCTTGGTTGCATTCTGCAATTTCCACGTTATTTTTCTGCTCTCCTTCCATTTCTATGCTGTAAAATGAATTTTAAAAAAATATATCAATACAGATAGGGCACTGTTGGATTTAAGTACAGACAGGTAGTTTGGTTTTTTAAACAGTGATTTTTTCGTTGGGCAGTGTATGGTATCAAACTGGAAGTAGAAATATCAAAACATTTATGTGATAAAGTCTAAGTCAATTCTTAATTATACAAGACAAGTCTAACTCCATCCATAACTAAAACAGAGAAGTCTATTTTATTCTATAAGTATTACAGAGGGATAGTATATAACTATCAGAAAATGTTCTCCTAATTAACTTACAGTACAGAAAATACTTCAGTTTTTAAAATAACATCTTACCTTTCAAATAGAAGTTTAAGTTATCAGTTGAAATGTACTTGATATGTACTTCAAGAAGTAGTAGTCAAAATGGCTGTGTTTCTCTCTCTTTCTTTATATATATTCAGGTACATAACCAATCAAATGTCATGAAATAATAGAAGATATTGAAAGTAGCATTTTGATTGGTTGTCAATTCTAACACTTCATCAGTAGTTTGGTTAGGTAATTTACCTCAGGGTATTTAATCAGGCTTACAGCATAATTTTCACAATGAAATTCCATCAAATTTGGGGAAATGGTAGGGACTGCTATGTAGTAGGGGCTATTCTATTTTTGATGAAAGTGTCTGTAGTGGTTTTTCTGTAAATTACTTTCCCACCTTTTTTTATCGAGCACTTACCGGTGCGCTCCCCGGTACGCGAACCAGCAGCGTTACGGGAGTCCTCCATTTTGAGTATTGGTAGAATTGAGACACAAAATGGAGGACAAACAATGTTCGGAATTGGTAGAAGGGGGCACGGTAGACACTTTGTGACCCTCTAGGTTTTCGGAGGGGGGATTAGGATGCTGATACATGCAAAAATAAAAAAATAAAAATTTAAAAATTTCGCGGGGGAGCGCCCGGTACGCGCACCAGTAAGCGAACCGGGGAGCGTACTTTGGAGAAAAAAAAAAAGAATACATTTTACAGCTTTTGATATTTGCTATTAAAAAACCATTGAAATTCACCGAAAAAACCATAGGTTATAGACCATATATAGTTAGGAATTAGCATTTACAAAACCTTGAAAATTCACTGAAAAAACCATAGGTTATAGACCAGATATAGTTAGGGATTAGCATTTTCAAAACCTTATTTTACTCGCACAAAACCATTGAAATTCGCATATATAGTTAGATGCACTAACTATATATCGCGCACCCGCAATCCACTGCTGATGATGTCACATATTACATTATTCATGACATGCTCAGTGACATCACTGATGACATCACTGATGACATCTCAAATGACATCACTGATAACATCACTGATGACATCTCAAATGACATCACTGATGACATCACTGATGACAACATCCAGTGACTGTATGTTTCTGTAAAGTTAAAATATGTCTTACATATTGAAGAATGAGTGGATGTATAAGTGTCTGGATGAAGGATTTAGTAGGTGCATGACTGACTGTATGAGTGAGTGATTAAATGTGTCTCACTGAGTGCATGGGTTAGTGACTAAACTGTCTTAATTTGTGCATCATTATGTCTGTTGTTCTGTAAACTGCTGCATGTGTTGATCAGTAGCTATATGAGTAACTACATGCGTTATTGATTGGTTGCCCAAGTATTTGTATGGGAGACTGAGTGTGTGTGTGGGTGGCTGGGAGGTGTATGACTCTGTGCATAGATGTGTGAGCAGTTGATTCACTAGATGTATGGGTTCAAAAGTGCATGTGGAAACAGCTGTATGGGCGGTTGACTGTGTGCATGAGTGTATTGGTGAGTGAATGGATATCTCAGTGCTACATGTCAAAGTAAGTACATATGTAAAACACAGTACATCTGAGAGTTGACATATATAAATAACTGTGCATAAGAGCCAGTGAATGTGTGAGTGGCTGTATGGCTCATTGTGAACTTGTATCAGGTTTTGTATACAAGAGTAAATATGTGTTAGTATATGTTTGAATAAGTAAGGTGTGTATATTTGTATAGTTGAGGAAATGGAGGTGTGATTGATTCTTTGCATGACTGACTAGGTGTGTGAGTAACTCCATGGATGAGTGACAGTCTGTGAGTGTCTGTTTACACTGAGTGTATCTAAGGTTATATTAGAGTCTGAAGAGGTTAATCGTATTATCACATGAATGATGTCATCAGTGATGTGCTCAGTAATGTCAAATGAGATGTCATCAGTGATGTCATCAGTGATGTCATTTGAGATGTCATCAGTGATGTCATCAGTGATGTCATTTGAGATGTCATCAGTGATGTCATCAGTGATGTCACTGAGCATGTCATGAATGATGTAATATGTGACATCATCAGCAGTGGATTGCGGGTGCGCGATATATAGTTAGTGCATCTAACTATATATGTGAATTTCAATGGTTTTGTGCGAGTAAAATAAGGTTTTGAAAATGCTAATCCCTAACTATATATGGTCTACAACCTATGGATTTTTCAGTGAATATATATATATATATATATATATATATATATATATATATATCCAACCAAAACCTTCTCCAGTCAAGAAAAGAGATCCGGGCCACTTGGAAGTGCAAAGCGTGTTTCACTGAGAAACGCGTCGAGAAAGCCATTAAATAAAACACGCTTTGCACTTCCAAGTGGCCCGGATCTCTTTTCTTGACTGGAGAAGGTTTTGGTTGGATATATTGGGATTCGCTATCCCATCCGAGGCCCGCCTTTGACAAGCGGCAGGGGTCTACAGCGACTCGTTTGGCTGGATATATATATATATATATATATATATATATATATATATATATATATATATATATATATATATATATATATATATTAACTCAAACACTTCACACATCAGGAAGATAACCAGGGACACTGCGGGGCTTCTCACAGACAATTTATTCAGGGTACATGGGCAGACCGGTTTCGGCTTGTGCCTTCTTCGATGCCGTAGTCCTTAAACAACGATAGCCCCCACTGAACAGTTTATATGGCTCCTCCTTCCAAGTGGCGGCAGGGCTCACCTGCAGCATATTCCCTCTGCTCGCATAGGATTTTAGGGACAACCAGTCCCAATATGTATATATATATATATATATATATATATATATATATATATATATATATATATATATAGAGAGAGAGAGAGAGCGAGAGATGCAAAAAAGAAGCATAGAACTCTGGGTAGTTCTCAAGTTTAAGTGGAAAGAAGCTCCTGTAAAGAGCACTCTCAACATCTGCTTATCTCAAATGTCTGCTTTTCTATCAAAGTCTTTAAGCATAGGAATAGCACAGTGCTAAAGAAAAGCATTCCTTATGCTGAGAACTTGCATATGAGGAGAAATTGTAGCAGCCCGGATCATCTCTATAAAGCACAAACAGAACTCAGAGATAGATTTGGATCAGGAGGCTGTGATAGATCTGATAGAATTCGCAAATTTCGCCCATGCTTAGTTGCTATCTATATGAATAAATAAAATTGTTGTTTTATAATTGTGTACGTTAGTAAATGTAACTATGATCAATTGTTTGCATAAGTGAGTAGGATAACTGCATAAGTGAATAGGATGTGTGCTGGTGTATAATGTTGATGTAGGTGCGTATGTATATTTGATAACGTTCTATTGATCTCTGTTAGCATGTATTAGTGAATCTGTAGGTAAGTGTTTAGATGTGTGTGTAGTTGTAGGAATCACTTAGTGGGTTTTTACAAACTTGTATTGGTGTGTCAATGGTTTCAAACATGGTACTCCATATTTTATAATGAGCGTTGAAAGGTTTAGCTACTGTATGATGAGGTGTATCAGATTGTCACATGGATGATGTCATTAGTGATGTCATCAGTGATGTAATTTGAGATGTCATCAGTGATGTCATCAGTGATGTCACTGACCATGTCATGAATGATGTAATATGTGACATTATCAGCAGTAGATTGCGATAAGCATGGGCGTAAAATCCGTTCTGTTTGTGGAATGGCGGATTTTTTTAAATTTCGCCGTCCACAAATCTCGCGAAATTGCAGAAAAATCCGCGAAATCGCGTGCGGGATGGATTTAAAAAAACTAAAGTACATGAAGCACTTACAGGGTTACAGAAGGTGCCGAAGTTGAAGCTAATTTCTTTGTAACCATTTACAAAATGGTTACAAAGAATAGTTACAAGTATGGCACAATGCTCCAGGCTGTCACAAAAATTAAACCACAACAGGAAGCACTTACAGATAAGGAAGCAGGTGCCGGACTTGAAGCTCAAATTCAGTAACGTATTAACCAGCCCCCGATTGAGGCTGGGCAGGTGTGCTTTCTCCCCATAATCTACAATGGTGAACCAGAGGGTGCTGTGATGAACAAGAAGGTGCAGTTGTGAACCGAAGGGTGCTGTGATGAACCAGAGGATGGCAGTGGGAACCAGAGGATGGCAGTGGTAAACCAGAGGGTGCTGTGATGAACCAGAGGGTGACAGTGATGAACCAGAGGGTGGCAGTGGTGAACCAGAGGATGGCAGTGATGAACCAGAGGGTGGCAGTGGTGAACCAGAGGGTGTCAGTGGTGAACCAAAGGGTGGCAGTGGTGAACCAGAGGGCTCTGTGATGAACCATAGGGTGGCAGTGATGAACCAGAGGGTGGCAGTGGTGAACCAGAGGGTGGCAGTGATGAACCAGAGGGTGACAGTGAAGATCCAGAGGGTGGCAGTGGCGAACCAGAGGGTGGCAGTGATGAACCAGAGGGTGGCAGTGATGATCGAGAGGGTGGTGGTGATGAACCAGAGGGTGGCAGTGATGAACCAGAGGGTGCTGTGATGAACCAGAGGGTGGCAGTGATGAACCAGAGGGTGACAGTGAAGATCCAGAGGGTGGCAGTGGCGAACCAGAGGGTGGCAGTGATGAATCAGAGGGTGGCAGTGATGATCCAGAGGGTGGCGGTGATGAACCAGAGGGTGGCAGTGATGAACCAGAGGGTGGCAGTGTTGAACCTGAGGGTGGCAGTGGTGAACCAGAGGGTGCTGTGATGCACCAGAGGGTGGCAGTGATGAACCAGATGGTGACAGTGATGAACCAGAGGGGTGGCAGTGGTGAACCAGAGGGTGGCAGTGATGAACCAGAGAGTGACAGTGATGAACCAGAGGGTGGCAGTGGTGCACCAGAGGGTGGCAGTGATGAACCAGAGGGTGGCAGTGGTGAACCAGAGGGTGGCAGTGATGAACCAGAGGGTGACAGTGATGAACTAGAGGGTGGCAGTGATGAACCAGAGGGTGGCAGTGGTGAACCAGAGGGTGGCAGTGGTGAACCAGAGGGTGCTGTGATGAACCAGAGGGTGGCAGTGATGAACCAGAGGGGGACAGTGATGAACCAGAGGGTGGCAGTGTTGAACCAGAGGGTGCTGTGATGAACCAGAGGGTGGCAGTGATGAACCAGAGGGTGACAGTGATGAACCAAAGGGTGACAGTGGTGAACCAGAGGGTGGCAGTGGTGAACCGGAGGGTGGCAGTGATGAATCAGAGGGTGGCAGTGGTGAACCAGAGGGTGGCAGTAATGAACCAGAGGGAGGCAGTGATGAACCAGAGGGTGCACTGCTAAACTGCCTGGGAGCCCTGTGGGTGTGAGACCCCACGCTGCTGAGCTGCCATGGGGTTGTGAGCCCACGCACTACTGAACTGCCCCGGGGCCCAGTGGGTGTGAACCCCTGTGCTGCTGAACTGCCACTGAGCCCTCTTAGTGTGAAAATCATTTGTGCTCAATTGCCTGGGAGCCCTCTGGGTGTGAGCACACATTGTGCTAAGTGCCCCGCTGCCCCAGTACATATATACACGTACCGCACAGCACCATTCTGCTCATGCACCATGAAGTCTGGTGCCTGGATGCTCCTGATCCATGTAGGTGGTACCACCGTCTGGTGCAGTCAAAATGTAAAGTCATAACTTGCTACACAGCACCAATGAACACGTTTCCCCCCTGGCACGGTATGCGCATGTACCAGGCGTGGAGCACCCGCATGCCACTGCACCCTACTGCCCAGCACCAGCATATGCCTGTACGGGGCAGTTTAGTATGAGATGGGACATTGTTCAGCAGCAGCAGCTGCATGCCCCTGAACACACTGAGCAGGATCAGAATGGCTTTGTACCAACAAGCGAAGCAGAGCTATCTTGGACATCTGAAGGATTCTGGGGTCCTGTGCCAAACATATTTTTGCATCCATAAGTTTCCCGAGCGCCACCCCCGTGTAGCTCCTGTGACCAGGAGGCTGCGTTCTCCTCATCTGCTGCTCTGCCCGGTCTCTGACCCTTTATAAACAAGATGCATGTGAACTCGCATAGAAGCCCCGCCCGTTTGGCCCCGTCCACCACACACTAGCGGTATGAAAGGTCTTCCCGCCCGTCCCCACTATAATGGCAAGCTCACTCAAGGGACCTCGGCGCCTTTTGGCGTGCTGGCAAAATTACAGGCACACGTGGTCACATATTCGTGCAAATGGCACAAAAATCCCGCGGGATCGCAGAAAATTTGTGAACTCGCGGATTTTTTTTGCCATTTTGCACGAATTCGCGGACCGCGAATTTGCAATTCGCTCATACTTAGATTGCAGGCACGCGAGTTACAGTTAGTACAACTAACTATAACGGGGGAATTTCAATGGCTTTGTACGAGTGAAATGTCTAGCTAACTATAACACCCCTAAAACCTTTTTCAGTGAATTTCTAAGGTTTTTTTAAATGATAATTCCTAACTATAACATGTCTGAAACTAGGGTTTTTTCAGTGAATTTCAAAGGTTTTGTAAATGCTTATTCCTACCTATAACATATCTAAAACCTATGTTTTTTTAGTGAATTTCAAAGGTTTTTTAAATATATTTATTGTTGTTTTTAAATATTTTTTAACTACATATTTTTATTCTTTTTATTTTTAGATACGTTATTTTTTAAATTACATTACACATTTAAAAAAAAAATGTTTTAAATGAAAATATATATTTTTTATGGTATATTGTTTGTAATATACTTAAATTATTTTTATTTTATTTT